>NC_140631.1:5447772-6807772 GCF_057382275.1 Copadichromis virginalis
AAAAATCAGCGCCATCAGATCTGATATTTTATCTTCTCGCAATATGATTTTAAACATATCTGAGGGCTCTATTGTATCTGAGGAGACACTGGACAGGTTTGTCGTGGTTAATGCTGAGAACCTTAAGAAAGTTCAAAGTGAGACCCACCACATGTCTTTTAGATCCAATCCCCTCTTTACTTTTTAAAACACTTTATGGATTTTTTGAAGTTGAGCTTGATGAATTGCTCTCTTCAGTTGGGTGTCTTCCCTGCTGCCTTTAAAACGGCAGTGGTGAGGCCCCTTCTGAAGAAGAGCAATTTGGATTGTAATGATTTTAAGAACTACAGACCTGTATCCAACTTACCATTTTTAAGTCAAATTTTAGAAAAACTTGTTTTTATTCAGATTAATGATTTTCTAAATGATAGACAGATCCTGGAGATATTCCAGTCTGGATTTAGGGTGAACCACAGCACAGAGACGGCTCTCCTAAAGGTTTTAAATGATCTTAGATATAACTGGGACGCCCAAAAGCTCTCAGTCCTGGTGCTACTGGATCTAAGCGCAGCCTTTGATACAGTAGACCACGCTATTCTTTTAAAAAGACTGAAAAACATGGTGGGCCTCTCTGGTGCTGTACACAACTGGTTCACTTCCCATCTCTCAGACAGAACTTTTATGGTGAGTATGGATACATGCTCCTCTAAGATCCATAAAATGACTTGTGGTGTGCCCCGAGCGTCGGTTTTAGGCCCTGTACTTTTTAATTTGTATAAGCTCCCTCTTGGCGGTGTCATCAGGAGGCATGGAGTGAACTTCCACAGTTACGCTGATGATACTCAGCTGTACATCTCCGTGTCTCCTGATGACACCAGACCAATGGATGCCCTTTTTAACTGTATTCTAGATATAAAATCTTGGATGGCAGAAAACGTTTTACAGCTTAACCAGAACAAAACCGAAGTTTTAATCGTCGGTCCTGAGGCTCAGAGAGAGAAACTCTTGTCTAAATTACAGGCATTTTCACTATGTCCTTCGCTACAAGTGAAAAACCTGGGTGTTATTTTCGACTCTGAGCTTGGTTTTATCCCACATATTAAACATGTAACCAAAATTGGATTTTATCATCTAAAAAAATATAGCCAGAGTCCGCCCTACTCTCTCTCAGGCCAACATGGAGATGTTGATGCATGCTTTTATTACCAGTCGCATTGATTACTGTAATGCCCTGCTCTCTGGTCTTCCCAAAAAGAATATTTCTCCTTTACAACTTTTACAAAACTCTGCAGCTCGTGTGCTGACGAAGACCAGAGGGCGGACCCACATTACACCGGTTTTAGAATCGCTGCACTGGCTCCCCGTGTGTTTCAGGATCGATTTTAAAGTTCTTTTATTGGTTTTTAAATGTCTTAATGGTCTTGGGCCTTCTTATCTTTCAGATCTGCTTCTATCATATGAACCCTCGCAGACCCTGAGGTCCTCTGGTACTGGCCTTTTGATCGTTCCTAAAGTCAGGACACATACTCACGGAGAGGCAGCTTTTCAGTGGTATGGTCCTCGTCTGTGGAACAGCCTGCCGGAGGAGCTCAATGCCGCAGAGAACGTACATGTTTTTAAGAACAGGCTCAAGACCACCTTTTTAATTTAGCTTTTACTTAAATGGTAAATGGCCTGTATTTGTATAGCGCTTTTCTAGTCCCTAAGGACCCCAAAGCGCTTTACACAACCTGTCATCCACCCATTCACACACACATTCACACACTGGTGATGGCAAGCTACAATGTAGCCACAGCCACCCTGGGGCGCACTGACAGAGGCGAGGCTGCCGGACACTGGCGCCACCGGGCCCTCTGACCACCACCAGTAGGCAACGGGTGAAGTGTCTTGCCCAAGGACACAACGACCGAGACTGTCCAAGCCGGGGCTCGAACCGGCAACCTTCCGATTACAAGGCGAACTCCCAACTCTTGAGCCACGATTGTATTTTATCTTTTACTTAATGTTTATTTATTCGATGTTATCCTGTTATTCTATTTATATTATTAAATTAGGTCCTACATAATATTTATTGTATTTTATCTTTTTATTCTGTATATACTCTTATTAGGTCATATCTCCAGTGTTTCCTCGGAGGGGGCTCTCTGCACCGGGGTTGTGATCGACCGTGGCTGCTGCGGCTCTGTGGGTCTTCTCAGCCTGGCTGGGGGGCTTCTTTGCCTCCCTCCAGCTGTGTGCCCGGCCTGGAGGCTGCGGTCTGTGACCGGCTCCGCGTGATAGTGTTCCCTCACCTGGTTCATGTGTGCCCAGCCCAATTTTACTTTTCAAGTGTGTGTGTGTGTGTGTGTGTGTGTGTGTGTGTGGGGGGGGGGGGGGGGGGGGGGGGTATGTATCCATGACCGCTTATGTTAATGAGAGTGTGGGGAGTGAATTGGAGGGCGGGATGGGGTGGGGTAGGCTGCTTTTAACTAGAGATGGCACGATACCACTTTTGTTATGTCCGATACCGATACCGATATCATAAATTTGGATATCTGCCGATACTGATATGAATCCGATATAGTGTTTTTTAATCAACAAAACTGTTTTTTAAATATCTTGCTGCATTTTATATAAGTTCATACTCAAGTTTAAAACAACAACTACACTAAATGCTATTCTGTTATACCTGTATGCAAAAAAAAAAAATTTCATAGTTCAGCAATACTGATCAATCTAATAAACTTAAACCTACACCATCCTCCCTATTCTGGTATTTTAAAGAGTACTTAGCATAAATATTAAGCAACCTAACTAATAGGGTTCCAACTCCCAGCAACAACAAAAATAAATAAATAAAAAATAGGGAACCACCCCTCACGCTCCACCTCATGATGCTTAATCGACGTAATCAACCTTAATTTGATGCAGTGTGAAAAAAAATGCACAGAAATCAATTATTTTTCAAGAAATATTAAATAGATTCAACATCTTTCTTCAACAAAATTGCAGACTGCACAGATGGTACCTTCCCAAAGGAAAAAGTACTATAGCTTACTAGGGTATATATATTAGACTTAATAGTTACTATATACAGTAATGGACTTCTATTCATTTTGCATCAAATTAAAACTTTGGGTGTCAGATAATTATTTATTAAAAGCTAGACATTTTAAATGAGAATAAGAAAGAAAAGTATGTCTTTGTGCCCCCTTTTCCCTGTTCATGCCCTATCGGCCCCCCTGGCTAAACTTTGCTAGATCCGCCCCTGCACAGTTACCAGCGTCAGCTACGTAGAAAAAGATCCTGGAGTAGAAAGTAATAATAAATACATTCTAACAATAGCTGATCAAGCTTAGACGTGCTGCTATTGTTCAGCTGCTGGTTTCCTCTTTCTGGTGCAAAGTGGGCCAAAAACAAAGAAGAGACACGGACTCGCGACAGAAAAGCCGATCAGCTGATCGTTAAGCAGTTTCATGATTGAAGTAGCAGCAAGAAGAGGCAGTCGCTCCATATATTGCTTGTTAAGCTTAACGCAGGAATGCTTTACAAACATTCAGAGATGGACTTACACACTTGCTTTACTTCTCTCGGGGATAACTTTGTCGGAGATGAAATGCCGGGTTGCTAGCGAAGCTCCAAATGCTATCCAGACCACCGACAGGTCCCGCATGCCACAGCCGCTCTATCACGTGATGCATACTGCTCCGACGTGCTAACGTTCTGAGGCGAGTTACGGCGTGTTGCAAGTTTTGTGAGGTGCTTTCGTGATATTTAATGGATCGGATTACATTTTTTATTTTTCTCCGATATCCGATCCAGTAATTTAGGTCAGTATCGGACCGATACCGATACGTAATATCGGATCCGTCCATCTCTACTTTTAACCATGTAAAGCACTTTGTGCTACATTTCTGTATGAAAAGTGCTTTATAAATAAAGATTGATTGATTGATGTCTGTCTCACCTGCTCTTGTTCCCTCTCTGTTCTGTCCTCATTCTCCTCTCTCTCTCCCTCTCTGTTCCTCTCTCTCCCTCTCTGTTCCTCTCTCTCTCTTTGTGCTGACAATCAAACCAAACACCAACATCATCAAATATACAGTTGAAACCAGATATTTAAACACTCTTCAGATAAAAACACTTTTTTAATTGTAACATCAAATCAGACTAAATGTTTATTTTTTTTTAGATTGATAAATATAAAAAACATATTTGTTAACTTTAAGAGTAAAGAAAGAAACTATCTGTATTTCTTAATTGCAAATGGCACCAAATTGTATTCCAAACTGAGCCACACTTATGGAGCTCCACAATTCTTTTCCTGGTGTTTTGGTTGACATCTCTTGATTTTCCCATGTCACAGAAACAGGCTCTGTGTTTTGCCTTATATGCATCTGCAGGTGTGCCACCAATTTACTCACATGGACTCTACTAACCTATCAGAAGCTTCTTCAGCTCAGAATGGAATCGTCTGCAGTTTTCTTATTAATTAACAATAAACTTAGTGTATATGTACTCCTAAATTTGATGAAAGTGATAAAAAATAGAAGCTCTGTCTCTCTTTATTCTGACATTTAACTAATTCAAAAGATATTTCAATATTTATTTGCCCAAAACAAAACAAGTTTACTCTAAATTGATGTTGTACAGTAAAAAAATGTTCTTGTGTTTTGCTTGTTTTGCATAGGAATATACTGAACAAAATACAAAGCATAATGTATAAAATAACATCTACCAGAGTTTTTTCTTTGAAAGAAGCCCCTTATGTCCATTCTTGTATATCAGTACATTACTGAAACCGATTTATTTAGCCGTGGAGGGTAACAACTGAAAATATGAAATAAACACACATGTAAGCTAAGACTCTCTAAAGAAACAGCATTGTTGTTGTTTGGCTTTTCATTTCGCCATTTGTTGATTCACTTGAAGAGAAGTAACGTAATATGGGTCAAGTGATCAGTTTGACATCAATCTTTTGTGATACACCGTCATATTTACATTATTTGTACAGTACGAATGATTTGCTTTGGTACCTGGTCGAACTTCAGTTCTCCTCTGTCTGCCTGGCTCCATTTCTCCAACAGGCAGCAGCTGCCCCCGCCCCCTCGCTCAGTCACTTAGTGTCTGAGCTCGGATCATACCAATATTAGGGGGGATTTATGCACAGTCGTAAATTCCCACAGTGTGCGCTATGTGCTTCGAATATTGTGTGTAGTTTTTGTTTTATACAGTTGTCAGAAAGGCATCTAACTATGAAAAATTACACTCCAAAAGACCCCGGGCTTCTGACAAAACAACCCGGGCTTAAGCCCAGTAAGCCCCCCCCCCCCCCGCTCCGCCAATGATGACAACCCGTTTAATATTATCTTAGGTAATACAAGAAAAAAATAAAAACAAAAAGGATTCTTGAGGTCGTGCTATGCTTGCTGTGACTTGGTATTTACTGATTAAATAGTAGCAGAAGGTAGGCTAACACTTATATATCTTGGAAAACCAAAATGCATTTGGCACAGTGCATTCAGATCATAATTCTGATTGCAAAAGCTGCCAGACAGGACAGAATGAAAAAAATATATATAAATGAAAATGTACTTACATTCCTTATAAAGTGTTCAGTGTTGTGAACTACTTCATCTGCTAGCAAGGGTATGAGCTGTGTGGCTGCATCTCTCATACAGACGGTCTGTATTTAATCTCATAGTAATTTGTAATATGCATCAGTATACAGGTATCAATTTTACTGACAACCCTAGTAATTGTACTATGTTTGTTGTAATTTTGATCTCCTGAAGTCAATGTGTATGTGTGCGTGTGTACAGGAGTGTGGAGGATAATTCAGAATAATGCACGAGGGTTAACAAAGAAACAATTTGGTGGTTATTTGTTAGCCTGCTATGAATGCAATCTTTGCAACAACTTTAAATGAGTCTAAAACCATAAATTTGCTGATGCTGGCTTGTCCCAAATATGATTACATGGAAAGCTAATAGTGGATAGAGAACTACCTTTTTCCTGCTGAGTTCTCCTGCACTTTAACTGAAAGGCGATTAAGGCAGAGTTAAAAGCATTCATAATGTTAAACTAAATAAAAGAAAATAGATGTAATGTGCAAACTAAAACACTGTTTGTCAGAGATTTAAAATGTATATTAGGACCTAAGAAAATAAAAATGATAAGTATAACAACCAGTACATTAAATCCCAATCAATAAAGTTGTGCCTCTATAAATTTTCTACATGTGATAAAAAGTAAGAGAACCATCTTACTTTGACAGTTGACTGAGGTCCTCACAAGAGAAAGGAATCAGCAGCTGAAAGTGGCTCAGAGTGGTGCCAGCACACCAATCTAGCACCAGCTTTCGGACCACTGTACTTTTCCCTGTTCCCACAGCACCATAGATGAGGACATTGAGCCCCCGGCCATCACTCCAGGTATCAGTGTGCTGAAACAGCTGTTCCACAGTTACAGAGCGATTACAGTGTGTTTGGGTTTGGAATGGAGAGCCGAGTAGTCCTGCCCTCTCCTCAGCATCAGTTTCAAGGATCAGTGGGTCGACATGCATGGTCTCAGGGCTGAAGAAACCTCCAAACTGTTTTTCCTCCTGAGGAAGGTGGCTAAACCATAGGAGGAGCTTTCTCTTGTGGATCTCTATTGGGTCTATAGAGAGAAAGAAAAAGAAGGTGTTTTTATTCTTTAAGTGGTGGATTTTCTCAGATGTGATGAAACCTTATTAAAGTGGTAATGCAATAATTAATTTAATACAATGATCAAATTGAATCTGTTTTATCCTGATGTACAGTGCTGTGAAAAAGTCTTTTCCTCCTTCCTTTTTGGACTCTGACCTTGAGTTTGAGATCACTGAGATCCACACTACTCAAATGTTTTAGTATACACAGTACTGTGCAAAAGTTTAAAGCAGGCGTGAAAAAATGCTGTAAACAATGAATGCTTTCAGAAATATAAATGATTGTTTATTCGCCCCAAATGTATTCTTGTAGCAGGACAATGACCCCAAACATACAGCCAAAGTCATTAAGAGCTATCTTCAGTGTGAAGAAGAACAAAAAGTACTGGAAGTGATGGTATGGCCCCCACAGAGCCCTGATCTCAACATCATTGAGTGTGTCTGGGATTACATGGAGAGACAGAAAGGTGCGAGGAAACATCCACAGAAGATCTGTGCTTAGTTTTCCAAGATGTTTGGAACAACCTACCAGCCGAGTTCCTTCAAAAACTGTTTGCAAGTGTACCTAGAAGAATTGATGCTGTTTTGAAGGCAAAGGGTGGTCACACCAAATCTTGATTTGATTTCAATTTCGCTTTTGTACATTCACTGCATTTTGTTGATTAGTCAAAGTCAAATTACACTTTATTGTCATCTCCGCTATATACAGTACAGTATATAGAGAGACGAGATGACAAGGCTCCAGGTGCATCAGTGTAAAAACAAACAAATATAACAAGAGTAGAAAATAAATATACAATTCAGGACTAGGGGCAAAGGGATCAGTAACAATTTATTTGAAATTTACAATTTACAGTTTGACGCTTAAGGTCACCTTGAAGTGATTTAAAGTGACCAGTGTAGCAACTTGTAAACATGAGCAGAATTCTTGAGAGTAATGACTGTCCATAAGCAGCATCTGCATTACAAAGGCAGTGTACGGGGAGTGCAATAGAGTCAGTTAACAGTTTGTTTGTTTGTTTGTTTGTTTGTTTGTTTGTTTGTGTGTGTGTGGTGGGAGAGCCGGTAGTGAGATTGATGGCTTGCGGGAAAAAGCTATTTCGCAGTCTGGAGGATCGGGACCCGATGCTGTGAAAGTGTCTGCTGGATGGAAGCATCGGCACTTTTGATTAACACTTTCATTTTTGAAAGCATTCTTTGTTTACAGCATTTTTTCTCACCAGCCTAAAACTTTTGCACAGTGCTAGGGTATCCATTTGAAACTCCACCCGAGTTATTGTATTCATAAACTTGGGTGTTCATGTCGCCCTCCCACCCAGTAGGGTAACAAGAACACCCCAGTCTATTACGGCTAAGTGATGTACAACAACAATGTACAATGTAAAACAACTTTGTAAAAAATGAAAGGGCAAAAGGCCCATATTGCAGGCCTTATTTTGTAACAAGGAAATACCATCATTGTACTGTTCTACAAAGTACTGTGACATTACTACCAAACAATTGACTGATATTGCATTTAAGAGACAATAACTGAGAAAATGAACTGAAGTGTGGACCTGGTTCTAAAGAGTTTGAGGTAGTAAACTTCCTGCAGTAAAAACCAGAGACTGGCCAGGGTGCAGCCTCCATTCCCATCTGCCACATCCTCCATGTTTTGAGTAGATGACTCATCTGTCTGGAAAAAATAATGCATCATGCCAATTAGTTCAGCTGTTGCTTACAACCTTAATAAAATACAAATGCACAGAGAACAACATTTCAAGCACAACTTGCTTTCATTACTTTGCTGCTTACTTAATCTGATAATCACGCTAAGGAATAACATGTAGGAACAAGCTGTTGTTTGCATATTGCAGCAGATATAAGTTATTACACCTCCAAAGCACTGACTTTTACGCAACTGCACACAATTAATATAAACACAAATGAAACCTGTCTACTTTTGCTCTGAGAAACTTCCTGCAAGGTTCCTAAGAATTCTGTTGGGTCTTTATTACAAACAAAGAAAACAATGGAAATATGAACCAGTTTAAATGAATGACACCAGTCGTCGTTTACAAAAAAGTGAAATTCATAAAACGATTAACAGCATATTAATATTATTCTGCATAATACTTTGCATTTGCATTAACATTTGCCACAAGTAGATGGTGGTTCTTTACTACATCCCATTGTGGAAAATAGTCACATCAACTATTGTATGGACAATGTCTCTACACAGCCTAACATACCTCAACTTCTTGCACATTTTTCACACACTCAACAGAAACATTGAGCAAAGCCTGTTTCTATGAGTGCTGACATAAAGATGAAACTAACTTTCCAGTGACTACACATGTAGTCACTGGTCCTAAGTTATGACATGTCCTAGCAGTTTACACACCTTCCACTACTTATTTAACAAGCCGAAATGCAGAAGCAGTGTGTAAATCAGTAAGTACATAAGTACACTCCATGATTCAGTAGCTTGTTGATCCTCTTTTGGCAACACGCACGCATGCACACACACACATACACACACACACACACACAGAGTGAGGTGCCGTTTGATCGGTGATACTGCACACTGACTAAGGGGGGTGCTGTTGCTACTATAATAAATACAGTTATAATAAATACAGTTTATAGAAGTAGTCAAAGGAGCTTGCAAAGAAAAGCTTCTGGACTTCTTTAAGTTACTTGAAGACATTTCACCTCTCATCCGAGAAGCTTCTTCAGTTCTAAGGTCAAATGGTGGGGAGTCCCAGATTATCTGGGACATGCAGACTGGGCAGACTGGGAATGGACGACCAACCTTCCGGTTAGTAAGTGACCTGTTCTAAATTGACTGTACTGTTACATTTAGCAGTGAATCCAAATGACAGTGAGTCTCATTCCCTCGCTCTGAAACTCCCACTATCGCCATATTTTTCCCTATATGGTAGCATATAAAAAGACATAGTATATAAACAGTGTGCTGGGTAGAAAAATTTTCCAGTTGGGAGGGTGGAATTAATGATGCATTTGCGCTGTGTGGGAGAAAAATAACTCACAGTGAATTATCTGCAGGACAGCTTAAGATATGCCCTTTTAACCGTCGTACATAGAAATATATCGAGTATATTCGATATATCGTACATCCCCACTACTATGCCAGGGCCTTTAAGTCACTAGGCATCAAGGTTCAGTTAATCACCAACCTGTGGGGGAGGAGATTCATCCTTTTCTGCTGCTTCTTTGTCTCGGGAAGTTTTCTGTTAACAGTTAAAGCATAAAGTCACACAACTGATGCAAAAACAATCTTACATCTGCATACATCTGCATGCATTTGTTTTCTTAAGACTCAAGACGTTTATTGTCATTTCGTATGGTGTTACCCAGCCTGAAACGAAATACTGTTTCTCACCAAATTCCACAAGATGTCTTTATTTAACACGTCACCAGCCCCCTTTGTGATAGCCTTCATATTTATTTAGACATATTTTGGTATTTCTAAGAATATAATAACTCTGCTTAGACTACATATAGCGTCTGCGTCTCTTCTGCAAATGCCACTGTCTCATAGCTAACAATCATGCAAACTACACATAAAATACAATAAGACATACCACCGTCTTATCGTTCGTCTCCCGACCACACGTTGTCCAGGAAAGTAGCTTAACGCATGCAGTATGCCGTTTCCTTTTAGGTTTTCAAATTTTCAAATTTGTCCAGTATCATTAAGGACTTGACACACAGAAACATATGTATCACACCGACTGTCATTCTTCCGCTTCACCGTCGATGAGTTTCATGTTTCAACTTCCGGTAGTGCTGACGACAAGCAGTCCAAAACGTAACTCTTATCCACCTTTCCATAACCTCGATCGAAAACATCAAGGAAGATCAAGGTCGAGGAAATGTGTGTCGGAAAAATCACGAGGGCTAAGAAGTGCAACGTAATAAAAATCTGACCAACTAAAGTACGCAATTTCCCTATTTGCTAGTTTATACTTAGTAAGTTCACTCGGGAGTCTAGACTTCCATGGGAGGACGCGGGCGTGATGACATCACAGCTCAGCTCCAGCGATTTATTGGAGTGGCTGGAGTTACAATGGAAACACGGGTAACTACTAGAAGTATTTAAAAACATTCATAGATAGATAGCTATTTCTCTATATATCTTGTCTTTAGAAAACCTCCTTGCCATTATTCATATTCATGACCATTATTAGTTGTCTTCTAACATTAAAAAAAATCTTTCACTATGTCAACAGGCTTCATACAGTTGAGCAAATCACTAAGTGATTAAAGCACTAACTTTATTTCTCTTAATGAAAACATGCATGTTCAATCATCCAGGTAAGCAAAACCCAAAAAATTAAGTCTAAATTTTAATTCTAATGAAGTCATTTAGCTTCAATCAATTATATAGAACAGGAGTAGTGAAAAATAAGGAGAAAAAAGGGCTTTGTTTTCTGTTGCCTATATTGTAGATGCTGACTTTGCCTCCTAATTGAAACAGCAAATGAGTACGGTCAGGGGTTACAATGGGATTCAGGAGGTGGAGAAACCCTAAAATTGGTTGTATTGGTTGGCTAAGCATGGGGAAAAGAACGCCAGCTGACAAGAATTTCTATTTTGAGCTCCAGTAGGTTTCCTTTTTGTACAGGCTGTGATCAACTGATTTGTGCTGCTGCTGTTCATTGTGGACTTGGATGTCTGAATTTAAAGAGGTGTAAGAAGATGTTTCATGAGCTGTCTTGGCTGATTTCCCTCCCCTACACTGACACTACACTGTTGCTGTCTTTATACTAGACATATAAAGTTGGTATGAAGGTGGAATTGAGTGAATGGATCTAAGCATCATCAAATCAATCTTTGATACCCTTTTTGCAACAAGAACAACAGGAACACTATAGCTGCTGCTGTACACCAACCCAGCACACTATTCTTTACTTTAAATCCATCACAACAACCTAACCTGTTTATCCCAAATCATGTTCAAACTGAACATGATTTTCAAAATATGAAAAAACATAACTAAACTTCATAGTCAGATCCAATATCTGATTTAAAAATGAGAACTTACAAACTTTAAATTTCCAGTTTATTAATTACCACTGAGCAGTCCTTCCTTTAAATATTACCACTCCTCTCCTCTTCCATCTTTCTCCATCTCTGAGTGAAGTTATCTTGTACTCTTTTTCTCTCTCTAGGAAGCAGCTCTACCCGAGCTAGCAAACGCAGAGTGTGACAAACTGCGCAAAAACAGTTTGTGTGTTTGCTGATATTTGCTAAACTGATAGAACCATTGCATTTGAAATTATTTGTCATTTAAAAAAAGGTTACTCCGCTTATGCTCCTTCTGTGGGGCTAGGTAGAAGCTGAAATACTGCAACTACAGATTATGAGCATCTAATTAACACTCATAACATGAGTAGTAATTAGGCCGACACTGAACATGGATTATTTTAGGGGCTTGTTCATACCCATATGAACAAGTATGTCTGCCTCTGAGGAGAAAACGTGGCTTAGGGGGTTGGGAAGCGTATCTGTAACCGGAAGGTCGCTGGTTCGATCCCCTTGCTCTCTGGCCTTGGGCAAGACACTTCACCAAGACACACACCATCGGCCAGAATGGCAGTCTGTCAGTCTTCCCCAGGACAGCTGTGGCTACAACTGTAGCTACCTCCACCAGTGTGTGAATGCGAGAGTGAATGAATAGTGGAATTGTAAAGCGCTTTGGGTGCCTTGAAAAGCGCTGTATAAATCCAATCCATTATTATTTGTGTTTTGAATGCTGGGTTTCTGGGTTGGTGCTCCCTCTGTTGGTCCCTGGTATTAGTGTTCCCCTGTCTCGTCAGGCTAATCAGGTCCAGCTGTGTCTCCCACCTGTGTGTGCCTGTGTTCCTTGTCGCGTCGTCTGTATTCATCCTCTGTGTTTCTCCGTGAATCTTCTGTGTACTCAGCATTATTTTGTGTTTCACCGTGTCTCTCTGCTCCTCGCCCCGTGTCCTCCTTTTGTGTTAGTTTTCCCAGTTTAGGTTTATGTTCAGTTCTGCACGCACCTTGGTTATTATTCACCGTAAATAAAACTCACTTGCACCTCCGCCACTGTCATCCCGGAGTTTGGCACTTCAGCGCGCCTGGCTGTGGTGAGTATACAGGAAACTGATCGTGTTATTTCTGACTTTGTACTCTGGGGCTGAGTGTTTCGTGACAGGGGATGGCACTCCCAGTGATTTCCCCACTTTACCTGCTCCATGTCTGTCAGTACAACCTGTTCAGCCATCAATTCAGTTAGCTGCTCAGCAGCCATTAGCTCAGTCAGCCTCTCAGCCACCATCACAACTAGCATCATTACAACCTCTATGGCAGTCCATAGAGCAGTCAGTAGCACAGTTAATTGCTCAGTCACAGTCGTCGCTTGCCCCTCTTCAGGAGGCTGTGCCTACCCCGCCCATTTTGGACTGTTTTTCTAGTGCTCACCTTGAGCAGAGAGACAAACATATTAATACTGACATATTTCCTCATGAACTGGCTAGTTTTCAGACTGTTACTTGCTCCAGGGCCTCCCCAGAGGCTGAATTGCAGCCCTCACCTGACTCTGGACCCCTGGAGGCTAAGAAGCCAGTTGAGGACTGCACCCGGCTGTCGCTGCCTGAGCAGGGTCAGTGCTCCGCGCAACTGCAGTCTTCCTTATGTGTGCCAGGGGCCCACGTGCCTACTGGTTTTGCTCTGTGTGTGCCAGAGACCCACAAGCCTGCTGGTTTTGTTTCGTGTGTACCAGAGGCCCACGTGCCTGCTGGTTCTGTGACTGTTTTCTCTGAGGGGTCCGAGGAACTGCCTCAGCCTGCTGCTTTTGCTGGGGGGGCCGAGGAGCCCGTCCAGCCACCACCTGCGGCTCCCACGCCGTCGCCTGCAGCGCCACCACCTGCGGCTCCCACGCTGTTGCCTGCAGCGCCACCACCTGCGGCTCGCACGCCTGGTCCAGCCTCCGTACCTTCATCCTCGTCTGGTCCAGCCTCCGCGCCTTCATCCACATCCACGCCTGCAGCGTCAGCCTCATCGCCGCCTGCAGCGCATGTGGTGGCTGGACAGGCTCCTCAATCCCCCCAGCCTGCAGCGTCAGCCTCATCCACAGCGTCAGCGTCAGCATCAGCCTCATCCCTCACAGGTGTACACACGGGTGCTCACACACACAAACTACACCCTTTTTAGCTCCTACCTTAAAGCACACTGTGCGCTGTCGATCTTACGTGCTGCACAATAATGTTTAACACTTAGTATTTACTGTTATATTCCCATAGATCAGCATGATGTTGTTTATCCCTTGTTAAATGCTTGTTTTCTTTTTTCTTTCTCAACAGGTGATCCAGGTGATTGATATATGTATTTTTGTCTGCTTATTTTGTTGGTTTTTGTTTTTTGCCCTTTATCCCCGTCCCTCTTCTCTGCTGTTTTTTTTCCCTCTTTCTTTCTCCCTTTTCTTTTCCTCATTCAAGTCTGTCCCGTATCTAGCAAATGAAAATAAAAAATAAAATAAACAATAAAAGGTGAATCAAATAGACCATTACGGCAAGGCTGGGATGGTCAATTTGGTAAAGTAAATCCGTTGGGCATCTTTCTTTGCCTTTAGACAATAATTCTGATGGCAAAAGAGCCAAACGGGACAGGCAAAAAAAAAAAGAGAGAAAAAGCAAGAAAAAGAAAGAAAAATCACCCTCATCCACATCATCCTCGCCTGCAGCAGCATCATCATCAGCATCTTCCTCGCCGGAAGCAGCAGCATCAGCAGCATCATCATCAGCATCTTCCTCGCCGGAAGCAGCATCATCATCAGCGTCATCCCCGCCTGCAGCTTCAGCGTCAACTTCGGCCTCGTCTGCAGCTTCACCTGGTCCGGCTTCAGCCTCAGATGCAGCTTCAGCCTCCTCCTCCTCCTCATCCTCGCCTGGTACTGCCGCTGGCATGCCGCCATCCGGTCCGTGCCTTCCGCGTGGCCGGCCTCCGGACTTCTGTTGCCGCCACCGCCTTCCGCGTGGCCGGCCTCCTAAACTGTTTGCGTGCCGCCACCGCCTCCCGCGTGGCTGGCCTCCTGAACTGTTTGGGCGCCACCATGACTTCTTCACGGCTGGCCCTCTGGACTGTCTCATCCTGGCCTTCTGTGCTATCGGCCCCCGGGCCGGCCACCTGAGTGTATGTTGTGGACGTTTTGTTTGGGACTCTGGGGCCTCCGTTTTTGGTCCTGGTCCTGGTCTTGCACCAGTCTGCTATTTGGATCCTCCTTCTCACCTCCGCACGACTGCTGCCCCAGTCGCGACATATATATTCTGGAAAAAAGAGCAATAGGAATCAGAAATCCCCTTCAAGTAAACCATTAAATCACCTTTTTATTAAACTAAACATTCTTATATTTAAATACTCATTTTACCTCAGAACTGTACAAATAATTTTTTTTTTAAAAAGCAAACAAATGCCCCACAATATTCACAACTTGTTCAACAAGACCAAATCATCAGGACCTGTGAGGTATCCCTATGTTTAGCAAGCTGATAGTAAGGACTAATAAAATATATCATAGCATTACAGCCACTGGAACTAGTGTAACAATTGTGCAGATGAAGTTAAGAAAAAGTACATCAACACATAACTTTGCAAATTTGTGAACAATAAATTGCATGACTAGAGGAAAGGTTTCTGTCAGTGATTGGTGCAGTCTCTTTGTATTCTAATGATGCATTGTCTTTAGTGTTGTTAATCAAGGTTAGAGTAACACAAGTTCAAAGTATTATGTAGTATTATGTATTTGTCACATAGGTATGATTCCATATAAAACATTAACCAAACATAACTAAGTTTAATAACAAATATAAACAGATTATTTTCACAAGTCACAGTTGGCAATGTGCCCCCGTCGAGACGGCGCATTAGCCCAGGGCACCAAACAGGCTAGGACCGCCTCTGGTGGGCAGCGACGTAGAGAAGACTGTACAAAGGCTCCCCCAGAAGTCTAGATCAGACATAACGGGAAACTGTTCACCTAACGTTGCCCACGCACTTAAACAATAAAGCGGCTTTCCCGGATATTAGCGTCTTCTGAATTACTTCAGTTTAAACCAGCATAATTTTGAGTTGTCTCCTTGTGTTTGCTAAAGCAAGACATAGCAGCCAGCCTAGACATTTGCTAGCATTCATTTAGGGAGCGAGTAATCGGCTCATTTTGCAAACATGTACAAACGCAGAAAAAATTATTCTGAAGTTCAACCGGAAACACTTTTGTGTATCTCGTTAACGGGTGCACGCACTTTAACGGTGGTAGCACTCGCGCTCCATCCTCTCTGACAGCCTCACAAAGTAGGGTTCCATCCTCGTCATGGCATCTGAAGAGCTCGCACGAAAGCTGCAATCGCGGCTTTCTGCTACACAGGAGGCCGTACCGAGGCCCGAGCCCGAACAGAGCCCTGTCCGACCCAAACCGCAAGGGTCAGATGCTGCCTGTGGAGATTCATCATCCGAGCTATCCGCCAAACTGACGCGTAGGCTGGACATCAACGAGGGCAACGCTGCACCACGAGCGACCCGGGTCTTCAACCCTTACACCGAGTTCAAAGAGTTCTCCCGCAAGCAGATTAAGGATATGGAGGGAATGTTCAAGCGGTAAGACTGCACCAATTGTTTGTTTTGTCTCTTTAAACATGGCAGTCACGGCTGTTGTTCTCAGTCGCAGAGAATGGGGGCGAACGAGCGTGCACGGCTGGATCATGAGATTAGCCAAGGTGCAGGCTGGCTGTCATCGTGTCGACTGATTTAGCGCCTCTGTGCAAACACTCTGCACGTTAAACCGGTGTCTTTGTAGTGATGTATCGTGCTCAGATGGAGGACTTCTTAAGGTCAGTGCCGCTCCCTCGGGAGACGACACACTGACGCCGAACATCTCCAAAGATGACATAAATAAACAATGCGCTTTAGGCACAAACACAGTATGCCAGAAAAATTAACGCAATGGAGCTAAAAGCCCGAATTAGACAAAATGACAGGGGATCATTTAGTGTGTGGACCCTTCGGATTTTTTGACATCTTAAAATGACACAGATGGCTCGCTGTGTGTTATCATCCTGTATAATTTAACTCCTATTAAAAAACGTATTTTACCTGTTTTTATGAATCTAGCCTGGCCTACCCCTAGCCTGGGGGTGGATTCGGTTGTTTCCCCCCGCTTTCTTTGGGTTACTTTATTAATTTGTGCCCTGATAATCATATAGGGCAGCACCTAAAATTGGTGTAACTGTCTCATTCTTCTTCAATAACAAATTATCAAAGTATATTAAATAAACTAAAGGTTCGTGCAGTATTGTCTGTAGAGTCTTGTTTATTTTATATTAAAAATGCGATTCATTCTGCTCATGCTACTTTTCTCCTTTGTTCCCCATAGATGGCAAATGACAATAATTGTCACCTATTAGTTTGTAAACTGTTGTTCTAAAGTTTAGAAGTTGGTATTTCTGCAGTGTCATTATGTTTTGAAAACAATAAAGGAGTGGATCTGTCTATGAAGCCTCACACTTACATTACAAATGACCCATGACTGACAAGGCAGTTTGCATTTAGTGGTTGTGACTATAGTCATTTAGTGGTTTATCCATATATTTTCTCCCAGTTCAGGGTCATGAGCCAACTGCTATAGGGCAAGAGGCATGAATTGTCCTAGACAGGTTGTCAGTCTGTCTTATTCTTAACACAAAGAGGCAGAACCACCAATTAATATAACCCCACTAACTACATGTACAGTCCCGATCAAAGGTTTAAGACCATTTGAAAAATGGCAAAGAAATCATATTTTTTATGGTCAGTGTTGGGGAGTAATAGAATACATGTACCGGTGTTACGTATTTAAAATACAAAATATGAGTAACTGTATTCTGTTACAGTTACCGCTTAAATTGTATTTAAGCGGTAACTGTAACGGAATACAGTTACTATGTTGAAATAAACTGAATACACAGGGGTCTTTTCCTGTTTCATATGTTAGGTTATCGCCTCTTTATCCCCTCTCTAATTTTTGTAATTCCATGCATTGCTGAAAACCCAAACAAAACACGCAATAAGAGGCACTAATGTAAGCGTTCTGTTAATGTTGGTGGTATCAGTTACACAATGGACCCAGAGCCAGCACAACAGAGCTATCAGTGCACGGGCAGGAATGCATTTCTTACTTTAAAATTCCGACACCACTTCACATTTAAAGAAGAAAGGAATGGGCAAAATCTGACCGTGATAACTATACAGTACTTACTGTACAATAAACAAAGACAAGACAAAGTGGGTTGTGCAATAAGTATTGAATACCAGGTTCAAGTTATTTTCAGGATATTGTAGACAATGCATAGACAATGCAAAATGTGCAAATATAGTATAAATGGTAAATGGTAAATGGCCTGTATTTATATAGCGCTTTACTATAATTTAGATGTGTGTTCAGTAACTATGTGACTGAGTGTGCAAATAAGCATATTGTTCCCAGGTCCAGTTTATAGTGGATTTGTGAGTCTTTTGGTGAGTATTTTAAGGTTTTTGTAAAGGTGTATGTGTATATCAGTCCTTTGGTGGTAGTGAGTTGAGGGCTCTGACTGCTTGGGGGAAGATGCTCTTGCAGTGTCTGGTCGTTATGGTTTAAATGCTGCGAAACTGTCTGTCAGATGGAAAGAGGGAGAACATGTGAGGGGGTGGAAAGTGTCCCTTTCTATGCTGTTCGCACGTCGGATGATGTGTTTGTTGTAGAGTTGGGTGGGAGAGGGCCTCCAGTGATCCTCTCTGCTGTCCTCACTATCCGCTGCAGAGACTGCTTTTCAGTGAGGGTGCAGTTCCCGTACCAGATAGTGATGTAGCAGCAGATGGTTTCTCAATGGTTTCCTGGTAAAATGATGTGAGATCAGGGAGACTGGCCTTCTTCAGTGGCCTGTCAGTTAGGAAGTCCAAGATCCAATTGCAGAGAGTGGTGTTTATTCCTAGTAGGTCCAACTTCTTTACCAGCTTCTGGGCAATGTTGGGGAGTAACGGAATACATGTACCGGTGTTACGTATTTAAAATACAAAATATGAGTAACTGTATTCTGGTACAGTTACAGTTTAAAAGGGTAGTATTCAGAATACAGTTACTTTGTTGAAATAAATGGATTACACGGCGGTCTTTCCTGTTTCATATGTTAGGCTGTCCCCTCTCTATTTTTGGTAATTCACCGCCGATGGAAACCCAAACAAAACACGCATTAAGAGGCTCTAATGCCTGTGTCTCAATCTCGCGACCCACGTCACCTCTACTGCGGCCCACATAAATGACGTGAAGAAATATTTTTAAAATAAAATAAATAAATATTTTTATTAATTTGAAAAATTATTTAATATGAAGGCAATAAGATAAGATAAGATAAGATAAGATAAGATAACCTTTATTAGTCCCACACGTGGGAAATTTGTTTTGTCACAGCAGGAAGTGGAGAGTGCAAAAGTTATGAGGCAAAAATTAGAATACAATAAGAATAAATACAGTACACAGCTGTACAGAATAGAATAAAATAATATACTATATACAGTAGAATAAAATAAAATAAATATACAATAAGATAAAAATAGAATACAATACAATACAATAGGCAGAGTGTTACAGGCATAGCCCTAAAAAATGTAGCCTCGTGGGCAGTGTAGTCCCTGCTGCAGAGAGAATGGACTGCCATACCTGTTATGTGTCTGTGAGCGCGAGGGAGGGAGAAAAAGGAGAGTCGAAATGAGTACAAGTTGTCACTGACCAGAAACAGGAGAGGGAAGCATGTAAATATAATAACAGCCACTGCAGCCAAAAAGAGTGCCTGATGAGCCCAGTTGCAAGTAAGCTATTAAGACTCGACTGTACACTGTGTTTGTGTTTTCCTCTGAAACAATAAGTTCCATTGGAGCAGCCTTTCAATGCCGCTCTCTGTCTCTCGCTAGCAAAGTTGAGCCAGACAACAAAGTAAAGCTACTTTTCAGCTATGAGCCGACATGGAACCCGACATATTAGCCAGAGGTCTTTACTAAGGTTTGGAGTTGCGGACCTGTTTTATATACGTGTGGAATAGTTTTCTGTACGAGATCACTGCAAAAAGTGCAGCCTTACCTAATGTCCACCCTACTGTTACTCATTTATATTAAGATTTAATCTAGCTGGTATTGGTATGGCGAGTATCCTTCAGTAATAGTAATAAATCACAAAGCAATAGTACATTCATGTAGTTGTAAAAAGCTTGATAATATATTAAGTAATCCAAAGTATTCAGAATACATTACGTAACAGAATACGTTACAAAATACATTTTGCGGCATGTATTCTGTAATCTGTAGTGGAATACATTTTAAAAGTAACCTTCCCAACACTGCTTCTGGGGAATGACTGTGTTGAATGTTGAGCTGAAGTCAATAAACAGCATTCTGACATAACTGTCCTTTTTGTCGAGATGGGAGAGAGAAAGGTGAAGAGCAGACGAGATGGCATCATATATGGAGCGGTTTGGGCAGTAAGCAAACTGTAGCGGGTACAGATTCGGTGGAAGCTGAATTTTCATGTGCCTCAATACCAGCCTCTCAAAGCACTTTGTGATGATAGGCGTAAGTGCCATCGGCCGGTAGTCATTGAGGCAGGACACAGTGGACTTCTTTGGCACTGGGATGATTTTCATGGTTTTAAGGCATGCAGGTACCACAGCTGAGTCCAGTGATGTATTTAGGATGTCCATGAAGATGCCTGCAAGCTGGTCAGCACACTCCCGAAACACCCGACCAGATATGTTTTCTCTAATGGGGAAAAAATTTAACATTGATAAACCTGGTGGTTTCCAACATTACTGGCATGACAAGCAGATCCCACCTGAGATGTTTTCTGCACGCCACAGTGGAGCGGTGTATGGCTGTTATTCATGTGATTTTTCTTCCTCCATACAAGTGTAAGGGATACTCCAAGTTTTGAACTGCCAGCATCATTGCTATGGTGAGAGCAAGAACCTACAGTATCTCACAAAAGTGAGTACACCCCTCACATTTTTGTAAATATTTTACTATATCTTTTCATGGGACAACATTGAATATATGACACTTTGATACAATGTAAAGTAGTCAGTGTACAGCTTGTATAACAGTGTAAATTTGATATCACCTTAAAATAACTCAACATACAGCTATTAATGTCTAAACCACTGGCAACAAAAGTGAGTACACCCCTAAATGAAAATGTCCAAACTGTATCAAAGTATCAATATTTTGTGTGTTCACCAATATTTTCTAACACTGCCTTAACTCTGTTGGGCATGGAGTTCACTAGAGCTTCACAGGTTGCCACTGGAATCCTCTTTCACTCCTCCATGTTGACATGATGGAGCTAGTGGATGGTTAGAGACCTTGCACTCCTCTACCTTCCATTTGAGGATACCGCACAGATGCTCAGTAGGGTTTAAGTATGGAGACATGCTTGGCCAGTCAAGTACCTTTACCCGAAGTTTATTTAGTAAGGAACTGGTCTTTTTGAAGGTGTGTTTGGGGTTGTTATCATATTGGAATACTGCCCTGTGGCTCAGTTTCTGAGGGGAGGGGATCATGCTCTGCTTCAGTATGTCACAGTACATGTTGGCATTCATGGTTCCCTCAATTAACTGTAGGTCCCAAGTGCCGGCAGCACTCATGCAGCCCCAAACAATGACATCCCACCACTATGCTTGACTGTAGGCAAGACACACTTGTCTTTGTACTCCTCACCTGGTTGCTGCCACACATCCTTGACACCATCTGAACCAAATACGTTTGTCTTGGTCTCATCAGAACACAGGTAATCCATGTCCTTAGTCTGCTTGTCTCAAGCAAACTGTTCGCGGGCTTTAGTGCATTAGCTTTAGAAGAGGCTACCTTCTGGGACGACAGCGCTTTGATGCAGTGTGCAGCATATGGTCTGAGCACTGACAGGCTGACCCTCCATGCCTTCAACCTCTGCAGCAATGCTGGCAGCACTCATACATCTATTTTCAAAAGACTACCTCTGGATATGACATTGAGCACGTGCACTCAACTTCTTTGGTTAACCATGGCGAGTTCTTGGCCACTGTGCTGCAGCTCAGTTTCAGGGGGTTGGCAATATTCTTATAGCCTAGGCCAGTGGTTCTCAAACTTTGGTACGCGTATCACTCGTTGTACTTGGGCTACCTGTAGTGGTATGCGGGAAATCTTAATTTGTTTTATTTAAAATTAAATAACATACAAAAAGGTATGCAAAGACGACACGAGAATTCCCGAGGCTCTTCTGGGAGCCGGAGTCGACCAGAAAACATCTCCCGAGTGTGAGTCGGGCAGCCTTTCCTTATTCCTTTGTTTCCCTGGGCATTAAAACTGCAAGGTGGCAGACAGCGCTGTGCTGCAGCACCAAAACGCTGGTAAAAATAAAGTCCTTTTCCGTGGTGCCGCCATGCCTCGATCCCAGCCACCATCGATGAGTCGGGGGCCCCCAGGAGAATCAGTGGGGGCACGGAGATGCCGTCGGTGAGTTGGGGACTATCGCCTGGATGCCAAAGCTCCTATTAGCCTGGAGAATGTGATCCCCTTCTTCTGCGAGTGAGCGGTAATCCGTGGCCAGCAGCGGGGAGTTGGCACTGGAGCTGGCAACTGTCAGAGGAAGAGATGAGTGAAGAGGAATCCGCCGTCATCCGTTTCTAGCAAGGACAGAATGCTCTCCATGAGCTCGAGAGAAGTGCCATCACCCAGGCCAGAGAGAGAGAGGAGTTTCTCAGCCCTCTGCATCGGAGAGGAAGTAGCACTGCAGTAGCAGTGCCTTGAAAGTGGTGTAATTTCCTTGGTTGGGGGGATCCGGGAGGAGGGTCATCACACGGCGGCTGGACAGTGGATCCAGCGAAGCCACCACCCCTCAAATAATTTGGGGTCCTTAGGGGCTAAGTAAAGCGCTATACAAATACAGGCCATTTACCATTTATTTTACCAAATTATTATGCAAATAGGATTTTAGTGTTATAAACTTTATATAAACTTTACATTTTTTGTTTTCAGTTAAACTCATATTGTGTATACACACAGGGCTCCTTGAATCACTGATATCAATCTCAGACACCTGCCATAATTAGTTTGTCATGTGAGCCCAATTAAAGGAAAAAATCACATTATTAAGCTGTTAAGATGTTTCACGTTATTAAGCATGCCACAGGTTTAAAAAAATATGGGAATAGAAAAAGAACCTGTCTGTTCCAGAAAAGTGTCAAATAGTGCAATGCCTTGGAGAAGGTATGAAAACATGAGATATTTCACAAAAATGTAAGCATGATCATCTTACTGTGAAGAAATTTGTGGCTGATTCAGAGCACAGATGAGTTTGCATAGATAAAGGCATAATGAGGAAGGTTTTTGCCAGACAAATTCATCAGATTAAGAGAGCAGCTGTTAAAATGTCATTACAAAGCAGCAAACAGATATTTAAAGCTGCTAGTGCCTTTTGGAGTCCCATGAACCTCAAGGTGTAGGATCCTCCAGAGGCTTGCAATTGTGCAACCAATGCTCACAAGCAGAAACGGTTGCAGTGTCCCAAAAATACATGAAGATTAATTTTCAATTTTCAACAACCGCTTGTATAAGCTAGCAGCTTATGCAGCTGATGTTAAGGTAAAGTGTCCTAAAAGTCACACTTTTTCTCTGACAAACAGTTTAATTACATTGTCATACTGTGTGAGTCTATCAATGTTCAATGCACTTCAGTTCCATTAATGCTGGCCAACAGCAGCAAAAATAGCAGCACTTACAGACAGAAAAATTCAAGATATCCTCAGCAACCAACCGTCACTATCACTTTCATCAGACAGAAGTAATCTTCACTGATTCATCGATTCTTAGTTTTACAGCCTCTTCCAGAGTTAAAAAACAAAAACCCTGGATACCTGGCATATTGATAGCTAAAGTAAACAGGCTACACTCACTACAGATGAACAGCAGCCAGAGTTTTTGAGGTGACTCAAAAAACCTAAAATAATGCAAAAATATTTAACTAGCACATATTAGTTTTATCTGGATTTATTGCTAAGCATTGATATTAATTCAAATAATTTAATATTACTGGTCTCTCATGACTAAAACACATTTGTCCCATAGCAGCCACTGCAGCTTGGTTCATACACTTGAATTAGGAAGGGTAAGATAACAGAACTCAGTTAACTGTAATCTACTGATGTAACAGATGTAACAGGGAGATTTTACACACTGTCATTCAAGAAAAGTGATAACATTAGAAACCTGAAATTTTATATAATTCATATTAAGTTTGTCTCATACATTTTACAGATGCAGATTTTTCTACAGATTTACACAGATGCCAATGTAAGGATACGCTTTTGAGAAAGTGTAAGGACATTGCTCCTTTTTATCCTTCAAGCTTGCACTTTAGCTTGCAGCACCAGTGGTAGAATGGATACGGCATTTTTAGAATAATTAACTGTTGATATTGTCTTGGATCAGATGGCCTCAATCCCAAACAGAGCTACTGCTGATGATGCACTGTATGAGCAAAGCAGCATCTGGAGAAGCTCTTGGTGCTAGGCAGCATGGTGATGCAGATGTTAGAAATGCCATCCTGGTTTGAACTAAAGCTGAGGCTCCTGTACCTGCATGGGTTTGCTTCAGGTACACCGGCTACCTCTCAAACTCTGAAGACATGCACTTGTGACTCTAAACTGGCTGTGGTACAAATGTGACTTGTGGTCAATAAGGCTGGAAAATTGCTATTTAGAGGTAAGTATATTATAGGTAGGCCCCAAAAAGTTGATTTTGTTCATCTGGATGTAGCGTAGAATCAACGGAATCAACTTTTTGGGATTTCCTTACCTGGAGGATTGAGCATAGATGAAGAAATTATAGGCAGGTGTTTTTCAAGTACCATTACAGTAGCTTGTTAAATGTTTATTTTTAAACAATTTTTAAGCTGTATTCTTTACAATGAGAATGAGACTGCTGTCACATAACAAAGTAAACACTGGATTAAAGAGATCAAACAATATATTCACAGCTTTATAAAATCTGTGGTTGGTGCATCCCTAACATACTGCTGCTTTTATTCACCAGTGCTGTTACTAGTTGACTGACTTTGAGGATTTTCTTTTTAATTTTCCTTTTCAAAAATTGTTAAACGTTAGGTGCAGATATGTTTTAAGCTGATTGCATTGAACATTTTTACATATGGAAACATAATGACTGTGTGAATTAAATGTGGTGCCTTCATACTCCCAGCTGACTGAATCTGACATTGTGTGGGTTTCATGGCTTGTAGGTATGACACTGGGAAAGATGGCTTCATCGACCTGATGGAGCTAAAGCTGATGATGGAGAAGCTGGGAGCTCCACAGACTCACCTGGGCCTGAAAAATATGATCAAAGAAGTGGATGAAGACTTTGATGGCAAACTAAGCTTCAGGGAGGTGAGGAAGTAGTGCAAACACTTTGGGAATTGCTCCAAACAGCCACATTTCAGATAGAAAAGCTGACCCATCACAAAGAGATGTAGCAACTAGTCTTGGTTGTTGTGTCCTTGGGCAAGACACTTCACCCGTTGCCTACTGGTGGTGGTCAGAGGGCCCGGTGGCGCCAGTGTCCGGCAGCCTCGCCTCTGTCAGTGCGCCCCAGGGTGGCTGTGGCTACAATGTAGCTTGTCATCACCAGTGTGTGAATGGGTGGATGACTGGATATGTAAAGCGCTTTGGGGTCCTTAGGGACTAGTAAAGCGCTATATAAATACAGGCCATTTACCATTTAACTAGGAATTTCTTTTTTTTCTACTAATTTCTTAGTAGAATAAACAAGGGGGGGAAAAGTTTAAAAGTAGTTTAAAACTAAGAAACACTCAGATTTTAATGGACAATGCCAAAAACTAATAGCAAAGGCATTTAAAATCGTTAATCAAATTCTTCTTAAGTGTGTGATACCTCGTATCGTGCATTATGAACATTGCACCTTATACTCAATTCAATTTTATTTATATAGCGCCAAATCACAACAACAGTCTCCTCAAGGCGCTTCATATTGTAAGGTAGACCCTACAATAATACATACAGAGGAAACCAAACAATCAAATGACCCCCTATGAGCAAGCACTTTGGCCACAGTGGGAAGGAAAAACTCCCTTTAACAGGAAGAAACCTCCGGCAGAACCAGGCTCAGGGAGGGGCGGACCATCTGCTGCGACCGGTAGGGGTGAGAGAAGGAAGACAGGATAGAAGACATGCTGTGGAAGAGAAACAGAGATTAATAACAAGTTTCATTCAATGCAGAGGTCTATTAACACATAGTGAGTGAGAAAGGAGACTGGAAAGGAAAAACTCAATGCATCATGGGGAGTCCCCCAGCAGCCTACGCCTATTGCAGCATAACTAAGGGAGGATTCAAGGTCACCTGGTCCAGCCCTTTTTGCTTTACCAAAAAGGAAAGATTTAAGCTTAATCTTAAAAGTAGAGATAGTGTCTGTCTCCCGAATCCAAACTGGAAGCTGGTTCCACAGAAGAGGGGCCTGAAAACTGAAGGCTCTGCCTCCCATTCTACTTTTAAATACTCTAGGAACAACAAGTAAGCCTGCAGTGTGAGAGCGAAGTGCTCTAATAGGGTGATATGGTACTACAAGGTCATTAAGATAAGATGGGGCCTGATTATTTAAGACCTTGTATGTGAGGAGCAGGATTTTGAATTCAATTCTGGATTTAATAGGAAGCCAATGAAGGGAAGCCAGTAGAGGAGAAATATGCTCTCTCTTTCTAGTCCCTGTCAGCACTCTTGCTGCAGCATTTTGGATTAACTGAAGGCTTTTCAGTGAGTTTTTTGGACATCCTGATAATAATGAATTACAGTAGTCCAGCCTAGAAGTACTAAATGCATTACCTAGTTCGTCAGCGTCATTCTGAGATAGGATATTTCTACTTATAGAGATGTTGCGCAAATGGAAGAAAGCAGTCCCACATATTTGTTTAATATGTCCATTGAAGGACATGTCCTGGTCAAAAATGACTCCAAGGTTCCTCACAGCGTTACTGGAGGCCAAGGTAATGCCATCCAGAGTAAGAATCTGGTTAGAGACCATATTTCTAAGATTTTCAGGGCCGAGTACAATAATCTCAGTTTTATTTGAATTAAGAAGCAAAAAGTTAGCGGCCATCCAGGTCTTTATGTCTTTAAGACATTCCTGCAATTTAACTAATTGGTGTGTGTTATCTTACTTCATGGACAGATAGAGCTGGGTGTCATCAGCATAGCAGTGAAAATGTATACTATGTCTTCTGATGATACTGCCTAAGGGAAGCTTGTATAATGTAAACAGAATTGGTCCTAGCACTGAACCCTGTGGAACACCATAATTAACCTCAGTGTGTGAAGAGGACTCTCCATTTACATGTACAAATTGGGGTCTATTATGTAGATATGATACAAACCACTGCAGCACAGTACCTGTAATACCTACAGCATGTTCTAATCGCTCTAATAGAATATTATGGTCAACAGTATTTAACGCTGCACTGAGGTCTAGCAGGACAAGCACAGAGATGAGTCCACTGTCAGAGGCCATAAGAAGATCATTTGTAACCTTCACTAAAGCTGTTTCTGTGCTGTGATGAGCTCTGAAACCTGACTGAAACTCTTCAAATAAACCATTCCTCTGCAGATGATCTGTTAGCTGTTTGACAACTACTCTTTCAAGAATTTTTGATATGAAAGGAAGGCTAGAGACGGGCCTATAATTAGCTAAGACAGTTGGGTCTAGGGATGGCTTTTTAAGTAAGGGTTTAACTACTGCCGGCCTGAAGGCCTGTGGTACATAGCTGATTATTAGAGATTGAAGCATTAATTAATGGCAGGACTTCTTTGAGCAGTTTTGTAGGAATGGGGTCTATAAGACACGTTGATGGTTTGGTGGAAGTAATTATTGAAGTTAACTCAGAAAGATCGATTGGAGAAAAAGAGTCTAAATATCAATGGTACTAAAGGTAGCTGTAGATACATCTGTGAGATGATTATGGGTAATTTTTTTCTCTAATGATTAAAATTTTAACAACAACAATGAAGAAAAACACTTAAACTGATTTTTAATTTATGAAAACATGTTATTACAAAAGATGTTCACATATTACCGTATTTTCACGACCATAAGGCGCACTTAAAAGTCTTAGATTTTCTTCAAAAAGTACGGCGTGCCCTATAGCGCAGTGCGCCCTGTGTGTTGTAAGGAGGACGTAGTAGAGAACACCATGAGAACGCTAAAGGGTGAAGTGTGGGCGCAACCCTGAAAATGGCAAAGAGACACGCTTACGAAGCACAGTTTAAACTGAAGGCCATCAGCTACGCGGAGGAACATGGAAATCGAGCAGCGGCGAGAGAATTTAAGATTAACGAATCGATGGTTCGCAAATGGAGGAAGCTAGAAAACAAGCTCCGGCAGGTCAAGAAAACGCAGCTGAGTTTCCGCGGACATAAGGCGAGGTGGCCCGAGTTGGAGGAAAGACTCGAGCGGTGGATCATCGAGCAAAGAACGAGCGGGAGAAGCGTTTCGACGGTCACCATTCGGCTAAAAGCAGTTTCACTTTCACTTTTTATGAAACGGTGCCATTTTTCCATCCGGACCAGGACTACGGTAGCGCAGCAACTTCCAGCGGATTATAAGGAAAAGCTGGCCATCTTCCGCTCTTACTGCAGTAAACACATCGGCGACAAACACATCCAGCCCAGCCACATCACAAACATGGACGAGGTCCCGCTCACTTTTGACATCCCGGTGAGTCACACTGTGGAGAAGAAGGGGACCAGCACGGTAGCGATACGCACAACGGGGCACGAAAAATCTTCTTTTACTGTTGTGCTTGGCTGCCATGCTAATGGACAGAAACTGCCGCCTATGGTGATTTTTAAGCGAAAGACTTTGCCTAAAGAGAAGTTTCCAGCAGGAATCATCATTAAGGCAAATGAAAAGGGCTGGATGGATGAGGAAATGATGAAAGAGTGGCTGAGGGAGGTGTATGTAAGGAGACCAGGTGTTTTTTTTTCCACGCATCACCATCGCTCTTAATCTGTGACTCTATGCGTGCCCATCTCACAACCGATGTGAAAAAACTAGTGAAACAAATGAACTGTGAGCTTGCTGTCATTCAGGAGGCCTGACAAAGGAACTCCAACCGCTGGACATCGGTGTGAACCGCCCGTTCAAAGTAAGGCTGCGAGCGGCCTGGGAGCGATGGATGACCGATGGAGACCACAGTTTCACCAAGAGTGGAAGGCAGCGCCGGCCGAGTTACGCCACAATTTGCCAATGGATTGTAGATGCTTGGGCTAACATGTCTGCTGGCACTGTTGTTCGAGCTTTCGCAAAAGCCGGCATCATTTCCGAGGAGCCGCACGGCACCGAAAGTGACTCTGACAGTGAAGAAAGTGAACCTGGCATGTTTGATGGAGATTTAGCGCAGCTGTTCAATTCAGACACAGAGGATGAGGACTTCCATGGGTTTGATGATAAAAATGTGAGTACCAAACTTTGTTTTGCTCCCGCTTTATTTTTAAATACGCATACGGTACTTGTATGCGCCCTATAATCCAGTGCGCCTTATGTGTGTGTTAAATACAGTAATGGCACACATAACTGAGACCGTGCCTTTTAATACAGTGCGTCTTATGGTCGTGAAAATACGGTACTGAAATATGACAAATGAGCATCTAAATAAATAAAGCACAACTGAAAGGTGTGGCACATTGTGCTGTGCATTACTAAAATTGCACTTATCTATAAAACTAAGCAGTTTCCAGGCCATCTGGTAGATGTAATCTTACCTGCATGTTCTGGGTCTACCCCAGGATCTCCTACCAGTAGGACATGCCCTGCCGGAACACCTTACCCAGGAAGCGACAGCCTCACTGGCGCCATATCTAGATTAAACGACTGGTTTGTCTGGAAATGACTAGTGACACCCGTACGATTAGCTGTATAGTCGATTTTGTGGGTAATTCTTCAAAAAAAATCAAAAAACAATCATTTTTAGGCATGTAAATAAAGTTAAATTATTTTTGCTGTTCAATACCTCAGAAAGTTCAACTTACGACTTCCGGTGTCATGGTGGCGAGAGTAGCAGCATAAACAGGAGCTCCTGCATCGATAGCTAAAATAATCCGCAATTCAAGAATATAATCCATTAAAAGCGACTTTCCCCTCAAGAATAATGAGCGGAGATAAAAATAAGAAGGGACAAGCCCCAGGCCGAAGCTTAGAAATGCGACTTGAGAGTAAGACAAATGAAACATGCTCCAAGCAAGAGGGCGAGAAGATGGCGGCGGAGGCCACAACATCAGTGCTAGGCCCCTTCAGACAGGTGGTGAGTGAAGTAGTGGCGGAGGGCATGCAAGACCTTAAGGCAGAGATGAAGAAGGAGCTATCGCTCGTGAGAACAAGTTTGAAAGAGGACATGAAAACCCAAATGAGCGAGTTAACACACAAGATAAATCAACAGGTTACCGCCGCCACAAGCAGGATCGAGGAGGTGGGGAAACGTCTGGAAGAAATGGAAAGAAACATGGTAGGGAAGGAGAAATGGGACATTGGAGTGAGGGATGCCATTGTTCAGCTGCTGGATAACCAGCTCCAAGAGAAGGCTACGGATTTGGAGGGGCGCTTGCGCTGTAATAACATACGGATATATGGCATCCCTGAGAACATAGAAGGCACCTCCATGCTAAGGTATGTGGAAAGCATGATGATATCGGAGTTGGGGGAGGCGTGGACTTGGGCAGCGAGAAGAACCTAGGGATAGAGAGAGCTCACCGGGCGCTGGGAGTGCAGCCGCCGCCGGGGGCGCCCCCTCGATCAACGGTGGTGCGCTTCTTAAAGTTCAATATTAAAGAACAAATCCTACGCGCTGCATGGAAGAAGCATGTATATATAAAGGAGAAACGGATTTTCTTTGATCACGACTATGCCAAAAACATACAAATGAAGAGAAAAGAGTATGGCCCGGTTAAAAAAGTACTTAAAGAAAACGCCATCCGGTTCCAGACCCCGCTTGCTAAAATGCAGGTTCATTTTGACTCGGGAATGGTCTTATACAATATCTAAGAAGACGCGGATACACGGTGGCCACAAGAAAGCCCAAAGGCATTACAGCGGAGATGATCAGTAGTATGCTACCGACGAGTGTGGTTGGGCCGCGACGCGCCGGGAATACAGCTGATCTACGCAGGAGCGCACGGGAAAAGCTGAAGGTTTTCCAGTGCACGGAGAACGTCGGTACGGAGGAATAACACCTGTGCCCCACCGGCCCCGTTTCGCTGTTAAGACGAACATAAGACCAACGGAACAACAGGTGCACCGGGCTGCTGATCATTACAGGGGGGTATATGGCTGGATGGCCTCCTCCCCTGGCCATGATGGAATATGGCACGTCGATCCCCCTTTGATCATGGAGTGGTGAGGGTCCGATGCAGGTGACTCACATGTTTTTTGTTTTTGTTTTTTGGTTTCCCTTTTTCTTTTAAAATAGGAAACGAGAGGGGCCCCACACTGTGGCATTTCCCCCAGACTGAGAGGAGAGAAAAAACCTCTCTTATGGAAGACCTGGTTTATTTGGTTAAGACAAGTTCTGTCTTTGTTCATGTGTGTTTATTATGTGTTCTGAGGGCTGGGAGTATTGTTATGTTGGTGCAGGAAAATAAGTTGGAAATACATAGAACATATGCGGTATTATAAGGTATTGTCTTTGAATGTAAATGGTATAAAGAATCCCATTAAGATTGCGTTTCTACAAGAAATGCATCTACAGTATCAAAGGAAGAATATGAGAAGTGGAAGAGAATGGGATTCAAAAATTTTTTATTATGCCTCACATAGATCTGGCAAAAAAAGAGGAGTGGCCATTCTGATACCGAACAAGGTTGGTTTTGAGTTTACTGGAGAACATAAAGATAAAGAGGGAAGATTTGTGTTGGTGAAAGGGAAAATGGAACAGGAAGACGTCACGCTGTGTAATATATATGCAGCCCCTGGTAGTAGTAGTACAGGGTTCTTTAAAGAGATATTCAGTCTTATTGCCGCAGAAAGTGTTGGTACATGTATATGTGCAGGAGATTTCAATTTACTTCTCCATCCAAAATGGGATAAAACTAGCCGAGACCGGAGGGGAACTAAATTAAAGAAACAAGTAAAAACAATGTTATCTGAGTTGGGGCTTATAGATATATGGAGATATTTACACAAAAATGAACGCAAATTTACATTTTATTCAGCGAGACATGATATGTACTCGAGGATTGATTACTTCTTTACTTTTAGTAAAGATCTCCACAGAGTGAAGGATTGTATAATAGGACAGAGAGATTTATCTGATCATTCGGGACTAACTATGAAGATTGGGTTTAAAGCTAGCCCCAAAAACACCTTATGGAGGCTTAACACAGGTCTGTTAAATAATGACTCATTTAAAAGAGAAATGGGACAGGAGTTAAAAACATATTTAGAACTCAATGACAATGGAGCAGTTAATCCTACAATTTTATGGGATGCGGCTAAGGCTTAGGGGTAAAATTATTGCAAAATGTGCAGTCCTAAAGAAGGTGAGGAGCAAAAAAGCTGTCAGATTTGCAGGAAAATATGGAAAAATTGGAACAACTGCACACCGTTACAAGGTGCCCCCAGGTATTGGAGCAGATGAGGCCGGTTAAACAGGAGATACACAAAATTTTAAGTGAGGAAATTGAAAAAAAATTAAAATATAATAGACAACGGTGGTATGAGGCAGGACCCAAAGCTGCTAGGCTATTATCATGGAGTCTCAGGAGGCAACAACAGGAGAACACTATTCATAAAGTTCGAAATTTAAAAACAAATAAGATAACTAATAAACTCGAAGAAATTCAGAGAGCATTTGAAGAATATTACGCTGAGGTATACACACAACCGGATAAAGCAGATGAGCATAAGATTCAGAATTTCTTATCCAGCCTAGATCTACCATTTATAGGTAAGCAGCAGAATGAAAAACTCGTCAAAAATATCAGCAGAAGAGATTAACATTGGGATCTCAAAACTCAAGGCTTTTAAAGCCCCAGGATGTGATGGATTTCCACCAGAGTGGTATAGGCAAATGAGGGAACCCTTAATCCCGCTACTAAAGGCCTCTTTTAATTACACTCTGAGTGGGGGGGGCGCTCCCACCATCGTGGCGGGAGGCGTATATCTCTGTCATACCAAAAGCAGGGAAGGATAAAACTGACCCCAGAGGTTATAGACCTATTAGCGTGTTAAATATAGACTATAAACTATTTGCCGCAATTTTGGCTAGGAGGTTGAGTACATTGATGCCCACACTGATAGAGGAGGATCAAACAGGCTTCATTGGTAACAGACAAACACACGATAATATCAGAAGGGCCATTCATATTATTGACCAGATACTTAAAGGGAAAACTGGAACAGTTCTCATTGGGCTTCATGTGGAAAAGGCATACGATACGGTCGGGTGGGAATTTCTGTTTCATGTGTTGAAGAGATTTGGGCTATGTGACAGGTTTATCCAATGTATAAGAATGATTTATATGTCTCCAACAGCGAGGATCAAAGTTAATGGAAGCCTCTCAAATCGGATAACACTACAACGTGGCTGTAGGCAGGGCTGCCCGTTGAGCCCACTGCTCTTTAACCTTTTCATTGAGCCAACGGCTCAATGCATCAGAGAAGAGACTTGATTGGCGGGGGTTACAACGGGGAATGTGGAAAATAAAATTTGCTTGTATGCAGACGACGTGCTGGTAGCGCTAGGAAACCCGGAAGAGGGAATTCCTCTGCTTATGGAAATACTGGAAGAATATGGCAGACTGTCTGGTTATAGACTAAACATTCAAAAAACTCAAATCTTGACATTCTTTTTTTTAACCCCTCAAGACAATTGGTAGCAAGATATAGATTCGGATGGCATCAATCTCAAATGGAGTATTTGGGGATCCTGCTGACAAAAGACCTTGCATTGTTATATGAAGTTAATTATAATCGGGTGGACAAGAAGATATATGAAGATCTGGAGAGGTGGGGTCTGCTCCACCTCCATCTGGGCAGCAGAGTTAATAAAGATAAATATCCTCCCAAAGCTGCTATATTTGTTTGCAGCGCTTCCAGTGGAGGTTCCAGCAAAACAATTTAGGGAGTGGGATATGCATTGCTCAAGATTCATATGGGGAAATAAAAGGCCAAGAGTGAAATATGCAACAATGCAGCTGCCTGGTGAGCGGGGGGGCATGGCTCTACCGTGCTTTAAGGATTACTATCTGGCAGCCCAGATCAGACCTCTAGTGTGCTGGTGTAACTCTAAGTTTGAGGCAAAATGGAAGGACATTGAGCTTTCTTTGATGGATTTCCCAATACAGTCTGTTCTGGGGTCTCTTGAGAGTTTACCACAGGCATATCAGATGCAAATTTTAAATTTAAAATTAAATTTTTTGGTCTTAATAGGGAAATAGGGTTGCTGGGATGGCCAGCGTATCTCCCACGCTTCCTTCCAGCATTGTTAGACCATAAATTCAGGGAGTGGTCCAGGCATGGAATCACTGCGATCTGTAAGATAGTGAAGCATGGGGAGCTGATCAATTTTGAGGACGTGTCAGATTTACGAGATCGGCAGGGAAGATTTTTATCGTTACCTACAGGTTCAGAGCTTCTTCCAGAAGGAAATTAGAATGCTTGACGCAGATGCTAGTGGGGTGATCCAAATATTTATGGATGCTTATGGTGAGAACATTATAAGGGGTACTATAGGCAAAATGTACAGAAGTTTTACTGCTATGAAAAAGACCTCAACAAGATATGTCAGTCATCGATGGGAAAAAGAAGCAGGTATAACTATCTCAGAGGAAGGTTGGTTGCGGATGTGGAAGAATGTGTTATCTACCACAAATTCTTTAACATGACGAGATTTTTGGATGGAAGAATTTAATTAGATTCATGCTGGAGGGAGTGCGGGGAGGTCGCTGCAGGTTGCTTCCATGTCTTCTGGTCATGTCCTAAACTGAAGACCTTTTGTGAGGAGATTAAACAAATGGTGATGGATGTGCTGGAAGTACCACTGGACTTCTCCTTTAGTACCATGTACCTTGGGAATATCCCTGAGGATATAAATAACAGAGACTCATACTTACTGAAAATAATTATGGTTGCATGCAAAAAGGCAATTACTAAGTGTTGGTTACAGACAAGCCCCCCCACACGGAAGCTGGTCATAGACATTATTAACACAATTCATCATATGGAACTGATTACCCTCTCACTGCGGCTACAGAAGGAGAAAGGAGAGAGACTTTGGGAAAGATGGGATCGTTATACGTCAAGAGACTAGAAACTGATACCTCTGTGATGCAGAGGGACAGCTGCAAATTTGTTTGAATGAAACATGCACCTGTGTAATATGTAATATGTGTAAGTAAAACAAGGCGTTGTGTATTTTGGAATATGTGAACATATGTGAATGTGTTGGTTTCCCTTGCCCTCTTTAGTTCTGTATGTAAAATAAGATGAAAATCAATAAAGAGAAAGTGTTAAAAAAAATTAAAAAAATAAAGTTCAACTTACGATCGTGGCTCACGAGTTGGCAGTTCGTCTTGTAATCGGAAGGTTGCCTGTTCGAGCCCCGGCTCCGACAGTCTTGGTTGTTGTGTCCTTGGGCAAGACACTTCACCCGTTGCCTACTGGTGGTGGTCAGAGGGCCCGGTGGCGCCAGTGTCCGGCAGCCTCACCTCTGTTTGTTTGTGAATGGGTGGATGACTGAATGTAGTGTGAAGCGCTTTGAGGTCCATAGGGACTAAGTAAAGCGCTATACAAACACAGGCCATTTACCATTTACATTTACAGATGGTGCCAAAATGCGCCAAAATATGCCAAATGGCAAAACACCTGATTATGAGTTTATTAAACCCACTGTAACATTTCTGTGTTTCACTTTAGAAGCACCAGTCTTTGCACAGATAATGTTGATTACTGGTGTTGTGGAGTTCAATGTCTAATGAAGCATATAAGTGGTTATAGGCAATAAAATCCCAAAATAAATTAGGCGAGGAAATAAAAAAATTCTTAAATATAAGAATCCATGTGACATTCTATTTACACAGCACCACAGCACAACAACAACAGTCGCCTAAAGGAACTTTACATTATAAGGTCAAGACCCCCCCCCCCATGTCAACAAGGGGATACGTCTGTTAGAACCAGGCTAAGGCAGCAGCATCCAGCTGTTACAGCTGGTCGAGGGGTAGGAGAATCAGGGGTAAGGGTGAGTTTTATATCTGCCAGGTGCCTTGTGAATGACACTGGATGACAAAGTTGATTTTACATTGACATCAAATTGCTGTCATGCCCACTGTTGTTAGTTGCAGTTTACACCTCGATTTTTGTAATATCAATATTACAAATATCAATAGAAAGGCTCAGAGATTCATAGATTATTCAGAGGGAGATGCAGTTGCAGCAATTTGAAAAGGCGACACTTGGTGGAAAAACACTTAGGCTTCTAGTTTTGACTACTGCTACAGTGGGGCAAAAAAGTATTTAGTCAGCCACCGATTGTGCAAGTTCCCCCACCTAAAATGATGACAGAGGTCAGTAATTTGCACCAGAGGTACACTTCAACTGTGAGAGACAGAATGTGAAAAAAAAATATCCATGAATTCACATGGTAGGATTTGTAAAGAATTTATTCGTAAATCAGGGTGGAAAATAAGTATTTGGTCAATAACAAAAATACAACTCAATACTTTGTAACATAACCTTTGTTGGCAATAACAGAGGTCAAATGTTTACTATAGGTCTTTACCAGGTTTGCACACACAGTAGCTGGTATTTTGGCCCATTCCTCCATGCAGATCTTCTCGAGAGCAGTGATGTTTTGGGGCTGTCGCCGAGCAACACGGACTTTCAACTCCCGCCACAGATTTTCTATGGGGTTGAGGTCTGGAGACTGGCTAGGCCACTCCAGGACTTTCAAATGCTTCTTACGGAGCCACTCCTTTGTTGCCCGGGCGGTGTGTTTTGGATCATTGTCATGTTGGAAGACCCAGCCTCGTCTCATCTTCAAAGTTCTCACTGATGGAAGGAGGTTTTGGCTCAAAATCTCACGATACATGGCCCCATTCATTCTGTCCTTAACACGGATCAGTCGTCCTGTCCCCTTGGCAGAAAAACAGCCCCATAGCATGATGTTTCCACCCCCATGCTTCACAGTAGGTATGGTGTTCTTGGGATGCAACTCAGTATTCTTCTTCCTCCAAACACGACGAGTTGAGTTTATACCAAAAAGTTCTACTTTGGTTTCATCTGACCACATGACATTCTCCCAATCCTCTGCTGTATCATCCATGTGCTCTCTGGCAAACTTCAGACGGGCCTGGACATGCACTGGCTTCAGCAGCGGAACACGTCTGGCACTGCGGGATTTGATTCCCTGCCGTTGTAGTGTGTTACTGATGGTGACCTTTGTTACTTTGGTCCCAGCTCTCTGCAGGTCATTCACCAGGTCCCCCCGTGTGGTTCTGGGATCTTTGCTCACCGTTCTCATGATCATTTTGACCCCATGGGATGAGATCTTGCATGGAGCCCCAGATCGAGGGAGATTATCAGTGGTCTTGTATGTCTTCCATTTTCTGATGATTGCTCCCACAGTTGATTTTTTCACACCAAGCTGCTTGCCTATTGTAGATTCACTCTTCCCAGTCTGGTGCAGGTCTACAATACTTTTCCTGGTGTCCTTCGAAAGCTCTTTGGTCTTGGCCATGGCGGAGTTTGGAGTCTGACTGTTTGAGGCTGTGGACAGGTGTCTTTTATACAGATGATGAGTTCAAACAGGTGCCATTCATACAGGTAACGAGTGGGGGACAGAAAAGCTTCTTACAGAAGACGTTACAGGTCTGTGAGAGCCAGAGATTTTCCTTGTTTGAGGTGACCAAATACTTATTTTCCACCCTAATTTACGAATAAATCCTTTACAAATCCTACCATGTGAATTCATGGATTTTTTTTTCACATTCTGTCTCTCACAGTTGAAGTGTACCTCTGGTGCAAATTACTGACCTCTGTCATCATTTTAAGTGGGGGAACTTGCACAATCGGTGGCTGACTAAATACTTTTTTGCCCCACTGTATATTATCGCTAATGTGGCGGTGTTGTTTGAATGGCTCTACTTATTGTTTGGGGGAATACTGCATTGACCATCTGTGCCTTAAATACGAGTGTAAATAGAAGTAGTGTGATCATATTACCAGTAGCAAGTTAAGCGCAACCAATGTGGTGAAAAAAGTAGAAAAGAAAAAGTCAAGTTTTAAGCTTAAAATACTTTGTATTAGAGTAGAAGGATTTTAAATTCAATTCTGGTGAGACAAATATGGTTGTTTCCCTTTCTAGCTCCTGTCAGTACTCACACTGCTTTGGATAAACTGGCTTTTCAGGGAGCTTTTAGAATAGCTGTAATAATTACAAAAGTCTAGCCTAAAAGTAATAAATGCATGAACTTTTTCAACATCTGAGAATAGGATGTTTCTAATTTAAGAGATGCTGCCCAAAGCAGTCACACGTATTTGTTTAATATGCACATTGTAAAACACATCCTGGTCAAATACGACTCCAAGATTTCTTACAGTATTACTCAAGGTAATGCCATCCAGAGCAAGAATATGATGTTTTATAACATGTGTTATAAAATTTTTAGGGCAAAGTACCATAACAATTAATTTAAATTGGAGGTCATCCAGTATTTTGTCTTTAAGACATACTTTTTGTAGTGTTGCTGTAAATCTCAATGGACATCCTGGTGAAAACTGTAAAAAAAAAAGAAAAAAATGTATACAAAATTAGGCTAAACTTGGATACTAAGCTGAATACAAAAGCAATCAGCATCTGCACTCTTAACTCTCTCTCATGAATTAACCTAACATATCCATTGTGAAGTGAATTAACTTACAGCATTGATTCCATGATGCTTTGACACAGATGAAAAGAGACTTCAGCACATGGCCAACATGGCTGTAATGCTTTTCTCAAAAGAGGACCTTTGAGCAGGAAGCAATGCCATCACATGATACTAAGACAAATAAAGTTACTTTTAACTAAAACAAAAATAAACATTCCATGTTTATCCATTTCATAATGATCAAGTTCTTCATACAAAGAAAAAAATTCTCAAATGACCAAACAAATCTCAGAACTAAACTCAGCCTGAAAATTCCTGTGAGTCACTGCCCATTGTTGCCTCTGTTTTAGGAAAGGGAGGAATTCCTGGTTCCAGTGGGACCAGAACAGATTTGTAAGAGCCTGAACACACTGGGTTTTTTTGTGAAACTCCTTTTCTGGGAAGTCTTCAGGTGAAGGTTGAAAACCTGACTTCAGTGTAAGATAAAAGTTTTGGTGAAGAAACATTGTATCAAGAATTCTTCTGGCAACAACTCACGTGCTCCCGAGATCCTGCTTGGTGAGAGGCAGGTGGTGGGTAAAAAATAAACAAATAATTAAAAAAAAAAAGTGTGTGTGTTTGTGTGTGTGTGTGTGTGTGTGTGTGTGTACTTTAAACTGTCTACCTCTCTGCAGTTCCTGTTGATTTTCCGGAGAGCAGCAGCTGGAGAACTGCAAGAAGAAAGTGGTCTAATGGCATTAGCAAGACTTTCTGAGATCGATGTCTCCACTCAGGGTGTTATGGGGGCCAAAGACTTTTTTGAAGCCAAGGTATGTAATAACATTACACCGTGTACTTTAGCCGTACGCCTAGATTTTGACTTTGTCCTTAGCTCCTTCAATGCCTGTCATGACCTGTGTTCAGAGTAAAAACATGAAAATATTAACTTTACTGGAACTAACCTGTGAATGTCTATCTGAAGCCTGTTTCAGTGTTCGGGGGGGGGCTTTAATATACTATACCCCAATATGTGTACTTTTTCTTTTTTTTTTGCACAGAATGTTAATGAGTCAAATGGCATATGACTTATCTCTGTGCCCGAGTATATGTTTGATAACTGGGGATACAGCTATGTAACTACTGGTGAAAAAACAAGTACATCAAGTACATTAAGTACTGTACCCAAAGCTTAAATTTGTGAAAAGCTGCAGTCAGCTGTGCATGGCTACTTGGGTTTAAGAAATTTGTTTTTGTGTTGTACCAGATGCAGGCTCTGTCTGCCGGTAGCAAGTTTGAGGCTGAAATTCGAGAGGAAAAAGAAGAACGCAAGAGACAAGAAGAGGAGAAAAAACAACGACATGCTGCCTTCAAGCAGCTGCAGTCCACCTTCTGCTCATAACCCACCACAGAAAGCAGATGATGCAGATTGCAAAGTTCAGTGTTACTGAAGTTTTAGAAACACACTCCTTACTTAGACTCAAACCCGTTTCAAATTGTGGCACTTAAATAAAAAACTGATTAATTAAATTAAAATTAAATCTTGACTAAAATAAAAAACATGTCACAGGGTGAAGTCCAGGATATGGTTAGCCTTGCACAAAACTGATACCTTGTATATTGTATGTTCGACCTCTAGACCATTTGAAATCCGTCTTTGGGGTTTTTTTTCTGTTTGTTTGTTTTGAGTTTTGTGCTATAACCTTGTTGATGAACAGTAGTTTGCAATCCCACAACTAAACAACCATAAATATGTTTCTGTTTACCTACAGAGTAAATAAAGATGTGTTGTAGACCTAGGCTAAGGACAACAACTGTACACTGAAGTTTAGCCGTATTGCTAAAAGCACACAGAAGACGGCTTCCATTTAATCATGCTTGCATGTTACAGTACTATTTCTCAACTTTGCCTTTGCTAAGACTTCGTTTCTAATGACCCTAGGGAAAAAAAAAGATGTTCTCAAGTGGAGGTCTGATGATAATCCTAATAGTGGCAGGAGACAGTTTTCTAAGTGGCGTCTCTTTAGTTATCCTCTTTCGTAAGGAACCATCTGTATAAAAGACCAATGAGCCATTGTTTGAATAATTCCTTTGTGATGATTTGTGCACAGTAATATGGTGTAAAAGCAGTAGCAAGCACCTTTACTATGACCAAACAGTATGTTTGTGAGCAGCATCTCAAGTACATGCAAGTTACAAGGTCCCAGGAGAAATGTGCCCATCTAATTTGATTTTACAGGTTCCCTCCTGTAAAAAGAGTGACATATCACAAATTAAGATGTGAAAGGTCTGGTGTCTGTAGACTACGGGATAACAAAAAAAGTACAAGCTGTCACTTCAGTGCCCGATTACACCGAAAAGATGACCCAGAACAAGATAGAAAACATTCAGTTCTTTTTTTTTTTTTTTGTAGCTCCAGAAAAGTAAAATCTTCATGTGTTATTTTCAAATGCACTGTGGTGTTTTGGTGTAAGAAACAAAATGTTAGGGAGAGTTCAGTCAATATACACTGGTAACCTCACTACTGTTTGTTTTTTTTGCCAATGAGCCATTACCTATAGGTTTTTAACTGACTTCAGAGACCGCTGAAATTCAGCTTCATTTCCAAATAGGACAAATGCTGTTTTTTTATGTTGTGACTGTGAATTACAGTACTATTCAGTACGACTAAGTCTTGGGCCATCGTTCATTTCTTTAAACTTAGGTAAAATGTGTAGTATTTGAGGTGAAAAATGAATCTATTTTGGAAAAAAGATGTAAGCTGACAAAATGTGGAACAAGTGAGTACCTTTAGAGGCACTGTAACAGAAAACTTGGCAAACAACCTATTTTCTGTGGCATTTCATGCTCACATCAGGTGTCTGACCTGGTCTTGTTTTTCCCATTTCAGAAATAGGGGTAACCTCAGGACTGTTGTCTCAAAATGTGAACTGGAGATTCTCATCCATGCTTTGATCTCTACTAGTTCAAATTATTGTAATACGCTGTTTTCTTGTCTAAAGCATGTAGTAATTGCTTCTAGTCCATCTAAAATGCTGCTGGAAGGCGTTTAACTGATGTTAAATCTTCTCGAAACATCTTTACACTGGCTTCCTGTCAGGTTCAGATTTTAGTTAAAAATGTATGCCCCATCTGTAATGTCCATTTTATTTATGTAACACCAAATCAAAACAACAGTTTCTTTATATTTTAAGGTAAAAACCCTAAAATAGTAATAAAGACCTGCAGTAATTCCCTGATTCTCCAAGCTGGGTTCTTAAGCCCAGGTAGGGGTCTTCTTGCTATCTCACGTGTTAGTCTGAAAACAAAGAACAATTGGGTGTTTCAATCCTTTGCTCCAAAATACTGGAACAGCTTAATCCTCTCTTTTTACACTCTTAACCCTGTGACATTCTTTAAAACAGCTTAAAGACAGGCACTTAGCTAATGTTTTTGCATACTGTGGTGTTTTACTGGTTCATGTAAAAACCATTTTGACTTTGCACAAGCTGTACTTGAATGTCTGTCACTTACTTGTTAAGAACCAATTCAAGTTATTCCTTTAGATACAGTATTTTTATTATTAGCGGCCTGTCACAAAAATGCATAATTTACTCTGATTTAATTCCAACAGAGCGATTTTCAAATTGATGGAGTTTGATTAGAGTTAGAGAGACAGGACAAAAGACATGCTGTGGAAGAGAGCTACGTTACCTGATCCATCCCTAACTATAAGCTTTGTCAAAAAGGAAAGTTTTAAGCCTAATCTTAAAAGTAGAAAGTGTGTTTGCCTCCTGAATCCAAGCTGGGAGCTGGTTCCACAGAAGAGGTGTCTGAAAGCTGAAAGCTCTGCCTCCCATACTACTCAATTACCCATCAACCACAAGTTAATCAACAGTCTGTGTACTTAATCAGATGGGGCCTGATTATTCAAGACCTTGTATGTGAGAAGCAGGATTTTGCATTCAATTCTGGATTTAACAGGGAGGCAATGAATTAAAAGCCAATATAGGAAAACTATAAATTTTCTTTCTAGTCCCTGTCAGTACTGACAGGGATGTTATAATGTTTTTGTATTATATACTATATTTCCATGTTTGTTTGCGTGTGTTTCAGTAAATCACTGTACCTTTTTCCTACCAAAATATAAAGACCTGAGGGTGGCTCAAGACTCTCAGCACTGTATACATGTCCAATGGGAAAAGTCTCACGGCAGTACTTTGAGATCAGAGACAGGCTGTACAGGATAGTCCTGCAGTTCCTTCATTCAGCACATCTGCATAGAAAAGAGATGTATGTGTTACTTCATCATGTAGTCTTAGCTTTATCATTAGCTTTGCTATGCAGCTATGTTGGTAGCATTGGTCTAGAAAAGAGACTGATACTTGAAGAAATAGCTGAATACTTTGGGAAATACTAGGATTTTCACTTCGGTAATCTCGGGGTTGCACTTTCACTTTGCTTAGCGTAAAGACTGGAAGCATGGTTAGCAACTAGCCTAGTTCTGTCCAAACATAGATATAGCAATAGCCTTAAGGCTCCCAATTATGTTTTATGTGGGTTCAGGTCATTTCTAGTATTTGGTACCATTTGAGTCCACATATCAGAACTAAGTGTATTTTGTATAATAATGGGCCAGTAGCTATTTTTCCAAATCTTGTCTTAGCCTAAAATGCCGCATCCCCATGTCACCTTTGTTTAAGTTAAGTTACCAATATGAGTTCAAAATTTTAAAATTATTTCCAGTATAAACTGATATTATTTGTAATTTTGATCATAGGTTTGATAAACATGAGTAATAGTTACTCACTTAAGGATAAAACATCTTTCCTGTTATAGTACTAGGCAGAATAGTTATTGACATGAAATGCATATCATTGTGTGTTTTTAATTTATTCACAGGATGACATTCAAAGTTTAATCTATACAATGTTTTTAGTAATTTTTAACCTAATTTATCTAATTCTTTTTTCATAGTTTGGTATCTAAACCCCAAATATGTCGTGCAGTCAGACTGTATATGGAAAAGGAGACTACAAAGAATATTAAAAATTGTGTTTAAGTGATAATAATTGCACAGTACACTGGCAGGATTTTATTTTATTTATGATTATAAATGTTTTAACAATATGCATTTAAAATGTTGAATTTGAAAAATGCAACTTCTTCAAGTTAATGTTATTATCGGATTATACATTTCATTTACAAAATGGTTATTAGTGATTATTACTACGGGTTTTTTTTTTTTAATCTGATAGATGTTAGAAACTTTTAAACCTTTACAGGATTAAATTTTCATTGAACAGGAAGAATTACAAATAATTGGGCCATTTCATTCAATGAACAAAATCACGTCCTCTCACTGGTTAAGCAAACGGTGAGGCAAGTATTCACTGGTGTGATGTCACCTTGCGGACAAAATTAATAAAATAAAATAAAACAACGTTATGCATATATTTATGGTTAAATTGAGTACATTTAAAATAAATAATAAATGGAATACTTAAAAAAAAAACTGGACCAAATTTCATTAAAATGTATTTAGCATGTCACACATGGAGAATTTGGACAAAATTGTTCAAGCATTATATCTTCAGCTTGACTAGTATACTATTCTAATAGTTTATGAAACCGCCTCTCACGAAATCATAAATGATACTACTTTGAAATGGCATTAAATAGTAGAAATGACCAAAATGTTAGCACCAAAGTGTTACGTAGATTGATAAATAGATTCAGATCTTCCAGGACCTGAAACTAAAAAGTGTTTTTGAAAAATGTATTAGCCAGTATACTTCACAGTGCTAATGCATCTATTTCCTCTTGTAGTCTCACTTTTGGAAAGAAAGTACTTTTTTCCCAATGATGTTGATCTATATCTAAAACAAAATTTAAGAAATCCTTTACAGAAACACTGACACATGGGCAGCAGTTTGGCTGTTGTGGAAGATGCAGTCCTCTCATCTTTTTTAAACAATATGCAGTGTCACTACCTGTGGAATGACTGTAATGTCATCTGTTAGCACCATACCTGCAACATACTGAAATCACACTAGTAAAAATTAGTTTTTAAAAATTAGTAAATAAGTAAATATTGCATATGTGCAGAACCTGCTCTGTTCTGAGTGAGGTCATTGCCTTTAATTTGTCAGCTTTGAAGGGCAGAAGTACATTTTGGGTTGCTATACGGATGTAGAAAACAGTAAAAGAATTATTATTTTCTGATACATAGATAATAAAAGAAATTCTAGAAGATCAAATAGATCCACAAGCCCAATGAAGCAGAGAGGCTCTAACCTAAACAGTGTAAAGCGCATTTTATGTTCCTGATCATTTTATTTAGTCTCTATTAATGTACTAAGTTGTAGCATGTTATTGTCGACATATAACCAACCAGTGTATGGATTGCATACTTTATCAGTGATTTGTTGTAGAAATGGACAGAGTATTTTTTGATGAATAAATTGTCTTTTGTTTTATTAGAAAAGTTGCCAAATATTAAAGTCAGCAAAATATATTTTTCAGCACTGTATAGATATTGTATTTCTGCTGTCTCTGTCAGAATGGTAATGTTAAACTTAACTGCAATAAATGATAAATAGAATGGTAAACATTGTGAATCATTTTGCTTGTAGCATTGGCTTACTTTCTTTGGGGACTTGTTCCTACCCTCTCTCCATATATTTCTCTCTGTCTCAGAATGAAATTGCTTTTCTAGTTTGAGTTCCAGACTGATTAGCAGCTGTTGACTAACTATTACACAAAATTGTAGTTAACAAGGAACAGAAAACAGGTGTGACTATGAAAGAGGTCATTATGGGCTACAACTCCCAAAGTCCCACATGATCCTGTTCATTCACAGTGTTCCAGCTGCTCAGTGTACGCTGTCCCAGCATCTTACATCTTGCTGCTGTGTGCTGTGGGGAGTGTAGGAATTTGGTACCATGTCTTGACAGTCTTCTTTTTTATCTTTGAACAAGGGAAATAACACCAAACAAACATGTAGGTTTCTGTTGCAATGTTTGGTTCTTCAACACTTTGTTTTTTGTCACAAAAAGACCTTACTACGATCTTCCAGGGAGTAGCATTGCCAAAGCAATCTGCAGTTGTCATGGGCATGTTAATCTAGAAGCTAAATTTAAGAAGTCTGAACTTCAGTTTGTTTAGAAAATATTTATTTCCTGTAATGTACACTGTACAAAGGCACATACACATTTGAAGGAACATTTCTTCACTTTAGTCTGAAGTCACTACATGATTTCTTTTATAATATACCATATAGATAACACATAGATTCTCATTCAATGAACAGCCTTAAAAGAGAAAACTATTCTAAATGCAAAATTTTGCTATTCTACCTACTAGCTTTCTTTGCTTAATATAAAAACATTTAATATTGGAAAAAATGAAAATTATTCATTTTGTATTTGCATAATGATTGAGACAATTATCTTTCAAAATAAAAGGTTTAATCCATAGACCAATCAGCAGTCAGTATCATTCTATCAATTACTACTGAGCCATATGCCAAGCAGGTAAGTCTAATGTTACACAGTTCACTTTACATCATGAGTGTCTTTGTTCTAATGGGATTCCAGAGATTATCCATAGCAGCTTACCATAACAACCATCTGATGTTATGTTGTGATTGTCAGCTCATGCTGCTAGTCTGCAGTACCGTCAGTTCTGTTGCTAGACCATAAGAATTAACAACATGAATGCCAGAGAAGAGTTTCTTAATTTTGTCCCTTGCTTTACTGTCTGCACTTCCAGTACTGCTGCTGCACCTATGAATTTTATATTGCTAGTCATCTCCCTTTTTTTTTTTTTTTTTTTTTTTTTTGCTCCTTTTGCTATTTTTTTTCTGTCATATATAAATAAAGTTAACAGTCACCAAAGTTGAATCTGAACTTTGAATACTCACATAGGTTAAGGATAGGAAAAGCTGTCAAACATTACCCTCTTTTTCTCATCATTTTTCTTCAGTCACTGTTACACCATCTACCCTGTTTCACAGCCCACGGCTTTACAAGATCACACAGACTTAGCCTGTTGGCAGGATAACTCTATGGAAGAAAGAGAGATGAGTCTAAATTTGTCATTGTCACTGTGAGCATGCTTGCAAATGTTAATGCAGATCACTGTACTTATTGTTATCCTGACCTTTTCACTTTTTAATAACATGTACATTTTGTGAGTGCTGCTTTTATAGCTTTGCTCTCAAATGTATTTTTGCTAGAAAACTAATTCTATTTAATTTGATAATAAAGGTAAATAAGAAATTCTATAACCTCTATAAATAGGTAATGTAGTGTTGCCACTGGGCACTCACAGGCAAGGATGACAACATGCAAACTCTTGATTCAAACCCAGAATATTCCTACTGGCCACTCCACCACTGTGTCACGTTCTGGATCATTCAGTTGTCATGTACTGTATTGCTTGTTGTAGCTGGGAACTGTAAGTTTATTCTGGCCTGCAACTGTTTATGTCTGGTCCCAGTCAAGTAATATTCATACGTTATTCCTGTTAAGTCTATCGGAACCTACCCTTTAGCTAGCTTAAGTCAGTAAGTTCTCAAAGCAGGTATTACATTTGAACAAGGTACATCTGAATTTCTACACAGTAAATTGCTTACTTGGAATTCAATAAATATCTTATCCTTGTATGAGAAGCGTGAAAATTTAGTTGATACAAAATGCAATCAAACTGCTCCATGGCTCCCCAAAATAAAAATAAAAACCTAGAATAGATTTAAATTTTGGCTCCTGTGTACTTCTAACCATGGATTTTTCACAATCATTCTTTAAACACAGCAATTCTGCAATTTTCATTTGATTTTGGAGAAAAGAATTAACCAAATCTGGCAAGATGTGCAGTTGGTGAGTAGCAACTGTCTGTTAGTGTGGTTAAAAATACAGTAATGGGGCAAGCATGACAGTGAAACTGCAGTAGCACTCAAGTGCTGTCGATAAGGTGATGCCTAAATATAAATTGTGTATTTTCATGAGCTGAGTGACCAAACTTTTTGATCGTACCTTGTAAGTTTGAAGTGTAATAAGAGAACAGTTTAGACTGTTCTTATTCAGTCATGTAAATTCTTCTATGATCCTTGCATTTTCATCATCTTGAATTACTTTTCCTTAAGTATTAAATGTTCAAACACACACATCTCCCTATACCCCACTCCGCGCACATTCTTCCATCCTTGCTAGTCAGTCATTTTAACTAATACAACTGCCAGTAGTTACTGGTTCCCCTGCTTTGAGCACTGAGGACTTGAAGTGATTTGAGGGAGGAGGTGAGGGAGCCTGCAGCAGTACTTATATATATCTGGCATACATTTGAATTTTTATAATGTTGAATCATAAATTCAAATTTACCAAATTCAATCAAATACCTCCTGACAACAAATATATCTGCCTCCACTTGCATATTCTCTCGGTCTCTTTGAGAATCTTCCCTTCAGCATTCTTACTCCATCCTCTCATTTCCATCACCGTTGATCTGCACCACACAGTCCTTGTTCATAGGCTCTTTTGAATGGGCTGTATCAAAGTGCTGGTTGCTCACTGTGTACCTTCCACAGGCATCCAAACCCAAAGCAGGGACAAAGCGGCGGTCAAACTGGATTTCTTGGCGCAGATAAGAGGTCCTCTTCTGGCAAGTGTCGCCAGTTCCCTCCTGCAAGGCTGATAGGAAGACAACTAACTCAAAGTGGGTTGATGAACCCTCACACAGGACAGGATAGAGGGGGCTCCGACGGTCCAGGGGGTGGTAAAAGGTGAGTGGGAAAATGAAGAAGGGGCATGGCTGCTGGCCCAAATGGTCCAAATAGAAGTCCAATGAAGTCTGGTGCAGAGCTTGGCCTTCATGCTCCTCGTATAGCACAGCACTCACCTTTACATCCACCAGAGGCCGCTGCAGCAGATTGGTGACTCGAAGCATGAGGCACGTCTGACCCAGGTGTTGGCCCACCACTGCCTGGTGGCTGAATTGTATGGCTCCTGCTCGCTTCTGGGGGCGGGCAATCTTGGCTACAAATGCACCTGAAAGTTAAGACGAAGTCTTGTTCATGTTGTTTTTTTAGCCAGTTAATCACATTTTTTAGTAATGTTTCTTTGTACTAAACCATAGCACAGGAAATATTTTTCTCAAGCATCATGGAAAACCCCCCACAAAATGAGTAGTTAATAGTAATGGTTGCAGCATATGACCAAAGAACATGAAAACATGAAGTGCCATTAAGCTGAAAACTTTTTCTCAAATTATTATGAAATTATTTTAAACCTCTGCATATAAAAAGGATTATAATTCCTAAACACCTAATGTAATACTTTTGCTAAATGCTTTAAACCTCTCCACAAATCGCTACCTTATTATGGTGGAGGGGTTTTTGTGTCCCAGGGATACCAGGGGCTATGTTGTCTGAGGCTTTTTGTCCCCTGGTAGGGTCTCCCAATGAAAATTGGTCCTGGGTGATGGACCAGACAAAGACCAATTTAAAAAAAACCCTATGAGCAGAAGATTGAGGGAACCATTTACCCTGTGCAGGATAGGGTTAACCAAGACCCTGCCCTGGAGCCAGCCCCGGGGAGGGTGTCCGAGGGCGAGCGTCTGATGGCCGGGCCTTAGTCCATGGAGCTCATTTGGGCACAGCCCAAAAAATAAACATGGGCCCACCTTCCTGTAGGCATACCATCCCCACATTGCGCTGCAGGGCTCGGGTGCAATGTGTGCTAGGTAGAGGCCAAGGTCAGAGACCAATCCCAGGCTACCAAGACTAGCAACTGGAACATGGAATGTCACCTCTCTGGTGGGGAACGAGCCTGAGTTAATGTGTATCGTCTGTTCTTATAAGAATGACGGCCTTCTTGGAGTCCCTGGACAGGGTGCTTGAGGGTGTGCTCTATCTGGGGGCTCTGTCGTCCTACTGGGAGACTCCAACGCTCATGTGGGCAATGACAGTGAGATCTGGAGGGGCGTGAGTGGCAGGAATGACCTGCCATATCTGAAACAAAGTGGTGTTGTGTTACTGGACTTCTGTACAAACCACAGTTTGTCCATAACAAACACCATGTTTGAACATACAGGTGTCCATAAGTGCAACATGTTGATGATTAATTTTGTAATCATATCATCAGATGTGTGGCCTTATGTTCTGGACACTCGGTAAAGAGAGGTGCTGAAGTGTCAACTGATCACCACCTGGTGGTGAGTTGGATCAGGTGGCAGGGCAGGATGCTGGACAGATCTGGTGTGCCTAAACCTATAGTGAGGGTTCACAGGGAACACCTGTCCCAGTCCTTCAACTCCCACCTCCAGCAGAGCTTCGACAGTGAGTCCAAATGCACTCAGCACCTCAATTGCTGAAACTGCTGCACTGAGCTGTGGCCACAAGGTGGTTGGTGCCTGCCGTGGTGGTAACCCCCGAACCAGATGGTGAAGGGAACCGTTAGGCTGAAGAAGCAAAAATGTAAAAATATGTAATGTCCAAAATGTTATGGTCCTAACTGTATGGAGAGGCAGACAACTACAGCAAGTTCATATAGAAATTGGGGAATTGTATGTCTGATAGAAAATGTTTAGACTTTTGAAAAACATATAATATTTCTGCTTTTTTTTTCAGTAGTAAAACAGAAACAAAAGGTAATAGACAATGGAAAGACTAAAAGTAAAATACAAGCACTTGGATAAACATCATTACTTTCCTCACTTGTTCTGATGGTGTGCATTGTCATCAGATAAATGCACATTTCTGATTTCTATATAGCAAAGGCAGTGATCATGATAGTGGAAACAATTTTAGACCAAAGAATGATGTTTAAACTTCAAAATATCTTTTAAAATGTTAGAAGCACAACTGTATTCTTAAAGTGCCCTATTTTTACATTACTGTACTAAATGTGTCTCAAATCACAGGAGAATAACTTAAAATATATGACTATTTCTTAAGCCTCTTACACTGTGCACTGCTTTTGGTTCATTTATTAATGGTAAACTGGTCATTTTTCAATGAAAAGTTGGAGCAGTGTTACTGGGTTGGACCTGGTAACACTCACACATCGGTAAAGTAAAGTGTGGTTTGATCTGTGAATTTTTGTGAGGAGCAGCGTAATGTTTGAATAAAGCTTGAAAAAGGTTCAGACAAAAGATGCCAGTGTCCAAGATAGAATAGCATTTCTATGGGATGAAGTCAACAATATTACATATCTAATTTTCTGGCTACCTAGAAATATATTCATGGGATTTATCTCTGGAAGTGCAATACCTGGAGTATTCCAGCAGGTGTCACATTTTTTTAGCCTCAGAAGCTTTAAAACTGCAATCTCTGTTCTGCCTCATGAGGTTGGAATCCTATAGCTTTTTTTCTTATCTCAGGATTAATGAAACAGATCTTGTAACATGTTGTATTATAAGATATTTGTTTAATTAATCTTTAGATCTTTTGTTGTGCCATAAGATCTAGTTTTCCACTTCAAATGTTTATGATTAGGATGTGGATAGGTGTTTTGGAGATTACTGGTTTGATTTAAGCACTGACTGAGACTGGCAACCTGTCTGGGGTGTATTTTGTCTCTTGCCCAGATTCACAAAGTCTGCTGTGAAAGGTTCCAGCCTATGAGAAAAATGTCAACATGAGCAATTTCACAAAGAAATGATAGTATGATTTACACGTTTTCCTTTAGACTTTGGGCTACCACTAAAACACCTTCTATTGTGAATATGTAAATGTCAACTCAGTGTGGTAGTTATTTTCTGTTATGTTTCCCAAATAGTAAATTAAACTTAAGACTGAGAATTGTCTTAGAATAATTGATGTTTTGATGGAGAGATGTACCTGTGATAAATGCTTCCAGCATGAGCCCAAGCAGCATCTGTACAGCCAACAGTGCTATAGCACTGGGGCAGTCTCCACTGGGGAACATAGTGCCATAGCCGATGGTTAGCTGAGTCTCCAGAGAGAAGGAAAATGCAGCAGTGAAGCTTGTAATGTGCTTTACACAGAGCACATGCCCCTGTGGGGGCGCATCATGATCCTGCACAGCAAGGTCCCCATTTAGGTGTGCCAGCAAGTACCACAGACAGGCAAACAACAGCCAGTGGGCCAGGAAGGAGGTGCAGAAGGCCAGGAGGACCCATCTCCAGCGCAGACTCACCAACAATCCCCACACATCCTGCAGGGCCAACAGCCAGGCTCTGCGTAAAGTCTCATGCCATGAGCCCGAAGAACACACAGTGGGGCGAAGTGCACAGTGTCCATCTTTGGTGATCAGACGCTGGTGAGGTGGAGCGGACAGGAGAGGTGATGAGGAAGCCTTGCCACCCAGAACACTGCTGTTCGATTTGGTTGTCATGCTTATGGGCAAAGTGAAGGTGATGATGATCCTGAAATGAAATAACAGGGGAGCTGACTAACATAGATGATCAGTAATTATCCATACAACTTTTATCAGCATTTTTCCCATACAAAAATAGATGTAAAGAAAAAAAAGAGCTAGAAGTTAGTCACACTGTGGTATGAAATTTGCCCATGTATGGGAAAGAGGTGGGGATGGGGGCTTTGTGATCTGTGGGTAAATTATTAGAGAGCTCGCAATAGCTTCTCAAGTTCCTGTTTTCTCTCTACATACTTCTTGTGACTGCTGTTTTGAATCGCATCATTTTGCTGAATAATTTCAGCTTGGTTAAAAGGACAATAAGTTCAGGTTATTCACTCCTGTCTCTTTTCTCCAGTAAATGAGCACAGAGAGCAGTTCCTACTATCTAAAGATTATAACTGTAATTAGAATTTAGTTGAAAAAAGGTCTTGATGCACTGCTGCCTGTAAGTTGGTGGATTCTTTTAGTTATGCTAAGCTAACCAAATGCTAAATCAATCAATCTATCTATCTATCTATCTATCTATCTATCTATCTATCTATCTATCTATCTATCTATCTATCTATCTATCTATCTATCTATCTATCTATCTATCTATCTATCTATCTATCTATCTATCTATCTATCTGTCTGTTTGTGTGTCAAATACATTTTCACTGGAACTCTCACTTGATGCAAGTGTGGCAAGCTATCATTAAACTGAAAAAACAAAATAAACCTATCAGTGAGATCCCAGGAAGTGTGCAAGTGACTTCTTCAGTCTCAGCTGAGTTCAGGTTTCGCCTGCCTTATAAATAGTACCGAAACTAGAACCAGGTGTAAATAACCTTCAGGACAGTTGTGCCGTCCACTTAGGTGGAGTTTGTTTGTTTTCCCCCATGTATAATTCACAACAATCCTCCTGGTACTTAAACCTGTACACTATTACTCTGTTTTTACCGGAGACCCAGTTCTTAAGGTGGACCAATTTTGGTGTAGTGTGTTTAGGCAGACAGAGAAAATACGTCTCAGATGTTCTGTTACTCCTGACACATAAGGAATCACAAAAGACTGCTTAGGAGGCGATTGTCCTTCTCTCCTGGATTGCTTGAAGCATTCTTAAGGTGTCTTCCCAGCTTTGACAAATCTCCAGCTTGGATAACTACATTTACTCAGGGCCTTTTTGAGATGTTGTTGTTCTGCTTCCTTGGCAGCTGTGTCTGTTTGGATGGTGTTCACTATCTGTTGTGGCATCCTTATGACACGTAGTGTGTTCTCCAGTGGATAAGTGATAAGAATCAAATCTTAAATATTGATTGTCTACTAATCGGAAGGTTAGTGGTTTGATTCCAGGCTGCTCCAATCTGCAAGTCAAATATCCTTGGGCAAGATACTAACCCCAACTTATCCTCTGCTGTCTGCATGCACTGGAGTATAAATGTGTGTGAATGCTAGATAGAAAGAACTTCAGCATAGAAGAAGTGCTTGTATGAATGGGTGAATGAGCCAAGTTGTATAAACTGCTCTGAGTACTCAGGCAGAGTAGAAAAGTGCTACTAGGATCTGGATACACTGGTTTAAAAAAAGTCAGTGTCTACTGTACACTTTCAAATGTTTCCCATTAATGATGGAATTTTCACAGTCTAACTCCTTTCATATCCTCTCTGGTGTTTGTCTATTAAGTTAATGTGATTATTGAATTGTGGCACGTCCTGATTTTCTCCCAGGTGTCATTCACATACCTGAACCAAAGGGTTTAGGAAAGGACTGCCTAAAGTTGGTACATGAGTATGAACAAACATAAGATGGCAGACTACAGGAACCACCTGAGATGCAGCTACAGATGCAGAGAGTCAGCTGCTAAACAAACTGGTAAGGCATTTTTACAATGTCACAACTCAGGGACAATATCAACTCTGTTTCACAACTTGGAATGGAAATACAGAGGGTTTATAACAATTTAAACCACTGGTTTGCCAGAGTAGGCATAAGACTTTTCTGTCTGGAAACAAGAAGACTCTTTTAGATGTTTTCTGGCAAATGATTTACTTGTACCAGAATGGTGGGAAGAAAGAACATCTAACTTTCTGTCTGTCTGTCTTTAATGCAATAATGCACAACTTTGTGATTAATATTAACTATAGCAGATATATTTGCAGGCAATCCTCACAGGCAGAGAGCTAGTCCTGTCCTCTCCAGAGTTTCTATTTCTATGTCAATATTGTTGCCAGGAGATTAGAGCAGGTCCCAGCTGGGAATCTGTCTGAGGAACACAGCAACATGCAGAGTAGGAATGCATCTTTCATCTGCAGGGAGCTTTAAACTTACTGCACTACATGGCTCTCCACTTGTCTTGTTCACCAGTTACAATATACATTTACCACCCTTTTACGCATTTATTAAGCAACTCCCTTTTACACATAAACACATCAAAAAGATAATGCAAAAATATTTAAATACTTAATTCTCTCATACATTTCATAACTATTTAAAACACAAAGAGGAAAATAAATATATGGTGTGGGTTGTCAGTTACTGACAAATTGAGGTAATAAGTGGAGTGGTGAATCGACTGCTGATCATTTTGTAGTTTGTCTTCGGCTGCTGGGGAAACATCAGTCTGATTAAATGAAGCCAAGCATTTACATGAGAGCCATGTGCTTGTTTCCTTGTATTTTCCTTGTAATTTCAGTCTGTAAGCTGTCACTGGATCAGCTTGTGATCACGTGAGCCATTGGAAAAAGCAGAACTGAGGCAAAACATAAGTATCGGTCACATTTCTGTGTGTTCAGTACAGATCTGGAGTCAGCATGTAGTTAACCTAGCTTAGTATAAAGACTAAGAGCAGTTCCAAACGAGTATGCTGGCTCTATCCTGTCTAGCAAATAAGTAGCTAAGTAGTAGTGTTCTATATCGTTTGTTTAGTCAGAGATGTTATAAATTATAGATGAACCACCTAAAAATCCCTAACCACAAATCTATGGAAAGTTCTATATTGCCAAAATGGTAGATCTATGCCATATACAACTGTATCCCCAAAAGCCAGTTGCCTGCTTCATAAGAACTAAATCAAGGCGTGGAATGGTAGAAGCAACGTAGAAGTAAACATGATAAAATGATTTACATATGAAAGTGTCTCTTTTCACATTTTTCTGGTGTTAAAAAATGTGAATACTTGGTTCTTGAATATTTTGAAAAAGAAAAATATTAATATTAAGTATTAGAATCTTATATGCATCCATCAATTAGTCCAACAGCAAAATTAGAGTCAGAGTTCATGAAAGAATTCAATAGGTAGGCACCAAAGCTTAGTGTCACTGCTCCGAGTGCAATACTGCCACAATGTCTCTTACTCATTTTATGCTATGATGTTGAATAATCAGTGATTTATGGTCATAATTCTGTTTGCGTTTTTTTCTGTTTTCTAAGTTGGTAACTTAGACTTGAGAATGAATTCAATGTTAGAATTTATGGTCAGTTGTCAAAGTTAATGTTTCTGTCAAAAAGAGAATTCCTCTAGACATTTAGGAGACGAAATATAAGGCCCACAGCTGAAGTCAGTTTTGTACTTATATATATTGTATGTATTTATATGCAAAATATTTTAAATAACTTAATTTAGGTGATTATGATGTTGCAGATATGTTTTTTTCTCCATTTCTCCACACTGTTATTCATAGGGCATTGTGTTCACTTAAAAACAAATTTGTAAGAACTACAGACACAGACTGGCAGATGCAGTTTGCCTGTGAACCACCAAACTTTCAAAACAGACTCTACCTTGAATATTTTATACATAGCAGCTGTGGTATCATGTTTGTAAAAACACTAGATGAAGCTATCTCTGTAAAGGTCATTAATGTACTTTGTAAATACTGCTGTTTAATGCAGTATGCAGTCTGTATGAGTTCAGTTTTTCTGACCTCATAAAGATGTCTGTTATTTATACTACAGCCTCGTTTTTGTACGATGATGTATGATGAACACTTTGTGTAACTGCTTTACTTACTTTAACTAATGGAAGTTATTTACTCTAAGTAACAGAAATTTTGCCTGATAGTGCCTCAAAAGTCTTTTTCGTATCTTTGTTAATGTAAAAGGAAGTAGACTAGTTAGTGGAAATAAGTGCTTATTGCCAGCTCAGTGGGGTGCACCTAGGTTTATATAACAATCAGGCTGCAGCTGTTCACTTCTTGTATTTGAACAAGCAAGTCTAAATACAAATATGAGATGAGTGATCATCTACATCACTGTAGCAATCATTAGTCTACTACATCTATTACAATTATCAGAGCCCACAAATTTCACTGATGTTACCCGACCAATCCTGTTTTTTATTACAAAGTCAACAAGTTAGATTAAAATAAGGGCACTTCAAAGGTTCCGCAGGACTGATGAGGTTGATCAGCTGATAACTAATTGCTCACTATCCATGTAGCAGTGTTTCAAGTCTGTCAGCATCACACGCATAAGGTTTTACTTACCTATTACTGTAGTCAGGGCTACACCTGGGCCCTATGACCTTTTCACCTTAGAGCTGATCTGAGGTCTGACAAGTGGGAAAAGTGGCTGAAGCAAATAGAGAGACTGTGCTGTTAGATCCTTGGAAGATGAGGTTTACTATCCAAGAAATCCTTAGCAGAAAGTGTCACTCCAGAGAAGTTTTTCAGTGTGGGAGTGGGACTGAGCACAGCTCCTCTGATCTGCAGCTTCCAGCTCTGGGGTGAGGATGATTCAGTTGGTCACATTACTCTGCATGGAGCCTATTAGTGTTCCCGGAAGACAGAAGATGGGGGAAGGGGGAAAGAACAACACCTTGTCACAGTTCATTCAAAGAACTGCTTAGTGCTAGCTGATGTTCTGCAGCTGTGAAAAATTGAGTTTTCTGCTGGGGGGCATATAGGTATATGCATATATGTCCCAGTATCTGTAATATCTGTTTGTGAATATACGTTTTGCTTATATATCTATTAATTTTATGGTAACTTAATTATGTATAAATATGTTTTGAATTGATTTTCTATATCTCAACTCTTAATGGAGGAATTAGCACTATTCTTCCCTCATTTGGTGTTTTGATGATGGTGGTGCAGAGTACTCTGTAATAAAAAAAAATTAAAAAAACATACAGTAGATGCTCAAATAAATTATATCTGTTGACTACAAAGTGGCTGCCCTTCTGATAATGTGATCCTGGAAGTAAATGTTTAGGTTTGGGCCTTCCGTAATTAAATTTACTGCAATCTTCTGCAAAGACAAAAACGTAAAGAAAATTCTGTATGAAGCCTTGTAATCAAAGCTTTTCTACTTTTTTTTTTTTTTTTAAGTATGGAGTGACAGCTCGTTGGTTCAGTGAAAGCACTGCTACCTCAGAGGAAGAGTTCGAATCCACAAACTGGCCAGGGCCTTTCTGTGTGGAGTTTGCATGTTCTCCCTGTGGTTGTGTCTCTTTCCGTACATGCAGTTAGTGACTCTAAATTGCCCACAGGTGTGAATGTGAGTGTGTGAATAGTTGTCTGTCTCCCTGTGGCTGTATCCCAATTCAGGGTCTGCAGCCTTAAAGGCCGCATTTTAAGGGCGATTACATTACAGCGACGAGACGAAGGCTGTCCCAATTCGAAGGCTTCTCGAAATGCGGCCCTCAAATGCGTCCTTCATTTCCCTGAATTTTAAGGACGTGGCAGTGTAGACTTCGTGGCCCAACATATCCCAGAATGCATAGCGCAGCGGTGGGTGTGGATAATTTTGCCGAAAAAAAACGGCAGATGAGGGGCGCCCGAAGAGTAAACTTTTAAAAGTAAGTACTGAATATTATGTCGCTTATTTATGTGCAAATGTTCAATAACGAAGAACATTAAAACATTACTGTTGGCCACATGTCGGCAAAGTTATGTGACATTAATGACGTTTGTACTAACTTAAAGCCTTTACTTTAAAATATACGCCGTTCAATAGCTGACCTTAATCTTACAATGAGCTCATGTAGAAACAAACAAACAAATGAACAAAAGATTTTCTCCTTCGTTTCTGTCAAACAAAGCTGTATGAAACATTTCCAGCTGTTAGTATCATGGTTGCTAGGCAACCTGGGCAGCGCGACGGAGGCTAGACCCTCCCATTACACAAGCCTCGCACTTCCGGCCTTAGCAGTCTTTGAGTACGCGGCCCTTGTGGACCGTTAAGGCTGCATACTTTAAGGCTGCAGACCCTGAATTGGGATACAGCCATAGACTGGGGACCTGCCCAGGGTATACCCCGCCTCTCACCGTATGACAGGTAGAATAGACTCCTGCCACCCCTTGCGACCTGATAAGGAGAAACGGAAAAGGATGGATGGTGTGACAGCTATGTCCTAAATTCATTAAATCGTAAGAAAAAAAGGTGTGCATGACAAGTTGTTAATCGGACTTTGACTTTGTTGAAAACTAAATGGCTATCTATTAGCATTAAGTATTTTTGTTGGAGTAATGTAATTTGCATGGGTTGGATCAATTCAGTAAAATTAAGCTGGACTCAACTGCAGTGAAAAGGTTGGTTCGTCATTAATTCATTAAGTTGTTCTAAGTCAAGTACATTAGGTTGGAATGACAGAATTGCATAATGCTAAAATAACAAAATTTAACAACATGGAAATTTTTTCCATAATAATTTTTTTGTTCATTCAGATAGTTATTTGAATGAACATACAACCCCGTTTGAGCAAGGAAAAACTCGCTTTTAACAGGAAGAAACCGGCAGAACCAGGCACAAGAAGGGGCAGCATTCTGCTACAACAAGTCGGGGGTAAGTTGAGAGATAAAAGACATGCTGTGGAAGAGAGCCAGAGACTAATAACTCATAATTAAATGCAGAGTTGTGAGAAGGGGTGAGAGAAGGAGAAATGCTCAGTGCATCAGCAAAGGCTGACTCTTTATATCCTTCTTGAGCATATCCCTGAATCCTCTCTATTTTTTCCTCTTTTCCTGCTGCCTTGTATCCACAATTGTGTCCTGGAACATATCCAAACTACCTCAACCTTTCTAGCTTTGTCTCTAGTGCACTCGATCTGAGCTGTCCCTCTGATATACCCATTTTGAATCAGGTTCATTCTGGTCATTCCCAGATCTGACCATCTTCAACTGTGGCACCTCAAATTCCATCTCCTTTCTTTTTGATAGTACCATCATTTGCACACCCTATGTCATATTAGGTCTCTCTACCATCTTATAAACCTTTCCTTTCACTTACACAAGTGGGACAGAAAAGTGCTATTTTAAATGGTATGCCATTTAACACTGTTTGGATGGTTGACCCCAGGTAAACAAAGTCATTTAACTTCACCATATCTACTCCTTGATTGTTACAGCTGTCTTGTTTGGATTCACGCCTTCTTCTTTTCTTTTTTTTTTAAACCAAACTAACAAATGCAAAAACTACAGATCTGCTCGTATAGTTATATCTCTACTAAGATGTATATACACTTAGACTTTGTACTATTTTTTTTATTTTATTTTATTTTATTTTATTTTTTAATATTCATATTTTGAACAATTGGTTCCAATGCTGCAAATCGTATTTTTATGTGTAAGGTATAAATTTGAATGACAGTAAAGCATGTCTATGTCTAGTGACGAAATAGAAGACAACAAAACAATGTCTTAACGATCATATGTTAACTGTAATTATGGTTTGTGTGTAGGAGGATTAATTTGTCAGTTGATTCTGTAAACTTATTTAACCTCCTAGTACCTTGCATCCACATAGGTGGACATCACATTTTGGGTTGTATAGACCAAAATCCTAAATTTTGCTCTACAAGGGCCTGATATTGACTTATACTGCCACTGTTCTATCAAAATGTAAAACATCCTCATATGTGGATCTCATTTTTCTCAGAAACAAAAATCAGGTAGATAAAAAAAAATAAAATCAGGTAATTCTTTGTTTTTGCTATTTGGGCTGATTTGTCCCAATCAGCTCAAATAGCAAAGAGAGGATTTAATTTTCTTTTAGCCTTAAATTAAACAAACAACATATGAAGCAAAAGAAAAGCAAAGACAAAACAAACAAATAAACAAATAAACAAAACAAATAAACAAGCTCCACCACAGTATAGTCACTTTCATATAAATAAGGACTGAATGGTAACGTTTGCAGATTTACAAATTCTGAGACAAACAAATCAAAACACTATTACGAACAACATTACCGCCCTGGGTTAACCCTGTTTTCATCATTCTTATATTTGTTAAAAATTTGTTTTTTATATTTAATTTTAGACTGGTTTATATTGTTACTTTCTTTAATTTCTTCTGTTAGACTGTTCCATAATTTGTTTGCTGTTTTAAACGTCACCAAGTCTTGGAATTTAATAGCTTGCATTTTGAAAAATAGTCCATTTGTATGATCCCTGTACCTGCATTATTTATTAATCTGATGGCCCTTTTCTGTATTATCGTTGTTGTTTGTGTATTACTTTTGTATGTGTTTCCCCAGACCTCTACACAGTAGCTCATATACGGCAGTAGTAAAGCACAGTATAATATATGCAGTGCTTTCTGATCCAATATTTGCTTTGGTTTCCCCAGGACAGCAATACCCCCGTGCCAATTTCCCTCGAACATAAGTAATATGTGGTTTCCAACAGATCACACCAAGAAATTTTATTTCATTTACCCTTTCTAAATATACATTGTCAACACATATTTCTACTTTGATATTTTTCTTTTGGTTTCCAAACAACATAAATTTGGTTTCATCTAGATTCATCTAGATCATTTATTTATATCAAACCACTTCTTTAATATATTTTATAATTCCTGTGTGATCATCTCCAAAACCTGTGGCAATTCCACACCTGAACAAAATATATTTGTGTCATCTGCAAATATTACAAACTTTAAAATCTGCGAGACTCTGCAAATATCATTTATGTACATAATAAACATTTTTGGACCCAATACTGAACCTTGAGGTACTCCACAAGCAATATGCATCAAATTAAATTTATATTCATTTATTTGTACCTATTGTACATATTGTATTCCCTAAATAGCTTTTTAACCAGTCCAAAACCACTTCCCTAAACCCGTACCTTTCCATTTTTTTAAATAGAATTTCATGATTAACAGTATCAAACGCCTTCTTTAGATCTAAGAAAACTCCGAGTGCGTACCTCTTATTATCTATACATTCTGTTATCCCTTCCATTAAGTCTATCAATGCCAAAGTTGTTGATCTGTTGTTTCTGAACCCATACTGACTATTTGTCAGCAATTCATGTTTTTCCACAAAGCTGTCAAATCTTTGTATGAAAAGTTTTTCCAGTATCTTAGAGAACTGGGAGAGTATTGACACTGGTCTATAATTTGTAAAATTATACTTTTCACCTGTTTTGTAAATTGGAATAACTTTAGCAACTTTCATTTTTTGTGGAAAAAACCCTTTTTGAAAAGACAAGTTGGATATATATTTCAATGGTTCTACTATACCCTCAATAACTCTTTTAACTCTTACCATTTCAATATCATTCCAATCTGTACTGCTTTTGTTTTTAAGTCCTCTAACAATGTCATAAATCTCTTTCTCTTCCACTGCTCTTAAAAACATTGAGCTTCTATTCCTTTCAGTATCAATATTAAAGTCCCCACAAATAAACATTCCTTTCTGATTGAGATTTGTAAATAGGTTCTCCATACTATCCTTAAATACCTCGATCTTTGTTCCTGGTGTTCTGTATATACAACTGACAATTAGATTTTTCCTTTTTTCCATATTTATTCCTACTGTTAAACATTCCATCAATAACAGTCGTCATTCTTCCCACTCTTTTGTGCTTTAGGTTTTTATCAATGTAAAGTGCCACCCACCTCCTTTTTTGTTGCTCCTATCTAAATGAAGGAATTCATATCCATTTATTTCAAAGTCTTCTTCTTTTTCAGGAGTTATCCAGGTGTCCTATATGGCTATTATGGTCTTGAATGGCTCTTTAAACTGTGTTACTTTAAACTGTGTTTATGGATTGAAAGTTTGCATATAGGCTTCTACTATTAAAGTGAACAATTGTTATACCATTTTCTACCTTTATTTTCTTTTTAAATTGGTCATTTGTATAATAATTGCATTCATGTATCTTATTTTTAAAGAAATTACAATCAGGATCTATATTGCTGTCATACACCAATGTCCTATTGTCAATATCTAAATGAGTTGTTACTTGAAAAGTGTCAGGCATCCGAGTTGGTTGTGCAACTTTGACAAGTACCATCATATTTAGCACTGCTTTGTGTTCTGATTTATCAGTTATATTTTTCTAGTTCCGTCATCTTTCTAATGACTAGAACTTTTGGCTGTTCTGGTGTTCCATTTAATTTCATGAATATTTTACAATCTGATGTCCAAGTTGACTGTATTTTCTTCTGTTTTCTTAATATTCTTGCTTGTCTTGCAATGTCTGCATTTTTCTTGATTGGGTGTTCGTTTAAATAAACATTTGTTCCTTTCAGCTTTCTTCCTTGCTTGAGCAGTTTTGTTTTTTTTTGTTTTCTATTAACAAAACGTATGATAATGGCAGGTATTTGATTTTTGTTTTTCCTTGGAAGAAGATGGCATCCCTCAATATCTTTACTGTCCATTTCAATTCCCTTGCTTTTGAAAAAGGCCATTACCTGCTCTTCCAAGGAGCATAGCTCTTGCTCGGGGGGCTCCCCTCTCTCTGATGCTGCTACCCATGCATATGTCTGATGCCTAGTTTCCAGTCTAGTCTCACATCATTTACTCTTGAATATTGTTACAGATCTGACACCCTTCCCTCCAGCATAGCAGTGTCTTTTTCCTAGCTAGGAATCTAGATCTGCCTTCTTAGTTCTTTAATGTCCTCCATTAAATTAAGTATCAGTTTTTGTTGTTTTGAAATAGTTGTAATAATTTCTTCTGACATAAAGTTTAGGGATTTCTTTATGTCCTCCAGTTCCTCCTCGTTGACGTTGCTCCTCTTAGGTGGCATCTTGTCGGTGTTAAGGCCCGTTAGTTGCGAAGCTCCAGTAGTGGTTTTTGATATGGGCGACACGAGCGGTTGCCCGGGGCGGCATCGTGGTGGGGGGCGGCATCACGGGCATCGGCAAAAAATAAAAAATTGCTCGTACTCATGCTGCCCGACATCAGCCAGCGCATATTGGGAATGGCATAGGCACCGATCGGTTTTCTATCGCCCATTTGCTGGGAGTAAGGGTGCCCTCCGTTTGCGAGGTGCGCCTGCTGCTTGCGGCACAGTGAGGAGAGGGCGGGCCGGCGGGGGATTCTCTGGCTGGCTGGAGCAGCGTCTAATAGCCAACTCGCAATAAAACAAAATAAAAACAAAACAACAAACACGAAAACACCAGACATCATGATAGAGACTTATAATTTGCACCGATGTTTTTTCGAAATTCTATATGCGAAAAGTGAGCGCGAGAGCCCTCGGTGCACCTCCTTGCTGCTGAAGTCAAAGTAAACTTTATTGTCATCTCCACTACATACAGTACAGTATATAGAGAGACGAGACGACGAGGCTCCAGTTACAGCAGTGCAAGTAAACAAACAATAAATATAAGAAGAGTAAGAAAATAAATCTACACTTTAGGACTCGGGGTAAAGGGATCAATAACAATTTAAAATTTATAATTTACAGTTTGATGATTTAAAGTCTCACACACAAGGGGGGCTGTTTCCAACTAGAGCACATATCATTCATAATGATGTAAATCCAAGCCCATTATGCATTCATGATTTGAATCCTGGGTTGTGTGAAATCCCAGAAATAAACCCTAGACAAAGTGAATCTGTGAACTAAGGTGTAGGTCTATTAGGTTATGTTGTGGTGATCCTTGGGTTGGGGGATTTGTGTTCATACTGGAGTGCAAAATTAAAACCAATGTAAGATGGACAAGAAAAGTTCAAAGCCATCAGGTGCTCAGTTTAGAAAAAATAGAGGGGGGCGCCAGAGGGAGTGTTCGTCCGGGGCGCCAAACAGGCTAGGACCGCCATTGCGAAGCACCCTTGTGGCTTGTCCTGGTAGTTTGCCTCACTGGCTGTCGGTGGAGCGTGGCTCGGCCTGCCTCTGAGCTTTGTTTGTTGGTGGTTGAGCTTGGGAGGGCCAGGCGATTATCCTCACTGGCTGGTGCTGGTGGCTGACGTGTTCTGACAGCTAGCTTCGCCTGTTGATGGTGGAGCCCGGCCTGGCCTGGCAGCTAACTAATAAACTGTGCGGGCCATTCAGTGTCGTACTTTCCCTTGAGTGTATCATTACACTGCAGCTCCATCTGAATCTGCACAGGTGCACTTCAGCAAAGTCCGCTGACTTGGTTCAACATTACTTGGCAACAGGGAAAGTGAGGCAGGTTGCACTGGTGCATTTGTGACAGCTTCACTTGAAATGCCTTCACCGCATCATACATGCCATGTCCACGAACAGACAGATTTCCTTGCTGAGCTCAAAAACTATTGAGAACTTTTCCCCAACTCAGCCAACGGAACTCTGTATGATATGGAATGTCGGCAAACTCTGAATATATTTCCCACATAAGCTCAGATAAAATTTACGGTTTGCATTGCGGTGATCATTACATGCTCCATTTTTAGGACTTCACCACACAGCGTTTCCTGGTGTATGATGCAGTGATATGCTGTTAACTCACCGGTACAGTTTTCCTCCTGCATATTTACTCGCTGACTAGTCCGCTTTTTTCACCACACAACACCAGCGCTCCATCTGTTGTAAGTCCAACAAGTTTGTCCCAGGGCAGTTTCATGTCGGTTACCCTTTGACATACGTTTTAAAAAATGTCTTTTCCTGTCGTTGTCCCGTGCATCGATTTAATGTTCAATATTTCCTCTCCACGGATGAAGATGGCCAGATGTCCATCATGTCTGCACTTTCATCCACAGCAAGAGAGTATGCAATAAAGTTTTTGCTTCTTTCACACAACTGTGTTCTTAAATCAGTGGCCATCTCACAAACCCGATCAGCAATCGTATTTCTGCTCAGGCTCACAATTGCCAAAATCTGCGTTTTGTCTGGACACAAGACATCGCACACCTTCATCATGCAGCTCTTCAGAGTGGTACCGGGCAGATTTTGGCTATCTCCTCTGCTACAATAAAACTTGCGTTCACAACTGCTTCACTTTGGGATTTTGCTCTGGTGAAAAAAGTCTGCTGAAATGTCACATTCTTCTTTAGCTCCTCCCCTTTGTGAGTGTGGACGCTTCATCTCTTTGCTCTTGAATGCTTTGCTTCTTATATTGATTTTTATTGATTTTTATGCTGATTTTTTCCCTTTTTTCCGTGTGAGCTTACCTGCGATAACTTCTGGACACTTGTAGATCATTAGGACTAGAGTGTTCTTAACAGAAAAAGCAACATTTTATGGTTACCTTGTCCTCAGCGCTCCGTGTGTCTGTGGCCTAGACACAGCTGAAGCCTGATTACAGCGTCTGGGCACCGAGCAGCCTCAATAGCCTGGAAAGGTGCTAACCGCTAGGCTAACTAGCAACAAGATGCCTTCCCTCTCCACAGATGACTACCACAGCCTCCTGCAGAAGATTGCAGTACTGGAGACAAAAATTCATCGCTTAGAAGTAAACGTGGAGGTAAATGGACTGTGTGGAAATGAAACAACCTTGCCTTTGATTCAAAACAATGGCGATGAGCAAGCTAGTACACAGCTAAGGAGCACAGATAACATGACCAAGAAAGTAGACTCTGTGCATTATTATAAATCCTCAAGTGATAATCCCCCCTTAGACTGTCTTGGTGCAAAACCAAGACATAAATCATGTCTCCTGGAAGGGGGAGGACGTATCACAGGCAGGGCACAGCGAGCTGAAATCTCTGAAACCGACTGGCCTTCACTTCCTACGAGACAGAGAAGCTCTTCTACCCCTATATACGGGAGGAAACAGGACTGGACAACCGTGAATAGGAAGGTTAACAACAAACCTCCAAAACAACTGAATGTGAAACTGCAGAACAGATTTGCTCCACTATCAAAGGACCCTGGATCTATATCGGACAACCATCCATCTAAAAGCAGCGAAATAAGGTCTGAAAATCTGTTGAAAAGTGAAAGGCCACAGGGAAAGCTAAAGGCTAGGCCTGAAACTCTGATTGTGGGTGACTCTGCCGTAAAGGATGTACAAAGGATGTGTGGTAAGAACACTAAAGTCCTCTGCTTTCCTAACGATATGGTCAACAACCTGAAGGAGAGAATTCTTCAAATTGCAGATGAATATCCAACTGTGACAAACATTGTTCTGCATACAGGGTCAAACGATGTGTCCAAACAACAGTCGGAGGTTCTGAAACGGGACTTTACTGGATTATTAAATACTGTAAACTCTCTGAATGCAGCTGTATTCATCAGTGGACCTGTACCGCCGGTCAGAGGAGGAGACGAGAGATTCAGCAGGTTGTTTACACTGAATAAATGGCTTATATCAGCATGTGCTGACCACTCAGTGCACTTTATCGACAACTTTAATATTTTTTGGGAACGCAGGCATCTGTTCAAAGCAAATGGATTTAATTTTAACAAGTCAGGGGTGAAACTGTTCACCTCCAACTTGTTTTATTCCATACGTCATCCATCCGTGCTTGGTGCCAAGGCTGAGATAAACGAGGAGTTATCTCATAAAGAGGAACAAACAGTACTCCAAGAACAGACAAAGCCCAGCAGAAACCTTGAGGAGGAGCTCCATTTGCCCCCACCCGGGAAGAGCCTCAGAAAGGAGAGACATCCATGGCATCTGAGGAAGAGCCTCAGAAAGGAGAGACATCTAAGGCAAGAAGAGGGGTCCCTATTTGCCTCCAACTCTCTCAACAACACCAACGACCAGGACAAGGGACCACGACCTTCCCCAGTCCCCCAAACCCCTGACAGGCCATCACCCTCCTCCCCCTCCCTTTCTCCCTCCTCCCCACACCTGAAATTCACTGAGGAGATGATGGAGCAGGTCAATGCTGGGCTCAGATCTACCCCCCGTCCCAATCCCTTTTTGTCCCCCATAAACCCCCCACCAGAGCGGCCAAAGGTTCGCCATCGAGCCCCACCCTCAACAGAGCAATCGAAGTCACATTGCCCAGCCTCGCCCCCCTTAGTTCCTCTTCATGCCCTGTCTCCGCAGTCTGATGCGTGATGTGTGAAGGGTCCGGGCTGTGAGGATTATGGCAGTGATGACTTTTCCCAGGAGAAGCTGGGACCCTGTTTACTAGAAGGTTTTAAAATTTCTGTACTTTTAGGTGACAGGAGACATGTGGCCTGGTCAAAACACAGAGAGCTGCACTCTAAAAGATCTTTAAACATAGTAAACATACCTTGTGTGCCACAGACTGCTCCCAAACACGAGGGGACAAGTAATACCTCTAAAACACTTAAGTTGGCTTTATTAAACATTAGATCTCTAGCTGGGAAAACATTTTTAATTAATGATTTAATCACTGAGCACAGCCTTGATTTTATGTTTTTAACTGAAACTTGGTTGGACCAAAGTAACAGTGGAGCTGTTCTCATCGAGACGACCCCTCCTAACTACAGTTTTATCAGTGAGGTCAAGGCGAGCAGGAGAGGAGGAGGGGTTGCTGTCTTATTTAATGAATCATTTCAATGTAAGCAGCTATCTCCTGGAAGTTTTCAGTCTTTTGAATATGTGGCTTTACAGCTGAAGGCCCCATCCAAAGTTGTGTTTCTTAATGTTTACAGGCCTCCCAAATACTGCACAGACTTTTTTAATGACCTCAGTGAACTGCTGTCTGTGATCTGTGTTGATTTTGACTGTGTAATTATTGCTGGGGATTTTAACATTCATGTGGACAACCCTCAGGACAAAGGGACTAAAGACCTGAGTAACACTCTGGGCAACTTTGGGCTGACTCAGCATGTAACAGAGGCCACACATAATAGAGGACACACTCTTGACCTACTGATCTCCAAAGGCCTGAGCATTTCAAAGGTTACTGTGTCTGATGTGGGCCTGTCTGATCATTACTGTGTTTTCTTTGAAAGTAAAATCTCAGCCCACACAAATATATCAACAACAGTGATCACAAAACGGTGTATAACTGAACACAGTAGTGCAATTTTTAACCAGGTCTTCCCATTAACACCTGACCTGCCCAGAGGGTCAGTCAATGAGCTCGTCAATAGCTTCAATGCTAACATGTTAAATGTAATGGACACTATTGCTCCCATTAAGGTGAAGGTTATCTCTGGAAGGAAAAAGTCTCCATGGAGAAACTCCACACTGGTGAAAAAAGAAAAAAGAGAGTGTAGGAAAGCTGAGCGCAGATGGAGAAAAACAAACCTCCAGGTTCATTATGACATTTATAAAGAGAAACTTCACAATTATAATTTACAACTGAGGAATGTAAGGAGGTCCTACTTCTCTGACATCATCACTAAAAACAGCCATAATGCTCGGGTCTTATTTTCTACAGTTGACAGGCTAACAAACCCTCCTGTGTCAGTGGCAGCTGAACTTCATTCGACCATGGCCTGCAATGACTTTGCCAAATTCTTCACTGAAAAAATCCAAAAAATTAGACAAGCAATTGGTACATCAACAGCAGATCCAGGATATGTACTGTGTCCACCAAAAAACTGTTTAAACACCATGAAACAGTTTCAACCTATTAACAGCAAAGACCTGGAGGACATCTTAGGTAAACTGAACTCCTCCTCCTGCTGTTTAGATGTCCTGCCAACAAGTTTTTTCAAAAAGGTCTCAAAGACTTTAGAGTCAGACCTGTTACAGATCGTCAACTTTTCTTTATTATCAGGTGTGTTTCCAGAATCACTAAAAACTGCTGTAATCAAACCTATACTGAAAAAGGACAATCTTGACAAGACACAAATGAACAACTACAGGCCGATCTCAAATCTCCCGTTTTTAAGTAAGATCATTGAAAAAGCAGTTTCTCAACAGCTCAGTTACTTCTTAAAACAGAATAATTGCTACGATGCCTTCCAGTCAGGTTTTAGACAGAACCACAGCACTGAAACCGCTCTGACCAAAGTGTTTAATGACATATGTCTGAATACAGACAGTGGAAAAATGTCACTCCTAGTTTTACTGGATCTCAGTGCAGCATTTGATACAGCTGACCACAACATATTACTCAAACGACTGGAGAACTGGACAGGTCTTTCAGGAACTGTACTAAACTGGTTCAAAACATACGTAGAAAACAGGAAATACTTTGTATCAATAGGTAACTTCACATCTGAGCAGACAAGTATCACATGTGGAGTTCCCCAAGGTTCCATCTTGGGACCCCTTCTGTTTAACATCTACATGCTCCCACTGGCACAGATTATAAACAACAACAAAATAAACTATCACAGCTATGCAGATGACACACAAATATATATCACAATGTCACCAGGAGACCGAGGCCCTGTACAGGCTCTTGGTAAATGCATTGAGGAAATCAATGACTGGTTGTGCCACAATTTTCTCCAGCTAAACAAAAACAAAACTGAGGTAATAGTCTTTGGCGCCAAAGAAAAACGATTACAGGTCACCAGAGAACTTCAATCTATACATCTAAAAACCACAAACCAGGCGAGAAATTTGGGTGTAGTGATGGATGCAGACCTAAACTTAGAAAAACACATTAAGACAATAACAAAGTCAGCTTACTATCACCTCAAGAATATATCAAGGATAAAAGATCTGATGTCTCAACAGGACCTGGAAAAACTAGTCCATGCATTCATCTTTAGTAGGCTTGATTACTGTAACAGCATCTTTACAGGTCTACCTAAAAAATCAGTCAGACAACTACAGCTCATTCAGAACTCTGCTGCTCGAGTCCTCACTAAGACCAAAAAAGTGGACCACATCAGTCCAGCTCTGAGGTCCTTACACTGGCTGCCTGTCCGTCAGAGGATAGACTTTAAAGTTCTGATGCTGGCCTATAAAGCTCTGAATGGTTTAGGACCAAAATACATCAATGACCTCCTGACCCAGTATGAACCATCCAGATCCCTCAGGTCATCTGGATCCGGTCTTTTATCAGTTCCCAGAGTCAGAACCAGACACGGAGAAGCTGCATTCAGCTTTTATGCTCCTTATATCTGGAACAAACTCCCAGAAAGCCTCAGATCAGCTGAAACACTCAGTTTATTTAAATCCAGGTTGAAGACTCACCTGTTCTCAGCTGCATTTGAATAAAGCACCAAATCCACACTTTAAGCTTAAATTTCAAAACTTACATTTAACTACTGATTTTATCTACTGTTCTGATTTTATCTGTTTTGATTTTATATACTGTTTTGTTTGTTTGTTTGTTTGTTTGTTAATTAGTTAGTTAGTTTATTTGCTTGTTTTAATCAATTTTAAATCATGCTTTTTATTTGTTCTTGTTTCTAATGTCTCTGTAAAGCACTTTGAATCACCTTGTTGTTGAATTGTGCTATACAAATAAACTTGCCTTGCCTTACTTTCTTTAGTTTCTGCTCTGCATTTAGGTTTTTCAGCTTATCCTGACTTTTTGTCTTGTAGTGCGTCTTAAATGAAATTCCTTAATTACAGCCACATTAGCTCCACCAATAAGACACACGGGATTACCAGCAATGTCTGTAAACATATATTCAGTCACCCACTGGCGCTGAAAGGCTCTGCTTTCAGAATCAACTTTTCTCTTCGCCATTGTGAGCGGCTAGCTTCGCAATAACAGAAGTTTGACTTGATTGACGCGGGAATGTTCCCAGTTAGTCCAGCGTTCAGCAAGGAGGGTGCAGCGCTGCATTATTGGATCTGTAGTTAGTATATTATTAGCGCCTCATATCACCGGGCCATGCATAACACTAATAGTACATCTACATAAAATTATCTCGCAGGCCGGATATAAATGTATGCCGTATGTATAAATGTACATGTAATTCTTTGTTTTTACATTCATCAGGTCCCAATCAGCCCAAATAGCAAAGAGAAATTAAAAATGCATGCCATGAAAGATTTCGGGTTTTAGGAGATTAAATTAAGAAAGTATACTTTTATATTTTTTTAAACTTTATATTTAAGTTTATAACTGACATTTATGCAAAATGATGAAGTAAATGCAGAATAAACGCAAATAATTTATGCTTAAATTCAAAAAGAATTTGAATAGTTTTCTTCAATCTTTTAGCACAGGTTCTCTCCTGTGAAATAAAACTTTTTAAAAAACCTATATACTAATGGGTACGTATACACTATATAATATATATATATTAGTTCTGAAAAACAACTGAAATGTTTAATCAGATTCATCACTGTGGATTAATTTTGATTTATCACAATTAAAAATAATTAATTTTTATTCTATATTAATCACATTTCATTTTGCATGAGCAAACAGACTCAAGAAAAAAGGGAAAATATACGCACTTAACATGTTTATTGAACATCTTGAACATTCATGTTAACAAAAAACTCTGTAAACATTTATCCACTCTCTCGCTTTCATTGTTGGGGAGGCACTTCATGTCCTTTAAACGAGGAACCAAAGCTATGCAAAGCGCGTGTTCTTATAGGTCTACAGTTTGTTGCAATATACTTGGCAATTGTGTCAGTCATTCTCTCCAAGGTAGACTTAGTGAGTCCCCGATGCTCCGTGAGTGGTTTGTCGCAAACTGGTTGACGCGTTAGCCAAAGTCCTAGCAGCATCCCCGGCTAACATATGCTTCACTTCAATGTGATATTTTAAGCTGGAAGTGCTTCGGTGCAAATAAAATTTCTTCCTGCACAATGTGTATCATACTTTATGTTGGTCAACTGTTCCATCTTGTTATTTTTTTAATACTCAAATCTCATCTTCCACATTGAGTTGATTGGTTCAGCTGCCCGTCACTACCAGATCAACTGTGAAGGTAACTCTACTTGGACAAACTGCACAAAATGCGTTGACGGATACATTTCAGGGATTTCGAGTCATTCTGCACTCCAGATGCGTTAATCGCGTTGACCGTGATGGCGGATTAATTTGCGCATTAATTTTGACAGCACTAATCTATCTATCTATCTATCTATCTATAGAGAGAGATTAATTTAGTGAGTTGATTCTAATAGACTATATGTGCCTTAGCATATGCTAATTCCAGTGGGGAGACTCCTGTAGAGCGCTGCGTTTCCGCTGTGATGTTTGTGCATTGTTTATGGTCGGGTTTTCCAAAACAAGTCAACCACGGGTTGACAGGTGTTATGTTCTAAAATGAACCAGCGATAGGTGAAATCCGCAAAGTAGCCAACTTTATTTTTTACAATTATCATAAATGTTTTAAGGCTGTAAACCCCCTCACTGCATACTTCACACTTTTCTCATACAGGCATGAACATTTTCACGTTTCTCTCTTTTTTTTAAACACTCTCAAAGTTCAAACCTTTGTAGAAAAATAAGTCCAGTATTACAGAATGAAACCAAAGATCAAACCCTGTTTTCATTTCCAGAACATGGCGATAGAGCAGCTGTGAGAGAATTCAACATCAATTAATCATTAATGAATCAGTGAATCAGAAGTCCAACTTTTTGTGTGATGATTAACATCTTTCTCTGCCTTTTGGGTGCTATCGCAGGTGCCTTTGTTGGGAAGAGAACTTGCAAACATACAGTACAGCACTTCAGAGACACACTGCTAGTGATCAATGTATTGATTCTGTACTGTACAGGAGAGACAGGACAGAGATCGACAATGGTCCACAGCCAATCAGGACACGCAGAATGCGTTGTAAAAAAAACCCCCCAAAAAACCACGCAAAGTTGCACTAAAAAATCCGCGAAACAGTGCAGTGAACCATGTTGTAGCGAGGGACCACTGTAATTTTGAACATACCCTTCATAAATACTAATATATAGAGACTCTTACTGGAAATCATTCATTTTTTTTATATCATGTGGCTTTTTCACAGTTTGTTGACATGCTGTGTAGGTGTGTACTTGACTAGCTGCTATCAACATAACGGTGGAAACCTTTGACTATTGTTCACCTGTAGTTTGAATGCTGGACATTTGCCTGTTTAAATCATGAGAACTGTCACTACACAGTGATGTGCTGAATGTGGATGATGTGTCTTCTGATTTTGTAATGCAGTTCTGATTGTGTTGAGTGATGTAAACAACCAATTGATCTACACTCTTCAAGCGTCAAAATTTATTGAGTGTTCCCACCTTCTGCTCTTTCCGTTTTCGTATTTTGGACATGATTTTTGAGTCCATCTTCGGAGTAGCAATTGACCGCAAAATAAAGCTACCGGAAACTCTACATCTGGACTTAAAACAGGAAGTTTGCATTTTCTCGTGCATAGGGGATATTGGCAATGTCAGTCAGTAGGTCAGTGGTTCCCAAACTTTTTTTGGTAAGCCCCCCTTTGTTATACAAAGGGGAGGATGTGTTTGTGCCATCCTCCCCTTTGTTTGTGCCCCCCCCGTAAATAACTGTACGTAATTAAAAGTGAATAAAGTGTCGGCAGTATAAAAAGAGTGTAGAGTAGTTTCTGTTTATGTGTGTGGGAAATGGTCTTATCAGAGTTGGAGAGCTGGAGTTAAAATGCAGAGTGGGACAAATGAACAGCAGGGTGAGAGCACACAGCCCTGGGGGGAGCCAGTGGAGGTGGAATGGAGACCAGAAAGAGAGTTGTTGACCCGAACTTTCTGAGTCCTGTTAGTCAAAAGGTCCAATATCCACAGGATTAGCTGATCATCCAGGCGAAATCGGGAGGAAAGTTTAGTGGCCAGGATGTGAGGCTGCAGACTGTTTAAGGCTGATAAAAAATCAGCAAACAGAAGTCTGGCGGAGGAGTCAGGGACCTCCAGATGTTTGTGGATGGAGTCCAAGATGAAGATTTTTGCATCATCGACGCCTCTGCGTGCACAGTAAGCAAACTGAAATGGGTCCATCAGGGGGTCAGTTGATCTTACTATGTGCTGCCTGCAAGAACTTGAAAAGGAAAAAGCCATTGACCCCTTCATACCTGTCTGTAAACTGTTCTGTTTGAACTGAACGATCAACTGAATCCATTATTGCATTTTGCATTTCATTATTGCCTATTAATTCAGAAGTTTAGTGTTTTTCACTGAAATTTTCGACATCATGTCATCTGTGCTAGTCATCTGCGTGCACACATAGTACATGTCATCAGCAAATACCCAAACATTGCCCACCAGTTTATTAAACCCAGGCTAATCTGTCTCAAGAATTAAGGAGTGCACAAGGAGGGAGATAACCATGGCCTTAACTCTATTTGTCACAGCTTGGTTGGCCGTTGTGTTTGAGATGTGGACCAAAACGCAGACAAGGGTATAACAAGGGCAGACAAAGCATAACAACAAGCGAGCCGTTTATTTGGGCTAATGTCAAAACAAAAACAAAGCAAGGCAAACTGGAGAAAAAAATAACCTGAAACCTAAACTGAGAAAAACTAAAACTAAAACATGGAAACTGTGAAATTAACATGGCTGAACAGGAACATGAAAAACTACTACGTGAGATAATTAGAACATGAACCTGAGACCTGAAGAGCTGAGACTCATGGAAACATGTAGCGGGACAAACAGACGACCCAACAATGAACAGAGGATGACAGAGGACTTAAATACACAGAAGGATAATGAGGGAAGTGCACTGGCTGCAGTGTTCCCGAGCCGCTGGGAATCTCTTTTCCCGACGTAAGTGGTGGCGGTGGTAATAATCTTATGCAGCGTGATGACTGAGAGAAGTGGCAAAGGTGGCAGAAATGCGGACCCAGGCCGAGAAACCAGATTTTCCAGCACTTGAGGGTCATGCATGGCCGATGTTATTGGTCTGACATTTTCAGTGTTGGGGAATTGTGGGTGCCAATGTGATATAAGTCTTGATCTGATCCCTCGATACATACACACAGGATGCAGAGTTTCCAGCTCAGGATAACTCTTTATTATTCACTTTACGCAATAGTTGTGCGGTTACTTGCCCAATAGAAGCTGTCAGCTTCTATTCTGCTGCCACATACACCGGCTCCAGCGTACACTTGTTTAAAATGGGGAGGTATAATTGGTTGATGTCTGCCAGCTGTGTCAGTGAGGCTTCCCTGGCACTGCTCCCTGCTCCCTCAACCCCCCGTGCCACCCCTTCCCCTACACCTCATCGCCACAACACGCCACAATACAGTCCTCTGTTCTATCTATAGAGCACTTTCTCTCTCTCTCACATTGACACACACACACACACACACACAGGGGTAATTTGGGCATCACTGAGTCATAACCACAATGACATGGAAGTCATAGAAGGCAAATTAAAAACTGTGAATTTGAACTAGAACTGAGAGGGATCAACCATCTAAAGCAGAAATCTTTGCATACTTACGTGAACAGACAAAATAAAGTTGAAGAGTAAACAAGTTTCTCTGTTTTTGTATGCTTGCACCACGTGAAACCACTATCTACAGTCCAGCAAAGCTTCTGCATTACAGAATAAAGAAAAATGAGCAATCAGTGTTCTGTTGAATTGTTGAATTCTATTTTATCTTCTTCGCCTACCCTAAAAGAATCGGAATTTAAATCTATATCCTGCCAACGGCGAGATGCCAAACTCTTGTAACAGAAAGATAATTTCTATGCTATTCTATTCTATTCTAATTGTTCACATGGTTACCCTTTCACACACCTTTGTTACAAAAAAACCCCCCAAAACACAACTTTTACCTTATATTAGTTTCAAAAATCTATATAATCTGGTAAAAAGGCAGTAATTTACTCTGTGTGCACCAGAGTTTCAGTTGCGAGCCCGTAATTCTCCCAGCTCCTTTCTTTGTGCTTCACATCTGTCAGCCTCTGTCTCTGTGGACGTGAAGGCAAAGTAGGTTAGGCAGGAGGAGCTGGAGGAAGCAGACACAAACTAATAGAGACAGACAGTAGAGAGAGAGTGAGACAGACAGCAGAGGTGTGTGTGAGCTGAGCTGTGTGTGTTTCAGTTTCAGGAAGATGCTGTTCCCACCAAGAAGTTGGACTAGAGAGCAGCATCTGAGCTCCATGACCAGGTAAGTCCACTCGTAGTCTCACTAACTCGTCCACTCCTGCCAGTGAGTTAGCAGGCAATATGCACTTCTGCCCTCCTGGAGCCTGGCATCATGGATGTGAATGCTTTACAGTGACCACGGAATAATTCGAATAATAGAAGCCTAGTCTAAAATCAGTTACATATGATTTTGGTTGTATGTTCCGGAGGGTGCTTCTGTTGTTTTGATTGTTACACACTTTTAACATGAGTTATAAGTGTGTTTGTTAATCCCAACTGTTTTCACATGTAGCTGCAAACATGGTGTGCTATGTCTCAGGACTTCACATAATTCCTCTTTGACAGAAATCTAACTAGAGATACATTTTTCAGTTGGTCAGACTTTTACATTTGAAAAACCATTGGAAAAAAAATACATTGTTTTTGTGGTTATTGCCATTTTACAGCATGGGTTTTATCTGTAGAAGTGTGTGAACATGGCTTAATGTGACTTTAGCAAACATATACTTAGATTTTAGGAAGCTCCAGTTTGAAATTTATGATTTCTGCTTTGTATTCTGAATGGAACTGGGTTTGACTTAAACTCACATCAAGTGGGCTTCAGTAGACTGACTACAGCCACATTATGACTGCAGTCATTGCAGATGAGATATGAAGGAGATATGAATAGCGAAGTAAAAATGCTTCTTCTGGGTGTTTTTGAAAGGTGTTTAAAATTTGGTGTGCTGCTGATAGAGAGCTGTTTTCATGTTTGGGTCAAATCAATTTCAGATGTGGTTAGAGTTCACAGTCCTGTTTGGCGTTTTTTTTTAGATGCACTTTGTTTTCTTACCCAACCTGTAGATTTTGTAACTATCCTCTAATCCCATTTTATAAAACATAGTTAGAGTGTAATGTCATTTCCTGTGAAAGAAAGATCTTCAGTAAGTGGTCTGTTTCAAGTGTGGTGCAGCTCCAAGGTTTACTTTCTTCTTGATAAATTTCAAAATACAAAATTCAAATGCACAATAAAACCATAGGAATCCGCCACAAAATGGACACTGTCCATTTCTAAAGGTCACATTAGAATGTGCTGGCTAAAATTACACAGCTTGTAACTGAAACTCTATCCTATCTAAGGGACTAGCCTAAGCATCAGATTGCAGTCTGCTGATTGTACTTGAGAAGTGTAACAGTAATCCAGGTTGTCTGAATGTGGTACTACCTTTCAGCCCAGTGCAAGGTGAGAGAAGGCAACATTCTGACCCAGAGAGTTTTCTTTCCAGCGTTTCAGAGCCTGTAATATGAAGCAGGATTAGGTGCTTATTGAGATCACTTTTCAGGTTGGACCTGGTCTTTTTGTTTTACAAAGGTTCTCTCACTTCTCACCTGCATTTGTCACCATGCAAATTAAGCTGCACACCTAACCTGCTCTGTGCCTTATTATGTACCTAATAAAGAATACAAAATCATCACCTACTGTCTGGTCATTGGTGATGCAGTATCTTACAGCAAGAGGGCTATTGGTTTGAACTCCTGCTGGGGCCTTGCTTCCTTTATTGTCATACAGTCATACATCAGAATTGTGTATTTATTATGATATTCGTTGTGAATTTAACAATCTGATGTCAGTTGGGTAACAGTTGCCAAGGAACCTTACTGACTTACTTACCTTTTGCATGAAGTACAATCCTATCTGCAGGGGTAGCTGATCATGTTGGTCCCAACAGGACATATTGATCTACACTTGTATTGGCAATGGATTTGACTGCGCTTCAGCTGACTGCTAACAGAGAAATGCGCAGAATTCTTCAAAAAGGCAGAATTGCATAGCAGGGGCCACTGCTATGCAATTCTGTTCCTTACACAGAGAGGCTAAAAGTTCGTGATTGTCTGTGAGAGCCGCTTATATAAACATTTAACTTCATAAAAAACATTTGTCAAAAACTAAATCTTTTTCATTGTAGTTACATACAGTTATGAAGTCAAATAAATAACATTGAACATAACATTCTGTGAGGTTTGCCCTTGTTTTGATGAAATATATATTGCTGTGAAAAACAGACATTGTGACTTTGTAGATTTCAATATTTGATGTTAATAATGAACTTTTCCCACTTTTTTCTCAGGTTTTGAATTGTGTTTTATGGTGATTAATCACCCACTAGCATTCAAAGCAAGCACTGCTGTTTTAGAAGCTAGAAAAATATTTTCTTTCACTCTAGAGCCTTTAAACTGAGAATATGGGTTTTCTATTTACTCCAGAGCATTGCAATAGTTCTGCGATGTTAGTAGCAGAAAGAGATAGCCATAGCTGACAGATAGCCATGGAGATATAGCAGCACAGAAGATTGCGATTTATTTTTAAAGGGTTAGACCTTTAAAATAGACAAATTCAACAACCAAATAACAAATCATCCAAATAAAATAACAATCAAATTCAGCTGTATTAAAATATTTATTTACTAGATTTGCCACGCTGCTACTTTTCCCGGTAACTCGAAACTCTTCCTCCTAGACCACATAAGAAACGGATTACTTAGCTGAACACTCCTAACGCGCAAAATCAACATGATCTTACTGGTTGACTGCCAGTGGGGTGTGAAGTCCATATAAATGGAAAAACACAAACAGATTTTCATTACAAAAAGCACATTCAAAATAACAAATCTGACGATCGTCACAATCTGGTCCTTCATATTGTAATCTTATTTTCTTTCCTGCTGTTTCCCCATATTTAGAGTAATGGACTTCGGTTTATGCTGGTTGCTGGATTTTGCCAGTTTCACCGAGACTAGGGGTTAAATTTGGCATCTGTCAGCTCTGCTTCCTCATCCTCTCTGCTGCAGCTGCAGCTCCACACTCCGATTTCTCCAATGCTGCTATCGGGCTTGACAGCTGCCCCACCTCGGTCTGAGGCTCCAGTGATGAGGGTGACCAGACGTAGCCTCTCGCCTCAGTCAGCGATGAAGGACCCCTCCAGGAAGACACCCGAGGGGTCCTTCCATCCATGTCGTGGCCCTCCAAAGATGGACTGCTGTCACCAGTTTCCTCCTCACCAGGGAAACCCCATCACTGGTCACCAGGCTGTTACACTGAAAGGAGGTGCTGTTGGCTTGAATTAATATATTTATGTATTTATAGTTTGAATCCATGGTGATAATAATTCAGTGTACACTCTAATCTCTGAGTGAGTACAGAATCCCCATACAGAACAGCACAGAATATCAGAAACTGTATACAAGGACGACAGCAGGGAAAATTTGCACAAACTGAGATGCTATTCAATTTCTCCACATTCTGGGTGGAGAATCTTGGCAGTAAACCTTACACTCTTGCTCACTATACATCGAGACTGTCTCTCCACTCTTTACATATTCCATATGTATGGAGAAGGAACCCCCTTTATCAGGACATGTGGATACTTCTTTAAGACACTCTGGCTTGTCCTATAAAACATCTGTGCAGATATGAAAACTATGATTCTTTGATCTCCACTTGCTGTCAGATGTAGTGTGCATGTGTGCTTTGCATGGTACAGTGTGTGTCCATTGCCTTTGTGTTGTGAAGCCTGTTGGTTGGTTCCCATAATTGCTGTTGCCCTAAAAAGAGAAAAAAAGAAAGGAAAGGTCCTTTGTAGTGACTCTAATATGTGGCTGTGATTGCTCCTGGTATATTATCTGTGGTCTCACAGGTTCATGAATCCAGTGGAACCTTGCTGTAGCTGATGCTGTGGGCACCTGGTCTGTTTCTTGGGGTCTTGCGAGTTGAACACTCGCCTAGTCACCTAGTGTCACTGCAGCTGGCTGTATCCTTCTGGAATACAGGTCTTGTCAACCGATGCAACCAGTTGGTTCTTACTGTCGCTGATGCTGTTAGCCCAGTGAGCAAGAGTTTTTCTCTGGCTCTCTGGCTTCTCTCTGGCTAACGCCTGCTCTGCTTGCTCAGAGTAGTTCATGTGCTAGGGCCATTGAAAATGGTGGCAGACACTGTCAAGTAAGCGACCAAGTCCAGGAGGGTGGAGACTCCATTTCAGGTGGCCAACCAGATCTGGTGCAAATTTGGAAGGGCAGAGGTCGACCTTTTGCCCTTGTGCACCCCTGCCCCCAGTGTCTCGTCTATGCCTTCCCTCAATTCTCTCTCCTCCAGTTGATCCTCTGTTAAGTCCACACCAAGGAGGTGAGGTTCAGCCTGGTGGCCCCTCTTTGGCCCTACATGCCCTGGATCCTGCTGCTCTTGGCTGGGACAGCCTGTGAGCTTTCTGTTTGTTTTTCTGTAGAGAGACAGAAGGCAGGAGAATAAACCAGCTGTACTCCACTGAATAATCCAAGGTGTACCCCTAGCTAGTGGGAGGTGAACAATATGAAAACAGCCCCACAAGACGGAGACAGAGCAATACTGGGAGTATATGGGAGAAGGACAACTCATAAAAACAATGCTCAGTTGCTAGTGGATCTAAGAGCAGACCTTGGATAAAGCAAACTCCCTGAACAGGATCCAGTAACCATCACATGGTAAATAGACTGGTTCTTATATAGCGCTTTTCTACTCTGAGCACTCAAAGCGCTTTATACAACTTGTTCATTCACCCAATCACACCCATTCACACAAACACTTCTCTAGGTTTTAAGTGCTACCTAACTAACATTCATACCCATTCACATTCACATCGATGAATGCATCGGTGAGCAACCTGGGGTTAGTATCTTGCTCAAGGATATTTGACATGCAGATTGGAGCAGATCGAATCAACAACCTCCCGGTTAGTAGAGAGTAGTAGTAGAGAGTAGAGTAGAGAATGCCTTTACACATGTGTACAATGAGATAGAGCATCTCCTACTCAGTGCAGTGTGGGAAAGAAAGGGGGGTGATGTGCACAATTCTGTGCCACTATATACATATGAACAGTACTCAAATGTAAAATGTAAGTATCGGAAAAAAATAAATAGTGTTGGCATATGGCTTTATATATGAGTGGGACACAGATAGGAATAGGCAGAAACACCACAGGGGCAAAACACCAGCTCCTGTCAGACAGAGCAGTCACCCAAGACTGTAAAACCAAGCTCACCAACTTGTACACCGCTTGGATTGACTGCAAGCCTATGACTCAGTGCCTCAACCCATGGATCCTGGAATGCAGAGAACAACACAAGATAAACAGGACCCTAATGGCCTTATCAGAAATTCGATGGAGACGTGGCGAACAACACTAGAGGCCAACGTCAAGCCAATAGCACAAGTCTTGTCCCCACTGCTGTTCTGCATAGGCCTGAACCCCCTGCAGATACCAAGTACGAAATGCAGCAATCGTCAGCCACCTACTCTATAAGGATGACATGAAGCTGTATGCCAAGAGTGAATGAGACATTGATTCACTGATCTAAACCACTAGAAGCAATGACATTGGGATGCTATTTGGACTGAAGACATGTAGTTGAATGGTAAAAAAGAGAGGGAGGTAGTCAGAACGGAGGGGATTGTACTACAAGAAATGAACACTAGGGTGGTTGAGTACCTTCCTCCACATACATATGTTACCCTATTCAGTTCTGTTCAGTTTTATTTATATAGCACCAAATCACAACATGCTTTATATTGTAAGACAAAGACCTTACAATAATGCGGGGAAAACAGAAAATCCAAACAATCAGTGGGAAGGGGGAAAAAAGGGAAAATACTCCCTTTTAACAAGTAGAAAACTCCAGCAGAACCAGGCCCAGAACAAAAACTATTTCATCCCCCTCTTCTTAAAGTACACGTTCAGCACAACAAGTTCCGCCCCTTTTTGTAAAACACTAGCATCTGTTTACTTTACTTACATGCCCATGGAAGTCTACTCCAATCACCAGTCTCTCATCCTGGGGCACTGGCTACTAAGAGAGGACAATGAACACCCTGTGGAAGAGAGAAAAAAATTATAACAGCTAATGATTAGAATGGAATATAAACATATAATGAGTAAAAAGGCAAGTGACGAAAAAACACCTGATCTTAAAAGTAGAAAGCAAAATGGTTCCACAGGAAGACAGACCTGAAAGTTAAAGGCTCTGCCTCTCATTCTACCATTAAAAAAAAACCAACACCTTTGGGATGAATTAGTGCAGGTACTGCAAGTCAGGCCTTCTCATCAAAGATCAGTGTCTGACTTCACAAATGTGCTTCTGGGAGAATGGTAAAAAAATTATGTAATATAATGTATGTGTTTTGATATGAGCGTCTTTGTTTTTGTAATTAACATCCAGATTAAAAATATTAGGATCTTAGCTCAACTGTAAAATTTTACTAGAATTAGATTCTAGAGTCAGAGTGGTGCCGTGTGTGTGTGTGTGTGTGTGTGTGTGTGTGTGTGTGTGTGTGTGTACACACAATAAAGATAGTCAGGAAAAAGTTGCTGTACGGTTTAACTACATCAGTGCTTTGAATGTCATGGGGATATCCAGTATACAAAAAAACATTTTAAGCTCCATGTAAATGAGGCGTAGAGAAGATTTCTTTCTCTTTTTTTAGCTGCTATAACAAAAATGAACTTAAGATTAGTAACTTATATAGTTGGTAGGTATAGTTGATGTTACTGTAGGTCAGGGGTGTCAAACAGAATTGCATAGGGGGCCAAAACTCAAGGCACACTTTAGGTCGTGGGCCAAACAAGATAAACATTTATTGAACACACTAAAACAATGTTTTTTTAAACATAAATAAAAACAGACAGGAATATTATTCCAGTTTAAATAAACTTTAAAAAAAAAACTTTAACTTTAAATATTTTGCTCTTCATAAAAATATATCCTGTCAAAATTATGCAAGTTAGAAATATAAATAAGCTTCCAAAAACCCCAGAAAGGTTAATGAAAGGTTGGAGCCGCATGTAGACAGAGCTGGGCATTGCTTCAGGAATGGAACTAATAAACTGTGCGGGCCATTCAGCGTCGTACTTTCCCTTGAGTGTATCATTACACTGCAGCTCCATCTGAATCTGCACAGGTGCACTTCAGCAAAGTCCGCTGACTTGGTTCAACATTACTTGGCAACAGGGAAAGTGAGGCAGGTTGCACTGGTGCATTTGTGACAGCTTCACTTGAAATGCCTTCACCGCATCATACATGCCATGTCCACGAACAGACAGATTTCCTTGCTGAGCTCAAAAACTATTGAGAACTTTTCCCCAACTCAGCCAACGGAACTCTGTATGATATGGAATGTCGGCAAACTCTGAATATATTTCCCACATAAGCTCAGATAAAATTTACGGTTTGCATTGCGGTGATCATTACATGCTCCATTTTTAGGACTTCACCACACAGCGTTTCCTGGTGTATGATGCAGTGATATGCTGTTAACTCACCGGTACAGTTTTCCTCCTGCATATTTACTCGCATCCTGCTGACTAGTCCGCTTTTTTCACCACACAACACCAGCGCTCCATCTGTTGTAAGTCCAACAAGTTTGTCCCAGGGCAGTTTCATGTCGGTTACCCTTTGACATACGTTTTAAAAAATGTCTTTTCCTGTCGTTGTCCCGTGCATCGATTTAATGTTCAATATTTCCTCTCCACGGATGAAGATGGCCAGTTGTACAATGTCCATCATGTCTGTACTTTCATCCACAGCAAGAGAGTATGCAATAAAGTTTTTGTCACGGCTGCGCAGCAGTCGTGTGGTGAATTGAGAAAAGGATCCAAAATGCAGGCACTGGCTGGGGTGCGAGTGAATGTTTAATTACAGAGGTGATAAGGTGACAAAAACAGGAGGAGCAGAGCGGGGAGAAAACAAACCTAAACTGGGGAAAACTAAAGAACTCAAATTAAACCAAACACGCACGGGAGGAGGAACAAAATGCACAAAGAAACCTGGCGGAGAGACGCAGCCTGAACACCGGGTTACACAGAATTATGCAAACGGACATGGAGTTAAACAGACAACGCAACAGAGAGCACAGGCTTAAATACACGGGGAGTAATCAGGGAATGGGCCACAGGAGGGAGACACAGCTGGGAGCAATTAGGCTAACGAGACAGGGGAGAGGTAAAAGTGAACACACTGACATGAGACATGAACTTTCAGAATAAAACAGGAAACTAACAGACACAGAGAACCAGACAGGACACTGAACTTGACAGGCAGACTCATGAGCAGACACAATAACACCATGGACAGACAGAGAGAACACAGGCAGGCATGAAACAAAAACACTAACACTGTCACGGTCTGGCTGGCAGACCGTGGGGAGATGGGGAAATAGGACCCAAACGCCGGACTCTTCAGTGCAACAGTGTTTATTTACAAGGTGGTGAAGTAAACAACAATAAATCCCCAGTTTCCCAGACTCCCGTGGAGTGTCTTCTTCCCAAAAGTCCCCGTGTAGTGCTCTCTGCCCCAGTGTCCCTGCACTCCCCGTGCTTACTGCTCCTTCTCGTCCCACACTCCTCCTGAGGGGAAAACAATAGAGGCAGCCGTTAACACTTATCCCAGCAGGCATACACTCACACTTGACTTGTTTGAAGACTGACGTGTAGTCAAACGCAATAATCCCGCGTCGGTGGAAGCTCCATCGCTCATCTAAATAGCTCCCCCGACGAGCCCAGATGAGGAGCAGGTGTGCGGCCAGGACTTCGGGTGTGGCCAGCCCTCAAGTTAGACCACGCCCCCAGGGCTGAAGGTGCCTGTAACTTGGCCACAGCAGAAAGGCAAAACACACACATACCTGCCTACATACAGATGTGCATAGGGGCAGTGCAGACAACACACCAAATAATAATAATAATAATAATAATAATAACAATAACAGTCACAGTCCCCACTGCCCACGGACCCCGAGTCCCCAGAGCCGGGTCCGTGACAGTACCCCCCCTCTAAGGGTCGGCTCCCGACGACCCAAAACACAACAAAAACCACAACCCAAACATCTCAGGGCGGGCGGCGGGGGGGAAACAGGACGGAGGGCCGGAAAACCCCAGTTCAAAAGTCCAACCACTGCCATGGTGGCAGCAACAGTTCTTGCGGCCGACCCAGTGGACCGCAAGCAGGCAAAACCCGCTATGGGTCAGGCAGTGGTGGGAAAACCGTTCGGGCGGCCTACCTCCAACCCCGTGATGGGAGCAGAACGCTTCAGGCGGCCTGCCACGGATCCGGTGGCGACGGCGTTGCAGTTCCGGCGGGCGGCCACGGGTCCGGTGGCGGCGGCGTTGCTGCTCCCGCCTCAGCACAACCCACGATTCCCGATGTACCGGCCGGGCTGCAGGACGTGGCGGCCGGGCTGCAGGACGTGGCGGCCGGGCTGCAGGACGTGGCGGCCGGGCTGCAGGACGTGGCGGCCGGGCTGCAGGACGTGGCCGACCTCCAGCTCTGGCTCAGCGGATCCCTCCGGACCTCCGAGCTCCTCCGGTGGCAGCGTGGGCTCACCAGGCTCGCTGAGCTCCTCTGCTGGCAACGCCGGTCCCTCCGGCTCGTTGAGGTCCGCCAGCAGCGGTGCGGGCTTCTCAGTGGGTGGCTCGCTGAGCTGCTCCGGCTCACAGGGCTCCTCCGGCATTAGCTCGCTGGGCTCCTCCGGCTCGCTGAGCTCCTCCGGCTCGCTGAGCTCCTGCTCGGGCAGCGCGAGCTCCACCCGCGGCTCCGGCTCGCTGAGCTCCTGCTCGGGCAGCGCGAGCTCCACCCGCGGCTCCCGCTCGCTGAGCTCCTGCTCGGGCAGCGCGAGCTCCTCCTGCGGCTCCCGCTCGCCGAGCTCCAGCTCCAGCTCGTTGAGCTCCTCCAGCAGCGGCGCTGGCCCCCCAGCTGGCTTGCTGAGCTCCTCCGTCTCGCTGAGCTCCTCCGGCTGCAGCGCGGGATCCCCCCGCACGCTGAGCCGGTCACCCGGCGGTGACGACGGCGACATGGCAGCTGCAGGTGGTGGATGCGGTGGCAGAGCAGTGGATGTGGAAGGTGGAACAGATGATGACTGACCGACTAGCTGGGCAGCTAATTGAAGTGAGGGTGATATGTCCAACATGAAGGGTGGAGAGGAAAACAATGTTACCGCTGGCTCAGCAATTTCCAGGGGGCCAGAGGCAACTGAGGCCTCCGGTTCAGCCTCTGGGGAAGCCCTGGGGAGAATCTCAGCCTCCCTATTGTCTGTAGTGGCAGGCTCATGTTCTAGCACTGGGTCCGCGGCTCCTCATGCGGTCAGTCCAGAGTCAGCTGGTTCTTCCCAAACCACAGGAGTGAGGTGAGCTACGGTTTGACGAGGATGACGCCGGCGCCGTCTCTTTCGTGTTGGCGGGGCAAAGGAACCTGTCCCCTGTTCATCTGTGACTGGATTCGTTAAAATGACAGGGTCCGGTCTACTCACTGTGGTGACCAGCACTGCCGGTCTTTGGTCTGCTGGCACAGAGGCCATTGAAGAAGTGAGAGGAGATGGAGTAGGGCGCCGTCCTCCTTGCAGTGGAGGGTCCAATAGGTGAGCAGCAAGCGGCGGTGGGAAAACCTTCCGCCTATTAAGAAAAAACCAGGCAGCGAGGGCTGCCAGGGAGGCAGCCGCATCCTCCTTGCCCGGACAGCCTAAACCAAACAGTTCAAAGCTAGAGCTAGCCCTCAACACAGTTACAATTTGAATTAGTTTTGCAATGTCCAGAAAGCTCATGGAACAGGTGGTTGAAGACAGGAAGGCATCAAAAAATACGACCTGCATGTGTCTCTGATGTGGATCCGCCGCCTGGATAATGCTCCGACAGTATTTCCAGAGCTGGGCGAGCAATTCCTCCTGTGAGACAGTCCTTGAGTCCGCTGGGCCCATAATGGCGGGATTATTCTGTCACGGTCTGGCTGGCAGACCGTGGGGAGATGGGGAAATAGGACCCAAACGCCGGACTCTTCAGTGCAACAGTGTTTATTTACAAGGTGGTGAAGTAAACAACAATAAATCCCCAGTTTCCCAGACTCCCGTGGAGTGTCTTCTTCCCAAAAGTCCCCGTGTAGTGCTCTCTGCCCCAGTGTCCCTGCACTCCCCGTGCTTACTGCTCCTTCTCGTCCCACACTCCTCCTGAGGGGAAAACAATAGAGGCAGCCGTTAACACTTATCCCAGCAGGCATACACTCACACTTGACTTGTTTGAAGACTGACGTGTAGTCAAACGCAATAATCCCGCGTCGGTGGAAGCTCCATCGCTCATCTAAATAGCTCCCCCGACGAGCCCAGATGAGGAGCAGGTGTGCGGCCAGGACTTCGGGTGTGGCCAGCCCTCAAGTTAGACCACGCCCCCAGGGCTGAAGGTGCCTGTAACTTGGCCACAGCAGAAAGGCAAAACACACACATACCTGCCTACATACAGATGTGCATAGGGGCAGTGCAGACAACACACCAAATAATAATAATAATAATAATAATAACAATAACAGTCACAGTCCCCACTGCCCACGGACCCCGAGTCCCCAGACCCGGGTCCGTGACAAACACATAGCAAACCTAAACAAAAGACAAAACAGAATAACCGAGAACAAAGAATAATATAAAGAAACACAATAAGGTATGAAGCACAAGTTTACTGTTGCCATAAAGAAAAATCCTCAGACTCTGGACCATGACAGTTTTTGCTTCTTTCACACAACTGTGTTCTTAAATCAGTGGCCATCTCACAAACCCGATCAGCAATCGTATTTCTGCTCAGGCTCACATTTGCCAAAATCTGCGTTTTGTCTGGACACAAGATGTCGCACACCTTCATCATGCAGCTCTTCAGAGTGGTACCGGGCTGATTTGGCTTTCTCCTCTGCTACAATAAAACTTGCTTTCACAACAGCTTCCCTTTGTGATTTTGCTCTGGTGAAAAAGGTCTGCTGAAATGTCACATTCTTCTTTAGCTCTTCTACTTTCTTTAGTTTCTGCTCTGCACTTAGGTTTTTCAGCTTATCCTGACTTTTTGTCTCGAAGTGCCGTCTTAAATGAAATTCCTTAATTACAGCCACATTAGCTCCACCAATAAGACACACGGGATTACCAGCAATGTCTGTAAACATATATTCAGTCACCCACTGCATGGCGCTGAAAGGCTCTGCTTTCAGATTCAACTTTTCTCTTCGCCATTGTGAGCGGCTAGCTTCGCAATAACAGAAGTTTGACTTGATTGATAGTGATGTGCGGATCGATACTGAAATATCGATTCCTCTGATACCAGTCATTTATGTTCTAGAATCGATTCTCACATTAAAATATCAATACTTTAGTAAGATTCGTCTCTTTTCAGCGGAAATTCTGCTGATTCACCTATTTCTGCAGAATTTTCTGCCTTTTCACCTCTTATCAGCACAATTCTCAGCAGCGTCTGCTCATTTCAGTAGAATTGTCAGTCTCTCCACCTCTTCTTTGTGAGAATAAGTTTAGCTCAGTGAGATGAGTATCTGCCTTGAGACCAGGAGGGCCACGTTCGAATCCTGCTCAGGACAACGTTTTTTTTTCCACCACTTTTCAGCAAAAATTTCTCCGTCTTTACCCCTTTCAGTAGAATTTTTTTGCTTTTTACCACATTTCAGCAAAAAATTTCTGTCACTTAGTTTTTTCTCATAACCCAGTCTCAATACAACGTGGCAACAGTCACTTTATCCATTTAAAAGTGTGTTTGTGTGTGTCTGTGTGTGTATATGTTTTTGTAGGTTTGTGAAGAGGAAGAGATTGCTGCACAGCAGGCATCACTCTCTGTGGATACTGTTCATTTTGCTGGGAGTCTGTATTGCCATTCAGACCTTTGTCACCCATCAGGCCAGGTAAAGTCCTATTCTCAACACCAATTTTCTCAAACCAAGTGGACTTTGTTATCGTTAATTTTTTTTTTGGACATTTCTTACTGAATCTAGCATTGGTGAAAAATAACTCATGTGACGATTATAAACTTTAAAATATATAATATGGTATCGTCTTGATGCATGCTCAATCATCCAGGTAAGTAAATCTCCAAAGGTTGATTCTGTTCATCTGGACGTAGCGTTTTCAGTGGGAGAAACGTTTCGTCACTCATCCAAGTGACTTCTTCAGTCTCAGCTGACTGCAGGTTTCAGCTTCATCATAATGAAGGAACTGACCTCCCAGCACATTGTTCCCTCAGTGGACTGGTTTCAGTCATGCAAATGTACTGTTTTCTAAGATTGGGGAAACCAATCGTTTGAAAACACAAACACAAACACAAATTTTCTCTCCGTTTTGGCCTCCGATCCAAACTGGGACGGCGTTTTTGCATTTTGAAAACGCTCTCGAAAATGCATACATTTGAAAACGGTGCTTTCGTGTTGCAGTGTGGACAGCAAAAACGGAGACTTTTTGAAAACGATGACACATTTTAGTCATGTGATTGTTTCTCAATTTTGACAGGCTTATTAAAGATTAATATCAGTTTGTACATGCTTCAGATAGCTTTTCTTCAAATTCTTTAATTCTCACTCACTTTTGCAACTTTGTACTTTTGTGTTACTCACAGCAACAGCCCCACCTCATTGTTAGTCCATTTAAAAAACTTGGTGCTTTTCCTCGACATTTTCCCGCAATGTTTCAAAGAGCCGGAAAGTCAATAAACAGCGAGCAGAAATGAGGCCGGTCGAATCGTCTTGCATTTCACACATGCGCAGTGCTGGAACGTAAGCGTTTTCTGCCGTTTCAATGTGGATGCACAACTCTGTGAAAATGACTGAAAACGATAGTGTGGACGCGGAGCGTTTTCAGACAAAGATGCTGTTTTCAAATCTATCCGGGCTAGTGTGAACATAGCCTTAGGTTCACACTGAAAGGCCCAATCACCACGAGTTTTAAAACGAGTGTGCTGTACCACCAGCAGTCTCTGATCTAATGACCTTAAAGCCCGAGAAGATGAATTTGGTTTCAGCAGGTCAGATAAATATTGAGGAGCTTGACCATGTAGGGCCCAAAAGGTTAGAACTAAAATTTTAAAATGAAACCTAAAATTTGCAGGCAACCAGTAAAGGGAGGCCAAAACTGGAGTGATATGAGATCTTGTCTTGGTGCCTGTTAAGAGTCGTGCTGCAGCATTCTGCACAGTCTGAAGACGATTTAAGGCTGATTTGTTAAAACAAGTAAACAGACCGTTACAGTAATCTAAACGAGAAGAAATAAAAGCATGAATAATCATCTCAAGTTCAAGCTTTGATACCATTAGTCTGAGTTTAGAAGTATTCCGTAAATGATAAAAACAGTTTCGGACCAGCTGCTTAGAATGCTGCTCGAGTGACATCGAGCTATCGAATATGACGCCAAGGTTTCTAAGGCTTGATTTTACATAAGGGTCTAAGAAGCTGATATGCTGCCTGATTTCTGGGACCATGTGGTCCTTTACCTTTCACAGGAAGTTTTCGGCATATAGAAAGTCACATCCTCACTTTTGTTTAAACAAAATTGAAATGTTCCTTAAAATGCCACAGTAAAGGACCTCCAGTGCATTAAAATGTGATGTCAAAAGTTCCTGACCTAGAATCAATAATATAAGATTTGAAAGTGAGGTATTTTATTGTGTTTATGACGTTTTCCAGGAATGGCAAGCTAGTACAACTCCAGCAGATGAAGTTCTCTATCAAGAAAGAAAAAGAGTTTCCTCACATAAGACCTGAAGACACAAGATTACAACAAATGGAACAAACTGCAAATGGTAATCATCAACATGAGCAACATGAAAAGCCTTCATATTCTTTAATCGGCAGGCTTGCAAGCTCTCAACAGGAGGGGAGAAAAGTTACACTGGGCAAGCTGCTTCTACCAAAAGACCGAAACAAACCAAACGTTGACCTTCCATCTTCTCTGGTTTCCCATAGTACCCGGAAAGACATAACTCTAGGGACAGAAAAAAGACTCACCCGCTCTCCCACTCCTTCCAGTTTTTTGAAGACTCAGAACAATACTCACACTCAAGCAACCTGCCATCCAAAGTCTCACATCGTTTTCCTCAAGACACACAAGACAGCAAGCAGCACTATCTTAAACATCCTGTATCGCTATGGCGAAAGCAGAAACTTGACCTTCGCTCTCCCTCTAAACAAACAGAGCCAGTTATTTTATCCATTTTTCTTTGTTCCACATTTTGTCGAAGGAGTTAGCAGCAGAAGTGTGAAAGAGTTCCACATCATGTGCAACCACATGAGATTTAAAAAATCTGAGGTGAGTTTCATCAGAAATGTATGTAGTTCCATGGCAACCACAGCAATTATATCAATTTGATATGGTTTGGTATTCCAGTCAGCCTGACTAAGTACCAAAATGTGTTAATTGGCCCAAAATAAAAGCTGCAGTACACCCTGTTACAAAGTTTCACATATCAAGACCTAATGAAATATTATCTAATGTACAAATTATCTAAACTACAAAGCAGGATTCATTCTTATACAGGTACCTTAAAGGTTAACCCTGGGTTTGAAAAGAAAATTATCACAAGGGTATATTGGCATGGTAACTCATACTGCAAACCATTTACCAGAGCTCAGCAGGTGTGCACAATGTGTAGGAGAACACAAAGCATTATTTAGCATCATATCATGACATCTTATGATATGATGGTACCAGGTTACCATGTTACTGTGCTACATGCATGTATGTGTCTTCTTAGTTTTTGCAACGTTTAGACATTAATCTAACACAGTGATACTTGCATTTGTTACAGACTGACCAGAGAGAAGTGATTTTTTTTTAAAAGTTACTTTTTAGACTGAATCTATGAATCTATGATCTAGGCTAGTGTTTCTGAGATGATTAAATTTTGTTGTGGTCCTTATAGGACAGGTACTACAAACCCGTGATTTTATAGACTATTATGCATTAAACATCTGCAGCAGTAACACTAATCCATATAGCAGTGATGGGGAACATTTTTCTGCAGAATAAATACTTTTATCATTATTATACAGTTACATGTGTAGAGAGGTGTCTTGTAGTATCTTATGAAAAACCTCTCTTTTCATAAGAGAGGTGTTTCTCCCATTGCTTTTGCAAATTGGTTCTAATAAAAATCCTTCACCAGTCACAATTTTACACATTTAAAAAAATAATTTTACAGGCAGGAAGGATTCCAGAATGGTATCTGGTCTAGTTTATCTTATTGAAGACTAATAAATATTTATTTATTTAATTCATTTACTTTTAGTTTTAAGGGGTGGGAGTCTTTCACGTCTTGCCTCTCTCTAAAAGTCATCTCATAACACTGCCTTTTAACCCTTCCTAGATTAATGGCCAGGAACAGTTCAAATATCACTCAGAATTTCTTTCCTTTTTGGCATTGCGTGAAAATGCACCTGAAGGCTCGAGACCAAAATGTCTCCTTTTATAGAAGTTCTGACACTTGTTAATGATCATTTAATCAGTGCTTTTGATTAGCAGCACCTGGCTGAAACTTACCCTCTAAATTCAAAAGAAAGCAGTAAAGACGTATTATTTTTTCACACACTGCATTTTGTTATTGAAATAATGTGACATATTTTGAAATTCATCTGAATTTGTTTTTTTTAATCTATTTTTATGACTTGCTAAGGTTGACAAGAATAAACATATATAGCACATGGATAATATAGTGATAACACTACTGGTCTTCAGAACAACAGGTGTCTGACTGTATAATTTACTATGTATTTCCCAGGTGGCAAAAGTGATGCCTCAGGATACCTTTTACTTTTCCATCTTGAGACATCCTGTGGCTATGATGGAATCCATCTTTAGTTATTATAAGAGCATCCCAGCCTTCCGTAAGACATTTAGCCTGGAGGACTTCTTAGACAACAGCTGGAGAAACTATAATGCATCGGTAGCCAACAACCACTACGCTCACAATATTCTGGCTTTTGACTTTGGCTTTAAGAATAATATTGCAGCTGGTGCTGGAGACTTTGAGGAGAGAACCACTGTGGCTATTAAAACCATAGAACAGGACTTTAATCTTATACTAATTTCTGAATACTTTGATGAGTCCATGGTCTTGCTCAAGTACTCCCTCTGCTGGTCCTTGGAAGATATGGTTTCCTTTCGGCTCAATAGTCGCAGTGAACAAACTCGGCATTCACTTTCACCGAACACTGCAGAAAAAATCAAGAAGTGGAATGCTTTAGACTGGAGGATTTACCTGCACTTCAACACAACCTTCTGGCACAAAGTTGATAGTCTTGTTGGACGACAGAAGATGGAGAGGGAAGTAGCTCAGCTGAGAAAGCTACAAGTCAAGCTTGCAAACACTTGCCTGAAAGATAGATGTGCGGTTGACCCATCACTGGTAAAGGATGCTAGGCTGAAGCCTTTTCAGTATGGAACAGCTGTCATTCAGGGCTATAACCTAAACCCAAACTTAGATATACAAACCAAAACAAAATGTCAGAGATTTATCTTACCAGAACTGCAGTACACACATCGTCTGTACACCAAGCAGTTCCCAAAGGAAGCTGCTAAGCATAAACAGGCAACTAAGACTGTTAAATAATCACCTAAAGAAAATTGCTATGATGGCAAAGCATCAGAAATGGGAAGACCTGAGCAGCCTGACCTTAAGAAGTAAAGTCAGGTCTCAAAAACCAATGGGCCTCCACAAGTTCTCTGTTAACAAAAACACAAGCTAACAATAAAACAAGAATACCACGATTAATACCTGTGACTAATAATCACAGGATATGTGATATGCTTGAGAAGTATGTGTTGGGTATTAAAAAAAATTTTTGATTTTTTTTTTCTTTTCTTTTCTCTTTTTTTAGTAGCCACACCAGTGGTTAAGTTGAAAATATGAAAGCCGGAATATCATATCACTTTGGTGATTATTCATTCTTATGAATATAAGAGGCTAACCAAGCCCAATATTGTTAGCTCCTGGATGTTAGAAGACACAGTCAAGAGTAAAATGTTTTTGACGAATTGTTTGTTTTCTTGCTTGTTTGCTCATTTAAAACATATCTTTGAAGTACATGGCAGTGGGTTGAATTTTGGACTGTTTTTGATATCCTGTGTTGTTTTAATTGGTGAAGATAGCAACGGAACTTGAACTTGACTTGAACATGCTAGTTCAAGTCAAGTTGCTTTTTAGTGTCATTTGAGCCACAGTAATACACCTTGAAATAAAGTAATGTTCTTCCAGGATCAATGTGTCACAACATAAAAAAAAGAAAAGCACATGGCATTAAAATATCAAATTATATAAAGAATAAAATATACATATATGAAATGTATTAATCTGTGTGTGTGTGTGTGTGTGTGTGTGTGTGTGTGTGTGTGTGTGTGTGTTTTGAACATGGTGTTAACAGAGATCCAATTTAGCTGTTGCTTCCAATCACACCCCTGCAGGTCTCACTGTCATTGCCCACATTAGTGTTGAAGCACCCCACCTGGGAACTCCATGAAGGTAAGGTACTCTAAACAGTCATTTGGCACATAGGCACAGGCACCTTCCCCAAGCCTGGCTCCAGAGTGAGCCCCGGTAACCCTATCCCGGGGAGGGTGAACTGTTTCCTAGATTTTTCACCCACAGGGGTCTCCTGAATTGCTCGTTGTCTTTTCCCTCACCCAGGACCAATTTGCCATGGGAGACCCAGAGTGAATCCTCTTCTCTTAACAAAAAATAAAGGATCTTTGACAGGTAGCACAGTGTCCTCTTTCTAAAGTAAATCAACCAAGGACCTTTTTATGGAAACTACCAATGCTGTCTGAGTTACAGTACCTCCAGTATAATCATTTGAGGGTTCTGGTGTGGTGCCAAGAGTGATTGTCTGCCTGTGTTTAAGCTGTTAAAAATGACTTTTTGGTCTTTAATCTGTCAAACATATCCCAAAGATGAAAGCGTATATGCAAGTGCAATAAGGAAGATTGGTAATCCCTCACCTGGATGTTTTCCTGCATGCTTAACTGCTAGTCTACCACAGGCCTTTACCCTGGCTCAGAGGTATAAGAATAATCCGTTCATTTAATAATGCTGTTCTTATAAGTACAGTTTCATTAACCATCGCCTTGTACAGAACCTGGGATATCAAGGCAGCCTAGATACCAGCACACATTCGGTAGTAATCAGTAGCATTCACATTCTGGGGGTGGCTGTATCTCCAGTGGTAGAAGAGGGCACCTACTCAGCGGAAGGTTGGTGGTTTAATCCCTGTCTGGTCTGCTCAAGACTACTTGTAAATTCTTGTAAATGTTAGACAGAAACACATAGAGTATAGGGGGAAGAAAGCACTAAGAGAAATTCTCTGCAAATGATCTATGGTAATTATTAAAGAGGAAGCTTGATTCCAGGTTCAGCCCATTTTCATACAGGCATCCGTTAATGAGACACCGTATTTTTTCATGGTGGAGAATTGTGCGCTGCAAGAGACCCTGCTTATGGAGTTTAACAATCCGACCATGTTTAAAAAAGGGAAAGCTTTTTTTGCATTTGCGATCAGAACATCGTGACAGTGTGACCACCTTACTTAAAATTATCATGACTCCACATTTTTGCAGATTTGACTTTTGAAGGCATGTTGTCCTAAACTTTTCATCAGCTGTACAACAGCCTGTTTCAGTTGAAGTATTGTTTTTAATAAATTGCATGCTCAAAAAATGTTTTGTCTCACTCCCATTTCTTCTTTTTGCATGTTGAAGCTCTACTTGAAACCTTGTTAAGATCCAACCATGCCAAATATGTTTGGGGTTTTTTGGTTCTTTTTTTTTTTGCCATTTATCAAGTGGTCTTAAACTTTTGATTGGGACTGTATATTAAATATAAACTATCGGTCAAAAGTTTTAGAACACCCAGTTCTTCCAGTTTTTTATTGAAAATTATGTAGTTTAATGTCTCATTGCATTGTGATGAGTCAAAAGTTTAGAATACATTTTGGTCTATAAAGTCATGATTCCTCAACTCCAGGTACTTATTTGTACTATCCTTTCATTTTAAAGTAGCCACCTTTGGAAGATATAACAGCTGAACCTGTGGCATTCTTTCTATAACAAAAATCAAATATTCTTCAGAAAGTTCTTCCCCTATCTGTAAGTTTTGCACTTGCTTTGCTTTCCCTTTTCTGTCCTGTTCCAAAACCAGCTTGATGGGGTTTAAGTCTGGAGACTGTGCTGGTCACTCCATGTTTTCAAGCTTACCATCTTGTTCTTTTTTCCTGAGGTAGTTCTGGCATAGGTTGGACTTATATTTTGGGTCATTATCTTGCTGTAGGATGGACCCCTACATACCAGAGAATATTGAATGGCGCTGTGGTAGCTGTTTTGGTTCAGGATGCGTCCGACCCTGAATCCAGCAAAACAGCCCCAGACCATCACACTTCCTCCTCCATGTTTGACATGCCACACACTGTGGAAACATCCTTTCGCCTATTCAACAGCGTACAAAGACCCTGTGTAATGAACCAAAGATTTCAAATTTTGATTCAGCAGTCCATAACACCTTCTTCCAGTCTTCATGGCCCAGGCAAGCCTCTTTGTCTTATTCTGATGACTTTGCAGTGGCTTTCATGCTGTAACTCATCCTGTCAAACCTGCAGCTTAAAGTCTTCTCTTCAAACTTGAAACTGAGACTTGAAACTGCAACCGTTGTTAAGCTGTGCTTGATGCTGTTGTTATGTGGGGAGCCCATCATACAAGCTGTTAACTCTGACAGACAGACTCTGGCAGACCCAAAGCCACAATTGAATGACAGGACAAGTTTCTCAGAGTTTGCCCCAGTTTCTGAGGCCCTTTTGATAGTGAAGGAAACTCTACTCACTGACACCTTTCTTTGCAATTTCTCTGTAGGAAAGACCTACATTTTATGTTATGATGGTCTGTCTCTCTTCCATTGTTAATTGCTTTTTTCTCCCCATTTTCTACTTTCTGCAGTACAACACTGTTCAACTGATGCTCATGAAGGATATGGTACCACAGTGCGTTCCAACACTGCTTTGATGCAGACAAAGGGGGTTTTAGGTAATACACAAAAGTTGAAACACCTGTAGGAATTAGTAGCACCAGCTTTCAAGGTGTGATCAACCCCCATTGCTCCAGAACAGCTTTAAATTGTTAACCCATTTTGTGTTCCTTTAAGAAGGCCTTCTTGGAAAAATCTTGAAATGTACATTATATGAAAGTTTTGAGTAACCTTACCTTTCTTCTCTTTTTTTTTTTAAACCTCTGGAAGTTCACCACTGCAATAAATAACTTGAAAAAAAATCTAAATTCTAAAGCCTTTGACCGGTAGTGTATGTGTTTACTTCAGATGGTGCTGGTGAATTATATACAGTAGTTATGTTAAAAAACAGACTACAGATGACAGACTACTAAATCAGAATAAGCATTTGGTTAAACACCATATGTATAAGATTCTAGGGCTGAGCATAGTAACCTCACTTTTAACTCAATTTAGAAGCAGAAAATTAAAGGTCATCCAGGTCTTTCGGTCTTTAAGACATTCCTGCAGTTCAACTAGTTCTATCTGCCTTCATGGATAGATAAAGTTGGGTATCATCTGAAAATGTATCCTATCCCTTCTAAAATTACTGCCTAGGGGAAGCATGTATAACGTAAACAGGATTGGTCCTAGCACGTAACAAAAATTGGTCTTGGCATGGGCCCAATTAACCATTTGTGAGATTGAGGTACATAATTTCATGCCATTCTCAATAATTTTACCATGAATTTTGTCATTCTCCTGAAGTTCATACTTATGATTATCATAATTATAATATATAATTATGTTAATTATAAGGATTATTATTATTAAATATACTATTGAAGATCATTGTATCATTATTTAGGCTACCATTAAGCTTTCTGGATAACAGCAGGACATGAATGATACTTTATGAAGTAGTAGCATATGCTAGTTGTGTGTACTTAACATGATAAAGTGTAAACAGTGTTGTAAGGATTTATTTTAGCATTGAGGACAGCTGAAATGGTGCAAAATAATATTGTATTTTCTGAACTGAGTTTTAAAAAGACTCTTTAAAAATACACTTCTTTTACTTATTGTACATAATTTCTGTAGATTGGTGGCAGATTTTTAAGTGCCTGTTTTGGGGGGAACCCCCACCCCACTACCACCACCAGACAACCTGAAAACAATATCAGAATTTAATTAAAATGTACAAAAAGTGCATTACCATAAACATCTTTTATCAAAAGCAAGAACATATGTTGGAATGGAATAAACAGAATACTGTCCAAAACCTATTAAATTTGATTTTGCATTCATGTGGATCTTAAAGGTAGTGGTTAAAGAGTAAAAATAGCACTGACCACACAGATGTGGAATGGAGTTAACTGAAATTTTAAACTCTCCACATCCATCCAAATAGCACATGATAAACACAAATGCAGTTCATCTAGGCAGAATTTTGTCTAGCTCTGTACACTGTACAAATTTCAAAACACATTTGCATCTTTTACAAAGGAAAGGGGCTGCCTGGTTTACAGGATCAGACACACAATAGTACAGTACACTGGTGAAATGAAGCAGCCAAATATTTTTGAGGATATAGTAAACCTGGATAAGGATCTAACTTGTCTCTTTAGATATGGTGAAGGTACTACAAAATAACAGTTGCAATGCCTTAAAACATGTCTACTCCCTGAAGCTGGTATATAGGTACTCTCAAAAAAAATTAAACAGAATGAAGAAAAAACCAGATGAAGGTGGGAATAAAATTCAGACTCACAGTATAATGCCAGTTGCATTGTTCAGCTCAATTTTTTAAAGGTTTTAACAGGACAGGTTATGTCTTTTATTATAGTAAAACTTCAGCATATGGCACTGCATTTAGAAACTATTTCGAAACTATTATACAGGCAAATGCAAGACTAATTTTTACTATATAATAATCTGCCATTATTTTTCAAGAATGTTGGAAGTACTACTAATAGACTGACATTTATATGGCACTTTTTTAGCCTTACTGACTAAGGCTTTAGTGAATAAGCCACTTTTAAACATACATTCATACTTTGTTTTATTATATATACTTTGCAAATCATTCTACATTGAATTTATGGGTTAAATTTGACATATATCGTCAGAAGGATCGCAGATTGACCAGTGTTTGTTAAATAAGAGAAAAAGATGGTCAAAGTAAACTTTATTGTCATCTCTGCTATATACAGTTCAGTATATAGAGAGACGAGATGACGAAGCTCCAGTTCCATTCAGTGCAAAACAACTCGGGAAGCTTAGGGAGCTTAGGGAATCTTGTGTGAAACTTTACATGGGATGTCATATACACTTTAAATGGGACAATGGTGACCATTTTCAAGTGGGTCTGTGAGACTGCTGAGCTGAATGGTTCTTGCAGAGACAGGCACCTGTTGAACTTTGAGGAATCCTGTGAAATCTCTGAACAGCGAAATAGGAAAATAGGTGTGCTAAAAAAGTTTTGCGAAAAAGTATTTTTTCCCTTCTGATTTTTTTTTTTTGCATATTTGTCACATTTACATGTTTAAGATCCTTCCATCCATCCATCCATCCATCCATCCATCCATCTGTGCTCTTCCGTATCAGGGTTCCAGTGGGGCTGGAGTCAATCCCAGCCACTAAATTTTAAATTTAGACAAAGATAACCTGAGTAAATACAAAATGTAATTTTTAAATGATGACTTTGAGAGAAAACAATATCCAAACTGGGACAGCCCTGTGTGAAAAAGTAATTACTCCTTTTTGAACCATTTATTAACTTTGACAAACCATATGAATTGGAAAGCTGAGTTCAGTTTCACTAGCCACGGCAAAGCCTGATTAAATGGTAAATGGACTGGTTCTTATATAGCGCTTTTCTACTCATCTGAGCACTCAAAGCACTTTACACAACTTGTGCATTCACCCATTAACACCAGTACATTTTTCCAAGTGCTTTATAGCTAACATTCACACACATTCATACGCCGATGGACGCATCGGAGAGCAATTTGGGGTTAGTATCTTGCCCAAAGATATTTGGCATGCAGGGGAAGCCAGGAATCGAACCACCAACCTTCCGACCAGTAGATGACCTGCTCTACCACCTGAGCTACAGCCACCCCACTGCCAGACCTCTTGAATAAAGAAGTCACTTAAATAGAATGTGTCTGATAAAGTGAAGTATGATAAATGGTATCATGAAGCAAAACATCATGCCAGAAAGAAGCTCTAGAAAAGATGAAAAACAAAGGCATTGGCATCAGTCTGTAAAGGGTTAAAAGGGAATAACAGTGAGATTCATTATCAACAAATGGAGAAAACTTGGACCGATTTTGGTAGGCTGGCAACTTGTTGGAAGGTTCACCACTCCATTTTTATTTTAATAACCCCAAATTGCTCTTGAATGCATCCATCAGAGCATGAATACATGTGGATGTTAGACAGAAAAAGTAGAAAAAGCATAGAAAGAAGATGCTTGTATGAATGGGTGAATGAGTAATGCTGTATAAAGCCCTCAGGTTGAGTAGAAAAGTAAGCATTCAACTAATGTGACTAGGGATGGGTACCGGTGTCCGGTGCCATCATAAACGGTAGTAACCAGACCGAAAAGCAGCGCACATTTCGGTGCTTTATTTCGGTGCTTTTTTTTCCTGAGCTGTGATACACTTCTAGCCAATCATTTTACGTTTCCGAGGATAGTAGGCGGGGCCAGGTACGTACGTTCTGTTAGAGCAGAGCTACAGATTAAAAATGCCCAAGTCTGGCTGTACTTCACAGCAAAATATGCAAACTCAGCAGCAACAAGTGCTTTAAGCTGATACTGTGATACTGTCAAAGGAGGTAACACCAAGAATCCGATTAAACAGCTGGCGACGCATAGCTTTTTTTTTAAAAGCCGAGAAATGCGCCGTATTTGATAGCTTGCTGCGAGACCTCACACCGTGCACGTCGGGTGGGTTGCCAGTTATCGGACCCGGAGCAACATCCCCCAAAACCCCGAAGAATAGAGTCCTGGCCCCTAGCCCTGCCAGTGTAGCAGAAATGATGAGGATGATGATGATGCAGCAGCTGTTCTTCTCTGCGTGAGTAGCTTAATGTTGTTAGTGTGTAATTTACGTTGAGTAGGCTAACCACGTTATTACATTAATGCAGGTAAGGTGAACTAGCAAACATCATCATAGCTACATGCGGCTGTCTTCTTGTTTAATGGCAGATACTCCCTTCACCCTGGCCAAAAAGGCTAAAATGACCAAAGAAAAAGTGGAAAACAGTTAAACATGAGAGGTTTTTGGACAAAGTTTGTGTTTTTTCCATTGATTAAGCACTGCTTCCAGCCAAGAGTGATACCATGCCACATAGCTGCAGAAAAGGCTAACATTGTTATATTTTTACAAAAAAACCCCAGCTGAACATGAGAGGTTTTTGGACAAAGTTTGTGTTCTCCATTCTTTAAGCACCGGTTTGAGCACCGTTTAAGCACCGGCACCGTTTCAAAAGTACCGATTTGGCACCGGTATCGGATAAAACCTAAACGATACCCATCCCTAAATGTGACCTACCTTTATAGTGAATGAATCAAACTAGTGTTGCATGATAGTCTTGACTCCCTTCTTGGTTCTGTTTTGGTTGCTTGGTTCTGTTGTGCTACATCTTGAAAAAATTCTAGCAAGAAAACCTGAGTAAGACAAGTAAACTGGAATGACATTTGTATGTGCGGCAGCAATTATGTAATGTAAAACCTACCAATTGACCCTATGTGAAGCAGTATTTAGCCTTCAGTTATGACTATAAAACACTGATTGCTTTTTTGTATTTGCATTGATTGGATGCTGTAGAAGTAGACACATTCATAACCAATTACTGCCACCTATGTTCAATCACCTACACAGACCACTTTCAGAAACACAGGGTTTCATCAGAACCAGACTTGGGATTCTAAAAGAGATGAGTAAGAAAATTTATTTGTCTGAGAAGCATTATAAAATGCACTGGGATGGCCCAGATACAGACTCAGAGACTAGACTGTAGCTACACTTCAAATGTAGAAGACGACTAATCCTCCACACACGAGGGCATCCTGGTAAAATATTAAAGGATTTGTAGGACACATTATGGATGTGAGAACTATTTTCATAACAAAGACCAATTTTTGCCTATACCATTAACATTGCGGCCCCAAAATAGTTGTACAAAAAAACCTAAACAAACAACAACAACAAAAAAACCCCATAAGATATCATCAAGATATGTTCACAGTTTAAAAAAAAACCAAAAAAAAAAAACGAAAAAAATAATTGTGCAAAATTTAATTTCTTTAAGATATTTGATGAGGTTAAAAGTCAAAAGTTTATATTTTGTGTTTACTCAGGTTGCATTTGTTTTATTTTATATTTAATCTGAATGTACATCTTAGCATGAGGATAGAATTTAGAATGTGTTTCACACAAAATTAAAGAAAGCAGAGGTGCGTGGAATATTTTTTCTCAGCACCTTTGATCCAAACCAGTTCTAAAGATGTAGGAACATATTCTCCTCCATTTCTCAATTAAATGTATGAGTACCTCAAAATTGAACTGACCTGAAAGTACTTGAGGGAACCGAAGGCAGAGGTTATATAAATGTGTATAAAACTAATGAAATTATAAAACACAAGATGACCATAACTATGAACAGAGCACAATAGTCAGTGAAGGTGGTAAGCATGTTATCCTTATAATAAAACAATACTGGGTGAAAATTAAATATCAATCCCAGGATACCCATTCTATTTAAAAATTGAACATAAATTCTTTATCTTATGTATGCATAACATTTCAATATCAATTTTTAGTACAATTTATTATAATAGATTTTATCATACATTAACAACTACAGCAGCTTTTGGCATCCACACAACAGAATTTTAAAAAAAAAATCATGAAAAATTTAATTTTCAAGCTAAGGAAAGAGAAAGTTTGAAATGTAATTGTCTTTTAAAGATTTGGAGCAGGGAGCATACAGGTGAGGTGTGGATGGGCACATTTTACATTGAAACAAAAATGGCTTTTAAAGTATGTTTTCATACTTTTCACCAGTGAGGTCAAAATACTTTACAGTCTGTACAGTTCAGCACACTACAAAGTTTACAAAGCATGGAGGAAAATGTACATTTTTTTAAATTTTATTTTATTGTTTTAAATAGAAAAAAAATTGTCCGATGGGCTTCTGCGAAGGACCAAAAAAAACATACAAATGTGTCACTTAAATCATTGTCCCTTTAGTTTTGTTTGTTTTAAATCTGTCTACCACGTCCATAATCATTCTTTCATGTTCACATTCTCTATCCCATTCTTTTCATATTCCAAGTAAATTCCTATTACAGTAGGAAAATCATTCCTAACTGGTCTACACAGTGGGGTTAGAACTGACAATCCAGTTAATATTGTTATTCTGTTGGTCACAGTTCAGTGAGGTGAAATGGTGATTTTTTATTTTTAAAAATTACTGTTAATGTATATAGTTGTAGCAGTACCTAGTACTGCTGAAGAAGTTTACCTTGCCCAGTCATAACAGAATCCTTTGCATCTTCTATCTGCACAACTGCTATGCTCCCACTGGTTGGTACTCTTGTGCTGTATAGCTAATCACACCTCAGTCTGTTGCTGTGAGTCCGTGATGATGGTCACCCCTCGATGAAGCTCATCCATACTGTCAAAGTCACTGCCATGTTCAGAGTCATCCAGCCCACAGGGGGTTGACATGTCTGAGGCTGATGATGCACCAACGGACAGTCGGATACTTCGGGACACAGAGTCATCAGTGTCCCCATTTCCTGGTGTTCGCCCACTCACTGAAGAGCTAAAAACTTCATTTGGCGCCTCCCCAGTGGGTATTTGATGGGGAGGTAGGTACTGGCTAGGGTGGAAATATGGTCTGGCATGCTGATGCCTTGTGCTCAGTGTGCTCTCCTTGGAAAGTGGTGTATTGGTAGAAAATGGTGCATAGGGCTCAGTATAATCCTCACCTGTGGGCAGTGGAGGTGGCAGTTGGTCTTGATTAAGGAACTCTTCTTCGTGGGGAGGGAGATAGTCACTGTCGATGTCATAGCCCCCTAGATAGTAATCTGACTCCAGTTCTCGAGTACTTTCGCTAAGGCAAGGGGTCGAGCCTGCTACTTCGTTTCCATGACTTGCCTCGTAGCCTGGCACCTCTTCAATGTCTGAGAGCCTCGGGCTTGGCATCCAGTCTGATGTATCCCAGTGATATGCTAGACGGTAGAAGGGGAAATGGTTAGCAATAATCTGAACTGTAAAAATGATAAAAATTCATTTAAGAGCAAACACTCCAATGTGGAATTGGAGCATGGAAACATGCCTTCAGTAAGCCCCAGATGGGCGTGGTAACATCAACACTACATGGAAGTGTTGAAATTCAGGAATAGGACAAGACATAGTCTATACAAAAAACCTGTTAGGTGTGGCATGCACTTTGCAGATTGGTGTTACAAATGTGACAGCATGCTCAACTTCTTGAAGAATTGGCAGCATACAAGCCATGCAGTCCTTCCCCCAAAGAAATAAATAAAATGACAAAACAAACAATAATAACAAAAACAAAACAGTAGAAATCCATTCAGTTCAGTTAGAGCATTATAAAATATCTTGTAAATTATCTGCAAGGAAGTCATTTAAAAATCTCCTTCTCTCTCTCTATCCATCTATAATGAGACTAAGTATATTCCATGGAAATCGTTTTAGTTTGGGGGATTTTCAGTACACATTTGGACAAACACAAACATACACACATTCTGATGGATGGAATTGGGGTTCGGTATCTTGCCCAAGGAAACGTTTACATGGAGGAGCTGAAGATTGAGCTGAATCAAACTATTAGTTAGTAGACAAGTAGCTCTAATTATGATTTATGGGGCAGATTTGTAGAATAAATTACTAAAAAAAGATTATTTGCCACTACAGTATGTCATTAACCTGGTGCTCTCTCTTCCCAAAAGTATTAAGCCCTATTCCAGCTCTTAAGCTGCACGTTTCTAATAAGCATTTACTTGCCCCACCAATCTACCACATGCTTATTATTATGTTGTTTCTATTCTTTCTCTGTGCTTGTTCTTTGCTTTCCTGTCAGTCAGTGGCAAGGTCAGAAAGGTCAGAACTGGTCAAATAGCTGTCTTGTCCACTGGGGATCACTGGGTTTTTCTATAATGTAGGCTTTGTGTGAACTGGCTCTTAAAATAAAAACAAATTTAAATTATGTTACGGTGTTTCAAAAAGGACTAAATATTTGCTTGTCCAACCACTGTCACAATTTCCATGGCATACACTTCCATTTACTATGTATGTCCAGTGGATTGTTTGATCTTAAGGTCAGCTTTCATACCTGAAATCACAGCAAGACATATACTTACCTAGACTGGTTAATTGTTTTAATGGAATGGAATTTCTTTGGATTAAGAGAAACTTCCTGTCTCACTTCAATACATCGTCTTGAATACGCTTTCCCATGGTATCTGTAGTCCTCTGGCATAGCATAAATATTCATTCTTATCACTTAAGTTTGGCTTACTGAACGAATAATTGACTAATGACTCTGAAAACTGAATTCAGATTTCATTTAAAATGAGTTTAAAAATGCCAGTGAAACACAAAAAAAGATTTCCATGCATAAAAACAGAATACAAACAAAACTTAATGGGAAAACTTAATAACACAAGAACTGGCACAGTAGGGTGGAAAGTAGAGTGGTCACCACCGTGGCCTATTTAGCGCAGCACAAGACAAGCTGTGGAATAACTTATCTATACAAAGCTTTGACCAGAGAAGGAGATGAGGAATTTACCACTGACAAACTATAGGGCTATAGGGGTACAAAGATACAGCAGGTAGACAAAATAATTTCAGTAAGAACCATTTGTTTCTGATTTCGTTTTTAATTTTAATGCAGACCATTTATGAGGTCTGTCCCTGACTATACACCTGATAGATACACCATAAAAATAACTATTGGGAAAGCTTCTTTTATGTCAATGTTCCTCCACAAATGTGCTGATGGTATATAAAGTTGTCACTGGAAACTGTTTCGAAAAGGGCAGTCAAGCATAACACTGGAGAGAAGTGTTATTCTTGTTATTCCCAAATGGAGAAGTGCTGAGGCAGGCAAAGTGAACGATAAAAAAATGTTTTATTGGCTGATCCAAAAATTAAAAGAATTCCAGAATTCAAAAAGGTGAAACAACAAAAGGAATATGCAAACTGACAATCAGATAAAAACAAAAGGAAACCGTTTTTTCTCACTACTGTTGTTTTTGTGCATTCTCATCTCTTCTGTCTTCCATACTCCTCCTGTGACCTGGAAATCAATCTCAGTCCACCTTTTAGAAATAATAAAATGTATCTGGAAGACAGAGGAGAGAGAAGACTGCAAAGGTGTATCCTGTATGAGTATGTAGCTCACTTAATTGTGTAAAAAAATATTTGTTGTAAATGAAAAAATACACCTCAAATATGCACTATGAAAAATGTCTGAACCTTTTTGTGTTGACTGTTGCATGTATTTTATTTATAGCCTACAGCATATTTAAAAAACAGAGGCTAACCCAAATGCTTTTGAGACAGACACATTTACATACATATAAAAACTAGGTTTCCAAAAAACCCAGTTTTAATATAGACAAAAGGCTGAAAGGTGGGTTTTGCTGTGTTCATCAGTTGTTGTGGAAAATAAAAATTCCAGGGATTTAGTGGTCATTAAAATGTGTTCAGAATTTTTAAATTCATGGTGATTCAGCAGACACACTGCTCTCCCCCACATTTGCTGCCTTTATAAGTTAAAAGTATTCAAACTCAGTTTGTACTTTACCAACAGAGAAACGTTACTAGGTATTGATCAAGAAAAAAAGTTGGAGTATCGCAGAGTACTGCCAAAAGACAGTCTTAAGTAAATATTACTAATTCAGAGGAGAATGTGTTCAATGACCACTCACACAAAAAAATTCATTCTGCATAAATTCAAAAACAAAAACTTAAATCTATTTTGTAAATCTTGGTCATGCCATGATTCAAACAAGATGACTATTCATGTACATCCTTTCTGACTCATTGGCTAACAACCTTGCAGTGATAGCGTCTTAGCCAGTGAGCAACCAGTTTTACAGTCAGACTCATCCCTTCTTACCAAGACGGTGTGGAGGCAGATTTCTTTTCTCATGTATTAATCACATATTTAATCATATCACATTAGTTTAGTAATATCACTTTCTCACTTTACTATAGTAAGAGCACTCCTGTCACCAGTTTGCATGCATGTGGAATGTTAACACAGCGAGGCCATTGTAATGGGAGACGTTAAACAGATAGTGGGACTCCTTCTCCTTTTCAGGGATGTAAATCCTTAGGCGATGGCCAAGCAGAAAACAAGGTCATAATTCTCTCTGTGAGGGAGAAGGTATAGCCCCCCTGAGAGGGGCCAACATATAAGAGTTTGCGTTCTTTGTCTGTGTCTGTATATAAGATGTAAGGGCGGTGGCCACAATTCAAAGATGATCCTAGTGTTTCACTGGGATGCTCTCTCCACATTGCAATGTGTTTATTAAACCTGCTTCAAATGAAGCTCACTGGGTGTGTTGCAGGTTATTGTTAAAATTTCCACAACAAGGGCAATGGTGGAAACACTTTTACAGGATTCAAACTGAACTTCAGAAACCAACGGGCGACGTCACTATAGTACGTCCAACTTTTGGAGGGTAAAACACAGAACAGCCCGTCACAGCCATTACAGGGTTAATTAGTTAGCAAGCTAAGAAATTAATCTTGCTTCATCTTTATATCACTCTGACCATATTAGTTCTAGTTATTGTCACACAAAGAAATAAAGCAATAAAGCTAATTTTATGTTCATTCCCTGTCTTCAAAGTCCTGCATTTGGGCCCTGCTCTGCCTGCCACAAAGCATTTTTATGACAAATCCAATCATCAAAATCTATGTTGTTATGCAGTAAATAGATAAATAAAAATAAGAGCATTAATAGCGTGTGAAACTTCATTTTCCAAAATGCAAGAAATAGAATCAATCCAAAATCTAATTGATGCATGCTAAATCATCCAGCTAAGACAATCCCCCCAAAATTGATTCTGTTCATCTTGACATAGCATTTTCAGTGAGAGAAAAATTGGTCCACCCCAAGGATCTGGTCCCGCAGCACAAACAGAGTAATATTGCCATGGGCCCTGTGTCTACCTGGTTAGCCCAGTGAGACTGTGGAGGCAAAGACGACACAAGAGCTCTCGATTCTCACTCCTGGTTTATCCTTCATCACAACACAACTGAACACTGGCTGTGAGTGGAGCCCATGGACGCAATGGAGGTGCATGAGTATCGTGCCTGACGAAAACAAACGAGAGGAGTCCAACGACCTTGGAACAAAAACATCAGGTAGGCAATGATGCACTGGGCCAGGAACAGTCCAGAGCAATCCATTTTGCAAGAGAATTTGTAAGTTTGTCCGATGTTGACTTACTAATTTTAGTCCTGAAGCCAGTCATTTCATCAAGTTTGTTGGTACTCGAACTGGGACTCCTAGTGCTAACAGTTCTGACAGTTTCTGCGCTCGCTGTAAGTGCTTCAGTGGTATGCAAACTCCTTTTTGCACAGTTTGCACAAAAACATGCTTTTATCAAGGCTTCCCTCGGGTAGTCTTTTGAAAAGAAATGTGCCTCTGACCAGTCCTACCAACGCACTTTCTTCTGATTCTTCCATTTTTGTAGCTCTGATGTGTGCATCAGTGTAATCGGTATACCAGGAAATTGACAAAAGCCCCCCTTTGCTTGGAATGCAAAGTGCGATTAAATGCATTATTTTTTTAACATTTTATTTTTTTCAAATTAATTAATCGCAATTAATGTGTTAAATTCCCACCCATATATAAAAAAACCTGCACTGAAGTATTTAATTTGTTTTAAATATCACTCCAGTTAAATTTCTGACCATTACTGCCTACTCCAGCTGCTTTTATCCTGAACTCCCCCCCACACCAATTAATTTATTGATATACCACTGAACTTATTTTAGTAGAACAAGAACACAATAAATAAATATAAATATCTCAGTTTTGAATCACAAATACAGATATAAACTGAAGCCACAAATTAGTTAAAAACCCAATCTATGAAACAAGTGTGCAAATATCACAATACTGCAATAATACAAATCATGTGCGAACATTTAGGCAGCCAGATGTATCTGAGGGAAGGAACAATCAAAGTACAGAAAGAAGGTGCTGTATTTCACACTATTGGAAACATTTATCTTCACTTCACAGGTAGCTGCTAGCCCATACTGAACTTCGCACATCTATGGCGACCTACCGCATCCCAGAATGCATGGCAAGGTGTACTTGCAATGTACACCTGTTAGTTGGGTTCCAAATAGCAGGTGCTGTTACTTTAGCACACACCACACAGCTTTCTCGTGTGGTCCCAGCATCCTACTCAAATAGGGGAAGCATGACGATGGAGATCAGCTGTGTTGGTCAGCCTCCCCTGACACCACATTCTAAACCCACTCCTCCACCAGCCCCCTGTAGTTGAGCCACAAACTACAAACCGCCACATCATTCTTACTTAGACTGTCTGTGTCTCTTGCTTGATTCAATGTGTACTAGAATACTGCTGTTTTGTCTCTGGCACAGGAAGTGCTAGATTTGTGCCTGTTTTTCTTTTAAGCAGTTTTAAAACTCTTCCATATATCTGATTATCCACTCTTTTTGTTAGTTTCAAAATATCCAGCCTTAATTTTATTATCAACATCACTCTCCATCTTGCCAACAATCTTAGGACCCACTGTCTACCTTTAGCTGGCCGCTCCTCCCTGTGGCAATGTCAAAACTGACCACTCCCACAAGATTTGTGTTAATGAAAGACTTATATCGTTCATATATTTGCTGATATGCTGGTAAATTGCATGTATTCTAATATGACCCATACCATGCCAGTTTTGATACAATGCTATTTAAGCTGATTTTATTGAGAACATTTTATTTTGTCTACTTGCTGCAGGTAGATAAATGAAAAGATGAAGAGACAGGGTGTGGTAAAAGAAAGGTGGGGGTCGGTGGGCTGGAAGTCACCTCTATTGAAGGTTTGACCTTGGTCCATATCTGACACTGTCAGATGCAGAAAACAACAAGACACAAACGTTAATGGCCAGCACTGTGCCATTTAAGGGCAGCTATATGCAGGAATTTAATTCTATCCTGATTAACTTGCTATAAAATAGTGCAGTAGGGACTAGTATCCCATTAGTGCAGTCATCTACTGCTGACCAGTTGGAATGAAACCCTGACAACCTTCAGCTTAATAAGTCACAATAAACTCAATAAACTGATCTAATTACAGTAGGTAGGAGTGTCTGTTAATGAAAGATAAAGTATGCTCCACATAGCAAGAGGACATTCAACTTATAGCTTAAGACACCTCTTTTAGTGAAATACGTCACTTACAAGATTGAAATTAGCAAAGAATGGGAGAGTGAGAGGAGAGACACAAAGTTGATAAGACATGGTACCTTCACTTTCGATTGTGTCGACTGCATCATTTACCAGTCGAATGACGGTCACTATGGAGGCTTGCAGAGAGAGAAAAGGAGCAGATATATAACATATATCTGAAATATAGGCATTCAGATTTGAAAATGCTCATCCTGTTGTCGGTCAAGTGTGTCCTCATGACCGAGTAATTAATTATGGCTGCCCACTACTTTCTCTGATCTCTGCAGAGGACTACCTCACCTGATTACCTGCTGTTTTAATGTTGGGAAGAAAAAGACACACTGCCAGACAAAGAAAATTTATAAAAGCAAAGAAAGTCATGTGGGAACAAGACATTATAAAACTAACATTCTTCTGCTTCTTGCCAGTTTTGCCAGATAAAGAGCAGGTGTGTTAACACCTGTCTTTGGCAAGCACAGGAAAGAAAATGGCAAAATAATTTGTACAACTGGGGAAAAAAATTCCAGTTAATTAACTGATGATTTTAAACAATGTAACTAGCATTTCTGAAGAATTACCATTCTGTGAAGTAAAATTAAAAATTTACTCAGAGGAATCTGTCTGTAAAAAAACAAACAAAAAAAACAACAACACAAAAGCAAAATACACAACTCCTTCACAAAAGCCACAACTACCAATAAAAGTTTGGAAAGCCACCAAAACGCCTTAGCTTGTCTGTGAATGATCTGTCTCACCACTTTTTATATCTTGGAATATCTATCCCACGAATTCCTACACTCAGCAGCGGGTCACCATACGATGTCACCTCCCATTTAAAATTCTGTATACTTGGAAACATTCTCGTTTGAAAGAAACAATGAACAGCCATATAAAAAAAGACATATTACATTTTCATTTTATGGGACAATGCAGATGACGGTTTAAGTTTCAGTGACAAAATATTATCCTTTTTTTTTTTCATTCTCCTCTCATCTCCTGTCTTGTACTCTGACATATACCCATCATTGCCCTCTCTATCCACTGCTACCCACGCTGACAGTGTCTTTCGGTATTTTTATCTGATTATTATTGGTTTTATTTGTTTCGTATAAGAATATTCACAAATATTTCAAAAGCATTTTGTCCCACAGGTGAAACCCAAATGTGACGGGCTGGTTTTGCATGGATAATGGTGAGCAAAACGAATAAAAAGAAGAAAGCAACTCCTGTTGCAACCAAAAGTTAAACAAAAGCAAACTAGAGTATTCAAAGAATCATGAAGCACTTTTCTAATGGGTGTGTCTTACCATTGTCATCACAAGAATCAGACTGAAAGGAGCTCAGTGACTGGACCTCTGAGTTACTGCCTTTGTTGCTTCCTGAGAAACATGTTACTTCTTCTGCCATGTCGCCCACCTTACCTGTAGGAAAAAGTCAGGGGGTAAGGGAAGATTGTAAAGCAAGCACAACTCTGTGTATGTTATGCAAAAACATTTATCAAGACATCATATTTAGGTAGTGCCTTCAGTGGCTCCAGTTGTAACTGATAGTGTACCTGTCCTACAGCCTGCATTAAAAAAAACAAACATCTGGGATTGTTGACTGAGCAGCAAAATACAATTTAATGTTAGTACAAAGCTTCTATAATTCATGAATAAACCTGCATAGTAAACACTGCAATGCCTCAGTAAACCAAGAGTGACTTATTCTAACTAGGAGACAAATTGTATAAAATTCACTCACACTCATCATTATCCCATGGGCTCTTGCATATGGAGTCACAGTCTGAGCGACATGGTGAGACTGGTGGAAGGTTGGGGGCCACGCTGCACACCACCACCCCTCTCCTAGTGGTTCCTGAAAGGATCCTTGGTGACTCAGGGTGAAAGGTACTCATCTCTGTATGTTCCACACTGCGTCCATCTGCCATCTTCTCTAGCGTGGAACGTGGGTCTCCTTGGAAACAGGGCGTGTATGCCATGGGTCTCACAGGGACCTGTGGAGGTCCCATCATCCCACCCCCTCCCAACATGGCAGACTCCATACCTGGCTCTGAGTACAGGTTGAGAGGGTCTCCTGAGGTGCAGTGTAAGGTCTTAAACTGAACACCATTGGCCTTGTTAAGGAGTGCTGCAGTGGCTGGGTCCTGCACCAGAGATAGATTGTTCCGCGAGTAGTTTTTCTGGAAGACCTTCTTGCGGAATGCAATGAAGAGGATGATGAGGGTGATGATGACAAAAAGTACGACAGCAATGCCAATAAGCTCCTCCCTACCAACCACAGCATGACCAGCCTGCATGTCGGGGACAACAACAGGCCTCAGGCCACAGCGCTGACCCACAAAGCCTGCCGTGCAGTTACAGTAGAAGGAGCCGTGAGTGTTAATGCAGGTGCCACCATTCTCACACTCCCCCTCTGGATTCCTGCGGTCACATTCGTTCACATCTTCCTCACAACTGCAGGATAAAAGGATGGAAATAGAATGGAAGAGACCAGTGTGAAAAGCCTGTCAATAAAGAAAAAACTGCACAAGTATGTATCCATATGTAGCCTCACATTAATACCTTTCTTTGATGTTTGTAACCATCAACATATTATAGTGTCATTTATCTTCTAATAAAATCAGAGAGAAGAATGTGTTAAAAAGAGAAAGAAAAAAAAAGAAGAGTCATTTCACCTATAATTAAAATATATGAAAAGGGAAACATTTATGTAGGAAAAAAAATTGCTTTGAAAACTACAGACTCATCAGTTCTCAAAGATATAGTATTTGAACAACTTTCCAAACTTTGAAATTTTCCAAAAACAAAATTGTCCTAAATTGTAGACACCAGGTGACCACTTTCTAATCTGTGGTCACCCTAATCTCTACGCTGTGAGCAGAGTTACACTTAATAACCAAATGAAAGATAATGCACTAAATGTTTTATGTTTGTCTGATAACTGTTGGATTTGATCATTTGTAACCAACCTTTTTTTTTTCATCATATTGTTAATGTGACTGTTCAGTGAGCAGCAATAGACCTCTGCTACACTAGGATCTGAATGAAGAGACATTGCTAACGGGTGTAAGAATGACATTTGTACAGAGTGACTCAACTGTTCAGAATGGTGCATGCCAGGTTTGTGTGTTTTCACTCAGACTTACGTCAGGCCCCTGAAGCCTCTCCTGCAGCTGCAAAGAAATGCATTGCCAATGGGCTTACACACACCGCCGTTATGACACGGGTTGGGAACACATGCTGTTATCTCCATCTCACAGTGCCCCCCAGTGTACTGGGGTTTACAACTGCATGAGAACCCTGGGAGACAGACAAAGTGTAAGACTTCATTAAGAACAGATCACTTCTTTTAATGTACAGCACTCACTTCTATACAAACACACACACAATTTTGACCTAAAATAATATCATTTTTAGATTGAGCACTACAGGACTCATTAAAGGTGCTGGGGGCTGGCTTCGATGGAGGTGGGGAGCCACATTATTGCTCAGACTGCCCTGCAGTCATGTATATTGGTCCTCTGCCTCACTCTCCCCTCCTGGCTTTCATTTTATTGCAAACCCTCTAATCCCTCTATATACTTAGATTATTTAAAATAATACATAATTTATTTATATATACACACATATTATACAAGTAAATAGGACAAGTGTGTGTGTGTGTGTGTGTGTGTGTGGGGGGGGGGGGGGGGGGGGGTGTAGATCCAGTACTATAGAAGACGTGACTTGTACACATCTTCACAAATATGCAGAAAAAACAGACCCAGGGGATAGCCCCACTCCCAAAAGGGAAAATATACCACCAAGTGGAATATTTCTTACCTAAAGCTGAATAAATATATCTAATATTTATTAACCCTGATTTCATAGGGGAGTGAACTACTTGGGTTGAAAACAATTTGGTAAAAGCATCCTGGGCCTAGCTACGCAACATTGATGTAGTACGTACTTAAATGGTGGGAGTGAGCAGAGTTAATGCAGAAAACTCATGCAAACATGGGAAGAAAACACACTCTAAACGGGACCAGGGACCCTTGTTGCAGAGCAAAAACAACATGCTTCAAGAGATCAACCATCATCCCTGTGGCCAAGAACAACAAGCCCTCATGCCGGAATGACTACCGGACAGTTGCACTGACTTCCTGCACACCACCCTTAGCCACATGAACAAGAAACAGGGTAACTATGTGAGACTGCTGTTTGTTGATTACACTTCACTTTAACACAATAGTGCCCGGCAGACTGTTCACAAAGCTGAGGGATCTAGGACTCAACAGCCGTCTGTGTGCATGGGTGTTTAACTTCCTCACTGGCAGAACTCAGGTGGTGAGGGTGGGCAGGTGCGTCTCCGACGGCATCACCATCAACACAAGAGCGCCACAAGTGTGTGTACTCTCGCCACTGCTCTACTCCCTCTACACTTCAGACTTTATGGCCACTCAAGGCTCCAATACCATTGTGACGTTTGCTGATGACACAGTGGTGTTGGGCGCCAACTCCAACAACAGAGACTACAAGCCCATTATCATCAATGGAGTTCCAGTGGAGAGGGTACAGTCCTTCAAGTACCTTGGTGTCCACATCTCCTCAGATCTGACATGGTCTGCCCACATTCAGGTCTTGTCCAAAAAGGCTTGGCAGCGCCTGTACCACCTACAACAACTGAGGAAGTTCAGGGTTTCTCCAGGGATCCTCAGGACTTTCTAGGCACTGTGGAGAGAATCCTCACACAGAACATCACGTCCTGGTATGGAACAGCTGTGTCAAGGACATAAAAGCTCCTCAGAGAGTGATCTGTACAACATAACGTTGCTGCAGGACTGCTCTCCCCTCCCTACAGGACATTTACACCAGGAGATGCTTGTCCAGAGCAGCTCACATATTGAAGGACCTGTTCAACCCCAGCAATAAAATGTTCCAACTTCTGCAATCAGGCAGTAGGTTCTGCACCATCCGGGCAAGAACAGAGAGGTTCAAGAGGAGCTTCTACCCTCAGGTGGTAGACTAACCTAAAAGTCTGTGGTTTTTGTCCTGGGGTAATACACTAAATCCTATTTCATCTAATCCATACATGGGAGAGTGGTGTGTGTGTGTTAGAAAGAATAAAACAGCTTTATAAGTATGTTTGTGAATCTGCGAATGTGTCTTGCACTAAATGGACCAATAAATTGATCAGAAAGCTCCCAGTGTAGTAGATAAAATAAAGTCCTGTATGAATGTGTGTGAATGGGTGTAATGTAGTTTGTAGTGTGTAAATGATTTATACCAGTCTAATTTTCATCTGGGTTTCGAAACACATACACACATTTTGGGAATTTAGGTGAGTATACACATGCACAAATGCCATGTAATACTGCTAATAACTTCAGACAGGCCTTGCAAATGCACACAAAATAGTGGAAAATATAATATGTATACACAATACATTTCAGAGAATCATAACCTTTCGAATGAACTTTAAAAAAATAGACTTATCTACTTTATACATCAAAACATTATCAGATTAGTTTTAAGAAAAATGGTTAATGCACACAGCTTTGGTGAAATGGATTGGGATTTATATTTTTAGTCATACTACTTCGAGAAGCACTTTTACACTACAGCGCACGCACACACACACACACGCGCACACACACACACACACACACACAATCATTCAGTGCTTCATTATATGTGCAATCACACACTCAGCGGTTGATGCATCCAGGGGTAAGAGTAGTAAGGAAACTAATACCTTAATCTTTCAATGTATACTCATTGAAAGATTGAGATGTCATGAAAGACCTCTGCAGCCTTGTGTTTTCTGAGGTGACTGTGCTGTTTCATTTATTTTCTATGACTCACCACCAGCAGGTAGACTTGTACAAGTAGCTCCGTTGTGACATGGCTGCTGCAGACATGCATCAGGGTAGAGAATGCAACCCAGTTTCAGCTCTGTCAGTCCCACCACCTCTGCATACTGCGAACGTTTGTTCTGCAATGGGAGCTCATTGTTGTTCAGCATTACAGAGTCCAGGCAACCTTGGAATCCATAAAGCACCCGGGGGTCCTTCTGGAATTCCATGAGGCTACGAGAGTTTGGGGGCTGCACCTAAGAACAACAAGGGTTAGGAATTTTGAGTTAAAATGCTTGACATAGTCTGCAGGTACTCCTGTCAGCCTACATAGTAAAGCTTGTAAAAATAAAATGTATTTATTTTTAAAATTATCCTGTTTTCAAGAATTACCCAAATTACACGAGATGAAACGCCTGAACTATTTAAAAACTAAAAATCAGGTATATACTAATTTGTTTTTATATGTGTATTGATTATAGATAATTGAAAAACCTTCTGGGAAAAACCTGGTGTGGTTAGGAGAGACCATCCCACTTTGGACCTGATGCTCATTTCTAGAAATCTGGCCAATGTTCTTAAACCACACAAATGTGACTATCCAGAGTTTCAGCTTCAACTTCCTGTTATCCCCCCAAAACCACATCCACATCCACAAACTTTGTTTCCAAACCAACAAAAACGAACCAAAAATCAGCAAAAACCGATTTAAACATAACATAAAAACCACAAAGGATGAATAATATAATATGCACAGCTTCACCAAAGAGTAAAACAGTGCAATGTGGATTATTAAACATTACATCTCTCTTCTAAGTCCCTGTTAGTACATGAATTAATAACTGATCATCAATTCATTTACTTTGCCTTACAGAAATCTGGTTAAGGTTATGTTAGAATCAAGACCCCCAAGCAAACTAACTGTTAGAGTCCACAGGCTGAGAATGGGGATTGAAAGGTATCCAGTTTATTAATCAACCAAAGACCCAGACAGAGTTTTAATTCATTGAAAAGCCTCACGCTTAGCCTTGTCTACCACTGCTGGAAAACTCAAAAGCCAGTTTTATGTGTTGTTATCTATTGTCCAAATGGCACTCACTCAGATTTTCTATCTCAAATTTCAGTCTTTTTAACTTAGTGATCAGTTCAGATAAAATAATTGTGAGTGATTGAACATTCATGTAGTTACTAAAAAATAGTCTCAGATTTTCACAGATGATATCAAGCTATCACTTGACCAAGCTGTCTTAGCTAATTATAGGCCAATCTCCAACCTTCGAACAGTTGTAAAATAGCTAACTGATCACCACTAGAGCCATGGTTTACTTCAACATTTTCACTCAGTTTTCAAAGCTCATCAAAGTAGAGTAACAGCTTTACAACAGGTTACTGCAGTGGACTCATGTCTGTGTCTATCCTGCTAGACTTACAGCCTTCTTCCTGTTTAAAGGGAGTTTTTCCTTCCCACTCTCACCAAAGTGCTTGCTCGTAGGGGGTTGTCTGATTGTTGGTTCTTCTGAGGCCATGTCTATGCCCTGTCAACAATGACAAGCTCAGAGGGTAGCAGCTTGTTCTTTAAGGATAAACCACTTATTTTTGTTGGTAAATAGAGGGAAGACCTGACTGTGAAGCAAGCTGCTAGAGGTCTGTGGTTTTTACTGTCTTCAGATCAGTTACTATCTGTGAAACACAGCTAGCATTAACAGGTAAACGAGGTTCAGTGATTTAACATTGTAAGGGATGAGTTTCCGTTTGCCATCTGCCCTTGGTCAACATGTCTGGTGTAAAGGAGATGAAGTATGAAAAAGCTGTTAATAACTCCTGTAGGCAGTTATTAACCCTAGGTACTCATGAACTGACCAGTGCTCCAAAGAAGATAGTTGTAGGTAGTCTCTGTACAAATGATGGTCCACGGCGTCGTTCAACATAGCTGTCATCAAGTGCCAAGCTGCTGAAGTTGCGATTCAGTTCAAGTGCCATTGTGTGCCAGCTCCCATCATTGATACGACGACCCGAGATGCCCAGCATGTCAGGGCTGTCATCATTTCCACCAAGGCCACAAGCCAACTGGAACCACAGCTTCCCATCCTCCAACTGCATGGAGACACACACACACACACACACACACACACACACACACACACACACACACACACAGTCTTTGAAACATCAAAGCACATAAATGTAGTGTTACATAAAAAAAAACATTCTGCAAAAAATTTAACTGTAAGAAAAAACATAGATGTTGGTGATGACAGCTTCAAGATGCCTCCTGTATCGTGAGAAACTAATCGCATGCATTGCTCAGGTGTGATTTTGGTCCATCCTTCCACACAAATGGTCTTCAAATCCTAAACGCTCTTACTATGAGCACAAGCTTTAGGTCTTTCCATAGATTTTCAGTTGGATTCAGGCCAGATAATTGGCCGGGCCATTCTAGCAGCTTTGTTTTCTTTCTCTGAAACCAATTTTGAGTTTCTTTGGCCGTGTGTTTGGGATCATTGTCTTACTGAAGCGTCTACCATTGTCATCCTGGTACATAGCAGTAAATGTTTTTAAATTAAGAATATCCCTATACATTTTTCCATTCATCCTTTCTTCAATTATTTGAAGAGTGCCAGTACTGTTTGCTAAAAAACAGCCCCATAACATGATATTAACACCTCCAAACTTTAATGTTGATATGGTGCTTTTGATTGATGTGCAGTGCCTTTTGACCTTGTGTGTATTATGGCCTAGTGTGTATTAAGGCATTCAAAGAGTGCCATTTTGGTTTCATTGGACCAGACTGTGAAATCCTCCCAGTATTTCACAGGCTTGCCTAAATTTTGTTCAGCAAACTTTAAATGCCCTTCATTTAAAGTTTAGGCCTATAAAGTGTATGGCCTTGTTTAGAAATTCTGCTGTAATCAATTCCATCAGTATGTTTTCCAACAATAACGTGGCAAAGGTCTTAAGAGAGCTCATTGGTTTTACTCAACATTAGATGCTCTTTGTGTGAAACCTTGGTAATGAGGCACTACTTTTATAGGCCATCAATGAGGACTGAAGCTACTGATATTAATTTGCACTAAGTGGCAGGATTGTTTTCCAGTTATTGATAGATTTCAGCTACTGTCATGACCTTCCATGCATTTTAGCACCTCCCTTTTTTCATCTATTCAATACTCCTTCCCTGTGTAGTTTCTCATTATTACACAAACTAAATTTGTGAACATCTATGGTTTGACTTTGCATGTGTGGATTGGATGGGTTGTATACATAGTGACGAGAAGTAGTAATCTCATAATAATAAGGTAGTATTGATTAATGCAACATGTGAATATTCTTTTTTGAAGGTAAAACTGAAGGTAACACACTATATTTAATGGAGTGGCTTATTATCATTAAACAAGGGTGACAGTTTCTATATAATAACTTGGAATCAAAGTTGCAAAATGCAAACCTACTATTAAGAGCCTACTAGATTCTTTGTGAGAAGAGTGTCAAGCCCTTCACAGAGACGGGCCCAAATGCCAGACACAGACACACACTGAAGGCCATCACCATGGTAACTCATTGACTTCACTGCTGACAGAAGTGCAAGCCAATGAGAATGAAAGAGTTGATTCATTTGAAAGTTATCATTTCATTGGTTAATCATAATTTCCTCTCTTTCTCTGCCTTTGCTATTGGCTGAGATTTTTTATGTTACCTCACATCACATGCTTATCTCTCTTCCAGTTTAATGGTTATTCACTATATTGCTCAAAGTATTCACTCACCCATCCAAATCATAGATCCAGGTGTTTGAGTTACATTCATGGCCACAGGTGTATACAACCAAGCACCTAGGTATGCAGATTAATTGACAAATTTTTGTGAAATAATGGATCAATAGCGTGCAGAGTTTGCAAACTTTCTGCAGAGCCAATTTCTACAGTCCTCCAAACTTCTTGTGGCCTTCGGATTAGCTCAAGAACAGTGTGTCAAGATCTCCATGGGCTGCATCCAACATTACATCAGATACAGAATCGTTAACGATGCAACCACTAGACCAGGGGTGGGCAATCTCAGTCCACAAGGGCCGGTGTCCCATGTGTCCTCGAACCAACACAGCTGATTTAAATGGCTAAATTAGCTCCTCAACATGTCCTGAAGTTCTCCAGAGGCCTGGTAACGAACTAATCATGTGATTCAGGTGTGTTGACCCAAGGTGAGATCTAAAACCTGCAGGGACACCGGCCCTCGAGGACTGAGATTGCCCACCCCTGCACTAGACAGTGGAGAGGTGTTCTTTAGAGTAATGAATCACACTTCTCTGTCTGGCAATCAAATGAATGAGTTTGGATTGCCCGGAGAACCGTAATTGTCTGACTGCACTGTGGCAAGTGTAAAGTTTGGGGAGGGATTGTGGTGTGGTGTGGATGTTTTTAAGGGGTTGGGCTCAGTCACTTCGTTTCAGTGAAAAGACCACCTAATGGTTCATACAAAGCATACAAAGACATTTTTAACAATTTCATTCTCCCAACTTTGTGGGAACAGTTTGTCAGTGTGCAGCTATCACATTACTACTACATGTGCCCAGCTACTATATTAGGTACACCTGCATACCTTGCAAATTTATTTGGCATATCTGTGGCTGGCTGTTTTCTGTGGCTGGCTAAATGCATGATCCCTCTGTGTGCCTATTAAAATGGTTGATCACAGTTTTTTTTTTTTTTTCAGGTTTTGTAGCCTTTACCACTAAAATTTTAGTAGGAAGCCACATACCAAGTCCAGTACTAGCAGCAATCCCACTGCAGTTTGGACTTGACTAATCCAAATACACATGAACCACTGTTCATCTTTAATGGTAATAATGACTCATAACTTCTTAAAGTTTGCTCTCAACATGGAATTAGAAAGAAATATCAGGTTTTGTAGTCCTGTTTCCTGGTTATTACACAGAAACTACCAAATGTTTTTATAGGTCACACCATTCACATATTATAATAATAGTGTAATATGTTAAAGCATCAACCAATATTACCTTATTATTACAAAAATACTACCACAAAGCAGTATAGAAAAATTCTCTATTGTTAGCAAAATATAACTATACTATTGCTAACTGGTTTTGCCCCATACTCATGTTTTTTTCCCCACAATATAGTTCCTATTTTGGTACAATTATTACCCAGTTACATGAATTTCAATGTAATATTACACAGCTATACCTGTGTGTCAATAATATGTATCAACGGTAGTTGGCTACTACATGGGTATTAATTTGGTAATTAAGTGGTATTAATGTGCTATTTCCATATTATTGCTTTCTTATTTCGACCTTAATTTACCACCTTATTTCTGAGTCATAATTTAAAGCCCTATCACTGAAATATCGACTTATAATATAAACTGCTCCATCATGTTTTGCTGCTTGGTTATTTCATTCATAGATGGATCAGAACTATACTAACATTCACATCAGTTGGGCTATACATTGACATTGTCGTGTTGACTGCAAACTCATGAGGATAAAATGAAGATAAAATAGTCTGTCTTTAACAGTCAGATATTGCATTGGTCTCTAATTAAAAGAATGCAACATTCCTGGTTCAAAGTTGTGTAGCAATCTGTAACCTCAGTTGAACCATTTTGTTTATAATAGAGAGAAGTAGCAGTGGAGATAAAGTTGCTGAGAGTTCTGCAATCCTATGAGCTAGCTGTCGCTCTGGATCAATTGCTAAAGTGTGGTATTAGCACCTAGTAGTCGTACAGGTAGTGCAGGGGTCTTTTGTCCTTATAGTGCGGCTCCGCGTGGTTTGGGAAAATAAATTAGAAGTATTTAGCTGAAGTGTATTTTATTTCTGTTAGTTATTTTTTTAACTTGTAGTTCTAAATTGGAAGATTGTTGTGACATTGTAATATAAAAATAAAATGATATTTTATTATTTTTTCATCGCTCAAAATAAGCGTCACACTCGCGGAAGCCGGTGTACCCGCCGAAACGCCGTGCATTTATCGAGACTTTCAACCCCAGGTAGGCCAGTTATGGATCTTCGGGTCCACATTGTCAGCAGCTATTCTCCACCGTGAGAATGTTAAAAACAAACACCGCTCACGCCTCACAGATGGCAGCTTACAGTCCTGCGTAAAGATGAAAGTACAGCCCCATTGTAAACATATCACGGCAGACCCGACGATGTTTCCATGAACATGCTTTTCAGCATCTCTTTATTGACCAATTTTCACACACTGTTGCTGTACGCATACAGCCGGCTGTAGCTTTTCAGCTCACAGCCCGACATATACCAACAACAGCATAGATAGCACAGACGTTAAGGTGGCGAGTCGTGATTGTGGGTGCTGCTCTGGTGCGTCCGCCTCCCCTGCAGCAGTGCTGCAGACCACACCCGGCCACACACATTAACCAGGTAAAATACATATTTAGGCAGGATTTTGCAAATATTTATTTTTAATTTTTTAGCAGCATAGTGCTTTTTTTCCAATTATTTTTTAAAAGTCAGGTCAAGGCTCCAAAAGCCCAAAGGCGATATAAGGGTGGCGGCTCACAACAGTTTTTGTTTGCTACATGGATCATTTTAGTTCAGCTGGGTGTCTTTCCTTTTGTTAGATTTCTTTAAGAGTTCAAAATGTCTTAATTACATAAATAAAATGTAATTTTCTCTGTAGCACTTCATGGATTTCATAAGCAACACACCTTAGTTGTTTCACACAAAGCATTAAAGTAAAAAACAATATATACAGTATTATCTTAATTTTAGATGTCAAAAAGTATTTGCGGCTCCCAGTGTTTCTGTTTTGTGTGGAAACAGGGTCCAAATGGCTCTTTGGGTCTTAACGGTTGCTGACCCCTGAGGTTGTGACACCATCAGTTGGATTGACCTGCCATTAGAGGTCAAGCCACAAGCTCCTGTAACTCTTTAAGGGTGATGTTTAGATGTTTGAGATGATGCCATAACTTGTGGTGGCATTTGTGATTGATGACTGTTTAGGGTACATTCCAAAGTGGTGCTGTCACAACTTTCTGCTGCATTTCGAAGCAATGCCATGATGCAGCCTTTTGTACCATGAACTGCTACAGATGTTTAGTGATGATACCATGAGTTGCCATGGCTGTTTGGGAGTGTTTGAGGCTGAAGTCATGATCTAGTGAGTTTTCAGTGTCACTCTGTCTCTGTTAAAACAGAGACAAAGTTTCAGTTTTCAGTAGACTTAAACTGTTCGCCTCTCTTCCGAATACTTCTGAAATATTTGCGGGATGTTTTATGCAAAGTTTTCATATTATATATCCTTAAAAACAGAAGTGAAATTAGCGCTAACAAAAAAACATGCAAAAAGGAAAAAAAGAGTGTAGAGCCACTGTGACGTTGCACACCGCCATCTTCATGTATCTTATCTTACACTCTTGCTCTGCTTTTAGATTGTTTTAAATTTTCATTTATTTAATCAAATAATTAATTAATCTAATGATTTATTTTCTTCAGTTTATTTTTATCTTCTTATTATGACACGTTATTTATTTGGCTTGTCAATCACCTGTGAAACACTTTGACCTGGACTTAACTGCATGACAGGTTCTAAACACAGATAAGATTATAGCAGCTAAGGTAAACATGACAAACATACATTAAAAAATAGCTTAAATAGGTGGAATGGCGTGCTGCTCAGTAAAATAAAATACAATATGAACAGACTTTTTTAAGTTTTAAGTAAAAACAAAACTGAATTTAATACAAAAAAGTAAAATTAGTTTAAATCAATTTGAACAAAAACAAAGTGATAATATGAACAAATAAAACATAAGCATAGGAAAACTCAATTTAAAAGAGTTTACTAAATGTAGTAAGACTAGACTATTTTAACGACTCAAGAGCTCAGTAGCATAAGATTTAGGCTTCTGTTAATGATATGATATGCTATGATATGACATGATGGGTTACTTTTCAACAAATGACTATCAATAAAATGTCCTTTGCAGTGGTGGAAACACTACAGTAATATGTGTGAATGTACCTTAAGCACAGTGCAGGGCTCAGTGTGTGTGTACATGATAATTCCTTGGCTCTGCAGTGTTCTGATCCTCAGGCTCAGTTTCAACTCTGTTTGCAGCTGGCCAGAGAGTCTGTACTTGATGTAGCTGTTACCTGAGAAACTCAAAGATGAATGTCCTGCACCAAAAATAACAACAACAAATGTTAGACATTACTCTAGAGTTACATTACAGTTAGTTTTTACTTGTTGTTCTTGCATTTTTTAGTTTCATGCTGACTTTGGATTGTTTCTCTTTTGCTGACATATGTACCTGCACACTCTCCAAGTTTGCCTTGTGGACACTGGCATGCATAACGCCCTCTATTGGCCTCTATTGAAACACACTGCATGTCTGGTGGACAGGGTTGGTCCTCGCATTGTTCTGACAGGACAGAACAGCTGTCATCTGTCATACATACACACATGCACACAAAACACAGGGACAGAAAGTAAGAAACTATTGAGAAACGATCCCAATGAAACTCACAGTAAGAAACAATAGAAGAAACAAAGACAGCAAGGGGAGTTTAGCAAGTACCCAACTCACTCCACTTAACCTAAGCTGCAGTGCAACTGGATAAAATTACTTTAATTTACTTTACCAGTCACAAAGTGCTATACACAAAAAAGGTATCTTACATGTAGTCTAAGGCAAGACTGCAAAGAAAAACAATTCTGATTTACCATTGCATGTACAGCGTGAGGTCCGGTGAAAGCGAGGTGAGACAAAGCTGACCCGTGGGTTACTATATGTAGCGAGATTGTGTGAATCCAAGACAATGCTCTGTTCGCACTGAGCCCCACGACAGTCTAATCCAGAACAGTTCTTATCCAGGATAGCTGATACTCTAAGCACTTCCTCCAGGTTTCGCCGTGATGCACTTAGTTTTTGGGTGAGGTAGGCTGCCTTATAGTATCCACCACCTGCTTTTTCCATGGTGATGAGCATATCCAGCTGTTGCGTCCCTCCAACTGGCTGCAAACTTAGCAAATGCAGTGAGTCCTGCTGTTGAGTAGCAGCACACTGCTGGAGCACATTTAACATGCTTTTCAAGTACAACACCACAAAGTCTTGTGGTGCCACTCTCTCAAAACGCACTGTCACTGCTTCACGCAACATGTCTGGTGTTGCCTGCTCCACATGCACACTTACGGGTACAGGAACAGCAAAGCGGCCATCACTGACACTAGCATTAAGAAAGTACCTGCCTGCATCCAAACCACCCAGGGCTATGATCTTTCCATCATGAGGACTAATCTTAAAGAGACTACGTTGAGCTGAAGGAGCGTGACCAAAAGTCAAAACATCATAAGGGTCAGCATCGGTGGCATGTAGCTGACCAATCACACCACCAGGAAATTCATCCTCCATAGTAACAATATGAATGTCCAGTGGTACTGCTACTGGTCGATGGAGGCTCTCCTCAATCACCCTGATTGTGAGTATGGAGGAGGATGACAAAGGAGGCTTCCCCGAATCTGTCACCTGCAGGAAAAGTCAGATCAGAAGTCAGAAGTAGAAAAACAACCAATGAAAAATATTAAAAGTATAAACTAGATTAAAAGATATTTGAAATATGCAACCTTTCTTTTACTTTAGCTTTTTTAAATGAGGATATTTCAAAAATATATTTTTTGACATTTCTACCTTTTTAACAATAGCAGTAGACATATAGACAAAAGACAGAAAAGGCTATCAAAATAATTCACCACTAGAATGTACCTCAGCCAACAGGCTCTAATATTTTAAATACCATTTCGACAAACATGAATATATACCATTTTAATTGCTGCTTTAATTTTTTTTTTTTTAGCAAGGTACAACATTTTTTTAAATTGAAGAATGTAGAACTTGCTGAGCAGCAGGCATTGTGGCCAAATTGTGACACAGCAATGGTAGATACATGCTTCGCTAAAGTTTGCTGAACTTAAAACCAGTGTTGGGCAAGTTACTTTGAAAAAGTAATTAATTACAGTTACTAGTTACTTCTTCAAAAAAAGTAACTGAGTTACAATATTCTAAAAGTAATTAATTACTTGAAAATAACTATTGCGTTACTTTAAATAAAATGTTTAACCCTCTGGGGTCCAGGGTATAATTGCCCATTTTTAACTGCTTTTGATTTTCCCTCTACATTTCACCTTTAAAAGCTTTGCCTTGTTTGGTATCATCCTTTTCAGCACGACCTAACGTGTCTGAATTTACAGTTATGTTTTCATTTTGACATGCTGTACTAACACAATTGATCTAAAATCAGACAAAAAACATAAAATCCGAGTAGAAAAAGTTATATATTTTTTTCTCATATTTTTATTGAGAGACAAGTGTACAGTGGTTTACAATGACAATACAATCTGTTCCCCTCACATATTTTTTAGTTTTTCTTACATGAACAGATACGATAACACACACACACACAGGCACACCCACACACACGCTTAAATAAACAAACAAAACAAAACCTAATAAGAAACCCAAAACAAACACAAACAACAAACCCCAAAACACACACACACAAAAAAAAAGGGGGGGGGGGGGGGGGGGAAGAGATATGATATTAATCAGCTGGTAGAGCGTGTAATGACTTGCAATAGTCTACGAAGGGGCCCCAGATACGATAAAATTCTCTGTATTTGCCCTTCGCCACAAGGCCTATCTTTTGCAATTTAAGAAATGACATTACATCTCTAAACCAAAAAGAAACTGAAGGTGGCTTTGAAGATTTCCAAAGGAGTAAGATGCAACGTCTAGCCAAAAGTGATGTAAAGGCTAAAATTTTGAAGTGTGTAGGGTCGGTTAGACCAGTGTTGACTGGAAGCCCAAAAACAGCTAGAAAAGGGTCCATGCAGATTTGGGTCCCAAGAGCCTTGGAAAGAATAACTGAATACTGACTCCAGAAGCCATGGAGTCTTGGGCACAGAAAGAACATATGGCCTAGGTCACATGGGGTGGCATGACATCTCTCACACTGATCCATCACTTGTGGGTAAATCTCAGACAGACGAGACTTTGAATAGTAAACCCTGTACAACACCTTGAACTGGATAAGTTGTAACCTGGCACAGGACATACTATAACGGACATTGGATACTGCCTTCTCCCATTGCTGATCCGAAAAAATTACTCCTAACTCCCGCTCCCAAGCCCCCCTAATTTTAGCAACTGAATGGACATTTAAATCCATAAGTTGTTTATATATTAAAGATATAATTGACTTCTTATTGGGTTTAAGGGATAAGAATTCCTCCCACGGTTGGACATTTGGAAGAAGAGGGTAGGAGGGGAAGAGAGCAGAAGTGCAATGCCGTGCCTGAAAATAACGGAATAGATTGGTAGCCGGAAGATTTGTTTCTGAACACAGGTCTAAAAAAGTTAAGAAAGTACCATCTTTATAGAGATCCTTAAACGTATTAATACCATGACGCTTCCACTGTACATAGGTACCATCAATGAGGCCAGGAGTAAACAGATGGTTCTGCGTGATGGGCATGTGTACTGACGCAGAGATGTACTTAAAATGACTCCTGAATTGTGACCAGACCCTTAGACTAGACTGTACCACGGGATTTTGGGTGAAATGAGAAGGCTTAAGTGGTAGTGGAGAGAACAATAAAGCTTCTAAGGATGAGGAAGTGCACGACAGGCGTTCCAGTTTGCACCACAGCAGTTCTTGAGATTCAAGCCAATGGGTCAATTTGTGAACATGAGAGGACCAATAGTAAAATAAAAAGTTAGGCAAGACCACCATCAAATGTCAGTCTCTGTAATAATGATTTCCTCACCCTGGGGTGTTTCCCTCCCCACAAAAACGATGTAACTAGCTGGTCTAACTTTTTGAAAAAAGCTTTAGGTAAAAATATAGGAATACTCTGAAATAACAATCGAGGCAAAATGTTCATCTTTACAGCATTGATCCGACCAATTAGGGACAAAGGTAGCGATTTCCATCTCTGAAAATCCGATTGAATTTGAGTCATTAAAGGGGAGAAATTGGAAGAGTACAGAGAAGACAAAGTACGAGTCACGTTAACTCCCAAATACTTAAAGCCGGCAGGGCTAAGTCTAAAAGGAATGTCAGATTGTTTAAGTGTAAGACTCAAAGAATTTATGGGGAAACATTCACTTTTAAGAAGATTTATTTTGTAACCTGACAGAGAGCCGAACTTGTTTAATAGAGACACAATCGATGGTATGCTAGATAAGGGATCAGAAACATATAGAAGCAGGTCATCTGCATATAAAGACAATTTTACGTCAAGGCCTGACCGGGAAATACCACGAAAATGAGGAAGAGCCTTCAAAGCTATAGATAGGGGTTCAATTACAATAGCAAAAAGTAGGGGGGACAGGGGGCAACCCTGTCTCGTGCCGCGTGACAATGAGAAGTAGCCAGAGGAAACACCATTCGTATAGACACTGGCTTGGGGTGCCTTGTACAACAGTCGAATCCATGAAATGAATCTGTCCTTGAAACCAAATCTTTGCAAGACCGCAAAGAGAAAGCTCCACTCCACATGATCGAAAGCTTTCTCAGCATCAAGTGAGATAACTACTTCTGAATTAGTGGTCGAGTGTTGGGAAAGAATGACATTCAAAAGCGTGCGGACATTAAAGAACAGCTGGCGGCCTTTAATAAAGCCATTCTGTTCATCTGAAATAATAGTAGGAAGAACCTTTTCAAGGCGAATTGCTAAAATTTTAGCCAAGACTTTAACATCAACATTCAGCAGTGAAATAGGCCTATACGAGGTGCAAGACGTAGGATCCTTACCCTTCTTTAAGAGAACAGTAATTAGTGCTTGAGACAATGTAGGGGGCAATAGACCACGTTCAAAAGATTCATTATACACTGAAAGAAGTAGTGGGGCTAACTTGTCTACAAATGTTTTTAAAAATTCAACTGAAAACCCATCAGGTCCTGGTGCCTTACTATTGTGCATGGTCTTGATTGCATGCACAATTTCATCCAACCTAAAAGGGGCATCTAATTGTTCAGCTATAACAGGATCGACAGTGGGCATTATAAGACCGTTAAAAAAGGAATCCATCTCAGAGCCGTCAGCAGCAGATTCAGATTCATATAGGGAGGAATAATACGTCTTAAACACCTCGTTGACTTCCTTTGAATCAGAGACCAAGTTGCCTGCCGCATCTTTAATGTGAGAAATTAATCGAGAAGAGGCCTGACGTTTTAACTGATGGGCCAAAAGCCTTCTGGGCTTATCACCATGTTCATAATAAGTCGCACGCGCACGAAGTAAGAGACGTTCAGCATCTGCCGTAGAAAGTAAATCAAATTCGGTCTGCAAGTCAAGTCGTCTTTTATGCAAATCAGGAGTGGGACTGTCAACAACCTGTCTATCTATGTCACAAGTCAAGTCAAGTGGCTTTGTGGCTTTTAGTGGAATGGGCAGAGAAAGAAATTATTTGCCCACGCACATATGCCTTAAGAGATTCCCAAAGTAATGACCTCGTAACAGTATCGCTGTCGTTAAACACCATAAATTCATCAATTGCGGATTTGATAAAGGTAACAAACCCCTCATCCGAAAGCAACAAAGAGTTAAATCTCCAGGGTGAGGAAAAAGAGGACTGGGCTATGAGCTTGATGTCAACGGTAAGTGGTGCGTGATCGGAAATGACAATAGGATGATATGTAGATGACAGTACTTTTGGAATAAGGGAACCGTCCACAAAAAAATAATCAATCCGCGAAAAGGACTGATGTACCTGAGAAACGAAAGAGTACGCTCTGGTAGTAGGGTTAGAAAACCTCCAGGGATCTACAAAACCATTCTGAGACATAAACTCTGAAATAGACTTGGACATAGAGGATTGGGTCAGGGTCCGAGGATTCGAGCGATCTAAGGCAGGATCAATAACACAGTTTAAGTCACCACCCAATATCAAAAGATGAGTATCAAGGGAAGGGAGACTACTCAAAAGTGCATCTGTAAAACCTGGATTATCAAAATTTGGCGCATACACATTGACTAAGAGGACGGGTACATTGTACATGGTGCCTACAACAACCAAATATCTCCCGTTTTTGTCAGCTTTAATCTCAGAGGCTGTAAACTGTACCCTTCTGTTTATTAAGATCGCCACCCCCCTGGCTTTTGAATTAAACATTGAATGGAAAGTATGACCTACCCATGGGCACCTGAGCCTAAGATGATCCCAATTTCGCAAATGGGTCTCTTGCAAAAACATTACATCACTCTTTAAACGTTTAAGATGCGAGAATATTTTAGATCGTTTAATTGGGCTATTCATACCTTTGACATTCCAAGTTAAAAATCTAATACCACAATTGCCTAAGGACTGACCTGAAGTACTGGTCATTGCAGAAAGATAAAAGAGAAAATACTTATTTCTTCACCCCCAAAGAAAGAACAAGTGGGAAAAACACACTCACACAAACACACAAACGCAAACCCACAACAACAGAAGTACAGCTTCAGAATAAAAATAATAATAACACGTCAAACACACCCTCCCGCCTCCCCCCTGCACAGCAAAAGCCCCCATCCCCAAACGATGGAGACGGCAGTGCACGCTCCCACCCGGAGCAATCTAAACAAAAACGCTCCCGACTACGAAACGAACCGTGTCAAACCAAAGCTCCAACAGAGTCATTTCTCAATAGATTAAAAGGCACAAATAAAATAAAAATAACCCAATTATATTTTACTATTAGACAGGTAAAACAAAACAAGTGTTTGGCAGAGTAACAAACTTAGCTTACCACAATGATGTTTGGATTTGGATCATGCGCTATTTCAAACAAACAAACATTGTCCCGCTATATTTTTATCGCGTGGTTATTGTCTTAATATATTCCTTGGCCTCATCTGGCGAGACGAAGTCGCGCTGCATTCCTTGATAAGTGATCCGCAGTTTTGCCGGATAGAGGATCCCAAATCGGACTCCCTGGATGCCGCGAAGCTGGCGACGGACCTCATTGAAAGCCGCACGGGCCCGCGCTGTCTTAGCGGTGTGGTCGGGGAACACAGAAATGGTCATATTATTTATCTGCACCCTCTGCAGCTCCCTGGCCTTTTGGAGAATCCTAGCACAGTCCGCGTAATAGTGCAGCTTCACAACCATAGCACGGGGGCGTTCACCGGTGTTAGGTTTGGGGGCCAAAGTTCGGTGGGCTCTGTCTACAAGCGGCTCCTTCCCAAGCTGAAATGCCTCCATCAACAGCACGGACACATCTGTAGCGGACAGGACGTTCTCCTCTGGCACACCAACAATGCGTATATTATTGCGGCGAGACCTGGACTCCAAATCCTCACATTTATTCTCCAATTTGGCCAACTCCTTTGACATCGCATCCACTTTGGCTTGGAGGTGGACAATATCATCCGTGCATGTGGAGAGAGACTGTTCCATCTCCGTAACTGTGCTCCTGAGGCCAGCGAATTCCTGCCGCATGGTAGTTATATCTGAGGAAAGGTCCGTTTTTAGTTGCTGTATGTCGGACCTGATAGACGTGAGATTCTCCGCAAACGCTGCCGTCAGTTCCTTTTTAAACAGTGCTGAAATTTCTTCACGAAGTTCAGAGAGGAGTTCACCCTTCGTGAATTTTTCCGTATCGACGAGCGGCGTGTCGGGTGACCCAGGCAGTGGCGAAGTTTTACCACGAGGCGGGGATGCAGTTTTAGCAGCAGGCCGCAAGTTCTGCTGAGAGGTGCTTGCGCTCTTATTAACCTTACGCGATATTGTAAACACAAAAAGCAAAAACAGTCTTGTCTCGGAACTATACAAAAAGAAAAAACCCATCAAAATGTGCCTGGAAATGCTAGATAATAACTAGACTCTGCAGGAGCTACGCTCGGTGCGACCTACGCCATAGTCACCTAAACCGGAAGTCCCGAAAAAGTTATATTTTTACTGTAACAACAACAAACATGTTTAATGAACCATATTTCATAACTTTAAATGCAAATATAAATTGCCAATTTTAAAATCATATGCACACATTTTGCAAACAACAAAGCTATTTGCAGGCATTTACCTTTTACCCCTTTTTTAAATAACCACTTCAAACTATTTACATAACCATCAGCTGTTCTGCATTCAATAAGATGCCACACAAATTATTTCTGTCCACTATAAAGGAGAACATCACAGCCTGATACCTGCAGGTCTGACAGCAGCAGGTGTATCACTCCTATTCTCTACCTGGAGACAGCAGTCGCCTCAATGTTCTGACACACAACACAAAACTATCCACAACACTACACACTAACTACAAAAGACAACACATTAACTACACACTCCAAACATGCTAAATGTTACAAATTTCTCACATCTCAAAACTCGCACTCTCTCTTTTTCTGCTGTCTTTCTCTCTTTCTCTCTCTTTCTCGCCGTCACTCCTAAAACTTCCCCCTCTTCCTAAACAGCCAAATGTCATGTTGCCATATCAGGGCTCGCAAAATTTCAAAATCCCTGGTAGCCCTTCGAATAAAAAAGATAGAAATTTTTTGATTGATGTTTTGTTTGGTTCTAATGGGGGCCTTTCTTAAAATTACTGGTCCCAGTAACAAAGGCGCTTGTCGACTCTGAAATCGAGGGAAAACCAACAACACACCCGGCAGAACATTATGTTATTTACACGGGTGCATATAAGTGGTCCGCATGTGCGCATTCGCTGTCAAAATAAAAGACGCGCACCAGATAAGAAGTTGCAACGCAAGTTTGCGTCCATATAAAAGGCAGTTTTTTTTGTCCGCTAGAGTGGGATTTTCATGGCACATTCTGCACCAAATCTCTGTGCATTCATCATTTGTTTGAAGCCAGCTCACCTCCTGCAACCACTTTTCCGAGAATACGCGCTTCTTTTGTGGTTCGGACTCCTTCTGACATTTCTTTGGAGGTGGAGGAACACCAAAGTAATTGCTTAAAGGAGCTTGCTTCTTCGACATCTTTAAGAGTTCTAAACAAATGTCTGTCCTCCTCCAGAAAATCCTATGTACGCAAATATGCGTTGCAACTTCTTATCTTGTGCACGTTTTTTATTTTGACAGCGAATGCGCACCTGCGGACCACTTACTGTATGTGCACCCCTGGTTATATAGCTCGTCATATTGCAGCCACAGAAATTCATTTGTCCATGAAACCATAAAGCTGCACTTTCTTTTTGCCTTATAGTCTGATTTGTCATAACTTTTCCGTTTTGTGGTAAGCTTTTCTTTGGCTGTCACTTCTTCACCCTGACCTGTCTTATTTGGCTCAGCAGAACTGAAATATATATCCTCCTGCTTTTACACACGCACTCACATAACGCTCAGCGATTCTCTGCACGATCAACCTCTCACATGTTTAAGCTTGCTGCGGGAGATTTCACTTGTCATGTTTAGTAGTTAGTAAGCTAACGATTAATAAGACGATGTCAGAGGAATTGGTGCACAAATTATCATCACTCACCAATCAGTGCTGTCACTCTCTATACACAGTTCGCGCGATTGCAAAGTGAAAGCAAAAAACAAGCACAAATTCAAACGCGATTTCAATATGTCACATATTGACAGTGGCTCACCGATGCCAATGATATAATTACCCAGCTACATTTCCGAAAGAATGCAAAAGCATTGACATATATTTTTCCTTCCTATGATAGCCCGACGGGCAGGGCAGAGATAGATTTTGGTAGCCCGACTGGAAAAATCGCTAGCCCCGGGACGTCGGGCTAGCGATTTTGTGAGCCCTGCATATCATTTTTGATTGGTCGGCATGGTGCATTTTTCCACCAAGACCAAAGGGCTTGCGCTGTCCTTAGACGTTAAACGTGACAAAATTATTCAGGAAAAAACGCTGTGTATATATTGTTTATCATGACTCTGGTTTTACGTGGCCTATCAATGCAATTTAAAAACTGGTATATATCACCTTGTTGCTTTGTCATCTTGAAGTAGTCATGTGATTGGCTTACCATGACTACTTTATTCTTCCTCAGTCAAACAGCAGCACTCATGCAATTGTTTTGTCCCCTTAGTTCCAGGTGTTGTGCCAAAAAGTGATTGTTGAGCAGACAGTGATTGCCATCTGCGGGAGCACTCGCAGCTGCTTAAATCTATAGCGTACAGATTACTTACGTAGACAGCTACTTCCGTGCAACTGATATAAGGTGCGGTAAGCTGAACAGAGCTTCAACCGTCTGTTTGCTGAAAAATAGTAACGCGACCGCACCTTATTTTCTTCTTCGTAACGGTAACGGCGTTGTAACGATAGAAATTGTAATAGTTAGATTACTCATTACTGAAAAACGCGGTTTTTCAGTAATTACAGTAATTGTAACGCTGTTATTTCCATCACTGCTTAAAACTTAAAAATCTATCTTTTACAATAGTATGACAGTAGAGAAGAATGACTGAAAAAACTTTGTGTGGTGTAAACAACAATTTGACTCTACCTGTATCTGAATTACATATTCTGTTGCCAGGTCCCTTCTGAATACTTGATTGGCTACTAGTGTCCCATCTTTTTCCAATACAAACTCCCTCCCTTCATTTCCCAATAAGATACGGAAGTCGAAGGGTGGGCCATTTTGAGAGGAGTCCTCATCAATGACTGACAACTGCAGGATACTGGTACCAATTGGCTTGTTTTCCTGGTCAAGGGAAGCCAAGACGATGAATCATTATATGCATTTCACGTTCAGTCATAATTCCTAAACTGAATTTAAATCTTATTAAAATTAAAATTAAATGAAAAATACACATCTGAAAAAGAATCTACAGGAGTGTAATCAACATTCCGGCAGAATAAAACAAATGTATAGTCTTTTAATAGACTATTTCAGGTTCAAGGGTCATTCATAATGTCATTCTTCATGAGAAACATGACAAAATAAAATGAAGTAGGTATCTGTGCTCATAACAGTTATAAATAGAGATGAGAATTTTTTTTATATGCTTGGCCTGTGTTGCAATATCAGATTTCACAGCAACTGTAAGCTTTCCTTTTTTTCACTGACTAATTTTTAGAGACGCTGATATAGGGAAGGGGACAGGCGTACTTAAAGCACTGACTTAGGAATTTAAGTACTATAGTTCACCTGAATTATTACATGATATTGTTATATTTGGGTTCAACTGAAGATTGTGAGGATTATTAAGATTACCTGTATGACAGCAGAGAGGTTGGCCGGTGAAAAGGTGGGTGGATTATCATTGATGTCAGAAATGTCTATGTTTACCATCACAGTGGAGGACATGGCAGGGGTTCCACTATCCAAAGCTCTTATGGCAAGTGAGTAGCTGGGAACCTACAAGGAAAGAGACAACAGACAAATCAGGAATGAAGCATTGGCGCCTAATGGTGAAGCCAGAAAATCTACTTTTGTAGCAGCACAGTGAAGTTTTCATTTTTCATTCAGCTAGTTTCAAATTCCCAAACATTTCAATGGAATTCAAATCTGGCCTTTTCTTCTTGACTATAAGTGTCTTTTCCTCTACTTTTTGAGCCATGCCTAGGTATAACTATATTCAGGCACATGAGCAGATTTGGACACATTTACAGATTTCACACCAAAAGAAAATCTATTATTCAACATTTTTTTTAATATGAATTTATTTATTTGTACTCGATCAGGAAATCACTCAACCCATTTTTGGCTGGACTTGAAGGTGCTTATTTTTATCCCCACTGCTTCATACTCAGCTAAAAACTGTTCCCGTGCAAGCTCGATGAAGCCAACAGAACACATCATCTACAAAAACCAATAATGAAATAAAAATAATGAAAAACAAAATTCCACTATAGAAGGTGTGACTATTGGATTGAGTAGATCCTGAACGTGTTCGTTCCACCACCTGACTAAATCCCCTGTCGAGGTCAGCACCGCTGTACACAGTGTGTTTAGAATACTGCTTCCCCCTTCTGAGTTGTCAGACGATTTGCTAGAACCGCTTTGAAGGCAACCAAGAGTCTCCAAACTCCTGCCACACCAGAGTTTTTCCATCAGCCACTAGCACAGCTGCACTCCCCTGAGTCTGCCAGTACCTGTCTGCTGCCTCTGAAGTCCCACAGGCCTGCTAAGACTCCTTCATGATTAGACTCCTTCAGGACTGGCGGCTCCCTTCATATCCGGTATCCACCAGTGACTAAGCTGAGTGCAGCTGTGCTGGTTCTGGGATTAACACAATTAACCTTGCAGTAGCAGCCAGTTGAGCTGTGGAAAATGGTCATTAGCCTTGTCCATAGCCTCCTTCGGAGTGTAGTCAAAGCTCTGTTGGAGCCAATCGCCTCCTCACAGCGAAATAAATAGTATTGAGCAATCCTGTTATTTTTCCCCAATTTTATAGGCTCCAAACGGTTGTACGAATCAACAATTTCAGTTTCAATAAGAGATTACAGGATGGCCCCAACCTCAGCAACAGGACCACTCTCAGCATTGACCGAGTGCGTTTACTTTTGGAACGGTGCCTTCATTTCGCCCAGGCAGCTCTGAACCCCACATCCAGAACTTTTTGAAATTTGTTGAGAAGGTGAGAGATGTCATTATGGAGGCAGATGAAACCATAGTCTTATACAATGTTACATCTCTCTTCACTTGCATCCCAGTCACCAAAGCGGGATAACCCCAACCTCAGCAACAGGACCACTCTCAGAGCCAACCAAGTGTGTTTGAACTGTGTGTTTATTCCACCTATTTCACATACAAGGGTCAGTACTACAGGCAGAAACATGGGCGTGCCATGGGCTCCCCAGTTTCACCCATCGTGGTTAATTTGTACATGGAAGAAGTGGAAAAGAGGGCTTTGCTATCCTACCCTGGAACACCACCAAGTCATTGGTTCAGGTATGTGGATGACACCTGGGTGAAAATCAAATCTCATGATGTTCCAGAATTTACAGATCACATTAACTCGGTGGACCAACATATCAAATTCACCAGGGAGGATATGAAAAGTGGCAGGCTAGCCTTCTTAGACTGTGAGATTTCCATCAGTAATGGGGGACATCTAAAAGCTAATGTGTACCGGAAACTTACGCATATGGATCAGTATTTAAGGTTTGACTCTCATCATCCACTGGAGCATAAACTGGGTGTCATCAGGACGCTACAACACAGAGCGTAAACATAGTTATCCCAACTGGACTTTTGTCAAAGCTGGGAAGGCACCAAAAGAAAGCTCCAGCCGAGAAGGACAACCGCTGACTAAGCAAAAACCTGTAGTGATCCCGTATGTGTCGGAACAATTGCATTTTTTCTAAGCACCATGTCTCTGTGGCTTTTAAACCCCAAAACACGCTTCGCCAAAAATTGGTCCATCCCAAGGATTGGGTCCCTCGACACAAACAGAGTAACATAGTGTACACTGTTAAGTGCCAGGAGGATTGCCAGGATTTATACATAGGGGAAACCAAACAACCTCTGGCGAAGCGGATGGCACAACACAGAAGAGCTGCCTCGTCAGGCCAGGACTCTGCAGTAGGTCCTGACTCTCCCAGGACCTACAGGCCAGTGGAGTGGACACTCTTTCAATGATGAGGATGTATACATCCTGGACAGGGACGAACGCTGGTTTGAGAGCGGAGTCAAGGAGGCCATTTACATGAAAAGGGAAAGACCATCGCTGAATCGAGGAGGGGGCCTAAGGGTACATCTTTCACCATCTTACAATGCTGTGTTTGCAGCCATTCCCCAACTCTCTGTGAATGGTACTCGTAGCCATTGATCAGTGGTTGTTGATCAATGGTCATGAGAATTTGCATAATTATGATGAAGGTGACCTCCCAGCCCATTGTTCCTTCAGTGGGCTGGTTTCAGTCATTATGCAAATGTACTATTTATAACACTGGGGAAACCTGCAGTCAGCTGAGACTGAAGAAGTCACTTGGATGAGTGACGAAACGTTTCTCCCACTGAAAACGCTACGTCCAGATGAACAGAATCAACTTTTGGAGACTTTCTTAAGTGTCTGCAACTGTGACTGTTACAAGATCCTGTTCAGGGAGGTAGCTGTGCTCTGTTCTTAGAGCCACTAGCCTTTATCCTATATTCTTCCAGTATTGCTCTGTCTCCAGCCTTGAGGTTCTTCTCATATTGTTGTCCTACCACAGAGTACACCTTGGATGGTTCAGTAGTGTACAGCTGATTTATTCCCTTGCCTTCTATCTCTCTGGTATACCTCTTCAAGTGGCTGCCCAATGCTGTGAGTGTTTGCTTGGCAGTGTCCAAGGCCTCAGGTATAGAAAGCTTGCTGTACATCTTAGGTATGACTTTCTTCATCACAGCTTTCTGCAGATCCGATTATTGATTAACTTCCTTCCATACTGCTTTGATCTTTGCCACTAGTACTCCATGGGTGTACTGCTTCTTCTGGCTGATCATTTTATAGCCAAGCATCTCACGATCACTGCTGCCGTAGTGTCGTAGTGTTGGTTTTCGATGATCGTCACAACAGGGATTGTAAGTAATGCTGCATTCATGTCTTCTACTAGAACTTCAAAGGGTACTTCATGTTGGGGGCAGGAATAGCTCAGTAGGTAGCGTGGTCGCCTCATAGTCGGAAGGTCAGAGGTTCGAATCCACTGAACGGCTACCCTGAGGTACCCCTGAGTAGGGTATCATCCTTACACACTGCTCCCCGGGCACCTGATTAGTGGCTGCCCACTGCTTCACTGAATAAATGGGTTAAATGCAGAGAGAGTAATTTCCCCACAGGGATCAATAAAGTATACATTATTATTATGTTGTCTTGGAAAACGGCCACGGAGGTTCCAGGTTCAACTCCCAGGCTGTAGGAGATTTAGGGTAGGTGAATGACCTGAACCAGTTTTTCAGCAGGTTTGACCAGACACTCATCCCTCCTCCAGCCCAATCACTTCTTCTGCAAATGCCCTATTTTTGACCAGTGCCTGCTTTTCTTCCATGACTGCACACCTCTCAGTCCTCAACTTCAAAATACTCACAGCTCCCCTACCACTATCCTTTCAACACTTCATGTAAGGAACAAGCTGGAGAAGACCAAATGGTAAATGGCCTGTATTTGTATAGCGCTTTTCTAGTCCCTAAGGACCCCAAAGCGCTTTACACAACCAGTCATCCACCCATTCACACACACACACATTCACACACTGGTGATGGCAAGCTACATTGTAGCCACAGCCACCCTGGGGTGCACTGACAGAGGCGAGGCTGCCAGACACAGGCGCCATCGGGCCTATAGGCAACGGATGAAGTGTCTTGCCCAAGGACACAACGACCGAGACTGTCCAAGCCAGGGCTCGAACCGGCCTTCCGATTACAAGGTGAACTCCCAACTCTTGAGCCACGATCGCCCTAATCAAGATGCGAAATGCTGCAGGTCCGAATCACATCAGCCCCAGGCTCCTGAGGTACTGCATAGACCAACTGTGTGGCATCATGGGATACATTTTCAACATTAGCCTGAAGCTAGGGTAAGTACCACGGGTGTGAAAGACCTGTGTGGTACAGCCTAGCATCGGGGTGGATGATGCCATCATCTATCTCCTGCACTGAGCTTTGACCCACCTGGAGAAGACTGGAAGCACTGTGAGGACACCATCCAGCATGGACTTCTGAGGGACATACTGGGGCTGTCAGGAGCAGACCACTTACTGTCCCAGTTGATACTGGACTCACTGGCTGCCCACAGTATGTGAGGACACAGGGCTGTATCTCTGACAGCCTGGTCTGCAGTACGGGGTGCCCTGCAAAGAACTGTGCTAGCATGATTCCTGTTCACTCTCTACACTCCAGACTTCTCCATCAACCGTCTAGGCTGCCATCTAAAAAAGTTCCCTGAGGACTCATCACAGATGAGTCAAGCAGTGTACAGACAGTGGATTCAGGATTTTGTGGACAGGTGCCGGCGGAACCATCTCCTGATCAATACGAGGAAAATCAAGGAGCTAGTAGTAAATTTCCACAGAGGCAGACCCTGATGCCCCCTTGACTCAGTGTAGGTTGTAGGAGACGAAAGAAGTTACTGTTGGAGCATTTCAATGATCACAAAAAAGACAGGAAAAACTAGAGGCTGCATGTAGAAGGACATATCCATAGACTTTTAACTGTACATTGCAGCAAGAAGTAAGATTCAATTATTTAATTTCAATTATATATACATTGGGGCAAAAAAGTATTTAGTCAGCCACCAATTGTGCAAGTTCCCCCACTTAAAATGATGACAGAGGTCAGTAATTTGCACCAGAGGTACACTTCAACTGTGAGAGACAGAATGTGAAAAAAAAATCCATGAATTCACATGGTAGGATTTGTAAAGAATTTATTCGTAAATTAGGGTGGAAAATAAGTATTTGGTCACCTCAAACAAGGAAAATCTCTGGCTCTCACAGACCTGTAACGTCTTCTGTAAGAAGCTTTTCTGTCCCCCACTCGTTACCTGTATGAATGGCATCTGTTTGAACTCATCATCTGTATAAAAGACACCTGTCCACAGCCTCAAACAGTCAGACTCCAAACTCCGCCATGGCCAAGACCAAAGAGCTTTCGAAGGACACCAGGAAAAGTATTGTAGACCTGCACCAGACTGGGAAGAGTGAATCTACAATAGGCAAGCAGCTTGGTGTGAAAAAATCAATTGTGGGACCAATCATCAGAAAATGGAAGACATACAAGACCACTGATAATCTCCCTCGATCTGGGGCTCCACGCAAGATCTCATCCCGTGGGGTCAAAATGATCATGAGAACGGTGAGCAAAGATCCCAGAACCACACGGGGGGACCTGGTGAATGACCTGCAGAGAGCTGGGACCAAAGTAACAAAGGTCACCATCAGTAACACACTACAACGGCAGGGAATCAAATCCCGCAGTGCCAGACGTGTTCCGCTGCTGAAGCCAGTGCATGTCCAGGCCCGTCTGAAGTTTGCCAGAGAGCACATGGATGATAAGGCAGAGGATTGGGAGAATGTCATGTGGTCAGATGAAACCAAAGTAGAACTTTTTGGTATAAACTCAACTCGTCGTGTTTGGAGGAAGAAGAATACTGAGTTGCATCCCAAGAACACCATACCTACTGTGAAGCATGGGGGTGGAAACATCATGCTATGGGGCTGTTTTTCTGCCAAGGGAACAGGACGACTGATCCGTGTTAAGGACAGAATGAATGGGGCCATGTATCGTGAGATTTTGAGCCAAAACCTCCTTCCATCAGTGAGAACTTTGAAGATGAAACGAGGCTGGGTCTTCCAACATGACAATGATCCAAAACACACCGCCCGGGCAACAAAGGAGTGGCTCCGTAAGAAGCATTTGAAAGTCCTGGAGTGGCCTAGCCAGTCTCCAGACCTCAACCCCATAGAAAATCTGTGGCGGGAGTTGAAAGTCCGTGTTGCTCGGCGACAGCCCCAAAACATCACTGCTCTCGAGAAGATCTGCATGGAGGAATGGGCCAAAATACCAGCTACTGTGTGTGCAAACCTGGTAAAGACCTATAGTAAACGTTTGACCTCTGTTATTGCTATCAAAGGTTATGTTACAAAGTATCGAGTTGTATTTTTGTTATTGACCAAATACTTATTTTCCACCCTGATTTTGTCACGGTTCTGGGTCCGTTGGACCCAGTATTCTGAGTTTATTGTGTTTTGATTTAAGTTTGCATCAGGGATTGTGTTCTTGTTCTCTTGTCGTGTTGTGGTGATGATTATGTCTATTATTAGAGTTCCATGTTTCTGTTTATCTGGGTTTAAGATGTGGGTTTAGTTTCATATGTCATTTCCTGTCTGTCTCTCGATGTCGAGCCTGCGTGTGATGTTTTATTGTGAAGGTCTGCGTCTCATGTGAGTGTGTTCAGTTTTACCCCGGTCTCATCTTACTGATTGTTCCCAGCTGTGTCCACCACCTGTGTGTAATTCCCATGTTTCTCTGTGTGTATTTAAGTCGTGTCCTCCGTCATTGTAGTTGCTGGTCCGTCTGTGTATCTACCATGTCGCACCCGTGTGTTCTCCCTGCTGTCCATCGTCATTCTCCTCTGCTCGTTCTCATTCAGGTTTGTGCTTTGTAGTTTAGTTGTTTTCCCAGTATAGTTTAGATTGAGCTCCATTTGCTGTTTGTCCTTATTTTGTGCTCAATAAACCACCCTCACTTCTCCACTACTGCCTGCGTTTGGATCCTCCTTCATTTCCTCCACACGGCTCCTCTCACTCGCCGTGACAGATTTACGAATAAATTCTTTACAAATCCTACCATGTGGATTCATGGATTTTTTTTTTCACATTCTGTCTCTCACAGTTGAAGTGTACCTCTGGTGCAAATTACTGACCTCTGTCATCATTTTAGGTGGGGGAACTTGCACAATCGGTGGCTGACTAAATACTTTTTTGCCCCACTGTGTGCATGTACGTACATATATATATATATATATATATATATATATATATATGAATGAAGCAATTGGCCTGTCTCCAGTAATTTCACCAAACCAAACTGCACAGAGGATAAGTGGATGTTTTTCTATGTAAAAGTGTGTCCTCACAGTCTCACGGTCCAGTTGCTTGTTGACCTTGATGACTCCACTGAGTGGGTCAATGAGGAACTGGTTGTGTCTGTCTCCACTGACAATGGAGTAGAAGACGGCTCCATTCAGCTGACTGTCCACATCATCTGCTTTCAGCTGTAAATACACACACACATACACAAACACACACTGAGTACATATTTGGTTGGGTAACAATTGCAGTGCTGTCTGTAGTGAGGTTTCTATAATACACTGAAGAATAAGTCTGCGACCAGAGCTTTTCACATAGATATTTCTACCCTTTTCAATTTTTGATGTGCTGTAATGGATCTGAAAGTTGCTAATGTTTAAAGTGTAAGACAATATGGAAAAGATGAGGCTTTTGTAACTTAAACTCTTGAAAGAATTGTGTATCAGCTATATGATGATTGCAGAGGAACAGTTTATTTTTGTTTTAGTCCTGATTTAAACTTGTCCTCAACGTATCCTTGCATGGCTTCTGACAGTGGACTCATCTTTGTGTTTGTCCTGCTAGCCCTCAGTGTAGTATTCACTGCAGTTAATCATAACATTTTGCTAAAGACTACAATATACCTTCAGCAATAAAAGAAATACATAGTACTTGTTTTAATCATTTCTGATAGATTCAGTTGGTAAATTTAATGAGTATTTCTCAGACAAACAGTTAATCATGGTGTTCAACAGGGTTCTGTGCAAGGATCGATAGTTTTCTTATTACCTTATTTAATACTATCAGAAAACACCACATACATGTAAGTTGCTATTCAATTATACCCAGTTATCTTTATAAATTCATCTATAAATCCCAGATGGCACAAAAAAAAACTACAAGGATGCTCTAAGGCCATAAAGGTCTTAATGATGTTTAACTCTGGACACTGAAATTAGGACAAAACTGAAATTATCATATTTGGCATCTAGAATTCTCAGAAAGAGTGCCTAACCAGATACTTACAGTAAATGGCATTACCATGGCATCTTGTACTGCTTGAGGAAGCCTGTAGTCGTTTTGACCAATAAAGTGTCCTTTAAATGATAATAATAATAATAATAATAATAATAATAATAATAATAATAATAATAATAATAATAATAATTAAGACTGACTTCTTTCATGAGCACCATAATGCCAAAATCAGAAACATGTGTCAGAGGATGTTTCTGGTTTATAAATTCTAGGCTGGACTATTCAACTTCCTTGTCACTAGGGTGTCCAAAAATTTCACCGGGTGAAAAAAGATTATAAGATTAGAACACTGATTATGACCTTTCCATGGAAAGGTGACTGGACTCACAGACCAAAATGCAACAATAGCCTGGTCTGGCTTCGAAACATTTTAGGGGGTTAGATATTTTATTTGAGTGACAAGAAGATAAGTGGTGCAATATTGGGCATGGTTCTATGAAGTAGCATTTCTATGGCCCAAATATGGGATTCATAGCTGCTGGAATGCAGTCATATTACTTCTCGTGTTAATTTGTTGCACATTCAATAATCAATTGTACAATGCCTGCTAGCCCAGTATTCCACTGTTATATTACTTCTGAATTTACATCTGTCTGCATGAACAGAACATTATCAGCCTTTCAAAAGGATGTCAACTGTTCCACCAGAGGCAATATAATACTAGACCTGATAGGGTTTAAAGCGTCAGGTTGACAACCAGGATAGAGGCCAAATGAAGTTAAAAAAAATTGTTAAAAGGTTTAATACAGGCTGTCTGTCCAGAACATTCCTCTGCACTGTCTAACAGGCACTGGCACAATGTCGCTCTCTCTGTACTGTCTGGCAGGTGTTCCAGTCAACAACAATGACACTACCACTACCACTAGTTGAGCAGCTTAAGACAAGTTGCTTGCATCGACAGCACCATTTCCTCCACATCTGTCTCATCATCAGCTACAAACAGTGCATCTTTCATGCCGTTGAATGCTCAACAATAAAACAATGCTAATCCACCATACCGTTACTGACAGCAGGTTGGACTTCCTTTGAAGGGTCCAAGGTGCATGTGGAGGATGTGGACTGAAAGATGGTCAGAAACAGCAAGGTTCAGGCATTTCAGATTGGAAGTGGCAGTGTTGGTGGAGAAAACTAGATCCAGCGTGTTACCTATTATGAGTGTTTTAATGTCACCCTGGCTGTGCCAACACAGCTCCAGGTTATCTTCATCTACCGCCCCCATAAAGTTTGTACTGTGGTCATGTCATAGTTGTCTGAGATTTTCACCTCTCTTTGCTCTTTGTCTCCAGCCTCACTCCTAATTGGTGACTTAAACATTTACTGTATGTCGACTCCAGTAGGTCTTTGTCCGCCAATGACACTTCTGTGACTTCTGGACTCTCTCTTTCACATAGTATATTAAAAGGATCATCAGTTACCTCTGAGTTAGGTGGGACTTTTTATGTCTTTGCACGGTTTTCGTAAGTGCATGCGCGAGGTCAAAAATTGGCTCGCAGGTAACTCTCTCATCCTAAATGACAGGAAAACTGAAATCATCGTGTTTGACAGTAGTATTCCTCGTGGCCAACTCTGTGGTGCCTCTGGTTCCTTTGATAGTTTCCTCACCGACACTCTTAGTGACCTGGGGGGGGGGGGGTTTGGATAGCTCTTTTAATCTCAACAAACAAGTGTCTTCTGTTGTCAAAACTTGCTTCCATCAATTGCGTCTTATTAGCAAGGCCAGACATTATGTCCCGCATAGAGACCTGGAAAAGCTTATCCACGCCTTTGTGAAATTTAGGTTGGATTATTGCAACTCCCTTTACTTTGGTCTTAACTCTACTCTTCTCCATAGACTGCAAATTGTTCAGAATGCGGCCGCTCGTCTCCTTACTGGTAGTGGGCGGCGTGTCTCTATCACCCCTGTCCTTGCCGACTTGCATTGGCTTCCCGTTAAGTATCGCATTCAATTCAAAATCCTGCTGCTCACCTTACAAGTTATTAACAATATAGCGCCAAGTAAGATCATCTTCTCAGTCACTTTTGGTACAGCCGAGATCCCGGCTGAAGACTATAGAGGTGACCGAGCGTTTGCCTTGGCTGCACCCGTTCTATGGAATAACATCCCCATTGTTATCCACGAGTCTGATTCCATTCAATCCTTCAAATTGTGGTTAAAAACCCACTTATTTAGCCTCGCCTTTTCTACCATTTAATGCTTGTTTGTTAGTTAGTTTAATGCTTATTTCTATCTTCGGTCTATTCTTAACTATTTTAATCATTTTTTACATTTTTGACTGTTTTATCCTTTACACATATTGTCATTTTATGCTTTTATATGCATTTCTTTTGCTTCTGTGTTTTTAATGCCATTTAACCTGCTAGCATGTTTGGTACTTTGCCATAGCTTTCATCCTTCCCTGTTACTTCATCTTACCCTCTTGTTAAGCACTTTCGTACACCACTGGTTTTTAAATGTGCTATATAAATAAAGTTTGTTGCTATTGTTGTTGTTGTTGTTGTCACACGCTGGATCTAGTTATCTCCTCCGACACTACCACTTCCAATCTGAAGTGCTTGAACCTTGCTGTTTCTGACTATCTTGGTGTGTACTTTTCTGTTATTGTTCCTGTACCTAGGCTGCGCACTTAATGTACCATTGCATACCATACAGGAAGTTTAAGGCTGTCAGTACATTGGCCCTGAACAATCTGATCGCAAACCACTTGGCTTCAGACCCACCCATCAACATGGTTGACACACTTGTTAACCATTATAATGCGGCCATATCTAGCAGCCTCAACTGTCTTGTCCCCCATAAAACTCGGGCCGCCTCTTTTACCTTCCCTGCCTCGTGGTTCACCTCGCATCTCTGTGACCTAAAGACCACTGGCCACCGACTTGAGAGGCTCTACAAAAGGTCTGATCTCACTGTCCACCTTGAGGCATATAAAGACCATGTGAGGTCCTATTAAGCAGCTCTCTCAGGCCAAGACTCATTATTACTCTTCCCTCACTCACCAACAGCAAAATCATCCCAGATTGGTGTTCTCCACCATCAACCAACTACTTCACCCCATTAATCCACCTCTCTTTTCAGGTGCCACTGACCTCTGCAATAAGTTTTTGGACTTTTTCCAAGAAAAAATAACTCCATTCATCAATAGCTTCTGGCACCTGCACATCAATTTCAGGACGGCATTCCCCGTAGCACATCTAACTCCATGCTACTTCTCCTCTTTTTCGTCTGTGAATTATTCCCAGGTCACCAAGTGGGTCTTTCAGTCCACATCCTCTACATGCACCCTGGACCCCATGCAGACAACATTGGTCAGAGCATGTCTACCTGCTCTGTGCCCTCTTACAGTTGACATCAACTGTTCGCTGGAGTCAGGAGTGGTACCCTCCAGCTTCAAGCCACCTCAGTGACTCCTATCAAGGTGTCCAGGGCAGTGACAGTTTGCATTACCTTGAACAGTTTATTGGAGTTAAACCCAGAGATTTGGTAAGAAGTTGCCAGCACATAAATCCTCAGGAAGCCTACAGTGAGGCCAGAAGTTTGCTGTTTAATCATTATAGTAAAGAAATGAGAAGTGCAACTGCCAACATGAACCAAGCATTCAACTAGCCACACATTAAACCAGATGATGGAAAGGCTCTTCGTAGCTATTCCCTGTTTCTCAGTGGTTGTAACAAGACATCAGTCACCTACAAAAGATTGAGAACTCCACTAATCTCAGAGTTATTGTGTCGAAGCTGCCATATAAAATGAGAGAAATGTGCAGTTCTGCCTTTGACATTCAAGAAACAAGTAGAAGGAGAGTAAAGTGTACAGATCTGATCAGATTCATAAACAGACAAGCGAAAACAGCTGCAGATCCTTTGTTTGGCACCATTAAGGATGCTGATGAAGCAAAATCATATGTAAATGTGAGAATGAACAGAGCACCCTGGCCAAAGGGAAGCAGATTTGCAGTGTATCACAAGGTGCAAATGAAAAGCCACCTTAAATTAGCAAAAACTCCTCTTTTCATACTAGTAGTGGCTTCCAAAAGCCATGTATATACTGTATATGTGTATATACAGTATATACTATACGATATTCTATACTGTGAAAAACAGCGTCCTTTCACAGAATGTCAAAATGTCAAAATCATTAGATAAATACAGAAAAAATCAAACAGGTAATGAGTATGGATGTTACAGAAGTGCATTAAAATCCACTAAACAAGCTCATCTCTCACTATTCAGAGTGGGAACGTCTCAAAAGGGCAGTTTTCTGGCTGATGACGTTTGAACAGCTGCTTTGTGGCTTCCAGTCGGCATTAGAGCGAGATGGCTGACTAAACCTGAACTCCTGATAGTAGAGCAGAATTTCCCCCTAAAATTCAAATAAATACTTGATTTGACAACTTCTCTTTTAAACAGTATGTCTGGGAGTACAAAGACGGTAGTCTCAGCACAAGAAGAAGAGCATGCTAGCATGAATATTAAGTACGCGTTACAGTAAGTACGTTTTTATTGTGGTAAAGAGCACGGTAACTAGTTATTATGCCAAAATCAGGAATGCGTTAATAGTTACTGGGATTTAGATAGGGTCGTTATTTGTTACTTCGTGTGGTGGCTATCGCGGAGCTTTCACAGATTCTGTAACATTAGCAAGTGGTGGAGGCCAGCAGGTGGATGAGGGAAAGTACAAGGCGGCCCGAGGCGGACGCCGTCTGAGTGTCAGGTGAACTGAACTTCAGGTAAGAAGTTATGAACTGCAGTCTATCTGGGTCAGATATAAACCAAGTTTAGGTGTAGTTTATTTTCATTATGCTGACTTTTTCGTACTGGGTGCTAGCTAGCATGACGGCGTTTCTATACAGGCTGGGTGGGTGCTATGATGTTATAGTGAACTTTATTTTCTTCATAAGGTTAATTATTAGAGTTGCCAACCATCCCCTAAAAAACGGAATCGTCTCGTATTCAGAGAAAATATTTCGTATTGAGGTGAAAAGGAATGCAGTTTGTCCCGTACTTCAGCTACAATAAAAAAGACACAAAGCTGGAGTTATTCGGCGTCTTTACGCTGCAGCTGCCTCTTCTTCTCTCATTCTCACCCCCTTCCTCTCCTGTTGCTACTTCAATTATTAAACTGATCAATGATCAACTGATCGTCTTTTCTGTCGGAAGTCCCGTCTCTCTTGTTTGTTTATCTCCCACTTTGCGCCAGAAAGAGGAAACCAGCAGATGTCGCGCTAAACAACGGCAGCACGTTTAAGCTTGATCAGCTGTTGTTAGAATTTATTTAATATTACTTTCTAGTATCAGCTGATGTTTGCTGGAGCCACAGCTGTAAAGCTGCTGGTCATGATATCGGTTTGGTTATCTGGTGAGAGGGAAACATGAAGATGAAACCAGGAGATGTCCTTACTGAATCATCAGAGCTGTGATGGAGAAACAGGTTTAACTTTTAGGTGACATGAATGAGTTGAAGGCAAGTTATGAACTGCTTCTGAGAGACAAATAACATAGCTGTGCGTGTTCATGGAGCTTGCATTTTCACCTGCTGGACATCACTACCTGACAAGTTATACTTGCGCCTATACTCTGAGACCTGTGTCTCTGAGTGGGAGACCTGATATCACATTAACGTGTATCCTTGTATTAACAAACATGCCATATTGGCCCAGTTTATTTTTCTTATCATAGTTGTGAGAAGACCATAAATAGCATTTGGATTTTCTGTTGTACAGTTCATTTGCTGTTATGGAGTTCTTGTTATGGATAAAAAGGGTCCTTTTTTTGTTTCAAAATAGCTGATAACTATTCGCTGATAGCTGCCAACATATGTGAACAAATATAATACACACTATATAGAACAACTTTATAGTAACTGTTGATATAGAGCGTTATTAAATTTATTGCTAATGCAATCATATGGCACATTGACTTTTGAGGAAATTTTAGGTGGCACTCGTTATCAGAAAGGTTGCCTACCCCTGCTGTAATGTAATCGGCCTACAAATGCAGCCTCCGAAGGATGCAGCCCCTAAATTTGGACACAGCTACGATACCAGAGACTGCTTCTTCTTCTTTAGCGTTCATTGGCAGCCTGCATCCTTGTACATGCATTGCTGCCATCTTCCGTTTCAGTGCGTTATTACACTCTTCAATCCTACTACTTATTCCTGTGTCTTTCAGGATCTTACAAAACTTCAAACGACGTGTCAACTATTAAATTAGTCTAGTTGCAATTAGTGACTAGTCGACTACTTCAGACATACATGCAGCGAAAACCTGACTAATTCTTTAAACGTACCTGAACAATAGGCTCGCCAACAGTGGCATCCTCTGACACCACTGCAGTGTAGACACTGCGGCTAAACATGGGTGGATTGTCATTTACATCTGTTAGGTCTATGTTCACAGTAGTAACGGCACTCAAAGAGGGCGTGCCACCATCACGAGCCTCTACTGTCAGGAAGTAATCTCTGCAGGTCTCATAATCAAGAGGCTGGGCAACTAAAATGGCACCTGAATAAGAGAAAGGGAAAGGGGAAGAGAAGATAATTATAGACATTTGTAATGGGTTGGAATTTCAAAATGTTAACAAACTGGGAGATTATAAATTGCTTTACTAATCATATTGACTCCTTAAAGCAATAAGCGAAATTTGCCTTTTCACACAACACTTCATTTATTTTATTCTATACCTACAATCGATAACGAATCACTCTTACACACCTCCAAATGCACTGACCAGTTGGAGGTCTTGTGCGGATTGTGAGAGGCTGGGAAATGCCTTATAGAGATTGGATCACCTGCTCTACTTTCTGAGCTCATATTGTTGCTATAAATACTTACCATCATTATATAGTTTATACAGCCTTCTATTTAAAATCCTTAAATAGAAGGCATTTAAACATTTGGTAAATTCTAGAAGGACATGTGTACCATAATTAAGTATTTTTTATCCATCCCTTTCTGCCACGTATCCAAGTTTGGGTCACAGGGGGCAGCAGTCTAAATATAGAAGTCCCTTACCCCGGCCAACTCTTCCAACTTCCACATCAAGTCACTTCCAAGCCAGCTGACAGATCATTTGTCTCCAGTAAGCCCTGGGTTAGGGTAACCCTAAGTAGGACATGCCTGAAACACACCACCTACCAGGTGTCAATGAGGCATTCTTATGCTCAAACCAGCTCAACTGGCTCCTTTCGAAATGGAGGAGCGGTGGCTTACATAAAGTCATTCTCGAATCACCTCCTTTAGTTTTGGGTAGATCAACCACGTTTTTCATGATCATCCTCACCCAATGAGCCAAGATCTTGAATGGAGCTCCAGACCAAGGGCAATGGCAAGGAAAAATAATTGAATTGATAATGAAAAATATTACAAGATAAAGAAGATGAAGATAAAGAAGATTAAAAAATATTTGAAATATGCAACCATATGTTCTGGACACTCGGGTAAAGAGAGGGGCTGAGCTGTCAACTGATCACCACCTGGTGGTGAGCTGGATCAGGTGGCGGGGGAGGACGCTGGACAGACCTGGTGCACCTAAACGCGTAGTGAGGGTGTGCTGGGAACGTCTAGCAGAAGCCCCAGTCCACGATATCTTCAACGCACACCTCCGGCAGAGCTTCAACAGCATTCCGAGGGAGACTGGGGACATTGAGTCCGAATGGACCATGTTCAGTGTCTCCATTGCCGAAGCTGCTGCATTTAGCTGCGGCCGCAAGGTGGTTGGTGCCTGCCGTGGTGGTAATCCCCGAACCAAATGGTGGACACCAGAGGTGAAGGGAGCCACCAGGCTGAAGAAGGGGTCCTATCGGGCTTGGTTAGCCTGTGGGACTCCGGAGGCAGCCGACAGGTATCAACAGACCAAGCGGAATGCGGCTCAGGCAGTGGCTGAAGCAAAAACTCGGGTGTGGGAGGAGTTCGGAGAGGCCATGGAAAAAGACTTTCGGACTGCCTCGAAGAGATTCTGGCAAATCGTCACGCGTCTCAGGAGCGGAAAGCGGTGCTCTACCTGCACTGTGTATAGTGCTGGCGGAGCGCTGCTGACGTTGACTGAGAAAATTGTCAGGCAGTGGAAGGAATACTTCGAGGACCTCCTTAATCCCACTGACACGTCTTCCGAGGGGGAAGCAGAGTCTGGGGATGAGGGGAATGACCCGCCAATTTCCGGGGGCGAGATCACTGAGGCAGTTAAACAACTCCTTGGTGGCAGAGCCCCTGGTGTTGATGAGGTCCACCCCGAGTTCCTGAAGGCTCTGGACGTTGTAGGGCTGTCCTGGTTGACACGCCTCTGCAATGTTGCGTGGAGATCAGGGGCAGTACCTGTGGACTGGCAGACCGGGGTGGTGGTCCCCATCTTTAAGAAGGGGGACCGGAGGGTGTGTTCCAACTACAGGGGGATCACACTCCTCAGCCTCCCTGGGAAAGTCTATGCCAGGGTGCTGGAAAGGAGAGTTCGTCCGCTAGTCGAACCTCGGATACAGGAGGAACAATGCGGTTTTCGTCCTGGGCGCGGAACACTGGACCAGCTCTTTATCCTCTCGAGGATACTTGAGGGTGCAGGGGAGTTTGCCCAACCAGTCTACATGTGTTTTGTGGACTTGGAGAAGGCATTCGACCGTGTCCCTCGGGGTGTCCTGTGGGAGATGTTGCGGGAGTATGGGGTGTCTGGCCCATTGCTACGGGCCATTCGATCCCTAACCAAGAGCTTGGTTCGCATTGCCGGCAATAAGTTGGACTCGTTCCCGGTGGGTGATGGGCTCCGCCAGGGCTGCCCTTTGTCTCCGGTTCTGTTCATAATTTTTATGGACAGGATTTCTAGGCGCAGCCAAGTGGCGGAGGGCTTTCGCTTTGGTGGCCTCAGAATCTCATCTCTGATTTTTGCGGATGATGTGGTTCTGTTGGCTTCATCGGGTGAGGGCCTCCAACTCGCACTGGAACGGTTCGCAGCCGAGTGTGAAGCAGCGGGAATGAGGATCAGCACCTCCAAATCTGAGGCCATGGTTCTCAGCCAGAAAAGGGTGGAGTGCCCACTCCAGGTCAGGGATGAGTTCCTGCCCCAAGTGGAGGAGTTCAAGTATCTCGGGGTCTTGTTCACGAGTGATGGGAGAAGGGAGCCGGAGATCGACAGACGGATTGGGGCTGCAGCTGCAGTAATGCAGACGCTGCACCGGTCCGTCGTGGTGAAGAGGGAGCTGAGTGTAAAAGCGAGGCTCTCAATTTACCGGTCGATCTACGTCCCTACCCTCACCTATGGCCACGAGCTGTGGGTAGTGACCGAAAGAACGAGATCGCGGATAGAAGCGGCAGAAATGAGCTTCCTCCGAAGGGTGGCTGGCCTCTCCCTTAGAGATAGGGTGAGAAGTTCGGCCATCCGGGAGGGGCTCAGAGTAGAGCCGCTGCTGCTCCACATCGAAAGGAGCCAGCTGAGGTGGTTCGGGCATCTGACAAGGATGCCCCCTGGGCGCCTCCTGGGTGAGGTGTTCCAGGCATGTCCCACCGGGAGGAGGCCCCGGGGCAGACCCAGGACACGCTGGAGAGATTATATCTCTCGGCTGGCCTGGGAACGCCTTGGTGTTCCCCCGGATAAGCTGGAGGAGGTGGCTGGGGAAAGGGAGGTCTGGGCCTCTTTGCTTAGGCTGCTGCCCCGTGACCCGGCCTCGGATAAAGCGGATGAAGATGGATGGATGGATGGAACCTTTTTTTTTACTTTTGCTTTTCTTTTTAATGAGGATATTTCAAAAATGCTGGGGTGCAGGAATCAAAGCAAAGGATACAAACAGACTGAACAAACTCATCAGGAAGGCCGAGTCTCTTGTTGGCATAAAGCTCGCCACCCTGGAGGAGGTGATCAGTAACAGAATGCTGACAAGACTGCTGGCAATCATGGACAATGAAACCCACCCCATCCATAACACACTGGACGACTTGAAGAGCAGTTTCAGCAATAGGTTCCTTCAACCTTGCTGTCTGATGGAACGTTACAGGAGATCATTCCTTCCTGCTGTTATCAGACTCTGTAATTCTTCCACTTGGGTCAGACCCACACATGTGGAACAGAATTAATCAAACTTTAATGCACCGTGTCACTTTTTAATACCACTACATAGTTGCACAAATAGTTGTCCTTTTATATTCATAGTTATACCTATATCTCAATATTTATCCATTTATCTTAGTCTTTATCCATTATAACTCATTTTATATGAGTGCTTGTTGTTTGTTGTATATTTGCTGCTATGACAACTCAAAGAGCGATTCAGAAGACCCCTATGAAAAGACCATCGTAGGAACAGTTCACCCTGCCCGGGATAGGGTTACCGGGGCCTCGCCCTGGAGCCAGGCCCAGGGAGGGTGCCCGAGAGCAAGCGTCTGGTGGCCGGGACTTGGTCCATGGGGCCTGGTCGGGCACAGCCGAAAAAAGGGACATGGGCCCATCTTCCTGCAGGCCCACCACCCGCAGGAGGCACCGTCGGGTCGGGTTCAATGTGAGCCGGACGGCGGCCAGGAGCGGAGGTCCTGACAGACCGAACCCTGGCTACCAAGACTGGCAACTGGGACATGGAATGGGGAAGGAGCCTGAGCTAGTGCATGAGGTTGAGAGGTACTGGCTAGATATATACGGGCTCACCTAAATGCATGGCCTGGGCTCTGGAACCAGCCTCTTGGATAGAAGCTGGGCTCTGTCTCAGTCTGGAGTTGCCCATGGTGAGAGGCGGCGGGCCGGGGTGGGTATCTCTGTATCCCTTCAGCTTGCTGCTGGTATGTTGGGGTTTCTCCCAGTGGATGAGAGGGTTTGTTCCCTTCGCCTTCGGGTCAGGGAATGGGTCCTGACCGTCGTCTGTGCTTATACGCCAAGCGGCAGTTCAGAGTACCCAGCCTTCTTGGAGTCCCTGGGTGGGGCACTGGAGGGTGCTCCTCATAGGGACTCCGTTGTCCTACTGGGAGACTTCAATGCTCATGTGGGCAATGACAGCAAGATCTGGAAGGGTGTGATTGGGAGGAACGGCCTCCCGGATCTGAACCAGAGCAGTGTTTTGTTATTGGACTTCTGTGCAAACCACAGTTTGGCCATAACGAACACCATGTTCGAACATAAGAGTGTCCATAAGTGTACGTGGCACCAGGACACTCTAGGCCACAGGTCAATGATCAATTTTGTAATCGTATCACCAGACCTGAGGCCATATGCTTTAGACAACTGGGTAAAGAGATGGGCTGAGCTGTCAACTGATCACCACCTGGTGGTGAGTTGGATCAGGACACAGGACACAGCACAGGACAGACCTGGTGTGCCTAAATGTAAAGTGAGGGTGTGCTGGGAACGCCTAGCAGAGGCTCCGGTCCGCAAGATCTTCAACTCACACCTCTGGCAGAGCTTCAACAGCATTCCGAGGGAGACTGGGGACATGGAGTCCGAATGGACCATGTTCAGCATCTCCATTGCCGAAGCTGCTGCACTGAGCTGCGGCCACAAGGTAGTTGGTGCCTGTCATGGTGATATTCCCCGAACCAAATGGTGGACACCAGAGGTAAGGGGAGCCTCCAAGTTGAGGAAGGAGTCCTGAGGCAGCTGATAGGTACCGACAGGCCAAGCGGAATGCGGCGCGGTCGGTGGCTGAAGCAAAAACTTGGGTGTGGGAGGAGTTTGGAGAGGCCATGGAGAAAGACTTTCGGACTGCCTCGAAGAAATTCTGGCAAACTGTCAGGCGACTCAAGAGGGGAAAGCGGTGCTCTACCTGCACTGTGTATTGTGTGGATGGAGTGCTGCTGACTTCGACTGAGAAAAATGTCAGGCGGTGGAAGGAATACTTCGAGGACCTCCTCAATCCCACTGGCACGTCTTCCGTGGTGGAAGTAGAGTCTTGGGATGAAGGGGATGACCCGCCAATCTCTGGGGGCGAGGTCACTGAGGCAGTTAAACAACTCCTTGGTGGCAGAGCCCCTGGGGTGGACGAGGTCCACCCCGAGTTCCTGAAGGCTCTGGATGTTGTAGGACTGTCTTGGTTGACATGTCTCTATATTGTTGCATGGAGATCAGGGGCTGTACTACTGGACTGGCAGACCGGGGTGGTGGTCCCCATCTTTAAGAAAGGGGACCAGAGGGTGTGTTCCAACTACAGGGGAATCACACTCCTCAGCCTCCCTGGGAAAGTCTATGCCAGGGTGCTGGAGAGTCTGCTGGAAACAGCTGGTGGAATTTTTTTAAGAGCATTGGTTAGAGGAGAGAGAAAGTTAAGTAAATATTCAGCTAGAACATTTACTAGAAGTGCTGCTCCTGTACAGTGTACTGTATAGCAGATCAACAGAGTGGGAGGGAATAGAAAGATAGGAATAAATAGGAAGCAACAGGACTCGTCCAAAATTATGGCCTTTCTTGTGACTAAATTAATTACAGACCACTTACTTATAGCAAAACTCTTGGGGAAGATGCTCTGTCCTCATTTTCCTGAAGTATTATGTCAGAACAACATCTCTGAAATTCTGAATTTCAGTCATGCTTTAGACATTATCATAGTACTGAGAATGTACTTATGAGGTTTACAAATGAACTACTAATATAGATGAATGCTCTATTTTTGTACTACTTAACCTATTGCAATATTTTATACAATAAACTATCAAACTTTGATAGAGAAACTGCAGCTCCAACCACTCCTGTATCAACCAGTGTACAGTCTTAGATCCGAAGGCAGAAACCTGCTAACTGTTGCCACCTAACACGTAAACCAATTTGCCATTAGAGCTCCTCAGTTGTGGAATGGGAATGGCCTGCCTAACCTCAACTCATAAGTGAATTATCTAAAGCTTTTTAAAAACAAATAAAGTTGAAGTTTATCTGTCTCTCTCTCTATCTCAAATAATGCACATACATATATACATATATATATATATATATATATATATATATATATATATTTATTTTAGGGGTGCAACGATACACAAAATTCACGGTTCGGTTCGATACTTTGGTGTCACGGTTCAATATTTTGTCGATACAAAAAAAAAATGTTCATGCCTTTTTAATTTGTCATTTATTAAAATTATAAATATATATTTTAACTCAAAAGTACAGTTTTTAAATTTAATATGGATTTTACATGGACGCAAACGTGCGTTTGCGTCCATATAAAAGGCACTGTTTTTGTCTGCTAGAGTGGGATTTTCACGGCACATTCTGCACCAAATCTCTGTGCGTTCATCATTTGTTTGAAGCCAGCTCACCTCCTGCAACCACTTTTTCGAGAATATGCGCTTCTTTTGTGGTTCGGACTCCTTCTGACATTTCTTTGGAGGTGGAGGAACACCAAAGTAATTGCTTAAAGGAGCTTCTTCGACATCTTTAAGAGTTCTAAACAAATGTCTGTCCTCCTCCAGAAAATCCTATGTACGCAAAAACGCGTTGCAACTTCTTATCTTGTGCACGTTTTTTATTTTGACAGCGAATGCGCACCTGTGGACTTTCCCGAGCACTGTGTCGATCTGAGAAAGCAAGACCGAGACAACGAGACCAAGACAAGACCGAGGGATACGAGACCAAAAGAAGACCAAGACCAAAGTCTGTCGAGACCAAAAGAAGACCAAGACCAAAGTCCGTCGAGACCAAGACCACATAAAAGTGGTCTCGAGACATCCAACTCTAGTTGGACCATTATTTATTTTTCAACAGGACAAACCCCAAACACATCTCCAGGTTGTGTAAGGGCTGTTTAACCAAGGAGAGTGATGGAGTGCTCTGCTAGGCTTCACAGTCACCTGACGTAAACCCCATCATCCCAAACCATTTGGTTTGGGATGATGGGCTTTAAGCCAGATGGTTTGGGATGACGGACTCCAAAGTAAAGGCAAAAGGACCAACAAGTTGTCAGCATCTCTGGAAAGTCCTCAAGATTGTTGGAAAACCATTTCAGGTAACTACCTCATGTAGCTTATCAAGAGAATGCCATGAGTATGCAAAGCAGTAATTAAAGCAAAGGGTGGCTATTTTGAAGAACCTAAAATATATAACATGTTTTGTTTTTTACTCACTAAAACTGGAACCACATTAAATTAGAATTGTATCTTATTCTGATTTTAAGATTAGACTTGAGTGCTGCATAAATAGTTTAATTGATTTCTTATTTTTATCCTTTGATTGTTCTTTTTTCATTGTTTCTGAAAAGCACTTTGTAACCCTGGTTTTTAAAAGTGCAGTACAAATAAACTATCATTATTATTATTATTGTTATAATTACAATATTGATGGGCAATTTGTATGGCCAAGTCTTGATATTCACTGATGCTCATGAACATTCTACCTTATGATGAAAATCTGTGAGACATTTTTAATGGCCCTAAGAACAACAGATAATGTTGTGAGTCAACATAGCATAGTGAAAGCTGATAGAGATCAAGTTAGAGAAAGATACAGATATATAACATCTTAGAAACTGTAAGAGCAATGAAAAGCACAGACTAATACTGTAACACCTACACAAAGTGAGAGGGTGTCCCTCACTCACCAGTGAGTGGATGAATGTGGAACTTTCCGTGCTCATTCCCTGATCGGATACTGTAAGTAATCTCAGCATTAGTCCCGATGTCCTTGCTGGCAGCGTAAACTCTCAGAACTTCAGTACCTACTCCCACATCTTCTGGCACAGATGCCAACTGATCACGTCGCTCAAACACAGGTGGATTGTCATTGATGTCCAGGACAGTAATTGTGACATTGACCAGTGAGTAGAGTGGGAGTGGTGAGCCTTGATCAGATGCACAAACTGTTATCTGATAAAATGGCTGGATTTCACGGTCGAGAACTCTTTCCAGGACCACGATGCCTGAGTATTTGTCGATAGAGAAACATCCTCCTGCAGAGTCAGCCAGGGAATAGATCACCATACGCCCCGGACCTACAGCAATGTCAAAAGAAAAGGGTGAAGCTTTGGGCCTCAGTACACTGAAAACAACACGTTTGCCAGTGCTTGGATTTGTCTTCTTACCAAATGTTGTTATCTTTTGTAGGAGACGATATGAGATTTATACCCAGTTATAAATTTTTTTTTTACTAGTGGCCTGACATAAAACCTCTATAAAACTCTATTAACTATTAGACTGAATATTTTAAGCACTTCAAAATTTGTATACAATTAGTTTAACTTCTTTTTAGTACTACAGTATATTAGGTAAGCTTTTATATTAACATTTCCCTGTTACTATTTTTCTCTAAAAGAACTGTTTGATTTTGCATTAGCTTCTTTCACTTCATGCAGGTTTTGAATTAACATGTCTGGAAATGTCTGATAAACAGGGCTGCACATAAGTGGTCCGCAGGTACACATTTGCTGTCAAAATAAAAGACGCGCACCAGACAAGAAGCTGGAACGTGGATTTGCGTAAATAAGATGTTCTGGAGGAGGATAGACATTTGTTCAGAACTCTTAAAGATGTCGATATTTTAAAGATGTAAGCAATTACTTTGCTTACGGAATTTCTCGGAATTTCCGGGAATACGCGCTTCTTTTGCGGTGGAGGAACACCAAAGTAATTGCTTGTGGAGCTTGCTTCTTCGACAGCTTTAAGACTTCTGAACAAATGTCTGTCCTCCTCCAGAACATCTTATGTACACAAACGCGCGTTCCAACTTCTTATCTGGTGCGAGTCTTTTATTTTGACAGCGAATGTGCACCTGAGGACCACTTATGTGCAGCCCTGCTGAAAAAAATATTTCAGAATGTTTTTTCCTTAAAGGTTGTCTCCTTGTGAAATGATTTGTGCCTTCCAGCACTCATGCTATTTTCACACTGCTTCATGAAAGGAAGTTCATAACAGTCCACAAGCAAGGACCTCTGTGTCAATCTAATCCAACTTTCATTTTCAGCATGACCAAACTCTTCCTCGTGGTTCAAACCCAGACATCAGGTCGCAAGCATGATGTGCATCATGCTTAATGACATTTTTTGTGTTTTTGTGAGAATTCCGGGGAGTGATCCAAAAGGAGTGCTGGAAAGTTTGAGCACTTCAGAAAGAGCCAAATTTCAATTAGGTATGTTGTGTACCTCATTTATATTAAATACTGCTAATTTTTTTTGATGTGGCTCAATTAGTTGCACCTTGAGTAATTGGTTTCTTGTGATGCAGATTAGCAATGGAAGCAGTACTTGTAGTAGTGATAATATAAACAGTTGCCTAGTGTATCACCTTCATCAGGGTCTATGGCCTGGATACGTGTAAGTAGGGCTTTGGTGACTGTGTCTTCATAGACGCTGGTGGTGTACCGAGACTGGGTGAAAATAGGTGGATTGTCATTCACATCAGTTACTGTCAGATACACCACAGCATGGCACCACCGCCCACCACCATCAGTAGCCTGGGCAACCAGTTGATAACTAGGTGTCATCTCACGGTCCAGAGGCACAGATGACTTGATCTCACCTGGACAGGTTTAAAACAAGATATGAAACATTGTGATGGAGCCAAACGGGGGGATGACATTTGGCTTGTGTATGATTAAGTTGCGATTCATGCTAATTCAGAGAAAAAGTGTGTATTTAAAGTAGGTCTGCATCCATACCACTGTCTGGGTCAATAGTGAAGTCTTGGGATCCAGGACCATGTAGAGAGTACTGAATCCAAGCACTGATACCCATATCAGCATCTGTAGCTCCAACCCTCAACAAAACACTAGTGACTGGGAGGTCCTCTGGAATGTAGGCAGTATACATAACCTGCAGTCACACACACACACACACACACACACACACACACACACACACACACACACACACAACTAGTTATGCCAAATCAGTTACGTAGAAAAACAAAACAAAACAATACACAACTTTATTTCTCACCTTGTCACAGATTGGGCTGTTGTCATTGGTGTCTACCACTGTCACTTCTACTGTTGCTTGGGAAACAAACAATCCATCACTAGCTGTGACGTTGATGTTGTATAGGTTGCATTCTTCCCTGTCGAGTGGGCCCTTTACATACATCTTCCACTCACCCTGGACCAGACCCAGGGCAAATACACCACGATAGTTCCCACCTGGGCGGCACACACAATTAAATACAGGATCAGTCAAGAAATTAGTTAAGTATGGCTGTGAATCCATTTGTAAAATCTGAAGTGCAGTAAGGTCATTTTTAGTTTTCACTGTGGCTGAAGGCAAAGTTCAAAGTCAAAACCTGTATATTCTAAGTCAAGTTCAAATTTTAAACTATATTTAAAGTTCAAAATGGGCATAAACATCTTAATTTCATTTGAAATGTTTTGACACAGAGTAAAGTCAATTAAATATATTTTTAAAAATTGTCATTAGTGTTATCCATACAGTAATTTGTCATTTCTGTGCAAAATAATGAGCATGTTGCTGTGGCAGGGTGTGTTTTGTGGCTCAGCTACAGGGGAGGGGCAGAGCAGTGGGTTCAGGGGACAGTGATGTGGAAGGCTGCCTGGCACAGCTGAGATCCATCATGCTAACCATGCCTTCCCTATTTCAGTAGCTGCTGAGGCCCAGAAGAGGTATGTGAGGTTTGGAGTGGAGAACAGTGGGCTGGAGCCCACTGGAAAGTGTACAGTCACAGAAGTATATACATATGTGAGAGTAAAATAAAAATCAGTTTGCCAAATAAACCTGTGGAATAGGGCTGGGTATCGTCACTGATTTCTAGAATCGATTCAATTCCGATTCACAAGGTCCCGAATCGATTCGATCCACGATTCGATTTAATTAGATTCAATTCGATTTGAATCTGGGAAATTTTGACAGTCAGAAATAATTCAGATCAGTACATTTACATATTTTTGTATCTATTAAAAGGAAGCTGACACACGCAAGACTTTATCAAAGGTGTGAGCATCACAGCAGAGGCCTTTGTGTCAAAGTAGCTGAAGATAAAACACAGAAAAACATGAAGGTGATTTTCCTGGCCTGAGATTTTATAAAAATAATCTGCAGTACATCAAAAACGAAAGAAAACCATTAATCAACACATGAACATTACCTCTGAAGTTACAGCGGTTTTATTAGAGACACGGCTGAGCGTTTTGCATTTTGCTTAATTTTAAAAAGTTTAAATTTGTTCAATCAGAAATTAGGTTTACTTTTCGGAAGTAAGTAAAAGGGGAAAAAAAACGCCGGCCGACAGCGCTGTAAACAACGGTAGACTTGTGCGTAACAAGCAAGCGAATAATGCAGAAAAGAGAGAGAGAGAGAGCTGTGCATGAAGTGTGATTTTTATCCTGAAAAGTCAGCAAAAGTCAGAGTGAATTCATGATGATGTTTATGTGAAGCGTAGTTTGGATCTTCTTTTGCTGCTGGTTCGGTCAATATTGTTTGGAGAGAGATAAAACTAACAGCCATATGATCAGCGCAAAAAGGGCTTAAACACACAGCGCGGACCCGCGGATCAGAATCAGCAAGCTGTCGGCTTTCAGCCCCGATCGTCAGCTGAGAAAGGCGACATCTCACTGATTCTGATCCGCGGGTCCGTGCTGTGTGTTTACGTCTTTGTGCAGAAGCCGTGTACCTGCTCTCATTTACTGTCTTAGCTGTTTGGTGGTTGTTGAAATTTTGTGATCTTTCACCTGAGATTCTGGCATTTCGGGCAAAATAAATTAATATTAAAAAATCGATTCAGGATTTTAATGAATCGATTTTACGTTATCCAAGCCAGAATCGATTTTAATCGATAAATCGATTATAAAAACCCACCCCTACTGTGGAATCATCGGGTCCTTTATATAAAGTCTTTATCGCTGAGTGTAAGATACACAAGTTGTCTGTCTGGTAGCTTGAACTACTATTACTTCAGACTTTGCATCGTGTGACTATCTGACATCATACTGTTGCTGATTTTTAAAAACTGTTTTGTTTTGTTTTCTTTGTTTTTCAATTTATTTAACTTTTTTTGGCTGTCCTGCCTGGCTGCTTCGGAAATTAGAATTATGATCTGAACTGCACTGTTGTGTATCTTGGTTTTCAGGACAGGCAGAAGCTTGTAAGAGAAACAAACACCTGGAACACAAGAATTCGAAAATGCAATCAACAATCTTATTCTGATATTGGTGTATGTGTGTGCGAATGTGATAGAGGAAAAAGAGCAGGATTGTCAAGTTCAAGTGTGTGTGTGTGTCTTTGTCATTAAATGTACTTAGAAATTAGTGAGGGAAGTGACGGGAAAAGGTAAGCGACCTATGTTGTAGGTGACGTCAGACGCTGGAGATTTGGCGGAAAAAAAGCGTAGAATTTAACAAAGTTTCTTTAAGCTTCAGTATTGCCAAATAAACTAATCAATTGTCATATAACTAACAACATCTGTCCTATCATGTCTAACACCCTGGAGGACAACGGGGAGAGTTTAGACGCTCTCCAAGATTACATCGACCGGTGCTTTAGTAATGAAGAAGGCTCAGAGTGCATCTTCCCCAGCCAAAATTGAGACACCGTCATCGAAGAGATGTCGCCCGGCAGACTCCCCCGGTACAACATTGCCTGCCGGTGTTCTTGGAATCCATCCTACCTGGCAAACCATCCTACCCGTTGTTTCTGCGCATGCGCACAGTGGCAAATTGTCCTACCTTTGTGAATATTAGCTAGAAAAATACTCTGACCGGTAAAATTAACTGCCAAACCAACCTACCTTTGTGAATGTCACCTACAAGCAGTGTTGGTCAAGTTACTTGAAAAAAGTAATCAGTAACTAATTACTGATTACTTCCCTAAAAAAGTAATCCCGTTACTTTACTGATTACTTATTTTCAAAAGTAATTAATTACTTAGTTACTTAGTTACTTTTTAAAAATACGATTTACAACCTGAGTAGGTGACAAAGCGATAGATCTTTCAGCCCAATTCTACTTTTTCTGCATAATCCATCATACAAAATGTAATAATACGGAAAAGTCTCTTTTTAAAACTTGTTTTATTAGTTTTAACCTTTTAACTTTATGCATCAAGCAAAAATTTAATTATATGCAACATTCTCTGACTGGAAGAAATTTATCTAACATTTAAATTTATTTTCTGCACATTCCAGCACATAAAATATTTTTTTGTGTGCGTGTTTACACTCACTCTTTCAAATAGATGCAAGTAAAACAGAACAGAAAATAAATAACATCAAAGACTAGCGCTCCTGTTGCTCTGTTTTCACCTGTAAAGCAGGAGTGGCGTAGGCGGAGGTTTACCCTGGTGCAGGTGTGCCGCAGCGGTCAGTGGAAGAATCCGCGAGTTTCTCTGTGAGTTTCCCATTACGTCATAGCGCACTCGGTGCTTGCTTGGAAGTTTAGGGGGGGTTTTTCGCTGTAAAAAGAAGTTTTCTTCCCACGCACAACGGACACTAATGTTTTTGTCACTTTTTATGGAATCAAACTCAAAGTAAGGTCAGTACTTCCACGCTTTAAACGCTGCACGCTCATACTCTCTCCCGCACTCATATGATCCATTGTTGATCTGCACACAGCTGTTGTCACGAACGTCGCACTCGCTTACGTCACTGTCATGAGACATTCTCGCAAAAAAAAAAAAATCACGATTTTAGTAATGCTGGGCAGACACTGTGCGATTTTTGGCCCATTTTGAGCCGATTTTTGAGTCGTGCGACCGTTTTGGCGATCGGCCCGATTTTGGCCTTCATCATGCGTCGTGCATCGTGTATTATACGTGGGGTAACGAGAAGCGATTGACACCTCACGACGAGCTCCCGATCATCAATCGCTTGGTCGTGAGGGTGTCACCGCAGTTTCTCACACTGCGCACGCGCAAACACAAATGTCAGCGAAAAAGACGGCGCAGCACGGCAGTGCAGCGTGTGATCTGGACACAAGCGATGGAGGCACAACTTGTAGAACTTTGGAAAGCTCATCCGAGCCTTTTTGATGTGGCCTCACAAAATTATCACGACCACAACAACCGTGAAAATAGTTGGATCTACACTGCTGCTCAATCACAGCTGCCTGATCAATGTTTTTCATTAGCAATTTAGCAAAGTTGATGGCGGTGGTGTGCGTGTCTGTGTGAGTGAAAGACAGAGGGGGAGAGCGCGACAGGTTTTCTGTTATAACCTTCATTTTTATGGACGCACTCAGGATCTAATGTTCATTAGATTAACCACACTTATACAGACTGTATATAACAACCAACTCTAAAATGTTTGTTCACAGAGAAAAGACACAGGCAGACTACTCTAACGACATGTGATGTTACAACACTAGTGAAATATTAGTGTCATTTCATTCATTTCAAAGATTTATTTGCATGACGCACAAACAGACACAATTGAAAGGTACAAATCGTTAGCTTCATAGCATAATTGCCTAAGTCATTTGACTAAGTCAATGACTTAGGCACTTATGCTATGAAGCTAACGAAATGTATTGTGCATGAAACGAATTCAAACGTGCTGCAGATGTGTGTCACAAGTTGAGCTGGCTGTAGGCTGTGGCACTTGGCCAGAGGTGGCACTGGTTGATTCGAGTCCATGTTAGCGCACACAAAGTAAACTGCTCGCTTTAGTTGTGAAGCAATCACGCTGAAACCGGAGAAATAAAACGTGCGAGGGGAACAATAACGACGACAAGAGTCTACCGATCGTTTACTCGTGCTGTGCTGTGAACAACATCGGCGTGGTGTTAATTGTTTGCTGTTTTCGCGATTGCGTCGCGCATGACGATATCACCAGGTAAACTCGCCACATTTTTAAACATTTTGTCGTTCAACAGCATCAAGACTGACGGAGTGTGTTTGAGATAACCTCACAAGTGTCACAGATGACACATTTGGCGTTTTTTTTGCCGGTTTGTCAGTAGCAGCTCCTGAAACGCAAGACTGCCACACATCTGTTCGACCAACGCCAGTTGATCTAAACGCCAGTAGATCTAAACGCCAGTAGATCTGGAACACCGGCTCTGCGTGGACGGACAGCTCTACCGTGACACCGGCACCACTCCGTGGTTATATTGACTGCACTCCAGATAAGAACCCGCTACACTCTTTTCTTATTCATTCACACTTTCTCCTTTAACATGAGTTTAACCTTGTAATATCAGTATGATGTCATAGCCGATATAACACCGTCACCCTCCGTCATTGCTTTAATTGGAATGTTTCTGTTTCTTTTTTTTTTTTTTGTCGCTCACTGTTCTCATGGTTTTTTTCCTTCTCTTTTCTTTCACTGCTGTGATCGCCTACTTCCCCACTCACCTATAAACACCCTCTATTTCTGCATATTCACACACCACGATCACGCAAAAAACATGCGCTCAACGGCAGCACATTTACAACAGCCTCACAGCACACACAGACTTATAGGACACACACGCAAGCCACGCTTGTTCATATTAGTGAATATACACACACATAGACTTATGGAGCCTCTCACCACACATTTTGTTTTCTCTTTCTATTTACAAACAAGTGATGTCTCCACATTTTCTTCGTCTAAACGAAACACCCAGCGTACATCATTAGACATACACACACAATTATGGGCACACTAAGGTTTGTCACATGGAATGTAAATAGAGCTGGTACCAGAGAAAAAATGTTAAAGATATTTAACCAGCTTAAAAAACTACAGGCAGATGTTGTTTTATTATAAGAGACTCACAGACCTGTCACAGGTTTAAACGAACTTAAAACACCTGAGTTTCCTAATGTGTTTGCAGCCTGTTATAATTCTAGACAAAGGGGAGTAGCAATTTTTATACATAAAAATGTTAATTTTATAGTACTCGATACAGTTATAGATCCAGAGAGTAGATTCCTTATTATTAAATTATCAGTATTTAACAAAAAGCTATGTATTGTAAGTATATATGGTCCAAATGTTGATGAATCCTCATTCTTCCACGGATTTTTTAGTGCACTCTATGAACACCTTGATTGCACACTTATTCTTGGAGACGACCTCAACCTTGGACTAAATGAAGAAATGGATAGGCCCAACACAACAGGAACTAAGCGCAATTGGCAGTCCACAAATATAATCGAACAGTATATGAGTAACTTTGGCCTTTGCGATGCATAGCGCTCCCTTCACTCCAACAGTAAGGAATATTCTTTCTTCTCACATGTCCATCACTCCTACTCTGGTCTAGATTATTTCCTAGTCAGCAGCTCACTGCTGAGTGATATTTCAGACACTGAGATTCACCCTATAGCTGTCAGCGATCATGCTCCTGTATCTTTAACACTAATACATAAGAAGAACGCTACACCAAGTAAAAACTGGAGATTCAATACATCGCTGCTCAAAGATGAAGACTTTATTAAATATTTTAAAGAGTGGACTTCATATTTAGACTTTAATGACACTCCCGGAACATCGGCTTCTGTTCTATGGGAAGCAGGGTAAGCTGTGATGAGAGGTAAAATAATTTCTTTCTCCATCCATCCATTCGCTACCGCTTATCCTTTTCAGGGTCGCGGGGGGCGCTGGAGCCAATCCCAGCTGTCATAGGGCGAGAGGCGGGGTACACCCTGGACAGGTCACCAGTCTGTCGCAGGGCTAACACACAAGGACAGACAACCATTCGCACTCACGTGCCACACCTAGTGGCAAATTGCCACACCTAGTGGCAATTTGGATTATCCAATTAACCTATCCCCACAAACTGCATGTCTTTGGACGGTGGGAGGAAGCCGGAGTACCCGGAGGGAACCCACGCAGACACGGGGAGAACATGCAAACTCCACACAGAAAGAACCCGGCCTGATGGTGGAATTGGACTCAGGACCTTCTTGCTGTGCGGCAACAGTGCTAACCACCGTGCTGCCCTATAATTTCTTTCTCATCACACAAAAAGAAAGAAGAAAACAAAAATATTAAGGAACTAGAAAAAAAAAAATAAATAAAAAACAACTATATGTGCTGATAAAGATTTATCTGGAAACACAATATATGACCCTGGAAGAATAAACAACATTTTTAGGGATTTCTATGAAACTCTATATTCACCACAAATAAACCCATCTAAAAATGAAATTGATCAGTTTCTTGACAACGTAACTCTTCCAAAATTACTAGACAGTCAAGCAATGGCACTGGATTTGCCACTGACGCCAGGTGAACTCCAGGAAGCCCTGGTAAGTATGCCCAATAATAAGGCTCCAGGTTCAGATGGCTACCCTGCAGAATTCTACAAAGAATTCTGGACAATTTTGGCACCAGTATTCCACGGAATGTTGCAGGAAATCAAGGAAAGTGGCAGACTACCACCAAATATGAATTCTGCCAACATTAGTCTCCTGCTAAAACCAGGCAAAGACCCTTTATTTCCCTCAAGCTATCGTCCAATATCCCTTATAAATGCAGACCTCAAAATAATCTGCAAAGCCCTCTCAAAAAGATTAGAGAAGATAACCCCCTTTTTAATTCATCCTGACCAAACTGGTTTCATAAAAGGTAGGCACTCATCAACAAATGCACGTAGATTACTTAATTTAATAGACTACCCATACAGTAAAAACATTGAAACCACAATATTATCTCTAGATGCAGAAAAAGCGTTTCACAGAGTTAACTGGAAATTTTTATTCGCAACTTTACACAAATTTGGTTTTGGAAACTCTTTCATAAACTGGCTAAGAATATTATATAATTCACCAACAGCTTGTGTCAGAACAAATGACCAGACATCCTCCAGTTTCTGTCTCCTGAGGGGCACCAGACAGGGATGCCCACTCTCCCCCTCACTTTTTGCAATTTTTATCGAAACACTAGCAGCAGCATTTAGACAGGTTACAACAATTAAGGGCATAAAATGTAAGAACGTAGAACATAAAATCAGTCTCTATGCGGATGATTTGTTGCTTTTTCTCCAAAACTCACAAACCAACCTTTATTAGAGTAATTACCTCAGAAACTGGTTTTCAAGAGTTTCAGATTATTCAATTAACTGGTCAAAATCTACAGTTCTTCCAATTAACTGCTCCTTCCATAATTCTTCTTCTGCCCCACTACAATCTGGAAATATTAAATATTTAGGTATTAATGTCTCTCCTAAGCTTTCAGACTTAACTAAATTAAACCACATCCCACTTCTAAAGAAAGTAGAAGGCGATCTGACTAGATGGAAATCTCTACCCATATCACTCATGGGACTGTTCAGCTGTGACTGTTCAGAAACCATCTTGATGGTATGAGCATTTGCCCTCCTAATGGAGGCATTGAACCAATTACAAAACTTACGAAAACATAGCCAATCGTCATTAGTCAGACTTTCTCGCAGTAGCCCACGTCTGGTTGCTCTTATGTAGGAGAATGGCCAATGGAAATATCTCCATGCTAAATTGGAATTGTAATACGACCCCAGTTAAATCACCCACAAACCTATTTGGCATACTAGTTTAAAAAAGTGTTAATAAGAGATGATTTATCTGGTGATTTGGGATTAAGGCTTTGAATATTTTGTTTAAAGTTTAAAGATAAACAGTGTGCCATCAGACGAAGAAGAAAGTCAGTCCCAATTAAAATCATTTATTTCATTAAAATGCAGTTCAGATAAAAGTCAAATTGGAGAAGGCTCTGCGCAGATAGTGGCCAATAGTAGCCAACCACAGCCATAGACTGATTTCCAAACAGGTTAATTACTTAGGTCCGTAATTTCAAACTGCGTAGGTGCAGATCTTCAAAACTTGAGCAGCTTCCCAAGACTTCTCTGGAACAGTCAGAATTCAATCATATCCATTTTGGTTTTTTTTGTTTTTTTAATCTGCTGGTGTATCACATACAGCCAGGGGCTGAGGGTTAGGCTAAATACCCCCCCAAAAAATGAAAGCATCATTATTAGACACTTGCATATAAAGTTTCTGGGAAACAAACAACTATAAGAACTAGTATTAAAGGCTGACAACAGAGAGAATGACAATGCTATCAGCTGTTGTTTGTGGGTTTATTTCTGACTTTTACAGTTTGATGCAGAGAATATCAAGTAAAGTTAGAGGCCACTTGTTTTTAAAGTTGTGTAAGGAATGGAGCGTGTGGAAGAGGATCCAAAGGCAGATTATGTTAAACAAAAAAAACCTGATACTTCTATAGCACCATTCTATTCAGTTGAAAATTTAAACCATTTTCTACTGCAGACCTTACTCAGCCAGTCACACCTACATTCACACAGCACATTTATCATCTACACCTAAACGTAGAGCTGGGCGATATGAGATTTTTTCATATCACGATATGTTTTTTTCATTTCAGGCGATAACGATATCTATCACGATATAAGCCAAATAACTATATTTGTAAGATTTAAATGTGCCGTTGCTCACAAGTAAAATGTGAAATAATCAGCAGCTTGTTTTTATTTAAATATTTATTTCCCATAATAAGTTCAACAGGGTAGATGTACTTAAGGAACATGAGACTTTTTCAGATAAATAAAGGCAAATATTGCAAACTACACAAAAGGCAGCCGCTAAAGCGTCTAAGTTTCAAAATAGAACAAACGAAACAGACTAATTTGTCAATTCCACTTAGAAACAAAATATTAATTCTAAAAATAAATCTTAGTTTGTTTTACAGAAGAACAGACAAAACTGACTAACTTTTGTCAATATCAAATAAACTGAGAACTAAAAGGAAATTCTCAATCTCTCCTTGTTGTATAGCTGAGCTTTTCAAACAGTTTTAACAGTTACTTTAGTCTGACAAAAGCCGAATGACAAATTAGCACTTCCAGTCAGACACTGAGGCTACGTCCACACGTACACGGGTATTTTTGAAAACGGAGATTTTCCGTTTTCGTTTTAAAAAATAATCCCGTCCACACATAAAGGCAGAAATGAAGAAAAACGCTGCTAGGAACATGCCAAAGCAGCAGGTGGCGCTAGATTCCTAACCGTGCAGAAATGTTGGCCAATCAGAAGTCTAGAAGCCTCGGTGGGAAAAAGTAAACAAAGCTGGGGCATAGAAGCAGAACCGAGTCGTATGTGTGGACGGACAGTAACTGTGTGTATATGTAAGCATTTAAACACTGCAGAGAGTAGAATTAACAGTAACAGTATTGTAGAAATTCATTTCACCGAAACAATAACGTGGCGCACAGTGTGACGCATGCACCAGTTTATTGTATTTCCAGACTTGCTTTCGGCACAATTTACAGTGCACGCTACTCTGTTTTTTGTCAGACTTGAAATAGCCGAAATACCTTCACACTACGGAGCTTCTATGGCTCTTCCGTTCAACAATCTCTCCGGCATTGGAACCATCATCTGTTTTCTCTTCGGTCACGCTCGGTTGATTTTTCTAGTCGGCACACTCATTTCCTCCATTACGCGCTGGCTCCATTACCCGCTGGCTGCTTCCCAAACAAACACACGTGCGGCTTGGCACTTGTGCTGTACGTAACAAGTCACGCGACGTGACGCTGCGGCTGTGATTGGTTCGGCTCTGCGCTACTTAGTTTGGATTGGCTGACCTTTTTTTTTTTTTTTTTTTTAAGAGGACAAGAGCGGCGAGGTCTATCGCGATAGCTTAATTTCTCTATCGAGTAAAAGTTATATCGCGATACATATCGTTATCGTTCTATCGCCCAGCTCTACCTAAACGCATACTTTCTTGTGCTCATATGCCAAGTAGAGGCAATGGGCTCAGTATCTTGCCCGAGGTTACTTGAGTGTGTGGATTCCACCATTGGTAGATAACCCTCTCTATCACATGACCCACAGTTGCCCTTATGAAGCTTCCATATATATTTTATTGTAATGGTTGGATGTGACAGTGTAGTTGATGTGGGTTACAAAAGCTTTTCAACACAATCTAACCAGTGTCACTCAGGGAGAAAACACAGGAAATGTCAGTAATCACATCCAGTATAAAGTATGTAAGATTTGGCAGTGCTCTAGCTGACATTGTGATTTATAGTACTGGAGCTCCAGAAAGGGCTGCACTGTTTCAATTCCTGTTCACTTATTACACTTCAGACTTTCAGTACACCTCCAGGACCTCCTCTACAGAAATATTCAGATGATTATGCAGTAGGTTGAAAATATGTGTGATATGCAGGAGGAGAGTATTAGTAGAAGATTTTGTGGAATGGTCAGAGATATATCATCTGCTTTTGAATGGGTATAAGACCAGAGAAAGACCAACCTCCGAAAGAGTACAACTAGATGGTCCATGACTATCCTGAGACAGAATGTCAGTGTGGTGTACATAAGAGTACAAGTCCACAACGACAACAGACTGAACTAGACAATGAACAGATACAAGCAGTTAAGGAGCTGACTCTAAAGTTTTGAAGTTGAATGTTGCATTTGAAATTACATGATGATGCAGAAATTACATACAATCACAGAGTGAATAAGGTGATTGAGGAAGAAATACTGCATCATGACATAGTGACTCATGGGAAGCCTAAGCCTATTGCAGTGTAACAAAGGAAAGATTCGGTGTCACCAGATCCAGTTCAAACTACATTGTTTAGCAAAAGGGAAGTTTTGGTAATGGACTGGTTTTTATATAACGATTTTCTGCTCTACCTCAGCACTCAAAAAGGCTTTATACAAACTATTTTCTAAATGTCAGAAAATAGTGTTTTCTAACATTTACACACATTCACACTCCAGTGCATGCATTACAGGGGTTAGTATCTGGCTCAAGGATATTTGGTATGCACACTGAAGCATCCAGGAATCGAACCACCAAACTTCCAATTAGTAAATGACTTGCTCCATCCTCCTGGGCTACAATCACACCAATTTTTAAACCTAGTCTTTAAAGTCGACAAGGTGTCCATTTCCTGAATCAAAACTGGTGCGTCTTACACAGAAGAAGGGCCCATAAGCCAAAGGCTCTGCCTTATGGTATTATGGGTCGTTGTTGGGGTTTTCACTGTATTATTTTAGGGTTCTTTACCTTACAATATAAAGGATCTTTAGGGAACAGTTCTTGTGATTTGGCGCTATATAAAGGAAATTCTATTTCATTTATCAAAATTGGCAAAAATTACGGAAAGTAATAATAACTCAATTGCATATTCTATAAAGATTTATGGTTAAGGCGATTTAATGAATTTTAAATGTATCTAATTATAGTATGTTGTTTTTTTCCTGTAGCTCACTGCCTGTTGATCAGCCAAATCACTATGTTTAATCAGACATGCACTTGGAGAGCAATCATTATCCATACTCTATAGTCATTTATGAATATTTTACATTTGATCTGCAGATTTGGACCTTATTCATACAAAGAATATCCCAGGCTGACTTCAAGAAACATTGAAAGATGGTATTTGTTTCCTGAATCCCACAGTAAGAGTCTACTATCTTTTGATCAGTGAAATGAAAATCAATATCACTCCAGTTTTTGCTTCTCTTCATTGTTGTTGTTTTGCATTTTGTTTTAAATTTTGTTTATTTATTTATTTTACATTCTTATTATTTATTTATTTATTTTACTGTGAAACACTTTGTGATTTTTTTCGGTAAAAAGTGCTATATAAATACATTTTACTTAAGTTTTTGCTCAAAAAGAGGCTGGAGAGATCGCTTGATTGTTGCAGGTTTCTCTGTATGTTATTTACACCTGACAGTGTAAAATACTTAGTGACAACTGCTGTTGTGATTTGGCGCTATAAAAACAAAGTGCTCTGAATTGAATTACCTAACGTCAATTGTTGATTTAATTAATAGATGTATTTAAGTTTTTAACCATCAAGATTAATCTGTTATTCCTTAACAATGCAGTAAAAAATATTTGCCTTGGGACTTACCAGTGATGTGATAGCTGACTTGACGGTTGAAGGCAGAGCTATCATCATCTCTAGTTATCAGCACAGCCACAACCTCTCCTGGGCGGTCACTCTCCTGAACAGAACCAAAGATGTGGTTCTCCATGAACCTGGGAGGGTTGTCATTGATGTCTGACAATGAAACTGTGACAGTGGTTGTACTGGAAAGAGTCAGGGTCTCCCCAAGGTCTGAGGCCACCACTGTAAAAGTGTACGAGGGGCTAGTTTCATGATCCAGGTCTTTGCGTGTAGTGATCCAACCAGTATTGCTGTCAATGCTAAAAGTGCTGACCAGTGTGTCTGAATCCTCTTTTAACTGGATTAATGAACCAAGTTTATATGTTACCTGGCCATTTGCTCCAGAATCTGGGTCTCTTGCTTGAACTTGAATGATTCTGGTTCCAACTGGCATTCCTTCCATAATGGTGGTATCATATGAGTTGGCCTCAAAAGCTGGTTTGTTGTCATTCAAATCCAATACCTTGACTTCAACTTCAACACAACTCACTGAATCAAGCTTAGCCTGTTGTGCCGTGGCAGTGACTTTGAAGTAGTATCCTTTGATCACCTCGTAGTCCAAAGGCTTATCAAGTTTGATCACTCCAGTATGCTTTTCCACCACAAACACACCATCGTGGTTGTTTTCACCAGCCTCTCCATTAACCAGGGCAAAAGTAGTAGAGAGTGATGTAAATTCAAGAGGAGCGTTGAGGTGAACTGTTCCTATGACTGAACCAATAAGAGTGTTCTCTGGTGTATTGAATAAATAATGATATTGGCTAAAGGATGGAATAAAAGTCTCTGGAGAAAGAACGTGGATATAGACAGATACTAGAGAGTGTCTGACTGGATTTCCTCCATCAACAGCCTTCACAAAGAAAGATAATACAGAATTTCTGAAATGGCTGAAACTGCCTTTAGTCACCATCCATCCATTGTCCGGGTCTATCTCCAAAATGTCTACCACTGGTACATTTGCCTCACTGTAAAGTGAATATGTCACTTTAGCATTAATGTCATGATCAGGATCATGGGCCTGAATCTGTGTCACCAAAAAACCTTGAGCCACATCAGATTTCACTGAAGCTCGATACTCTGTGGCACGGAAACAAGGTGCATTATCATTATCGTCCAATAGAGTAACTTGTACTGTACAGTAAGAGACTTGTCCACCTAAATCTTGGGCCGCCACTGTGAGAACAATGTCTTTGTTAGCTGGATCCTCACGATCAAGTTTTTCTGTGGTGTAGATCTGACCATTTGCATCGATGCTAAACTTGTCCTTACCAACATCATTCACAAAGGAATAAGTTATGAGCCCAAACTCTCCTGGGTCTGCATCTGTTGCCTTGACCTGAAATGAAAATTTTGATCACCCTTATCAATTCAGAAAAATACTTTATAGCTACTTAATATACTTAATGTTATTTCTTTTTAATGTATAATTTAATGAATCCTTACTGCACCTACCTGTATAACTTTGGTTCCCACAGCAGCATTCTCTCTTAGCTCCGCCTCATACATATTCTGTCCAAACACTGGACTATGCAGATTGGCCCTCCACACTTTTACATGAACCTGTGCAGTGCTGGTGAACACCCCATCAGATACTGAAACATTGAGACTATAGGCAGGCTCCATTCTTTGCTTACGGTGGCTGGACAGTGTGATTATCCCTGTCTTTTTTTCTATTGCAAAATTCCTTTTTTCATTTCCTGATAAAATACTGTACTCCAACTTGTCAAAATCTGAGCTGTCTGCATCAGATGCCTGGACACAGGTTATAAAGTGACCCCTTGTTGCCAACTCATTCACATATGCCTCATAGAGCAGCTGGTTGAAAACTGGAGGATTGTCATTTATGTCATTCAACATGACTGTCACAGACACTTCGCTACTCAGTGGTGGAAAACCATTATCAGTTGCCCTGACAATAAAGTCATATTTTTGGAGTAGTTCATGGTCTAGCATACGAGCTGTCAGGATTAATCCACTGCTACTGTCAATATGAAAGTACTCTGTATTATTACGTGAATTCGAGAAGATCTGGTAGCGGACAACATTGTTTTTCTCTGAATCTTTGTCTGTGGCAACTACTTGGAGTGCTGGCGTTCCAATCATGGCTGTTTCAGATAAAACTACCCTGTAGGTCATTTTCTGGAAGATAGGTGGATTATCGTTGACATCCTGGACAAACACATCTACATCAACCTCAGCATGGGCACCAGTAAGATAGTCTGTGGCTCTAACAGTCAGGTGGTAAGATGATGTTGCCTCAAAATCCAAAGCATGGATGACACTTATGACTCCGGTATCAAAACCAATGTCAAACTGTAGGGATGGATCTCCATCAACAATTGTGTAGATGATGCTTTGTCCTTCAGGGCTTGAGGCATTGATGCCAAGGATAGGTGTGTGCACAGCTACATCCTCATTCACAGCAACAGTATAAAATGATTTGGCAAAAACAGGCATGGCTTTGTTGACTACAGTGATGGGAAACTCTATTGTAGATGAAAGGGGTGGATAACCACTGTCTCTGGCATATATCACCATTCGGTATTCCACATTGGACAAATCAGACTCAAAAGACCTCTTGAGGCTGAGACTACCTGTCTGCCTGTTGATTTCAAAATGACCATGGTCATCTTTGAGATAGTAAGATACTTGCCCATTAATTCCTTTGTCACCATCTACTGCCATGACCCTGAAAATGGGTGATCCTGGTTCAGCTTCTACTTGAACAGCTGCATAATAAGGAAGTCCAACAAACACAGGGGTATTATCATTTATGTCTTCAACTTGGACTCTAACTATGACTCTAGCCACATGGAGAGGGTCATGCTCCTTTCTTGCCTCAACCACCAGTTCATAGAACTCTTGCTCTTCACGGTCAAATGCTATACCTGTGGTCTCGATGACTCCAGATGTTGGGCGAATTTTGAAATGTGTACCAGCATTCAACAAGTTGTACTTTAGTGGTTCATTCAGACGGTTTCCAATAGCATTGACCACAGCTACCTTTGTGATATTCAATATATTCTCTTTAATAGATGAAGAGTAAATACTGTGGGTGAAGCTGAGACCAGAGTCTAGAGCTTCTCTGACAACTATAGTCACCAAAGCCATGCTAGAGAATTTACCATCTGAAACTCTGACACTGAAGCGGAAACGCTCTTTGGAAAAGTTGTTGTTTTTGACTACAATAATTCCACTTGAAGGTTTGATGGCAAAGTGCTGCAGTTCTCCATCAGTCAGAGAGTATATAAGCTCTGTAGTGATGTTTTTGTCAGGGTCTGCAGCTGAAACCTGAAGTGCTTCAACTCCAACATAAGTGGGGAGTAACAGGACTGTTTCATAAGAACTCTGGGTGAAGCGAGGTGGGGAATCATTTGTGTCAATCACTTGTATTGTGACCTCAGTTGGACTTTCTGCTGTCAACTGTGGCGTTCCGTTGTCTCTCACATGTACGTGGAAATGAAAGATAGTAAAGGTTTCATAATCTAAATTAGCAATAGTTCTGATGGAGCCAGTTCCTGAGTCCACGGTGAAGAACATTTTTGCTGTGTCTTCAATAATCTGGTATACCAGCAGTGCATTTTGGTTACGGTCAGCATCAGTGGCTTTTATTACTAGAGGTGAACCATCTAAGTTTAAGACTACACTGTTAATTGGTGCTGCCTCACTAATACTCCCATGGTAGTGAAGCTCCTGGAACACTGGTGGGTTGTCATTATCATCCACTACCTGGATTAACAGAGTAGCATTGGAGGCCATGCCAGCCATGTTAATAGCCTGGACTATCAGTGTGTAAGAAGTTGTAGTCTCATAGTCAAGCGATTTTTGAGTAGTAATCACTCCACTATATTGATTTATCTGAAAAACATGATTGGTATTGCCCTGCTTGATGTCATAATTGAGGGTGGACTGGCTGACAGCACTGACTGTACTGACAGAGGTCCCAACCAATGCATTCTCCATGATTTCAGTCTGATACTCAGGTTGAGGGAACTTTGGACCAGCATTATCAGATAGAGTGACAGCAATCCGCACTATTGTGGTAGTGGAAAGTGGGGGGGAGCCACTGTCAATTACTCTGACAGTGAGAATATAATGGCCTATGCTGGATAGGTCCAGCTCATGCGCAACAGTGATGACACCCAAAACTGGCTCAACTTGGAATGTATTTCCACTGTTGCCTGTTGAAGAGAAAAAAAACAAAAAAAAAAACAAAAAAACCCAATAATAGTCAAAATATCAAATTAACATTCCAACCATGTACATATGTAGGAGCAAGTACTCAGTTGCCATAGCGTACCTGCTTCAATAGAGTAGTGTAGCTCTGCATTCTCGCCTTTATCTTTGTCTAGGGCAGTTACCTGGACTACAGCTGATCCCACTGCTGCTGACTCATATACTGAGCCTTCATACAGAGCACTGGTAAAAATTGGTACGTGGTCATTTACATCTTCCACTTCTATTAGTACACGGACCAAATCTTTTCTGTATGGGAATTCTTGATCCTTTACCTGTGGAGAAAATGATTAAACAAACCTAAATATTTTCTTTAATGATATATATAGGATGAAGATATATGATAAGGTCAAAATAATGTCTACAAAAACAAGCCATTAGACTAGAACTGTTACTCCCTCACTTTCCTTAACCACACATATTTCTCCCGTGTTATGTAGTAGTTTAAAAATTAGATATGTAACTTCTAATGATGCAGTGAGATGTGGATACTGGTTTACTGAATGGTGTAATTTGTAAACCATGTAATTAGTCTGCTGATGTCACCAAAAGGTAGTCCAGCCCAAACAGAGGATTACTGTGTGCTTGCATAATTAAAACAGGAAAACTATCTGTATGATGAATACAATTCTATGATACAGACTTTTAGACCAAAAATAACTCATAGATTAAAGTATATCTTACAGTCACAGTGAGAATGTGTCGTGAACAGGCCTCATGGTCAAGCCTCTGAGTAGTGTAGATAGTGCCCTGGGTGGGATGAATGCGGAACAGACCCATGGTGTTTGGGTCTATGGAACTCTGCAGAGAGTAGGTCAACTGTTGATGCTTATCACGGTCAGATGCCTGAACCTGGACCACTTCAGTGTCAGGTGGTGTATCTTCAGAAACAACGACATCATAAGTTGGTTGGAAGAAGATGGGAGCATTGTCATTGCTGTCCATAACAGTAATGTGAATCTGGAACATGAGGGACATTAAAAAGAGAAAAAGGAAAGAAAGAAAGAACACACTTTAAAATTATAGATATAAACTGTTCATCTTAATGACGTCTTCAGAGTTATATAACTCAGAATTAAAGATTTTGCAACTAAACTAAAGCTTGTCAGTTCAAAATTGTTTTTTGAAACACACCACCCTCCACAACAGAATTTTTGAAAGCTGCATATTAGTGGTTTTTGAGTTGAATCTTAAGCACACAATTTTTCCCTTAAATTATCTCCAAATATAATGGCATTATGTGTGCGTGCATGATGCACGCATGACTAGCAGACTAAGCAGACATGGTGCATGACATACAGTTTACACGAGGCAATTTTATTTCTTATATGAATGTTATTTATTTTAACTGACATAAAGAGGATTTTACAAGTGATAATAATAACAACTGTACTGCATTAAAACATTCAAAACCTCTCTGGGTACATCTCAGGCCCTCTAAAGTACGGAGGCATATGTGCTTTGCTCAAATGAGCAGCAATCAGCAGTAATCAACCAAAGTAATTGTTAGTAAAAACTTGAGGAGATGAACAATTTAAACTGGTCTTATTTCCTGAAAAACATCAAAAAATGTCTTGATGCATGCTCAATCACCCAGGTAAGGAAATCACAGAAAGCTGACTCTGTTCACCTGGACATAGGAGAAATAAGTAGGAGAAATGTTTCATTACTCTTTTAAGTGATTTTTTCAATCTCAGCTGACTGCAGGTTTCCTCAGCCTTATAAACAGTACATTCGCATAATAACCAAACCTAGCACCACTGATTAACAATGGGTCATGAGGACAGTTTCATGATTGTTAATATGCAAATTGTCATGACCATTGATCAATGACCATGAGTACTATTTACAAAGAGTTGGGGAATAGCTCACAGCATTGTATGATAGTGAAAGAGGTACACTTAGGCCCCCTCCTTGATTTAGAGATGGTCTTTCTCTTTTCACATGAATGGCCTCTTGGCAGCTGACCATGTCAGAAGCTTGCCAATCCTGGCAAAAACTAAGAACAGGGGCCCCAGCAGGCCATCTCCCAAGCCACCGTGAGCAGCCCCAAGAATCACCAAGTACCCACTTCCAGGGGGAGGCAGCAATGGCCTGCAGGGAGCGGTAGGGAGGGGAGTTACATCTCGGTCTTCTTTAGCACTAATGATGCTTGTAATAAATGTAGCCTATTTGCAGCTCTGGAGGTCAGGATCAATAAATTGAAGACTCAAATTCGCACCCTTGAAAAACCTGTAGCTTAGCCAGGCCCCTGTAGCCAGTGCAGCCGAAGGTAGCGTGGCTCCTGCCAGCTGTCTCCCAGCAGATTGTCCCCAGTAGCTGGGAAAACAGGATGGCTGGGTGACGGTGAGGAGGAAGCGCAGTCCTAAACAGAAGCCCATGGTACACCACCAACCTGTTCATGTGTTTAACTGCTTTTCCCCACTTGGCAACACTCCTGTCTGTTCTTAGACATGTGAAGCTAGAGACACCACCAACCATAGTTAATTGTCTTCCAGGTGCCAGAAGAGGCGACACTGAGGGAAATTTAAATCTGCTGGCTAAGGGTAAACATAAATTCAGTAAAATTATAATTCAAGTAGGCAGTAATGACACCCGGTTACGTCAATTGGAGGTCACTAAAAGCAGACTAATTAATGTAATAGATGTAATGTAATAGATTATCGCTCCAACTACAAATTCGAAAGTTGTCTCTTTAGACGCAGAGAATTTGACTGGGTAAATTGGAAAATTTTTTAGCAGTTTAAAGCAAATTTGGATTTGGCTCATTCTTCATAAATTGAGTCAAAATACTGTACAGCTCTCCGGATGCATCTGTTAGGCCAAATTATGTAACATCCCAAAGCTTCAATCCAAAGAAAGGCACCAGACAAGGCTGCCCACTTTTCCCCTCACTTTTTGTCATTTTCATTGAACCATCAGCAGCAGCAAACTCCCAAAATGTAGCCTGATGGTGCATTACTTTTCCTTAAAAACAGCCAATTGATAATTCAGCCTGGGCAGCACGGTGGCTACACTGATTCTTTGTGTTTTTGATGATGTTCAGTTTGTCACTGGTTCATTAGTATTTTTTTTCCTTCTTTACTCACGAGTTTGCATGTGTGGAGTTTGTGTGGAGTTTGCATGTTCTCCCCATGTTTGCGTGGGTACTCCGGCTTCCTCCCACAAGCGCGAACTCAGAAGAGGGAGCAGTTAAGCTAGTTTGGGTGGGCTAGGGCTGTGGCTTGCCTCAGACATAGGCAATTTGTATATTTGTTTGTGAACCTCCATCTGTTTTGTCTTTCAGGATGCATCAGTGGAGGTCATGAGACTGAGTACTGGGCCTTGTCCCCTGTGTCAATCCAGATGGTTGATGTGGACATCACTATAAATACCTCGGAGTACACATAGATAAACACAATAAACTGGACTGGGTTAAAAACACCACTGCACTATACAGGACGGGCCAGAGTCGTCTCTATTTTCTGAGACAGGAGCACGTTCAGTAAGAGACTGAGATTACCCAAAAGCGATTTATATACACTCAACAAAAATATAAACGCAACACCTTTGTTACTGCTCCCATTCCCCATGGGATGGACGTAGAGACCTAAAATTCATTCCAGATACACAATATAACCATCCCTCCCAAACAGTGGTCACAAATCAGTCCAAATGTGTGGTAGTGGGCACATCTGCTATATTGAGATAATCCATCCCACCTCACAGGTGTGCCACATCAGGATGCTGATCTGACATCATGAGTAGTGCACAGGTGTACCTCAGACTGCCCACAACAAAAGGCCACCCTGGAATGTGCAGTTTTGTCTCACAGCAAAATGCCACAGATGCCACAAGCAATGAGGGAGCGTGCAATTGGCATGCTGACAGCAGGAATGTCAACCAGATCTGTCGCCCGTGCATTGAATGTTCATTTCTCAACCATAAGCCGTCTCCACAGGCGTTTCAGAGAATATGGCAGCACATCCAACCGGCCTCACAACCGCAGACCTCGTGTAACCACACCAGCCCAGGACCTCCACATCCAGCAGGTTCACCTCCAAGATCGTCTGAGACCAGCCACCCAGACAGCTGCTGGAACAATTGGTTTGCACAACCAAACAATTTCTGCACAAACTGTCAGAAACCGTCTCAGGGACGCTCAACTGCATGCCCGTCGTCCTCATCGGGGTCTTGACCTGACTCCAGCTCGTCGCCGTAACAGACTTGTGTGGGCAAATGCTCACATTCGATGGCGTCTGGCACGTTGGAGAGGTGTGCGCTTCACGGATGAATCATGGTTCACATTGTTCAGGGCAGATGGCAGCTGAGAATGTCCCAGTTCTTGCATGGCCAGCATACTCACCGGACATGTCACCCATTGAGCATGTTCGGGATGTGCTTGACCGGCGTTTACGACAGCGTGTACCAGTTCCCACGAATATCCAACAACCTCGCACAGCCATTGAAGTGGAGTGGACCAACATTCCACAGGCCACAATTGACAATCTGATAGACTCCATGCGACGATGTGTTGCACTGCATGAGGCAAATGGTGGTCACACCAGATACTGACCGGTTCTGGGTCCCCAGACTTCCAATAGCGCAAAAAACTGCACATTCCAAGGTGGCCTTTTGTTGTGGGCAGTCTGAGGTACACCTGTGCACTACTCATGATGTCAGATCAGCATCCTGATGTGGCACACCTGTGAGGTGGGATGGATTATCTCAATATAGCAGATGTGCCCACTACCACACATTTGGACTGATTTGTGACCACTGTTTGGGAGGGATGGTTATATTGTGTATCTGGAATGAATTTTAGGTCTCTACGTCCATCCCATGGGGAATGGGAGCAGTAACAAAGGTGTTGCGTTTATATTTTTGTTGAGTGTATATTAAAGCAGTGGTTCTCAAACTTTTCACAATGAGTACCGCCTCATAAAATATATGGCTCTTCCAGTACCACCCTTATGACTGACATTAATGTACAGTAATAAAGGCCTATTTAAAACCACATACAGTTTACACGAGGCAATTCTATTTCTTATATGAATGTTATTTATTTTAACTGACATAAAGAGGATTTTACAAGTGATAATAATAACAACTGTACTGCATTAAAACATTCACAACCTTTCTGGGTACATCTCAGGCCCTCTAAAGTACGGAGGCCTATCTCCCTCACCACACTCCCTGCCGGTGGCTGATGCCCTCAGACGTTGGTGTGTTGGTGGTCCTTGTCGTCTGGGGCTGGGCGCTCATGTATGTACCGGCTCACTCCTGGTGGCCGATTGGCGGGGCCGGGTGCCTGTGGCCCGGCTGGTCTCCTTCCGGGGGGTGGGATGCCCTCAGGCCTCTGGGCCTGAAGCTCGGTCCTCTCTGGCACAGCTGGCTGCCGGCAGAGCCCGCGGGCACGCCACTGCAACCCCCTCTGGCCTCTGCTCCGTAGCTGCGGGGTGACCTCTCCTTTGGGGCTCTACTCAGCTCTTCCCAGGAGGGTGGCACGGTTCCCCCCCCCCTTTGGTGGTCCTCCTCGGGTCCTTGTACTCTGGGGCCTCTGGATATCTGGGGCCTGGATCTCCTCCATACCTGCTTCATACCCTGGTGGACGGGGCTATGGCTCCCCACACTCCCTAGCAGATCGTTACATGGAGAAACCTTTGGAATACAAGCATGCTGATCCACACAGGTGTGCACACAGGTGTACACACGGGTGTTCACAGACGCAGACTACACCTTTCTTGGCTGCTGCCTCAAAGCACATTGTGCGCTGTCTATCTTGCATGCTGCACAATATCGTTTATTATTTAGTATCTACTGTTATCTACTGCTAGCTAGTTTATTGTGATGGTGCTGTTTTTTTATTATGTTGCTCTTGTGTTGTTTGCTTTCTCTTCTGTTTTTTTCTCCATACAGGTGATCCAGGTGCTTTGTTTGTTTTTCTTTTTTTCTTTCTTTCTTCCCCCCCCTTCTCACCGTCTCTTCTCCCCTTTGGTTTTCTTTCTCTCCCTCTCTTTCTTTCATTCTTTCTCCCTGTCCTATCCCCCAGTCATGTCTGTCCCGTTTGTAGCAACTGAAAATAAAATAAATTCATAATTATAATAAAGGTCAATCAAATGGACCAATATGGCAAGGCCATGATGATCAACTTGGTAAAATAAATCCGCTTGGCATCTTTCTTGGCCTTAAGACAACAATTCTGATGGCTAAAGATCCAAACGGGACACAAAAAATAAATAAATAAATAAATAAATAAAACATTCACAACAGGTGAGATATCCAATCTTTAAGTGATGACCTGATGAAACCTGCTTCCCGGTCCAAACTACGCTACATTTATTATGGCTGTTGTGTTTTTACCATGTTTTAATGCTTTATATTTTGTTCTATTTAATCTGAACAAGCCCCTAAAAAAGTCAGTGATCACTGCTGGGCTCTCTCGGTTTTTATCTTCACTATTCCTTTTAAAGCTCAGTTTTCAAAACCTTACAATGTAACTACAGCCCAGCCCATGCAGCAGTATATTAATGACTAAACTTATATTGCAGTTGTTCTCCTGACTGAAGTTTGGTCTGTTAACAGCACCCTGCCATGCAATTACATTTGTTCCTAACCATCGGGAACCCTCACTGAGTGGAAAAAAAGTTAGTATTCATCCTCCAGCTTCACTGTGTTTATATTATGCCATAACCACAGTTGTGTAGCTAGCCACTACGCAGCACATCATTATATACCAGCTAGCCAAACTTCAGTAACCCTACAAACGCCACTGCTGTTTAGTTTTCTGTCTTCATTTGTGCCGGAAGTGATAGCAGAGCTGTACTGTACGTTTTAATTTTTGCTGTGGCGATTAAGCTGCCGGATTTTTGGCTTCATGACCCTCCTTCATGGTTTGTGCACGTCGAAACTCAGTTTGCTCTTCGTGGCATTTTGGCCAACGACACAAAATACCATCATGTGTTGCTGGATCTGTTGTTCACCCACCGTGTGATGACCCTCCTCTGGGATCCCCCACCCAAGGGAAATACATCGCTCACAAGGGCTGCTGCTGTGGTGCTACTCCCTCTCCAATGCAGAGCAGGCAAGAAACTCCTCTCTCTCGGGCCTGGGTGATGGTACTGGACTCGAGGTCACGGAGAGCACGTCGTCCTTGCTAGGAACGGATGACGGTGGATTCCTCTTCACTCACGTCTTCCTACAACAGTTGCCGGTGCGAGCTGGCCTCGCCAACTCCCCGCTGCTGGCCGCGAAGGATTACCACTCACTTGCAGAAGAAGTGAATCGCATTCTCCTGGATACTAGGAGCTTCGGCATCCAGGCAAAAGTTCCAGACTCACCGATGGCATCTCCCGCGCCCCCACCGATTCTCCCGGGGGCCTCAAACTCATCAGTGGTGGCCAGTGTTGGGAAGGTTACTTTTAAAATGTATTCCATTACAGAATACAGAATACATGCCCCAAAATGTATTCTATAAGCCGAAAAGTAGCTTTACTTTGTTGTGTGGGTCAACTTTTCTTGCGAGAGACAGAGAGAGGCGTTGAAAGGCTGCTCCAACAGAACTTATTGTTTTCGGAGGAAAACACAAACACGGTGTACAGTCGAGTCTTAATAGCTTACTTACAACTGGGCTCGTCAGGCACTCTTCTTGGCTGAAGTGGTTATTAGAATATTCTTTATTGTCATTGTCACAAGTACAATGAAATTGAAAGATGTTATTATATTTACATGCTTCCAGCTCCCGTTTTTCCTCGATGACAACTCGTACCTTTCCACTCCCCTTTTTCTCCCTCCTCGCACTCACAGACCCATAACGTGTATGGCAGTCCATTCTCCCTGCAACACAGACTACACTGCCCATGATGCTACATTCTTTAGAGCTATGCTTGTAGTATTCTGCCTGTTAGCTTAGCACAACAACAACAACAACAACAACGAAAAGGCGCTCTCTCACCCAGGAAACACACAGTCGCAGAGAGAGAGAGCCTGGAGCCTGGGGCTCGCTCGGGCCTCTTCGGAGGTGGGGTGCCCTCGGCCTCTCGGCCTGGGGCTCGGTCACTCAGGCACGGCTGGCTGCCGGCGGAGCTCACGGGCGCGTCACTGCAACTCCCCCTGGCTTCTGCTCCGCGGCTGCTGAGTGAGCCCTCATCTGGGACTCTCCTCAGCTCTTTCTGGGACAGTGGCGCGGCTGCCCCTCTGTTGGTCTTCCTTGGTCTCTTGTGTTCTGGGGGCCTCTGGATGTCTGGAGTTTTGATCTCCTCCATACCTGCTTCATACCCTGGAGGACGGGGCTGTGGCCCCCCCACACCCTCTAGCAGATCATTACATGAAGGAACCTTTTAAAAAAAAAAAAAAAAACAAGCGCGTCCATGCTCACAGGTGTACACACGGGTGATCACACCCACAAACTACACCCTTTTTGGCTCCTACCTCAAAGCACACTGTGTTCTGTTGATCTTATGTGCTGCACAATAATGTTTAATATTTAGTATTTACTGTCATATTCCCATATATCATTGTGATGTTGTTTATTCTATTACTCTTGTTCTCTTCTGCTTGTTTTCTTTTTTCTTTCTCAGCAGGTGATCCAGGTGATTGATATATGCATTTTTTTCTTTTTTTTTTTTCTGCTCATTCTGTTGGTTTTTGTCTTTTGCCCTTCTCCCCCGTCTCTCTTCTCAGCTGTTTCTCTTTCCCTCTTTCTTTCTCCCCTTCTTTTCCCCAGTCAAGTCTGTCCCGTATTCAGTAAGTGAAAATAAAATGAACAATAAAAGGTGAATCAAATGGACCATTACGGCAAAGCTGGGATGGTCAATTTGGTAAAGTAAATCCGTTGGGCATCTTTCTTTGCCTTTAGACAACAATTCTGATGGCAAAAGAGCCAAACGGGACAGGCAAAAAAAAAAAAAAAAAGAATACCACCTTTTTAAACGGTAACTGTAACGGAATACAGTTACTCATATTTTGTATTTTAAATACGTAACGGCGGTACATGTATTCCGTTACTCCCCAACACTGGTGGTGGCTGAGATCGCAGCACGGTGGCACCGTGGAAAAGGGCTGTGTTTTTACAATCATTGTGACAGCGCCATGCCGCTTTTGCACGGAAACAAATCCGCCAGCGCTCCGTAGAGGCCGCGACTGCTGGAAAGGTTACTCTTTATAGAGGAGTCATGCTCGGGGAAACGTTTGCTGGTCGACTCCAGCTCCCAGAAGGGCCTCAGGAACGCTCGTGTTGTCTTTGCATATATATTGCGTATATTATTTAATTTTTTTTTTTTAAATTGGGGATTTCCCGCACACCACCAGAGAGAGCCCGCATACCACACTTCGAGAAAGACTATATTAGGGCTATTTCTTATATTTTATAAACGTAAGTAGAGCTGGGTGATATGAGATTTTTTCATATCACGATGTTTTTTTCATTTCAGGCGATAACGATATCTATCACGATATAAGCCAAATAACTATATTTGTAAGATTTAAATGTGCCGTTGCTCACAAGTAAAATGTGAAATAATCAGCAGCTTGTTTTTATTTAAATATTTATTTCCCATAATAAGTTCAACAGGGTAGATGTACTTAAGGAACATGAGACCTTTTCAGATAAATAAAGGCAAATATTGCAAACTACACAAAAGGCAGCCGCTAAAGCGTTTAAGTTTCAAAATAGAACAAACGAAACAGACTAAATTGTCAATTCCACTTAGAAACAAAATATTAATTCTAAAAATAAATCTTAGTTTGTTTTACAGAAGAACAGACAAAACTGACTAACTTTTGTCAATATCAAATAAACTGAGAACTAAAAGGAAATTCTCAATCTCTCCTTGTTGTATAACTTAGCTTTTCAAACAGTTTTAACAGTTACTTTAGTCTGACAAAAGCCGAATGACGAATTAGCGCTTCCAGTCAGAGACTGAGGCTATGTCCACACGTACACGGGTATTTTTGAAAATGGAGATTTTCCGTTTCCGTTTTAAAAAATAATCCCGTCCACACATAAAGGGAGAAATGAAGGAAAACGCTGCTATGAACATGCCAAAGCAGCAGGTGGCGCTAGATTCCTAACCGTGCAGAAATGTTGGCCAATCAGAAGTCTAGAAGCCTCGGTGGGAAAAAGTAAACAAAGCTGGGGCATAGAAGCAGAACCGAGTCGTATGTGTGGAGGGAGAGTAACTGTGTGTATATGTAAGCATTTAAACACTGCAGAGAGTAGAATTAACAGTAACAGTATTGTAGAAATTCATTTCACCGAAACAATAACGTGGCACACAGTGTGACGCATGCACCAGTTTACTGTATTTCCAGACTTGCTTTCGGCACAATTTACAGTGCACGCTACTCTGTTTTTTGTCAGACTTGAAATAGCCGAAATACCTTCACACTACGGAACTTCTATGGCTCTTCCGTTCGACAATCTCTCCGGCATTGGAACCATCATCTGTTTTCTCTTCGGTCACGCTCTGTTGATTTTTCTAGTCGGCACACTCATTTCCTCCATTATGCGCTGGCTCCATTACCCGCTGGCTGCTTCCCAAACAAATACACGTGCGGCTTGGCACTTGTGCTGTACGTAACAAGTCACGCGACGTGACGCTGCGGCTGTGATTGGTTCGGCTCTGCGCTACTTAATTTGGATCGGCAGACCTTTTTTTTTTTTTTTTTTTTTTTAAGAGGACAAGAGCGGCGAGGTCTATCGCGATAGCTTAATTTCTCTATCGAGTAAAAGTTATATCGCGATACATATCGTTATCGTTCTATCGCCCAGCTCTAGTTGTAAGATATTGTATTATTTAATTTGTTCAGTCTGTTATTGTTATTGTCTTGGAGCAACTGTAACCCACATAATTTCCTCGGGTATAATTAAAGTATTCTGATTCTGACCCTTGTTTCTGCCTGTAGTACTGACCGTTGTATGTGAAATATATGGAATGAAGACAAAGTTCCTAAAGCAAACACACTTGGTTGGTGCTAAGTGTGGTCCTGTTCCTTAGGTTGGGGTCATCCTGTAATCTCTTAAAAACTACTTCTACTGCTTTAGTGACTGGAAGACAAGTGAAGAGAGATGTAACATCATACGAGACCATTGTTTCATCTGCCTCCATGATGACATCGCTCACCCTTCTCAACAAAATCCAAGGTGTTCTGGATGTGGTGTTTAGAGCTGCCTACCAATGGGTTGAGGATCAAAACTAAAAACCTTGAGATGTTATAGGTGACCGAGTTGAGCATACAGACAATTGGTCTTAAAGGTACAAACTGTTTATTAGCAAGAGAAGCCTACAGAGAGTCTATGGTGCTCCTCTTGGGAAAGCAAATGTGTTTGACACAACAAAGCATTCAGACCAGATTCTTTGGTTGTGGTCTGAAGGGGTGTTGCACCAAGAACCTCCTTGGGATTGGTTTGGTCAATAGGAAATGGTTGCAGTTACCTGTTGTTTGCATGGAAGATGCTGATTTGTCCACAAATACTTACCATTTACTCTATGAGCTTAAGTACCCGGGCCTCCACCAGATATTCCTAGTCTGTTTTCCAGGTATATCTGGCATTCTTCCTAGCCTACTGACCCAATTCATCACTAGATAGTCATGAGTTGACAGCTCTTTCTCCTTATCCAAATGTCCAAAACAAATGACCTCAGATCAGATAATATATATTTTAAAAAAAACAGATCACTGAAATTTGGCATAAGGTGCTATGATACCAAGTACACCACTTTAGATTCAAACATGGTGTTTTTTATGGCCAACCCATACCTATGACGGAAGTCCAATAAAAAACAAACAAACACAACACTGGTTTATCAGGCTATTCCTCCCAAGCACACCTTTCCAGCTCCATATTTGCACACATGAGTGAAAAAATCTCTTGGGAGAACTATGAATTCCCCAGACAGACTAACTAAAGACTCAAAGAAGGCTGGGAATTCTGAACTATTGCTCTGGGCATGGACAGAGGTAATGTGGTGGTGGTCTTTAGCCAGGGACTTGTGAGTGTCCTCACACCCACCCAGCTACTCTCACCACAGGCCACTCCAGAAAATGATTACAGTCCAGCCATTCTCCAGGAGTATGGTTCCAGAACCCTTACTATACACTGAGGTATATTTATTCGGTAGCACTCCATGTCCTGCACTTGCTCAGATTCCTTCCCCACCAGTGACGTGATGTTCCACATCCCCAAAAACGAATGTATTACTGAGGATACACAGGCCCAGGACTCCACGTTTGTCTACCACCCTGCCTAAGGAATCTATTGTAATCCAAATGTCAGAATTATTATGGAAGGTATTTCTAAATAAGGGGACCAGTCTGAATAGTCTGAATAGAAACACTAATTGTTCTTTTCATTCCTATCCTCTGTAAACCCAGTGGAATGGTAAAATAAAGTTCTTACAACTTACACTTCTTGTCATTACAAACATGATGGGAGTGGAAACTGGTGACATAATCACAACCTCTAACTTACTGGTTTGCATTACTGGACATTTCTGGTAAATGGGTTGGTTCTTATATAGCATTTTTCTACTCTACTGGAGCATTCCAAGCACTTTATAAAACATGTTTCTTTCATTCATACCCATTAATACAAGCACTTTTTTCTCTGCTTTTTCTACCTAAATGCTATCTAACTTTTTTTTTTTTCTTTCTATCTAACATTCATACACATTTACAGTCCTGCTCTACCTCCTGAGCTGCAGCCACCCCAATGTATCACACAATCTTTCTGTTCCATGAATTTACATGTAAATAATTTAGCTGAAATATTTTCATGTCCCTAAACATGATTTTTATCTATCTGGTCATATGTACCAATTCCTATCTGGTGAATATTTTCCAATTTTAAAAGGCAATAAAGTCCACATTTTGAAATTTTTTCCACGTTTTGACACAAGACTGTGCTACAAAATCAGTTGAAATGTACCAAACTGTAGGCAACGCTGAAATAAAGGAAAAGTGGTACCTGGGTATATGCAGTGTTGGTGCCATCTGTAGCCTGCACCGTCATGTTGTAGAAGGAGCACTGTTCAGCATCAAGAGGTTTGGCAATGATGATGGTGCCCACAGTCTTCGCTACATCAAACACACTGTCACTGTTCCCACCTGCACCACAGCACAAATGTCAAGCAAGAAAGGATGGCCAAAAAATGCAGCTCATACCTACTTTGAATGCACACGAGTTATGATGAATATGTGAATAAACACAAAAACCACACAATTTTATTTTGTGGATCAGTGGGTTCCAGTCATGTAAAACATGCGTATGCGTTACTGAGTCCTGAAATGCATGAATTGTTTTTTGGGGTTTTTTTGTACAATCCTAATCAGTAAATTAACCAGTGCAGTGTTGGGATAAGGGCAGAGAACATGACTAGAGACCATTGCCTAAGAGTTTGTGATAGTGCAAAGGAGGAAAGGATGGCTGCTGACAGGTTTAAGCTCTTCCATCACACACAAACACACATCACAAACTCCTATACACCACAGATTACATATAATAATATATAATATACAGCATATGCTATAAAATGCCAATATGAAGCAAGAATCACAGTAACACACTAAAGCAACAAGCAAAAACACTTTCCATGCTGGTAGTACCCCTCCCTTTTGCTTAGAGTGTGCTGCAGTTTGAGTGTGTTATTGCAAAAATTTCTCATCTATTTTTGTTTTTGGCTATTTTTCCTAGTTTTTGTTTGCTTTGTGAAGTTGGTGGACTAGGGTGTTGGGAAATGGGGGCAGCTGACTAGCAATCATGCCATGAAGCTGGTTCTAGCTGTCAGCTGCTCAGTGGGGGATTATAACGCGCCTGTGGGTGAGTTGGTTGGGTATGGAGGTATGGAATCAATCTCCCAAATGACTAATGCAGTGGCGATGTTTCTGGACAGCACAAATTGTATCAAGTTGTTGACAGCGGTGGAGTGATTAAAGACACCCTCACTCCTGTTCTCTCTCTGGTTAATCCTATTTTGTCACCATCCTGCTCCACCTTTCATCAAGAATGAAGTGTTAGAGGAAGAGTTATCTAGTCTCCTTTAAACTATTTAACTATTTTACCACAAAGAGATAAATAGCGTAATTAAAATTATTGATGTTACATCAAAAGGAAGATCTCACTCAGTCTGGGGAGAGTGAGGGAGATGGCAGTGGCACTGCTGTCACATTTTCTTGCCTTGGTGGCAAAAAGACTTGCAGAGTAGCTGGATTCTAAGGAAGGTTTGCTAGGTTTGCTTATATTAAATGCTCATAATTTGCTGACAGATGTATTTATTTTATTCTTATTTTTAATAATTATGATGTGTATTGAATAACCCTCAGCTTTGTTTGCTTGTTGCATATTGTCTCTTTTACCCCAGGAAGGGGTTAAATGAGAATGAAAAATAGAGTAAAAAAAAAAGTAAAGTAAGAACAATAGCAAGCCGGTGGTGAATGGGTGAATGTAGGTATCAAGAGGCTAAGCAAAAGACCAGTGGGGGAAAAAAGGAATGGAGAGATGCAGGAGGTATAACAAAGAAACAAATGGGACAGAGTAGCTGAATCTGTGTGTGTGTGTGTGTGTGTGTGTGTGTGTGGGGGGGGGGGGGGGGGGGGGGGGAGTATCATTCTAGTTTTCTGGTTTTTTGTTGTTATTGTTTATTTATCAAATTAATTCAATTTATAGAATGCCAAATCACAACAACAGATACCTCAAGGTGCTTTATATGGCAAGGAAAATACATTACATTAATACAGTTATATAATACAATCAGAATATCCCTATGGACAAGCACTTTGGTGAGAGTGGGAAGGAAAGACTCCCTTTTAACAGGAAGAAACCCCCAGCAGAGCCAGCCTCAAGGAGGGGCAGCCATCTGCTGCTTTTTGTTTTATTTGGAACATTATGCTTCACCTATGTGTACTTTGCCACCGGCCATTATAAATGGCTCACCTTTAGTTCACCCAAGTTAGTATTAATGGCCCAATGAAGCTTTCTGGAGCATTGAAGCCTATATTGAAAAAAGGGATCATTACTCAAAGCTTTTCACCACAGTCCTCTTTTGTGGCATCTGGTGGCCCAAAATATGAAGAACAGCTTAAATCTACAATTTAAAATTAACTGCTTCATTATGATTCCCCACTCTATACAGCTGAGTTGACAGCCTCTGTTTAATATTATGTGACAATTCTGTCTGATATCAGGCTACCATTGTGGTGCATTGAAGATGTCTTGATGCTCTCTCAATCATCCAGGTAAGTAAACCCCAATAGGCTGATTCTGTTTATCTGGACGTAGCATTTTCAGTGGGAAAAATATTTCGTCACTCATCCAAGTCTGAACTGACTGCTGGTTTCCCCAACCTTATAAAAAGTACATTGCATAATGACTGAAACTAGCCCACGCAACAATGGGCTGGGAGGTCAGTTCCTTGATGCAAATTCTCATGACCACTGATCAACAACTACTGGACAGCTGGACATTTGTCAAAGCTAGGAAGTCACCTAAAGAAAGCTCCAGCCAATCCAAGAGAGAAGGACAACTGCTGCCAACACGAAAAACCTGTAGTGATCTCGTACGTGTCAGGAGTATCAGAACAGCTGAAACGCATTTTTTCTAAACACAGCACCTCTGTGATTTTTAAACCCCAAAAAACACTGCGCCAAAAATTGGTCTACCCTAAGGATTGGGTCCCCTGACACAAACAGAGTAATATAGTGTACGTTGTTAAGTGCCAGGAGGATTGCAATGATTTATACATCGGCGAAACCAAAAAACCTCTAGTGAAGCAGATGGCACAACAGAGAAGAGCTTCCTCGTCAGGCCAGGACTCCGCACACCATTTGCACCTACAGGCCAGTGGACACTCTTTCAATGATGAGGATGTACACATCCTGGACAAGGAGGAACGCTGGTTTGAGCAGGGAGTCAAGGGGGGAATTTACGTGAAAAGGGAAAGACCATCTCTGAAATGTGGAGGGGGCCTGAGGGTAGATTTTTCACCATTTTTACAATGCTGTAATTGCAGCCATTTCCCCAACTTTCTGTGAATTGTACTCATGTCCATTGATCAGTGGTCTTTGATCAATGGGCTTTGGTCAGTAGTTGTTCATCAACTGTCATGAGAATTTGCATATTAAAGATCAAGGAACTGCGCTTCCAGTCCATTGCTCCTTCAGTGAGCTAGTTTCAGTCATTATGCAAATGTACTGTTTATAAGGTTGGACAAAAAAAATGTTTCCCTTTTTTTTCCCCTTTTTGTATTGTTTTACTAAACCTGCATCCCTTCAACTAATCTTGGCTACAACAGTCCATCCATCTCTCTCTCTCTCTGCCTCACACATACACAGAGAGAGACACATACACACATGCGCACATTCGAAAAACCAGCCACATCCAACTAATCAGTTATAGCACAGGCACCACAAGCACAGATAACAAGCAGAGGGGTGCATCATTGGTGCAAAAACAGTAAAATAAAGAATGACAGAAAAATAATGAAAATAGGGTGCTGAGAAGGCAGAAAATAGCAGTAGTGGAAGGGAGATACCTTCTGAGGAACAGTTCCTGCCACAAGTGCTCTGCAGAATATAGAACATCTCACGGAAAGACCTGGGACCTTATGGGCATGAAGCATTGAGAAGAGACAGGAAAGATGAGGTGAGACAGAAAGGTCAGAGAGCCTCCAGGGGAAGGACAAAAGAAAGGAGAAGAACTATCTGGGTTTATACAGTGCTGTGCAAAAGTATTTGCCTTTATCCTGATTCCTTATTCTTTTGCATATTTGTCACTAAATGATGATTGCATTTATTACGGGCCATCAGAATTAGAATACTTTATTAATCCATAATGACATTATATGGCACCCAAACCTACCTAGCTCTGTGTGCAAAAGTAATTGCCTCCCTTGTTAAATCATGAATTAACTATCATTAACCAGTGTGGCGGGGCATGGTGTTATGGTATGGCTGCAGGGGAGGCTGACACACCGGAGCTCCATCAGTTCATCATGCCTCCCCTGCAAAAGACTTGCTGGGACCTGAGGTTGTGGTTGTTGTGTGGGGTGTAGCCGAAAAGCAGCAACTGAATAAAAAGTGCTAAAAAGAGCAAACTATGTGGTCAGGTCCGTCATTCCTGTGCCACACTGAGTTTAGTTTCATTAGACACACTCAGGTCTGATTACTGATGAATCAAGCACAGAAATGAAAAAGAACCTGTCCAACAAAGTGATGTACGTTAAGGTCTCAAGTAGCAACACATCATACCACTATCTGAAGAAACAGTTGAGAAACAAAGCTATTGACATCTATCAGTCTGAAAAAGGTTACAGAGCAAATTGTAAGGTTTTTAACCCATTCTGATATTAACATGTATTTAGAAAGGCTGAAAGGTTTACTGGATGATCACTTGGGGCAAAATTGTATATTTTATGCGTGTAGTTTATCCATCAGAAAATGCTTTTTTGCTTGAAGTTATTGAAGTTAAAATAATGTACAGGGTGGGCCATTTATATGGATACACTGTAATAAAATGGGAATGGTTGGTGATATTAAAGTCCTGTTTGTGGCACATTAGTATATGTGAGGGGCAAACTCCTCAAGATGGGTGGTGACCATGGTGGCCATTTAGAAGTCAGCCATCTTGGATACAACTTTTGTTTTTTTCAATAGGAAGAGGGCCATGTGACACAAATTGGTAATGTCACAAGAAAAACAATGGCGTGCTTGTTTTCAACATAACTTTATTCTTTCATGAGTTATTTACAAGTTTCTGACCACTTATAAAATGTGTTCAATGTGCTGCCCATTGTGTTGGATTGTCAATGCAACCCTCTTCTCCCACTCTTCACACACTGATAGCAACACCGCAGGAGAAATGCCAGCACAGGCATCCAGTATCCGTAGTTTCAGGTGCTGCACATCTCGTATCTTCACACCATAGACATTTGCCTTCAAATGACCCCAAAGATAAAAGTCTAAGGGGGTCAGATCGGGAGACCCTGGGGGCCATTCAACTGGCCCATAACGACCAATCCACTTTCCAGGAAACTGTTCATCTAGGAATGCTCGGACCTGGCACCCATAATGTGAGTTTTTCTTGCTGGAAAAATTCATTGAGTTTATTGATGAAGAATGGACCTACTATCGTTGTACCCCATATACCACACCAAACCATCACTTTTGTTGTTCCAACAGTCTTGGAGGGATCCATCCAATGTGGGTTAGTGTCAGACCAATAGCGGTGGTTTTGTTTGTTAACTTCACCATTCACATAAAAGTTTGCCTCATCACTGAACAAAATCTTCTGCGTGAACTGAGGGCCCTGTTCCAATTTTTGTTTTGCCCATTCTGCAAATTCTTTGCACCGATCTGGGTCATCCTCGTTGAGATGCTGCAGTAGCTGGAGTTTGTAAGGGTGCCATTTGTGAGTAGCTAATATCTGCCGAAGGGATGTTTGATTAATGCCACTCTCCAGTGACATGCGGCGAGTGTTACACTGTAGGCTCTTGCTGAATGAAGCTAGGACAGCCACTGATGTTTCTTCATTAGTGACAGTTTGCTCTGAAATCTGCTGCAATGACCCGGTTACTGCGTTCACCAGATATCAACACAATTTCGATCCGCTCCTCACGTGTTAACCTCTTCAACATGTCAATGGCTGTGAACAAAGAGAAACTTATAAATAACTCATGAAAGAATAAAGTTATGTTGAAACCAAGCACACCATTGTTTTTCTTGTGACATTACCATTATTGGTAATGTGACACATCAAACTTATGTTTGATGTGTCACATGGCTCTCTTCCTATTGAAAAAACAAAAGTTGTATCCAAGATGGCCGACTTCTAAATGGCCACCATGGTCACCACCCATCTTGAGGAGTTTGCCCCCTCACATATACTAATGTGCCACAAACAGGACTTTAATATCACCAACCATTCCCATTTTATTACAGTGTATCCATATAAATGGCTCACCCTGTACATTGGAAATAACATGAAAGTGCAGTTGTTTTTTATTGCATCATCAGCTGGGATTCCTGGTCTGTGTCTTTTGCCAAATTTACAAGTGATGATCACATATACCCATGATCACACACACTACATGGTCTTTCAGTTGACTTACCTGTGCTGCTGTAATGCTAAATATTCTATGTTTTATCCTTTTTTTCCTTTTTAAAAAAAAAATTAAATAAAATGTTTACCTTCTTCATATTGTTTCCTAAATAACTAAAACACATTTTTTCAAGTTTCAGATTATGAGAAACCATCATTACACACAAATGAAGTGAGAAAAATGTGTTTGAAGTGAGAGTGACATGGACAGAAAACAGAGAAAAAATACAAAGAGAGGCAGAGCTAAGGAGAGCCAGAAGCACAAGTCAGAAGGTATCTCCAGGTTAATGTACACTGACTAGAAAGACAAAAAGTGTATTGTGGGAATGTCTGTCGTCCCCTGTCGCATTTATCTATATATTTTGGGCTGATTGGAGCCAACAATACATCACAGCTAGAGACCTGTCAGAGTACAAATACGGTCTTTTTTTGTTTGTTTGTTTTAAATACATTACTCACTCTCTAAAGTCTAATTGTTTTTGATCTGGTAATTTGTGCTGCTTCTGATACAATGTGGGTTGTTACTGCAATGAACTTGGCTAAACTATGTTTATTAATTAACACAGTTTTAGTTGATCACTCCCCTCTAGTTGACATTTGTTTTGTGATAGCAGCATAATATTAAATTGCCCTGCTTAGTAAATATAGCTGTGAATACTTCAATGAAACAATCCTTTTTTTTTAAAACAAAGAGAGAAAAATAAACAAATGTATCTAATTTAAGTTTCATCCTGATTTTAATCCATATTAGACTACCAACAGATTACTTGAACTGGGATCTGAGAAGCTGTCACTATGGTAACTGGGATGGGGAGAACATACCATGCAGACCACTGTGTCTGAGCTGTACCTAATTTATACCAACACAACATGCATCAAACCTGAGCACACCCTTCCTTACACAACAAAACCCTCAAGTGGTTTACGAAGCATACTCCATTACAGGGGCATTTTACCTGTGATGTCAAACCACAAAGGGGTGGAGCTCTGCTGCATAGATACCACACCCACAATCTCAGCCACCCTGTCATTCTCCATCACAGTGAAATTGTAGAATGGTTCATCAAAAATCAGCGGTAGAGTGAGAGCTGGCGGTCGGCGGATCCACTCAATGTGCAGTCGCGCTGTGGAGGATTTCTGAGGACGTCCATTGTCTGTTGCTTTGATCTGAACATAGAGGAAAAGAAAGGCAAAGGGTCTTTTGCAGACTGAAATATTTCCATATGCTATGATACAATATACCCCACAACTATATCACGCCATTCTTGAAGTCCACAGTATTCATCACTTTAAACGTTAACGTGTTTGCTGTGTTTTCGGTTTTTAGCTGGCATCAAATACAGACCTTCCACAAGTTGAAAACTTAGATTTCCTTATTTGTTTTGGTATGCTGGTTGATTATTTCTTTGTTGTAACAACACTTCTTGCCATGGTCACAATAAACAGGCATCGGAAACCTTGCCACATTTGTAAGGAAAATGCATTTGAGGGTTTAGGAGCAGAGTCGAGTAAATGGGTTGTGCCCTTGAAAAACTTCCAAACAGCTTATTCTGTTATTGACTCTTGTTTGGCATTCTTTATTAGATTAAATGGGGACTCAGTAGCATGTGGAAAAACCACACACAGCCACAAGAGCCTGGTACCTTATTCTCATGCTGGTCACCAGCTTGGTCACACACTGCTGTGAGATGGCATCCCATTCTTCAATCAGCATTTTTGAAGAATGCTATTCTTTTGTCAGAAGCCAGATAACAAAACTAAAATCAGTGTGCATCAATTAAATAAGCACCAAACTCTGTTATTTTGAGTGCTGTTCAGGCAACCTTAATGATGAAGAAATATTTTTAAAGAGCATTTCCTAAAATCAAGATCATCAAGAAAAACAAAAGTAAATACACAATGAATCTTTTACACACATTCCCTAGATTCAGAGAATATGTTCTCCTGATTGTAGAAATGGACAGACCTGCCTCAAACAAGTCCTTCACAACAAAGATTAAGCGATTAATTTATGATTTGGAGTTTAGAAAATACAACTTAAATGTTCTTGAACTCACAGAGCAGACATGTTTAACAAATTTTTAAAAAATTCATACAGTCAGGATGTCGTAGCTCCCTGCACTGAAGGCCTTGCGTGAAGATACCACTGCTGTCTTGGGGTCGATGAAGAACTTCCCATCCTCATTGCCATCCACAATGCTGTAGGAGAGGTCACAGTTTGGCCCATCATCACGGTCATAGGCAAACACCCGATAGATTGGTTCTCCCTTCTTTCTACGCTCCCTCTCTGGAAGTTTGACTTGATACACCTTCTCAGGAAATATGGGCTTGTTGTCGTTTTCATCCAGGACTTGAACTATCACCCAAACAGTACTTTGCTTGGGATTAGGGCCACCATCTGACACCAACACCTGTATGGGCAGAAAGGCTTGTTCAAAAATATATACAGTGTTCCTAATCACAAACTTGATCTTTCATGACACATAAGCAACCATGCTGTTCTAGTAGAGATTGTCCCCCAAACATTAATTAGTAAATTAGTCCATTTGTTCACTTTATTCGTTTGTTTTGCAGTTTTCTTCATTAATATAATTCATTAATCATTTGGTTAAACCTAACTGATATTATCAGGCGCGCACATAGTAGCATTGTGTGGTTTTTCTAAAAATGTTTTGTTATATTAATTATGTTTCTCTTTCTTTGAGTTACCTGGTTTTGGGTGGTGGCTGTTTCCTGGTCTGGGAAAAAGGTGTGGCTGAGGACTCTGAGAACAAAATGCCTGCTCAGCAGGACAGACCATGTGGTTATCAGGAACAGGGTTATTTTAGGTTTAGTTAGGTTATTCTGTGCTTAGTTAATATTAAAGTGTTTTGGTTTTCCCCCCTATTGTGTGAAAATGGTTTGGTCAAACCACTATAAAAGCTACTTTCATGTGTCTTTGTAATTAGGTCAGTTTGTGAGTTAAGTTGTGTCCACTTTGTTTAAGTTTCTGGAAATTACTTTTTGTAGAGTTATATTCGGTTGACCTCTTTTATGGGCCTTCTAATTATGTTTTTGAATTTTGTCATTTTTGAACTTTTTGAGGGTTAAAATAAAGAAAACCCTTTTTGAAGACATTTTTTTTTTGCCTGTGTCCTCTATGCCTTGGCTGCTTGGTCCCTCACAATTAGAAAGTGCAGCTTATTGAGACCAATAGTTAGTTTTAAAATTAAGTGACTGCCAGAGTGAAATTTAGAAGAGGTTGGATAGATAAAGCATTGTTGGGACAAAATATCTGATATGCAGTCACTATTACATAGTTTGAAGTATTTAAAAAGAACAACCCAAATATTTTGTTCTTGGCTTCTAATCAAACATCCTGACTCACTATACTGCACTTTGTGCAGGTGACTACGCAGAGCAGGTGCGATCTAGCAGAACAGAAATAGCGCTAAACAGTCTACTGAAGATGTTATCGCCATAGCAACTCCATTTTCAGCCATTTGGACCACTGACAGAACTAGAGGATGCTCTTTGTTGACTTTAGAACTGTCTTTATTACCATCATCCCAAATATTTTAGTCAGAAAACACACTGGCTTTGTCCCAACCATCCACACCTGCATCAAGGACTTTTTGACTCAATATGTCAAATTTCCTCCACCTTCCTCGCCTGCCCCCCATACTTCCTTCCTTCCATTACATTGAAGACTGGAGTTCTTAGAGGTTGTGCTCTCCTTTGTACACTGTACACCTTCACATTTATCTAGCATTATTAAATTTGCTGATGACACAAATGTTCTTGGGCTTATCTCAGGAGAATATCAGTCAGCATTAATAGATGAGACACAGTAGCTATCAGGATAGTGCTCAGTGAATAATCTGGTATTGCAGACCAAAGAGCTGATATGGACTACAGGACAAAGCATTACTCAAACCAAGGCACACTCATTATTATGGGTAGCATTTCAATTAAAATTTAAGGAGCTCCAGTTAGGGAAAATTGTCCTCAAACAAAGGTATTTGTATTTGTATTTTAACTCAATGCAATACATTTTGAAATAGGCTAATAGTCAACAACTGGATGTCAGTGAAAGAAAGCACATACAATTCAATAGTCTAATTCTGATACCCTTACTGGACGTAACATCACAAAGTGAAGATAACCATCGAGTCTATTAAGGAGATGGTGCTGGACCCCCAAGCAGTAGGAGACCACAACCCACTGTTTATCCATAATGAAGAAATCAATCATATCAAATCCTAAATTTATCTTGGGATTCAACTTGATTATCTCTTCAGTGGCAATGACCACAATGTGTTCTCGTTTTGTTTTTTGTTTGTTTGTTAGTTTGTTTTTAACACAGACTAAAGGTGTTTGAAAAAGAGAAAAAAAATTGACTTCACTTGACATAATCAGAAAATAATGTTTCAGTTCTATCAGGCTGTACTGGAAAGCATCATAGGGTGTGGCATATTATCATGCAGGGCTCTAGACTAACTTTTTGCCATGGGCGCACCGGTACGCCTAACTTTAAAAAGTTAGGCGCACGGTAGACTGGTGGGTAATAAGCGAATGAATAATGCAGAAAACAGAGATTTGAGACGGGAAACTGTTCTTGAAGTACAGAGAGAGAGAGAGCTGTGCATGAAGTGTGATTTTTATCGTGGTGGAGGCAAAACAGCAGTGATTCCATTACGACATTTATCAAATATGAAGCGTAGTTTGCTGCTTCTTTTGCTGCTCGCTCGGTGAATTTTGGTTGGAGAGAGACAAAACCTCCAGCTCAGAATCAACGCAAAAAGACGTAAACACTGCGTAAACACATCAGAATCGGTGAGCCCTGACGGTGTGTCCGTCAAAATTTGGTCTAGAGCCCTGTCATGGTATGGCAATTGCTCTGTGCATGCAAAATCTAATCTGTTGTGTCTGGTGCGGTCTGCCATGAAGGTGACTGGGAGGACTGAAGATCTTTCCCACCCCTGCATTTACAACCAGTCGGTAATCAGACAGGCCCAGCGGGTTCTGTCAGATGCATTACATGTCCTTCATATGAGCTCTTGCCTTACAGCAGAGGATAGTCCCAAAATACAGGCTGAATTGCCTTAAGAATTCATTTGTTCTAACATCAATCAAGCTTTTAAATTACAGGTTTTAAAGTTGTTAATTTTTTTTAATATAACGATAATGCAATTTGTGGCAGCACGGTCGCACAGAGATTAGTTGCCTCACAACAAGAAGGTCCTCCCTTTGGTGTCAATTCCACCATCAGCCCGGTGTCATTCAGTGTGGAGTTTGGATGTTCTCCCTGCATTTGCGTGAGTTCTCTCCAGGTACTCTGGCTTTCTCCTACAGTCCAAGGATTCTCTACGACACCGTGTGTCCACAGGTCACCCGTCAAACTGTCGCTCTCCTGCAAAACTTCATCACCCACCCACCCTACAGTTCGGACTTCGCACCCAGTGACTACCATCTGTTCCCAAAGTTGAAAGAACATTTGTTCAGAAGGCAATTCTGCAGCAGTGAGCAGGCATGACATGGGCATTGTAAAACTGCCACAGCCTCTACAAAAATTCATCAACTGAAATGGCGATTATGTAGACAAATAGATAAGTCTTCAAGCTTTAAAATTATGTAAATATTATGGGAAATAAACAGTTTTTTGTATTTCTAAAAAAATTGGGGCTCTTACTTTTGGGATTGGCCTCGTACTTTCAGCTCTCTCTTTACCACTACAGACCAGTATAGCATCTGCATCACTCCAGCCACAGCCTCAATCAGTCTGTTGATTTCCTGCTCCCCTCTCCCCTCACTTGTAAACAAGACCCCGAGATACTTAAATTCCTCCACTTGGGGCAGCAACTCATCCCTTACCTGGAGTGGGCACTCTACCCTTTTCCAGCTAAAGACCTTGGCCTCAGACTTAGAGGTGCTTATTCTCATTCCCACCGCGTCACACTCAGCTATGAACCACTTCAGTGCAAGCTGGAGTCCAACACCCACTGGAAACAAGTCTGACTTATTGCCATCAATGCAAATCTAGCTCTTGGTTAAATAAGATCCGAATGCCCCACAGCAACAGGCCAGAGACCCCATACTCCACAGGCACCTCCCAAATAATGTTCTGAGGTAGAAAGCCTTCTCCAAGTCCACAAAACACAGGTAGACTGGTTGGGCAAGCTCCCACACACCCTCAGATATCCTCAAGCTGGTAAAAAGCTGGTCCAGTGTTCTGTAACCAGGACAAAAAACACATTTTTCCTCCTGTATCCAAGGTTCAACTAACAGACGGACTATCCTTTCCAGCCCCTGGTAAGGCTTTCCTGGGAAGACTGAGGAGTGTGACCCCGCCATAGTTGGAGCACACTCGCCGGTCCTCTTCCTTAAAGATGGGAACCACCAAACCGGTCTGCCAATATAGTGTACAGGGTTCATACGCCTTTTTTAGGGTCAAATTCAAGCACTTTTAAAGCACTTTCAAGGTCCCTTTTCAAGCTTTTCCAGCACATGCCCCCCCCCCCAAAAGAAAGAATGCATGTTTCAATTTGCATCCCCTCAGTAAGACCATGTGAAAATTAGGACAAATCATCCTAGGTGAACTTAAACACCTTTGCTCACCTTTTGTTAAGAAATAGAAAAACAAACCACACAAAAATACTGCAAAAGGAAACGTCGCCTTATATACATAATGTATAAACTCAAAATGCACATTTCACTTAAAAATTAAGATGTGACAATGTGAACAAATCAACTTGTTAGAGATATTCTTCTCCTGTTGAACCCCCCCCCCCCCCACAAAAAAAAGAAATAAATAAGTCTTCTCGTCAGAAATTGATGCTTCCTTCCTGTGTGACAAAAAATAGGAGACAGATGTTTGTTTTAAGTTAATTCCCAATAAAACTGTTCTATTGCTAACTACATTGCTGTCTGTATTATTGTTGAAGTCCTAAACGTCACCTTTAAACATCATGTACAGTCAGACAGGCATGGAGAGCAGCACTGACTGGGAGGCTTTGAACAGATCACATAGTTCAATTCAACATATAAGACTTTAAGAATGCACAAGTATCTACTTAAAATCTATTGAATTTATCATCTGTGATATTATTATGTACAATTCCAATGTATTTTGTTCATCTCCCTTAAATAAACAGGCAGCCTTACAGTATGAAATATTCATATACAAATGCACATATAAATGTGTGTACTGTCTCAGTGGCTGATAGTGCCCCACAGGCCTCGGTGTGAGCTTGAAGACATTCATAATGTTTAAGTAGTTTAATGTGTCGGTGCTGACGATAAACACATTTTGAATGAAAGCCGGGGAACTTTGGTAGCACAGAAACAAGAGGCTATTCTTTGTGACCATATGGATCAGTCATATTACCATTATTTCAAATACTCCAAAAACCTGGGGTCCAGGATATAATTGGCTGTTTTTGACTACTTTTGATTTGGCCTCTATATTTCACCTTTAAAAACTTTTATCTTGCCAATCTGTTATTTTCTCATTTTGACATACTGTATCAGCACAATTTATCTAAATTCAGACAAAATTTAAAATACAAGTAGAAAGTGATATTTTTGCCTGTAAAAACCACAAGCATGTTTAACGAATCATTTTCATGACTTGAAATGCAAATGGGGCGATCGTGGCTCAAGAGTTGGGAGTTCGCCTTGTAATCGGAAGGTTGCCGGTTCGAGCCCCGGCTTGGACAGTCTCGGTCGTTGTGTCCTTGGGCAAGACACTTCACCCGTTGCCTACTGGTGGTGGTCAGAGGGCCCGGTGGCACCAGTGTCCGGCAGCCTCGCCTCTGTCAGTGCGCCCCAGGGTGGCTGTGGCTACATTGTAGCTTGCTATCACCAGTGTGTGAATGTGTGTGTGAATGGGTGGATGACAGGTTGTGTAAAGCGCTTTGGGGTCCTTAGGGACTAGAAAAGCGCTATACAAATACAGGCCATTTACCAAATAGAAATTGTACATTTTTAAAAATATGCACAAGTTTTGCAAACAACAAAGTTATATGGTACTATTTACCTAAAAATGCAGCCAAGGCTCAGACGTTTTTTATATAACCATTTCAAACTATTTACAGAAAAATCAGGTGTTCTGCGTCAAATAAGAAGGCACAAAAACTACTTATGGAACTCCAAAAAATAGTTTGTGTCCACTATAACACAGATGAGAACAGCACAGGGATAAACCTGCAGGTTCTGACAGCAGCTGTGTCACTCAGGGTTTACACTTCAATCTGCTTTTGGTGGCTTTTTTGCAGCATCTGTCACATTCACTAGTAGAACTGACACACTCACAAGCAAAGCGTGTTTGCTAGCGCTCTCCTTAGAAAATGCCGTTTTTACCGTTGTTTAAAGCTTTCACTTGAGTAAATTAACTCATATCACTGCTAAGTAATGTTAGCAAAGTTCACAGCATATTCCATAATAGCGCTGCCATAAGGCATCACACTCAGTGCATCAATCATTTCTCCAGAGAGTTTGATAGTTAGCAAAATAATAATCATTTTTTTTTTTTTTTAAATAGCATGTGTAACGTACACGTGCTGGAAAATTATTTACTAGCACTCACCTATCATGCGACTGGAGAGCGCAAACTCCGCCATTGTTGTTTTCCATCAAACACTCATTAAAACAGCAACCTACAGGTATGTTAGCGCACTCATCCCCGACTGTCCGAGGGAGGGGCGGGGTCATATATTGAAACAGACAGAGGGGCAAGGCAGCCCAGGCGGGGAAATTTTGCCTCTACATTTTGCGACTCATTTTATTTCTCTACCTGATAAGAAAATTATTCAATCAGATAGCTATTTATTGTGAATGAAATACAGTTACACTTTCAAGCACTTTTAAGCACCACATCTGAAATTCAAGCACTTTTCAAACCTTGAAAAGACAACATTAAAATTCAAGCATTTTCAAGGATTTCAAGCACCCGTACGTACCCTGAGTGTATCAACAGAGATTTTCATGTGACATTGTAGAGACATGTCAATTAAGAAAACTCTACAACTCTTAGAGCCTTTCATCGCCTCAGTTGAAATTGGCACTAACTTCTAGGCAGTCTGACGGTCTTGTTCCATGGCCTCACTAAACTCTTCCCAAAACCAAATTTTTGCTTCAGCCACTGCTCAAGCTGTGTTCCACTTGGCCTGCTGGCACCCATTGGCTGATTTTGAATTCCTGCAGGCTAATCAAGTCCGACGGACACTTTTTTTCAGCCTGATGGCTTTCCTTACCTCTAAAATATGCTCTGTTTGTTGTTCACGATCCAGTTTCCTGGAGGTTGTGGTGATCAGACCTGAGAAATAAACAGTAGACAACAATTAAACTATCAAACAAGAATTTAGGAAATGTGAAATCTGTTTGCTGATAATTCACTGGAGATAACTTAAAAATTAGTGCTGAGATTTGCCACGTTAATGCAGTTATGCCGTTAACGTCACTTTATACATTTTGGGTCAACTCTAAAGGGTGGTATGCCTGGTGGTATTCCAGGCTTATGTGGATCATCAAAACAAATTATAGCAGAAGACAGGTCTCCTTCATGCCTACATTATGATACCTGGGTTATCTTCTAGCCCTGATTCCTTCTGTATCAAAACAACTCTCTAATATAGTCATATGCTGTGTCCAAATTCAGGGGTAGCATTTGTAGGCCACAATTTTGGGCAATTATGTCACAGTGACGCGACGAAAGCTTTCCAAATTTGAAGAGTCCTCCAAATGTGGCAACAAATGCGTCCTACTTTTCCCCAGATTTGAAGGTTGAGTTGCGTGTATCCTTGGTAGCCTACCATATCCCATGATTCATTGCGGGTCACACAGGAGGATTTTTCTTATAACAATCGCCGACGAAGACGGAGGTAATGCGGGAGAGGAATACACTTTTAGAGTCAATTTTGATTTTTCCGAATTAACCTTTTGGTGATATGTTTGAAGTAAATAACAAAAACAATAAAACAAGAATATTTATAATACATCAACAAAAATCAGGACTGGGATCCTCCTGGTTAAAAAAACAGTCCAGGACTGGGACACTCAGGTTAATCCTACAGTACAAGGACAAGGGTCTGGTCTGGTTAAGGAAAAGGTGGAGAACAACATAAACAGTTTTTGTAGAAAGGTATGATTTCATTCATTTGAAGAGATTAAAGCATTATTCTGATTATTAAGCTTAAGTAAAATATACAAATAAGTTGTGAAAAGACTTAAATTTTATACACTTTATCTGTGTAACTAAGCTTTTTTGTGAACTCAAAAATAACAATGTTTTCAGCTTTGTGACATTTTTACAGCCTATCTATGCACACAAATAAGTTACAGGATCAAATGAATAATAGAAAATAAATAGAAATAGAAAAAGTTCTTCTATAAGTTTCAAAGAGATTTAGTTTACACATTTTATATGAAACAGTAAATGTGCACAATCATTCACAATCATAATCATGAAATTATCCATGAAACTAGTAATTCCTAAATGCGTGTAGATTAAAGGAAATTATTTTACCTGCATATGATTGTCTCTGATGAGCTTAAGGTACAAAACATGCCGGCGATGACAAAGTTTTTCTAGCTCCAAGAGAACTAAAAATGTACAAAAAATGGAGCGACATTTCTGGGTCCATTTTAAAGTTTTCACACCGTGGTGCTGGCGACCGGAAAAACATGGAAGTAAGGGCGGACTTGAACGAAGGCTAGATCAGTCAATTCAAACTGTCGGCCAGCTTTGACTTGTTTTGGCTTATGCTTTGGTCTTTCCTCTCATTAGCATTACTACGTCTGTAATGGCTATATTTTTCAGTGATCTGTCTATGATATATCTACATGGCAATACAATGACTAATACTTTTAATTATTTTAAAAACTATGAAGAACTTAACTTAAAACTATGAAGAAGTGGACCAAGCACTTGGGACAAATTACAATCCTGCCTTGACTGCACAGACTGGAGTGTTTTTGAAGCTGCAACTTCCGATTTGAATGAACATACTGACATCATACATAAGTTTTTGTGCAGACTTGTGTGGGCAGACTAAGACCTTTTGCAAATGCAATAATAACAAACCATGGTTCACTCCAATTCTGAAGAAGCTGCGCCAAGAAGGACCAAGGAGGAGACCTACAGCAGCAGGGGCTGGGCCCTGTACAAGTAGGCCAGAAATGAGCTGAGCAAGAAGATCAGGGTAAAAGGAACTGAAGGGAGAAGCTTAAAAACAACTTCTTAGCCAGCAACCCTACACCAGTTTTCAGAGGCCTGCAGCACATCCCCAGCTACAGGAGTGCATCCCAGCACCCTGAAGAGAAGCCGAATGGCTAACAACCTTAACACCTTCTACTGCAGATTTGAAAGACAATCATTCATACCTCCCACCGGCTCACCCTCACCTAATGCCTACACAAAAAAACTACTTGCAGCCCTCATCCCCCTCCCCTCTGACCCCCGACCTGCATTAAAGATCCTTGAGGATGATGTGTGTCTGCTCTTCCAGAGACAGAAGACTAGAAAAGCTCCAGGACCTGATGGTGTGTTTCCCTCCTATCTGAAAGTCTGTGCCAACCAACTGGCCTCCATCTTTAAGAGATCTCTGGAGCTGTGTGAAGTCCCCTCCTGCTTCAAATGCTCCACTGTCATCTTGATCTCAAAGAAGTCCACCAAAGGATTAAATGACTACAAGCAAGCAGCAGGTGAGCACTGAAAAAGCATCACATCCCACTAAGACCATCAGCACCGGCCTCCCCCAGGGGTATGTTTTTTCCTCACTGCTCTTCTCCCTCTACACTAATGGATGCTCCTCAGGAGAATAATCTGTGAAACTCTTTAAGTTCATGGATGACAGGTACATCCATGAATCCACTGTCTGGTCCAGAACATGCTTACACATAACTGGTTAACAGTCAGGATGATATTTTCTGAGCCAAGGGAGTCCGAACAGAATGTCCCAAACTTAGACAGAATAGAATAAATAGAATAGATAAATAGAATTAGTAGGATAATATTAATAATCAAGTATAGGCAGGGAGGCGTCTTCTCTGTTTTATTCCAGGAAAGGAGCAGATACGGGCGAGGTCAGATGTGAACGGAGAGAGGAGAAGATTCACAGGGAGACAGAGGGACCGCCATGCCGCTTCCGGAAGTAGTCATAATAATACTTGTTATTGTAAAACTGTATAGCCCAATCTGAAGGTCATCCTTCATGTGAGGCAGGTGGCTGATTTCACACCGAGGTCCAGCGCTGTAAACTTGTAATTTCAATTGTTGAAGCCAATTACATATTTTAAACCATAGACATTCTCCTGTACTTCCTTAAGAAAAAACTGAACATGTCATACCTGGAGCTCACCCTGCTCAAGACAGTGGAGATGATGGTGGACTTTGAGAGACCTACTACTAATTGGTTTTGCCTCATGGGGATGTTTTTATTTCCACATTATTACCCCCAGTTTTGGGGGTCTATTATCCAATTACATGAATTTCAGTATACTTCTACTCAATTGTAACCGTTGTTGTTAGGATTAAATTACTTGGATGTCTTGATGCATGCTCAATTATCAAGCTAAGTAAATCCCTAAAGGTTGATTCTGTTCATCTGGACATAGCGTTTTGAGTGGGAGAAACATTTTGTCGCAGTAATTGGTTACTGCTTTGTAATTTAGTGGTAATAACTTAGAAATTACCATATTATTAGGTTCTTGTTTCTGCCTTGTTACCCTGCTATTATCACTTTATTACCAAGCTGTAAGTGTTACTGCTACTTGTTATGCACAGCAGACAAAAGAAAGATAATTCATTAGTGAAAAAAATAACCTATAACCTAAACCTATAATTACAACTCCTGGTTTCTAATTAAATTTGCTTATGTTAACATATAGCACTACCTTTTTGATGAAAGATGCACACATGCTTTCTCACCAGTGCGGGTATTGACGGTGAAGAAATTCTGTGGGTTTCCACTAATAATGCGGTAGTTGAGCCTCTCAGCAGTAGTGGAGAGTGTGGCATCAGGATCTTGAGCCTCGATCTGGATTACAGAAACATCACGTGGAGAATTCTCAGGCACTGAGGTTCGGTACAGAGGTTCAGAAGTCAACGGGGCGTTGTCATTAACATCCTCCACCTGGATAAATACGTCAATACTGGTGAACTGAGGAACCACACCGTGGTCGGTGGCATAAACTGTTAGCCAATAGGAGTCCTTGCTCTCTCGGTCCAACATATCAGTGGTGTAGATCACGCCTAATAGGGGAAAAGACAAAAAGAACAAGAGCAAGAGCTTACTACAAAAGTATCAAAAAAAGAAATGCCACCTATTCAAGTAATGCCAAAGCTGTTTTACACTGTAGCTGTACAACTGGCTAGTTCTATTTTAAACAAGAATAGAAATTTCAGTGAATCATTTCCATTTTGTAGTTCAGCAGGTAGAGAAGGTCATTTAATAATCCGAAGATTGGTGGCTCAATGTTAGCCCCAGTCTGCATGCCAAAAATCCTTGGGCAAGAGGACAACCCCAAGTTGCTCTGATACATCCATCAGAGTAATACAATCCATGTTTCCATGTCTCTGTATTTATGTTAGACATAGACTTTATTTAATCCCACACTGGGGAAATTCACTTGTTACAGCAGCGCAAGGGACAACAAGAAAAGGTGAATTAGAGATGCATTAGAAAACAATAAAAAATAAATAAGAAAAATAGCCTGGAAATTAAAAAAAACGGAAAATGCTATACTATGGACACATGGGTTACTATATACATTAAAATACACAAAGATTTTCCTTTTAATATATACATAAAGTACAGTGAGAATGATCATAATATGAATGTATTTATAAACAGTATTTATCCTATAGGTCTATATAGCCTGACTGACTCAATCAGGTCGATCCCCGGGCTCTCTGTCCTGGTCGTTCTGTCCTTGGGCAAGACACTTTACCCTACTTGCGTACTGGTGTTGGCCAGAGGGGCCGATGGTGCGATATGGCAGCCTCGCTTCTGTCAGTCTGCCCCAGGGCAGCTGTGGCTACAACTGTAGCTTGCCTCCACCAGTGTATGAATGTGAGAGTGAATGAATAATGGTATTGTAAAGCGCTTTGGGTGCCTTGAAAAGCGCTATATAAATCCAATCCATTATTATTATATCAGCAAATAGGCTACCTATTCCAGAGCCCACAGTTTTTAGTGGTGATCCACTCAAGTTTAATCATTGGAAGTCATCCTTCCAAGCTCTAATTGAAAAGAAAAACATTCCAAGCTCAGAGAAAATATTCTTCCTTCAGAAATCTGTTGGAGGAGTGGCTAGAGAGGCATTAGACGGTTATTTTCTGATTGGTTCAGATACTGCATATGATGCTGCATGGGAACTGCTCAATGAGCGATACAGCCAGCCTTTTATGATTGCTAAAAGCCTGCCGAGACAAATTACATGACTGGCCAAAAACAGCGTGAAGAGAGAGCGCTGACGTAAGGAAATTTGTGGACTTTTTACACAGTTGTGAATGTGCCATGGCTCACAATGAGAGTCTGCGTATTCTTGATGATGGCATTGAAAATCAAAAACTGACAGCCAAGTTGCCTGACTGGTTAAGCAACAGATGGAACCAAAAAGCCACGCAGTATCAGCTAGAGCAGGGGTGGGCAACTCCAGGCCTCGAGGGCCGGTGTCCCTGCAGGTTTTAGATATGTCCTTCAACCAACACAGTTGATTTAAATGGCTAAATTAGCTCCTGCAGTTCTCCAGAGGCCTGGTAACGAACTAATCATGTGGTTCAGGTGTGTTGACCCAAGGTGAGATCAAGGTCAAAATGATAATGAGAATGGTGAGCAAAGATCCCAGAACCACACGGGGGGACCTGGTGAATGACCTGCAGAGAGCTGGGACCAAAGTAACAAAGGTCACCATCAGTAACACACTACAACTGCAGGGAATCAAATCCCGCAGTGCCAGACGTGTTCCGCTGCTGAAGCCAGTGCATGTCCAGGCCCGTCTGAAGTTTGCCAGAGAGCACATGGATGATACAGCAGAGGATTGGGAGAATGTCATGTGGTCAGATGAAACCAAAGTAGAACTCTTTGGTATAAACTCAACTCGTCGTGTTTGGAGGAAGAAGAATACTGAGTTGCATCCCAAGAACACCGTACCTACTGTGAAGCATGGGGGTGGAAACATCATGCTATGGGGCTGTTTTTCTGCCAAGGGGACAGGACGACTGATCCGTGTTAAGGACAGAATGAATGGGGCCATGTATCGTGAGATTTTGAGCCAAAACCTCCTTCCATCAGTGAGAACTTTGAAGATGAAACGAGGCTGGGTCTTCCAACATGACAATGATCCAAAACACACCGCCCGGGCAACAAAGGAGTGGCTCCGTAAGAAGCATTTGAAAGTCCTGGAGTGGCCTAGCCAGTCTCCAGACCTCAACCCCATAGAAAATCTGTGGCGGGAGTTGAAAGTCCGTGTTGCTCGGCGACAGCCCCAAAACATCACTGCTCTCGAGAAGATCTGCATGGAGGAATGGGCCAAAATACCAGCTACTGTGTGTGCAAACCTGGTAAAGACCTATAGTAAACGTTTGACCTCTGTTATTGCCAACAAAGGTTATGTTACAAAGTATTGAGTTGTATTTTTGTTATTGACCAAATACTTATTTTCCACCCTGATTTACGAATAAATTCTTTACAAATCCTACCATGTGGATTCATGGATTTTTTTTTTCACATTCTGTCTCTCACAGTTGAAGTGTACCTCTGGTGCAAATTACTGACCTCTGTCATCATTTTAGGTGGGGGAACTTGCACAATCGGTGGCTGACTAAATACTTTTTTTTGCCCCACTGTATTCCCCACCATGGTGTATACCACCCTCAAAAGCCAGAGAAACTGCGAGTGGTCTTCGATTGCTCGGCAAGATTTCAAGATATATCATTGAATGACCACCTTCTTACAGGGCCAGAGCTCACAAACACCTTGGTGGGAGTTCTTTGTAGATTTCGAAAGGGCCCAGTCGCTGTTATGTGTGATGTGGAATGAATGTTCCATCAATTCCATGTAAAGTCTGAAGACCAAGACTACTTGAGGTTCTTATGGTGGGAGAATGGTGATCTCGAGTCTCTGCCATCAGTTTTTTGGATGAAAGTCCATTTGTTTAGAGCAGCTTCCTCACCTGGCTGTGCCAATTTTGGACTTAAACATCTAGCCACAGAAGGTCAGGATCGATTTAGCCAAAGCACTGTCAAGTTCATCTGAAGAAATTTTTATGTTGATGATGGACTGGTGAGTGTAAGGTCTGATGCTGAGGCAATCGAGCTGATTAAGGAAGCGAGAGAGTTCTGCAGTGCAGGCAAGCTTAGACTACACAAGTTCATTCCCAACAGCAAGAAGGTATTGGAGTCAATACCAAAGGAACAGTGTGCTGACATTGTCAAAGAGCTGGACATAGATTTAGGGGAGCCGCTCCTAGAAAGAGCACTGGGTGTGCAATGGTGCGTATCCTCTGATGACTTTCAGTTCAGAGTAACTGTCAAGAAACACTCAACTCAACCAATGGTATCATGTGCAATCCGAAGACAATCCGGCGGACCATGCTTCGGGAGGGTTATCGGCAGATCAGCTCGTTGCTTCAAATTGGTTCACTGGCCCAGACTTTCTGTGGGAAAAGGAGCTACCCACCAGAGATGCTCAGGTGGGAGAGGTTAGTGACAATGATCCAGAACTTCGAAGGGCTCAGATGTTCAACACCAGGTGCAAGGTTAAATAGAACATTGTTGGACCGCCTGACTAAGTTTTCTGACTGGAAAAGAGCTGTTAAGGCTATTGCTTGTCTTAAACGTCATGCTAAGCAAGTCAAGGGTCTTGGTCCCAAACTCAATGGAAGTACAAGTGTTGAGGAAAGACAACAAGCTGAACTTTTCATAATCAGATTGGTCCAAAGAGAAGCATTCAGCAGTGAAATCAAGAATTTACAGCAATGCAAGGACGTAAAATCCAAAGACAAAGCAAACTAGCTATGCAAATTAAGTCAATTTTTGGATGAGCAGGGTGTGCTGAGATTAGGCGGCCGCTTAACAAAAAGTGATCTTCATCCACTGTTAAACATCCTGCCATTCTGCCAAAAACAAGTCACGTGTCTTCTTTATTGATCAAGCATTATCATGAGAAAGTACAGCATCAAGGAAGAGGTATGACTGTAAATGAATTGCGATCTAATGGGATATGGGTCATTGGATGCAGCAGTGCAGTTGCCTCACATATCTTTAAGTGTGTCACATGCAGGAAGTATAGAAGGAACACACAAGATCCAAAAATGGCAGATTTGCCAGAGGACAGAATGGAAATTACCCCTCCATTCACATATTGTGGCATGGATTGCTTTGGACTGTTCTATGTGAAGGATGCAAGAAAGGAACTGAAGAAGTATGGTCTTCTCTTCACTTGTATGTGTTGCAGAGCTGTACATCTCGAAATACTTGATGTGTCACGGTTCTGGGTCAGTTTGACCCAGTATTTTGAGTTGTCATGTTTTGGTTTGATTTTGTATTTTGTATTATATTCTGATTCTTGTTCTTCCTTGACTATTATTAGAATTCTATGTTTCAGTTTAGTTAAGGGTTTAGTTCTTAGGTTTTGTTTTGGTGTCCTCGTTTTTCCTGCAGGTGTAGTTTAGAGTCTTGTCTGCGTCTTTGTGTTGTTATTGTCACGGTCCTGGGTCTGTGACCCAGTGTTTTGAGTTTCTTGTGCCTCTGAGTTTTTTGTATTATGTTCTTAGTTCTCTTTGTTGTCCCAGCTTATTCTTTAGTGTAGTGTCTTAGTTTGGTTTTCTTGTATTCTGTTTAGTTCTCTGAGTATTTAGTAGCTGCCCTCTGTGTCTCTTTGTTGTTGGTGTTGTCTGTGTTCTTAGTTGCTCTGTCTCCCCTAGTCTAGTTCGCGTCTCTGTGTCATACTTCCTGTTTTACATTGAAGGTCCGTGTCTTATGTGAATGTGTTCAGTTTACGCTTCCTTGTCTTGTCAGTTCTTATTTCCCCCAGCTGTGCTCTCCTTCTGTGTCTCATTCCCCTCGTTGCTTCCCAGTGTATTTAAACCCTGTGTTTCTCTGAGTCTGTGTCGCGTCGTCCCTCATGCTGTGTGGATCTCCCTGTGAGTTTTAGCTCATTGTTTCCCAGTTTAGCTTAGTTTACTTTGTATGCTCGTTTTTCTGTGACCAGCAAATAAAGCTGTGATTTTGAGTTCATCCCCTGAGTCTGAGTCCTGCACTTTGAGTCCTCATCTCCTGCCTGCCACACAGCATTTCATGACAGTTATTTCCTTTTTTACTTTGAAGGTTCATGTCCATGTGTGATGTCAGCGTGTTCAGTTTTACTTCTCCCCTGACTTTTTATCTGATCTAGTCCTCAGTTCAGAAAAAAAGTTATATAGTGGGTTATTTTAACATCAATATATAAGGCTCAACCGCAGTGGAGGGGTGGTGCAGTGGGTTCAGAGGCACTGGTAGGGGAGTCTGCTTGACGCAGCTGTGGGTAGATATTTAATCATGCCTCTGCTGTCTCTAAAAACAGTAGCATGTTGGGAGAAGGAGAGTACTGAGCTGGATGTATGAAAACAGAGCAGAGGAGCAGTGAGTTTTAAGCTGTGTTATTTTCAGCCAAAGTGTGTGAATAAAATAGAATTTGCACTTATCCAAGCGTCTCCAGTGTCAAGTTGGGTAAGTCAGTAATATTAATCCCGGATCGTAAATGATCGCATTCTATTTTAACAAACTCTGGAACTGTCCTGATATATGTCTTAGGAAATGGACATTTAACAGTACTCCCTAAAAACACTATTTTTGAGTGATCATATTTAGATAATGTTTAATTTTTTGAATTACAGTAACAGCACTTTAGCCAGCCTGACAAAGAGTTAGAGCCCCATTAAGCCAAGCAGTCCTTAAGCTTTACCTAGTAATGACTTGATGAATATTCAAATCCATCGCACACGTGTCATAAAGTGGCGCAAATTTCATAACTGCTGAAATTTACTTAAGGTTTTCTCTCATATCGACCTTTCTACATTCAACAACTTAAGCAATTTTTTTCAATTTATTACTAAATCCTATTCCTCCAAAAATGCTCAAAGAGCAGTTCAGAATATTTTGCTACCACTGAAATTAAAAGAACTGTGCTGTAGCAGTTTGAATGTGTGGCATAGCCTTCAGCTTTCAAGGCCCTCTTCAGTAGAACCAGTTCCCAGTTTGAATTTGAAAGACAGACATCGTCTCCACTTTTTAGATTAGGCTTAAGCGGATAACATTTCAGGGGGCTGGGTTTGTGACCCAGCATTTTGAGTTTATTTTGTACTTTTGATTTCTTATCAGGGCTCTACAGTGTGACCAATTGAGTTGCAAATGTGACCTAATTTCTCAATGGTGCAACTAAAAAAAAATCCTAGGTTGCACCAGTGCGACCAGCCGTTTGAGTAAAAGAAATTTTTTTAAAAAGTGCCCGCAAGTCTGAAAGTCCGTGTGCTCAACAACAAACAAACATACATTATGCCCAAATCGTGGTCTAAACCAATCAGAGATAGTCAGGGGTGGGACCTCTTTAATTGGCTGTGGTCCAGATATTCCCGTTGGCCTACATGTATGTGCGTTTGATAGTCCAGACGGATAGCTAGAGGTGAGTAGTAGGGTGGGTTTCAATAATCGATATTCCGATTAACCCTCTCAGGCTCAAATTAAACTTTTTGTTGCTAATGCACAACCAAGTCCTGCAGTGGTACTTCTGAGTAAAAAAAAAAAACCTCATAAAATATGTATGTGGAGTAATTAGGTTGTTAGTTTTTAACTGTTGCAAATCGGCAACGCCTGCCTTGAGAGGGTTAAAACTGATTTTAGCTTGAATAACGCAATATTGATTCATTAAATCCTGAATCAATTGTTAAATATAAATGCATTTTGCCAGTAATGCCAGGAGGTCACCAACCTATTTCAACAACCACCAAACAGCTAAAACAGTAAATGAGAGAAAGTAAACAGATTCCAGATAAATGTAAACACAAAGTGTGGACCTGACGCATCAGTGAGTCGACAGCACACAGATTTTGAGCTACAGGTTTTGTCCCTCTCAGACCAAAATGCACTTCAAGAACAGTTTCCCCATCTTAAATCTCTGTTTTCTGCATTATTCATTTGCTTATTACACACCAGTCTACCATTGTGTACAGCGCTGTCGGTCGCTAAAGCCTCATTTCTGCTGTTCAATACTGAAGAAATATAAACATTTTACAGTGATGCCAAATTACAAAACGCTTAGCCATGTCTCTAATAAAGTCTCTGTAACATTACTCTGCTTCACTTCTGCAGCATCGGGTAATGTTCTTATGTTGATTCATGGTTTTGTTACGTTTTTGTTCTACTGCAGAATATTTTTATATCTTCTCTTTGAACAAGATAGAAATTTAGGAGTAACATGGCCTTACAAACCCAACAGTGAGATCTTAAGAGATCCAGCCTACGGCTCTTCAATGGAGTGTCACAGGGTCCCCAGGAAAAAAAATTGTAAATGTAAAATAATAAAATAAATATTCTTCTGTATCAATAACAAAGCATAACATAAATTATTCAGTAGCAATTACACAAGAATATCCAGTAATGTCCCTGCCTACAATTAAACACATTCACTTACCTAAAATTGGGGGCATCTGCTGTGGCAAATGGGTTCAAGCCAGTGTTGCCAACTTAGCGACTTTGTCGCTATATTTAGCGAGTTTTCAGACCCCTTAGCGACTTTTTTTTAGAAAAAAAGTCGCTAAAAAAAGACGTGAAAGCGCGTATCGCTTTTACTCTCAACAAGCAGTGGGTGCTGTAACGCAGTCAGTTCTTCTTTTACTCGTATGCTGTTTTGTGGATCACAAGGTTTAAAACTACTTATAAACACACACACAAAGTAACTCCACCAGAGTGCCTATTTCAGGTCACTTTTGCCGGTCCAAGCCCGGGTAAAGGAGCAGGGTTGGAATTGTGACATTAAAAAAAAAACAATAATTGCTAAAATAAATTTAATTTGTAGTTCTAAATAAACTCTATATGCATTTAGGACGTTTTTTACTCACTTTATGTCTCTTCCACGATGTTATTTCTCTCTCCAACAACATACCGTATTTTCACGACCATAAGGCGCACTTAAAAGTCTTAGATTTTCTTCAAAAAGTGCGGCGCGCCCTATGTGTTGTAAGGAGGACGTAGTAGAGAACACCATGAGAACGTTAAAGGGTGAAGTGTGGGCGTTGATCGTATATACCGGGACAATCGCACATACTTGTATAAAAGAACAGGTATGTGCGTTATGCAGGACATCGTTGTTTTAACAACCCTGAAAATGGCAAAGAGACACGCTTACGAAGCACAGTTTAAACTGAAGGCCATCAGCTACGCGGAGGAACATGGAAATCGAGCAGCGGCGAGAGAATTTAAGATTAACGAATCGATGGTTCGCAAATGGAGGAAGCTGGAAAACAAGCTCCGGCAGGTCAAGAAAACGCAGCTGAGTTTCCGCGGACATAAGGCGAGGTGGCCCGAGTTGGAGGAAAGACTCGAGCGGTGGATCATCGAGCAAAGAGCGAGCGGGAGAAGCGTTTCGACGGTCACCATTCGGCTAAAAGCAGTTTCACTAGCTGAAGAGATGAACATTGAACATTTCCAAGGAGGTCCGTCTTGGTGCTTTCGTTTTATGAAACGGTGCCATTTTTCCATCCGGACCAGGACTACGGTAGCGCAGCAACTTCCAGCGGATTATAAGGAAAAGCTGGCCATCTTCCGCTCCTACTGCAGCAAACACATCGGCGACAAAAACATCCAGCCCAGCCACATCACAAACATGGACGAGGTCCCGCTCACTTTTGACATCCCGGTGAGTCACACTGTGGAGAAGAAGGGGACCAGCACGGTAGCGATACGCACAACGGGGCACGAAAAGTCTTCTTTTACTGTTGTGCTTGGCTGCCATGCTAATGGACAGAAACTGCCGCCTATGGTGATTTTTAAGCGAAAGACTTTGCCTAAAGAGAAGTTTCCAGCAGAAATCATCATTAAGGCAAATGAAAAGGGCTGGATGGATGAGGAAATTATGAAAGACTGGCTGAGGGAGGTGTATGTAAGGAGACCAGGTGGTTTTTTCCACGCAGTTTCACTAAGAGTGGAAGGCAGCGCCGGGCGAGTTACGCCACAATTTGCCAATGGATTGTAGATGCTTGGGCTAACATGTCTGCTGGCACTGTTGTTCGAGCTTTCGCAAAAGCCGGCATCGTTTCCGAGGAGCCGCACGGCACGGAAAGTGACTCTGACAGTGAAGACAGTGAACCTGGCATGTTTGATGGAGATTTAGCGCAGCTGTTCAATTCAGACACAGAGGATGAGGACTTCGATGGGTTTGATTGATGATAAAAATGTGAGTACCAAACTTTGTTTTGCTCCTGCTTTATTTTTAAATATGCACACTTGTATGCTTGTGTGTTGTTGATGATGACGATTACCGGCAATAGAAATGTGAGTAAGGTACCGTATTCAGGTTTGCTCCCGCTTTATTGTTAAATACGCATACGGTACTTGTATGCGCCCTATGGTCCAGTGCGCCTTATGTGTGTGTTAAATACAGTAAGGGCACACATAACTGAGACTGCGCCTTTTAGCACAGTGCGCCTTATGGTCGTGAAAATACGGTAGGTTACAATTAGATTAGCATGACCAATTATGCAAATTAGGCAATGACGTCATTTAGCGACTTCTAGCGACTTCTAGGACAACCAATAGCGATTTTCCTTACTGAGGAGTTGGCAACACTGGTTCAAGGCTTTTACCACAAACTTAGTCACTGCTTGGTGACATTCGTCTATCCTGGCCTGAAAAGAGACGCTACCGGTAGACTGCAGCGAGAACTGCCAGCATCTGAGCCAGACTCTGTGTGTCTCTCTTATCATGGTCACCTAAATGCACAGTAATGGCAGGTTTAGTAATAAGGCAGATTGCGCTAATATAATATGCACTGTTAGTTGATTATTTACCTGCCGCATTAACGGGAGAGGATGTGCAAACGTTACCGCTGTTGCTGGGTTGAGATTCACGAGTCCGGAGCGGAATTAAAAACATGACATTCATTTAAGGTTATCACGTGTTTTGTGAGCAAATGCTTTTGCATATTCGTAGTGTTTCCTCCCTTAAATTAAGTATCTACTTTGCAAGTATTGCAAGTTGCCCTGTTGTCATCCGTTCTCGTAAACTTTTGAGCGTTTGAGCCGCTTACGCGCCGTGTTTCCTGCCAGGTAAATGACGCTCCGCAACGTGGTGACGTCATTCGGGGCGACTGGAATCGATAAGGGAATCGTTTGCAAAAATGTCAAACAATTCCAAGGAATTGAAACAGTGGGAACCGGTTCTCAACAAGAACCGGTTTTCGATACCCATCCCTACCCCTCTCCCTACTTCCTTTAAGCGGCAGGCAGCAGTAAACAGGTCATCAGAGGAGGCCGAGATGATGATTAAGTTTATTATTCCCTACAATATTGCCAAAAAGTGCACTTTAAGCACAAGCACTTTTTTCAGTAACTTATCTTTCTTGTAGAAAGGTGCTCCAAATAAAGAACTTTGTGTTGACAAGATTGTTAGTTAATCATTTGCAAATTAATATTGTCTGTATGGGCAGCAACTTTCCCCTCAAAAGAGTGCACATGTAAAACTGTGATGTTAAGTGATGCGGTTGAAAGATTTGGGTGCACCTAACTTTTGTGCTGGTGCACCTAAGAAAAAAAAGTTAGGCGCACCAGTGCAAAAAGTTAGTCTAGAGCCCTGCTTATGTTATATTGGAAACATGTTAAGTTCTTGTGTTGTCATTATTAGTTAGGATTTAGCTGAGTTTTAGTTTATATTTCACCTATGTCTCCATGTTTATGAGTCTTTTCGTGTTTGTCATGTGTCATCTCCTCATCTATGTAGGGTCCCCTTGTGTCTTTCTCATCTGTGTCCCTCGCCCTCTCTCACTCCCTCTCTCTATCTCTTTTGTCAAGCTTGCGTCTCCCAATTCAAGTCTCTTCATGTTTCTTGTTTTATTTTGAAAGTTTTGTTTCCATGTTTGCTGTGGGTTTTTTTGTTTGTTTGTTTGTTTTTGTTTTTTTGCCTGTCCCGTTTGGATCTTTAGCCATTAGAATTGTTGTCTGAAAGCCAAGAAAGATGCCAAGCGGATTTACTTTACCAAGTGGATCATCGTAGCCTTGTCATATTCGTCCATTTGATTGACCTTTATTATAATTATGTATTTATTTGATTTGATTTTTGGTTGTTACAGACGGGACAGACATGACTAGGGGATAGGACAGGGAGAAAGAATGAAAGAAAGAGAGGGAGAGAAAGAAAAATACAGGGGAGAAGAGATAGTGAGAAAGGGGGGAAGAAAAAAAACAGAAGAGAAAACAAAGAAAAAAGAGCAAATTAGGCTTTCTTGTCAGAGGTAATTTTTCCAAAACAAAAAAGATTTTTTTAAAAGCGGACGGCTGCACTGTCCACAACAGGAGATTGACGCATATTGCATCTGTGAGAAAAACAATATAATAAGGCAGAAACTAGTGATTTATAATGGAAAACTGCTCTTGAAACAGACTTGGAAATGCAGTTTTATCGCAATTTCTTTTTTTTTGGAAGCAAAGCAGCAAAGGTAAGACAGAATTCATGATAATGTCTTTCAAAAGTGAAGCATAATTTAGGTCTTCTTTTGCTGTTGGTTCAGCAATTTTAGTTGGAGCGTGATGAAACTAGCAGGTTTAAAATCTGTGAGATCTGTGCTTTCAGCAGAGGCATTGTTTTCCGTGTACATGCCGTCAGGTGAATGGGGAAGTCTGCACTTACCAAACCATATGTCTATATTTAAATAACAGACCTAGAGGTGCAGCCTGTGAAACCAGATGGGGGGCACTGGGGTTCAACAGGTTCAGGGTGTTGTGTTGTGAAGCGCTGAACAGAGTGGATGGAAGAATGGCAAGGAGAGCTTATTGGTTTTCAGGATGTTTGTGTAAATGTGAATGTGTGCAAGAAAGGAAAGACATCTGATCTTAAGCTTACAACAGACACCAGTAGATCAAGTATATCTATATTAATACATATATTAAGAGCAAGCTATGGTTTCCTCTCCATACCCCATCACCTTATTATTATACTAAGAAACAGAAAAGAAAAAAAGAGACAACAGACTCTAGTTATTTAGCACAAATATAGAGTGCTAAATAACTACTTATAACAGTAAAGGATGACGGTTTTATGCGCAGAGGACAGTCCAAGGACAGAACTATCAGTTTAACTTGCTTTTGGTTGATTTCTGTTTTTATGTTTTAGTTTTTCTGTGAAGCACTTTGTGATTTTTGTCTTGAAAGGTGCTATACAAATACAATTTTACTTACTTGCTTTTACTTTAATATTTAATACTTCATATAAAGCCTTTGTTAGCAATGACAGCTTCAAAATGCCTCCTGAGTAGAAAAAAGTGAGTTGCATGCATTGCTCAGGTCTGAAAAACAGCTCCACACCATGATATTCCCACCTCCAGACTTCACTGTTGGCATGGTATTTTTAGGGTGACATTTGACCACTAAACATAATGTGTGTTATGGCATTCAAAGAGTTCGGTTTGGTCTCATCTGACCAGACTATATTCTGCTGTTGTTCAGCAACCTTTAAACACACTCCAACATGCTTTTGTCAGCAATGGAGTCTTGTGTTGTGAGCACGCATACAGGTCATGGTAGTGGACTTATTGTTTTCTTTGAAACAATTGTGCCTGCTGATTCCAGGTCTTTCTTTTTTTTGACAACTTTATTTATAATTTTCCAGTTTAACAAAAATACAGAAAAATATAACTGGAGTTGCGATTACAAACATTGCCATTGTGAAACAGGTTGCGCAAACCACAGTTTTGCGCACAGTGGCAAACCAGTTGGATGCAGGAAAATGTATAATCTATGCACACAAACAAGAAATACTACCATGTGAACAGGGTAGAAAACAAAAATAAAATAAAATAAATAAATAAATAAATAAAGGGGGGGGGGCTGCATTGTGTGCAGTTCTTGTTGGCTTGTTACAGAGAGTAGGTGGCTTTAAAGAAGAAGAAAAAAACCCCACAGATAAAAAGCAGTATTACATCATACTTCAGTAAATGACAACTTCTCCACATATTCAATAAAGGATGACCAGGATTTGTAGTATTTACTTTGAGACCCTCTCAAACTGTATCTCAAATGCTTTATCTGCAAGCACTTCATTACTTCTCTCACACAATGAACAAACACTGGTGGACCTGAATCCTTCCATTTAAGAAGAATTAGCGTGCGTTCCAGGAGAGTTGAGAAAGATTAAAATAAACAATACAATAGACAATATACACAATGTAAAAGATCAAATGTAAATAATGTAAAGAATATAAAATATGTAGATCAACAAAAGGCTTGTTTGAGCAGAAAAGTTTTTAACTGCTTTTTAAAAGAATCCACAGAGCAACTAAGGTGTGTTGCTTATGAAATCCATGAAGTGCTACAGAGAAAATTACATTTTATTTATGTAATTAACACATTTTGAACTCTTAAAGAAATCTAACAAAAGGAAAGATGCTGAACTAAAATGATCCATGTAGCAAACAAAAACTGTTGTGAGCCGCCACCCTCATATCGCCTTTGGGCTTTTGGAGCCTTGACCTGACTTTTAAAAAAATAATTGGAAAAAAAGTACTATGCTGCCACTGGGGTGGCTGTAGCTCAGGTGGCAGGGCAGGTCAGCCACTAATCAGAAGGTCGGTGGTTTGATCCCAGGCTGCCTCCTGGCTGCATGCCAAATATCCTTGGGCAAGATACTAACCCCATGGTTGCCTACTGGTGGTGGTCGGAGGGCCCGGTGGCGCCAGTGTCCGGCAGCCTCGCCTCTGTCAGTGCGCCCCACGGCAGCTGTGGCTACAATGTAGCTTGCCATCGCCAGTGTGTGAATGGGTGAATGACTGAATGTAGTGTGAAGCGCTTTGGGATCCTTAGGGACTAGAAAAAGCGCTATACAAATGCAGGCCATTTACCATTTACCAAATGCAGATAGATAGTAATTCCATGTTATGGTGTAGATTGTTTCTGTGATGGTCACAGTAGGTATTGTCTATAATGCTACATTTACTTCCTTCATTTAGTACCCTTCAGAGGATACTTAACATAGTCTTGGTAGTTGGCCACTTAGCCAGATTAGCCATGATTCTATCGCTAGGTCAGTTCCTCTCACACTCACTACAGTCAACACATCTGTTGCTCTTGGGGCTTGGTACCCAATATTGAAAGACCGGGATGATGATATCGCCCCCTGACCTGACATCCTGGCTCTCCCTTTGTGTTGTACCTCGTTAATCTCCTCCTAGATGTTGGAGCACTGAGCTACTAGTTGTTTCTGCATTAGTCCAGATGTTCAGTGTCAAAGACTCCATAGGTCTCACATCGTCTTCATGTAACCACTTCCATTGGAGTTACATGTGTAGTATCATTCCAACAGTGCCCTATTCTCATTACCGTATTTTCACAACCATAAGGTGCACTTAAAAGTCTTAGATTTTCTTCAAAAAGTACGGCGCGCCCTATAGCGCAGTGCGCCCTGTGTGTTGTAATGAGGACGTAGTAGAGAACACCATGAGAACGCTAAAGGGTGAAGTGCGTGCGTTGACTTTATCGCACATACCTGTATAAAAGAACAGGTATGTGCGTTATGCAGGACATCGTTGTTTTAACAACCCTGAAAATGGCAAAGAGACACGCTTACGAAGCACAGTTTAAACTGAAGGCCATCAGCTATGTGGAGGAACATGGAAATCGAGCAGCGGCGAGAGAATTTAAGATTAACGAATCGATGGTTCGCAAATGGAGGAAGCTAGAAAACAAGCTCCGGCAGGTCAAGAAAACGCAGCTGAGTTTCCGCGGACATAAGGCGCGGTGGCCCAAGTTGGAGGAAAGACTCGAGCGGTGGATCATCGAGCAAAGAACGAGCGGGAGAAGTGTTTCGACGGTCACCATTCGGCTAAAAGCAGTTTCACTAGCTGAAGAGATGAACATTGAACATTTCCAAGGAGGTCCGTCTTGGTGCTTTCGTTTTATGAAACGGTGCCATTTTTCCATCCGGACCAGGACTACGGTAGCTCAGCAACTTCCAGCGGATTATAAGGAAAAGCTGGCCATCTTCCGCTCTTACTGCAGCAAACACATCGGCGACAAAAACATCCAGCCCAGCCACATCACAAACATGGACGAGGTCCCGCTCACTTTCGACATCCCGGTGAGTCACACTGTGGAGAAGAAGGGGACCAGCACGGTAGCGATACGCACAACGGGGCACGAAAAGTCTTCTTTCACTGTTGTGCTTGGCTGCCATCATTAGAAGACATAGCATACATTTTCACTGCTATGCAGATGACACCCAGCTCTATCTGTCCATGAAGCCAGATAACACACACCAATTAGTTAAACTGCAGGAATGTCTTAAAGACATAAAGACCTGGATGGCCGCTAACTTTCTGCTTCTTAATTCAGATAAAACTGAGGTTATTGTACTCGGCCCTGAAAATCTTAGAAATATGGTATCTAATCAGATTCTTACTCTGGATGGCATTACCTTGGCCTCCAGTAACGCGGTGAGGAACCTTGGAGTCATTTTTGACCAGGACATGTCCTTCAACGCACATATTAAACAAATATGTAAGACTGCTTTCTTCCATTTGCGCAACATCTCTAAAATTAGAAATATCCTGTCTCAGAGTGACGCTGAAAAACTAGTTCATGCATTTATTACTTCCAGGCTGGACTACTGTAATTCATTATTATCAGGATGTCCAAAAAACTCACTGAAAAGCCTTCAGCTAATCCAAAATGCTGCAGCAAGAGTCCTGACAGGGACTAGAAAGAGAGAGCATATTTCTCCTGTTTTGGCTTCCCTTCATTGGCTTCCTGTTAAATCCAGAATTGAATTCAAAATCCTGCTCCTCACATACAAGGTCTTAAATAATCAGGCCCCATCTTATCTTAATGACCTTGTAGTACCATATCACCCTATTAGAGCGCTCCGCTCTCGCTCTGCAGGCCTACTTGTTGTTCCTAGAGTATTTAAAAGTAGAATGGGAGGGAGAGCCTTCAGTTTTCAGGCCCCTCTTCTGTGGAACCAGCTTCCAGTTTGGATTCGGGAGACAGACACTATCTCTACTTTTAAGATTAGGCTTAAAACTTTCCTTTTTTCTAAAGCATATAGTTAGGGCTGGACCAGGTGACCCTGAATCCTCCCTTTGTTATGCTGCAATAGATGTAGGCTGCCGGGGGATTCCCATGATGCATTGAGTTTTTCCTTTCCAGTCACCTTTCTCACTCACTATGTATTAATAGACCTCTCTGCATTGAATCATATCTGTTATTAACCTCTGTCTCTCTTCCACAGCATGTCTTTATCCTGTCTTCCTTCTCTCACCCCAACCGGTCGCAGCAGATGGCCGCCCCTCCCTGAGCCTGGTTCTGCCGGAGGTTTCTTCCTGTTAAAAGGGAGTTTTTCCTTCCCACTGTCGCCAAAGTGCTTGCTCATAGGGGGTCATATGATTGTTGGGTTTTTCTCTGTATCTATGAAGCGCCTTGAGGCGACTTTTGTTGTGATTTGGCGCTATATAAATAAAATTGAATTGAATTGAATTGCCATGCTAATGGACAGAAACTGCCGCCTATGGTGATTTTTAAGCGAAAGACTTTGCCTAAAGAGAAGTTTCCAGCAGGAATCATCATTAAGGCAAATGAAAAGGGCTGGATGGATGAGGAAATGATGAAAGAGTGGCTGAGGGAGGTGTATGTAAGGAGACCAGGTGGTTTTTTCCACGCATCACCATCGCTGTTGATCTGTGACTCTATGCGTGCCCATCTCACAGCCGATGTGAAAAAACAAGTGAAACAAATGAACTGTGAGCTTGCTGTCATTCCGGGAGGCCTGACAAAGGAACTCCAACCGCTGGACATCGGTGTGAACCGCCCGTTCAAAGTAAGGCTGCGAGCGGCCTGGGAGCGATGGATGACCGATGGAGACCAGTTTCACCAAGAGTGGAAGGCAGCGCCGGGCGAGTTACGCCACAATTTGCCAATGGATTGTAGATGCTTGGGCTAACATGTCTGCTGGCACTGTTGTTCGAGCTTTCGCAAAAGCCGGCATCATTTCCGCACGGCACGGAAAGTGACTCTGACAGTGAAGAAAGTGAACCTGGCATGTTTGATGGAGATTTAGCGCAGCTGTTCAATTCAGACACAGAGGATGAGGACTTCGATGGGTTTGATTGATGATAAAAATGTGAGTACCAAACTTTGTTTTGCTCCTGCTTTATTTTTAAATATGCACACTTGTATGCTTGTGTGTTGTTGATGATGACGATTACCGGTAATAGAAATGTGAGTAAGGTACCGAACTCAGGTTTGCTCCCGCTTTATTGTTAAATACGCATACGGTACTTGTATGCGCCCTATGATCCAGTGCGCCTTATGTGTATGTTAAATACAGTAATGGCACACATAACTGAGACTGCGCCTTTTAGTACAGTGCGTCTTATGGTCGTGAAAATACGGTATGTTCTTTTATGCCTTTTTGATCCAGTAGTCCACTTTTTGTCATTGTGTCCTGGTCCGGCTATCTTTTATTGCACAATATCTTCATATTCCATGTTCCATATTCATTACTTATAGCGGGGACTATTTTAATAAATTATTATCTGGGTGTTCTAAAAGCTGCAGTTAGAGTATTAACAATAATGCGAAAATAACTAACTGTGCAGATTTTATATCTGAAAAAGCACGGTAGGTTACTGTGTTCCCCAACTCACGCTGTATTGACTTCTTTATTTATTTTAGTTAAAACAATACACTTCAGTAACAAGAACGTTACAACACTAGACAATTTTATACAACCATATAGTGTTTTAAAACCATAATTCAAACTGTTATGCAATAATTCTCATTTGCCATGACACGCAATATCATTTTCAAAGAAAACTCACCTGTCTCTTCATCTATGGCAAATCTTCCAAGCCCACTCCCATCTCGAATGGAGTACTGAACTTCTCCATCTCTGCCAGCATCATCATCATTAGCTGTGACCTGGAGTAGAGTGGTTCCAATCCGGGCATTTTCTTTAACTAATCCAGTCAAAGCAAAATCAGAAAAGTATGGGGCATAGAGGTTTTCATTCACATCTACAACCTCCACCTCCACAAAGGTAACAGAAAGAAGAGAAACAGGCCTTCCTTTGTCTTTGGCCTTTACAGTAAGGTTGTAGAACTGCTGTGTCTCATAGTCCAGCTCCTTTGTGAGTCGAATAACTCCATTTGCCCTGTCTACTTCAAACCATCCATTATAATCACTGGCTAGGGAGTACCGAACCTGGCCTCCCAACCCCAAATCTGGATCCAGAGTTTCTAACCAGGCTACAACTGTTCCTACTGGGAGATCCTCCAGAACCCTGGTTCTGTACACAGCAGGGATAAATAGTGGAGGACAGTCATTTACATCCTCCAAAATGATTTTCAGTGTGGTTACAGAAAACTTCTGGCTTCCTTTCTCCGCTTTGTCCCGAGCCTCAATTTTTAGGTTAAACGTAGAGACAAACTCCCTGTCTAGTTGGCCAGCAACATATAATATCCCACTAGTGGAATTGATACCAAACTGAGTGGTGCTTGTCAAAAGAGAGTATACAATCTCGCCATTGGGCCCAAGATCTTTGTCAATGGCCTCAACCTGGATGACGTCAGTACCTATGGCTAGGTTTTCAGGTATGACAATTCTAAAGCCTCCTTGCAAAAATTGGGGTGCATTATCATTTGCATCTTCTATATAGACAGTAAGCAACCGCCAGGAACTTTTCTGTGGAAGGCCAAGGTCATAGAGAGTTAAGTTGAGGAGATAGCGATCTCTTTTTTCTCTGTCCATGTGTAGGAACACACTGATAAGTCCCGTCTGTATGTCAATGGTAAAACAGTTATCAATATTTCCATCTGAAATAGAGTATAGAATTTGACCATTGAAACCTGTGTCCCCATCATAGGCATTCACATTGAAAACACTTGAGCCTACCTTAAGGTCTTCCTGCACAGTAATATCTGTGGGAAATGTTTTGTCAAACTGGGGTGCCTGCCGATTCACAGAAAAAAGGTCAATAAAACCTTCCTCAATTTTAGGTTTATTGCTAGCTTTGGACTTTTTCAGTAACTTTTCAGCTAATTTTTGAGCCACATTTGTTTCTTTACATGTGAAACGTTTGGAAGAAGATTTTCCATAAACAACTGAGATATTGACAAACATAGGATCCGAAAAGCTCTCACCATCAGTGGCAGTTATTTTTAAACTAAATAAACCACTCTTTGGATGGGCTCTTGAGAGAGAATGCTGCAGTGCAAGAACCCCTGAATCTGGGTTGAGGTCAAAGTACCCCTGTTCGTTACCTGAAATAATCTTATATTTCACTAACTCTAATTCATCTATATCAATTGCAGACATTGTAGTAATAACTTCATTTACTGGAAAATCCTCAGGAATAATCCCCTGGCATGCTACCTTCTCAAACAATGGCTGATTATCATTTACATTTTCTAGATGGATTGTTACATTGACTTCACTTTCTCGTCTGTAAGGAGACCCCCAGTCAGATGCTCTGACTATGAACATAAAGCTTTCTGATGAGGATTCAAAATCCAGCTCTTCAGTAGTGCTTATAACACCAGAAAACTGATTGATTTTAAAGGGTAATGGCTGAAGACTGGAAATGCTGTAAGTTATGTATCCATTTTCACCTTTATCTTTATCAACTGCAGAAATTGTTAATACACTGGTTGCAACTGGTACACTTTCATTAACAAAAACCTCATAAGAGGACTGAGCAAATGTTGGTGTGTGATCATTGGCATCCTGAATGGTTACCCTCACTTTAACTTTGAGATTACTATCCATTTCCACTACTTCAAGATTAAAGACATCCTGGAACACCTGAGTGAACCAGCGAGCAGTAGAGATTACACCCGTTAGGGTATTCATTTGAAAAAAGGATGAATCCGCAGAGGTTGTTAAGATATATTCTGCATCATCAGGTTCTGGTGTGATTTTAACAGCCACTACAAGTGTACCTGGAGGTGAAATTTCATTTAAACTGACATCATACAACTCTTGCATAAATTTAGCATCTGAATTTTGATGTTTTTCGACCTTGATTTGGATGACTTCAACAGCAGATAACTTCTGTGGGGTGCCCCTGTCTTTAGCCTGCAAGCTAAGATTACAGCCATAAGGGTACGTTTGACTTATTGACTCAAAGGCTTTAATAGCAAACTCTCCTTCTTTAGTTCTGTCAACAAAAAACTGCTCTGACGGATCTCCTCCTACAATGACCAAGGAATCTATTTCTCCATTTAAGCCTTCATCTTGGTCCTCAACAGTAACCACTGCATACACAAGATTTTTATCCAGCCATGAGGGGCTGTGGGTGAGGACATTCATGAGTGGAGCATGTTCATTTAAACGCTCTACATGGACAAAAAGTTTGGCTGTGCTGCTGATACCATTATTTCCATAAAGCTTCATGCCACGGTCCACCGCTAGAATTTCTAAGTCATAACGGTTCTGCTCATCGACATTAAGCCTTCCACTGAGAGTAACCACTCCACTAGTTGGGTGTACAGCAAACAGTTCAGTTTTTTCCTTGAAAAAATAGTAAAACTCTCCATTGGAACCGATATCCGCATCTGTGGCAGTAACTTGTGCTATACTAGTTCTGAGAGGGGTACTCTCTGCTATGGTGACGGAGTATGTGGTAGGAGAGAACAAAGGCCGGAGGTCATTCATATCCAAAACCTGAATACTGACTTTAGTCCAGGTCTCAAGAAGAGCCTCTCCCTTGACAGAAGCTTTCACTGTCAATACATAATTATCCTGAATCTCTCGGTTCAATATGGCGGCATTACCACCTTTAGTCCTTATGCGTAAGAAACAGAAGTCTCCGAGTACATACTCCTCTGCCTTGAAAAAACCGTCATCGTCACCTGAGGTGATTCTGTAGCGGATCTCCCAGGAGTGCTGGGCGAGGTGGATGCCCATTTTAATTTTACTGTTGGCATAGGTGCGTGCTGCTGAGTTTTCATAAATTGTGGCATGGTAGACAGGCTGAGTGAAGCTGAAGTGAGATTCATCTTGAGGAGCCCCATGGGTGTTCTGACCGTTGCAGAGTGGTGACTTCAAGAATACCAACAGCAGCAGCAAGGCCAGGCGGAGATGAGGGGCTCGAATGCCTTCCCACTGGCTCATATTCATATCCATTCCATCATAACTCCATGCTGAAGCAGTCTAGAAAAAGAAAGGCAGAGACATAGAGAGAAACGTCAGCAACAGGAGGGGGGATTCTTTTCATTCACAGTCTCTGCCAATTAACCATAGTTAATAGCCATAGTTAACCATTAGAGGAGTAGAGATGGTGAAAGAGATGACCGAGCTGAGTGCAGTTACTTGGCAGCCATAATGAAACTTACATCATCCTTGTGCAGTATGTGGATACCGACAATCAACGGCTACTTTTAGAAAAAAAAAAGCTGTGGTTGTTTGTCAAGGAACAAAACAATTATATGGTTAGGAAGAATTGTATCATCATCAACATACTATAGAACATAACTGCAGAGACAAATTGCTACTATACTTTGACCCTATCATAACCCATTTTCTAAATTACTTGAAAATTGCAGTACTATATTTCAAAACCATGTAATATCACCAAAAGTAAGCCAGATGTGGTTTCAAATGCAAAGTAGCTACTTTTTTCAAAGTGTTCTCTCTTTTATTAAAAAAGAAAATACTGTGTTCTGTAAGTAAGCAGCCACAAGTATGTGCCAATCTGCACTTTTGGCCTGAAACCTTTTCCAGTAAAAGCCATGCTGTAGCTGTAAGACTACCACAATAGTCTGCATTTTGGTGACTAAGCACTTTCTCCACAAGGGATAAAGAGATGGAGTGGAAAGGCAGATGGTTTCCGAGTCTTCTGAAAGAGTATTTACTTTCTGTTGAAAGTAAACCTATTTAGCTTGGCAACAGTGCCCCCAAATTGAAACAATACAAATTGAAACCTGAGCGCGCATTTAAATAAAATTCAGTAGTCATTCGTGAGTGAAAAATGTGACGATAATCCTAAGAGAAATGCAGAAAATATCACTTTTTCTTCTTTTTCTCTGACATTATTAAACTGTCAACTGAGGCACACTAATTATGCCTCAGTACTGAAATAACCCTTCCAATCTGTTTTTGTTCACTTTTGGCAGAGTCACTACGTATCTTAGCTAATACAGTAATAATACATACAAATGGTTGTTTTTTCCCTATTTGTACTTGGAGTAGAAACAATTTAAGGGATTCTGTCATTGCAACATCTGAAATACTATTACCATTAATTTTATTTATATAGTACCAGTTCACAATCTTAGGTTTATTGCTGTCTCAATACATTTCCTGAAAGGCATGGTTCTGCCAAAATTTATAGCAGACAGCTGCCGCTCGCAAAAGGAGCAATGGCAAATGACAAAGCAGTGGAAGCTGAAAAATTGCTAGAAGTGTAACTAACAGAGGTATAACGGACTGAAAAAAGATGAGTGAAGAAGAAACACTCATTCTGCATTTATTGATTAGTTATTATTAATCGCTGGCGGTCTTCTACAGCCTGTTTTTGTCCTGTCTTCCAGCCTGGTTTATCTGGACGTTTTTTCTGTTAGAAGGAAGAAACCTTGCCACCGTCGCCAAAATACTGGCTCATGATTGTTAGGGTTTTCTCTGTTTTGTTTGTATTACTGTAATTTCTTTACTTTACAACATAAAGCACCTTGATGCACACAGTTATATCATAAATTAACTGTGATGTATCACATCTTTGGAAAGCTGAGTACAATTTCTCTAGCCACACCCAGGCCTGATTACTGCCACACCTGTTCTCAATCAAGAAATACCGTAAATAAGACCTGCCTGACAAAGTCGAGTAGACCAAAAGGTTCTCAAAAGCCAGACATCATGCTGTGATCCAAGAAATTCATGAACAAATGAGAAACAAAATTATTGAGATCTCTCAGTGTGGAAAATGTTATAAAGCCATTTCTAAAGCTGAGGGACTCCAGCAGACCACAGTATTATCCACAAATGGCGAAAACATGGAACAGTGGTGAAACTTCCCAGGAGTGGCCAGCCGACCAAATTTACCCCAAGACCACAGCTCCTGGGATATTTTTGGTCCAAGAGGTCACAAAAGACCACAGAACAACAACCAAAGAACTGCAGGCCTCACTTGCCTTAGTGTTCATGATTCCACCATAAGAAAGAGACTGGGCAAAAATGACCTGCATGGCAGAGTTCCAAGACGAAAACCACTGCTGAGCAAAAAGAACATAGAGGCTCCTCTCAGTTTTGCCAGAAAACATCTCGATGAACCCCTAAAGTCTTTTCGGAAAATACTATGTGGACTGATAAGACAAAAGTTAAACTTTTTAGAAGGTGTGTGTTCCATAATATTTGGTGTAAAATAACGCAGCTCTCAGAAAGCGAACGTTATTTCAACAGTAAAATACATGTGATGGTCTGCGGCCGTTTTGCTGCCTCAGGACCTAGACGACTTGCTGTGGTAAATAGTACCATGAATTCTGCTGTCTATCAAAACATCCTGAAAGAGAATGTCTGCCCATCTGTTTATGACCCCAAACAGAAGCACAATTGGGTTCTGCAGAAGAACAACAATCCAAAACACACCAGCAAGTCCACCTCTGAATGGATTAAGAGAAAGAAAACAAAAACTTTGCAGTAGCCTAGTCAAAGTCCTGACCTGAATCTAACTGAGATGCCCTGGCATGACCTTAAAAAGACAGTTCATGCTTAAAAAGTCCTCCAATGTAGCTGGGTGCAGCTCCTTTGCAGAGTGAGCTGCAGATGGGCAGGTGGACAACGAGCTCTGTAGTAAAGGTTTAACCCTTGCATGTTACGAGTTCTGTATTCTGATAATTATAACATATACTATATTATGCCTATATTAATTCAAATGCTGCAAATATCCCTCTGTAAGAATTGGGCACCTCAACATGCCAGTTTTGTCTAATTAAAAGAAGTAAGAAAAAACTTTAGTACCTTTTTTCATTCAACAGTACACAACATTAAGCATTAAGCTTAATATTAGACTCCATCTGCTGAAAAATGTAAACAGTTGACAGTTCTGAGCTGTATTTGATATTATTTTGTCATTGTTGGACAGATGTGGTTTCTGAGGATATAAAAGTTTCAAAATGATAATTATTCATCAAACTTTCCATCTCTTCAGATCTTCTTATAAACACTGTAAACAATGCGAGCTTAAAATAATTTTTCATCATTCTGCTGCATAATTGCTATGTTGTTACTATACCAGCAAATCCCACAAGCTTGTGTCAGCTAAATGTCTGCCACACACACCACATCAGCCACACAAAAAAATAGCATCATTCTCTTGAGAGAAGTCCCACTTACTGTCAGCTCTAAACACCCTGTCATTAGCTTTTTATTACAGGCTAATTAGCCTTGAAATACATGGCAAACGGCAACCAGCAACTTCTACTGGAAAGAGAGATAATGTTGCTTTGTCTGACCTTGCTAATACACAGCTATAGGTTAACATGTAACTCAGAGAAACAGTCCTGCTGGCAAGCCTGCTGGTCATAAAACCTTTATGGATCTATAGAAAGATGTTACCAGCATGTAAAGTTAAGCACACATATGCATGGACACAGGCACATATGCATACATACTCTCAGTGAAAAGCTGACTGAGGCAACAAGGTAATGTGAAGCATAGGGATGGGTATTGAAAACCGGTTCTTGTTGAGAACCGGTTCCCACTGTTTCAATTCCTTGGAATTGTTTGCCATTTTTGCAAACGATTCCCTTATCGATTCCAGTCACCCTGAATGACGTCACCACGTTGCGGAGCGTCATTTACCTGGCAGGAAACATGGCTGCTAAAACGCTAAAAAGTTTGGTTATACTTTACAAGAACGGAAGACAACAGGGCAACTTGCAATACTTGCAAAGTAGATATTTCATTTAAGGGAGGAAACACTACGAATATGCAAAAGCATTTGCTCACAAAACACACGATGACCTTAAATGAATGTCGTGTTTTTAATTCCGCTCCGGACTCGTGAATCTCAACCCAGCAGCAGCGGTAACGTTTGCACGTCCTCTCCCGTTAATGCGGCAGGTAAATAATCAACTAACAGTGCATATTATGTTAGCGCGATCTGCCTTATCTGCCATTACTGTGCGTTTAGGTGACCATGATGAGAGAGACACACAGAGTCTGGCTGGCGCTCGCTGGCAGTTCTCGCTGCAGTCTACCGGTAGCGTCTCCTTTCAAGCCAGAATAGACTAATGTTACCGAGCAGTGACTAAGTTTGTGGTCAAAGGCTTGAACCCATTTGCCACAGCAGGTGCCCCCGATTTTAGGTAAGTGAATGTGTTTAATTGTAGGCAGGGACATTACTGGATATTCTTGTGTAATTGCTACTGAATAACTTATGTTATACTTTGTTATTGCTACAGAAGAATATTTATTTTATTATTTTACATTTACAATTTTTTTCCCCGGGGTCCCTGTGACACCACATTGAAGAGCCGTAGGCTGGATCTCTTAAGATCTCACTGCTGGGTTTGTAAGGCCATGTTACTCCTAAATTTCTATCTTGTTCAAAGAGAAGATATAAAACAAAGTTCTATGCTAATCGACCTTAGTGTTCTCCTTTTTTAAAAAGAATCGATAAGAGAATCGATAAAGAATCGAATCGTTAAACAGAATCGAAAATGGAATCGGAATCGTGAAAATCTTATCAATACCCATCCCTAGTGAAGCAGCAAACAGAATAGTTTTTTTCTTTACCATACAAACAAGTATCTATGCGGTAGAGATCAGAAATGAAAGGTTTCTTCCTTCATGAGTTGACTAGAAATACTCCTCCCCGAGTCTAGGAATTATCAGCCACTCACAATTCACCAGGGCTGCAGACCAAACTCTCTCTGCGTCCAAATGTGGTGAACTTACAAGCTAAGAAGTGAAACAGACAACATATATTGAATCGCTGTGGTTTGGAAGCATTTTGATTAGGACATTAGCCTGTACTGAAAGAAGTCAAGTCAAGTCAGCTTTATTTCTATAGCACTTTTAAAAGACACCAAGTGTTGGTAAAATAAATGAGATAAAAAGATTACAAAACATCTATATATACACACACACATGCATGTGTTTATATGCTTGTATATACAAATTTTTATACAAGCATACAAACACACATATATATAAAAAAAGGGTGAGGGTAACAGTGGTCCTCGGAGCGCTAGGTGCAATGACTCCCAAGCTTGCCGATTGGCTCCAGCAGATCCCAGTATGTGCAATATCTATCTATCTATCTATCTATCTATACACACACACACATTCGCGTGTGTATCTATACAGAAGACAAAAAGCATATGAAATACAGGTACAGCCACTCTCTCTCTCTCCCTCTCTCCTGTTGCTACTTCAATCATGAAACTGATCAATGATCAGCTGATTGGCTTTTGTGTCGCGAGTCCGTCTCTCTTGTTTGTTTATTGCCCACTTCGCGCCAGAAAGAGGAAACTAGCGGCTGAACAACAGCAGCACATTTAAGCTTGATAAGCTGTTGTTGGAATTTATTTACGTTCTACACCAGGATCCTTTTCTACGTAGCTGACGGCTGGTAACTGTGCAGGGGCGGATCTAGCAAAGTTTAGCCAGGGGGGCCGATAGGGCATTAATAGGGAAAAGGGGGCACAAAGACATACTTTTCTTTCTTATTCTCATTTAAAATGTCTAGCTGTTAATAAATAATTATCTGAATCTTACACCCAAAGTTTTAATCTGATGTAAAATGTATAGAAGTCCATTACTGTATATAGTAACTGTTAAGTCTAATATACCCTAGTAAGCTATAGTACTTTTTCCTTTGGGAACCATCTGTGCAGTCTGCAGTTCTGTTGAAGAAAGATGTTGAATCTATTTAATTATTCTTGAAAAATAATTGATTTCTGTGCATTTCTTTCACACTGCATCAAATTAAAGTTGATTACGTCAATTAAGCATCATGAGGTGGAGGGTGGGTGGTTCCCTATTTTTTTTTTTTTTTTTAGAACTCTATTAGTTAGGTTGCTTACTCTTTCAAATACCAGAATAGGAATGATTGAGTAGGTTTAAGTTCATTAGATTGATCAGTATTGCTGAACTATGAAATATTTTGGGTTTAGTGTATTTTTTGCATACAGGTATAACAGAATAGCTTTAGTGTTTTTTTTGTTTTTTTTTACTTGAGTATGAATTTATACAAAAAGCAGCAAGATATTAAAAAACAGTTTTATTGATTAAAAAACACACTATACCGGATTCATATTGGTATTGGCAAATATGCAAATTTATGATATGGGTATCGGTATCGGACATAAAAAAGTGGTATCGTGCCATCTCTAATAAAAAGCCAGGCCAGGAAAATCTCCTTCATGTTTTTCTGTGTTTTATTCTCAGTTACTTTAACACAAAGGCATCTGCTGTGATGTTCAAATCTCTTATAAACTCTCACAAGTATCAATACTGATAAATGATCAGAATTATAATATTTCTGACTGTCTGAGGCAAAATTGAATCGAATCGAATCGGGACCTTGTGAATCGGAATCAAATGGACTTTAGAAATCAGTGATGAAACCCAGCCCTAGTGAGTAAGCCCGACAGAAGTGGATGTAGCTGTGGGTTATAAAAAAGATGAAAAGAACTATTGATAACTTTTTTGTTAAGTTGAGGCCTTATCCGTCTGAAATTCATAGCCAGTACTCTGAAATGGAGCCATCAACCTCTGAACGTTGAAAAAGCACAGTGTAATCATGTCTCAACAAACTCCACACTGCTCACCTTCACCTAGTATGTGACATGCCCAAACAGAGACAATAAAACACTGGACTTACTGTATGCCAATGCTGAAGAGGCATACAGTTCATCACCTCTCCCTCCACTGGGCAGATCTGACCACAACCTGGTGCACCTTGTCCCTGTGTATGAGCCCTTAGTGCGCAGGGAGCCACCAGCCACCCGCACAGTACAGAGATGGTCGGAGGAGAGTGAGGAGGCTCTTAAGGATTGTTTTGAGTCTACTGTGTGGGAGGTGATCTGTGATGACCACGGAGAGGACATTGACAGCCTTGTTAGATGCATTACGGACTATATTAATTTCTGTGTGGATAACACCGTACCTACCAGGACTGTGCGGTGTTTCTCCAACAACAAACCTTGGATTACCTGAGAAATTAAAGCTGTCCTCAAGCAGAAGAGGAGGGCCTTCAAATCTAAAGACAAAGAGGAGTTGAAAAGGGTGCAGAGAGAGCTGAGGGGACTGATAAGGAATGGGAAGGACAGCTACAGGCAGAAGATGGAGAACCAGCTTCAGCAAAACAACGTTGGTGAAGTCTGGAGAGGCCTCAGAACCATCTCGGGCCACAAACATCAGAACTCTCTGCCTGGGAGGGATGTGAGTTGGGCAAATGAACTGAATCATTTCTTCAACAGATTTGATTCAGCCATGAGGCAGTCTTCAGCATCGGCTGCAGACTCACCCACCCCCACTGCTGCTGTTCCACCTCTGACACCTCAGACACTTCACACCTCCTCTATTCACCCTGCTCACTCCTCCCCACCCCCAACAACAGCATCCAATACACACTCAACACAAGGCTCCAGCCTGTCTCTCTCAACCACCCAGGTTAGGAGGGAACTGAGGAGGATTAAAGCCAAGAAGGCAGCGGGCACAGATGGCATCAGCTCAAGGGTCGTCAGGTCCTGCGTGGACCAATTGTGTGGGGTGATGGAGTGCATCTTCAACCTGAGGTTGGGGAGAGTCCCACAGCTCTGGAAAACCTCCTGTGTTGTACCAGTGCCAAAGACATCACGCACCAAGGACCTCAACAGCTACAGGCCGGTGGCTCTGACCCTGGAGCGGCTGGTCCTGGCTCAGCTTCGGTGTCTGGTGAGCTCATCAAACTTCAGTTTGCCTCCCAGCCTGGCATTGGAGCAGATGATGCCATCATTCACCTCCTACATCGTTCCCTCTCTCACCTGGAGACCACTGGGAGCACTGTAAGAATCATGTTCTTTGATTTCTCCAGTGCCTTCAACACCATTCTTCCCACAGTCCTGAAGGACAAGCTGGAGAACTCAGGAGTGGACCATCACCTCACTACCTGGATTTTGGACTACCTCACCGACCGACCACAGTATGTGAGAACTCAGGGCTGTGTATCAGACAGGGTCGTCTTCACCATCTACACTGCAGACTTCTCCCACAACTCCACCCAGTGCTTCCTGCAGAAGTTCTCTGATGACTCTGCAATAGTCGGCCTCATCACTGATGGGGATGACAAGGAGTACAGAGAACTGACACAAGTCTTTGTGGACTGGTGCCAGCTGAACTACCTCCAGATCAACTGGTGGTAGACTTCCGCAGGCACAAACACTCTCCACTGTAACCACTGAACATCCAAGGTATGGACATTGAGGCTGTAGACAGCTACAGGTACCTTGGTGTTCATCTGAACAACAAACTGGACTGGACTCATAATTCAGACACCCTGTACAGGAAAGGACAGAGCAGGCTGTACCTGCTGCGGAGACTCAGGTCTTTTGGAGTGAAGGGCCCACTCCTGAAGACCTTCTATGACTCTGTGGTGGCCTCAGCCATCTTTTATGGTGTGGTCTGCTGGGGTGGCAACATGTCTGCTGGGGATAGGAAGAGACTGAACAGGCTGATCCGCAGGGCCAGCTCTGTTCTAGGATGCCCTCTGGACCCAGTGGAGGTGGTGAGTGACAGGAGAATGGTGGCTAAGATTTCATCCCTGTTGGACAACATCTCCCACCCCAAGCAGGAGACTCTGACAGCACTGAGCAGCTCCTTCAGTGGCTGCGGCACCCACGATGTGGGACGGAGAGATTTCGCAGGTCTTTCCTCCCCACTGCTGTCAGACTGTACAACAAAGACTTATGCAGCTGATCAAACATACACAAACCCACACATGTGCAATAAGACTAAGTGCAATACTCTTTTCTGACAAAGTTGTGCTTTTACTCAGTTGTATATAGAATTTGCATTCTAATTTTTATCCAATTGTATAATTTATTCTATTTTATTCTACTGTCTATAGTATGTTATTTTATTCTATTCTGTACAGTTGTGTACAGTACAGGGTGGGCCATTTATATGGATACACTGTAATAAAATGGGAATGGTTGGTGATATTAAAGTCCTGTTTGTGGCACATTAGTATATGTGAGGGGGCAAACTCCTCAAGATGGGTGGTGACCATGGTGGCCATTTAGAAGTTGGCCATTTTGGATACAACTTTTGTTTTTTCAATAGGAAGAGGGCCATGTGACACAAATTGGTAATGTCACAAGAAAAACAATGGCGTGCTTGGTTTCAACGTAACTCTATTCTTTCATGAGTTATTTACAAGTTTCTCTTTGTTCACAGCCATTGACATGTTCAAGGTTAACACGTGAGGAGCGGATCAAAATTTTGTTGATATCTGGTGAACGCAGTAACCGGGTTATTGCAGCAGATTTCAATGCAAGACACCCTACAAGACCACCCATCTCCCATGCTACAGTTAGCAAACTGCTTGCTAACTTTCGTGAAAGTGGTTCAGTGTTGGATTTGCCAAAATGTGGACGCACTATTGAAGAAACATCAGTGGCTGTCCTAGCTTCATTCAGCAAGAGCCCACAGCGTAGCACTCGCTGCATGTCACTGGAGAGTGGCATTAGTCGAACATCCCTTCGGCGGATATTAGCTACTCACAAATGGCACCCTTACAAACTCCAGCAACAGGATGACCCAAATCGGTGCACAGAATTTGCAGAATGGGCAAAACAAAAATTGGAACAGGACCCTCAGTTCATGCAGAAGATTTTGTTCAGTGATGAGGCAAACTTTTATGTGAATGGTGAAGTTAACAAACAAAACCGCCGCTATTGGTCTGACACTAACCCACATTGGATGGATCCCTCCAAGACTGTTGGAACAACAAAAGTGATAGTTTGGTGTGGTATATGGGGTACAACGATAGTGGGTCCATTCTTCATCAATGGAAACCTCAAGGCCACTGGATATTTGAAATTGCTACATGATGATGTGTTTCCCTCTTTATGCACTGAAGCTGGCACGTTCCCTGAGTTTTTCCAGCAAGATGGTGCACCACCACATTATGGGTGCCAGGTCCGAGCATTCCTAGATGAACAGTTTTCTAGAAAGTGGATTGGTCGTCGTGGGCCAGTTGAATGGCCCCCAGGGTCTCCCGATCTGACCCCCTTAGACTTTTATCTTTGGGATCATCGGAAGACAAATGTCTATGGTGTGAAGATACGAGATGTGCAGCACCTGAAACTACGGATACTGGATGTCTGTGCTGGCATTTCTCCTGCGATGTTGCTATCAGTGTGTGAAGAGTGGGAGAAGAGGGTTGCATTGACAATCCAACATATTTTATAAGTGGTCAGAAACTTGTAAATAACTCATGAAAGAATAAAGTTACGTTGAAACCAAGCACACCATTGTTGTTCTTGTGACATTACCAATAAGTTTGATGTGTCACATGGCCCTCTTCCTATTGAAAAAACAAAAGTTGTATCCAAGATGGCCGACTTCTAAAATGGCCACCATGGTCACCACCCATCTTGAGGAGTTTGCCCCCTCACATATACTAATGTGCCACAAACAGGACTTTAATATATAATACAATACAATACAACTTTATTTGTATAGCACATTTAAAAGACCAGCGGTACACCAAAGTGCTTTACAATAAAAACAGGAAAATTAAGACATTAAATAAAAGACTATTAACAAAGTACCACATATGTCATCAGGTTAAGGGCACTAATTATACATTAATAGAAGGGAATATAAGAACAAAGTACTAAGAACAGATAGAGCTAAAAGTACATAAATAAGAAATTGAACCAAATATAAAATATAAAATAATATAACCAACCATTCCCATTTTATTACGGTGTATCCATATAAATGGCCCACCCTGTATATTGGTAAATGGCCTGTATTTGTATAGCGCTTTACTAGTCCCTAAAGACCCCAAAGCGCTTTACACATTCAGTCATCCACCCATTCACACACAGATTCACACACTGGTGATGGCAAGCTACATTGTAGCCACAGCCACCCTGGGGCGCACTGACAGAGGCGAGGCTGCCGAACACTGGCGCCACCGGGCCTTCTGACCACCACCAGTAGGCAACAGGTGAAGTGTCTTGCCCAAGGAAACAACGACCGAGACTGTCCAAGCCGGGGCTCGAACTGGCAACCTTCCGATTACAAGACGAACTGCCAACTCTTGAGCCACGATCGCCCACAGATATTATTCGTATTGTATTCTAATTTTTGCTATATAACATTTGCACTGTCCACTTCCTGCTGTGACAAAACAAATTTCCCACATGTGGGACTAATAAAGGTTATCTTATCTTATCTTATCCAGAAAACACATTATATGTCATGATAAACGCACTGCCCAAGTGTCGCCATTCAGCGGCAGGCAGCAGCAAAAAGCACAAGATTGTTAGTTAATCATTTACAAATCAATATTGTCTGTATGGACATCAATTTCCCCCCCCCCCTCCCAAAAAAAAGTGCACATGTAAAACTGCGGTATTAAGTGATGCGGTTGAAAAATTTGGGTCCGCCTAACTTTTGTGCTGGTGCACCTAAGAAAAAAAGTTAGGCGCACCAGTGCAGCTGAGGCAAAAAGTTAGTCTAGAGCCCTGGTTATAATATAAAGCCATTGAGGCCACTGTTTTGATTTGGTGCTATATAAATAAAACTGAATTGAAGCTGAGCTTCGGAGAGCTGTTTGAAAGAACACCACTATGATGCTAATGATAATTTTATGGACAGGTAAGAACCTGTCCATAAAGTTGGCCTTAACATTTCTGCAGCAATTAAGCAGCGATTTGTCTGCTGTCATGTTCAGAAATGAAAGTCAGTAATAATCATATTCTATGATTATTGCTGACTTTCGTTTCTGAACATGACAGCAGATACAGTAAATTACTGCATCACTTTCTGTCTGGCAACCTGTATTTTATTTGCTGCAAACATATATCTGTATCAATATTTTATATTAAAGGCTGATTCTATCATAATTATAGAATCCCTGAACAAATTTAAAAGATATGTGTGGCAAGCCTCCACACTAATCCCCCTGGTGGATACACAAGACATTACCACTTGTTTTCCTAAATGCAACTTTGGGGTGTACTCAGGGTTGCATCAACCATGTCATTACGGCCAGCATTTTGGTCAGGATTCCACCAAGCATCCATCATGATCCTGTCACTGATGAGGCAGCCGTTTTAAGTGGCTGTATCTGTACAATTAACAGTACTGCAGGTCTATATGTAAAATGCTTATCAAACTAATGTAACAAACATGAAATAAATTATATAAAAGTTTCAATTCAACACAACTGCCCAGCATAGTAAATTGCTCAGCTTAAGTTGCACAATTACATGGATCCCATAGACCTCAACAGACAAAGCCATCTCATGTTAGCTGATAAGTTAATTAGTGAAGCAAAGAGCTACCATAAAGACTGACATTCAATTGAAGATTACTAAACATTAGGGCTGGGTATCGTCACTGATTTCTAGAAGCCAATAGCAAGCGAATAATGCAGAAAACAGATTTCGGGGATAGACTGTTCTTGAAGTACACTGAGAAAGAGAGAGAGAGCTGTGCATGAAGTGTGCTTTTATTGTGGTGGAAGCAAAACAGTAAAAGTAAGAGAGAGTCCATGACGATGTTTATGTGACGCTTAGTTTGGATCTTCTTTTGCTGCTGGTTCGGTCAATATTGTTTGGAGAGAAATAAAACTAACAGCTTTAGAATCAGCGCAAAAAGGGGCGTAAACACAAAGCGCGGACCCGCCAAAACATCAGAATCAGCGAGCTGTCAGCTTTCAGCCCCGACCGTGTCTGTGCTGTCGGGTGAGAAAGGCGACATCTCACTGATTCTGATCTGCGGGTCTGCGCTTTGTGTTTACGTCTTTATGCAGAAGCCGTGTACCTGGGGTAGGGTTACAATGTACTTGCATTACATTGTAAAATAACTAAACTCGCTGAAAATCATTATTTAATTTCAATAATTTATCTTCTAATGGTAAAAATAAACTCTGCCACTTTAACATCGCTGTAGTGCAGCTGTACGTCATTTCGCGCCAGTTTGCCGCATAGTCACATTCTACAGCGGAAGATGTCGGACTCGGCTGAAGCGAGGGCCTGTTTTATGAAATGGAAATATTCCCGTCACTTCACTTTTCTAAAACAAGCAGACAAGAACATTACGGTAATATGTAAGCTATGTCCTGGGGAGAAAAAATTATCGGCCGCTGTCAATAGCACGAGTAATCTGCTGAAACACCTGACACGGCAGCACAGACAAAGCCTTCTGAGTGAGCCATCTTCATCATCCATGGATAACACCGCGGCAACTCCTGCTAAGCAGACGAAACTTGATTTCACTTCAGCAACACAGAAAGTGTCTGAAGGTGAGCTTAAGAAAATGATTGCAGGCTACGTTGTGGAAGAGATGCTACCGCTGCGGACTGTAGAGTCTCCGTCTTTTAGGTGCATATTAAACAAAATACCTGTGTGTGGCAAAAAAGCAGCACTGCATGATCGAAAAACGTTTTCTACTTACTTAGATAAGTGTTATGCTGACATGGAAATGGAGCTTAAAGAGACATTCAAGAGTTTGGAATATATTTTCACGACTGCTGACATTTGGACCAGCCATAACAAAAGTTTTCTCAGAATGACGGCACACTGGATTGATCCTTCTACTTTTGTATGAGGACATGCAGCGCTAGCATGTAAAAGAGTTCGAGGGAGACACACATATGATGTCATCGGCAATGAAATCGAGCAAGTACATTCGGCTTATGGACTGAACTCTAAAGTGACAGCCACCGTGACAGACAACGGGTCCAATTTTATCAAAGCTTTTAGAATGTTCCAAAAATCAGACTCTGATGAGGAATCGGATGAAGATGAAGAGGTGACATTTACTGATGTTGAGCAGACCCTCTCCACAGAATCTGAAGGAAAGTTTTCTCTCCCTCCACACTTAAGGTGTGCATCACACACACTGAACTTATTTTTTCATGATGTTGAGAAATGGCTTCAAGCAAATGTGGCAAAATTCATCCACAGAAGTGCAACTTCAAAGTGTTCTGCAATGTGGACAAAAGCAAACCGTTCTTCTGTTACTTCAGAGTTGGTAGATAATTTTTTCAAGAAAAAACTCATAGTACCTGTTTCAACACGATGGAATTCATTTCACGACGCTCTGTCCAGGATCACTGACATTCCCCTTGCTGAATTAAATACTGTCTGCACTCAGTTTGGAATCAAATGCTTCACTGATCGGGAGTATCTGTTCCTAAAGGAGTATTATATCGGTCTGAGCTGGGTGTTCTTAGCCAGTTTCCCAGGATTAAGGCCATTTCACTGAGGTACAACACAGCCACATCATCAAGCGTACCAGTCGAAAGGCTTTTTAGCCTCGGCAATCTTGTGCTTACACCCAGAAGGAACAGATTGTCAAGCGAACGCTTTGAGAGACTTACATTAATGAGATACAACAACTTTTTCAAAAACAACACAGCTAAGTAGTAGAAAAAATGTTTTGGAAAACATGAGTGCATACAGCATGCAGGAAATATGGTGCTCATTGGTTTGAGGAAGTTTCAGAGGAATTCTGTTTGTTAACCAAAGTTCAGAGTTAACTTCACTTTGTTGAATCACATGACATGATTACATACATTATGTATGAATATGTTACTCATTGCTTTGAAAATGTAAAAATTTTAATGTTTACTGCATGAAATATGTCATGTTTAACATGTCTTAAGTTAAGCTCTTTTGTTATTCCGATATGTTGCAGAAAAATATATTTGTTATTCTGGAATTGTGTTTCTTAGCTAAAGAAAGTTACATTCCTTACAAAAAATGTAATTATTAAAGAATGTTTTTTTATAGAATGTAATAAAGATGATTCAGGAAGCAAAAAGGCTAAACTATTTCATGTTGACTCGTATTTGTTTTTAAAAAATTATTTATTATTTAAAGAGTTAATTTCTATTGTTTGTCCACTCAAGGTTTATGGGGATTTTAATAAGTATTTAGTTAAATTACTTATTGAGTAATTAAGTTACTTTTCAGACACAGTAATTAGATAAGTATTTTAAATACAATATTGATTAAGTAATTAGTAATAGTAATTAATTACTTTTTTAAAGTAACTTACCCAACACTGTCTAATACAAACTGACTTTTGTACGCATGGTGCTTGTACTCACCCTCTGAAAGTGAGAAGCACGTATATATTGAACTGCTCCACTATAAAAATCGTGCATTTCAAGCAGTTCCGCTTTTGTGCAGTGTTTAGTGCCATAGAATAACTAAAGACTACACACCTATTATATTGTTTGTTCCTCTGACTCCTCTGTCCTATTACATTATTATTTGTTATTTAAAAATCTTTTCTCCCTGTCTCACGTTACTTTCCTACTGTCTTTGCAAGTGTGAGCTCAGGTTTCAGGTCTAAAATTCATTAGTTCCTGCACCTTAAAATCCGTTAAAAACAAACAGGCCAACAAGCCAGATTAATGGCCTTTCAGGGCCTAAGAAAAAGGTTGCCTGGAATTCAAGAGTACTGCACAGCTTTACACTGGTACTGTACTTGAAGCAGAAAAAGACAGACATAGCCCTGATTCAGGAGACCCATCTCGATGAGGTGGAATCATTAAACTTAAAAGAGATTGGGTGGCTCAAGTCTATTTTAGTGCATTTTCTGCTAGAAAAATAGGAGTGGTCATATTGATCAGAAGAAACTTGGATTTTCAGGTATTTAAGCATTATACAGATCAGGAGGGTAGATGGGTGGTCCTGGATGCATGTTTACAGGGGCGGAAAGTGACATTGGTCAACATATATGCCCCCAATTCTCCTCAGCCACAATTTTTTCACGAAGTCTGTAACACTGTGCGGACTATTGGTAATACAAATATTGTAATTGGGGGAGATTTTAACCGGGTCAGGGATGTATTTTTGGATAAATCCTCCCGTCCTGGACTAAGTAAGGACCCTGTAAATGCTGCGGTGGATGTGATGTCAGAGGAACTGAGCCTGGTAGATATGTGGAGACTTCTTCATCCTCAAGAAAGAGACTATACTTTCTTTTCGCATCCTCACTCAACCGACTCTAGGATAGATTACTTCTTGGTGTCTCGCTCTCTGGTGAGTCAAACTATTGGGTCCTCTATTGGTAATATTGCTGTAACGGATCATGCTCCCATCAACCTTGTTCTTTCTGGTAATGATAATATTAAACCGTCACCTAGGTGGCGTCTGAATAACTCATTATTGAAGAATAAGGGTCACTGTGAATGTATAAGGGAAATGATGAAGGAGTTTTGGTTGCACAAGGAGGGCTCTATTGACGATGTTGGAATGACCTGGGATGCTTTTAAAGACTACCTGAGGGGGCGCCTTATCCAGTATTGCTCCTTGATTAAAAAAGCTGAGAGGGACAAGCTGATGAAGCTGGAACAGGATATCAAGGAGCTCGAAAAACAGCACATGCTGCACCCAGAGAGGGAAGTGTGGAACAAATTAATAAAATTTAAATTTGAGATGAATAGTATACTGCAGAAAAAAACGGGAATATGCAATGTTTTGCCTAAATCAAAAGTATTTTGAACAAGGGGAGAGAACAGGTAAAATTTTGGCACACAGGGTTAAGCAGATCAAATCTAGCAACCTTATACCATCTATTTTTGTTCCTAGTAATAATAATAAGTTGACCACCAGTAAAAAAGAAATTAATGATGCTTTTACTAAATTCTATCAGGAGCTTTACACCTCCAATGGATTGGTGGAGGAACAGAGGCTGTCAGATTTGATACAGAACTGTATTAGAAGGTAAGATCACTAATTTAAGTTAAGCAGGCAATTGGTAGTCTTAGATTGGGCAAATCTCCAGGCAACGATGGATTTCCATCAGATTTTTATAAGGTGTTTGTGGGCGAATTAGCTCCAAGACTACTGTCGATAGATCAAGATGCGTTTCAAAGGGGGAGATTACCATTTAGTATTCGATCGGCAGTGATCACGTTATTACATAAAAAAAGGTAAAGACCCACAGCATTGTGGGAATTACCGCCCAATTTCATTAATTAATGTGGACGAAAAGATTATTTCCAAGATACTAGCTTTTAGGCTTGAGAAGGTTCTCCCTTGCTTGGTGCGCATAGGGATCAGGTCGGTTTTGTGAAAAACAGAAGTTCTGCAGATAACTTACGTAGGTTATTGCATATATTCTGGAAGAGCAGGAATAATTTAGATCCTGTCGTCGCCTTCTCCTTAGGTGCAGAGAAGGCCTTCGATAAAGTTGAGTATCCCTTTCTGTTTTATATTTTGAAGAGATTCGGTTTTGGTCCCATTTTCAGGCAGTGGATTCAGGTGGTATACACAGATCCAATGGCTACAGTTACTACCAATGGGATAATGTCACCCTCCTTTTCGTTAAGTCGGGGTACTAGACAAGGTTCACCCTTATCACCTCTCATTTTCGCCCTGTTTTTGGAGCCTTTGGCTATTGCACTACGTGAATGTAAGAAAATCAGAGGGGTGGATATGGGTCAAGAAGAACATAAAACTTTTTTGTATGCAGACGACATTTTATTGATTTCATGTAACCCAGAACAGGCCGTTCCTGCAATTTCCTCAATTATTGATTCCTTTTCTGTAATCTCTGGCTACACCATAAATTGGTCTAAGTCGGAAGTTATGCCCATTTCTAAATTGTGTCCTCCAGTCATTAGGAGCTCATGGCAGTTCAAGTGGATGTCCGAGGGTTTGACTTACTTGGGGATTAAATTGACCCCTGGTCTAGATAACATAATGCAAGTAAATATCTCCCCAGTGATTCAAAACATGTTGCAGAATTGGGTTAAAATAAATCTGTCCCTTTTGGGCAGAATTAACTTGGTGAAGATGATAATTGCTCCTAAACTTCAGTATGTTACTTCACATGTTACCTATAGCAGGCCCATATAATTTACTAAAGCTTTATAATACATGTGTGGAGGGTTTTGTGTGGGCAGGCAAAAAGCCATCTTTTAATCGGTCCAAACTATATGCTGCTAAAGATAGTGGCGGGTTGGCTATGCCCAAGATGGTCTGCTATCACTATGCTTTCTCCCTCTCTCAGTTAGTTAAGATACATAATTCCCTTACGGAGAAGCCATCATGGGTTGCGATTGAAGAAAGTCTTGTGGCTCCCTCGTCTTTAGAGGCCTTCCTCACTCAGAGGGGAAGACCAGTACCATCTAAAGATCCAGTATTGGCTTTCATACAAGAGACCTGGTTTATACCTCACCAATTTACCAACATTAGCCCCTGTTCTCTTAGGGAATGGACTGAACAAATGTCTAAGATGGCATTATATGAACGGGTTATGTACAGGATTAAGGGGAGAGAAGATATTCTTGAGCAGGTCTGGGGTCCTTTTTTGTTGTACATCGACAATGTCTCCTAGATATTGTGATTTTATTTTATTTATTTATTTATTTATTTTTTGGGGGGGGGGGGGGGGGGGTCATGTGTCGTTGGTATCTTTGTTGTTGTTCTTTTTCTTTGAAAGCCAGTAGAGGGAATAAATTGTTTAATATTATCAGTGGTCAAGGTTATGTTTTGTTTTTTAGGCACCTGGGTGTTTTGCCCCTTTTGCTTTTGTTTTTGCTGGTGTTTCCCAGGAGGCGGTTTCTTATTTTGTTTCTCCTGGTGTTTTTTTTGTTTTTGTTTTTGTTTGTCTCCCTTTTCAGGGCTCTAGAGTGCGACCAATTTGGTCGCAAATGCGACCAAAGTTTTCAGTGGTGCGACTAAAAGAAAATATTTGGTCGCACCGGTGCGACCAACTGTTCGGGTAACAAAAAACAAAAAAAAATCTCTGCAACTCTCCGTGTGGTCAACAACAGACACACATTATGCCCCTATCGTGGACTAATCCAATCAGAGATAGTCAGGGGCGGGACCTCTCTGATTGGCCGTGGTCCAGTTGAAAGTGCAGGTGGAAGAGGGAGGTGAGTAGCTTGAATAAAGCGTTATCGATTCATTAACGGATTCCACACAAAGACGTAAACACAGAGCGGACCCGACGCATCAGAATCAGCTTTATCTTTCTCGGCTTTCTCGCCCGAACACGGACACACTGTCGGAGCTCACCGAGCCCACCGTCCGCGCTGTGTTTACGTCTTTTTGCGCTGATTCTGAGCTGGAGGTTTTGTCTCTCTCCAACCAAAATTCACCGAGCCAGCAGCAAACTACGCTTCACATTTGATCAATGTCGTCATGAATTCACTCTGACTTTTGCTGTTTTGCTTCCACCACGATAAAAATGACACTTCATGCACAGCTCTCTTTCTCTCTCTCTCTGTACTTCAAGAACAGTTTCCCGTCTCAAATCTCTGTTTTCTGCATTATTCATTCGCTTATTACCCACCAGTCTACCGTTGTTTACAGCGCTGTCGGCCGTGGTCTTTTTCTTTTCTTTTTTTTTCACTTAAATGACCTTGAACAAGAATAATAATAAGCAGCAGAATAATTTAAGATTATCTGCTATAAAAGGTCAGGTCAGAAAAATCTCCTTCATGTTTTTCTGTGTTTTATTCTCAGTTACTTTGACACAAAGCCATCTGCTGTTTTGTTCACAATTCTGATGAAGTCTCACATGTATCAGTACTGATAAATGATCAGAATTATAATATTTCTGACTGTCTGAGGAAAAATCGAATTGAATCAGGACTTTGAGAGCCGGAATCGAATGGATTATAGAAATCAGTGATGATACCCAGCCCTAGTGAGCAGCCTAGGCCCGACAGAAGTGGATGTAGCTGTGGGTAATAAGAAAAGATGAAAAGAACGATTGATAACTTTTTTGTTACGTTAAGGCCTGATCTGAAATTCATAGCCAGTGCTCTGACACGGTGCCATCAATCTTTGGATGCTGAAAAAGCACAGTGTATCCAGAAAACACATTATATGCTGCAATAAATGCACTGCCCAAGTGTCCTCTCTCCCCACTGTCTTTCAGCAGCATGCAACAGCAAACAGGTCGTCAGAGGAGGCCAAGATGATGATTAAGTTTAACATTTTCTACAATATTGACAAAGCACTTTAAGTGCAAGATTGTTAGTTAATAATTTAGAAATGGATATTGTCTTTATGGACTGCAACGTCCCCCCCCCAAAAAAGCACACATGTAAAACTGCGATGATAAGCGATGCCGTTGAAAAATTTGAGTGCGCCTAACTTTTTAAAGTTAGGGGTACCGGTGCGCCTATGGCAAAAAGTTAGTCTAGAGCCCTGCTTTTAGTTTTCTTTAGTTATTGTTAGCCCTTATTTGTCGGTTGTTGTTAAGAAACAGACAGAGAACTGACAATATGATTACTCCTGTTGTATATCTGTTAATGTTTCTGTCCATCCAAAACATGAATGTAAAAAAAAAAAAAGAATGTGTTTTTCTAACTGCAATACACTAGAGCAGGGGTAGGCAACCTTTCTGATGATCAGTACCATCTAAAATTTGCTCAGCAGTCAATGTGCCATATGATTGCATTAGCAGTAAATTAAATAACACTCTATATTAACAGTTACACACTATATAGAACAACTTTATAAGATTATATTTGTTGGCAGCTAGGGCTGGGCCATATTATACCGTTCACGGTAATACCGGTATAATGTTAGGCAACGATAGGAAAATGAAATATCGCGATAGAATGGGAGTAAAACGCGCATGCGCAGTGCCTTTGTTTTCATACGCACATGGCCGATTGTTGAGTGAAACAGATGAACCAGAATTGGTTTGTAAAAATGGTGCAACTTCCGTGATGTGGAACTGGTTTGGTGTTTGTCCGTCAGATACACAACAAAGCACATTTTTTTGCAGAACATGCAAGCGGCCGTTCTAAGATGCTCTTAAATCTGGGAGTAATCTGGGTCCTAAACTCAGTATACTTCAGGTCAAACAACACTGCAGCATCACTTAGAGTTAAAAACTGTCTAAATTCTTTCATCTTTAATAAAACGATCAGCATTGCTGCTTTACCAGGTGTAACTATAAAGTTTAACTTCCAGGCATCCATGAAAACAAAAGTTATTACATTTAACGGAGTTAGAAGTTAGCAGGAAGCTAGCGGAAGTTAGCTCGCTAGTTTCGCTAGTTACCTAAGCATGATATAGCATGTTATGACTGAGAGATTTCTGAAAAAAATCAAACGTACAGCTCTGCTATCACTTCCAACATAAATGAAGACAGGAAACTAAACAGCAGTGACGTTTGTAGGGTTACTGAAGTTTGGCTAGCTGGTATATAATGATGTGCTACGTGATCGCTAGCGACACAGCTATGTTAGCATAACATAAACAGTGAAGCTGGAGGACGAACACTAACACTTTTCCACTTATAAAAGTTAACGTGAAGGTTCTTCATGGTTAGAGACAAATGCAATCGCATGGCAGGATGCTGTAAACGGACCAAACTTCAGTCAGGAGAACAACTGAGATAATCCATCCACAATACGAGGTTAGTCATTAATATACTGCAACAACATGGGAATAGAGCAGCTACCAGAGAATTCAACATTAATGAATCAATGGTACAGAAGTGGAGGAAGCAAGAAGAATGAGTTTAATAAAGTTTGATTTATCTGACTGCTTTGTTTCGCTTAATGTGCCTTATAATCCCGTCCACCTTATGGTCCGAAAAATGCGTACTGCACACTGCAGTTTAATGTTGCAAAGCACCTCTTTTTAACTTCAGTGGATATTATACATGGTTATGCTCAGGATATGTCAGCCCATTTCTACTGGAAATGCCTTTTGGTTAAACTTTCAGCAAGGAATTTGCATTTGCACTGTTAAATTTTTATAAAGCTTTAATGTACATAAAAACCAGCTTCTTGTTTAAGTGAAAATAAATGGAAGGTTGTCTTTTTGCGCTAGTAATGTTGTGGAGTTGTATTTTGTCTCGCATCAATTATATCGTCGGTTATATCGTTATCGCAAATTTTCAAATATATATCGTGATAAATATTTTTGGCCATATCGCCCTGCTCTATTGGCAGCTATCAGCGACACTTTTTATCCATAACAAGAACAGCAAATGAACTGTACAACAGAAAATGCAAATGCTATTTATGGTCTCCTCACAACAATGATAAGAAAAATAAACTGGGCCAATATGGCATGTTTGTGCCATGGTTTTGGGTCAGTTTCTACCCAGTATTTTGAGTTTATTATGTTTTGGTTTTATTTTGCATCAGGGATTGTTTTCTTGTTCTCTTGTTGTGTTAATGATGATGATGATGATGATTATGATGTTTATTATTAGAGTTTCATGTTTCTGTTTATTTGTGTTTAGGATTTGTTCTTCGGTTTAGTCTGCTTAGTATACGTCTAGTTCCATGTGTCATTTTCTGTCTGTCTCTCAATGTCGAGTCTGCGTCTTGGTGGTTTCTTGTTCCTGTTTTATTGTGAAGGTCTGCGTCTCATGTGAGTGTGTTCAGCTTTTTTTTTTTTTTTTTTTTTTGTCTGTCCCATTTGGTTCTTTAGCCATCAGAATTGTTGTCTGAAGACCAACAAGGATACCCAATGGATTTATTTTGCCAAATGGATCATCGTGACATTGCCGTATTGGTCCATTTGATCGACCTTTGTTTTTATTATTTATTTTATTTTATTATTCAAATGGTTTCCACATGTAATGGTCTGCAAGAGGATGTAGAGAGCCATAGCCCTTCAGGGCATGAAGCAGGCATGGAGGAGATCCAGGCCCCAGACATCCAGAGACCCCAGAGTGCGAGAGCCCAAGGAGGACCACCGGAGGGGCATCCGTGCCACCCTCATGGGAAGGGCTGAGGATCCGCAGACGAGGCGTCACCCAGTAGCCACCGAGCAGAAGCTAGAGGGGGGTGCACCGGCGTGCCCGCCGGCTCTGCCGGCAGCCAGCTGTGCCAGACTGAACCGAGCCGCAGGCCCAGAGGCCGGAGGCCTGAGTAGGGATGGGTATCGAAAGCCAGTTCTTGTTGAGAACCGGTTCCCACTGTTTCAGTTCCTTGGAATTGTTTGCCATTTTTGCAAACGATTCCCTTATCGATTCCAGTCGCCCCGAATGACGTCACCATGTTGCGGAGCGTCATTTACCTGGCAGGAAACACGGCGCCTAAGCAGCTCAAACGCTCAAAAGTTTGATTATACTTTACGAGAACGGATGACAACAGGGCAACTTGCAATACTTGAAAAGTAGATACTTCGTTTAAGGGAGGAAACACTATGAATATGCAAAAGCATTTGCTCACAAAACACGTGATCACCTTAAATGAATGTCGTGTTTTTAATTCTGCTCCGGACTCGTGAATCTCAACCCAGCAGCAGGGGTAACGTTTGCATGTCCTCTCCCGTTAATGCGGCAGGTAAATAATCAACTAACAGTGCATATTATGTTAGCGCAATCTGCCTTATTACAAAACCTGCCATTACTGTGCATTTAGGTGACCATGATAAGAGAGACACACAGAGTCTGGCTCAGATGCTGGCAGTTCTCGTTGCAGTCTAGCGGTGGCGTCTCCTTTCAGGCCAGGATAGACGAATGTCATCGAGCAGTGACTCAGTTTGTGGTCAAAGGCTTGAACCCATTTGCCACAGCAGATGCCCCCGATTTTCGGTAAATGAATGTGTTTAATTGTAGGCAGGGACATTACTGGATATTCTTGTGTAATTGCTACTGAATAATTTATGTTATACTTTGTTATTGTTACAGAAGAATATTTATTTTATTATTTTACATTTACAATTTTTTTCCTGGGGACCCTGTGACACCCATTGAAGAGCCGTAGGCTGGATCTCTTAAGATCTCACTGTTGGGTTTGTAAGGCCATGTTACTCCTAAATTGCTATCTTGTTCAAAGAGAAGATATAAAACGAAGTTCTAAGCTATTCGAACTTAGTGTTCTCCTTTTTAAAAATAATCGATAAGAGAATCGATAAAGAATCGAATTGTTAAACAGAATCGAAAATGGAATCGGAATCGTGAAAATCTTTGTGTGAGAGAAAATCTGATCACACAGATATGTAGAGCCAGATACTGTCAATAATGCCTCTGCAATGTTCTGAAGACAGTTAGACTTGTCAGGTAGTGATGTCCAGCAGGTGAAAATGCAAGCTCCATGAACACGCATACCTATGGATTCCAGCTGCTTTCATAGTTCTGCAAACTTTGACCCCTACAGAGTCAAGGTTTTCACTTCAATCAGCTGAATTTCGATTTCGCATTAACTGGCATTAACTCAGCCAGTTAATCCGAGACAAATCCAGCTGCTCATTTAAGCTTTCTGGTTTGATCAGAAAAGAAAACATTGGTCCATACGCCTGAAAGTCCTGAAAACACATTGTGAATTCTGTCTCGAGTCTACGGATGTATCCATGTATTTTTGTGATGCTGATGCTGCGCTGAGTGGACAGCTCCTGAAGCATTTGAAGTGTTGGAATGTGGAAATTTCAACATTGCTTGAGAAAACTGTCAGCTAGCAACGTCCCTCTCACCGGTAGGCTAAGTTATTTTTAGCCAATTACAAATTGAATCTGGTAGTTGGGGTTGTTAGCTAAGATACCGTCATTAAGAAGCAGCACAACTAATGTGTGTATGCGAGCTAATTTTCGATATGCACCGCTGGCTCGGCCATTTATTTTTTAATGCACCTTCTCAAATTAATTCACTGCTTGTCACGCCCAGGGCTGGACTGGGGAAAAAAAACAGCCTGGGCATTTTGACTAGAGACCTGCCCACCTGGTATTATAGGAAAAGCCATGAACTTAGCCATAACTTTGGTTGTAAGATTCAGATAACTATTTATTAAAAGCTAGACATTTTAAATGAGAATAAGAAAGAAAAGTATTTCTTTGTGCACCCCTTTCCATGTTAATGCCCTACCTGGCACCCCTGGCAAAGCTTTGCAAGACCCGCCCCTGCACAGTTTCCAGCTGTCAGCTACTTAGAAAAGGATCCTGGTGTTATTTGTCTCTCAGAAACAGTTCATAACTTGCCTTCAACTCATTCATGTCACCTAAAAGTTAAACCTGTTTCTCCATCACAGCTCTGATGATTCAGTAAGGACATCTCCTGGTTTCATCTTCATGTTTCCCTCTCACCAGATAACCAAACCGATATCATGACCAGCAGCTTTACAGCTGTGGCTCCAGCAAACATCAGCTGATACTAGAAAGTAATATTAAATAAATTCTAACAACAGCTGATCAAGCTTAAACCTGCTGCTGTTGTTTAGCGCGACATCCGCTGGTTTCCTCTTTCTGGCGCAAAGTGGGAGATAAACAAACAAGAGAGACGGGACTTCCGGCAGAAAAGACGATCAGTTGATCATCGATCAGTTTCATGACTGAAGTAGCAACAGGAGAGGGAGGGGGTGAGAAGAAGAGGCAGCTGCAGCGTAAAGACGCGGAATAACTCCAGCTTTGTGTCTTTTTCATTGTAGCTGAAGTACGGGACAAACTGCATTCATTTTCACCTCAATACGAAATATTTTCTCTGAATACGAGACGATATCCCTTTTTTAGGGGACAGTTGGCAACTCTATTAATTAGAGCCACCGCCTCGGGTCTCTCCTCCTTCTGCCTCCACTTTCCCTCATCCACCTGCTGGCCTTTGTGGAAGCTCCGGCATAGCCACCACCAAACAACTGAGTTATTTTTACACATCGGCCATCATCTGGCCAATCCACCACCTTTCATTGTTTATACCGTTACCAAAAAAATAAAATCATCGGCTCATAAAAACGAAAAATCACCACCGGCATCGGGCATACCGGGCCAGTCTAGCTATGGTCGTGCTATAAGTTAACCCTTCGCGTGCCAGCTGTGGCACGCGTGCCCAGGGCTGCCGACCCCTGCACTAGAGGAAGCTATGGGTCGGTATCACCGCTATTGTCTGCCAAGACAGCACTCAATACAACCAAAAACAGAACAAAATGCGAACAGCAAAACATGAGGATGAAGAACAATAGAATAGATTGAAGAAAAACGAGATAGAGACCTCGAAAAGTGTGGGAGCATTTTGCATAAAATGAAGCTGAATGCAGACTGTAATGCAGAGATTTTGGTCAATGACAGCAATGTATGAGCATTTAAAACACCAGGAACCTAGACCTTGGGTGTAAACTCTGAATGTGTACATTTTACATAGTTAAGTTACTGCGTCACATTGATACCTTGTTAATGTTAATGTTAGTACCATAATGCTTATGTTAGTTTACCTGTCAGTAACAAGGTGTCATAGATGATGCTTGCAAAGAGAACAATTTATTATATCAGATAAAAAGTGAAATGAAATAGTAAACCACTAAAATAGTAACCACACTAGTTTTTTGCATTGCATTACACCTTGCATTAATATTAGTGTTTATTCTGTAAATTAAACCTCTTCCACCTTACCTTAGGCAGTTAACCTGTGGGTTGGAGCGCATCAGTAATTCATTAATCAACTTAGAAAATCACTTCAACCACTATTAACCCTTTAAGACCTACCATAGAACCAAGTCCGCCAGAGCTTATATTATATTTTTACATGTTGTAGTGCCGGTTTTGGGAGCATTTCAAGTTGATATACATCAATACAACCATTATAGCCCAAATTTCAATAATATGTCTGCATTAAGTGCATGGACAAGTTTGGGGAATTGGTTAAGACTGACCAATACATTGAGTGTGGTTTGGTTGGTCCATGAAGTGCTGCAAAAATAGAGCGAGACATGAACCTAGAACTTTGTGGCAGACAGGGACAGCAGCATGAAGAAATGTAAGAAGATGAATTGCAGGAGCTGTTTTCCAAGAGAGGAAATAAAATATTCACAGCTGGTGTCAAGTCATGAAGATCAACAGTGACTCAGAGTTTCAGTTATAGTTCTTTATCTTACTGCTGCTTTTGATACTGTTGACCATGACATTCTAATTCAAAGGCTTCATGTTGGTTTAACAGGTTAGGTTCTGGACTGGCTTTCAAGATTTCTAACGGGTAGAAGTTTTTATGTTTCGGTTAGCAGCTTTAGATCTGCACAAATCAAAATTCAATCAGGGGTTCCGTAAAGTCTGTCCTTGGTCCATTACTATTTAATCTGTATCCATTTAGCCTGGAGAAATAGTTTGTTGCTTTATAAGAAAGCCCTCCGCAAAGCCAGAACATCTTACTATTCATCACTGATTGAAGAAAATAAGAACAACCCTAGGTTTATCTTTAGCACTGTAGCCAGGCTGACAAAAAGTCAGAGTACTGTTGAGCCAACCATCCCTTTAACGTTAACTAGTAATGACTTCATGAACTTCTTCACAAATAAAATTTTAATCATTAGAGAAAAAATTACCAATAATCATCCACAGATGTAATATTATCTACAGCTACTTTCAGTACCATTGATATTAATTTAGACTCTTTTTCTCCAATCGATCTTTCTGAGTTAACTTCAATAATTACTTCCTCCAAACCATCAATGTGTCTTTTAGACCCCATTCCTACAAAACTGCTTAAAGAAGTCCTGGCATTAATTAATGCTAAACCTATCTCTAATAATCGGCTATGTACCACAGGCCTTCAGGCCGGCAGTAGTTAAACCTTTACTTAAAAAGCCATCCCTGGACCCAGCTGTCTTAGCTAATTATAGACCAATCTCCAACCTTCCTTTCATATCAAAAATCCTTGAAAGAGTAGTTGTCAAACAGCTAACAGATCATCTGAAGAGGAATGGCTTATTTGAAGAGTTCCAGTCAGGTTTCAGAGCCCATCACAGCATGGAAACAGCTTTAGTGAAGGTTACAAATGTTCTTATGGCATCTGACAGTGGACTCATCTCTGTGCTTGTCCTGGTAGACCTTAGTGCAGCGTTCGATACCGGTGACCATAATATTCCATTAGCGCGATTAGAGCACGCTGTAGATATTACAGGTACTGCACTGCATATCATATCTATCTAATAGACTCCAATTTGTGCATGTAAATGGAGAGTCCTCTTCACACACTAAGGTCAATTATGGTGTTCCACAGGGTTCAGTGCTAGGACCAATTCTGTTTACATTATACATGCTTCCCCTAGGCAGTATCATAAGAAGATACAGTATACATTTTCATTGCTATGCAGAGGACACCCAACTCCATCTGTTCATGAAGCCAGATAACACACACACCAATTAGTTAAACTGCAGGAATGTCTTAAAGACATAAAGACCTGGATGGCCGCTAACTTTCTGCTTCTTAATTCAGATAAAACTAAGGTTATTGTACTTGGCCCTGAAAATCTTAGAAATATGGTCTCTAACCAGATACTTACTCTGGATGGCATTACATTGGCCTCCAGTAACAATGTGAGGAACCTTGGAGTCATTTTTGACCAGGACATGTCCTTCAGTGCACATATTAAACAAATATGTAAGACTGCTTTCTTCCATTTGTGCAACATCTCTAAAGTTAGAAATATCCTGTCTCAGAGTGACGCTGAAAAACTAGTTCATGCATTTATTACTTCCAGGCTGGACTACTGTAATTCATTGTTATCAGGATGTCCTAAAAACGCCCTGAAAAGCCTTCAGTTAATCCAAAATGCTGCAGCAAGAGTACTGACAGGGACTAGAAAGAGAGAGCATATTTCTCCTCTATTGGCTTCACTTCATTGGCTTCCTGTTAAATCTAGAATTGAATTCAAAATCCTGATCCTCACATACAAGGTCTTAAATAATCAGGCCCCATCTTATCTTAATGACCTTGTAGTACCATATCACCCTATTAGAGCACTTCGCTCTCACACTGCAGACTTACTTGTTGTTCCTAGAGTATTTAAAAGTAGAATGGGAGGCAGAGCCTTCAGTTTTCAGGCCCCTTGTCTGTGGAACCAGCTTCCAGTTTGGATTCGGGAGACAGACACTATCTCTAATTTTAAGATTAGGCTTAAAACTTTCCTTTTTGGTAAAGCATATAGTTAGGGTTGGACCAGGTGACCCCGTATCCTCCCTTAGTTGTGCTGCAATAGATGTAGGCTGCCGGGGGATTCCCATGATGCATTGAGTTTTTCCTCTCCAGTCACCTTTCTCACTCACTATGTGTTAATAGACATCTCTGCATTGAATCATACCTGTTGTTAATCTCTGTCTCTCTTCCACAGCATGTCTTTATCATGTTTTCCTTCTCTCACCCCAACTGGTAGCAGCAGATGGCCGCCCCTCCCTGAGCAGGTTCTGCTGGAGGTTTCTTCCTGTTAAAAGGAAGTTTTTCCTTCCCACTGTCACCAAAGTGCTTGCTCATAGGGGGTCATATGATTGTTGGGTTGTTCCCTGTATCTATTATTGTACAATCTACCGTACAATATAAAGCCCCTTGAGGCGACTGCTGTTGTGTTTTGGTGCTGTATAAATAAAATTGAACAGAATTCAATTGAATTACAAGCTCTCATCTGATAGCCTACCATTCTTATGTAGAGATCACACAGTTGTGATTTTCCGCCAGCAGGTAGAGCACCGCTTTCCCCTCCTGAGACGCCTGACGGTTTGCCAGAATCTCTTCGAGGCAGTCCGAAAGTCTTTTTCCATGGCCTCTCCGAACTCCTCCCACACCCGAGTTTTTGCTTCAGCCACTGCCCGAGCCGCATTCCGCTTGGCCTGTCGATACCTGTCAGCTGCCTCCGGAGTCCCACAGGTTAACCAAGCCCGATAGGACTCCTTCTTCAGCCTGGTGGCTCCCTTCACCTCTGGTGTCCACCATTTGGTTCGGGGATTACCACCACGGCAGGCACCAACCACCTTGCGGCCGCAGCTAAATGCAGCAGCTTCGGCAATGGAAACGCTGAACATGGTCCATTCGGACTCAATGTCCCCAGTCTCCCTCGGAATGCTGTTGAAGCTCTGCCGGAGGTGTGCGTTGAAGATCTCACGGAGTGGGGCCTCTGCTAGACGTAGCAAAATCGTACTAAAACATTTTTTGAAGGATTTTTGAGTGCCATGTACCACATAAAATCGTTTCGGTAATAACGACAGCCGCTTGCATGCTCTACCAGAAAATGTGCTTTGGTGTGTATCTGACGGACGAAAGCCAAATCAGTTCCACACCACTGAAGTTGCACAGTTTTTGCACCAATTCTGTTTCATCTGTTTCATTCAACAATCCGCTTTCGCCCTTCTCATTCTCCGTCGCCGCCATGCTTTTTCCGCCATGTGTGTATGAAAACAAAGGCACTGTGCATGCAAGTTTTGCCCATATTCTATCGCAATATTTCATTTTCTTATCATTGCCTAACATTTATTCCTACCAGGTTGGACTATTGCAATTCGTTATTATCAGGATGTCCTAAAATCTCTGAAAAGCCTTCAGTTGATCAATAAGAGCAAGAGTACTCACGGGGACTAGAAAGAGAAAGCATATTTCTCCTATACTGGCTTCCCTTTGAAACTCAGAATTGAATATAAAATCCTGCTCCTCACATACAAGCGCTCGAATAGAGTGTTTAAAAGTAGCAGTAGTATGGGAGGCAAAACCTTCAGCTTTCAGGGCCTCTTCTGTGGAACCAGCTCCCAGTTTAGATTCGGGAGACACCCTCTCTACCTTTAAGACTTTCCTTTTTGATACTCTCTTTATGCGCACTTCTGTTCTGGTTTAATTGCTCATTAACGGAAAGTGCTGGAATGCTGTTCCAGCCTATTTTAATCCCTGTCCATAAGCCACTTCAATAAATATTAATCAAGGGCCCAATCATCAACAGTAGGAAGTAGAATTAGGTCAACTGCCCACTTATTCAGTCCCAAGAAAAGCTACTTGCTGTTCAATTTTTTTTTTAAATCACTATGAGCAGTGCTAACATAACCCTAACCCATTATATTAAAATTCCATTATGCTGTTTAGTTTAAGAGTTTCTCAGAAACAGTTGATGTGCATGTGAAAATGTTTTCATATTGTGTTTGTTGTGCCATTTTAACTGTTTTTTTTATTTTAAAAAGAATTTAAAAAAAAAATTTAATATCCTCCTAATAATGCTCCACACCTTCTGAGTGTGGCCCAGTACAAGGGTATTTGTATGTAATGACCAGATGTAGTGAATGAAAATAGATTTTTTTTTAAATCGTTGCCTTCCCTTAACAAATCCAGTTTGCTCCTATGAAACAACAGTTGGTATAATATTTTGCAGACAATGTGGGAAAGCTTTAGCAAGGATCTTAGCATCCACATTTATTAAGAAGAGGTCTGTAAGGATTCAAATCTTTGCAGCTCCTATCTTTTTTTTTAAGATGAGATCTACTGAGGCTTGCATTAGAGTAGGGTAGAGTGCCATGATGCAATGATTCCTTATATACCACAAGCAGTAATGGGGACAGTTTGTCCTGGATTTCTTTTAAAGAATTCAACAGGGAATCTGCCCGAACTGCGAGATTTATTCTCATGGCAACAATGATTTCTCCAACAGTCAATGGTGAGTCAAGTTCTTTAGCAGTATCCAAGGTTTTCAATATTTTTTTATGTATTTATTTAATTATTTCTTTTCAAATATTTAACTATTTCCACAGCAAAAGAACCATCCTCAGAAGGGTAAAATATATGTAATGCAATAATTTGATGCCACTGTAACAGCATTTAAATACTGAAGGTCCTGGGTGGAAAAAATTGTGAATTTAATAGTTAGAAATAATATTATTTCAATTTTAACTGGAGAATAGAGTCCTGAAATTGCTCCTATGCAGTCTAGTGGAGATAAAATGTAACACTGAAACAGTGAAAAGTGGTGTTACAAAAAATAGAGGCTCTACCCTCAGGAACAATATATGTCTGCAGAGACCAACCAAACCTGACAACAGCCTGTTGTAAGGATACTCAGTGAACTAGCTTTAATTAGATGTGACCAGTGCAGACAAGTGGAATCAACGGACAGTGCCCACTAAAGCTGCAGTCTGAATGTTCAGTACAATGCTACAATTAGAAAAAGAGACTTTTGCAAATTCATGTATCTCACACTGGTTAATTAAAACAATATTTTTAAAATTTCCACAAACAATTTTCACTCTGATTTAAGTTTTTGTAAAAACTGGATCTAAAAACTTGGTGTTGGATTTTTAAAAAGCAGCAGCTTTATACAGCCACAGCCACAGAAACAACAACATATACAGTGGGGCAAAAAAGTATTTAGTCAGCCACCGATTGTGCAAGTTCCCCCACTTAAAATGATGACAGAGGTCAGTAATTTGCACCAGAGGTACACTTCAACTGTGAGAGACAGAATGTGAAAAAAAAATCCATGAATTCACATGGTAGGATTTGTAAAGAATTTATTCGTAAATTAGGGTGGAAAATAAGTATTTGGTCACCTCAAACAAGGAAAATCTCTGGGTCTCACAGACCTGTAAGGTCTTCTGTAAGAAGCTTTTCTGTCCCCCACTCGTTACCTGTATGAATGGCACCTGTTTGAACTCATCATCTGTATAAAAGACACCTGTCCACAGCCTCAAACAGTCAGACTCCAAACTCCGCCATGGCCAAGACCAAAGAGCTTTCGAAGGACACCAGGAAAAGTATTGTAGACCTGCACCAGACTGGGAAGAGTGAATCTACAATAGGCAAGCAGCTTGGTGTGAAAAAATCAACTGTGGGAGCAATCATCGGAAAATGGAAGACATACAAGACCACTGATAATCTCCCTCGATCTGGGGCTCCACGCAAGATCTCATCCCGTGGGGTCAAAATGATCATGAGAACGGTGAGCAAAGATCCCAGAACCACACGGGGGGACCTGGTGAATGACCTGCAGAGAGCTGGGACCAAAGTAACAAAGGTCACCATCAGTAACACACTACAACGGCAGGGAATCAAATCCCGCAGTGCCAGACGTGGCTCCGTAAGAAGCATTTGAAAGTCCTGGAGTGGCCTAGCCAGTCTCCAGACCTCAACCCCATAGAAAATCTGTGGCGGGAGTTGAAAGTCTGTGTTGCTCGGCGACAGCCCCAAAACATCACTGCTCTCGAGAAGATCTGCATGGAGGAATGGGCCAAAATACCAGCTACTGTGTGTGCAAACCTGGTAAAGACCTATAGTAAACGTTTGACCTCTGTTATTGCCAACAAAGGTTATGTTACAAAGTATTGAGTTGTATTTTTGTTATTGACCAAATACTTATTTTCCACCCTGATTTACGAATAAATTCTTTACAAATCCTACCATGTGGATTCATGAATTTTTTTTTTCACATTCTGTCTCTCACAGTTGAAGTGTACCTCTGGTGCAAATTACTGACCTCTGTCATCATTTTAGGTGGGGGAACTTGCACAATCGGTGGCTGACTAAATACTTTTTTGCCCCACTGTAAACAACAACTGTGCGGCAACAGTGCTAACCACCGTGACCTGTACTTTCTACTCCTACATTTTCACAATGAGCTTGTTACTTTTACTTTAACGCATTTGGGTTAAGTTATTGTTTTTTCACTGTGAGCTTCCAAACATTACACCAATTTTAGCCTAAACAGTAAGGCATAAATGGTAATCCTGTTCATGTGTTAATCACCAGAGGATGCTGCATAAAAAGAGATGATGTGTGCCAAATTTTGTGCGCAGTTTGTCACACAATGTGTTGGCCCAGCTGCTGTATTTTACAGGGAAAGAAAAGAAAGAGAGCTAACTTCACTCAGAGATAGAGAAAGATAAGAAAGACGGAGAGCAAGACGAGCGGTTAGATTTAAAGGTAAGGACTGCTCAGTGGTATTTGATAAACTGGACGTTTAAAGCTTAAATGTAACTCCTCATGTTTCTAAATTAGATATTAGGTCTGTACGTGTGACATTATGTCTTTTCATATTGTGAAACATGCTGCAAAATAAACTGAGGTAAACTAACTCAGTTCGCTTAGATCACTTAGATTACGGATCTTTATTTAAAGGCTGCATAAAAATACTCTGCAGGTTAATGCAGGATAAACAGGTTAGATTGTGTGTGACTAGTGCAGTGGCTGTGGTTTCAAGGTCAGAGGTTACATCAATTGTAACAGAGATTCATATGATTTTTAGCTGATAATGCTTAGATCCATTGAATGAATTCCACCTTCATACAAACTGTATAGAGTGGTCCCTCGTTTGTCATCGTAGTTACGTTCTAAAAATAACCCGCGATAGGTGAAATAGCCAACTGCAGCCAACAATTATTACAGATGTTTTAAGGCTGTAAAACCCCTCACTACACACTTTATACACTTTTCTCAGACAGGCCAGAAGATTTTCACACTTTTCTCTTGTTTAAACACTTTCACGTTCAAGCCTTCGTAGAAAAATAAGTCCAGTATTATAGAATGAAACCAAAGGTACAACGGTGCAAAACGTTTCGTCGACATTGTTGTGTTTGTTGGGGATTCAACTTAAAAACTAGTGATGTGCGATACCACTGATTTCCTATTCGATAGAATAGAATAGAATTCAACTTTATTGTCATTGCACATGCACAGGTACAGGGCAACGAAATGCAGTTTGCATCCATCCAGAAGTGCTTTAGTGATATACAGTAGATATATTACAATATATATTAGCAATAATATAGATATGTGAGTATATTACAGAAATGGGTCTATTATGGTATGTTATAATGTACACGATATGAAGTATGTTGTGAATATTCTATAACTATAAGTATGTACAGGCTGTAGTGAGTACAAGCTATGTAAATGGCCTGGTAAATGGCCTGTATTTATATAGCGCTTTACTGTATGTACAGGCTATGAACAGGATATAAATATTAAAAACTATACAGAATATGAAATAAATAACTTTAAAGAAATCTGAGATATACAGTTATACAGAAATGGGAACTATGCAAGTTGTAAACAGTTGTAGGATTAAAAATTATCAAATGTACAGAATGACTATTTACACAGAGCTATACAGTAGTGCAGTTAAGATAAGTGAGATATAATTCCTACAGAGGCTATATAAAGTGCTAGTGGTTGTGAGTGGTGGTTCAGTCCATGTTATTATTGTGTGTTTGAGGGTACAGTTGTCCATTGTGGGTGTGTGTATGTTCAGTCCATGTGTTAACGTGGGTCAGATGTCAGGAGGCAGAGTTCAGGAGTCTGACGGCTGTGGGGAAGAAGCTGTTCCGGTACCTGGTGGTCTTAGTCCGGAGGCTCCTGTAGCGCCTCCCAGAGGGCAGGAGGGTGAAGAGTCCATGTGATGGGTGACTGGGGTCTTTGATGATTTTCCCAGCCCTTTTCAGACACCGCTTCCTGTAGATGTCTTTCATGGCAGGAAGTGGTGCTCCGGTGATGCGCTGGGCAGTTTTCACGACCCTCTGCAACGCCTTCCGGTCCGAGGCAGAGCAGTTCTCGTACCAGACTGTTATACAGTTGGTCAGGATGCTCTCGATGGTGCAACGATAGAAGTTCACCAGGATGTCTGAGGACAGGTGGTTCTTCCTCAGAGTCCTCAAGAAGAAGAGGCGCTGGTGAGCCTTCCTGACCAGCTTGGAGCAGTTGGTCGTCCAGGTGAGATCCTCGGGGATGTGGACTCCCAGGAACTTGAAGCTGCTCACACGCTCCACAGCCGTCCCCTTAATGTGGATGGGTGGATGTGGGTCAGCATTCCTCCTGTAGTCCACGATGAGCTCCTTGGTCTTCTCGGTGTTAAGCAGCAGGTTGTTTCTGTCGCACCACTCAGCCAGACAATCCACCTCCTCCCTGTAGGCGGCCTCATCGTTGTCCCTGATGAGGCCAATCACCGTGGTGTCATCTGAAAACTTAATGATGGTGTTGGAACCATCAGCAGGTCTGCAGTCGTGGGTGAAGAGGGAGTAGAGGAAAGGGCTCATCACACAGCCTTGTGGTACACCGGGGTTCATTGTGATGGTAGATGAGCAGTGGTTATCCAGCCGGACATGTTGGGGGCGGTTGGTCAGGAAGTCCAGTAACCATTTGCAGATGAGGGAACTGATGCCCAGGTCTGTCAGTTTCCTGATGAGTTGTGAGGGGTGGATTGTATTGAATGCTGAACTGAAGTCTATAAACAGCATTCTGGCGTAGGTGTTGTTGTTGTCTAGGTGTGAGAGGACAGAGTGCAGTTCGATGGAGACTGCATCCTCTGTGCTCCTGTTCTGAATTGGTGGGGTTCCAGGGTGGGGGGGAGACAGGATTTGAAGTGTGCTAGGACCAGCTGCTCTAAGCACTTAGTGATGACGGGGGTGAGTGCTACTGGGCGGTAGTCATTGAGGCAAGATGGGTTGGAGTTTTTGGGTATCGGGACGATGGAGGTGGATTTGAAGCAGGCCGGTACCACAGCGTGGGCCAAGGACAGATTGAATATGTCTGTGAGCACTCCTGCAAGCTCCCCAGAACATGCTCTGAGAACACGCCCGGGGATGCCATCAGGACCTGCAGCCTTGTGGACATTGATCCTGCTCAGCACCGCTCCTACATCGGTGGGGGAGAGAGTCAGAGGTTGGTGGTCTGGCGTCACGTCTGCTTCAGTTACGGTTGTGGGATTCCCTCGCTCAAAACGAGCATAAAAGTTGTTGAGCTCATTGAGGAAGGAGACATCAGAGGATGCGGGGGAGGGTTTGGTGGTCCTGTAGTCTGTAATGGTCTGGAGTCCTTGCCACATGCGTCGGGGGTTGGAGTTGGAGAAGTGTTCTTCTACCTTCTTTTTGTAATGGTGTTTGGCTTTTTTGATGCCCTTCTTTAGGCAATAAAGATCCGATACCAAGTAAAATTCAGGGTGGCATCTACGATACTGATCCGATGCCGATACTTTGTATAAAAACGTATTTTATTTATTGTATCTCAAATTATAGCGTCATAATGATTACTTGTTCTTATCACTTAATAATACAGAATTCATCATATAGAAATAAAAAAGCTGAATTGTGCACTATTTGAACACCTTGCCTGCCTGCAGCACTAAAGGACTCCGTGAGAGACGTCTGTCTCGCCCTAGCAGCACCTGTCCCTGTCCACTCCTCTTCAGTTCGCCTCAACATACACTCGTCATATTCTGTAATACGATTTACTCTGAGGTGTTTGACAAATTTGTGGTGGTGCCACAACACCTCACTTTCTTGCCACATGTATCGCAAACCACGTCTCAGCTGTTTGTGGATGTAAAATACGTCCACACATAACTCCAATTACGCTCAGCCATTGTTGTGAGTGTGCACGCCAAGGGGCAGCGACACATTTATACAGCTGTATTTCGCACATGACTATGAAAGGCAGAAGAGAGAGTAGTTCCTTCCAATGTAGACAATCCGAATGAAATAAGTTCTTTCCACTGTGTTCCTGTTAATGATAAACTACAAATTTAGCCTAAATTACTAAAGTATTGATATTTTAATGTGAGAATCGATTCTAGAACATAAATGACTGGTATCAGAGGAATTGATATTTCAGTATTGATCCGCACATCCCTATTAAAAACTAAGAACTTCAGAGTCACATTGCTAGCGAGCGATTGAATATTTAAGTAAATTTGACAAGCTGAACGCACTCTGTACTGTGGTCTACAGCCAATCAAGACACAGAACACAATGCGCTATAAAAAAACAAACAAAAAAAAACCAAGGAAAATTGCACAAAAAAAATCTGCGAAAGAGCGAGACTGCGAAAGGTGAGCCACGTTATGGCGGGGACCACTGTACAAAGCAAATTCAAAAGTGTTAAATGTTTTGGTGTTAGTAGTCTTCTTGCAAAAGTAGAGTTAATTTTACTCTAAGTAGAGTCACATTCTTTTAATGTAACTCTGAGGTGTAAAATGATAGTAGTTAAAATCGAGTGTTAAAAATGAGTGTTTCTATGTCAAATCTGGAGGTGTTACAATGGAAACATTAACTCTTGACCTCTTAACTCTGAACTCCTACAGGGGCTATGACACCAATAGAGTAAATTTACAGACTCCGCCCCCAGCACCATAGGCTCCAATCGAAGCTGAAGTGAAGCCGTTTCAGAACATTTTGCTCTACATATTTGAGTTGTTTGCAATGCTTGGTAAGTCATTTTTTCAAAGATTGTTTCAATTATTATTATTATTAGCTTTTACTTCTGTGGCTCTTTGGAGTTGAGACAAAGCTGTGTGAAAGGCATTAGCCATGTTGCTCGGTGATAGCATAATATTCTGTTTTAGCTAGCTGAAAGGTATTGTTTGCAGGCAAATACCACAGCCTTGAAAAAAAGCTTGCATGTGAATTTTCAGTCACATTTTTGGTCAAATACACCTAAAACAATGTCTAGAATGTGAAATGTTGGTATAATGGTGCTATTTGAAGCCTGAAAATGAACTCCCATAAAAAAAATAAAAAAAAACGAGCAAACAGCAGTAGCAGATGTCCTCACTGGGTTCTACATTAGGATTTAGATCCCTCCAGAGTTTTGTGCACACGGTTTAGGTAAAAATGAAAAAGGTTGAGGTTTTACATTTAGTTCAGTATTACCTGCTGCCTGTGTCCTTGTCTTTTGGGAAAATACTTTACACAAGTAATGGCTCAAAAAGGATTTCTTTTTTTTTACTGTGCTGCAATTGTTTACTGGATTATTTGTGCCATTAATTAGTGTCAACTAATTTTTATTCAATCTCCACATAGGATATGCTTGTGAAGATGGAATATGGGGGAGAGCAGAAGTGCGTTGAAGTTCCACAAAGGGATGAATGAAGGACATGCATATTGTATTGAAGAAATAAGTGATGAGAATGCAGTTATTTGCATTTACCAGCTCATCTATGTCAGACCTTTTGATAAACAAAATTCTAATGAAAGTGAGAACATGTACACTGTTACATCTTTAAGAAAATGTTTTGAAATTGTGGTGCACAGTTCAGAATAAATGTTTATTTAAAAAAAAAACATTGCGTCTTTTTAGTAAATGTTTATTTCCAAAAGAAATTTCTAAAAGTTCAGAACAGTAAAATTCCCGCTTTTTAGAATTAATTAGAAGATAACTCTTACGTAGTTAAACTAAAATATTGTTTGAGAGTTAATATATAAACTCTTAACACCTAGTTAGCATTAGTAAGTGTTAAATTATCAACTCCAGACAGTTAACGTACCAACTCTCCAAAAAGAGTTAAATTAACACTCTCTGGTGTGGACCCATATAGACACTTTAATGGTGTTGAAATCAAATCTGACAGTGTTAATTTGGACATGCTGGATTTGCTGTGTACTGTCTAATATAAAGACATACACAGTGTACTGTCAGTGTTGAGGATGAAAATCAGGCAGGAGAACTCATTAAACACCCCCTTACATCTTGTTAAATTCTGAAATCCACAAACAGCAGCAGATCAACTGATCACAACCTGTACACTACGAAAATCTCCTGGGGCTCTAAATAGAAATTATTATGAGTTATGATACTTTTCCCCACATTGAGCCATTACAACCATTACAATTGTTCCCCTACTGACTAACTCCCCAATTTGGTCCCAAATACGACCTAATTTCTCAATGGTGCGACTAAAAAAAATCCTAGGTCGCACCAGTGCGACCAGCCGTTCGAGTGAAAGAAAGAAAGTCTATGCAACTCTGAAAGTCTATGTGTGGCCAACAGCAGACAACATTATGCCCTATCATGGCCTAACTGTGCTGCTGAAGCGCCGCAGCACCGACTCCGTGCTGCTGCTGTTGTTCGATTGATTTCTGTGTCATGCAAGTGTCTCTGCACAGTTGGCAGAAAAGGGAAATGACGAAGGAAGGCTTCCCCACAATAATCCAATAGTGCATGGTGACACCTGCATATTCTGCCAATGTTCCGCCAAAACAGATCCTAGGCTGCACCGCTGCGACCAGCCATTCGAGTGAAAAAACAAACAAACAAACAAAAAAGACTGCAATTCTTAAAATCTCTGTGTGGTTAACAACAGACACCAGGGCTCACAAAATCGCCCGGGACGTCGGGCTAGCGATTTTTCCAGTCGGGCTACAAAAATCCATCTCAGTCCTGCCCATCAAGCTATCGTAGGAAGGAAAAATATATGTCAATGCTTTTGCATTCTTTCGCAAATGTAGCTGGGTAATTATGTCATTGGCATCGATGAACCACTGTCAATATGTGACATTTGAAATGGCGTTTGAATTTGGGCTTGTTTTTTGCTTTCACTTTCACTTTGCGATCGCACGAACTGTGTATAGAGATCAGCAGTACTGATTGGTGAATGACAGATTAATTGCGCACTAATTCCTCTGGCATAGTCTTATCAATCGTTAGCTTACTATTCAAACATGACAAGTGAAATCTCCCGCAGCAAGCTTAAACATGTCATAGAGGTTAATTGCTCAGAGAATCGCTGACCGTTATGTAAGTACGTGTGTAAATGCAGATGGATTTACGCAGGAATTTTAGTTCTGCAGAGCCAAATAAGACAGGTCAGGGTGAAGAAGGGACAGTCAAAGAAAAGCCTACCACAAAATGGAAAAGTTATGACAAATCAGACTATGAGGCAAAAACAAAGCGCAGCTTTTTTGGTTTCATGGTCAAAAGAATTTCTGTGGTTGGAATATAGTAAGCTAAATAACATAATAACATTTAATGTTCTGCCGGGTGTGTTGAGTTTCCCTCGATTTCTGAGTTGACAAGCGCCTTTGTTATTGGGACCAGTAATTTTAAGAAAGACCCCTCATCAGAACCCATGAGAAATGCAAAAGTGCGTTATTGCTCAGTCTGCAGTATCTTTCCTAGAACAAACACCAATTGCAAAAAACATACTAAAAATAAACCAAGCACAACAAGAAGTCCTGAAAAAGCTGTTTAGAACAGCATACTATGTTACAAAGAGTGAACTACCATTGGCAATATTTAGCAGTCTTTGCAAACTTCAAAAAGCAAATGTCCTAGATCTTGGTTCCACTTACCTCTTACCCGTGATTTCAGTGGAAATTTCAAATTCAGGATCTGACACAGACTGATTCATGTTCTACACAGTTCTAACAAGTTCATATAAATTTCTGTTCAATTAGAACCAAATATTTGAGTTGATGATTGTAATTTTTATACAGTTTTTGTAATTTGTGTTTTAACTATTTTTTGATTGCTGTTTTGTTTCCTTTACAATATTATACTTAATAATACTGTAAAGGAAACAAAACATCAATCAAAAAATTGTCCTTTTTTTTTGTTTGTTTGTTTTTTTAAAATTCGGGCTACTTAAATTTATTTTCGGCTACCAAAAACTGAAGAGTGCCTGCCCGAAGGGGTACCAGGGATTTTGAAATTTTTTGAGCCCTGGGAGCCATTATGCCCATATTGTGGTCTAAACCAATCAGATATTGAGATGTTCAGTTCAAAGCCTTTGAGGCACTTTTAATTTTGACTTTCTTTTTATTTTATATATCTTGAGATATTTTAAGTTTAAATTTCAGTTCAGCGAAGCACTTTAAGCACAAGAACGTTTTCAGTACCGTATTTTTCGGACTATAAGGTGCACTTAAAATCCTTTCATTTCCTCAAAAGTGTGCCTTATGTATGAATTCTATTTGTGCTTACTGAACGTGAACAGATTTATGTTACACAGCACTCAAAAATCTGTCAAAATGTTTTAGTATGACTTCGGTAAGCAATGAAGCCACACCGCTTGACGGACTGTTGGAGCATTACAGCTACCATAGTCAGGAGCCTTGCAGATTAATACGTACCGTGCTTCAACATAATATTACCGTATTGCGTGTGTATAAGGACCCAAAAATGGCACCTGTTAAGAGACATGCTCATGAAGCAGATTTCAAATTCTATCGGTCATGCAGTATGACATGGGAATAGAGCAGCAGCAAGAGAATTCAACATTAATGAATCAATGGTACAAAAGTGGAGGAAGCAAGAAGAATGCATTTCATATCTTAGTAACGTACGTCTGCCATAGAGTTGCTAGCTTAGTGGGCATCAGTGAATTGAACTGGCATTTACTTTCTACTGAAATGATAAATTCAAAAAAACGGACAACCATTTAATTGCCCATATTCATCTGATTTCTAGCAACAGAAATTCAGCAAGTGGTTATTAAGCAGAAAGGTGGATAAATAATGGTAATACAGCTAATGTCCTGAGAAGTAAGTTTCACAATTGCCATGAATGAGGAGGCTTTGCATCCAGCTTGCGGTGTGTGTGGCAACTGCTACAGGCAGGACCTGAAGCCAGTCAAGGTGCATCTAGATATGCGTGGCATTAAAAAAAGCAAATACTAGACCAGGGGTGTCAAACTCAAATACACAGTGGGCCAAAATTCAAAACTGGAACAAAGTCGCGGGCTAACGTTAATATTTAATAAAAAATCTTCCTCCAGATATAAGAATGAATCTTTTCTTATGGACTCAAACAAGTTTTGCTGAAAAACTGAATATGGAACAAGCAAAGCTTAATACTAAACTATATATATATATATTAGCTGTATAATACCAGTAGGCCAGCTCTAATAGTAACTTGGTATGGCTTTGCGGGCCAAATTTGGCCCGCGGGCCAGAGTTTGACACCTATTTACTAGACTAAACGCACACATTTAGATAGGGATGGGTATCGAAACCCGGTTCTTGTTGAGAACCGGTTCCCACTGTTCCAATTCCTTGGAATTGTTTGCCATTTTTGCAAACGATTCCCTTATCGATTCCAGTCGCCCCGAATGACGTCACCACGTTGCGGAGCGTCATTTACCTGGCAGTAGGGCTGCTCAATTAATCGAATTTTAATCACGATTACGATCTGGGCTTTCAACGATCATTAAAAATGACTGAGCCGATTATTAGCCCCTCCCTCATTTATCCGCGACACCTTATAAACTGGTCCTGGCGCAAAAAAGGTTGGAGACAGCTGATCGAATCGGCAAAGCCTGTTTCTGGAATATTATGGTTTTGTTCCTGCAAGCGCTTTTTATGCAATTTTTGCAAAGCTTTATGTGGAAGGAAACCGTGACCGAGGACAAGCTGATGGCATCAGATGTAAGTACAACTCCTCCGGTTTCATATGCAAAACAAATTATTGCGCTAGCTTACACGGTTCAGGTTCTACAGGGATTTAAAAATAGTTACACAACACAGAGCGTGCTGCTCTGACCGGCTTTAAAGGGTTAACAATGACTTTAAAAAATAATATAAAATAGTGTGCAACACCACTGAAGTTTTTTTACCTCTCTTTTCAACCAACAGCAGTCACTCTCCTCTCCAAATAACTTCTGCTTAGCTTTCCGAGCTTCCCTCGGGTCCTCTTAATCAGCGGTCTCCAACCTTTTTTGCGCCACGGACGGTTTATGCCCGACAATATTTTCACGGACCGGCCTTTAAGGTGTCGCGGATAAATGAGGGAGGGGCTAATAATCGGCTCAGTCATTTTTAATGATCGTTGAAATTCCAGATCGTAATCGTGATTAAAATTCGATTAATTGAGCAGCCCTACCTGCTATTACTGTGCATTTAGGTGACCATGATGAGAGAGACAGAGTCTGGCTGCCTCAGATGCTGGCAGTTCTCGCTGCAGTCTACCGGTAGCGTCTCCTTTCAGGCAGGATAGACGAATGTCACCGAGCAGTGACTAAGTTTGTGGTAAAAGGCTTGCACAGCAGGTGCCCCCGATTTGCCACAGCAGGTGCCCCCGATTTTCAGTAAGTGAATGTGTTTAATTGTAGGCAGGGACATTACTGGATATTCTTGTTTACACAAGAATATCCAGTAATGTCCCTGCCTACAATTGCTACAGAATAATTTATGGAAAATGGAATCGGAATCGTGAAAATCTTATCAATACCCATCCCTACATTTAGATGTAAAATTTCTGATATGTTCACAGTGAAAGCCTCACAAGCCTCACATCTAGGCAATTTAGCTGTCAGGTTTCAAAGGATATGTCAGCTGGTTGTTGAGTTAAGATATATTGATGGTACATAGATTACCAACTTTTTAGCTCGATTTCCTTGATGTTTCAGTTTATTTGAAGTGTATGTTTAAATGTAAGCATCCCATCAGATCATGGGGAAAAAAATTCGTTTTTGTTTTTTTTTTTAAACTAATTTGTGGTGCTAAGCACAGTGTCATAGACAAAGGACTGGGATGCAGTAGAGCTGCAGTACATGTGTGAAAAGAGCTTATGGTGAAACTGTGAACAATAACATTCTCTTACTCACACGCCAATTGCACAAACGCTGGGGATGAAGCACTAGAACACAGCAACAGGCAACCCCCATCATGGATAAAGAAGGCATCCAAAGAAATCCCCCAACTCTCTCCCTCTCATACACACGCAGGAAGATGAAGGAAGGGGGGAGAGGGCATGCAGAGTGCTGGCATTTGGCTCAAACAGACGCTCACAAAGCTCTTGGGACCCCAGAGATGCAGGAAAAGCAGGGGGAGAGTGAAGAAGGAGGAGGGGTTGCAGCAATGCCATTTCCAAGCAGCCAGCCTGTGGAGCAAGGCACTTGGAGAGAAGGAGAACAAAAAGAATAGAGAGAATAGCTGCATCTTCTCCTCCCCCTCCTCTCTTTCTTCCATGTGGAGGTCAGTGTGCTCAGTGGGGAGGATCAGCCACTGCAGCCAGTCCTACAGTGCTCTGCAAAGTGCTCTCACATATTATCTGCAGCAATGCAGCCCGTGTCCTGATATGCAGCCACAAGAACACAGAAACAACGTCAAGGCTGGAACATCTATCAGTATACTGCTAAAAAAAAAATCCCGTCTAACATCGGAAGCCCAGCCTCATCCAGCAATGTTACACTGTCAGAAATTGCTCAGAGCTGCTAGGCTTTATTGTGAAAGGAAAATGTTAGTCATGAGGCTGAATTGTTAATAAATATGACTACAAACCTGTTTCACTTGATTGCAAAAATGATGCAGCTCTAAATCAGCACCAATCTAACAAGTTTAGGTTTAGGTAATGAAATATGCACATGCCACATTATCATCAAAAGTACCTGGAAAACGAAGGTAATCTAAACATTTCTGCCATCTTTAAAGGCAAATCTCTAAATTTTTAAATCCCACATCACACACGATAATTACCACTCAGAGGCACAACAAAACATCTCCAGCTCAGTTCACTTGTGTTTCCTCTGTATCATGGACAACTCATGACACCTCCTACACAAGACAGTTCTGAGGCAGCAGAGCTCCTTCCTCAGACTGACTCAACCATAAAAAGTGCTTCAGGAAATTATTCCTACCATTCTCTGTAAGTATAAGACGTGGTTGTTCAAACATACATATAGTATGGGGTTTTTTTTTTCAATTTAATTCAATTTATAAATGGGGCCAAATCTTAGCAACTGTTGCCTCAAGGCAAGTTGTAGCACACATAGAAAAACAAAACAAAACCAAAAAAAAAGCGTTTCAAAAGAAGAACTCATCATGTTACATTCCACAGCATAAATCTAAGTATTTTGTGTCCTAAATATGAATATTGAATTGCAGTTTTCTGTTAGTGTTTACTCTGAGTAATTCACTCACATGGGACAAAGTTTAGACAAAAAGGCTTATAGTTGCATCACTCCCACAAACTTAATAACCAGGTTTAAACAAATCTACAAATAAAATATGAGAAATATCTCATACAAGATGATATCTTTTAGTATGTACAAAAAGCTATAATTAAACCTGCCACACTGCAGTCTAAAGCAGCTACTGTATTCCAATTAGACCTTGCATAACAGGTAAAGGACAAGGGTGTAAAGAAGGAATTGTTTAGTATGATAAGAGGTGATGATGAAGGGAGGAACTGTTGGGAAAGGAGGAGTGGAAAAGGAGCTGCACGGACTCTGGCAGGGCAGAGCCAATTAACAGTGGATGCCTAGCTGGTGTTGTCTACCTGATGAAAGGTGAGAGGAGGAGGAAGCACCTTCATACTCTCTCCATCTTTCTGGCATACACACACACAGTAGCAGATGTGTGCAGATACGCACATGACCGATTTAAGCTGACATAGCAGTCTTTCTCTCTCCCTAATATATATATATATGCAATGCTTTTTCTGAATACTAAACAGTAGAGAAAAAAAAGGCACCTCATTGCTATTGGTGGAAAAATGTATCATGTCGACAAATAAAAAAAAGTGGCATCATGTGGGATTTTATTGTTTCGGAATGATGTGAAAAATTTGGGAGTGACGGCAGCGAGATCCAGCGGGCGAGAGAGAGAAAGAGATGTGTAACGTTTAGGGTGGAGTGCATAGCTAGTGTGTTGTGTGATTGTTGTTTTGCTTTGTGTCAGTAAGGGTACTAATGAACGTCACAAAGGAAGACACCATCTCCACTGAACAATGTCTCCAGGTGGAAAACCGGAGGAATCATACGCCTGTTGTCAGGCCTGCAGGGTTTATCCCTGTGGTGTTCTCCCCTGCCTTGTGGCGGACAAACTTTTTTTTTTTTTTTTTACTGGCAAAAATAATTTGTGGGACATCTTATTATGACAGCTGATTGTTCTCTCATTTTAGTTTTAGTAGTTTTTTTTAATGGTTGTACAAAAAAAAACCCCAAAAAAACAATGAAATGAAAAAATAACTGTACATGCAGACATAAGATTGTGCTGAAAACAATGATACCACACAAGGCAAAAAAAAAAACATTTAAAGGTGAAATATAAATGTAAAATCAAAAGCAGTCAAATATGGCCAATTATAATCTGGAACTAAGTGGGTTAACTTTTTTTGCTAGGCCCCCCTTTGTTTTACAAGAATAATGCCCCCTGTATCCCACTGTAACTTTACTGTATAAAGAGCTAACATCTCCAAAATGTCAGGAGTAAGTTAGTCATTACAAGAAGTGTTTGTGAACTAAAAATCAAGAATGTGGGATACTGTCTGTCCGTGATTTGGAGAGCCCAGCGCTGCTCCCGATGCAGGGAAAACCAATTCTGCAGGGGAGACCTCCCTTGGCACTTGTGCAGGTGAAGCCAAAGGGAAGACATGCTTCACCATATTTTCTAGTCTTTGGCTTGGAAGGAAGTTGGTTTGGAAACATATTTGGCGATGCTTCATCTCCTGCTTTGCATTTGTCTGGGAGCCCCATCAAAAACCTGTCCACTATGCCATCAGTCTCCAAGCGTGTTTTTTTTTGTTGCTTTTTTTTTGCCCCGGGGGGCGGGCCCCACACTTTGGGAATCTCTGGTTTAATTCAACAAAGCATGAAAAACTTAGGTTTAAATTTTTCATGACAGTGCAGAATTTCTGACATTTCCCATATGGAAAAGAAATAGTAAAAACTTATATGATTTACTCATGAAAGTGGCCACTTTCTCATTACTTTCATACATTGTTTTAGTAAGTATCCAGAACATACAAGTTTCATTATATAATTTTTCAAGGGATCTTATATCTGTTTTCACTCTTGTATGCTTTTCATACAAGTTTCACACAAGACAGATACAAACTTTATAAGATTTATATATATCTTTTCCATATAGGTTTGTTTAAGTGTAAGCATGTAACAATTTTATTTTTTTCTAACAAAAAACTTAGACTTGTGTTTGTGAATGAACCACCTCAATTGTGTAGCTTTCTGGATTTTATACTTATTAGGCTACATATTTATTTATTATACAGGCTATACAGTAAAGTTGGGCGATTAGACGAATATATTGACTATTGACAATAGGGTGAGCCTATACCCATCATTTTTACAAGAGCGATTCATTTATTTATCATTTCCCCATGAGTACGTTTGCTAATAATGTTGGTTGAAGCTTACAGAAGCAGTCAACAGAAAAAATAATACCGCTGTTTCAACAGCACACTCTTCCAGCTGTGAACAAATGCACCCTCCTCAGAGTGCACCAAAATGCAGCGACTCATTTACTGAAACTCATAACAGAAAGAAAGAAAGTTAGTTCAGAAAAAAACAAACATTTTATTTCTTTCTTCTTCTTTTTTTTAAACCCACAATGGTGGGGAGGGAAACAAAGAGAAATTGGCTTCTTTTTTCCACTATAACCGTGTTTACAGGCAGCTCCGGTGTTTGTCTTACACACTCAACCAAACAACAAATACAAAATTAAACAAACAGTTAGGGCTGGGCCATATTATACCATTCACGGTAGTACCAGTATAATGTTAGGCAACGATAGGAAAATGAAATATCGCGATAGAATATGAGTAAAACGCGCATGCGCAGTGCCTTTGTTTTCATACGCACATGGCCAATTGTTGAGTGAAACAGATGAACCAGAATTGGTTTGTAAAAATGGTGCAACTTCAGTGATGTGGAACTGGTTTGGTGTTTGTCAGTCAGATACACGACAAAGCACATTTTTTTGCAGAACATGCAAGCGGCCGTCGTTATTGTCGTATTTGTCGGACTAAGATGCTCTTAAATGTGGGAGTAATCTGGGTCCTAAACTCAGTATACTTCAGGTCAAACGAACACTGCAGCATCACTGAGAGTTAAAAACTGTCTAAATTCTTTCATCTTTAATAAAACGATCAGCATTACTGCTTTACCAGGTGTAACTATGAAGTTTAACTTCCAGGCATCCATGAAAACAAAATTTATTACATTTAACGGAGTTAGAAGTTAGCAGGAAGCTAGCGGAAGTTAGCTCGCTAGTTTCGCGAGTTACCTAAGCATGATATTGCATGTTCTGACTGAGAGATTTCTGAAAAAATTAAAACGTACAGCTCTGTTATCACTTCCAACATAAATGAAGACAGGAAACTAAACAGCAGTGACGTTTGTAGGGTTACTGAAGTTGGGCTAGCTGGTATATAATGATGTGCTACGTGATCGCTTGCGACACAGCTATGTTAGCATAACATAAACAGTGAAGCTGGAGGACGAACACTAACACTTTTCCACTTATAAAAGTTAACGTTAAGGTTCCTCATGGTTAGAGACAAATGCAATCGCATGGCAGGATGCTGTAAACGGACCAAACTTCAGTCAGGAGAACAACTGAGATAATCCATCCACAATACGAGGTTAGTCATTAATATACTGCAACAACATGGGAATAGAGCAGCTGCCAGAGAATTCAACATTAATGAATCAATGGTACAGAAGTGGAGGAAGCAAGAAGAATGAGTTTAATAAAGTTTGATTTATCTGACTGCTTTGTTTCGCTTAATGTGCCTTATAATCCCGTGCACCTTATGGTCCGAAAAATACGTACTGCACCTCTTTTTAACTTCAGTGGATATTATACATGGTTATGCTCAGGATATGTCAGCCCATTTCTACTGGAAATGCCTTTTGGTTAAACTTTCAGCAAGGAATTTGCATTTGCACTGTTATATTTTTATAAAGCTTTAATGTACATAAAAACCAGTTTCTTGTTTAAGTGAAAATAAATGGAAGGTTGTCTTTTTGCGCTAGTAATGTTGTGGAGTTGTATTTTGTCTCGCATCAATTATATCGTCAGTTATATCGTTATTGCAAATTTTCAAATATATATCGTGATAAATATTTTTGGCCATATCGCCCTGCTCTACAAACAGTTACTTAAAAATCAAAATGCCTCTTCCAGCGAACATTAAAAAAAAAAAAAAAACAGATTCTCTGCCGTATTGTTAAGTCTACTGTTAAGTCTTTGGTGCATCTCAAATAAATAAATAAATAATCCCAAAAGTAGCTATATTAATACTGAAACAAACAAGAAAAGAAGGCAAAATATTCCCTCCAAACAAAACTTATACATTGTAATTGCGCAAATCAGTCCGTGCATGATTATATTGCTTCGCCCATCAAAAAGTCTGCACAAATATATCCCCTATTGTTGGTTATTGGACTGACGATTGTCAGTTGGAAAATTTTTACATATCACCTCGCCTCTGTCAGTGCGCCCCAGGGTGGCTGTGGCTACATTGTAGCTTGCCATCACCAGTGTGTGAATGTGTGTGTGAATGGGTGGATGACAGGTTGTGTAAAGCGCTTTGGGGTCCTTAGGGACTAGAAAAGCGCTATACAAATACAGGCCATTTACAGGCCATTTACTATACAGTACATAAAATTAAAATTCACATGTAACTGAAACGTTTAATTATGCAGGCTACAAAAAATAAATTAAGTTTAGATTATATTTATATGAAACCTGTATACTTACTGAATATGTATACTTCATTTTAACCATATGTAATATCTACATATGTGTGTGTGTGTGTGTGGGGGGGGTTAAAAAAGGTTTTGATTTTGCCACCCCATTTGATGTCCATGCCGCCCTAGCAAAATTTCTTTAGATCCGCCCCTGCCAGTGCACATGGTGAAAAGCGCACACGCAAGCTACAGACTTTTTCATTAATGCAGCTCCACCCTTAAGATCGGCCTTACTGGCCGCTAGTAACCTTGATGACATAGCTTCTCTTCACACACCTCCCCTCAATGCCCACGGGACACTTAAAACCAGTCCCAGTTGTTGCTTCCATCTGTATGTCTGCAGCAACACACATGTTAACCTCGAAACTAGAGCACGTCTGCATCGCATCACATCACAAGAAGCATCCGAGGATTTCTCCCGAGCGCGTCCAGTATCATGAAACACGACGATTATTTTTATCATCTTCGTTCCACTCCCAGAGCACTGCAGCTCCGGCGATATGAGCGCTGCTGTAGGCGACAGCATTACAGAAATCATTCACATAAAGGTGCGACGGAGGCCTGCTTTGTGTGTGTGTGTGTGTGTGTGTGTGTGTGTGTGTGTGTGTGTGTGCTAAAGTTGCATGACCAGTACCACACAGCTGGGCTAGTCCCGGTGGAGCAAAGACAGCTACACAGCGGTTCAGTCATGGCGGCTGCAGCGGAGACTGGACCACTAATGGTCGGAGCCCGCCGACCACCGTTTTCCCTCCATACCGTGAGGTAGCGCGCACCTACTGCGCTGTAACACGGCGAAAGCAGCAGCTAGAGCTCATCTCACCTTCACCATCCCTGTTTTCAGTAAGGAGAAAAGAAAATGCACTACCGGCTCTCCAGAGCCGTCCCCCGCATTCACTTCGCACCTTTGCCCCCCACCAGCCCCTAAGCTACATGCGGTTTCCCGCGGAGCTCACCCGGCCACGCTACAGAAGACCTCGGTACGAAAGTCCGTCCAACTCCGCACGATCCTCCAACAATGACTGCAGAATGTCCGCTTCGATCTGATCCGCGCCCCCGCTCTGCTGATGCTGCTCCGCGAGCCGCGCGCTCACGACGAGGCCGGGGCGTGTGCAGAGATGCACGGGCAGAGCGCAACCTGCCGGAGATGCACAGATTTAACCAATTCTTTGCTCCATTTAGTCAAGTCAGCTTAGCTAAAGCTGTCACTAAACAGCTTGCTTTCGCAGTTTGCTTTGGTTTATTATCCATGTGCAACCCGTTTTGCAGCATTTGGCTGATTCTGAGCAGAGTGAAGGCCTTTACACTTCAGGATTCCTCCATCAGTAGAAACATTCAGATCACTGTGGTACAAGTTCATCTTGCCTTCCTCCGTAGATGCTTGATTTTGGTGTCTCTTTATTTTCGGCTGACAGCAGAGGTGGGTCGAGTATCCAAAAATTGTACTCAAGTAAGAGTAGCATTACTTTAAAATATTATTACTCAAGTAAAAGTGAAAAGTAGTCTCAAAAAAAGTTACTCAAGTAAGAGTAAAAAAGTACTTGGTGAAAAGACTACTCAAGTAGTGAGTAACTGTTTGAAATGTCCAATTTATTTTTTTAAATAAATGCTATCAGACAAACAAAAATTAATAAATATACAAATCTTAGTATTTTCAAAAGGAATATATGTAAAAACATCAACAAAATAAGGCATAATAATTCTAATTTCCAATTTCAGTTTTTCACAACATAAAGCTTTTTTCACCAATACCTACAGTAAATAATATAAATATATAAACAGTGCAAACAATTTCCAGTGACAAGATATGCTGTAAACTTTATATTCATTTTTGCGCCAAATGGCACAGCAGCCTCAGAGAAAACATTAGAACGAGGCATCTTCAACATACATACAAAGCAGCTCATTTTACCATAAATTGTATAAGTGTGCATTTATTTCTGCATATTTAGCAAAAATGTGCCATTTCTTCACACAGTGAAGTGATGGTTAAGGTTCTTTCTGTGAAGCTGTAACTGTTTAGCAGTGAACAGGAGTCCTGCATGACTAAGAAGTCCTTCACAAGCTCCAGATGCAGGAAGAGCTGTACAGATTTTGATTGACAGCTTCTTGATGTGGGGAAAGCCATGCAATAGATCCACACCTCCAGTGAATGGACATGAAAGGTACCTCTCCAGCTCCCCTGCTTCTGGCTTTCCTGAGCCCATGGATCCATTTATCTTAGTCGGTTAGGCTGCTGTTTGCGCTGGACTCATCCAGCTCTGAGTCTAGGTGATGTCTGATGAAGTTGAGACCTGTGGAAAGAGGTATGGTTTCCAAAATAATTAGGTCTGGTCATTATAGTGCTGTATACACTGCCAAGCTGCGGATGTTTAGCAAGTAGATTTGATTATACTAGAGATGTTTTTTACTAACTCTTGCTGAAAAACAAAATCACCCGCAGTATTGCCTTCTGTTTTAACAGTTAAAGAAGTAGAGACGAGCTGTTTGCATGTGCGTTGAACTCTAGCGTCATTAACCAGGCTAGCTGTTAGCTTATAGGCTATAAGCGTGAGCTATAACGGTGTGTTCACACCGAACACGATGGACGCGAACAAAACGCCCCAAACGCCCCTAATTTGACGCGTGCACATTTGCACCTCTACGCGTGTCCAAGAAAAATCCATCGCGCCTCAAAATTGCATTGGAAATGTGGGAGGGATGTGGGAGGAAGTTGTGCCAGACCGGTACCTTTGCTAGATGGCAGCTGTCGAGCTAGCGTTTGAAGAGAGAGTCTCCCTTCTCCATTCACTTTCCCTCGCCCAGTTTGAGGACCTGTTGTCCCGCGTTGGTCCAAGCATTGCCCGCCTAGACACCAACTACAGGCGCTCAATCCCACCTGCAGAGCGCCTGTCCGTCTGCCTGAGGTTAGTTAGTTACTAAGGTTAGTAGTTACTAAACAACTACCGTATACGGTAGTCCTTTATTGATACCTGTGCTAATATGCTAAACTATTGTTTATAGACTGCTAACATGGATGTGCTATGCTATCAATGAATGCCGTCGGTGTTTACTGATAGCAAACTGTGGTACGGAGATGACTGTTTATAATATTTCTAGTGATACTCAGAAGGTCTCATCAAGTCCTGATTTAATTCAATTTATGCTGTTATCAGTGTTTGCATTGATAGCATGGCTGTGGTGTCACATCAATTTATGCGCTCGGTGTTTGCTGATATCAAACTGTAGCATTAGGACCACTGAGTTAACCTTTGTAGTGATACTCACTCCTTTTTATTTAGACCTGGTTTAATTCTGGTATAGTTGAATATTTGTATATAACCCCTGCAGCTGTCAGACTCTATAACAGGGGTCACCAGCCTTTATTAAAACAGAGTTAGATAAAACTGTGAACAGTTTGGTTCATCTTTAGTTACATGGTTCTATCTTGATAAGCTATGTCTTATCACAGATTAATTTTTCAAAAATATTAATGATTTAAGCAAGGAAAGAGCTACATGTCAACATACAACTCTTTATTTCTATTAATGTCTTACTTCATTCCTACCTGATTGACATGTTTAGGAATTATGAGTGATTGGCACACTGTAGTTGTAAACGTTGCTACCAATCAAATTATGATATGTTAAAGTTAAAATAAAACACAACTGTTTTAGATATTATCTAATATACATTTTGTAATTATCCTTATAATTACAAAATGTTTTATGTAAGATTTAAGTTTTGTGATTTAAATCTGACATCACAAAAGTTTTTGGAATTTGACTAATGTATTTTGTAACTGCAGTACACATAATACTAATTTTGAACAATTTTGTCCAGGTTCCTTGTCACCAGGGACTCCTTCAGGACCATCGCGTTCAGTTTCAGAGTCAGTGTGTCCACGGTGAGCCAGATCACCCCCCAGGTAGCGACGGCCATCTGAGACTGTCTAGTGGACGACTTCATGGCTGTGCCTTCACCTGGAGACTGGCGGTCCATCACAGAGGGAGCGCTGGAACTTTCCTCTGTGCTGTGCAGCTCTGGATGGGAAGCACGTCCAGACAAAGGCACCCCATATATCATATAGGAGACACACACATTGATATACACTAAATATTTATTTCATTTCTTTTTTGTGGTGCCCAAATTTATGCACCTGCTTGATTTTGTTTAAACAATTATTGCACACTTTTTGTAAATCCAGTAAACTTTTTTTCACTTCTCTAATATCACTGTGTGTCTCCTGTATGATATTTAACTGACATTTTTTATTGTAACAACCAAGGATTTATACAGGAAAATAATGTCTATTAACAAGGTTGCCCAAACTTTTGCAACCCACTGTATTAGTATATTTTGTCATTAGTATAATATGAAATAAATTCTACATGTGTCAAGTCGTGTGCCAACATTTGCTGTGTAGTAGAACTGAGACATTAGTCATTATAAAAATTTATTTGAAATAATATTAAAATTCTCAAACAGAAAAACATTAAACATAAATATATAAAATATAAGAATTTACAGAGAGACAGGAATTAAAAAGGACCAGCTGCTCTCCAGAGCAGGAACAAGGCTGAGGAGGAAATGCTCCATTGGAGACTGGTGTGGACTCTTCAGGGATACCAGGATGGCCAGCTCCAGCGCTGATGGACCGTCCCTCATCTGCCTCGGAGCCGTCCTCCTCTGTGGGCCTGTAAAACAGCACAAAACACAAAGAAATGAGAAGGCTGCTACTAGATTTTAATTTCAAGATTGAAAAAAAAACAAAACAAAAACAGGATATAATCAGATTGGTTGTAGATATTTAGTAAAGGTGATCACAAGGCAATCCCACCGACTAAAAAGGTATCAGTGCTTGCTGTACATACCTGTGGGTGCAGCAGCAGGAGCTCAGAGACTGGGGATGCTCTGCTGCAGAATCAGTTGGTTCTATCAATACAGTATTAAATGTTAACAGGTTGAATATAATAATCAGAGTAGACAGTGGTCCCTCATTTATTGCAGCAGGGGTTCTCAGAATAACTAGCCCCTGGTCACGCACTTTATATACTGTTTTCCCCACACACATGAACATTGGTCACAGTTCTCACAATTGATTCTCAAAGTGCAAACCTTTGTAGATTGCAAAACGTAAAAGTATTATTATGCCGTGGTTTGTCTTCATCTGCCTGCCACTTTCGTGCGCCTTTTTCCCTCGTGGTGCAGGTGTCTATTTCCTTTTTTTTTTTTTTTTTGTGTCCCGTTTGGATCTTTAGCCATCAGAATTGTTGTCTTAAGGCCAAGAAAGATGCCAAGCGGATTTATTTTACCAAGTGGATCATCATGGCCTTGCCATATTGGTCCATTTGATTGACCTTTATTATAATTATGAATTTATTTTATTTTCAGTTGCTACAAACGGGACAGACATGACTGGGGGATAGGACAGGGAGAAAGAATGAAAGAGAGAGAGGGAGAGAAAGAAAACCAAAGGGGAGAAGAGACGGTGAGAAGGGGGGGAAGAAAGAAAAAAAAAACACCTGGGTCGCCTGTATGGAGAAAAAAAACAGAAGAGAAAGCAAACAACAAAGAGCAACATAATAAAAAAAAACGGCACCATCACAATAAACTAGCTAGCAGTAGATATCAGTAGATACTAAATAATAAACGATATTGTGCAGCACGCAAGATAGACAGCGCACAATGTGCTTTGAGGCAGCAGCCAAGAAAGCTGTAGTCCGCGTCTTTGAATACCCGTGTGTACACCTGTGTGCATACCTGTGTGGATCAGCATGCTTGCATTCCAAAGGTTTCTCCATGTAACGATCTGCTAGGGAGTGTGGGGAGCCACAGCCCCGTCCTCCAGGGTATGAAGCAGGTATGCGTGATTCAAGATGGCGCAGAGTATGGCAGCCTTGTCGCGAGCTCCCCCAAGCAACAGCTTTTTTCTGTGTTTAATTTTACTTTTCCTTCATTTTTTCGCGAGTAGCACATGTCTCCTTGTGTACGACCGACAAACCTTACTGGACATAAAAGACGGTCTTTCTTATAACTTTCCGGAGTTCAAGTTTTGCAACACGGACGCTCCGTTTGCAGACCCCCCATTCATCTCACCTGAGACGCCTTTGTTCTCTGGCCCTGGAGGCCGCAAACGCCGACGCAGAGGGAGAAGATCTGGCGTTCTGGTTCGACTGAGATGGCGCACTAACAGACCACCGTTACCCAGTTTATTACTGGCTAATGTGCAGTCTCTGGAGAACAAGCTGTGCGAGCTTCGGGCATGGATCTCATTCCAGCGAGAGATGCGGGACTGCTGCGTGATCTGCCTCACAGAAACCTGGCTATCGGACAAGGTACCGGACTCCGCAATACAACTACCGGGGTTCTCCGTCAATCGCGCGGACAGGTCACAGGATCTTACTGGGAAAAGCAGAGGCGGTGGTGTGTGTTTCATGATCAACAACAGCTGGTGTGATTATGCGAACGTGCACCCGGTCAAATCCTTCTGCTCACCGGACCTGGAGTACCTGATGATTAAGTGCCGGCCATTCTGGCTACCGAGGGAATTTACAGCAGTGATTATTACGGCTGTTTACATTCCCCCACAAGCCGACACTGACCGAGCACTCAGGGAACTGTACAGCGTGATCAGCAGCGAGGAAACCGCACACCCAGAGGCGGCGTTTATCACAGCCGGAGACTTTAATAAGGGAAACCTGAAGAAAGTCTCACCCAAACTCCACCAACACATCCACTTTAACACTCGTGGAGATCGGCTACTCGACCACTGCTACACCTCTTTCCGGGATGCGTACAAAGCCCTCCCCCGCGCCCCATTCGGCCAAAACTGCACATTCCAGGGTGGCCTTTTGTTGTGGGCAGTCTGAGGTACACCTGTGCACTACTCATGATGTCAGATCAGCATCCTGATGTGGCACACCTGTGAGGTGGGATGGATTATCTCAATATAGCAGATGTGCCCACTACCACACATTTGGACTGATTTGTGACCACTGTTTGGGAGGGATGGTTATATTGTGTATCTAGAATGAATTTTAGGTCTCTACGTCCATCCCATGGGGAATGGGAGCAGTAACAAAGGTGTTGCGTTTATATTTTTGTTGAGTGTATATTTATTAGTTTTAGATGTAGCTTGTATTTTGCTTGTTTACATTATTGTATTTTGCACAACTCTGTTGCTTGTGAAGCTCGCACACAAGAATTTCACTCACATGTGCTGTACCAATGTACCTGTACATGTGATGTGACAATAAAAGTGATTTGATTTGATTTGATTTGTATGGAGGAGATCAAAACTCCAGACATCCAGAGGCCCCCAGAACACAAGAGACCAAGGAAGACCAACAGAGGGACAGCCGCGCCACTGTCCCAGTAAGAGCTGAGAAGAGTCCCAGATGAGGGCTCACTCAGCAGCCGCGGAGCAGAAGCCAGGGGGAGTTGTAGTGACGCGCCCGTGAGCTCCGCCGGCAGCCAGCTGTGCCTCAGTGACCGACACCCCACCTCTGAAGTGGCCCGAGCGAGCCCCAGGCTCCAGGCCCCGATAAGCGGCCGCCAAGGAGTGAGCCGGTGTGTACCCGGACGCCCACCCCCAGACACAAAGAACCACCAACGCATCGACACCTGAGGGAGTCCGCCACTGGCAGGGGAAGTGGTGGTGGGTGGAGATAGGCCTCCAAACCTTGGAGGGCCTGAGATGTCCCCAGAGAGGTGGCATCTGACATATAGACACAGACATACAGGCACACACAGACACAAACATCCATTCCCACTAGGGCTGGGCGATATGACCCAAAATTCATATCTCGATATTTTTTAGCTGGATGGCGATATAAGATATATATCTCGATTTTTTTTTTAAAGCCATAAGTTAAGAACAAAAAGAGAGTTCCTAGTCACACTGTGTCCCAGATGTCACACGGGCACTTTTATTTACATACAGCGTAGATGTACATGAAGAAATTACTCAAAAATAAATTATCAGCATTTATTAAATAATCATGGTCCATAAATAAAAGAAAACAATGTTGTTTTTGTGCATAACAAAAAGCTCACAATTGTGCAGTCAAAATGTAAACTAATAGATGCTGAGCATAATAACAAAGAGACAGATTTCATAGCTGCACCACGTCTCTGAACAGGTGCCGTTTGTGGTCCTTATACACACACAGTACGTATCACTCCGCGAGGCTTCTCCTCGGTAGCCGTAATCCTCCGACAATCCATCAAGCGGTGCAGCTCCGTAGCTTAGCAAAGTCATATTAAAACATTTTTTGACAGATTGCTGAGCGCTGTGTACCACATAAAATCGGTTCGCGGTCAGTAAGCACAACCAGAATTCATGCATAAGGCGCACTGTCGATTTTTGAGAAAATGAAAGGATTTTAGGCCGTGCAGCCCCTCCGGGCTGCATGTCGTTAGCGCGGTTAGCTCGCTAGCGCGGTAAGCTCGCTAACACGTTGACGCCGTCCAGCCCCACGCACGGTAACTCGCTAACGGAGATTTTCCGCTTTGATCTTGTCATTGCCTGCAGGTGAAGCTATGGGGGAGGGGGAGTTGTGTTCAGTGAAGGAGAGGCGAGGCCGAGTAACGTTGCGTAGAGACAAAAGTGGACGGAAGAGAGGCAAACCTGCGGCTCCACAAGTATAATTATAACGTAACATAGACTATATCGATATAAACGATATTGTCACATCTTATATCTCGTATGAAAATATATCGATATTTTTAAAAAACTCGATATATCGCCCAGCCCTAATTCCCACCCTCATGCTCTCATATGCACTTACTCCACACTCAACCAACGTGGATACAGACATAAAGAGACGCTGTACACACGATCACACTCCCCAAGCGTACTCTACGAACCGGGTCTAGGTACCCTTGCCCCTGGAGGGGGGGAACTGCACCCAGACCCAGGTGGTGTTACCCTTTTCCCTGCGGTGGGGAGAGGCAGACCGCCCCGACTCCGCAGCAGCAAGGAGGCCCCACACTCCAGACCGCAGTCGGACGGCCAACTCCTCCTAGCACCCCCGCTCCAGCAGGCCGCAGAGAACGGGGGTGAGAGAAGACTCCAAACCTCCCTCCACCCGCTCATTGTAGTGTTGATGCATGTGTATTCTAAGGTGCAATGAAAAACCAGGGGGGATGGAGCTACCTGCCAGAGAGCAGCAGGTAAGCGCATAGTCCCTCCTGCTAGCCCTCAATGTCTACGTGTATTCAAAATTGAGAGGTGGGCAACGACGCCAGGGGTGAGGTGTACACCCTGATGGTAATTTGTATCGTGCCCACCCCCAAGATCCTATATGTATGTGTAATGAGAGTGTGAGTAATGTGAATGTCTAAGTTGTGGGATAAAATTGAGGCAGAGGCAGCCTGAAGGGGACAGAGGGGGGGGTAGCCTCCTCTGCACCCTGGTGACATACCCCTACTCCAAGGCCCTGCATGTGTGGGTGGTTGTGGTGGAGCGGGAAGAGGGAGGCAGCTGGAGATGGGGAGGGAAGGAAGGGAGGGGCAGGTGACCCCTCCCTGGGGCCAGCTCCCCCGCTGACCCCAGTAGGCACTCCCATACTCCGCGACCCGCCAGGGAAAGGGGGCCCAGGCGCATCCGGGGCCCAACGCAGCAGCGCCCCCCGGCCCCACAGAGCCCGGGACAGTCCACCCAACCCCACCACAGAGAAAACTGCACCCACCCCACCATCCACTCATCTTCCAGACTACATGAGACAATAGACGCCCAGGCTGAGATCTTCCTCCACCTCTCCTGTATCTCCCTCTCCTGCAGAGAGTTCCTGAGGAGAGGAAAGCTCCTGCAAGGTGTGACAATCTCCCCCACCAGTTGAAGAGCCCCCCAGGTGGCTCGACGCACTGGCGGCACCCTGCGCCAGGGATGGGCCCCCATGCACCCACCCGCCCACAACCCCGGCAACACACAAACCAGGACCCAAGGCCCCGAGGCCCGGCCAGGGCCCCAGCCCAGAGACGGAGCGCCTCCAGAACCTCACGCCCATCCCGGACCCACCCAGGGGCAGACAGGCTACCAGGTCAGTAACCCACGTCCGTCAGCACAGACCCTCCCCTAGCCCCGCTGCACGCAGCCACGAGGAAACAGTCACCCGAGAGCCAAAAGAGCCCCCAACCGGACATGACCGCTACCCCGGGTTGAGCCCCCCAAGGAAGATGCCTCCGGGGAACCCCCCGACGCCCTAAGCCTGTCCCTACCCCCACACCAATCACAACAATGAAGGCGGGACCAAACTATGACCCCCCACCCCCACTAGGTGATGGAGCTGATCAAAGGAGCCCAGAGCAATTGATCTGATGTGGTGGCAGAGGCTGTATCAAGACTAATGTAATCTAATAGATAATTTCTATATTGGTTAGAATTAAGATTGTTTTTATTTTTCCAGTTCATGAGGACAGTTTTCTGGGCAGTGAAAACCATATGGGCTATATTCTTTTCTGAAGTGACATTATCTAAGCTGCCCAACAAACACACTAAGGGGGAAGTTGGAATGTTACATTTCAGACACTTTGATAAAGTCTTCACATATCTCGCGCCCAAACTTCTGCACTGGTGGACAGAACCAAAGAGCGAGTATGTAATTGTCTGGTGTATTGCCTTGACAGTGTGAGCAGTTGTTGGAAGATGTAAAGCCCATCTTGAACATCCGATGACCTGTATAGTGCACTCTATGTAGTATTTTGTATTGTATTAATTGCAGACTGGGATTTTTAATCAATTTAAAGGTTTTTAAGCATACCTGAGACCAGAAGTTTTGGTCAAAGCTGACTGATAAATCTGCTTCCCACTTTGCAATAGGAAGGGATATTGATTCATCTAATTTAGAAAGTGTTCTGTATATTTTAGATAATAATTTGGGGGATTTAAGAGTAAGGAAATGTGCCGCGCTTGGTGGTGTTTGTAATTCAACTTGACTGAGGTTAAATTTCTTTTTTACTATGGATTTAATTTGTTGATATTCTAAAAATCTTTTCTTGTTGATCCCATATTGTGCAACTAGTCTGTATTATTATGCCGCGGTTTGTCTTCATCTGCCTGCCACTTTCGTGCGCCTTTTTCCCTCGTGGTGCAGGTGTCTATTTCCGAATGAGGCTCATAGTTATGGGTATTTTTGTGCTGTTTTTTCTATTGGACGTGATGGTTATCAAAACCAAACATGATAAATTTGGCAAGCTTAGGAGACACGACACGAAGGAGATTTGTCAATCAGGCTGCAGAATGCAATGCTGTACTGTGCAATAAAAAAGAAAAGAAAAAGAAAATCAGTGAAAAAGCGAAGCAGTGACGGATGAACAGCGGGACCACTGTGTGCTGTTTATTAATAAACAATAAAATATATTCCTAAATGACAACATGCATAAAAGCAGAACGGTATTTGTACGTCAGTGGGAAAATAGCGGTGGCTTGCTAGCTTTTGTGCGGCTTCCCCGGGTCAGCGAAAACTTTAGAGAAAACTTAAGAGAAATGAATGAACTTACCAGGTTGCCCGATCTCTTTACATATCTTCCTCCAAGCTCGGTCCTTTATATTCCTGTCTTGGTACAGAAAGCAGCTGGTATCGTACGGCTCTGGGTTGTTTGCTACCGCATTGATTAGCCTTCCCTCCATTGAAGTATGAAGGGCTTTGGCTGGATCTGCCCCTTTGACCTAGGTCACAGCCACGTCACCAGGCTCCTGATTGGTTGTCGCGGTGCGATTTGCCGCTGGAGTTCAGATTTTTCCAACTCGAGCGGTATAGACGCGTAACGCGCGTATGCACAAAATGCAACACAAAAACTCACACGCGTGTTTTTTTTCGCGAGTCAAACGCCTGAAACGCGCTACACTGACGCGCGTTTCAGGCGTTTTGGCGACGCAAATCTGCTTCCGAATTTTCGCGGGAGCCACAATTGCGGGTCATCGCGCCTTTCCATTAACTTTACATGTAAACCTGACGCTCTGGCCGCCTCTATCGCGTTCGGTGTGAACACACCGTAAGTTGTATCTCAAGCTAGCTAACCGGCAAGGAGTCAAAAGGACAGCCGAAGCTGCACAAAACACCCACAAACTTATCTCACTACAACGTAGCGCCGAAAATATGACTCGCAGCTCGAGCTTGACACAGCTGCTGTAACATAAGACTGACATCAAGCTAACCACAGCTAAAAAGATATTTAGAGAAAACTTACCGTTTCCTCAGATTACACGAGTTGAGTTTTTTCACGCTGAAAAGTTGGTTTGTTTTGGCTCTCACTGAAGACACTGAAGACATAGCTGTTCCTTTGTACTGCTTTTAAGCAAAACATTCTTTGTATTAGGGCTGGGCCATACTATACCGTTCACGGTAATACTGGTATAATGTTAGGCAACGATAGGAAAATGAAATATCGCGATAGAATATGAGTAAAACGCGCATGCGCAGTGCCTTTGTTTTCATGCGCACATGGCCGATTATTGAGTGAAACAAATGAACCAGAATTGGTTTGTAAAAATGGTGCAACTTCAGTGATGTGGAACTGGTTTGGTGTTTGTCCGTCAGATACACGACAAAGCACATTTTTTTGCAGAACATGCAAGCGGCCATCGTTATTGTCGTATTTGTCAGACTAAGATGCTCTTAAATCTGGGAGTAACTGGGTCCTAAACTCCATATACTTCAGATCAAACGAACACTGCAGCATCACTGAGAGTTAAAAACTGTCTAAATTGTTTCATCTTTAATAAAACAATCAGCATTGCTGCCTTACCAGGTGTAACTATGAAGTTTAACTTCCAGGCATCCATGAAAACAGAATTTATTACATTTAACTGAGTTAGAAGTTAGCAAGAAGCTAGCGGAAGTTAGCTCGCTAGTTTCGCTAGTTACCTAAGCATGATATAGCATGTTATGACTGCGAGATTTCTGAAAAAATTCAAACGTACAGCTCTGCTATCACTTCCAACATAAATGAGGACAGGAAATTAAACAGCAGTGACGTTTGTAGGGTTACTGAAGTTGGGCTAGCTGGTATATAATGATGTGCTACGTGACCGCTAGTGACACAGCTACGTTAGCATAACATAAACAGTGAAGCTGGAGGACGAACACTAACACTTTTCCACTTATAAAAGTTGACGTGAAGGTTCCTCATGGTTAGAGACAAATGCAATTGCATGGCAGGATGCTGTAAACGGACCAAACTTCAGTCAGGAGAACAACTGAGATAATCCATCCACAATACGAGGTTAGTCAATAATATACTGCAACAACATGGGAATAGAGCAGCTGCCAGAGAATTCAACATTAATGAATCAATGGTACAGAAGTGGAGGAAGCAAGAAGAATGAGTTGAATAAAGTTTGATTTATCTGACTGCTTTGTTTCGCTTAATGTGCCTTATAATCCTGTGTACCTTATGGTCTGAAAAATACGTACTGCACACTGCAGTTTAATGTTGCACAGCACCTCTTTTTAACTTCAGTGGATATTATACATGGTTATGCTCAGGATATGTCAGCCCATTTCTACTGGAAATGCCTTTTGGTTAAACTTTCAGCAAGGAATTTGCATTTGCACTGTTAAATTTTTGTAAAGCTTTAATGTACATAAAAACCAGCTTCTTGTTTAAGTGAAAATAAATGGAAGGTTGTCTTTTTGTGCTAGTAATGTTGTGGAGTTGTATTTTGTCTTGCATCAATTATATCGTCAGTTATATCGTTATCGCAAATTTTCAAATATATATCGTGATAAATATTTTTGGCCATATCGCCCTGCTCTACTTTGTATATGAGGCCAAGGGTGTTCATCCTCTTCAGCTCTAGCGTAGACAATTGGCTCTGCCATGTTTTCATGTGTTTCTTCTTTCCATGTGTCCGCTACTTTGAAGCGCTTGGGCCGTGTCACTACCCGATCCGTACCGGAAACCCGATCCGTACCCCGCATGCGCGAAAGGTGTCTACTTCCGGTCCAAGCGTTTTACGATAGTTACGGGTGGAGTTGAGCATAACTTGCTTTTCGCAAGTTTATCGCCGCTGGTCATCCACGACTCCCGCTGAACGCGTAGCGCTACTTTGAAGTTTGTTTTTCGCGCTACTTGTACGGCACTATGTTGCCTGGCGGATGGACATGTGACCAACATACCACTCTTGAACCCCGATCCTTCCGCCAGGCAACGTAGTGCCGTACAACAGCGGAACAAACAAAACAAATCGTCTTACGATATCACAAAAATCATGGACAATCCATAGAAAAGCCGCACCTGACTAAAAGCCGCAGGGTTCAAAGCTTGTGCAAAAAGTAGCGGCTTATAGCCCAACAATTACGGTAAGTGTAACAAAATCCCAGTTTCATCATATCAGTCATTCTCTTCTGCTTATCCTTGGGTATGTTGCTATTCCAGCTACCATACCCTGCACCCTGGACGGGACGCCTATCTGTCGCAGGGCTAACACGCAGAGACAGACAACTCACATTCCCACCTATGGGTTCTTTAAATAAATAAATAAATAAATAAAGGCAGATGAACAACCATTGATACCAGGCAACTATAAAATGTATATCTTGGCCCCAATATGACTATTAACTCTTGCAGCACCGGGTGTTCGTAATTTCGGTTCAAGTGAATTGATAAACTTTTTGAAGGCAATTGACTCACACAGTTATGTAGATATCCCAGTCCTGTTGTCTTGGGATGCATCACGCTGCCTTGCCTGGGGTTAGTTTCTGTTTTCTGGGGATGAGGGTTGAGTGTGCTCCCTTACCTTCTCAAGGTAAGCTAGGTTAGCCTTCCTGTGTGAGCTTTTCAAGTGCACTTTAAGGTTTGTGGGATTTTTTTCCCTTGAGAAATGTCCCTCATAAATTGTCTCTTTCCACTACAAGACACTTACTTCATTCAAAACACAGTCATATTCAAAGTAATCCCAAATTGGACTCTGGAGCTTTCTCCCGACTTTTCCTGACATGATTCTGCGCGAGGACGGAGCAGCAACACAGACGACTCGACTAAAGTACTTGCCACCTGCTGGCATAATTAGACAGCAAGAAATACAGTGGGGCAAAAAAGTATTTAGTCAGCCACCGATTGTGCAAGTTCCCCCACCTAAAATGATGACAGAGGTCAGTAATTTGCACCAGAGGTACACTTCAACTGTGAGAGACAGAATGTGTAAAAAAAATCCATGAATTCACATGGTAGGATTTGTAAAGAATTTATTCGTAAATCAGGGTGGAAAATAAGTATTTGGTCAATAACAAAAATACAACTCAATACTTTGTAACATAACCTTTGTTGGCAATAACAGAGGTCAAACATTTACTATAGGTCTTTACCAGGTTTGCACACACAGTAGCTGGTATTTTGGCCCATTCCTCCATGCAGATCTTCTCGAGAGCAGTGATGTTTTGGGGCTGTCGCCGAGCAACACGGACTTTCAACTCCCGCCACAGATTTTCTATGAGGTTGAGGTCTGGAGACTGGCTAGGCCACTCCAGGACTTTCAAATGCTTCTTACGGAGCCACTCCTTTGTTGCCCGGGCGGTGTGTTTTGGATCATTGTCATGTTGGAAGACCCAGCCTCGTTTCATCTTCAAAGTTCTCACTGATGGAAGGAGGTTTTGGCTCAAAATCTCACGATACATGGCCCCATTCATTCTGTCCTTAACACGGATCAGTCGTCCTGTCCCCTTGGCAGAAAAACAGCCCCATAGCATGATGTTTCCACCCCCATGCTTCACAGTAGGTATGGTGTTCTTGGGATGCAACTCAGTATTCTTCTTCCTCCAAACACGACGAGTTGAGTTTACACCAAAAAGTCCTACTTTGGTTTCATCTGACCACATGACATTCTCCCAATCCTCTGCTGTATCATCCATGTGCTCTCTGGCAAACTTCAGACGGGCCTGGACATGCACTGGCGTCAGCAGCGGAACACGTCTGGCACTGCGGGATTTGATTCCCTGCCGTTGTAGTGTGTTACTGATGGTGACCTTTGTTACTTTGGTCCCAGCTCTCTGCAGGTCATTCACCAGGTCCCCCCGTGTGGTTCTGGGATCTTTGCTCACCGTTCTCATGATCATTTTGACCCCACGGGATGAGATCTTGCGTGGAGCCCCAGATCGAGGGAGATTATCAGTGGTCTTGTATGTCTTCCATTTTCCGATGATTGCTCCCACAGTTGATTTTTTCACACCAAGCTGCTTGCCTATTGTAGATTCACTCTTCCCAGTCTGGTGCAGGTCTACAATACTTTTCCTGGTGTCCTTCGAAAGCTCTTTGGTCTTGGCCATGGCGGAGTTTGGAGTCTGACTGTTTGAGGCTGTGGACAGGTGTCTTTTATACAGATGATGAGTTCAAACAGGTGCCATTCATACAGGTAACGAGTGGGGGACAGAAAAGCTTCTTACAGAAGACCTTACAGGTCTGTGAGAGCCAGAGATTTTCCTTGTTTGAGGTGACCAAATACTTATTTTCCACCCTGATTTACGAATAAATTCTTTACAAATCCTACCATGTGGATTCATGGATTTTTTTTTCACATTCTGTCTCTCACAGTTGAAGTGTACCTCTGGTGCAAATTACTGACCTCTGTCATCATTTTAGGTAGGGAAACTTGCACAATCGGTGGCTGACTAAATACTTTTTTGCCCCACTGTACATAGAGCCTCCTTCGCAAACCTGACAAACCTTCGTGGCACCAGGATTCCAAGTTCTGTCCTCTATCGCTCCTTTTAAGACATCCAAACTGCGCAGTTTGGATGTCCCATGGTGTCCCTTCACTTCTCATGTGCTTTCACTAGCATCATCTACCATCCACCCTCGACACAATCATTCAAGATTGCTCTCTAAGCCAACTCATGGTTCCGACTACGTCTAAACAGCTTATCTACCATGAAGTTCAGTGGAGTCGCACTCTGCTCTCTGATGATTTTGGGGGTTATTTTTTATAGAAGAGACTTTCCTCTAATCAGTCATTTTGGATGTGGGGAAAGGAGGACCCAAATGGTGGATTCTGACTGAGCTGACTGAGCTGACTGAGCTACGGCTACAAGCTGGGCAGCTGACTGAGCTACGCTTCAGGTTGGGCAGCAGACTTAATTATGTGCAGGGGTCCAAAGGTGATGGAAATCCCCAGTTCAGCCTCAGACTAGACCCCAGGGTGATTTTCCAACTTTAAAACAGTCTGATTAATGGCTGCACAAACAGTATCAAATTCCACAGTTTTGGTGTTAATGGGCTCTAGTTTGAAAACTCCCCGCTCAGAATGAGCAGAAAAAAAAAGTTTTCTTCACTCCTTGAACAACACACCTCCCCAGGAAAAATAGTCACTGTTTCAGCAGGAAATGAAGAAATGTCTTTGTTACTCACCACAGCCGGTTGTTCCGAAATCCGTGAATCCGGCTGCGGTGAGGAGCGCCGGCGGTGCAAACGTCGCTTCCCTAACGATGCTGGGGCCGGCGTGCCAGGCTGAGAATCCACCAGCGGGCTGGGCCAGTGGGTAGCCTGGGTAGGAAAGTGAAGCTGGAGGGTGGAGAACAGGAAGTCCATGGTGATCGGGTTGAGAGAGTCCACTAGCCAGGGAAAATTAAAAAGTTTTTAAATTTTTAATCATGGCGCGACGCAACCCTTCCCCTGGCTTCTCCTACCACAAATCACACATTTTGTAAACTTTGTCCATTACCTCCCTCCTGAGCCTCTCCTCAGAGTCCACTGGATCCATGTCTGGCGAGATCATTCTGTCATGGTCTGCGTGGGGATGTGGGGAAAGGAGGACCCAAATGTCGGACTCTGTGTGGTGAACAGTGTGTTTATTTACAGTGCAGTAAATATTCACACAAACAATCCCTGTGCGTTCTCCTGACTATTGCACCGTGTCTTCCTCCCCAATCTGTCTACCTCGTGCTCTCCGTTCCTGTGTGTCTGCACTCTCCATGCTCGCTGTTCTAGCTTTCCATGCTCTTCCTGCAGGAAACAATAGAAGCAGTTGTCAGGACACTCAACTACTGCGGGCATGCACTCACTGGACTTGACACTAACGGCACTAACATGGAGTCTGACGCAATGATTCTACGCCGAGGAGCGCTCAGCCACACTCTTAAGTCCCCGACGAGGCTTCATTTGCTGCAGGTGTGTGTGCTCATCTCCTTCAGGTCTGCCTGAATATTAAGATTTAAAAATTTAGTTGGTATTGATATGGCGAGTAACCTTCAGTAACAGTAATAAATCACATAGCAATAGCACATTCATGTAGTTGTAAAAAGCATGATAATATATTAAGTAATCCAAAGTATTCAGAATACGTTACTGTCATTGAGTAACGTAACGGAATAAATTACAAAATACACTTTGGGGCATGTATTCTGTAGTCTGTAGTGGAATACATTTTAAAAGTAACCTTCTCAACACTGGATATGGATTTTTAAAAATATAAACTTTATCCTGTTTGCTTTTGAATTATAAACAAAGATAGACTAGCAAAGAGCCCCTTACTGTCTGTCCCTCTTTTACTATTTCTTTCATGAAAAATTCTCTCGCCATATCAACACGTTGGAGCTGCAGGCCACGTTCCTGGAACTTCGTCACTTTCTGCCTTGGTTGCGTAGGTTCCACGTGATTGTCCAGATGGACAGCATGGCTGTGGCGGCCTATATCAACCGGCAGGGGGGGGCTGGGCTCTCCTCCCCTCTGCGAATTGGCTGTGGCAGTGGGCTTACCGCCGATTCCTCTCCCTCAGGGCAGTCCACGGCTGTGTCCCAATTCAGGGTCTGCACGCTTGAAGTACGCGAACTACGCGCACTACGCGCACTACGTACGGTGCGTACTATAAGTACGAGAAGTGCGGAAGTGAGAGGCTTGTGAAATGGGACGGTCTAGCCTTCATCGCACTGTTCAGGTGGCCTAGCACCCATGATACTAACCGCGAGAAACGTTACATACAGCTTTGTGTGACAGAAATGAAGGAGAAAAATGTTTTGTTGGTCATTCATTTTTGTCATGAACATCCATCCATCCATCCATCCATCCATCTTCATCCGTTTTATCCGAGGCCGGGTCGCGGGGGCAGCAGCTTAAGCAAAGAGGCCCAGACCTCCCTCTCCCCAGCCACCTCCTCCAGCTTATCCGGGGGAACACCAAGGCGTCCCCAGGCCAGCCGAGAGATATAATCTCTCCAGCGTGTCCTGGGTCTGCCCCGGGGCCTCCTGGAACACCTCACCCAGGAGGCGCCAGGGCATCCTTGTCAGATGCCTGAACCACCTCAGCTGGCTCCTTTCAATGTGGAGGAGCAGCTGCTCTACTCTGAGCTCCTCCTGGATGGCCGAACTTCTCACCCTATCTCTAAGGGAGAGGCCAGCCACCCTTCGGAGGAAGCTCATTTCTGCCGCTTCTATCCGCGATCTCATTCTTTCGGTCACTACCCACAGCTCGTGGCCATAGGTGAGGGTAGGGACGTAGATCGACCGGTAAATTGAGAGCTTCGCTTTTACACTCAGCTCCCTCTTCACCACGACGGACCGGTGCAGCGTCTGCATTACTGCAGCTGCAGCCCCAATCCGTCTGTCGATCTCCGGCTCCCTTCTCCCATCACTCGCTAACAAGACCCCGAGATACTTGAACTCCTCCACTTGGGGCAGGAACTCATCCCCGACCCAGAGTGGGCACTCCACCCTTTTCTGGCTGAGAACCATGGCCTCAGATTTGGAGGTGCTGATCCTCATTCCCGCTGCTTCACACTCGGCTGTGAACCGTTCCAGTGCGAGCTGGAGGCCCTCACCCGATGAAGCCAACAGAACCACATCATCCGCAAAAATCAGAGATGAGACTCTGAGGCCACCAAAGCGAAAGCCCTCCGCCACTTGGCTGCGCCTAGAAATCCTGTCCATAAAAATTATGAACAAAAACGGAGACAAAGGGCAGCCCTGGCGGAGCCCATCACTCACCGGGAGCCCGACTTATTGCCGGCAATGCGAACCAAGCTCTTGCAACGGTTGTATAGGGATCGAATGGCCCGTAGCAATGGGCCAGACACCCCATACTCCCGCAACACCTCCCACAGGACACCCCGAGGGACACGGTCGAATGCCTTCTCCAAGTCCACAAAACACATGTAGACTGGTTGGGCAAACTCCCATGCACCCTCAAGTATCCTCGAGAGGATAAAGAGCTGGTCCAGTGTTCCGCGACCAGGACGAAAACCGCATTGTTCCTCCTGTATCCGAGGTTCAACTAGCGGACGAACTCTCCTTTCCAGCACCTTGGCATAGACTTTCCCAGATAGGCTGAGGAGTGTGTAGTTGTCTGTGAAGGTTCTCAGTCATCCAGGTCATCATAGTCAAAGGAGCTTGCAAAGAAAAGCGTCTGGACTTCTTTTAAGTTACTTGAAGACGTTTCACCTCTCATCCCAGAAGCTTCTTCAGTTCTAAGGTCAAATGGTGGAGAGTCCCAGATATAAACCTAGTGGGAGTAACCCCCCACAGAGGGACAAAAGGACCCCCTGATGATCCTCTAATCGCCTGAGCCAAGGTGTGAAACTGGGTGTGGGTCCCAATCAGCCAGAGTTTCTGGTGAGTTCATTGTGAAACCTGGCCCCACCTTATCATGCGAATTCCTGAGATCAGATGGCCCAGGATGTGAGTGGGCGTTAAGGCATCCTCTTTCGAGGATGCCAATGTTCACATTTTGGACAGAGAGGACAGATGGTTTGAAAGAGGAGTGAAAGAAGCCATCTATGTCCACTGTGAGCGACCATCTTTGAACAGAGGCTTGGGGTTTACGACACCAACTCTCTGCCATCTATAATCCAGTTTTGAGATCCCTTCCCAGACGCCTTAACGCCCATTCACATCCTGGGCCATCTGATCTCAGGAATTCGCATGATAAGGTGGGGCCAGGTTTCTTAGCTTCTTAGCTTCAGGTTTTTTAGCTTGGGAGTCACCGCACCTAGTGCTCCGATTACCACAGGGACCACCGTTACCTTCACCCTCCACATCCTCTCGAACTCTTCTCTGAGCCCTTGGTATTTCTCCAGCTTCTCGTGTTCCTTCTTCCTGATATTGCTGTCATTCGGAACCGCTACATTGATCACTACGGCCGCCTTCTTCTGTTTGTCTACCACCACTATGTCCGGTTGGTTAGCCACCACCATTTTGTCCGTCTGTATCTGGAAGTCCCACAGGATCTTAGCTCGGTCATTCTCCACCACCCTTGGGGGCATCTCCCATTTTGACCTCGGGACTTCCAGGTTATACTCGGCACAGATGTTTCTGTACACTATGTACACTTGGTTATGGCGTTCCATGTATGCCTTGCCTGCTAGCATCTTGCACCCTGCTGTTATGTGCTGGATTGTCTCTGGGGCATCTTTACACAGCCTGCACCTGGGGTCTTGCCTGGTGTAATAGACCCCAGCCTCTATGGATCTTGTACTCAGAACTTGTTCTTGTGCTGCCATGATTAGTGCCTCTGTGCTGTCTTTCAGTCCAGCTTTGTCCAGCCACTGGTAGGATTTCTGGATATCAGCCACCTCCTCTATCTGCCGGTGGTACATACCGTGCAGGGGCCTGTCCTTCCATGATGGTTCCTCGTCTCCCTCAGGCAGCCTGAGGTATTCACTGAGCACTCAGTCAGTTGGGGCAATCTTCTCAATGTATTCTTGGATGTTCGTTGTCTCATCCTGGACTGTGGTGCTGACACTCACCAGTCCCCGGCCCCCTTCCTTCCGCTTAGCGTACAGCCTCAGGGTGCTGGACTTGGGGTGAAACCCTCCATGCATGGTAAGGAGCTTTCTTGTCTTTATGTCAGTGGCTTCTATCTCCTCCTTTGGCCAGCCTATTACCCTAGCAGGGTACCTGATCACGGGCAGGGCGTACGTGTTGATGGCCCGGATCTTGTTCTCACTATTCAGCTGACTCCTCAGGACTTGCCTGACCCTCTGCAGGTATTTGGTGGTTGCAGCTTTTCTAGCGGCCTCTTCATTGTTCCCATTCGCCTGCGGGATCCCCAGGTACTTGTAACTGTCCTCTATGTCTGCAATGTTGCCTTCTGGTAGTTCAATCCCCTCAGTTCTGACTACCATCCCTCTCTTTGTTACCATCCGACTACACTTCTCCAGTCCGAACGACATTCCAATGTATAGCCTGTATAGCCTGGTAGTGTGGATCAGTGAATCGATGTCTCGTTCACTCTTGGCATACAGCTCGATATATATATATATACAGGGAGTGCAGAATTATTAGGCAAGTTGTATTTTTGAGGAATAATTTTATTATTGAACAACAACCATGTTCTCAATGAACCCAAAAAACTCATTAATATCAAAGCTGAATGTTTTTGGAAGTAGTTTTTAGTTTGTTTTTAGTTTTAGCTATTTTAGGGGGATATCTGTGTGTGCAGGTGACTATTACTGTGCATAATTATTAGGCAACTTAACAAAAAACAAATATATACCCATTTCAATTATTTATTTTTACCAGTGAAACCAATATAACATCTCCACATTCACAAATATACATTTCTGACATTCAAAAACAAAACAAAAACAAATCAGCAACCAATATAGCCACCTTTCTTTGCAAGGACACTCAAAAGCCTGCCATCCATGAATTCTGTCAGTGTTTTGATCTGTTCACCATCAACATTGCGTGCAGCAGCAACCACAGCCTCCCAGGCACTGTTCAGAGAGGTGTACTGTTTTCCCTCGTTGTAAATCTCACATTTGATGATGGGCCACAGGTTCTCAATGGGGTCCAGATCAGGTGAACAAGGTGGCCATGTCATTAGTTCTTCTTCTTTTATACCCTTTCTTGCCAGCCACGCTGTGGAGTACTTGGACACGTGTGATGGAGCATTGTCCTGCATGAAAATCATGTTTTTCTTGAAGGATGCAGACTTCTTCCTGTACCACTGCTTGAAGAAGGTGTCTTCCAGAAACTGGCAGTAGGACTGGGAGTTGAGCTTGACTCCATCCTCAACCTGAAAAGGCCCCACAAGCTCATCTTTGATGATACCAGCCCAAACCAGTACTCCACCTCCACCTTGCTGGCGTCTGAGTCGGACTGGAGCTCTCTGCCCTTTACCAATCCAGCCACGGGCCCATCCATCTGGCCCACCAAGACTCACTCTCATTTCATCAGTCCATAAAACCTTAGAAAAATCAGTCTTGAGATATTTCTTGGCCCAGTCTTGACGTTTCAGCTTGTGTGTCTTGTTCAGTGGTGGTCGTCTTTCAGCCTTTCTTACCTTGGCCATGTCTCTGAGTATTGCACACCTTGTGCTTTTGGGCACTCCAGTGATGTTGCAGCTCTGAAACATGGCCAAACTGGTGGCAAGTGGCATCTTGGCAGCTGCACGCTTGACTTTTCTCAGTTCATGGGCAATTATTTTGCGCCTTGGTTTTTCCACACGCTTCTTGCGACCCTGTTGACTATTTTGAATGAAACGCTTGATTGTTCGATGATCACGCTTCAGAAGCTTTGCAATTTTGAGACTGCTGCATCCCTCTGCAAGATATCTCACTATTTTTGACTTTTCTGTGCCTGTCAAGTCCTTCTTTTGACCCATTTTGCTAAAGGAAAGGAAGCTGCCTAATAATTATGCACACCTGATATAGGGTGTTGATGTCATTAGACCACACCCCTTCTCATTACAGAGATGCACATCACCTAATATGCTTAATTGGTAGTAGGCTTTCGAGACTATACAGCTTGGAGTAAGACAACATGCATGAAGAGGATGATGTGGACAAAATACTCATTTGCCTAATAATTCTGCACTCCCTGTATATATATATATATATATATATATATATAATATATATATATCCATCCATTCACTTCCGCTTATCCTTTTCAGGGTCGCGGGGGGCGCTGGAGCCTATCCCAGCTGTCATAGGGCGAGAGGCGGGGTACACCCTGGACAGGTCGCCAGTCTGTCGCAAGGCTAACACACAGGGACAAACAACCATTCGCACTCACATTCATTTGCACATTCACACCTAGTGACAATTTGGGTTATCCAATTAACCTATCCCCACAAGCTGCATGTCTTTGGACAGTGGGAGGAAGCCGGAGTACCCGGAGAGAACCCACGCAAACACGGGGAGAACATGCAAACTCCACACAGAAAGACCCCGGCCTGGTGTTGGAATTGAACTCAGGACCTTCTTGCTGTGCGGCAACAGTGCTAACCACCGTGCCTATATATATGCGTATATATATATATATATATATATGTATGAATATAAATAAATATAAATATGCTGGTTTTACAACCAAGTTAATGCTGACAGTACAAACATCACTAATGTCACACAACTCTGCCGACATGTGGCTAACGGTAATGTTTTAATGTTCTTCGTTATTAAACATTCGCACATAAATAAGTGACGTCATATTCAGTACTTACTTCTGACAGTTCACTCTTTGGCCGCTCCCTTCTGCCGTATTTTGCGGCAAAATTATCCACACCCACCGCCACGCTATGAATTGTGGGATATATGGGACCACGAAGCGTGCACCGGACCACGCTTGATATTTGGGGAAATCGACAGCGCATTTGGAGTATGCGTCTGAAGTACACTTCGAATCAAGAGTGACGGTGACGTAATCACACTTAAAATGCGTACTTCAAGTGTGCAGACCCTGAATTGGGACACAGCCCACGTGCCAGGTTTCCTGAACCAGGTGGTGGCCTCATGTCCAGTGGCTGGATTACAGGGTAAAATGAAGTGACCTTCATATTATATTTTTGTCTCCATTATTATTATTTTTGATAAATGGTGCATAAAGCCTTGCTGGCTTTATGGTGAAACTTCAGTATTAACATTTAAAGTTATACAGACAGGGACAAAATTGTTGGTACCCTTCGGTCAATGAAAGAAAAACTCACAATGGTCACAGAAATAACTTTAATCTGACAAAAGTAATAATAAATAAAAATTCTATAAATCTTAACCAATAAAAGTTAGACATTGCTTTTCAACCATGCTTCAACTGAATTATTTAAAAAATAAATGATGGTACCCCTAGAAAAGAATGAAAATAATGTGACCAAAGGGACATGTTAATCCAAGGTGTGTCCACTAATCAGCATCACATGTGTCTGCAATCTTGTAATCAGTCAGTGGGCCTATATATAAAACTCCAGGTAGTCACTGTGTTGTTTGGTGACATGGTGTGTACCACACTCAACATGGACAAGAGGAAGCAAAGGAAAGAGTTGTCTCAGGACAAGCATGTTAAAGGTAAAGGCTATAATACCATCTCCAAGCAGCTAGATGTTCCTGTGTCTACGGTTGCTCATGTCATTCAGAAATTTAAGAGCCATGGGACTGTAGCCAACCTCCCTGGACGTGGCCGCAGGACGAAAATTGATGACACATCAAAAAGATGGATAATCCAAATGGTAACAAAAGAGGCCAGAAAGACTTCTAAAGAGATCCAAGCTGAACTTGATGCTCAAGGAACATCAGTGTCAGATCACACCATCCGTCGTTGTTTGAGCCAAAGTGAATAGGAGGACACCATTGTTGAAAACAAATCATAAAAAAGCCATAAAAATGTCAAACTACATGTTGACAAGCCACAAAGCTTCTGGGAGAACGTCCTGTGGACAGATGAGGCAAAATTTGAGACAAAGGAGGCGCTTACTTCCTTGTTGAAAAGGTAATGTAAAGTTTCATCCATAACGCATTTTATTTCATTTTATTTATGTGAATTTTTACGGGGCCAGGCCAGGCCAGGCTATAACATGAGTGAAGCACTGGGTCCCCTGCAAAGACCCAAGCAGGACAGGAAACAAATCTGTTTGTTACAATGTAATTTATTTACAATGTGATAAAAAAGGAACAACAAAACAGGAGTTTCAACACTTCAGGGTGAGCGAAGGTCAAAATAATACACAAAACGAATCTAAACTGTTTCCCACACCCCTGACCAAAACAAAAGTAAAAAAATAAAGACAGAGTCTGACCTCCTTAACTTACTCAAAACAGGGGAAAACGGGTTATTAAAACAAACGGTAGCTGACCCCTACCCACTCCACTTCCTCAAATGTCACAAAGTGACTGCAGCCAGCAGCTGTCACAGGCGTACGACTCGGACGTTGGGAGAAATGCGAGAACATATCTTGCCATGTGTCACAATCAGCAGGGCTGACTGTGTGTAGAGGGTGGACCCAAATGCAGTCGGAAACAAAATGTGAAACATGACTTGAATAACAGAAAACGAGCCGTTTATTGACGCTGGCAAAATAACTGTAAACAAAAGGCAAAATGCAAGGCTAACAATAAACTAAACTGGGTGAGCTAAATTAACTTAAAAACCTACAACAAGAACATGGACTTGACATGAGGAAACTTGACGCAACTTCTTGGCTTGCAAACAAAGCAGACGATCTGACAATGACACACTGAAAACACAGGACTTAAATACACAGGAGGTGATTAGGGGCAGTGGGAACACATGGAGGAAACCGGGAAGGAAAAAGGAAAAGAGAAAACAAAAAAAAATTCAAAGTGGAATCCCAGACTAAAACACAAACATATGAGACCAACTAACCCAACCCTGGGGGACAAGGCAAAAAGTCCAATATTCAAAGTTTCAGGAGGCCGACCCAGATGACAGCAGTACAAGAGTTCACACGGTTCAGGTGGCCGACCAGGAGGCCAACGGTTCAGTAGTCCATAGTTCAAGGGTTCAGGGGGCCGGCCACGAGTCCAACGGTGGCGATGGAGCAGATCAGGAGGCCGACAACGTGGAAAATGGCAGTGGCAAAGCGTGCATGGCTGACCACACCTGGAGAGCCTGGCTGGCTGCCGGCGGCGACTTGGGTATGTACGAAGACAGTCAGGGGGCTTGGCTGGCGGCCAACGGTGGCGTGGGCGCGTACGAAGACCATCGGGCGGCTTGGCAGGTGGTCGACGCCGTGGATGATAATCGTTGGATGGTTTGGTTGGTTTCCGTCGACAGGCTGTCCTGACAGGCTCCGGAAACAGCCGTGCTGGACCTGGACGTGGCTTGGCAGGTGGAAGGAGACCAGGCTGAGGCGTGGCAGGCACAGGCGAGGTGTCGTCCTCCGGCTGGGTCGCGTCGAGACCAGGCGAGGCGTCGTCCTCTGGCTGAGGCGTGGCAGGGCCAGAAGCCGAGGCTGGACCAGGCGTGGCAGAAGCAGTGGCATGGGCTGGACCAGACGAGGATGAAGACTCGGATGAAGCTGGACCAGGCGACGGCGTGGGCGGAGACACGGAGGCCACAGCTGGCTTTTAATTTCCTACTTCTGGTGAATTGACACATGGAAGTGTGTCAAAAGGGTGCAGTTCCAGGTTTAACATAAAACAATGGTTTCTCTTCTGCCCTCAGCTGAACGTCTCTATCCAGCTTATGCAGTGAGCTAAACATTAAATGGTTTCAGTAAACACTCAGGAGACCGCGTGGCATTCTTCAGAGCTTTACTGATCCTTATTTTCCTTTTTGTAAAACTGTAATAACAGAAACAGAATACAGTGTATTCACTCTCCATACAAATACACAAAGATTACATTAAATATTGTTGACTTATGTAAATGTAAACAGTCACTACACAATCAAGAGATACAGAGATGGTAAGAGATACAGCTAACACCACATGCTGGTATGCTTCATACATACACGTAAAGATCTTGCCTGTATGCTCATACACGTAAAGATCACTGCCCATCTCTTGGCCTCCGCTTGACCTCCTCGTGTCTTTCTGACTGTAAAAGGCCACGGACCAAAAACATCTAGGCCCACACACGTGAAAGGAGGGTCTGTACACATTCTGTCTTCTGGTAGATCTGACATGATCTGCTCTTGTTGCTTGCCCCTTAATCTGCGGCATATGATACAGTTGAAGATGACACTACTGACGGCTCTTTTCCCACCCACAATCCAAAAACCTGCAGCTCTGATTGCACCTTCGGTGAAGTGTCTGCCCTGATGACATACTTGTGCGTGAAAGTGTCTGATTATGAGCTGGGTTATGTGGTGTTTACTGGGAATGAGCATGGGGTGTGTCTCATCTGTTGACAGTTGAGCTCTTGCGAGCCGGCCACCGACCCTAAGAACTGCATCAGCGTCTATGTAAGGACTCAGCTTGCTAAGTGGACTTTGTGTGCGAATGGACTCACTCTGCTCCATGCGCTTGATGTCATCTGCATACACCTCTTTTTGAACTGCACGAATGATAGTAACCTTGGCCTGCTGGAGCTGTTCTTCTGTAGCATAGTTGTTGCACTTGTGCCATCCACGACATGTGCTCTCTGTTTCGCCTTTAAACGACTTGGCAATGTGCAGCAGTCTGGCAATAGTTTTCAGCAGACGACTCCAATTTGAGAATCTCTCGAACCTTGTGGTCCCGAGCTCTTTTTTTGACAGAAAGGTGGCACAGGATACGATATCTGGGCGCAGCTCAGTGTCGTTTTCAGGGCAAACAAGGTCAAAAGGTTCTTTCTGTATTTGTCGTTGGCCTGAATCTGTAAGGAAGGCAGGTCCGCTAAGCCATGTAGAGTGAGACAGATGCTCAGCGGGCAGTGCTCGTGTGGCATGGTCAGCTGGGTTTAGCTGTGTGGGTACGTAATGCCATTGGTGGGTCTGGGTAGAACGCCTAATGTGCTCCACACGGTTATGCACATACACATAAAAGCGTCTTTTTTCATTGAAAATATATCCAAGGACCACCTTCGAGTCAGTGTAGAAGTTCACCTCATCGATAGTAGTGTGAAGCTCCTGCTGGACCATTTCCGCCACTTCTACAGCCAGCACAGCAGCACAAAGTTCCAGTCTTGGAATTGTGATGTCTGGTTTTGGAGCCAGCCTGGCCTTTCCAAGAAGAAACCCAACTTCACTGAGCCCATTGCCTGCTGTGAGTTTCAGGTAAGCGACGGCTCCAACAGCTTTTGTGGATGCCTCACAAAAAACATGCATTTCTTTTCTCTGAGATTCAGATAGTGAGATTGATGTATACATGCGGGAGATCTTGAGCTGTTGTAAGTGCTTTAGGGAATCTTTCCATTGTTGCCACTTGTCCTGTTTCTCCCTCGGCAGCGGTGCATCCCATTCGCTAATGTCCATAGAAATCTCTCTCAGAATGGAGCGGCCTTCGATGCTGACTGGCACAGCGAAGCCAAGTGGGTCATACAAACTGTTGATGACTGACAATACACCACGTTTGGTGAAAGGCCTGTCATTGATTTCAACTTGAAATGACAATTGGTCTGTCGACAGGTCCCAGCCTAACCCAAGGCTGCGTTGCATGAGTGGTGCGTGTTGTCCACGTTGGAGTTCCTGCGGGCCTGTGGCTAGATCTTCACTTGGGAAGGCACTGACAACTACAGGGCTGTTGGTTGAGATCTTGTGAAGGCGGATGTTAGACTGAGCCAGCATCCTTTGTGTTCTGTGAAGGACGTCAATCGCCTGGGTCTCAGAGGGAAATGACTTTAGCCTATCATCTACATAAAAATGGCACTCAATAAATTCCCTTACATCACTGCCATATTCTTTCTCTTCTTCCACAGCAGTCTTCTTGAGTCCATAGATGGCAACTGAGGGGGACGGGCAATTCCCAAAAACATGGACTGTCATGTGAAACTCATCCACTTCTCCATCCAGGTCATGATCGCGGAACCACAGGAAACGCAGATAATCACGATGGTCCTCTCTGACCGTGAAGTTGTGAAACATCTGCTCCACGTCAGCCATCACAGCATGTGGGTCACCTCGGAATCTGAGAAGCACGCCCACAAGGCTGTTATTGAGATCTGGGCCTTTACACAGTACTTGATTCAGAGACACATTTTCGAACTGGGCGCTTGAATCGAAGACTATTCTGATTTTTGCTGGCTTTTGGGGGTGGTAAACACCAAAGTGTGGGAGATACCAGCATTCTTGGTGGGGTTTGAGAGGGGGTGCCCTTTCTGCATGACCTTTGTCGAAGATCCTTTTCATAAACTCCACATAATGATCTTTCATCTCAGTCTTTCTCTTTAATGTCTTCCGTAGGGACATGAGGCGGTTGAGAGCCTGCTCTCTGTTGTTGGGTAAGCGACGTCGGGGATGACGAAAGGGCAGGGGGGCGACCCAGTTATTTGCATCATCTTTAGCAAACTCTTTGTGCATAATGTTCAGAAACGTCTTATCTTCTGCAGAGAGTGCCATTTTGTCATCATCAGTAGTTTGTTGAAAGATGTGTTTGCCCAGTTCATCTTTGACCTGTGTGCTCTCAAAAAGGGGACATTCTTCTGTGATCTTCACCTTTGTGTAAATTCTGTTGCCACAGGGAGAGAGAAAACTGGGGCGGCCATTATTCAGTATGTTAGTCTTGTAGGAGTTCAATGTGGGTCTGTGAGCTCCCGAGAGGCAAACATCTCCAACAATTACCCATCCAAGATCAAGCTTTTGGGCATAAGGTGCTTCATTGGGCCCATTTGCCTGGCGTCGAACCTTGTGAGCCTGAATTACATCACGGCCTAAGAGGAGGAGAATATCTGCCTCTGGATCAAGAGGGGGTATTTGTGTGGCTATGTGAGCTAGGTGATGATGAGCAGCTGCAGCTTCTGGGGTGGGTATCTCACTCCTGTTATCAGGAATCTGATTACACTCTGTCAGTGTTGGTAGTGGTATGGACACTTTTCCGTCCACACCCTCAATGACAAAGCCGTGAGCTCTACGGCCTGTTTTGTTCGTTGTGCCAGAGCATGTTTTCATTGTGTATGGAAAGGCTTCACCATGTACATTAAACATGTCAAAAAAGGGAGAACGAGCCAGTGACACATTACTTTGGTCGTCTAAAATTGCATACATTTTCGTTTTTGAGGGGCTGTGCTGTGATATACTTTCACCATGCAAATTTTAGAACAAGACCGTCCTTGTTGTCCCTGTCCACTGTGGAGCTCGGGATGTCTGGCTCCCCGCCGTGTGCCTCTGGTGTAGAATCAAAGCTCCCACTTGTCCAAGGGGGTGGCCCGGCATGCATGGCGGAGATGTGGGTATCGCTTTTGCACTCCAGACAACGAATATCAGCTTTACAGTCTTTGGCCCTGTGCTCTGTTGAGGAGAGACACTTGTAACAGATCGAAAGCCCTTTGAGCAGACTTTTCCGCTCATCCAGTGTTTTCATCCTAAACCCTCTACATTTTGCAAGTGAATGGGGCTTCATGTGTACTGGACACTGTTTATCAGGATCAAGAGAGTGAGTGTTAGATTTGTTGCTGGGTGTGCCAACCTGTGTTTTGTTTGCTGTTAGCGGGGCTCTAAAATGTGATTGTCTCACTGTGACAAAGTGGAGAAGCAGTTGCAATTCTCTCCATTTGTCCCATATGTGTTTACCTTTTTTTTACACATTGTACACATTATTCTGTTTCTAGGTATTTGCTATGATTTGCTATTTGTCAAGTAACATTGCTTCACTCACTATCCCGGGTTTGTTTGTGTAAGCGTTTTGTTGCCGGCAAATCAAACATTCTGCAAATTAAGACAAATACTAAGTTATGTTTCTTTATACTTTATTATGTTACAGATTAAGTCATTTGTTCATACTTACTCTGTTTGTCTTTTCAGTCATCATGAGTGTCAGGTGTGGGGAAACGCCCGCCTGGCATTTCCTCATTTTAAAGTCCTGATCATGTCACACATGACATCATCAGGTCAAACCATGTGGAGGGGTTTCTTTTTCCAGAGAGATGCTTCCTTTTGTTTGTGTTAATGTTTAAAGGGATTTGTTGAATGTTTTTCCTTTTGTTAATACTGCCATTTAGTTGTGTAAATGTGCATGTTAGAAGTGTGTAGAGGTTTTGTGTTTTTAGATAATCTGTGTAGAGTTTTAGATCCCTCAGTTGAGTGAGTGGTACTGGCTGGGCAATTGGAGGGAAATTGATGGCCCTGATTGATGGAGTTTTTCCACAATTGGGTTTATGCCTCTTGGAGTGTCGAGAAAGCTGAGGCCAGGCAGATATCCTTCGTTTTTTGCTGCTTCAAGTTCCAGGAGGAGATCTGCAAGTTCCTGTAGAAGGTGATTGTCTCTCGGAGTAACTCTGGGAAAGCTCTCTAGACGTTTGAACAGAGAAGCTTCAATAACTTCTGATGAGCCATAAATCCTGTCTAGCCTTTGCCATAAACGCTGAAGACCTGTTTCTGGATTGTTAACATGGACAGCCCTGATTCTCAGAGCATGCTGGAGAGACTCCCCACTAAGCCACTTAGTGAGCAGATCAAGTTCTTCACTGCACTTTAGGTTTAAATCTTCAGTGGCATTGTGAAACGTAGATCTCCATGCTAGATAAGTCTCTGGCTTGTTATCAAACACTGTCAGTCCTGCTGCCAGTAGGTCATGACGTGAGAGGAGGGCAGCGAGGAATTTACAGAGACACAGCCAAATGGACCTTCCCTGTCGAGCGCTGGGAGAAAACCACTGCTTGCACTCTAATATGGTGAATCGTGTTTAGAAGATAAATGCCTGTGTTCATTCAGTGCGTTTTCATGAGAAGGCCGGCTGATGGTCTGGAAGACCCAGTATGTGACCGACTGAACGGGGACGACAGCTGATTTAGCACTGACTCGAGCACAGGACCCCACCCCAGTTAAGAAGAAAAAAGCTGAAAGGCTGACTATCACACTGGAGGGGAACCTGTGGGACAGCAGGCTGAATGAAACACATGCTCTCTTGTTCCTCCTTTCACATGTTTTAACTTGTGAAAGGAGGGAAGGTTAGGGTTGAAAATCTTTGATTTCTCCTACAATAAGCGGTTATAGTCATTTTTATACACACACTGCGAATGTGCTCATATGAGTTGGCACTCATACAGGGAGTGCAAAATTATTAGGCAAGTTGTATTTTTGAGGAATAAGTTTATTATTGAACAACAACCATGTTCTCAATGAACCCAAAAAACTCATTAATATCAAAGCTGAATGTTTTTGAAGTAGTTTTTAGGTTGTTTTTAGTTTTAGCTATTTTAGGGGGATATCTGTGTGTGCAGGTGACTATTACTGTGCATAATTATTAGGCAACTTAACAAAAAACAAATGTATACCCATTTCAATTATTTATTTTTACCAGTGAAACCAATATAACATCTCCACATTCACAAATATACATTTCTGACATTCAAAAACAAAAAAAAAAACAAATCAGCGACCAATATAGCCACCTTTCTTTGCAAGGACACTCAAAAGCCTGCCATCCATGGATTCTGTCAGTGTTTTGATCTGCTCACCATCAACATTGCGTGCAGCAGCAACCACAGCCTCCCAGGCACTGTTCAGAGAGGTGTACTGTTTTCCCTCGTTGTAAATCTCACATTTGATGATGGACCACAGGTTCTCAATGGGGTCCAGATCAGGTGAACAAGGTGGCCATGTCATTAGTTTTTCTTCTTTTATACCCTTTCTTGCCAGCCACGCTGTGGAGTACTTGGACGCGTGTGATGGAGCATTGTCCTGCATGAAAATCATGTTTTTCTTGAAGGATGCAGACTTCTTCCTGTACCACTGCTTGAAGAAGGTGTCTTCCAGAAACTGGCAGTAGGACTGGGAGTTGAGCTCGACTCCATCCTCAACCCGAAAAAGCCCCACAAGCTCATCTTTGATGATACCAGCCCAAACAAGTACTCCACCTCCACCTTGCTGACGTCTGAGTCGGACTGGAGCTCTCTGCCCTTTACCAATCCAGCCACGGGCCCATCCATCTGGCCCATCAAGACTCACTCTCATTTCATCAGTCCATAAAACCTTAGAAAAATCAGTCTTGAGATATTTCTTGGCCCAAGTCTTGACGTTTCAGCTTGTGTGTCTTGTTCAGTGGTGGTCGTCTTTCAGCCTTTCTTACCTTGGCCATGTCTCTGAGTATTGCACACCTTGTGCTTTTGGGCACTCCAGTGATGTTGCAGCTCTCAAACATGGCCAAACTGGTGGCAAGTGGCATCTTGGCAGCTGCACGCTTGACTTTTCTCAGTTCATGGGCAGTTATTTTGTGCCTTGGTTTTTCCACACGCTTCTTGCGACCCTGTTGACTATTTTGAATGAAACGCTTGATTGTTCGATGATCACGCTTCAGAAGCTTTGCAATTTTGAGACTGCTGCATGCCTTTGCAAGATATCTCGCTATTGTTGACTTTTCTGTGCCTGTCAAGTCCTTCTTTTGACCCGTTTTGTCAAAGGAAAGGAAGTTGCCTAATAATTATGCACACCTGATATAGGGTGTTGATGTCATTAGACCACATCCCTTCTCATTACAGAGATGCACATCACCTAATATGCTTAATTGGTAGTAGGCTTTCGAGCCTATATAGCTTGGAGTAAGACAACATGCATGAAGAGGATGATGTGGACAAAATACTCATTTGCCTAATAATTCTGCACTCCCTGTATGAGTGTGCTGTCTTCCATCAGATGCCTATGAGGAATTAAAAGAACACGAAGTTTTGATACTTAACAATATTTATGGCTGAATCTTATAGAATTCAACATCCCCATGTTGTGCAAATGTTTTTTGCAGCTGTTTGATTTAAGATTTTCAAGTTACTCACAAAATAAAAAACTATAATTTGTTTTGTTTGAGAATGCCAAATGCATGTAACAGTAAGCAGTACATGCAATAACGTGTTTTTCTACAACTTCAGAAAGATAGCTGTAACTTTTGATAGAAGACTCAGACACACATATTAATGGCTTTATCTCATAGAATTCAATATCCCCGTGCTGGGCAAACAGGTTTTGCAGCTGTTTGATCTAAGATTTTCAAGTTATTCAGATAATGAAAATCTATACTTTTTTTCGGGCGAGTTCCCATTCATGTGCATGCAATAGTCGGAAACGCAATGTGTTGACAAAATAAAGCGTTTTTGTACAACTTCACATAAATAGCTGTAACCTTTGATAGAAGACTCAGACACACATATTCATAGCTTTATCTTATAGAATTCAATATCCCTGTGCTGGGCAAACAGGTTTTGCAGCTGTTTGAGTTAAGATTTTCAAGTTATTCATGAGATGGAAACTTATACTTTTTTCCTTGCGAGAAAAGCACTGGCTGTGGTGTAATGTTGATGGAATCAGCCAGAAACGTAGGTCCTGGTGAAATGTTGATGGTATCAGCCAGTAGAACAGGAATTTGTTGGTGGCTGATCCCATCTACAATACACAAAGGCCCTGGTGAAATGTAGTTGGCCTCAGACACTAGTACAGGCCCTGGTGAAATATGGATGGTATTGGTCAGCACCACACATCCTGGTGTGGTGATGATGGCCTCACAAGGAGCACTGGCCCTGGTGTAATGTGGGTGGCATCAGCCAGTAGTACAGACCTTTGAGTATTGTGGATGGCATCAGCCACCAACATAGGCCCTGGTGAAATGTAGTTTGCCTAAGCCATGAACACAGGCCCCTTTGAAATCCAGTTGGCCCAATCCAGAAAAACAGGCCCTGGTGTGGTGGAGATGGCCTCACAGGAAACACTAGCTCTGGTGTAATGTGGATGGCCACAGCCAACAACCCTGGCCTTTGTGAAATGTGGATGGTATTGGCCAGCAGCACAGGCCCTGGTGTAATGTGGATGGCCTCAGCCAAACACCACTGGACCTGGTGTTGTGAAGATGGCCTCACAGTGCTGGCCCTGCTGCAATGTGGATGGTATTGGCCAGTAGCACAGACCCTTGTGGATGGCTGACACCATCCACTGGTATCAGTCAGCAGCACAGGCCCTGGTTTGGTGAAGATGGCCTTATAGGGAGTCAAAGGAGCTTGGAAAGAAAAGCGTCTGGACTTCTTTAAGTTGCTTGAAGACGTTTCACCTCTCATCCGAGAAGTTTCTTCAGTTCTAAGGTCAAATGGTGGAGAGTCCCAGATATAAACCTAGTGGGAGTAACCCCCCACAGAGGGACAAAAGGACCCCCTGATGATCCTCTAATCGCCTGAGCCAAGGTGTGAAACTGGGCGTGGGTCCCACTCCCACTAGGTTTATATCTGGGACTCTCCACCATTTGACCTTAGAACTGAAGAAGCTTCTCGGATGAGAGGTGAAACGTTTTCAAGCAACTTAAAGAAGTCCAGACGCTTTTCTTCCCAAGCTCCTTTGACTACGATGACCTGGATGACTGAGAACCTTCACAGCCTCATAGGGAGGACTGGCCCTGGTGTAATGTGGATGGACTCAGCCAACAACACTGGCTCTGGTGAAATGTGGATGGTATTTGCCAGCACCACAGGCCCTGGTGTAGTGTGGATGTCATCAGCCGGTTGCACAGGTCCTTGTGTATTGTGGATTGCATCAGCAAGTAACACAAGCCCTGGTGAAATGTAGTTGGCCTCAGCCAGTAGCACAGGCCCTGTTGTAATGTGGATGGCCTTAGCCAACACCACTGGCCCTGGTGAAATGTGGATGGTATCGGCAAACACCACAGGCCCAAGTGAAATGTGGATGGTTTCGGCCAGCACCACAGGCCCTGGGCTAATGTGGATCCCATCAACAAGTAGCAAAGGCCCTGCTGTCGTGAAGATGGCCTCACAGGGAGCACATGACCTGGTATAATGTGGATGGCATCAGCCAGTAGCACAGGCCCTGGTCTGATAAGGATGGCCTCAGGCAGAAGCAAAGTTTTGGTGTGGTGAAGATGGCCTCACAGGGAGCACTGACCCTGGTGTAATGTGGATGGAATACGCCAGTAGCACAGGCCTTTGTGTATTGTTGATGTCATCAGCCAACCAACACAGGACACGGTGAAATGTAGTTGATATCAGCCAATAGCACAGGCCCTGTTGTAATGTGGACGGCCTCATCTAACAACACTGGCCTTGGCAAAATATGGATGGTAATGGCCAACACCACAGACCTTGGTGTAATGTGGATGGCTTTAGCCAACACCACTGTCCCTGGTGAAATGTGGATGGTATCGGCAAGCACAACAGGCCCTGGTGTAATGTGGATGGCATCAGGCAGTAGCACATGCCGTTGTGTATTGTGGATCGCATCAGCCAGCAACACAAGCCCTGGTGAAATGTGGATGGTTTCGGCCAGCACCACGGGCCCTGGTTTAATGTGGACGGCATCAACGAGTGGCAAAGGCCCTGGTGTGGCGAAAATGGCCTCACAGGGAGCACTGGCTGTGGTGAAATGTGGATGGTATCAGCCAGCAACGCAGGCTCTGGTGAAATGTAGATGGCCTCAGCCAGCAATACAGGCCCTAGTGTGGTGAAGATGGCCTCAAAGGGAGCCTATTACCTGGTATAATGTGGATGGAATCAGCCAGAAGCACAGGCCTTTGTGTATTGTGGATGGCATCAGCCACCAACACAGGACCTGGTGAAATGTATTTGGCATCAGCCATGAACAAAGGCCCTGGTGAAATGTAGATGGCCTCAGCCAGCAACATACGCCCTGGTGAAATGTAGTTGGCCTAAGCCAGTAGCACAGGCCCTGTTGTAATGTGGATGGCCTCATCTAACAACAGTGGCCCTGGTGAAATGTGGATGGTATTGGTCACCACCACAGCCCTTGCGTAATGTAGATGGTATAAGCAAGTAGCACAGGCCCTTGTGTATTTTGAATTTCATCAGCCAGAAAAACCACTGGCCCTGGTGAAATGTGGATGGTTTCGGCCAGTACCAAAGGCCCTGCTGTAATGTGGATGGTATCAGCAAGCCGCACAGGACCTAGTCTGGTGAAGATGGACTCACAGGAATCACTGGCCCTTGTCTAATGTGGATGGCTTCAGCCAGCAGCACAGACCCTGGTGTAATGTGGATGGCCTCAGCCAGCAGCACAGATCCTGGTCTTGTGAAGATGGCCTCACAGGAATCACTGACCCTGGTGTAATGTGGATTTCATCAGCAACTAGCAGACGCCCTGGTGTGCTTTGGATGGCATCAGCCAGCAACACAGGCTCTTTTTAAATGTAGTTGGCCTAAGCCAGAAACACAGGCCCTGGTGAAATGTAGATCGCCTCAGCCATCAACATACGCCTTGGTGAAATGTAGGTGGCCTCAGCCAGTAGCAGAGGCCCTGCTGTAATGTGGATGGCATCAGCCAGCAACGCAGGCTCTGGTGAAATGTGAATGTCCTCAGCCAACACCACTGGCCCTGGTGAAGTGTGGATGGCATCAGTCAGTAGCACAGGCCCTTGTGTATTGTGAATGGCCTCAGCAAGCAACACAGGCCCTGATGTAATGTGGATGGCATCAGCCAGCAACACAGGCTCTGGTGTAATGTGAATGTCTTCAGCCAGTAGAAGAGGCCCTTGTGTATTGTGGATCGCATCATCCAGCAACACAAGCCCTGGTGAAATGTGGATGGTATCAACGAGTAGCAGAGGCCCTGGTGTGGTGATGATGGCCTCACAGGAAGCACTGGCAGTGGTGTAATGTGGATGGTCTCAGCCAACAACACTGACCCTGGTAAAATGTGGATGGCATCATCCAGCACCACATGCCCTGGTGTAATATGGATGGCATGAGCCAGCAAAGCAGGCCCTGGTGAAATCAGGATGGTATCAGCAAGAAGCACAGGCCCTGGTGTGGTGAATATGGCCTCACAGGGAGCAGTGGTCCTGGTGCAATGTGGATGGCCTCAGCCAGCAACGCAGGCCTTTGTATGTTGTGGATGGGATCGGCCACCAACACAGGCCCTGGTGAAATGTAGATGTCCTCAGCCAGTAGCACAGGCCCTGTTGTAATGTGGATGGCATCAATGAGCAGCAGTGGCCCTGGTGGGGTGAAGATGGCCTCACAGGAAGCACTGTCCGTGGTGTAATGTGGATGGTAGAAGTCGGCGTCACAGGCCGTGATGTAATTTGGATGGCCTCAGCCTAAAGCACAGGCCCTGGTTGTGGTGAAGATGGCCTCAAAGTAAGCACTGTCCCTGGTGTAATGTGGATGGCCTCATCCAGCACCACATGCCCTGGTGTGGTGATGATGCCCTCACAGGAAGCATTGTCCATGGTGTAATGTGGATGGCCTCATCCAACAACACAAGCCCTGGTGAAATGTGGATGGTTTTGGACAGCACCACATGCCCTGGTGTAATATGGATGGCATGAGCCAGAAACGCAGGCCCTGGTGCAATGTGGATGGTATTGGCCAGCACCACAGACCCTGGCGTAATGTAAAAGTCTTCAGCCAGTAGCACAGGGCCTTGCGTATTGTGGAACGCATCAGCTAGCAACACAAGCCCTGGTGAAATGTGCATGATATCGGTCAGCAGCACAGGGCCAGGTGTAATGTGGATGGCATCAATGAGCAGCAGAGGACCTGGTGGGGTGAAGATGGCCTCACAGGAAGCACTGTCCCTGTTGTAATGTGGATGGTAGAAGTCGGCGTCACAGGCCGTGATGTAATTTGGATGGCCTCATCCAACAGTACGGGCCTTGGTGTGGTGAAGATGAACTCATCCATTACCACATGCCCTGGTGTGGTGATGATGGCCTCAAAGGAAGCACTGTCCCTGGTGTAATGTGAATGTCCTCAGCCAACACCACAGGCCCTCGTGTAATGTGGATGGCATCAGCCATGACCACAGGCCCTGGTGAAATGTAGTTGGCCTCAGCCATGACCACAGGGCCTGGTGAAATGTAAATGTCCTCAACCAGTAGCACAGGCCCTGTTGTAATGTGGATTGCCTCATCTAACAACACTGTCCCTGATGAAATATGGATGGTATTGGTCAGCACCACACACCCTAGTGTAATGTGAATGGCCTTAGCCAACAACACTTGCCCTGGTGAAATGTGGATGGTATGGGCCAGCATCACAGGCCCTGGTGAAATGTGAATGTCCTCAGCCAACACCACTGGCCCTGGTGTAATGTGAATGGCATCAGCCAGTATCACAGGTCCTTGTGTTTTGTGGATGTCATCAGCCAGCAACACAATTCCTGGTGAAATGTGGATGGTTTCAGAAAGCACCACAGGCCCGGGTGTAATGTGGATGCCATCAACGAGTAGCACAGGCCCTGATGTAAAGTGGATGGCATGAGCCAACAACGTAGTTCTGGTGAAATGTGGATAGCCTCAGCCAGCAACGCAGGCCCTGGTGAAATGAGGATGTATCACCCAGCAGCACAGGCCCTGGTGTGATGTGAATGGCCTCAGCCAACAACACTGTCCTTGGTTAAATGTGCATGATATCGGTCAGCAGCACAGGGCCAGGTGTAATGTGGATGGCATCAATGAGCAGCAGAGGCCCTGATTTGGTGAAGATGGCCTCAGAGGAAGCACTGTCCCTGGTGTAATGTGAATGTCCTCAGCCAACACCACTGGCCCTGGTGAAATGTGCATGATATCTGTCAGCACCCCAGGCCCAGGTGTAATGTGGATGGCATCAACGAGCAGCAGAGGCCCTGGTGGGGTGAAGATTGCCTCACAGGAAGCACTGTCCTTGGTGTAATGTGGATGGTAGAAGCCGGCATGACAGACCGTGATGTAATGTGGATGGCCTAAGCCAACAACAGTGGCCCTGGTGAAATGTGGTTGATATTGGCCAGCACCACTGGCCCTGGTGTAATGTGAATGTCCTAAGCCAGTAGCACAGGCCCTTGCGTATTGTGGATGTCATCAGCCAGCAACACAAGCCCTGGTGAAATGTGGATGGTATCATCGAGTAGCACAGGCCCTGGTGTAATGTGGATGGCCTTATCCAGCACCACAGGCCCTGGTGTGGTGATGATGGCCTCTTAGGAAGAACTGTCCATCCATCCATCCATTCACTTCCGCTTATCCTTTTCAGGGTCGCGGGGGGCGCTGGAGCCTATCCCAGCTGTCATAGGGCGAGAGGCGGGGTACACCCTGGACAGGTCGCCAGTCTGTCACAAGGCTAACACACAGGGACAAACAACCATTCGCACTCACATTCATTTGCACATTCACACAATTTGGGTTATCCAATTAACCTATGTAATGTGGATGGTAGAAGTCGGCGTCACAGGCCGTGATGCAATGTGCATGGCCTCAGCCAAAAGCACAGGCCCTGGTGTGGTGAAGTGGCCTCAAAGAAAGCACTGTCCCTGGTGTAATGTGAATGTCCTCAGCCAACACCACTGGCCCTGGTGTAATGTGGATGGCATCAGCCATGACCACAGGCCCTGGTGAAATGTAGTTGGCCTCAGCCATGACCACAGGCCCTGGTGAAATGTGGATGGCCTCAGCCAGTAGCACAGGCCCTGTTGTAATGGGGATGGCCTCATCTAACAACACTGTCCCTGGTGAAATATGGATGGTATTGGTCAGCACCACACACCCTGGTGTAATGTGAATGGCCTTAGCCAACAACACTTGCCCTGGTGAAATGTGGATGGTATTGGCCAGCAGCACAGGCCCTTGTGTAATGTGAATGTCCTCAGCCAACACCACTGGCCCTGGTGTAATGTGAATGGCATTAGCCAGTATCACAGGCCCTTGTGTTTTGTGGATGTCATCAGCCACAAAACACAATTCCTGGTGAAATGTGGATGGTTTCAAAAAGCACCACAGGCCCGGGTGTAATGTGGATGCCATCAACTAGTAGCACAGGCCCTGATGTAAAGTGGATGGCATGAGCCGGCAACGTAGTTCTGGTGAAATGTGGATAGCCTCAGCCAGCAACGCGGGCCCTAGTGAAATGAGGATGTATCACCCAGCAGCAAAGGCCCTGGTGTGGTCAATATGGCCTCACAGGGAGCACTGTCCCTGGTGTAATGTGGATGGCCTCAGCCAATAACACTTGCCCTGGTGAAATGTGGATGGTATTGGCCAGCACCACAGGCCCTGGCGTAATGTGCATGTCCCCAGCCAACACCACTGGCCCTTGTGTAATGTCGATGGCATCAACCAGAATCAAAGGCCCTGGTGAAATGTGGATGTTTTCGGACAGCACCACAGGCCCTGGTGAAATGTGGATGTTATTGGCCAGCACCACAGGCCCTGGTTAAATGTGAATGTCCTCAGCCAACACCACTGGCCCTGGTGTAATGTGAATGGCATTAGCCAGTATCACAGGCCCTTGTGTTTTGTGGATGTCATCAGCCACAAAACACAATTCCTGGTGAAATGTGGATGGTTTCAAAAAGCACCACAGGCCCGGGTGTAATGTGGATGCCATCAACTAGTAGCACAGGCCCTGATGTAAAGTGGATGGCATGAGCCGGCAACGTAGTTCTGGTGAAATGTGGATAGCCTCAGCCAGCAACGCGGGCCCTAGTGAAATGAGGATGTATCACCCAGCAGCAAAAGCCCTGGTGTGGTCAATATGGCCTCACAGGGAGCACTGTCCCTGGTGTAATGTGGATGGCCTCAGCCAATAACACTTGCCCTGGTGAAATGTGGATGGTATTGGCCAGCACCACAGGCCCTGGCATAATGTGCATGTCCCCAGCCAACACCACTGGCCCTTTTGTAATGTCGATGGCATCAACCAGAATCAAAGGCCCTGGTGAAATGTGGATGTTTTCGGACAGCACCACAGGCCCTGGTGAAATGTGGATGTTATTGGCCAGCACCACAGGCCCTGGTTAAATGTGAATGTCCTCAGCCAACACCACTGGCCCTGGTGTAATGTCGATGGCATCAGCCATGACCACAGGCCCTGGTGAAATGTAAATTTCCTCAGCCATGACCACAGGCCCTGTTGTAATGTGGATGGCCTCATCTAACAACACTGTCTCTGGTGAAATATGGATGCTATTGGTCAGCACCACACACCCTGGTGTAATGTGAATGGCCTCATCTAACAACACTGTCCTTGGTTAAATGTGCATGATATGGGTCAGCAGCACAGGGCCAGGTGTAATGTGGATGGCATCAATGAGCAGCAGAGGCCCTGGTGAGGTGAAGATGTCCTCACAGGAAGCACTGTCCCTGGTGTAATGTGGATGGTAGAAGCCGGCATCACAGACCGTGATGTAATGTGGATGGCCTCAGCCAACAACAGTGGCCCTGGTGAATTGTGGTTGATATTGGCCAGCAACACAAGCCCTGGTGAAATGTGGATGGTATCATCGAGTAGCACAGGCCCTGGTGTAATGTGGATGGCCTTATCTAGCACCTGTTGAAATCTCCCAATTCTTTGAATCTTTGGGCTGAAGGAAGGACAATACTCCGTGTATTTATGCTCAATCAACAATCATTTATTTCCATACAATTCAACACTTAAGAGCATAAGGACCATCATGATGGGGAGACATGCCTGAAGAGGGTCACAGCAAGTCTCAAAATGGTGACGGGTTGCTCAGCTTTTTATAGTCTCTAGTGGCCCCCATCTAGTCGTAAAAGCCAAAACATCACATTCTTTCTCTGTTACAGCGCCTAAGTTATGACCTCGGCAGTTGTTTCTCTGCTTTCTGTAAGGTGGGGGTATGGAATGTGGTCTGTCTATCTCCCCTGTCTTAGACACAGAGTCTCCTGCTTACAATCTTCTCTTCATGATTCAACAATTAAGCATGTAAGACATTCACAGCAGATCAAGGATACAGAGTGACGCACACTTGTCTAATAAACTAATAAGTGAATATGTTCTTTTAACTCAAAAGTATAACGAGAACTAAACTACATACAGCTCACACACTCTATATTAAAGGGTATAATATGATCTACAGCAGTATTCTAATTCAACTACTTTGATTACATATATAAGGTAACATATAATAACAGAATAATCTAATAATTCCCCCTTTTGATATCTTAAAAGAGATCACTTATAACATGCACTCCAGGGTCGCAAGGTCCAGTTCTTCTTGGTCCTGAGGCCCTCTGTCCCCCTTTAACGGGTGGACCATATGTGGGATGACCTCTGTGCTCACGCAGTTCAGATGCAAGCAAAATTAGATTTACAACCATAACAGCAGTTACAGATGACACTCCCATCACTCCCCAATTCTCCCACAGCTTTAGTTTGGTGCTCCAGTTTTCCACCCCCTTTTTAATGCCCCCTTATACCTTTCAAACGTACTTAGACTAGAACCTCTGTCTAAGGAGCTTTTAACCTTTATTTTTATTGCTGCAGCTACCAGTGTCTTCCAGTTGGGTGATTCTCAGCTTCTTTCTTCGACCTCTGGGGTTAGACCACCCTTTAGTCATTGCACAGTTCTGGGGATTATTCTGCCCCGATTTCAAACAAGGATCTGTGTGTTTTGGGGTCACCTCCGTGTCCCCCTTTTTGCCAAGAGCCTCTTGAACCTCGTTGGTCTGGTGTTCCTGGTTTTCGCCAACCCCTTCATGGTTATTGCTGTGTTTATGGGATCCATCTTCTCCAGGAGCCCAAACGCCATGACACTTGACCCCAGTTGCTGTCTTGGCAGTCCCTACATCTGTCTCTGCTGTGAAGGGTCCTCACATCTCCGTGTCCCCGTCTGGTGTCTGTTCCTTTCTCTGCAAGAGACAGAAAACCAAACACCTCTCTGCCTAGCCTTGATAATCTAATATTGTTATCCATTGTTCTTTTAATGATTCAAATTTGGTTTAAAATATTATGTTCAGGACTCTTTGACCCAGGGACTTATTCTAATCATAATCTATGTGTGTGTAAAAGAAATCAAAAATTAATGAACCATTTCTAAGTGTAACACCTTATATGCTTAAGTTTTTCCATAGCTAAATTATTAAACACAGAAATAACGTCATAAGATGTTCATATAACCATTGTTTGATGTTCGGACTCAACTCCCCCTTTTTGACACACTCCCATGTGTCAATTCATTGGAGCTAGACAATTAAAAGAGAAGGTTAGTGACATCATATCTCAGAAAGTATCAGAAATTCTTCTCTCGAGTACCGTTGCTCCAGCCTTGTCATCCCAGAGGATCCTCAATCCCGGAAATTTCCCTTCTCCTCATGTAATAAAGTCTGTCATCCTTCCATGCCCTGGTAACTGGTCCATCCAGAGCTGTAACATTTTGAAATGTACATACAACAAGCCAAACCACACCTTGGTCACACCAACCCTTTTCTGCCCTGAAGATGTCCAACGCCATCTTAGTCTGGACCAGGGTTGTAATAGTTTTGCAATTTTCATTAGTTTTTATTTTTATTTAGCTTCGACTTCAGATTTTCAATTTTATATCAGTTTTAATCAGTTTTTACCAATTGTTTGCTAGTTTAGTTTAGTTTTGATTAGTTTCAGTTATAGTTTTAGTTGTGCCTGCAATAATTAAGTGTAGCAAAATCCCAGTCCCATCATATCAGTCATGCTCTTGTGCTTATCCTTGGGTATTGTGACTATTAACTCTTGCAGCACCGGGTGCTCCTAATTTTGGTTCAAGTCAATTTATAAACTTTGTGAAGGGAATTGACTCCTCTGCACACTGGAATAAACATAATCAACCTGATCCACATTTTACTGCGTGTTATTTCACCATCTTATTGATTCAAATGCTCCATCCTTATGTGGTTTGCGACATTATGTTTATCCACTTTGTCTCTAAATGTTTGAAGAATTTTCAAGTTTGGGGTCAAATTTTAAGAATTTGACCATAAGTGAAAGTTATGGTGTCATCACCCCCTTCGGGGCTTACCTTTCCCGGTTTTGATGATATTCCTCCCTATTCTTTGCAAATACCCCCTGTTGGTGGCGAGAAACTGTTGGTGTGGTCAAGTGGGTGCTATAGAAACAAAAGCTCAGGACAGAACAGTTATCAATAATGTACTTCATACAAATTTTGCATATGTTTTATTTCATATTGATCCTCTGAGTGTAATGGTAGATTTTAATTTGAATTTATCCAAACTAAACACAATATTTTCTTTATTTACTTTGCTCTTGTTCTTTTGCAGTACCACATCCTATCAAATGTCCCTGTCAATTATATTCTACATTTAATAACTTACTATTTCAAGTGAGAACCTAAATCACGTGGACCAATGTTCATTATTGCATATCTCTATTCTGAATGTGGCAAGTCATTCATAGGTATTGTTAAAGTTTTGGCGATTTTCCTCTATAAAATTTAATTGACTTTTTACAGTGGCCTGCTATGGTTAATAGTAACATATTCCAGTCATGAGTGATATCAATAGTTTTCTCCACTGTAGCATTTGGCATTCCCAATAATATAACACAATACCTTAATCAAAACACAGCTAATATAGCACAGTTGTCTTAATGCAAACATCAGTAACTCAGACTCAGCAACCAAAGTGTTAAGTCTGCAGTTCATACTTATGTGAAGCTACAGTCTCCTCCTCCAGTCTCTCTTATCCTCCTGCTCCTGAAAAAACAAAACAAAGCGAAGCATCCACCCTTCTCTTGTCCGCTGGGTGAATTGTTTATTGGCATTTATTAATCCTAAAGTTGATGCAGTCATTGTCTCAGTATCAAGTCAGTCAAAACTTTTAGTCGTCAGTCTATCACAGTCCATTCACATGCATTCATCCACACACATTCATACCAGATTTTGCTGATAATAGAGTCTCCCGCGCAACCTATTCGAGCCTCCATCACCAGCAAGATGACATCATCATTTTAAAAGAAAACAATTCTTTGTTCTTTTGTTCTGGATTGACTCGCTGCAATCCTTTTAGACTCAGGACTCATATGATCAGTGTCCCATATAAGTGAATTTCTCCCAAGCCAATTACAATCATGGAGAGACACACTTTGCAACTGTTTTTGTAAGAATATTTCATAGCGCTTTAAATTTCAATCTTTCAGGCCTGGTTTAAAGAGCTGATTGTTAAATCATGGACTCACAAAATATCAACATATCACCACCGGTGGATCACACCTCTCAGATTTTCTTATCTCAGTGCACTGTAACAAAAACGAAAACAGACATAACCAACAAAATACTACTAAAATAACACAAACTAGGGCCCGTTGCAGACATGTCCAAGCATAAAACTATCCCTCTCTCGCTTACGAGAAAGCACACAAGCCAAAGCTCACTGATAACATCAAGCTAGCGCTAAGCTAAAACCAAACAATCAACCAGAAATTCACAGGAATATTTTGCTTCCTGCCGGGACAATATTGTGTGGGAATGAGAACCTCAGGTGCCGTAACTCCTTTTATTCCTCCTTGAATTAAATCTCAATCACAGAAAATGCCGTACTCCAACCTAAACTTACACTATTAATTCATCATTTTTCACTCTGTGCCACTGTTCCTCATCAGGGCTGTGTGAAGCACAGCAAAGAATTCATTCAAGGCCTTGAGCCATAAACAGACATCACGCACAGACATTGTTTTCATAACCAAACCGTTTTAGAGCTTATTCCTAAAATCTACATAAATGCCCTCTAGGTGACATATAACACATTCTAAGTATCAATGGTAATCAATGGCTCCTCATAAAAATTATGCATTGGGATGTTTGTGTGCAGCATTTTGCATATCAGCATAAGCAAAGCATTCTTCATTGCATCAGCGTGTATGTGTGTATGTGTGTGCATCACTTCTCAGTGAATCATCATTCCAATGTGTGTGTGTGTGTGTGTGTGTGTGTGTGTGTGTGTGTGTGTGTGTGTGTGTGTTTGTTTCTCTTCATTCTGAGTCAGTGCATATAGATGTGTGTGTTTGTGTGGGTGTTCGTGTTCATCACTTTCCTGTTCTGGTGTTCTGAAGCATGCCCTGGGGTCCTGCCCTCCTCCTTTTCAGTTTGTTTGCGACCATTGCTGCTGCTGCTGCTCAAAGTTCAGTCCGTCCTGGTTCTGACCCCAATTGGGGCAGTCCTTTCTCCAGTGTCCATGCTCACCGCAGGTGAAAACCTGCATCTTCTCCTGTGTTTTTTGTCCATTCTGAGGTGCCTTCTGTCCTCAGTTACTCCTTCTGTCTCGGTCACGCCCTTTTTGCTGCCCGATCATCCGTGTTGGTCCATCACTGTCCTGCACAGTGTAAATGCAGAGTTATCAGGGTCAGCATTCTTTTGCTCAGCCTTACTTTTCCTTCGGGCTTGGCGGGCGTCTCGTCACAGCTCTGTCAGCTGACGCAGTCTGGGAATTTTCCCCTGTGTAGTGAAACGGGCCTTAGGTTTAGTGCTCTCCGTCTCTGCTGCATGAGATCGCATTCCTGCAGCACTGTTGACTTTTTCAGGTTGTTGTTGTGGGTCCAGCTGTTACAGCATTTGGTCAGTGTCACGTATGGGGGAGAGCAGGAGTCCAGTCAGCCTCGGCTTTCAGGGCCGGCAAAGCAGCCTGTAATTAAATATATAGAGAAAAACAAAAAACAAAAACAGACAAAAAACAAAAGCAAACGAACAGGAAAATGATGTTGTGTTGGCTGTATTACAACGAGAGGGGAGAAACACCGGGACCAGGCCCTGTGTCAGCCTTCTCTCCCCCTTTTTTTTGTTTTTTCTCTCCCGATATAATCAACTCCTAACCCACCAAGTTGACAGGACAACATGCACCTGTTAAAATTCTTAAGATCATGTTTAAAAGCCCAAAAAGAAATTTTCTTTCATTCAGTAATCACTTGTATCAATCAATCAGCAGAAAACATGTCACAATTTGAATCTTTTAACCCCTAAATTTGTCATGTCTTCACTGGTTGGTCAGACCAGTGTCTTTTTCTTTGAAGTTAAATTGTTGTCCTGCAACCCAGAGAGTTTATTTGTCAGTAATGTATTTATCCTTTAACAACAGATGTATGTTAAGTTTCGCTGCTTTAGCCTTGCTGGAAAATCTTCACGTGTTCATGAGTGTAAGCTGTTTCTTCATTGCGTGAGTGTGCATTTGTAGGCAGGCAACTTAATTTTATCTTTTTCTCAAACTAGGCGTTACCTTAAAAGGAGCCTTTCTCTCAGATTTCTCTGCTTGTGTGTGTTTTTGTTTCACCTTTTTGTTGTGATGCTCCGGACGCCTTCCCAACCTCCACAAGTCCGTTGGCCCCAATTTTATGTGTTAAAACTTCTCTTAATTTCTCCTCTAATTCTCTCCTTGCTGATGTCTGTTTCACAGCTGCTGATTCGTGCTGGGTGTGGTTCCCATTACCTATAATTTTGCTTCGGCCGCTGTGCTTGTGGGGGCAGTTGGTCCAGGTCCGCAGCTTCCTGTATTAACACACTAAGAGATTTATTTAATTTCATTTTCATCACTGTTAAACAGATAAGCAGGCAACACGCCTACCTTGACAGCGTCATAATTCTCCACTACACACCTCTTACTATCTCTCTTTTTTATTTTTTTATTTTTATTACACCACAGAGTAATACACCCAATTATGCCCGTCTATCTCTATGTGGCTCCAAATTCCCTCTTTATTTAATTTCACACTCGTCAGGGGACAGGCACACAAGAATTTCAACCACTGAAACGAGGAATTCAACCTTTTTATATTTCTTTACTAATCTAGACTCAACCTTTGTTCGCAAAATGTGTCTTGTTCTAGTCCGGAATAAATGTGAACCCGTGATTACACGGCCGTTCCAGTGTTATTTCCGTAGCTAATGCGGGAGTCCTCAGTTCCCAAGTTGCCACCTTGGCATCCAGACGCCGCTGGGCCTGGCCGCGCGTCCACGACCAGGAGGGTCGCCACACCTTGAACAAAATTATTTCCACAGGTACACTAGGCATCAACCTTTGATCCTAAAATGTGTCTTTGCTCTAGCGTCCTCCTAATCAAACACATCAACCGTCACTGTCACTGTGTTCACGCTTCACACTCACAAAAAACACACTCAGAGCGCGCCTCACTCACACTCAAAACAACACCTAGAGCGCGCTTTACACACAAGACAGCACCCAGAGCGCGCTTCGCAGCTTCGCAGCTTCGCACACACTCACTCAGAGCGCGCCTTCACACACACACACACACAACACTTTTCCTCAGCGGGAATTTTACACAGAAACCTCTGAGCTCAACTATTCTAAAACCTAACAGAGAATTATGGATTTGATCAACTGGTCTCTGAACGCTATTGACACCCTCTTCTCAACGAGAAGTCTGGGCTCGGGAGAGCCCGAGTGCCCTGGAGGGACTTTCCCTGCTGGATACACGATGGATGGGTGGCAAACCTGGAGGATCTTGTGCCTGGCGGGACTGTCTATCGAGGACGCTGAGGATATTTACCTATTCGGAACCATGATAACAGGGTTCTTGCTGATCGGAGCTGGCTTGGCCCTGACTTATCGGAGAAATAAGAGAGCGGAACCAGCTGTTCAAACCCCCCCTAAGCTGACCGCTGGAATTGAAGCGATGGGACGAGGCGCGGCCTCCCACACCGAACGCAGCATGGTTAACACCTTGGAGACGCTTACAGCTGCCGTGAAGACTCAAACTAACACCATTGAGCGTATGATGGGATACATCAGAGAGGGGCCTGCTCACAATAACACCCTTGAGCGAAAGTTGGATAACATCGCAGAACGGCTCACTGCAGCTGTGGGGTCTCAGAACCAAAAGAATGACAACACCACGGAACAGAAGCTTGATACCATCATGGGGAGGCTCGCAGCGCTCCAACGGGAAATCGAGGCCCCAGTGTCAGAGTGCTAAATTCGCTGCTCGCATAAAGGAGAAATCAACAATATTCTACATTTGGACACCACGGCGCCAGCTGCTAGGCCCAAGGCTGGAGCCCACCAAAACAACTCCCTGATAACGACTGTGTGATGACTATTCTTCCCATCCCATGAAGGACACCTGGATCGGCTGGAGGACTGTTTACTTAGCCTGATACAGCGAAGGACACTGTCTCAGCTGAACTATGGACACGCACACACATACACTTACACTGATAAGCACGCACTCATCCCCCTCCCTTCCAAACGCCTTCGATGCTTGTTCCTGCGGGGGAAGGCAGCGGGTCTGCGTGCCGCGCTGAAATGATAGCATGGTGCAGGACGACTGCTGTGTTCCTTCGAATCACCCCCCACCCCCCTATCCATCCCCTGTGGCTTGTCATGTGCTCTGATGTTGTGATGTGGTCCGACGTCACATCATGTCCTGCCTGCCACCCACACTCGACCCGCTCCAGTTTGCATACAGAGCTAACAGATCAACTGAAGATGCCATTGCTACAACGCTCCACACCACCATCTCTCACCTGGAAGTGCAGGGCCGTTACGCCAGGCTGCTCTTTGTTGACTTTAGCTCTGCTTTCAATACGATACTCCCGGACAGACTAATAGATAAACTGCTGGAAATTGGACTTCCTTCCACCACCTGCCGCTGGATCAGAGACTTCCTCTCAGACAGAGAGTCAGAGTGGGGCCTCATCTTTCCTCAGCCCTCAGCCTCAACACCGGCTCTCCACAAGGCTGTGTACTGAGTCCCCTACTGTACACTCTGTACACACATGACTGTGTTAGTTCCCACCCATACAACACAGTCATCAAGTTTGCAGATGATACCACTGTGGTGGGGCTCATCTCAGGGGGAGATGAGACTGCATACAGAGCTGAAGTTCAGAGGCTGTCAGATTGGTGTGCAGACAACAACCTGGACCTCAATACCACCAAAACAAAAGAACTGGTAGTTGACTTCAGAAGGAGGAAGTCCGAGCTGCAGCCTGTCAGCATCAACGGGGAGTGCGTGGAAAGGGTCTCCAGTTTCAAGTTTCTGGGTGTGCACATAGACACAGACCTCCAATGGAGCTCTAACACCTCTGCGGTCTTAAAGAAGGCCCAACAGCGTCTCCACTTTCTGAGAATCCTCAGAAAAATGGACCTGAAGAAGGAGCTGATGACCGTCTTCTACCGCTGCTCCATTGAAAGTGTGCTGACATATTGCATCGGTGTGTGGTTCTCCAGCTGCACCACAGCACACAGAAAGGCACTCCAGAGGGTCATCAACATGGCCCAAAAAATCATTGGACATCCTCTTCCCTCCCTGAAGGACCTGTACAGCACTCGCTGTCTCAAGAGGGCACGCAGCATCCTACGGGACTGCACACACCCAGGACACCGGGTGTTTAAGCTGCTGCCGTCTGGCAGGAGGTTCAGGCTGCTGAGGTCCCGAACAAATAGACTCAAGGACAGCTTTTACAACAGGGCAATAGCCCTGATCAATGTAAATAGCTGACCTGACTGGATACCTCCCTGGACTTTTTAGGGGGAGGTAACAATGTTTAAAACGATAACAATAATATTTATATTTATAACAAGGTGCAATAATAATTAATGTGCAATAATAACAGTGTGCAATACACATACACTTATTCTTCTTTTTTATACTAAGTTAATATACTGTGTTGTGTTGTTTGTTACGTTGTGATGTGTCATATCGTGTCGTGTTGTGTTATATGTAGTGCCGACGTAGGACAGTTTTTCCAATTTCATTGTACTACTGTACTATGTATGACTGTGCAATGACAATAAAGAGTTATCTTATCTTATCTTATCTTATCTTATCTTATCTTATCTTAATGTGCTCTCTGTGCAGAGGAGTTTTTTTTGTTTCCTGTTCTCATGCTGTCCTCCCATAGGTTGCCCAGCGTGTGAAGAGGTCTCTTTTTTTCCTCTTGTACTTTTCCCAATGTTGTGTAATTTTTTCAGTGTTATTCTCCCAACGCTGCCGATCTCCGACTGTATTCCCATGTGATGTCTTGTTGTTGTGTGTGTAAGTCGGGGGGGGGGGTCCTATTCCTCTGTGGGGCAACCTGCATATGGCCAATAAAGCATTCATTCATTCATTCATTCATTCATTAGATCTTCTTAAAGCACACTGCACCATAGACCAAAATACCCCTTTCTCTGCGCTTATGACCGCCACAACGGGGCAAAGTCGCATCATAAAAGTGATGCTTGCATCCCCGAAGTTATACCCGACATCATAAACCAGGTTTTGCTCTATGTACTTCTTGGCAAGTAAAATTTTACTTTGTTTTATGACCGCAGCCCTTAAAAAACTCGACTGACGCCACAAACCACCGTCAAACCTCTATTCAATGTACTAAAACTAGCACCAACCACTACTGCACTTCACGGCCGCACCACCGGAACACGGCCGTATCATAAACCAAACCTACGGACGTGTTTCGCTCTCGCGTTGCCAGCGTTCAACTGCACCGTGAGCCAGCATCTGCTTTTCCTTAAATCAACTTCTATTTCATAGCCGGCAAGAGCCAGGACGTAACCGACACCATAAACAAACTTCAAACCTCGACTTCAATGTACTGAACTAATGGCCGCGTCTTCAGAAGAAATTCTAATGTATTATTGCTACAGAAGCCAGTATTAGACAAAATTAAATGTGGAAGGTAAAGTGGCTGCAACTAGTCCAACGTAGTATGTTATTAGTATCTCGGTAGAAGCAGTTTACTGCAACTAGTCCAACGTAGTATGTTATTAGTATCTCGGTAGAAGCAGTTTATTTAACACACTGGAATTCAGCCTCAACTTATGTTGTTAGTATCTTGCGCCAAAAACCAGACACCGACAAATTTAATGTGAAAATACATGTGACTCAGTGAACAGATTAATTTGGAAAGCCCAATATGCACATTTGGTATTTATAATACAACAGGCTGTGCTTACCTTTTTATATTTGGACCGGTCCTCTGTTCACCTCGCCCCACGATCTCACCAAAAGCCAAATCTGCACTTCCTCAGGACACCAAAGATCCGGGTCACACGGCACCAAGTTGTTGAAATCTCCCAATTCTTTGAATCTTTGGGCTGAAGGAAGGACAATACTTGGTGTATTTATGCTCAATCAACAATCATTTATTTCCATACAATTCAACACTTAAGAGCATAAGGACCATCATGATGGGGAGACATGCCTGAAGAGGGTCACAGCAAGTCTCAAAATGGTGATGTCATGAACCGAAGTTCCGAGCGCAGGCAGGACCCAGTAGCAGAACACACTCACTAGGGTATGAGCGAATAAAGAAAGTAATTTTTATTGAAACTAAAGGTGTCCCGTGAGGGTAGCCAGAAAAACAACGGATGAAACCAGACGAAACCGAGGGACCGCACAGGGAACGCCGAGAGCGGGGCTGTGAGAGGCTGTAAAACAAAAAGAGAGACAGATTACTGGGGTGCGGAAAAAAGGCAGCATACGAGGGAAGGTGGAGTGTGCGTCTCACGGTGATAGCCGGGCCGAGTAAACCAGAGGGGGGTGGAGCTCCAAAAAGGGGTCGAGACGGCGAAGCTGAATGTGAACCAAATCCCAGGCGGACAGGTGGACAGGCAGGTGGCTCGAAAAAAACACGCCGAGTTGTGATCTGGGTACACAGGGAAAAAAAAACAGTGTTAGGTCTGATGGAGAGTTTGTCATACGAGTTCTTTTCCGCAGGCGTACGTTACCGCTGAGAGGCGACTACGGACTGGCGTGGAGCAGCAGGTAGGGCAGGATTAAATAGTCCACCTGGTGATCGCCTGGGATGGGATGCAGGTGTGGGGTTAGCAGCCACGCTCGTGGGCGTGGACATCCCAGCAGCACCCCGGACGCCGGGCCGCGGACCATGACAGGTGATGGGTTGCTCAGCTTTTTATAGTCTCTAGTGGCCCCCATCTAGTCGTAAAAGCCAAAACATCACATTCTTTCTCTGTTACAGCGCCTAAGTTATGACCTCGGCAGTTGTTTCTCTGCTTTCTGTAAGGTGGGGGTATGGAATGTGGTCTGTCTATCTCCCCTGTCTTAGACACAGAGTCTCCTGCTTACAATCTTCTCTTCATGATTCAACAATTAAGCATGTAAGACATTCACAGCAGATCAAGGATACAGAGTGATGCACACTTGTCTAATAAACTAATAAGTGAATATGTTCTTTTAACTCAAAAGTATAACGAGAACTAAACTACATACAGCTCACACACTCTATATTAAAGGGTATAATATGATCTACAGCAGTATTCTAATTCAACTACTTTGATTACATGTATAAGGTAACATATAATAACAGAATAGTCTAATACACCACAGGCCCTGGTGTGGTGATGATGGCCTCTTAGGAAGAACTGTCCCTGGTGTAATTTGGATTGCCTCATCCAACAGTACGGGCCTTGGTGTGGTGAAGATGGCCTCATCCAGCACCACATGCCCTGGTGTGGTGATGATGGCCTCACAGGAAGCACTTTCCCTGGTGTAATGTGGATGGCCTCATCCAACAACACTGGCCCTGGTGAAATGTGGATGGTATTGGCCAGCACCACAGGAAGCACAGGCCCTTGTGTAATGTAGATGGCCTCAGAAAGCAGTACAGGCCCTGGTGTGGTGAAGATGGCCTCACAGGTAGCACTGGATCTGGTGTAATGTTGATGGCATCAGGCAGTAGCACAGACCCTGGTCTGGTGAAGATGGTCTCAGACAGAAAGCACAGGCCCTGATGTGGTGATGATGGCCTCACAGGAAGCACTGGCAGCGGTGTAATGTGGATGGCCTCAGCCAACAACACTGACCCTGGTGAAATGTGGATGGCATCATCCAGCAACACAAGCCCTGGTGAAATGTGGATGGTTTCGGACAGCACCACATGCCCTGGTGTAATATGGATGGCATGAGCTAGCAACGCAAGCCCTGGTGAAATCAGGATGGTATCAGCCAGAAGCACAGGCCCTGGTGTGGTTATTATGGCCTCACACGGAGCAGTGGCCCTGGTGCAATGTGGATGGCCTCAGCCAGCAACGCAGGCCTTTGTATATTGTGGATGGGATCAGCCACCAACACAGGCCCTGGTAAAATGTAAATGTCCTCAGCCAGTAGCACAGGCCCTGTTGTAATGTGGATGGCCTCATCTAACAACACTGTCCTTGATTAAATGTGCATGATATCGGTCAGCAGCACAGGGCCAGGTGTAATGTGGATGGCATCAATGAGCAGCAGAGGCCCTGGTGCGGTGATGATGGCCTCACAGGAAGCACTGTCCCTGGTGTAATGTGGATGGCCTCATCCAACACCACTGGCACTGGTGAAATGTGGATGGCATTAGCCATGACCACAGGCCCTGGTGAAATGTAGTTGGCCTCAGCCATGACCACAGGCCCTGGTGAAATTTAAATGTCCTCAGCCAGTAGCACATGCCCTGTTGTAATGTGGAAGCCATCAACGAGTAGCACAGGCCTGATGTAAAGTGGATGGCATTAGCCAGCAACGCAAGCCCTGGTGAAATCAGGATGGTATCAGCCAGAAGCACAGGCCCTGGTGAAATGTGAATATGACCTCACACGGAGCAGTGGCCCTGGTGCAATGTGGATGGCCTCAGCAAGCAACGCAGGCCTTTGTATATTGTGGATGGGATCAGCCACCAACACAGGCCCTGGTGAAATGTAGATGTCCTCAGCCAGTAGCACAGGCCCTGTTGTAATGTTGATGGCCTCATCAAACAACACTGTCCCTGGTTAAATGTGCATAATATCGGGCAGCAGCACAGGGCCAGGTGTAATGTGGATAGCATCAATGAGCAGCAGAGGCCCTGGTGGGGTGAAGATGGCCTCACAGGAAGCACTGTCCATGGTGTAATGTGAATGTCCTCAGCCATCACCACTGGCCCTGGTGTACTGTGGATGGCATCAGCCATGACCACAGGCCCTGGTGAAATGTAGTTGGCCTCAGCCATGACCACAGGCCCTGGTGAAATTTAAATGTCCTCAGCCAGTAGCACAGGCCCTGGTGTAATGTGAATGGTCTCAGCCAACACCACTGTCCCTGGTGTAATGCGAATGGCATCAGCCAGTAGCACAGGCCCTTGTGTATTGTGGATGTCATCAGCCAGCAACACAAACCCTGGTGAAATGTGGATGGTATCATCGAGTAGCACAGGCCCTGGTGTAATGTGGATGGCCTTATCCAGCACCACATGCCCTGGTGAATCGTGATGATGGCCTCACAGGAAGCACTTTCCCTCGTGTAATGTGGATGGCCTTATCCAACAACACTGGCCCTGGTGAAATGTGGATGGTATTGGCCAGCACCACAGGAAGCACAGGCCCTTGTGTAATGTAGATGGCCTCAGAAAGCAGTACAGGCCCTGGTGTGGTGAAGATGGCCTCACAGGAAGCAGTGGCCCTGATATAATGTGGATGGCATCAGGCACTAGCAAAGACCCTGGTCTGGTGAAGATGTTCTCACAGGTAGCACTGGATCTGGTGTAAGGTTGATGGCATCAGGCAGTAGCACGGACCCTGGTCTGGTGAAGATGGTCTCAGACAGAAAGCACAGGCCCTTTTGTGCTGAAGACAGCCTCACAGGGAGCACTGGCCCTGGTGAAACATGGATGGCCTCTGCCAGCACCACAGGCCCTGGTGTAGTGATGATGGCCTCACAGGAACCACTGGCAGTGGTGTAATGTGGATGGCCTCATCCAACAACACTGGCCCTGGTGAAATGTGGATGGTATTGGCCAGCACCACAGGCCCTGGCGTAATGTGAAAGTCTTCAGGCAGCAACACAAGCCCTGGTGAAATGTGGATGGTTTCAGAAAGCACCACAGGCCCTGGTGAAATGTGAATGTCCTCAGCCAACACCACTGGCCCTGGTGTAATGTGGATGGCATCAGCCATGACCACAGGCCCTGGTGAAATGTTGTTGGCCTCATCCATGACCACAGGCCCTGGTGAAATGTAAATGTCCTCAGCCAGTAGCACAGGCCCTGTTGTAATGTTGATGGCCTCATCTAACAACACTGTCCCTGGTTAAATGTGCATGATATGGGTAAGCAGCACAGGGCCAGGTGTAATGTGGATGGTATCAATGAGCAGCAGAGGCCCTGGTGAGGTGAAGATGGCCTCACAGGAAGCACTGTCCCTGGTGTAATGTGGATGGTAGAAGCCGGCATCACAGACCGTGATGTAATGTGGATGGCCTCAGCCAACAACAGTGGCCCTGGTGAATTGTGGTTTATATTGGCCAGCAACACAAGCCCTGGTGAAATGTGGATGGTATCATCGAGTAGCACAGGCCCTGGTGTAATGTGGATGGCCTTATCTAGCACCACAGGCCCTGGTGTGGTGATGATGGCCTCTTAGGAAGAACTGTCCCAGGTGTAATTTGGATGGCCTCATCCAACAGTACGGGCCTTGGTGTGGTGAAGATGGCCTCATCCACCACCACATGCCCTGGTGTGGTGATGATGGCCTCACAGGAAACACTTTCCCTCGTGTAATGTGGATGGCCTCAGCCAACAACACTGACCCTGGTGAAATGTGGATGGCATCATCCAGCAACACAAGCCCTGGTGAAATGTGGATTGTTTCGGACAGCATCACATGCCCTGGTGTAATATGGATGGCATGAGCCAGCAACGCAAGCCCTTGTGAAATCAGGATGTATCAGCCAGAAGCACAGGCCCTGGTGTGGTGAATATGGCCTCACACGGAGCAGTGGCCCTGGTGCAATGTGGATGGCCTCAGCCAGCAACGCAGGCCTTTGTATATTGTGGATGGGATCAGCCACCAACACAGGCCCTGGTGAAATGTAAATGTCCTCAGCCAGTAGCACAGGCCCTGTTGTAATGTGGATGGCCTCATCTAACAACACTGTCCTTGGTTAAATGTGCATGATATCGGTCATTAGCACAGGGCCAGGTGTAATGTGGATGGCATCAATGAGCAGCAGAGGCTGTGATTGGGTGAAGATGGCCTCACAGGAAGCACTGTCCCTGGTGTAATGTGAATGTCCTCAGCCAACACCACTGGTCCTGGTGTAATGTGGATGGCATCAGCCATGACCACAGGCCCTGATGAAATGTTGTTGGCCTCAGCCATGACCACAGGCCCTGGTGAAATGTAAATGTCCTCAGCCAGTAGCACAGGCCCTGTTGTAATGTGGATGGCCTCATCTAACAACACGGTCCCTGTTGAAATATAGATGGTATTGGTCAGCACCACACACCATGGTGAAATGTGAATGTCCTTAGCCAACACCACTAGCCCTGGTGAAATGTGCATGATATCTGTCAGCACCCCAGGCCCAGGTGTAATGTGGATGGCCTTATCCAACAGTACGGGCCTTGGTGTGGTGAAGATGGCCTCATCCAACAACACTGGCCCTGGTGAAATGTGGATGGTATTGGCCAGCACCACAGGAAGCACAGGCCCTTGTGTAATGTAGATGGCCTCAGAAAGCAGTACAGGCCCTGGTGTGGTGAAGATGGCCTCACAGGAAGCAGTGGCCCTGATATAATGTGGATGGCATCAGGCACTAGCAAAGACCCTGGTCTGGTGAAGATGTTCTCACAGGTAGCACTGGATCTGGTGTAATGTTGATGACATCAGGCAGTAGCACAGACCCTGGTCTGGTGAAGATGGTCTCAGACAGAAAGCACAGGCCCTTTTGTGCTGAAGACAGCCTCACATGGAGCACTGGCCCTGGTGAAACATGGATGGCCTCAGCCAAAACCACTGGCCCTGGTTTAATGTGGATGGCATCAGCCAGTATCACAGGCCCTTGTGTATTATGGATGATTTCCGACAGCACCACATGCCCTGGAGTAATGTGGATGGCATCAACGAATAGCACATGCCCCGGTGTAATGTAGATGCCATGAGCAAGCAACGCAGGCCCTGGTGTGGTGAAGATGGCCTCACAGGGAGCATTAGCACTGGTGCAATGTGGATGGCCTCAGCCACTAACTAGTGTGTGAGTGTGTGAATGTGTGTGTGAATGAGTGGATGACTGGATATGTAAAGCGCTTTGGGGTCCTTAGGGACTAGTAAAGCGCTATATAAATACAGGCCATTTACCATTTACCATTTCACTAACGCAGGCCCTGGTGTGGTGATGATGGCCTCACAGGAAGCACTGGCAGTGGTGTAATGTGGATGGCATCAGCCATTAGCACAGGCCTTTGTATATTGTGGATGGGATCAGCCACCAATAAAGGCCCTGGTGAAATGTACTTGGCCTCAGCCAAGACCACACACCCTGGTGTAATGTAAATGTCCTAAGCCAGTAGCAAAGGCCCTGGTGTAATGTGAATGATATCGGTCAGCACCACAGGCCCAAGTTTAATGTGGATGGGATCAATGAGCAGCAGAGGCCCTGGTCGGGTGAAGATGGCCTCACAGGAAGCACTGTCCTTGGTGTAATGTGGATGGTAGAAGTCTGCATCACAGGCAGTGATGTAATGTGGATGGCCTCAGCCAAAAGCACAGACCCTGGTGTGGTGAAGATGGCCTCACAGGAAGCACTGTCCCAGGTGTAAAGTGTATGGCCTACACCAACAACAGTGGCCCTGGTGTGGTGAAGATGGCATCAGCCAGTATCACAGGCGCTTGTGTTTTGTGGATGTCATCAGCCAGCAACACAAGCCCTTGGGAAATGTGGATGGTTTCGAACATCACCACAGGCCCGGGGTAATGTGGATGGCATCAACGAGCAGCACAGGCCCTGATGTAATGTGGATGGCATGAGCCAGGAACGCAGGGCCTGGTGAAATGAGGATGGTATCAGCCAGCAGCACAGGCCCTAGTGTGGTTAATCTGACCTCACAGGAGGCAATGTGCCTGGTGTAATGTCCATGGCCTCATCCAACAGTACAGTCCCTGGTGTGGTGAAGATGGCCTCACAGGAAGCCCTGTCCCTGGTGTCATGTGTATGGCCTCCGCCAACAACAGTGGCCCTGGTGAAATATGGATGGTATTGGTCAGCACCACACACCCTGGTGTAATGTGAATGGCCTTAGCCAGTAGCACAGGTCCTTGTGTATTGTGGATCGCATCAGCCAGCAACGCAGACCCTGGTGAAATGAAGATGGCCTCAGCCAGCAAATCAGGCCATGGTGTGGTGAGTATGGCCTCACAGGGAGCACTGGCCCTGGTGTAATGTGGATGGCATCAGCCAGTAGCACATGATCTGGTGTAATGTGGATGGCATGAGCCAGCAATGCAGGCCCTGGTGAAATGAGGATGGTATCAGCAAGCAGCACAGGCCCTGGTGTTGTGAATTCGTCCTCAGAGGGAGCAGTGGCCCTGTTGCAATGTGGATGGCATCATCCAGTAGCACATGCTTTTTTAAATTGTGGATGGGATTGGCCACCAACACAGGCCCTGGTGTAATGTGAATGTCTTCAGCCAGTAGCAGAGGCCCTTGTGTATTGTGGATCGCATAAGCCAGAAACACAAGCCCTGGGGAAATGTGGATGGTATCAACGAATAGCACAGGCCCTGATGTGGTGATTATGGCATCATAGGAAGCACTGGTAGTGGTGTAATCTGGATGGCCTCAGCCAACAACACTGGTCCTGGTAAAATGTGAATGGTATTGGCACAGGCCCTGGTGTAATGTGAATGTCCTCAGCCAACATCAGTGGCCCTGGTGTGATGTGGATGGCATCAGCATGTATCAATGGCCCTTGTGTATTGTGGATGTCGTCAGCCAGTATCACAAGCCCTGGTGAAATGAAGTTGGCCTCACCCAGTAGCACAGGCCCTGGTGAAATGAGGATGGCCTCAGCCAGCAACAAAGGCCCTGGTGTGGTGAAGATGGCCTCACAGGGAGCACTGGCCCTGGTGTAATGTGGATGGCATCAGCCATTAGCACAGGCCTTTGTATATTGTGGATGGGATCAGGCACCAATACAGGCCGTGGTGATATGTAGTTGGCCTCAGCCATGACCACACCCTGGTGTAATGTAAATGTCCTAAGCCAGTAGCAAAGAACCTGGTGTAATGTGAATGACCTTAGCCAACACCACTGGCCATGGTGAAATGTGCCTGGCATCAATGAGTAGCTCAGGCCCTGGTGGGGTGAAGATGGCCTCACAGGAAGCACTGTCCCAGGTGTAAAGTGTATGGCCTACACCAACAACAGTGGCCCTGGTGTGGTGAAGATGGCATCAGTCAGTATCACAGGCCCTTGTGTTTTGTGGATGTCATCAGCCAGCAACACAAGCCCTTGGGAAATGTGGATGGTTTCGAACATCACCACAGGCCCGGGGTAATGTGGATGGCATCAACGAGCAGCACAGGCCCTGATGTAATGTGGATGGCATGAGCCAGGAACGCAGGGCCTGGTGAAATAAGGATGGTATCAGCCAGCAGCACAGGCCCTAGTATGGTTAATCTGACCTCACAGGAGGCAATGTGCCTGGTGTAATGTCCATGGCCTCATCCAACAGTACAGTCCCTGGTGTGGTGAAGATGGCCTCACAGGAAGCCCTGTCCCTGGTGTCATGTGTATGGCCTCCGCCAACAACAGTGGCCCTGGTGAAATATGGATGGTATTGGTCAGCACCACACACCCTGGTGTAATGTGAATGGCCTTAGCCAGTAGCACAGGTCCTTGTGTATTGTGGATCGCATCAGCCAGCAACGCAGACCCTGGTGAAATGAAGATGGCCTCAGCCAGCAAATCAGGCCATGGTGTGGTGAGTATGGCCTCACAGGGAGCACTGGCCCTGGTGTAATGTGGATGGCATCAGCCAGTAGCACATGATCTGGTGTAATGTGGATGGCATGAGCCAGCAATGCAGGCCCTGGTGAAATGAGGATGGTATCAGCAAGCAGCACAGGCCCTGGTGTTGTGAATTCGTCCTCAGAGGGAGCAGTGGCCCTGTTGCAATGTGGATGGCATCATCCAGTAGCACATGCTTTTTTAAATTGTGGATGGGATTGGCCACCAACACAGGCCCTGGTGTAATGTGAATGTCTTCAGCCAGTAGCAGAGGCCCTTGTGTATTGTGGATCGCATAAGCCAGAAACACAAGCCCTGGGGAAATGTGGATGGTATCAACGAATAGCACAGGCCCTGATGTGGTGATTATGGCATCATAGGAAGCACTGGTAGTGGTGTAATCTGGATGGCCTCAGCCAACAACACTGGTCCTGGTAAAATGTGAATGGTATTGGCACAGGCCCTGGTGTAATGTGAATGTCCTCAGCCAACATCAGTGGCCCTGGTGTAATGTGGATGGCATCAGCATGTATCAATGGCCCTTGTGTATTGTGGATGTCGTCAGCCAGTATCACAAGCCCTGGTGAAATGAAGTTGGCCTCACCCAGTAGCACAGGCCCTGGTGAAATGAGGATGGCCTCAGCCAGCAACAAAGGCCCTGGTGTGGTGAAGATGGCCTCACAGGGAGCACTGGCCCTGGTGTAATGTGGATGGCATCAGCCAGTAGCACAGACCTTTGTATATTGTGGATGAGATCAGGCACCAATACAGGCCGTGGTGATATGTAGTTGGCCTCAGCCATGACCACACCCTGGTGTAATGTAAATGTCCTAAGCCAGTAGCAAAGAACCTGGTGTAATGTGAATGACCTTAGCCAACACCACTGGCCATGGTGAAATGTGCCTGGCATCAATGAGTAGCTCAGGCCCTGGTGGGGTGAAGATGGCCTCACAGGAAGCACTGTCCCTGGTGTAATGTGGACGGTAGAAGCTGGAATCACAGGCCGTGATGTAATGTGGATGGCCTCAGCCAACAACAGTCGCCCTGATGAAATATGGATGGTATTGCCCAGCACCAACGGCCCTGGTGTAATGTGAATGTCCTCAGCCAGTAGCACAGGCCGATGTGTATTGTGGATCGCATCAGCCATCAACACGAGCACTGGTGAAATGTGGATGTTATTGGCACAGCAAAGTCGCTGGTGCAGTGTGGATTGCATCAGCCAGTGGCACAGGCTCTGGTAAAAATGTGAATGGTAACGGCCAATACCACAGGCCCTTGTGTAATGTGCATGGCATCAATGAGTAGCTCAGGCCCTGGTGAAATGTAATTGGCCTAAGTCTGAAACACAGGGCCTGGTGAAATGTGGATGGTCTCAGGTATAAGCACAGGATGGCCTAATCTAACAATACTGGCACTGGTAAAATGTGCATGATATCGGCGCATATAACAGGAAAAGCAAGGAACGCACTATCTTAACGACAGAAAGAGTTTTTGTACAACTTCATATAAATAGGTGTAACTTTTGATAGAACACTCAGACACACATGTTCATGGATTTATTTTGTAGAATTCAATTTCCCCGTGCTGGACAAACAGGTTTTGCAGCTGTTTGAGCTAAGATTTTCAAGTTATTCACATAATGAAAACCTATACTTTGTGTCGGGCGAGTTCCCCTTTCAAATGCATGTAATAGTCAGAAACGCACTAACGTGGTGAAATAAAGCGTTTTTAATGGTCTTCATACAGACCGCTGTAACTTTTGATAGAAGACTCAGAAATACATATTCATGGCTTTATCTTATAGAATTCAATATCCCCGTGCTGGGCAAAAAGGTTTTGCAGCTGTTTGAGCTAAGATTTTCAAGTTATTCACAAAATGAAAACTACTTTGTGTAGGGTGAGAACTCCATTCAAAATGCATGTAATAGCGAGAAACGCACTGTCTTGACAAAAGAAAGCGTTTTTGTACAATTTCATATAAATAGGTGTAACTTTTGATAGAAGACTCAGAAATACATATTTATGGCTTTATCTTATAGAATTCAATATCCCCGTGCTGGGCAAACAGGTTTTGCAGCTGTTTGAGCTGAGATGTTAAAGTTATTCACATAATGAAAACCTATACTTTGTTTCGTGTGAGAACTTCATTCAAATGCATGTAATAGCGAGAAACTCACTGTCTTGACAAAAGAAAGCGTTTTTGTACAACTTCATATAAATAGGTGTAACTTTTGATAGAAGACTCAGAAATACATATTTATGGCTTTATCTTATAGAATTCAATATCCCCGTATTGAGCAAAATGGTTTTGCAGCTGTTTGAATTAAGATTTTCAAGTTATTCACAAAATGAATACCTATACTTTGTGTCGGGCGAGAACTCCATTCAAATGCATGTAATAGTCAGAAACGCACTGTCTTGGCGAAATAAAGCGTTTTTGCACAACTTCATATAAATAGCTGTAACTTTTGATAGAAGATTCAAAAATACATATTTATGGCTTTATCTTATAGAATTCAATATCCCCGTGCTGGGCAAACAGGCTTTGCAGCTGTTTGAGCTAAGATTTTCAAGTTATTCACATAATGAAAACCTATACTTTGTGTCGGGCGAGAACTCCATTCAAATGCAAGTAATAGCGAGAAAAGCACTAACGTGGTGAAATAAAGCGTTTTTCATGGTCTTCATAAAGACATTTGTAACTTTTGATAGAAGACTCAGAAATACATATTTATAGCTTTATCTTATAGAATTCAATATCCCCGTGCTGGGCAAACAGGTTTTGCAGATGTGTGAGCTAAGATTTTCAAGTTATTCACATAATGAAAACCTATACTTTGTGTTGGGCGAGAACTCCATTCAAATGCATGTAATCGTCAGAAACGCACTGTCTTGGCGAAATAAAGCGTTTTTGTACAACTTCATATAAATCGGTGTAACGTTTGATAGAAGACTCAGAAATACATATTTATGGCTTTATCTTATAGAATTCAATATCCCCGTGCTGGGGAAACAGGTTTTGCAGCTGTTTGAGCTGAGATTTTCAAGTTATTCACAAAATGAAAACTACTTTGTGTCGGGCGAGAACTCCATTCAAATGCATGTAATAGCGAGAAAAGAACTAACGTCGTGAAATAAAGCGTTTTTCATGGTCTTCATAAAGACATTTGTAACTTTTGATAGAAGACTCAGAAATACATATTTATGGCTTTATCTTATAGAATTCAATATCCCCGTGCTGGGCAAACAGGTTTTGCAGCAGTGTGAGCTAAGATTTTAAAATTATTCACATAATGAAAACCTATACTTTGTGTTGGGCGAGAACTCCATTCAAATTTTGATAATCGTCAGAAACGCACTGTCTTGGCGAAATAAAGCGTTTTTGTACAACTTCATATAAATCGGTGTAACTTTTGATAGAAGACTCAGAAATACATATTTATGGCTTCATCTTACAGAATTAAATTTCCCCGTGCTGGGCAAAAAGGTTTTGCAGCTATTTGAGCTAAGATGTTAAAGTTACATAATGAAAACCTATACTTTGTTTTGGGCGAGAACTCCATTCAAATGCATGTAATCGTCAGAAACGCACTGTCTTGGCGAAATAAAGCGTTTTTGTACAACTTCATATAAATCGGTGTAACTTTTGATAGAAGACTCAGAAATACATATTTATGGCTTTATCTTATATAATTCAATATCCCCGTATCGAGCAAAGAGGTTTTGAAGCTGTTTGAATTAAGATTTTCAAGTTATTCACAAAATGAATACCTATACTTTGTGTTGGGCGAGAACTCCATTCAAATGCATGTAATCGTCAGAAACGCACTGTCTTGGCGAAATAAAGCGTTTTTGTACAACTTCATATAAATCGGTGTAACGTTTGATAGAAGACTCAGAAATACATATTTATGGCTTTATCTTATAGAATTCAAGGTCCCCGTGCTGGGCAAACAGGTTTTGCAGCAGTTTGAGCTGAGATGTTAAAGTTATTCACATAATGAAAAGCTATACTTTGTGTCGGGCGAGAACTCCATTCAAATGCATGTAATAGCGAGAAACGCACTGTCTTGGCGAAATAAAGCATTTTGTACAACTTCATATAAATCGGTGTAACTTTTGATAGAAGACTCAGAAATACATATTTATGGCTTTATCTTATAGAATTCAATATCCCCGTGCTGGGCAAACAGGCTTTGCAGCTGTTTGAGCTGAGATGTTAAAGTTATTCACATAATGAAAACCTATACTTTGTGTCGGGCGAGAACTCCATTCAAATGCATGTAATAGCGAGAAAAGCACTAACGTGGTGAAATAAAGCGTTTTTCATGGTCTTCATAAAGACATTTGTAACTTTTGATAGAAGACTCAGAAATACATATTTATGGCTTTATCTTATAGAATTCAATATCCCCGTGCTGGGCAAACAGGTTTTGCAGCAGTGTGAGCAAAGATTTTCAAGTTATTCACATAATGAAAACCTATACTTTGTTTCGTGTGAGAACTTCATTCAAATGCATGTAATAGCGAGAAACTCACTGTCTTGACAAAAGAAAGCGTTTTTGTACAACTTCATATAAATAGGTGTAACTTTTGATAGAAGACTCAGAAATACATATTTATGGCTTTATCTTATAGAATTCAATATCCCCGTGCTAGGCAAAAAGGCTTTGCAGCTGTTTGAGCTGAGATGTTAAAGTTATTCACATAATGAAAACCTATACTATACTCTGTTTCGTGCGAGTTCCCCATTCAAATGCATGTAATCGTCAGAAACGCACTGTCTTGGCGAAATAAAGCGTTTTTGTACAACTTCATATAAATCGGTGTAACTTTTGATAGAAGACTCAGAAATACATATTTATGGCTTTATCTTATAGAATTTAATATCCCCGTGCTGGGCAAAGTGGTTTTGCAGCAGTTTGAGCTGAGATGTTAAAGTTATTCACATAATGAAAACCTATACTTTGTGTTGGGCGAGAACTCCATTCAAATGCATGTAATCGTCAGAAACGCACTGTCTTGGCGAAATAAAGCGTTTTTGTACAACTTCATATAAATCGGTGTAACGTTTGATAGAAGACTCAGAAATACATATTTATGGCTTTATCTTATAGAATTCAAGGTCCCCGTGCTGGGCAAACAGGTTTTGCAGCAGTTTGAGCTGAGATGTTAAAGTTATTCACATAATGAAAACCTATACTTTGTGTTGGGCGAGAACTCCATTCAAATGCATGTAATAGCGAGAAAAGCACTAACGTGGTGAAATAAAGCGTTTTTCATGGTCTTCATAAAGACATTTGTAACTTTTGATAGAAGACTCAGAAATACATATTTATGGCTTTATCTTATAGAATTCAATATCCCCGTATTGAGCAAACAGGTTTTGCAGCAGTGTGAGCAAAGATTTTCAAGTTATTCACATAATGAAAACCTATACTTTGTTTTGGGCGAGAACTCCATTCAAATGCATGTAATAGCGAGAAACGCACTGTCTTGACAAAAGAAAGCGTTTTTGTACAACTTCATATAAATAGGTGTAACTTTTGATAGAAGACTCAGAAATACATATTTATGGCTTTATCTTATAGAATTCAATATCCCCGTGCTGGGCAAACAGGTTTTGCAGCAGTGTGAGCTAAGATTTTCAAGTTATTCACATAATGAAAACCTATACTTTGTGTTGGGCGAGAACTCCATTCAAATGCATGTAATAGCGACAAACGCACTGTCTTGAGAAAAGAAAGCGTTTTTGTACAACTTCATATAAATAGGTGTAACTTTTGATAGAAGACTCAGAAATACATATTTATGGCTTTATCTTATAGAATTCAATATCCCCGTGCTAGGCAAACAGGCTTTGCAGCTGTTTGAGCTGAGATGTTAAAGTTATTCACAAAATGAAAACCTATACTTTGTGTCGGGCGAGAACTCCATTCAAATGCAAGTAATCGTCAGAAACGCACTGTCTTGGCGAAATAAAGCGTTTTTGTACAACTTCATATAAATCGGTGTAACGTTTGATAGAAGACTCAGAAATACATATTTATGGCTTTATCTTATAGAATTCAAGGTCCCCGTGCTGGGCAAACAGGTTTTGCAGCTGTTTGAGCTGAGATGTTAAAGTTATTCACATAATGAAAACCTATACTATACTCTGTTTCGTGCAGGTTCCCCATTCAAATGCATGTAATCGTGAGAAACGCACTGTCTTGGCGAAATAAAGCGTTTTTGTACGATTTCATATAAATAGCTGTAACTTTTGATAGAAGACTCAGAAATACATATTTATGGCTTTATCTTATAGAATTCAATATCCCCGTGCTGGGCAAATAGGTTTTGCAGCTGTTTGAGCTAAGGATTTTCAAGTTATTCACAAAATGATAACTACTTTGTGTCGGGCGAGAACTCCATTCAAATGCATGTAATAGCGAGAAAAGCACTAACGTGGTGAAATAAAGCGTTTTTCATGGTCTTCATAAAGATATTTGTAACTTTTGATAGAAGACTCAGAAATACATATTTATGGCTTTATCTTATAGAATTCAATATCCCCGTGCTGGGAAAACAGGTTTTGCAGCAGTGTGAGCTAAGATTTTCAAGTTATTCACATAATGAAAACCTATACTCTGTTTCGTGCGAGTTCCCCATTCAAATGCATGTAATCGTCAGAAACGCACTGTCTTGGCGAAATAAAGCGTTTTTGTACAACTTCATATAAATCGGTGTAACGTTTGATAGAAGACTCAGAAATACATATTTATGGCTTTATCTTATAGAATTCAAGGTCCCCGTGCTGGGGAAACAGGTTTTGCAGCTGTTTGAGCTAAGATTTTCAAGTTATTCACAAAATGAAAACTACTTTGTGTCAGGCGAGATCTCCATTCAAATGCATGTAATAGCGAGAAAAGCACTGACGTGGTGAAATAAAGCGTTTTTGTACAACTTCATATAAATCGGTGTAACTTTTGATAGAAGACTCAGAAATACATATTTATGGCTTTATCTTATAGAATTCAATATCCCCGTGCTGGGCAAACAGGTTTTTCCAGCAGTGTGAGCTAAGATTTTCAAGTTATTCACATAATGAAAACCTATACTTTGTGTTGGGCGAGAACTCCATTCAAATGCATGTAATAGCGAGAAACGCACTGTCTTGACAAAAGAAAGCGTTTTTGTACAACTTTATATAAATCGGTATAACTTTTGATAGAAGACTCAGAAATACATATTTATGGCTTTATCTTATAGAATTCAATATCCCCGTGCTGGGCAAACAGGTTTTGCAGCAGTGTGAGCTGAGATGTTAAAGTTATTCACATAATGAAAACCTATACTTTGTGTTGGGCGAGAAATCCATTCAAATGCATGTAATAGCGAGAAACGCACTGTCTTGACAAAAGAAAGCGTTTTTGTACAACTTCATATAAATCGGTGTAACTTTTGATAGAAGACTCAGAAATACATATTTATGGCTTTATCTTATAGAATTCAATGTCCCCGTGCTGGGCAAACAGGTTTTGCAGCAGTGTGAGCTAAGATTTTCAAGTTATTCACATAATGAAAATCTATACTTTGTGTCGGGCGAGAACTCCATTCAAATGCATGTAATAGCGAGAAACGCACTGTCTTGACAAAAGAAAGCGTTTTTGTACAACTTCATATAAATCGGTGTAACTTTTGATAGAAGACTCAGAAATACATATTTATGGCTTTATCTTATATAATTCAATATCCCCGTATCGAGCAAAGAGGTTTTGAAGCTGTTTGAATTAAGATTTTCAAGTTATTCACAAAATGAATACCTATACTTTGTGTCGGGCGAGAACTCCATTCAAATGCATGTAATCGTCAGAAACGCACTGTCTTGGCGAAATAAAGCATTTTGTACAACTTCATATAAATCGGTGTAACTTTTGATAGAAGACTCAGAAATACATATTTATGGCTTTATCTTATAGAATTCAATATCCCCGTGCTGGGCAAACAGGCTTTGCAGCTGTTTGAGCTGAGATGTTAAAGTTATTCACATAATGAAAACCTATACTTTGTGTCGGGCGAGAACCTCATTCAAATGCATGTAATAGCGAGAAAAGCACTAACGTGGTGAAATAAAGCGTTTTTCATGGTCTTCATAAAGACATTTGTAACTTTTGATAGAAGACTCAGAAATACATATTTATGGCTTTATCTTATATAATTCAATATCCCCGTGCTGGGCAAACAGGTTTTGCAGCAGTGTGAGCTAAGATTTTCAAGTTATTCACATAATGAAAACCTATACTTTGTTTCGTGCGAGAACTTCATTCAAATGCATGTAATAGCGAGAAACGCACTGTCTTGACAAAAGAAAGCGTTTTTGTACAACTTCATATAAATCGGTGTAACTTTTGATAGAAGACTCAGAAATACATATTTATGGCTTTATCTTATAGAATTCAATATCCCCGTGCTAGGCAAACAGGTTTTGCAGCTGTTTGAGCTGAGATGTTAAAGTTATTCACAAAATGAAAACCTATACTATACTCTGTTTCGTGCGAGTTCCCCATTCAAATGCATGTAATAGCGAGAAACGCACTGTCTTGACAAAAGAAAGCGTTTTTGTACAACTTCATATAAATCGGTGTAACTTTTGATAGAAGACTCAGAAATACATATTTATGGCTTTATCTTATATAATTCAATATCCCCGTATCGAGCAAAGAGGTTTTGAAGCTGTTTGAATTAAGATTTTCAAGTTATTCACAAAATGAATACCTATACTTTGTGTTGGGCGAGAACTCCATTCAAATGCATGTAATCGTCAGAAACGCACTGTCTTGGCGAAATAAAGCGTTTTTGTACAACTTCATATAAATCGGTGTACCTTTTGATAGAAGACTCAGAAATACATATTTATGGCTTTATCTTATAGAATTCAATATCCCCGTGCTGGGCAAACAGGCTTTGCAGCTGTTTGAGCTGAGATGTTAAAGTTATTCACATAATGAAAACCTATACTTTGTGTCGGGCGAGAACTCCATTCAAATGCATGTAATAGCGAGAAAAGCACTAACGTGGTGAAATAAAGCGTTTTTCATGGTCTTCATAAAGACATTTGTAACTTTTGATAGAAGACTCAGAAATACATATTTATGGCTTTATCTTATATAATTCAATATCCCCGTGCTGGGCAAACAGGTTTTGCAGCAGTGTGAGCTAAGATTTTCAAGTTATTCACATAATGAAAACCTATACTTTGTGTTGGGCGAGAACTCCATTCAAATGCATGTAATAGCGAGAAACGCACTGTCTTGACAAAAGAAAGCGTTTTTGTACAACTTCATATAAATAGCTGTAACTTTTGATAGAAGACTCAGAAATACATATTTATGGCTTTATCTTATAGAATTCAATATCCCCGTGCTGGGCAAACAGCTTTTTCCAGCAGTGTGAGCTAAGATTTTCAAGTTATTCACATAATGAAAACCTATACTTTGTGTTGGGCGAGAAATCCATTCAAATGCATGTAATAGCGAGAAACGCACTGTCTTGAGAAAAGAAAGCGTTTTTGTACAACTTCATATAAATCGGTGTAACTTTTGATAGAAGACTCAGAAATACATATTTATGGCTTTATCTTATAGAATTCAATATCCCCGTGCTACGCAAACAGGCTTTGTAGCTGTTTGAGCTGAGATGTTAAAGTTATTCACAAAATGAAAACCTATACTATACTCTGTTTCGTGCGAGTTCCCCATTCAAATGCATGTAATCGTCAGAAACGCACTGTCTTGGCGAAATAAAGAGTTTTTGTACAACTTCATATAAATCGGTGTAACTTTTGATAGAAGACTCAGAAATACATATTTATGGCTTTATCTTATAGAATTTAATATCCCCGTGCTGGGCAAACAGGTTTTGCAGCAGTTTGAGCTGAGATGTTAAAGTTATTCACATAATGAAAACCTATACTTTGTGTTGGGCAAGAAATCCATTCAAATGCATGTAATAGCGAGAAACGCACTGTCTTGACAAAAGAAAGCGTTTTTGTACAACTTCATATAAATAGCTGTAACTTTTGATAGAAGACTCAGAAATACATATTTATGGCTTTATCTTATAGAATTCAATATCCCCGTGCTGGGCAAACAGGTTTTGCAGCAGTTTGAGCTGAGATGTTAAAGTTATTCACATAATGAAAAGCTATACTTTGTGTCGGGCGAGAACTCCATTCAAATGCATGTAATAGCGAGAAACGCACTGTCTTGACAAAAGAAAGCGTTTTTGTACAACTTCATATAAATAGGTGTAACTTTTGATAGAAGACTCAGAAATACATATTTATGGCTTTATCTTATAGAATTCAATATCCCCGTATTGAGCAAAGAGGTTTTGAAGCTGTTTGAATTAAGATTTTCAAGTTATTCACAAAATGAATACCTATACTTTGTGTCGGGCGAGAACTCCATTCAAATGCATGTAATAGCGAGAAAAGCACTAACGTGGTGAAATAAAGCGTTTTTCATGGTCTTCATAAAGACATTTGTAACTTTTGATAGAAGACTCAGAAATACATATTTATGGCTTTATCTTATAGAATTCAATATCCCCGTGCTGGGCAAACAGGTTTTGCAGCAGTTTGAGCTGAGATGTTAAAGTTATTCACATAATGAAAAGCTATACTTTGTGTCGGGCGAGAACTCCATTCAAATGCATGTAATAGCGAGAAACGCACTGTCTTGACAAAAGAAATCGTTTTTGTACAACTTCATATAAATAGCTGTAACTTTTGATAGAAGACTCAGAAATACATATTTATGGCTTTATTTTATAGAATTCAATATCCCCGTGCTGGGCAAACAGCTTTTGCAGCAGTGTGAGCTAAGATTTTCAAGTTATTCACATAATGAAAACCTATACTTTGTTTCGTGCGAGAACTTCATTCAAATGCATGTAATAGCGAGAAACGCACTGTCTTGAGAAAAGAAAGCGTTTTTGTACAACTTCATATAAATCGGTGTAACTTTTGATAGAAGACTCAGAAATACATATTTATGGCTTTATCTTATAGAATTCAATATCCCCGTGCTAGGCAAACAGGCTTTGTAGCTGTTTGAGCTGAGATGTTAAAGTTACTCACAAAATGAAAACCTATACTATACTCTGTTTCGTGCGAGTTCCCCATTCAAATGCATGTAATCGTCAGAAACGCACTGTCTTGGCGAAATAAAGAGTTTTTGTACAACTTCATATAAATCGGTGTAACTTTTGATAGAAGACTCAGAAATACATATTTATGGCTTTATCTTATAGAATTCAATATCCCCGTGCTGGGCAAACAGGTTTTGCAGCAGTTTGAGCTGAGATGTTAAAGTTATTCACATAATGAAAACCTATACTTTGTGTCGGGCGAGAACTCCATTCAAATGCATGTAATAGCGAGAAACGCACTAACGTGGTGAAATAAAGCGTTTTTGTACAACTTCATATAAATAGGTGTAACTTTTGATAGAAGACTCAGAAATACATATTTATGGCTTTATCTTATAGAATTCAATATCCCCGTATTGAGCAAACAGGTTTTGAAGCTGTTTGAATTAAGATTTTCAAGTTATTCACAAAATGAACACCTATACTTTGTGTCGGGCGAGAACTCCATTCAAATGCATGTAATCGTCAGAAACGCACTGTCTTGGCGAAATAAAGCATTTTGTACAACTTCATATAAATCGGTGTAACTTTTGATAGAAGACTCAGAAATACATATTTATGGCTTTATCTTATAGAATTCAATATCCCCGTGCTGGGCAAACAGGCTTTGCAGCTGTTTGAGCTGAGATGTTAAAGTTATTCACATAATGAAAACCTATACTTTGTGTCGGGCGAGAACTCCATTCAAATGCATGTAATAGCGAGAAAAGCACTAACGTGGTGAAATAAAGCGTTTTTCATGGTCTTCATAAAGACATTTGTAACTTTTGATAGAAGACTCAGAAATACATATTTATGGCTTTATCTTATAGAATGCAATATCCCCGTGCTGGGGAAACAGGTTTTGCAGCAGTGTGAGCTATGATTTCCAAGTTATTCACATAATGAAAACCTATACTTTGTGTTGGGCGAGAACTCCAGTCAAATGCATGTAATAGCGTTTGAATGTATTTCTGAGTCTTCTATCAAAAGTTACAAATGTCTTTATGAAGACCATGAAAAACGCTTTATTTCACCACGTTAGTGCTTTTCTCGCTATTACATGCATTTGAACGGAGTTCTCGCTCGACACAAAGTATAGGTTTTCATTTTGTGAATAACTTGAAAATCTTAATTCAAACAGCTGCAAAACCTGTTTGCCCAGCACGGCGATATTGAATTCTATCAGGCAAAGCCATAAAAATGTATTTCTGAGTCTTCTATCAAAACTTACAAATGTCATTATGAAGACCATGAAAAACGCTTTATTTCACCACGTTAGTGCTTTTCTGACGATTACATGCATTTGAATGGAGTTCTCGCCCGACACAAAGTATAGGTTTTCATTATGTGAATAACTTTAACATCTCAGCTCAAACAGCTGCAAAGCCTGTTTGCCCAGCACGGGGATATTGAATTCTATAAGATAAAGCCATAAATATGTATTTCTGAGTCTTCTATCAAAAGTTACACCGATTTATATGAAGTTGTACAAAAACGCTTTATTTCGCCAAGACAGTGCGTTTCTCGCTATTACATGCATTTGAATGGAGTTCTCGCCCAACACAAAGTATAGGTTTTCATTATGTGAATAACTTTAACATCTCAGCTCAAACAGCTGCAAAACCTGTTTGCCCAGCACGGGGATATTGAATTATATCAGGCAAAGCCATAAAATGTATTTCTGAGTCTTCTATCAAAAGTTAGAAATGTCTTTATGAAGACCATGAAAAACGCTTTATTTCACCACGTTAGTGCTTTTCTCGCTATTATATGCATTTGAATGGAGTTCTCGCCCAACAAAAAGTATAGGTTTTCATTTTGTGAATAACTTGAAAATCTTATCTCAAACAGCTGCAAAACCTGTTTCCCCAGCACGGGGATATTGAATTCTATAAGATAAAGCCATAAATATGTATTTCTGAGTCTTCTATCAAAAGTTACAGCTATTTATATGAAGTTGTACAAAAATGTTTTATTTCGCCAAGACAGTGCGTTTCTGACGATTACATGCATTTGAATGGGGAACTCGCACGAAACAAAGTATAGGTTTTCATTATGTGAATAACTTGAAAATCTTAGCTCACACTGCTGGAAAACCTGTTTGCCCAGCACGGGGATATTGAATTCTATAAGATAAAGCCATAAATATGTATTTCTGAGTCTTCTATCAAAAGTTACAGCTGTCTTTATGAAGACCATGAAAAACGCTTTATTTCACCACGTTAGTGCTTTTCTCGCTATTACATGCATTCTAATGGAGTTCTCGCCCGACACAAAGTATAGCTTTTCATTATGTGAATAACTTGAAAATCTTAGCTCACACTGCTGCAAAACCTGTTTGCCCAGCACGGGGAAATTGAATTCTATAAAATAAAGCCATAAATATGTATTTCTGAGTCTTCTATCAAAAGTAACAGCTATTTATATGAAGTTGTACAAAAACGCTTTCTTTTGTCAAGACAGTGCGTTTCTCGCTATTACATGCATTTGGATGGACTTCTCGCCCGACACAAAGTATAGATTTTCATTTTGTGAATAACTTGAAAATCTTAGCTCAAACAGCTGCAAAACCTGTTTGCTCAACACATGGATATTGAATTCTATCAGGCAAAGCCATAAAAATGTATTTCTGAGTATTCTATCAAAAGTAACAAATGTCTTTATGAAGACCATGAAAAACGCTTTATTTCACCACGTTAGTGCTTTTCTCGCTATTACATGCATTCTAATGGAGTTCTCGCCCGACACAAAGTATAGCTTTTCATTATGTGAATAACTTGAAAATCTTAGCTCACACTGCTGCAAAACCTGTTTGCCCAGCACGGGGAAATTGAATTCTATAAAATAAAGCCATAAATATGTATTTCTGAGTCTTCTATCAAAAGTAACAGCTATTTATATGAAGTTGTACAAAAACGCTTTCTTTTGTCAAGACAGTGCGTTTCTCGCTATTACATGCATTTGGATGGACTTCTCGCCCGACACAAAGTATAGATTTTCATTTTGTGAATAACTTGAAAATCTTAGCTCAAACAGCTGCAAAACCTGTTTGCTCAACACATGGATATTGAATTCTATCAGGCAAAGCCATAAAAATGTATTTCTGAGTATTCTATCAAAAGTAACAAATGTCTTTATGAAGACCATGAAAAACGCTTTATTTCACCACGTTAGTGCTTTTCTCGCTATTACATGCATTCTAATGGAGTTCTCGCCCGACACAAAGTATAGCTTTTCATTATGTGAATAACTTGAAAATCTTAGCTCACACTGCTGCAAAACCTGTTTGCCCAGCACGGGGAAATTGAATTCTATAAAATAAAGCCATAAATATGTATTTCTGAGTCTTCTATCAAAAGTAACAGCTATTTATATGAAGTTGTACAAAAACGCTTTCTTTTGTCAAGACAGTGCGTTTCTCGCTATTACATGCATTTGAATGGAGTTCTCGCCCAACACAAAGTATAGGTTTTCATTATGTGAATAACTTGAAAATCTTAGCTCACACTGCTGCAAAACCTGTTTGCCCAGCACGGGGATATTGAATTCTATCAGGCAAAGCCATAAAAATGTATTTCTGAGTCTTCTATCAAAAGTTACAAATGTCTTTATGAAGACCATGAAAAACACTTTATTTCACCACGTTAGTGCTTTTCTCGCTATTACATGCATTTGAATGGAGTTCTCGCCCAACACAAAGTATAGATTTTCATTATGTGAATAACTTGAAAATCTTAGCTCACACTGCTGCAAAACCTGTTTGCCCAGCACGGGGATATTGAATTCTATAAGATAAAGCCATAAATATGTATTTCTGAGTCTTCTATCAAAAGTTACACCTATTTATATGAAGTTGTACAAAAACGCCTTATTTCGCCAAGACAGTGCGTTTCTGACTATTACATGCATTTGAATGGGGAACTCGCACGAAACAAAGTATAGGTTTTCATTATGTGAATAACTTGAAAATCTTAGCTCAAACAGCTGCAAAACCTGTTTGTCCAGCACGGGGAAATTGAATTCTACAAAATAAATCCATGAACATGTGTGTCTGAGTGTTCTATCAAAAGTTACACCGATTTATATGAAGTTGTACAAAAACTCTTTCTTTCGTTAAGATAGTGCGTTTCTTGATTTTCCTGTTATCATGCACATTTTACCAGTGCCAGTATTGTTAGATGAGGCCATCCTGTGCTTATACCTGAGACCATCCACATTTCACCAGGCCCTGTGTTTCAGACTTAGGCCAATTACATTTCACCAGGGCCTGAGGTACTCATTGATGCCATGCACATTACACAAGGGCCTGTGGTTTTGGCCGTTACCATTCACATTTTTACCAGAGCCTGTGCCACTGGCTGATGCAATCCACACTGCACCAGCGACTTTGCTGTGCCAATAACATCCACATTTCACCAGTGCTTGTGTTGATGGCTGATGCGATCCACAATACACAACGGCCTGTGCTACTGGCTGAGGACATTCACATTACACCAGGGCCGTTGGAGCTGGCCAATACCATCCATATTTCATCAGGGCGACTGTTGTTGGCTGAGGCCATCCACATTACATCACGGCCTGTGATTCCAGCTTCTACCGTCCACATTACACCAGGGACAGTGCTTCCTGTGAGGCCATCTTCACCCCACCAGGGCCTGAGCTACTCATTGATGCCATGCACATTTCACCATGGCAAGTGGTGTTGGCTAAGGTCATTCACATTACACCAGGGCCTTTGCTACTGGCTTAGGACATTTACATTACACCAGGGTGTGGTCATGGCTGAGGCCAACTACATATCACCAGGGCCTGTATTGGTGGCTGATCCCATCCACAATATACAAAGGCCTGTGCTACTGGCTGATGCCATCCACATTACACCAGGGCCAGTGCTCCCTGTGAGGCCATCTTCACCACACCAGGGCCTTTGTTGCTGGCTGATGCCATCCACATTACTCCAGGGACTGTGCTACTGGGTGAAGTCAACTACATTTCACCAGGGTTTGTGTTGCTGGCTGACGAAATCCACAATACACAAGGGCATGTGATACTGGCTGATGCCATCCACATTACTCCAGGGCCAGTGGTGCTGACCAATACCATCCATATTTCACCAGGGACAGTGTTGTTAGATGAGGCCATCCACATTTCACCATGGCCATCCAACAGTGGTGTTGGCTGAGGACATCCACATTACACCAGGGCCTGTGATGCCAGCTTCTACCATCCACATTACACCAGGGACAGTGAGGCCACCTTCACCACACCAGGGCCTTTGCTGCTTGTTGATACCATCCACATTTCACCAGGGCAATCCAACAGTGGTGTTGGCCGAGGCCATCCACATTACGCCTGGGCCTTTGATGCCGGCTTCTACCGGTATCAAAGGCCGGTAGAAGCCTGGTGTAATGTATCCTGGTGTAATGTGGATAAGTTACACCAGGGACAGTGCTTCCTTTGAGGCAATCTTCACGCCACCAGGGCCTCTCCTTCTCCTTTAATGCCAAACACATTAAACCTGGGCTGGATATCATGCACATTTCACCAGGGCCAGTGGTGTTGGCAAAGGCCATTCACACTACACCAGGGCCTGTGATGCCGGCTTCTACTGTCCACATTATACCAGGGACAGTGAGGCCATCTTCACCCATCCAGGCTTCTACCGGCCTGTGCTACCGGTAGAAGCCTGGTGTAATGTATCCTGGTGTAATGTGGATAAGTTACACCAGGGACAGTGCTTCCCTTGAGGCAATCTTCACGCCACCAGGGCCTCTCCTTCTCGTTGATGCCAACCACATTAAACCTGGGCGTGTGGTGCTGGATATCATGCACATTTCACCAGGGCCAGTGGTGTTGGCAAAGGCCATTCACACTACACCAGGGTGTGTGATGCTGACCAATACCATCCACATTTCACAAGGCCCAGTGTTGTTGGCTGAGGCCATCCAGATTACACTACTGCCAGTGATTCCTATGATGCCATAATCACCACATCAGGGCCTGTGCTACTTGTTGATACCATCCACATTTCACCAGGGTTTGTGTTGCTGGCTGATGCGATCCACAATACACAAGGGCCTCTGCTACTGGCTGAAGACATTCACATTACACCAGGGCCTCTTGTGCTGGCCAATACCATCGATATTTCACAAGGACCACTGTTGTTGGCTGAGGCCATAAACTTTACATCAGGGACAGTGCTTCCTGTGAGGGCATCTTTACCACACCAGGGCCTGTACTGTTGGCTGAGGCCATCAACATTACAACAGGGCCTTTTCTACTGGCTGAGACCAACTACATTTGACTAGAGACTGTGCTACTCGTTGATTGCATCCACATTACACCCGGGCCTGTTTTGCTGTCCGAAACCATCCACATTTCACCAGGGCTTGTGTTGCTGGCTCATGACATTCACAAAACACAAGGGCCTTTGATACTGGCTGATGCCATCCACATTACACCAGGGCCTGTGGTGCTGGCCAATACCATCCACATTTCACCAGGGCCACTGTTGTTGGCTGAGGCCGTACCTTTTACACCAGGGAGAGTGCTTCCTGTGAGGCGATCTTCACCACACAAGGTTCTTTGCTGTTCACTGAGGCCATCCACATTACACCAGGGCCTGTCCTACTGGGTGAGGACATTTACATTTCACCAGGGCCTGTGGTGATGGCTGAGGTCAACTACATTTCACCAGGGCCTGTGTTGGTGGCTGATCCAATCCACAATATAAAAAGGCCTGTGCTACTGGATGATGCCATCCACATTGCAACAGGACCACTTCTCCCTCTGAGGCCATATTCACAACACCAGGGACTGTGCTGCTTGCTGATACCATCCTCATTTCACCAGGGCCTGCGTTGCTGGCTCATGCCATCCACATTACACCAGATCATGTGCTACTGGCTGATGCCATCCACATTACACCAGGGCTAGTGCTCCCTGTGAGGCCATACTCACCACACCAGGGCCTGCGTTGCTGGCTGAGGCCATCCTCATTTCACCAGGGCCTACGTTGCTGGCTGATGCGATCCACAATACACAAGGGCCTGTGCTACTGGCTAAGGCCATTCACATTACACCAGGCTGTGTGGTGCTGACCAATACCATCCATATTTCACCAGGGCCACTGTTGTTGGCTGAGGCCATACACATTACACCAGGGACAGGGCTTCCTGTGAGGCCATCTTCACCACACCAGGGACTGTACTGTTGGATGAGGCCATGGATATTACACCAGGGACATTGCTCCCTGTGAGGCCATATTGACCACACCAGGGCCTGTGATGCTGGCTGATACCATCCTCATTTCCCCCGCGCCTGTGGTGATGTCCGAAACCATCCACATTTCCCCAGGGCTTGTGTTGCTGGCTGATGACATCCACAAAACACAAGGGCCTGTGATATTGGCTGATGCCATCCACATTTCACCAGGGCCACTGTTGTTGGCTTAGGCCATCCACATTGCACCAGGGCTAATGCTCCCTGTGAGGCCATCTTCACCACACCAGGGCCTGCGTTGCTTGCTCATGCCATCAACATTACACCGGGGCCTGAGCTATTCGTTGATGTCATCCACATTACGCCAGGGCATGTGGTGCTGTCGGAAATCATCCACAATACACAAGGGCCTGTGGTGCTGGCCAATACCATCCACATTTCACCAGTGCCAGTGTTGTTGGCTTAGGCCATCCACATTACACCACTGCAAGTGCTTCCTGTGAGGCCATCATCACCACACCAGGGCTTGTGTAGTTTTCTGATGCGATCCACAATATACAAGGTTTCTGTACTACTGGCTGAGGCCATCCACATTACACCAGGGCCAGTGGTGCTGGCCAATACCATCCACATTTCACCAGGGCCACTGTTGTTGGCTGAGGCCATACATTTTACACCAGTGACAGTGATTCCTGTGAGGCGATCTTCACCACACAAGTGCCTTTGCCCTGGGCTGAGGCCATCCACATTACGCCTGGGCCTGTGGTGCTGACCGATATCATGCACATTTCACCAGGGCCAGTGGTGTTGGCTAAGGTCATTTACATTACACCAGGGCCTTTGCTACTGGCTTAGGCCATCCACATTACACCAGGGCCAGTGCTCCCTGTGAGGCCATCTTCACCACACCAGGGCCTTTGTTGCTGGCTGAGGCCATCCTCATTTCACCAGGGCCTGTGCTACTGGGTGAGGCCAACTTAATTTCACCAGGGCTTGTGATACTGGCTGACGACATCCACAATACACAAGGGCCATTGATACTGGCTGATGCCATCCACATTACACCAGGGCCACTGATGTTGGCTGAGGACATTCACATTACACCAGGGCCTGTGCCAATACCATTCACATTTCACCAGGGCCAGTGTTGGCCATCCAGATTACACCACTGCCAGTGCTTCCTATGATGCCATAATCACCACATCAGGGCCTGTGCTACTCGTTGATACCATCCACATTTCCCCAGGGCTTGTGTTTCTGGCTTATGCGATCCACAATACACAAGGGCCTCTGCTACTGGCTGAAGACATTCACATTACACCAGGGCCTGTGGTGCTGGCCAATACCATCGATATTTCACCAGGGCCACTATTGTTGGCTGAGGCCATAAACTTTACATCAGGGACAGTGCTTCCTGTGAGGGCATCTTCACCGCACCAGGGCCTGTACTGTTGGCTGAGGCCATCCACATCACACCAGGGCCTTTGGTGCTGGCCAATACCATCCACATTTCACCAGGGCCCCTGTTGTTGGCTGAGGCCGTACATTTTACACCAGGGAGAGTGCTTCCTGTGAGGCGATCTTCACCACACAAGGTTCTTTGCTGTTCGCTGAGGCCATCCACATTACACCAGGGCCTGTCCTACTGGGTGAGGACATTTACATTTCACCAGGGCCTGTGTTGGTGGCTGATCCCATCCACAATTTAAAAAAGCATGTGCTACTGGATGATGCCATCCACATTGCAACAGGGCCACTGCTCCCTCTGAGGCCAAATTCACAACACCAGGGCCTGTGCTGCTTGCTGATACCATCCTCATTTCACCAGGGCCTGTATTGCTGGCTCATGCCATCCGCATTACACCAGGGCCTTTGCTACTGGCTTAGGCCATCCACATTACACCAGGGCCAGTGCTCCCTGTGAGGCCATCTTCACCACACCAGGGCCTTTGTTGCTGGCTGAGGCCATCCTCATTTCACCAGGGCCTGTGCTACTGGGTGAGGCCAACTTAATTTCACCAGGGCTTGTGATACTGGCTGACGACATCCACAATACACAAGGGCCATTGATACTGGCTGATGCCATCCACATTACACCAGGGCCACTGATGTTGGCTGAGGACATTCACATTACACCAGGGCCTGTGCCAATACCATTCACATTTCACCAGGGCCAGTGTTGGCCATCCAGATTACACCACTGCCAGTGCTTCCTATGATGCCATAATCACCACATCAGGGCCTGTGCTACTCATTGATACCATCCACATTTCCCCAGGGCTTGTGTTTCTGGCTTATGCGATCCACAATACACAAGGGCCTCTGCTACTGGCTGAAGACATTCACATTACACCAGAGCCTGTGGTGCTGGCCAATACCATCGATATTTCACCAGGGCCACTATTGTTGGCTGAGGCCATAAACTTTACATCAGGGACAGTGCTTCCTGTGAGGGCATCTTCACCACACCAGGGCCCCTGTTGTTGGCTGAGGCCGTACATTTTACACCAGGGAGAGTGCTTCCTGTGAGGCGATCTTCACCACACAAGGTTCTTTGCTGTTCGCTGAGGCCATCCACATTACACCAGGGCCTGTCCTACTGGGTGAGGACATTTACATTTCACCAGGGCCTGTGTTGGTGGCTGATCCCATCCACAATTTAAAAAAGCATGTGCTACTGGATGATGCCATCCACATTGCAACAGGGCCACTGCTCCCTCTGAGGCCAAATTCACAACACCAGGGCCTGTGCTGCTTGCTGATACCATCCTCATTTCACCAGGGCCTGTATTGCTGGCTCATGCCATCCGCATTACACCAGATCATGTGCTACTGGCTGATGCCATCCACATTACACCAGGGCCAGTGCTCCCTGTGAGGCCATACTCACCACACCATGGCCTGATTTGCTGGCTGAGGCCATCTTCATTTCACCAGGGCCTGCGTTGCTGGCTGATGCGATCCACAATACACAAGGACCTGTGCTACTGGCTAAGGCCATTCACATTACACCAGGGTGTGTGGTGCTGACCAATACCATCCATATTTCACCAGGGCCGCTGTTGTTGGCTGAGGCCATACACATTACACCTGGGACAGTGCTTCCTGTGAGGCCATCTTCACCCGACCAGGGCCTCTGCTGCTCGTTGATCCCATCCACATTACACTTGGGCCTGTGGTGCTGACCGATATCATGCAAATTACACCAGGGCCTTTGCTACTGGCTTAGGACATTTACATTACACCAGGGTGTGTGGTCTTGGCTGAGGCCAAGTACATTTCACCATGGCCTGTATTGGTGGCTGATCCCATCCACAATATACAAAGGCCTGTGCTAATGGCTGATGCCATCCACATTACACCAGGGCCAGTGCTCCCTGTGAGGCCATCTTCACCACACCAGGGCCTTTGTTGCTGGCTGAGGCCATCCACATTACACCAGGGCCTGTGCTACTGGGTGAGGTCAACTACATTTCACCAGGGATTGTGTTGCTGGCTGACGACATCCACAATACACAAGGGCATGTGATACTGGCTGATGCCATCTACATTACACCAGGGCCAGTGGTGCTTACCAATACCATCCATATTTCACCAGGGACAGTGTTGTTAGATGAGGCCATCCACATTTCACAAGGGCCTGCATTGCTGGCTAATGCCATCCACATAACAACAGGGCCTGTGCTACTGGCTGAGGCCAGCTACATTTCACCAGGGCCTGTGCTAGTCGTTGATGCCATCCACATTATACCAACACAAGTGGTGCTGTTCGAAACCATCCACATTTCACCAGGGCCAGTGTTGTTGGATGAGACCATCCACATTACACCAGGGCCTGTGTTCCCTGTGAGGCCATCTTCACCACACCAGGGCCTTTGTTGCTGGCTGAGGCCATCCACATTACACCAGGGCCTGTGCTACTGGGTGAGGTCAACTACATTTCACCAGGGATTGTGTTGCTGGCTGACGACATCCACAATACACAAGGGCATGTGATACTGGCTGATGCCATATACATTACACCAGGGCCAGTGGTGCTTACCAATACCATCCATATTTCACCAGGGACAGTGTTGTTAGATGAGGCCATCCACATTTCACAAGGGCCTGCATTGCTGGCTAATGCCATCCACATAACAACAGGGCCTGTGCTACTGGCTGAGGCCAGCTACATTTCACCAGGGCCTGTGCTAGTCGTTGATGCCATCCACATTATACCAACACAAGTGGTGCTGTTCGAAACCATCCACATTTCACCAGGGCCAGTGTTGTTGGATGAGACCATTCACATTACACCAGGGCCTGTGGTGCTGGCCAATACCATCCACATTACACCAGGGCCACTGTTGTTGGCTGAGGCCATACACTTTTCATCAGGGAAAGTGCTTCCTGTGAGGCCATCTTCACCACACCAGGGCCTGTACTTTTGGCTGAGGCCATCCACATTACACCAGGCCATTTGGTGCTGTCCGAAACCATCCACATTTCACCAGGGCCTGTGGTCATGGCTGAGGACATTCACATTACACCAGGGCCTGTGGTGCAGGCCAATATGATCCACATTTCACCAGGGCCTGTACTTTTGGCTGAGGCCATCCACATTACACCAGTCCATTTGGTGCTGTCCGAAACCATCCAGATTTCACCAGGGCTTGTGTTGCTGGCTGATGACATCCACAACACAGAAGGGCCTGTGAAACTGGCTGATGCCATCCACATTACACCAGGGCCAGTGGTGTTGGCTGAGGCCATCCACATTACACCAGAGCCTGTGGTGCTGGCCAATACCATCCACATTTCACCAGGGCCTCTGTTGTTGGCTCAGGCCATCCACATTACACCAGGGACAGTGCTTCCTGTCAGGCCATCTTCACCACACCAGGGCCTGTGGTGCTGGCCAATACCATCCACATTACACCAGGGCCAGTATTGTTGGCTCAGGCCATCCACATTACACCACTGCCAGTGCTTCCTGCGATGCCATCATCACCAAACCAGGGCCTGTGGTGCTGCCTGAGGCCATCCACATTACAGCAGCGCCTGTCCTACTCTTTGATACCAAACACATTTCACCAGGGCTTGTGTTGCTGGCTGATGCGATCCACAATACACAAGGGCCTGTGCTTCTGGCTGAGGACATTCACATTACACCAGTGCCTGTGGTGCTGGCTAATACCATCTACATTTCACCAGGGCCAGTGTTTTTGGATGAGGCCATCCAAATTACAACAGGGACAGTGCTTCCTGTGAGGCCATCATCACCACACCAGGGCCTGTAGTGCTGGCTGATACCATCCACATTCCACCTGGGCCAGTGTTGGTAGATGAGGCCATCCACATTACAACAGGGCCTGTGCTACTGGCTAAGGCCATCCACATTATACCACGGCATGTCCTCCCTGTGAGGCCATTATCACCACACCAGGGCCTGTGGTGCTGGCTGATACCATCTACATTACACAAGGGCCAGTGCTGCTACCCTTCCACATTACACAATGACATGTGTTGATGGTCGAAAACCATCCACATTTCACAAGGGCCAGTGGTGTTGCCTGGCTGATGCCATTCACAATACTCAAGGTGCTACTGGATGATGCCATCTACATTACACCAGGGCCTGTGGTGCTGGCCAATACAACCGACATTTCACCAGGGCCAGTGTTGGTTGCTGAGGCCATCTTCACCACACCAGGGACTGTGCTATTGGCTGAACCCATCCACATTACATCAGGGCCATTGGTCCTTGCCGATGTCATCCACATTTCACCAGGCCCAGTCGTGTTGGCTAAGGCCATCCACATTACACCAAGGTCTGTGGTTCTGGCCATTACCATTCACATTTCAGCTGGGCTAGTGTTGGTAGATGAGGCCATCCACATTGCAACACGGCTTGTGCTACTCGTTGATGCCATCCACAACCTATCTCTAATAATCGGCTATGTACCACAGGCCTTCAAGCTGGCTGTAGTTAAACCTTTACTCAAAAAGCCATCTCTAGACCCAGCAGTCTTAGCTAATTATAGGCCAATCTCCAACCTTCCTTTCATATCAAAAATCCTTGAAAGAGTAGTTGTCAAACAGCTAACAGATCATCTGCAGAGGAATGGTTTATTTGAAGAGTTTCAGTCAGGTTTCAGAGCTCAGCACAGCACAGAAACAGCTTTAGTGAAGGTTACAAATGATCTTCTTATGGCCTCTGACAGTGGACTCATCTCTGTGCTTGTCCTGCTAGACCTCAGTGCAGCGTTCGATACTGTTGATCATAATATCCTATTAGAGCGATTAGAACATGCTGTAGGTATTACAAGTACTGCGCTGCAGTGGTTTGTATCATATCTATCTAATAGACTCCAATTCGTGCATGTAAATGGAGAGTCCTCTTCACACACTGAGGTTAATTATGGAGTTCCACAGGGTTCAGTGCTAGGACCAATTCTGTTTACATTATACATGCTTCCCTTAGGCAGTATCATTAGAAGACATAGCATACATTTTCACTGCTATGCAGATGACACCCAGCTCTATCTGTCCATGAAGCCAGATAACACACACCAATTAGTTAAACTGCAGGAATGTCTTAAAGACATAAAGACCTGGATGGCCGCTAACTTTCTGCTTCTTAATTCAGATAAAACTGAGGTTATTGTACTCGGCCCTGAAAATCTTAGAAATATGGTATCTAATCAGATTCTTACTCTGGATGGCATTACCTTGGCCTCCAGTAACGCGGTGAGGAACCTTGGAGTCATTTTTGACCAGGACATGTCCTTCAACGCACATATTAAACAAATATGTAAGACTGCTTTCTTCCATTTGCGCAACATCTCTAAAATTAGAAATATCCTGTCTCAGAGTGACGCTGAAAAACTAGTTCATGCATTTATTACTTCCAGGCTGGACTACTGTAATTCATTATTATCAGGATGTCCAAAAAACTCACTGAAAAGCCTTCAGCTAATCCAAAATGCTGCAGCAAGAGTCCTGACAGGGACTAGAAAGAGAGAGCATATTTCTCCTGTTTTGGCTTCCCTTCATTGGCTTCCTGTTAAATCCAGAATTGAATTCAAAATCCTGCTCCTCACATACAAGGTCTTAAATAATCAGGCCCCATCTTATCTTAATGACCTTGTAGTACCATATCACCCTATTAGAGCGCTCCGCTCTCGCTCTGCAGGCCTACTTGTTGTTCCTAGAGTATTTAAAAGTAGAATGGGAGGGAGAGCCTTCAGTTTTCAGGCCCCTCTTCTGTGGAACCAGCTTCCAGTTTGGATTCGGGAGACAGACACTATCTCTACTTTTAAGATTAGGCTTAAAACTTTCCTTTTTTCTAAAGCATATAGTTAGGGCTGGACCAGGTGACCCTGAATCCTCCCTTTGTTATGCTGCAATAGATGTAGGCTGCCGGGGGATTCCCATGATGCATTGAGTTTTTCCTTTCCAGTCACCTTTCTCACTCACTATGTATTAATAGACCTCTCTGCATTGAATCATATCTGTTATTAACCTCTGTCTCTCTTCCACAGCATGTCTTTATCCTGTCTTCCTTCTCTCACCCCAACCGGTCGCAGCAGATGGCCGCCCCTCCCTGAGCCTGGTTCTGCCGGAGGTTTCTTCCTGTTAAAAGGGAGTTTTTCCTTCCCACTGTCGCCAAAGTGCTTGCTCATAGGGGGTCATATGATTGTTGGGTTTTTCTCTGTATCTATGAAGCGCCTTGAGGCGACTTTTGTGTGATTTGGCGCTATATAAATAAAATTGAATTGAATTGAATTACACCAGGGCCTGTGTTGTTGGCTCAGGCCATCCACATTACACAACTGCCAGTGCTTCCTGTGATGCCATCATCACCAAACCAGGGCCTGTGGTGCTGGCTGAGGCCATCCACATTACAGCAGGGCCAGTGCTACTCTTTGATACCAACCACATTTCACCAGGGCTTGTGTTGCTGGCTGATGTGATCCACAATACACAAGGGCCTGTGCCTCTGGCTGAGGACATTCACATTACACCAGTGCCTGTGGTGCTGGCTAATACCATCTACATTTCACCAGGGCCAGTGTTTTTGGATGAGGCCATCCAAATTACAACAGGGACAGTGCTTCCTGTGAGGCCATCATCACCACACCAGGGCCTGTAGTGCTGGCTGATACCATCCACATTCCACCTGGGCCAGTGTTGGTAGATGAGGCCATCCACATTACAACAGGGCCTGTGCTACTGGCTAAGGCCATCCACATTATACCACGGCATGTCCTCCCTGTGAGGCCATTATCACCACACCAGGGCCTGTGGTGCTGGCTGATACCATCTACATTACACAAGGGCCAGTGCTGCTACCCTTCCACATTACACAATGACATGTGTTGATGGTCGAAAACCATCCACATTTCACAAGGGCCAGTGGTGTTGCCTGGCTGATGCCATTCACAATACTCAAGGTGCTACTGGATGATGCCATCTACATTACACCAGGGCCTGTGGTGCTGGCCAATACAACCGACATTTCACCAGGGCCAGTGTTGGTTGCTGAGGCCATCTTCACCACACCAGGGACTGTGCTATTGGCTGAACCCATCCACATTACATCAGGGCCATTGGTCCTTGCCGATGTCATCCACATTTCACCAGGCCCAGTCGTGTTGGCTAAGGCCATCCACATTACACCAAGGTCTGTGGTTCTGGCCATTACCATTCACATTTCAGCTGGGCTAGTGTTGGTAGATGAGGCCATCCACATTGCAACACGGCTTGTGCTACTCGTTGATGCCAGCCACATTACACCAGGGCCTGTGTTGTTGGCTCAGGCCATCCACATTACACAACTGCCAGTGCTTCCTGTGATGCCATCATCACCAAACCAGGGCCTGTGGTGCTGGCTGAGGCCATCCACATTACAGCAGGGCCTGTGCTACTCTTTGATACCAACCACATTTCACCAGGGCTTGTGTTGCTGGCTGATGTGATCCACAATACACAAGGGCCTGTGCCTCTGGCTGAGGACATTCACATTACACCAGTGCCTGTGGTGCTGGCTAATACCATCTACATTTCACTAGGGCCAGTGTTGTTGGATGAGGCCATCCAAATTACAACAGGGACAGTGCTTCCTGTGAGGCCTTCATCAACACACCAGGGCCTGTGGTGCTGGCTGATACCATCCACATTCCACCTGGGCCAGTGTTGGTAGATGAGGCCATCCACATTACAACAGGGCCTGTGCTACTGGCTAAGGCCATCCACATTATACCACGGCATGTCCTCCCTGTGAGGCCATTATCACTACACCAGGGCCTTTGGTGCTGGCTGATACCATCTACATTACACAAGGGCCAGTGCTGCTTGCCTTCCACATTACACAAGGACATGTGTTGATGGTCGAAAACCATCCACATTTCACAAGGGCCAGTGGTGTTGCCTGGCTGATGCCATTCACAATACTGAAGGTGCTACTGGATGATGCCATCTACATTACACCAGGGCCTGTGGTGCTGGCCAATACAACCGACATTTCACCAGGGCCAGTGTTGTTTGCTGAGGCCATCTTCACCACACCAGGGACTGTGCTATTGGCTGAAACCATTCACATTACATCAGGGCCATTGGTCCTTGCCGATGTCATCCACATTTCATCAGGCCCAGTGGTGTTGGCTAAGGCCATCCACATTACACCAAGGTCTGTGGTTCTGGCCATTACCATTCACATTTCAGCTGGGCCAGTGTTGGTAGATGAGGCCATCCACATTGCAACACGGCCTGTGCTACTGGCTGAAGCCATCCACATTATACAGGGAGCATGTGCTCCCTGTGAGGCTATCGTCACCACACCAGGGCCTGTATTGCTGGCTTAGGCTATCCACATTGCACCAGGGCTAGTGCTCCCTCTGAGGCCAACTTCGCGACAGCAGGGCCTGTGCTGCTGTCTGAGGTCATCTACATTTCACCAGAGCCTGTGTTGCTGGCTGATGTGATCTACATTACAAAACGGCCTGTGCTACTCGTTGATGCCATCCACATTAAACCAGGGCCAGTGGTGTTGGCTGAGGACATTCACATTACGCCAGGGCCTGTGGTGTTGACCAATACCATCCACATTTCACCAGGGCCAGTGTTGCTGGCTGATGACATCCACAATACAGAAGGGCCTGTGATACTGGCTGATGCCATCCACATTACAGCAGGGCCAGTGGTGTTGGCTGAGGCCATCCACATTACACAACGGCCTGTGGTGCTGGCCAATACCATCCACATTTCACCAGGGCCAGTGTTGTTGGATGAGGCCATCCACATTACACCACTGCCAGTGCTTCCTATGATGCCATCATCACCAAACCAGGGCCTGTGGTGCTGGCTGAGGCCATCCACATTACACCAGGGCCTGTGCTACTCGTTGATACCAACAACATTTCACCAGGGCTTGTGTTGCTGGCTGATGCGATCCACAATACACAAGGGCCTTTGCTTCTGGCTGAGGACATTCACATTACACCAGGGCCTGTGGTGCTGGCTAATACCATCCACATTACACAAGGGCCAGTGCTGCTAGCCTTCCACATCACCCAAGGGCCTGTGTTGCTGGCCGAAACCATCCACATTTCACAAGGGCCAGTGGTGTTGCTGGCTGATGCCATTCACAATACTCAAGGGCCTGTGCTACTGGCTGATGCCATCTACATTACACCAGGGCCTGTGGTGCTGGCCAATACCACCGACATTTCACCAGGGCCAGCGTTGTTTGCTGAGGCCATCCACATTACACCAGGGACTGTGCTTCCTGTGAAGACATCTTCACCACACCAGGGACTGTGCTGTTGGCTGAAACCATCCACATTACATCAGGGCCATTGGTCCTTGCCGATGTCATCCACATTTCACCAGGGCCAGTGGTGTTGGCTAAGGCCATCCACATTACACCAAGGTCTGTGGTGCTGGCCATTACCATCCACATTACATCAGGGCCATTGGTCCTTGCCGATGTCATCCACATTTCACCTGGGCCAGTGTTGTTAGATGAGACCATCCACATTACAACAGGGCCTGTGCTACTGGCTGAGGCCATCCACATTATACCACGGGATGTGCTCCCTGTGAGGCTATCGTCACCACACCAGGGCCTGTATTGCTGGCTTAGGCCATCCACATTGCACCAGGGTAGTGCTCCCTCTTAGGCCAACTTCACGACAGCAGGGCCTGCGCTGCTGTCTCAGGTCATGGTAAATGGCCTGCGCTTTTCTAGTCCCTAAGAACCCCAAAGCGCTTCACACTACATTCAGTCATTCACCCATTCACACACATTCACACACTGGCGATGGCAAGCTACATTGTAGCCACAGCTGCCCTGGGGCGCAGTGACAGAGGCGAGGCTGCCGGACACTGGCGCCACCGGGCCCTCTGCCCACCACCAGTAGGCAAACACGGGGTTAGTATCTTGCCCAAGGATATTTGGCATGAAGCCAGTCGGCATCCTGGGATCGAACCACCGACCTTCTGGCTGACCTGCTCTGCCACCTGAGCTACAGCCACCCCCTACATTTCACCAGAGCCTGTGTTGCTGGCTGATGTGATCCACATTACACAAGGGCCTGTGCTACTCGTTGATGCCATCCACATTAAACCAGGGCCTGTGGTGCAGGCCGAAACCATCCACATTTCACCAGGGCTTGTGTTGCTGGCTGATGCGATCCACAATACACAAGGGCCTGTGCTACTGGCTGATGCCATCCCAATTACACCAGGGCCAGTGGTGTTGGCTGAGGACATTCACATTACGCCAGGGCCTGTGGTGTTGGCCAATACCATCCACATTACCCAAGGGCCTGTGTTGGTGGCTGATGCCATTCACAATACTCAAGGGCCTGTGCTACTGGCTGATGCCATCTACATTACAGCAGGGCCTGTGGTGCTGGCCAATACCATCGACATTTCACCAAGGCCAGTGTTGTTGGATGAGGCCATCCACATTACACCAGGGACAGTGCTTCCTGTGAGGCCATCTTCACCACACGAGGGCCTGTGCTGCTGGCTGAAGCCATTCAAATTACACCAGGGCCTCTGGTGCTGGCCAATACCATCCACATTTCACCAGGGCCACTGTTGTTGGCTTAGGCCATCCACATTACACCAGAGACTGTGATGCCGGCTTCTACCATCCACATTACACCAGGTCCTGTGCTGGTGGCTGAGGCCATCTACATTGCACCGGGGCCATGGGGTTGGATGAGGACATTAACATTACACCAGGGACTGTGTTGCTGGCTGAGGCCATTCAAATTGCAGTAGGGCCTGTGCTGCTGGCTGAGGCCACCTATATTTCACGAGGGCCTGTGTTGATGGCTGATGCCATCCACAATACACCAGGGCCAGTGATTCCTGTTAGGTCATCTTCACCAGACCAGGGCCTGTGCTGCTAGCCATCCAAATTACCCAAGGGCCTGTGTTGCTGGCCGAAAACAACCACATTTGACCAGGGCCTGTGGTGTTGCTGGATGAGGCCATCCACATTACATCAGGGTCTGTGCTACTCGTTGATACCATCCACATTTAACCAGGGCTTGTGTTGCTGGCTGATGCGATCCACAGTACACAAGGACCTGTGCTACTGGCTGAGGACATTCACATTACACCGTTGTTGGCTGAGGCCATACACTTTACATCAGGGACAGTGCTTCCTGTGAGGCCATCTTCACCACACCAGGGCGTGTACTTTTGGCTGAGGCCATCCACATTACACCAGGGCCTTTGGTGCTGGCCAATACCATCCACATTTCACCAGGCCCTTTGGTGCTGTCTGAAACCATCCACATTTCACCAGGGCTTGTGTTGCTGGCTGATGACATCAACAACACAGAAGGGCCAGTTCTTCCTGTGAGGCCATCATCACCACACCAGGGCATGTGGTGCTGGATGAGGCCATCCACATTACACCAGAGCCTGTGCTACTCGTTGATACCATCCACATTTCACCAGGGCTTGTGTTGCTTTGTATTTCATTCAAAATATTTAACAGTGTCGCAAGAAGCGTGTGGAAAAACCAAGGCGCTGTGATATTATTCTGTTATCATATGTTACCTTATATATGTAATCAAAGTAGTTGAAGTATGATACTGCTGAAGATCATATTATACCCTTTAACATAGAGTGTGTGATCAGTATGTAGTCTTAGTTTGCATTATACTTCTGACTTAAAAGAGTGTGAAAATCCTTAGATCTATTGGATTGACCTGTATTACTAGACACTGTTGAATGTGTTACACTGTGTCTTGACATTTCATACTGCTGAATCATGAAGAGAATGTTGTGTGCAGAGGACCTTGTGCCGATAATAGAAGAGACAGACCACATTCCATACCCCCACCTTTCAGAAGAGCAGAAAGACAGGGAGCCGAGGTCATAACTTAGGCGCCGTAAAAGAGAAAGAATGTGAATATTTAGGCTTTTACGACTAGGTGGGGGCCACTAGAGACTATAAAAAGCTGAGCAACCCGTCACCATTTTGAGACTTGCTGTGACCCTCTTCAGGCATGTCTCCCCATCATGATGGTTCTTATGCTCTTAAGTGTTGAATTGTATGGAAATAAATGATTGTTGATTGAGCATAAATACACAGAGTATTGTCCTTCCTTCAGCCCAAAGATTCAAAGAATTGGGAGATTTCAACAGCGCAAAATAACTGCCCATGAACTGAGAAAAGTCAAGCGTGCAGCTGCCAAGATGCCACCTGCCACCAGTTTGGCCATGTTTCAGAGCTGCAACATCACTGGAGTGCCCAAAAGCACAAGGTGTGCAATACTCAGAGACATGGCCAAGGTAAGAAAGGCTGAAAGACGACCACCACTGAACAAGACACACAAGCTGAAACGTCAAGACTGGGCCAAGAAATATCTCAAGACTGATTTTTCTAAGGTTTTATGGACTGATGAAATGAGAGTGCGTCTTGGTGGGCCAGACGGATGGGCCCGTGGCTGGATTGGTAATGGGCAGAGAGCTCCAGTCCGACTCAGACGCCAGCAAGGTGGAGGTGGAGTACTGGTTTGGGCTGGTATCATCAAAGATGAGCTTGTGGAGCCTTTTCGGGTTGAGGATGGAGTCAAGCTCAACTCCCAGTCCTACTGCCAGTTTCTGGAAGACACCTTCTTCAAGCAGTGGTACAGGAAGAAGTCTGTATCCTTTAAGAAAAACATGATTTTCATGCAGGACAATCCTCCATCACATGCTTCCAAGTACTCCACAGCGTGGCTGGCAAGAAAGGGTATAAAAGAAGAAAAACTAATGACATGGTCACCTTGCTCACCTGATCTGAACCCCATTGAGAACCTGTGGTCCATCATCAAATGTGAGATTTACAAGGAGGGAAAACAGTACACCTCTCTGAACAGTGTCTGGGAGGCTGGGGTTGCTGCTGCACGCAATGTTGATGGTGAACAGATCAAAACACTGACAGAATCCATGGATAGCAGGCTTTTGAGTGTCCTTGCAAAGAAAGGTGGCTATATTGGTCGCTGATTTTGTTTTGTTTTGTTTTTGAATGTCAGAAATGTATATTTGTGAATGTGGAGATGTTATATTGGTTTCACTGTTAAAAATAAATAATTGAAATGGGTATATATTTGTTTTTTGTTAAGTTGCCTAATAATTATGCACAGTAATAGTCACCTGCACACACAGATATCCCCGAAAAATAGCTAAAACTAAAAACAAACTAAAAACTGCTTCCACAAACATTCAGCTTTGATATTAATGAGTTTTTTGGGTTCATTGAGAACATGGTTGTTGTTCAATAATAAAATTATTCCTCAAAAATGCAACTTGCCTAATTATTCTGCACTCCCTGTACTGTTTCGCCCGAAACAAAGTATAGGTTTTCATTATGTGAATAACTTGAAAATCTTAGCTCAAACAGCTGCAAAACCTTTTTGCCCAGCACGGGGATATTGAATTCTATAAGATAAAACCATGAATACGTATATCTGAATCTTCTATCAAAAGTTACACCGATTTATATGAAGTTGTGCAAAAACGCTTTATTTCGCCAAGACAGTGCGTTTCTGACGATTACATGCATTTGAATGGGGAACTCGCACGAAACAAAGTATAGGTTTTCATTATGTGAATAACTTGAAAATCTTAGCTCAAACAGCTGCAAAACCTTTTTTCCCAGCACGGGGATATTGAATTCTACAAGATAAAGCCATAAATATGTATTTCTGAGTCTTCTATAAAAAGTTACAGCTGTCTTTATGAAGACCATGAAAAACGCCTTATTTCACCACGTCAGTGCGTTTCTCGCTATTACATGCATTTGAATGGAGTTCTCGCCCAAAACAAAGTATAGGTTTTCATTATGTGAAAAACTTGAAAATCTCAGATCAATTAGCTGCAACACCTGTTTGCATAGCACGGGGATATTGAATTCTATAAGATAAAGCCATGAATAAGTATATCTGAATCTTCTATCAAAAGTTACACCGATTTATATGAAGTTGTGCAAAAACGCTTTATTTCGCCAAGACAGTGCGTTTCTGACAATTACATGCATTTGAATGGGGAACTCGCACGAAACAAAGTATAGGTTTTCATTATGTGAATAACTTGGAAATCTTAGCTCACACTGCTGCAACACCTGTTTTCCCAGCACGGGGATATTGAATTCTATAAGATAAAGCCATAAATATGTATTTCTGAGTCTTCTATCAAAAGTTACAAATGTCTTTATGAAGACCACGAAAAACGCCTTATTTCACCACGTTAGTGCGTTTCTCGCTATTCCATGCATTTGAATGGAGTTCTGGCCCAAAACAAAGTATAGGTTTTCATTATGTGAATAACTTGAAAATCTTAGCTCAAACAGCTACAAAACCTTTTTGCCCAGCACGGGGATATTGAATTCTATAAGATAAAGCCATGAATACGTATATCTGAATCTTCTATCAAAAGTTACACCGATTTATATGAAGTTGTGCAAAAACGCTTTATTTCGCCAAGACAGTGCGTTTCTGACGATTACATGCATTTGAATGGGGAACTCGCACGAAACAAAGTATAGTTTTTCATTATGTGAATAACTTGAAAATCTTAGCTCAAACAGCTGCAAAACCTTTTTGCCCAGCACGGGGATATTGAATTCTATAAGATAAAGCCATGAATATGTATTTCTGAGTCTTCTATCAAAAGTTACAGCTGTCTTTATGAAGACCATGAAAAAGGCTTTATTTCACCACGTTAGTGCGTTTCTGACGATTACATGCATTTGAATGGAGTTCTCGCCCGACACAAACTATAGGTTTTCATTATGTGAATAACTTGAAAATCTTAGCTCAAACAGCTGCAAAACCTGTTTGCCCAGCACGGGGATATTGAGTTCTATAAGATAAAGCCATAAACATGTTTGTCTGAGTCTTCTATCAAAAGTTACAGCGATTTATATGAAGTTGTTCAAAAACACTTTATTTCGCCAAGACAATGCGTTTCTCACTGTTACATGCATTTGAATGGGAAACTCGCCTGAAACAAAGTATAGGTTTTCATTATGTGAATAATTTTAAAATCTTAGCTCAAACGGCTGCAAAACCTGTTCTTTTTGCCCAGCACGGGGATATTGAGTTCTATAAGATAAAGCCATAAACATGTTTGTCTGAGTCTTCTATCAAAAGTTACAGCGATTTATATGAAGTTGTACAAAAACGCTTTCTTTCGCCAAGACAGTGCATTTCTCACTGTTACATGCATTTGAATGGGAAACTCGCCTGAGACAAAGTATAGGTTTTCATTATGTGAATAATTTTAAAATCTTAGCTCAAACGGCTGCAAAACCTGTTTGCCCAGCACAGGGATATTGACTTCTATAAGATAAAGCCATAAACATGTTTGTCTGAGTCTTCTATCAAAAGTTACAGCGATTTATATGAAGTTGTTCAAAAGCGCTTTATTTCGCCAAGACAATGCGTTTCTCACTGTTACATGCATTTGAATGGGAAACTCGCCTGAAACAAAGTATAGGTTTTCATTATGTGAATAATTTTAAAATCTTAGCTCAAACGGCTGCAAAACCTTTTTGCCCAGCACGGGGATATTGAGTTCTATAAGATAAAGCCATAAACATGTTTGTCTGAGTCTTCTATCAAAAGTTACAGCGATTTATATGAAGTTGTACAAAAACGCTTTCTTTCGCCAAGACAGTGCGTTTCTCACTGTTACATGCATTTGAATGGGGAACTCGCCTGAAACAAAGTATAGGTTTTCATTATGTGAATAATTTATAAAATCTTAGCTCAAACGGCTGCAAAACCTGTTTGCCCAGCACAGGGATATTGAGTTCTATAAGATAAAGCCATAAACATGTTTGTCTGAGTCTTCTATCAAAAGTTACAGCGATTTATATGAAGTTGTACAAAAACGCTTTATTTCGCCAAGACAATGCGTTTCTCACTGTTACATGCATTTGAATGGGAAACTCGCCTGAAACAAAGTATAGGTTTTCATTATGTGAATAATTTTAAAATCTTAGCTCAAACGGCTGCAAAACCTGTTCTGTTTGCCCAGCACGGGGATATTGAGTTCTATAAGATAAAGCCATAAACATGTTTGTCTGAGTCTTCTATCAAAAGTTACATTGATTTATATGAAGTTGTTCAAAAACGCTTTATTTCGCCAAGACAATGCGTTTCTCACTGTTACATGAATTTGAATGGGAAACTCGCCTGAAACAAAGTATAGGTTTTCATTATGTGAATAATTTTAAAATCTTAGCTCAAACGGCTGCAAAACATGTTCTGTTTGCCCAGCACGGGGATATTGAGTTCTATAAGATAAAGCCATAAACATGTTTGTCTGAGTCTTCTATCAAAAGTTACAGCGATTTATATGACGTTGTACAAAAACGCTTTCTTTCGCCAAGACAGTGCGTTTCTCACTGTTACATGCATTTGAATGGGAAACTCGCCTGAAACAAAGTATAGGTTTTCATTATGTGAATAATTTTAAAATCTTAGCTCAAACGGCTGCAAAACCTTTTTGCCCAGCACGGGGATATTGAGTTCTATAAGATAAAGCCATAAACATGTTTGTCTGAGTCTTCTATCAAAAGTTACAGCGATTTATATGAAGTTGTACAAAAACGCTTTCTTTCGCCAAGACAGTGCGTTTCTCACTGTTACATGCATTTGAATGGGGAACTCGCCTGAAACAAAGTATAGGTTTTCATTATGTGAATAATTTATAAAATCTTAGCTCAAACGGCTGCAAAACCTGTTTGCCCAGCACAGGGATATTGAGTTCTATAAGATAAAGCCATAAACATGTTTGTCTGAGTCTTCTATCAAAAGTTACAGCGATTTATATGAAGTTGTACAAAAACGCTTTATTTCGCCAAGACAATGCGTTTCTCACTGTTACATGCATTTGAATGGGAAACTCGCCTGAAACAAAGTATAGGTTTTCATTATGTGAATAATTTTAAAATCTTAGCTCAAACGGCTGCAAAACCTGTTCTGTTTGCCCAGCACGGGGATATTGAGTTCTATAAGATAAAGCCATAAACATGTTTGTCTGAGTCTTCTATCAAAAGTTACATTGATTTATATGAAGTTGTTCAAAAATGCTTTATTTCGCCAAGACAATGCGTTTCTCACTGTTACATGAATTTGAATGGGAAACTCGCCTGAAACAAAGTATAGGTTTTCATTATGTGAATAATTTTAAAATCTTAGCTCAAACGGCTGCAAAACCTGTTCTGTTTGCCCAGCACGGGGATATTGAGTTCTATAAGATAAAGCCATAAACATGTTTGTCTGAGTCTTCTATCAAAAGTTACAGCGATTTATATGAAGTTGTTCAAAAACGCTTTATTTCGCCAAGACAATGCGTTTCTCACTGTTACATGCATTTGAATGGGAAACTCGCCTGAAACAAAGTATAGGTTTTCATTATGTGAATAATTTTAAAATCTTAGCTCAAACGGCTGCAAAACCTGTTCTGTTTGCCCAGCACGGGGATATTGAGTTCTATAAGATAAAGCCATAAACATGTTTGTCTGAGTCTTCTATCAAAAGTTACAGCGATTTATATGACGTTGTACAAAAACGCTTTCTTTCGCCAAGACAGTGCGTTTCTCACTGTTACATGCATTTGAATGGGAAACTCGCCTGAAACAAAGTATAGGTTTTCATTATGTGAATAATTTTAAAATCTTAGCTCAAACGGCTGCAAAACCTTTTTGCCCAGCACGGGGATATTGAGTTCTATAAGATAAAGCCATAAACATGTTTGTCTGAGTCTTCTATCAAAAGTTACAGCGATTTATATGAAGTTGTACAAAAACGCTTTCTTTCGCCAAGACAGTGCGTTTCTCACTGTTACATGCATTTGAATGGGGAACTCGCCTGAAACAAAGTATAGGTTTTCATTATGTGAATAATTTATAAAATCTTAGCTCAAACGGCTGCAAAACCTGTTTGCCCAGCACAGGGATATTGAGTTCTATAAGATAAAGCCATAAACATGTTTGTCTGAGTCTTCTATCAAAAGTTACAGCGATTTATATGAAGTTGTACAAAAACGCTTTATTTCGCCAAGACAATGCGTTTCTCACTGTTACATGCATTTGAATGGGAAACTCGCCTGAAACAAAGTATAGGTTTTCATTATGTGAATAATTTTAAAATCTTAGCTCAAACGGCTGCAAAACCTGTTCTGTTTGCCCAGCACGGGGATATTGAGTTCTATAAGATAAAGCCATAAACATGTTTGTCTGAGTCTTCTATCAAAAGTTACATTGATTTATATGAAGTTGTTCAAAAACGCTTTATTTCGCCAAGACAATGCGTTTCTCACTGTTACATGAATTTGAATGGGAAACTCGCCTGAAACAAAGTATAGGTTTTCATTATGTGAATAATTTTAAAATCTTAGCTCAAACGGCTGCAAAACATGTTCTGTTTGCCCAGCACAGGGATATTGAGTTCTATAAGATAAAGCCATAAACATGTTTGTCTGAGTCTTTTATCAAAAGTTACAGCGATTTATATGAAGTTGTACAAAAACGCTTTATTTCGCCAAGACAGTGCATTTCTCACTGTTACATGCATTTGAATGGGAAACTCGCCTGAGACAAAGTATAGGTTTTCATTATGTGAATAATTTTAAAATCTTAGCTCAAACGGCTGCAAAACATGTTCTGTTTGCCCAGCACGGGGATATTGAGTTCTATAAGATAAAGCCATAAACATGTTTGTCTGAGTCTTCTATCAAAAGTTACAGCGATTTATATGAAGTTGTTCAAAAACGCTTTATTTCGCCAAGACAATGCGTTTCTCACTGTTACATGCATTTGAATGGGAAACTCGCCTGAAACAAAGTATAGGTTTTCATTATGTGAATAATTTTAAAATCTTAGCTCAAACGGCTGCAAAACCTGTTCTGTTTGCCCAGCACGGGGATATTGAGTTCTATAAGATAAAGCCATAAACATGTTTGTCTGAGTCTTCTATCAAAAGTTACAGCGATTTATATGAAGTTGTTCAAAAACGCTTTATTTCGCCAAGACAATGCGTTTCTCACTGTTACATGCATTTGAATGGGAAACTCGCCTGAGACAAAGTATAGGTTTTCATTATGTGAATAATTTTAAAATCTTAGCTCAAACGGCTGCAAAACCTGTTCTGTTTGCCCAGCACGGGGATATTGAGTTCTATAAGATAAAGCCATAAACATGTTTGTCTGAGTCTTCTATCAAAAGTTACAGCGATTTATATGAAGTTGTTCAAAAACGCTTTATTTCGCCAAGACAATGCGTTTCTCACTGTTACATGCATTTGAATGGGAAACTCGCCTGAAACAAAGTATAGGTTTTCATTATGTGAATAATTTTAAAATCTTAGCTCAAACGGCTGCAAAACCTGTTCTGTTTGCCCAGCACGGGGATATTGAGTTCTATAAGATAAAGCCATAAACATGTTTGTCTGAGTCTTCTATCAAAAGTTACAGCGATTTATATGAAGTTGTACAAAAACGCTTTCTTTCGCCAAGACAGTGCATTTCTCACTGTTACATGCATTTGAATGGGAAACTCGCCTGAGACAAAGTATAGGTTTTCATTATGTGAATAATTTTAAAATCTTAGCTCAAACGGCTGCAAAACCTGTTCTGTTTGCCCAGCACGGGGATATTGAGTTCTATAAGATAAAGCCATAAACATGTTTGTCTGAGTCTTCTATCAAAAGTTACAGCGATTTATATGAAGTTGTACAAAAACGCTTTATTTCGCCAAGACAGTGCATTTCTCACTGTTACATGCATTTGAATGGGAAACTCGCCTGAGACAAAGTATAGGTTTTCATTATGTGAATAATTTTAAAATCTTAGCTCAAACGGCTGCAAAACCTGTTCTGTTTGCCCAGCACGGGGATACTGAGTTCTATAAGATAAAGCCATAAACATGTTTGTCTGAGTCTTCTATCAAAAGTTACAGCGATTTATATGAAGTTGTACAAAAACGCTTTCTTTCGCCAAGACAGTGCATTTCTCACTGTTACATGCATTTGAATGGGAAACTCGCCTGAGACAAAGTATAGGTTTTCATTATGTGAATAATTTTAAAATCTTAGCTCAAACGGCTGCAAAACCTGTTCTGTTTGCCCAGCACGGGGATATTGAGTTCTATAAGATAAAGCCATAAACATGTTTGTCTGAGTCTTCTATCAAAAGTTACAGCGATTTATATGAAGTTGTTCAAAAGCGCTTTATTTCGCCAAGACAATGCGTTTCTCACTGTTACATGCATTTGAATGGGAAACTCGCCTGAAACAAAGTATAGGTTTTCATTATGTGAATAATTTTAAAATCTTAGCTCAAACGGCTGCAAAACCTGTTCTGTTTGCCCAGCACGGGGATATTGAGTTCTATAAGATAAAGCCATAAACATGTTTGTCTGAGTCTTCTATCAAAAGTTACAGCGATTTATATGAAGTTGTACAAAAACGCTTTATTTCGCCAAGACAGTGCATTTCTCACTGTTACATGCATTTGAATGGGAAACTCGCCTGAGACAAAGTATAGGTTTTCATTATGTGAATAATTTTAAAATCTTAGCTCAAACGGCTGCAAACCTGTTTGCCCAGCACGGGCATATTGAGTTCTATAAGTCTTCTATCAAAAGTTACAGCGATTTATATGAAGTTGTACAAAAACGCTTTCTTTCGCCAAGACAGTGCATTTCTCACTGTTACATGCATTTGAATGGGAAACTCGCCTGAGACAAAGTATAGGTTTTCATTATGTGAATAATTTTAAAATCTTAGCTCAAACGGCTGCAAAACCTGTTTGCCCAGCACGGGGATATTGAGTTCTATAAGATAAAGCCATAAACATGTTTGTCTGAGTCTTCTATCAAAAGTTACAGCGATTTATATGAAGTTGTTCAAAAACGCTTTATTTCGCCAAGACAGTGCGTTTCTGACGATTACATGCATTTGAATGGAATTCTATAAGATAAAGCCATAAATATGTATTTCTGAGTCTTCTATCAAAAGTTACAGCTGTCTTTATGAAGACCATGAAAAACGCTTTATTTCACCACGTTAGTGCGTTTCTCACGATTACATGCATTTGAATGGAGTTCTCGACCGACACAAAGCATAGGTTTTCATTATGTGAATAACTTGAAAATCTTAGCTCAAACAGCTGCAAAACCTGTTCTGTTTGCCCAGCACGGGGATATTGAGTTCTATAAGATAAAGCCATAAACATGTTTGTCTGAGTCTTCTATCAAAAGTTACAGCGATTTATATGAAGTTGTTCAAAAACGCTTTATTTCGCCAAGACAATGCGTTTCTCACTGTTACATGCATTTGAATGGGAAACTCGCCTGAAACAAAGTATAGGTTTTCATTATGTGAATAATTTTAAAATCTTAGCTCAAACGGCTGCAAAACCTGTTCTGTTTGCCCAGCACGGGGATATTGAGTTCTATAAGATAAAGCCATAAACATGTTTGTCTGAGTCTTCTATCAAAAGTTACAGCGATTTATATGAAGTTGTACAAAAACGCTTTATTTCGCCAAGACAATGCGTTTCTCACTGTTACATGAATTTGAATGGGAAACTCGCCTGAAACAAAGTATAGGTTTTCATTATGTGAATAATTTTAAAATCTTAGCTCAAACGGCTGCAAAACCTGTTTGCCCAGCACAGGGATATTGAGTTCTATAAGATAAAGCCATAAACATGTTTGTCTGAGTCTTCTATCAAAAGTTACAGCGATTTATATGAAGTTGTTCAAAAACGCTTTATTTCGCCAAGACAATGCGTTTCTCACTGTTACATGCATTTGAATGGGAAACTCGCCTGAAACAAAGTATAGGTTTTCATTATGTGAATAATTTTAAAATCTTAGCTCAAACGGCTGCAAAACCTGTTTGCCCAGCACGGGCATATTGAGTTCTATAAGATAAAGCCATAAACATGTTTGTCTGAGTCTTCTATCAAAAGTTACAGCGATTTATATGAAGTTGTACAAAAACGCTTTATTTCGCCAAGACAATGCGTTTCTCACTGTTACATGAATTTGAATGGGAAACTCGCCTGAAACAAAGTATAGGTTTTCATTATGTGAATAATTTTAAAATCTTAGCTCAAACGGCTGCAAAACCTGTTTGCCCAGCACGGGCATATTGAGTTCTATAAGATAAAGCCATAAACATGTTTGTCTGAGTCTTCTATCAAAAGTTACAGCGATTTATATGAAGTTGTTCAAAAACGCTTTATTTCGCCAAGACAATGCGTTTCTCACTGTTACATGCATTTGAATGGGAAACTCGCCTGAAACAAAGTATAGGTTTTCATTATGTGAATAATTTTAAAATCTTAGCTCAAACGGCTGCAAAACCTGTTCTGTTTGCCCAGCACGGGGATATTGAGTTCTATAAGATAAAGCCATAAACATGTTTGTCTGAGTCTTCTATCAAAAGTTACAGCGATTTATATGAAGTTGTACAAAAACGCTTTCTTTCGCCAAGACAGTGCATTTCCCACTGTTACATGCATTTGAATGGGAAACTCGCCTGAAACAAAGTATAGGTTTTCATTATGTGAATAATTTTAAAATCTTAGCTCAAACGGCTGCAAAACCTGTTTGCCCAGCACAGGGATATTGAGTTCTATAAGATAAAGCCATAAACATGTTTGTCTGAGTCTTCTATCAAAAGTTACAGCGATTTATATGAAGTTGTTCAAAAACGCTTTATTTCGCCAAGACAATGCGTTTCTCACTGTTACATGAATTTGAATGGGAAACTCGCCTGACACAAAGTATAGGTTTTCATTATGTGAATAATTTTAAAATCTTAGCTCAAACGGCTGCAAAACCTTTTTGCCCAGCACGGGGATATTGAGTTCTATAAGATAAAGCCATAAACATGTTTGTCTGAGTCTTCTATCAAAAGTTACAGCGATTTATATGAAGTTGTACAAAAACGCTTTCTTTCGCCAAGACAGTGCGTTTCTCACTGTTACATGCATTTGAATGGGAAACTCGCCTGAAACAAAGTATAGGTTTTCATTATGTGAATAATTTTAAAATCTTAGCTCAAACGGCTGCAAAACCTGTTCTGTTTGCCCAGCACGGGGATATTGAGTTCTATAAGATAAAGCCATAAACATGTTTGTCTGAGTCTTCTATCAAAAGTTACATTGATTTATATGAAGTTGTTCAAAAACGCTTTATTTCGCCAAGACAATGCGTTTCTCACTGTTACATGAATTTGAATGGGAAACTCGCCTGAAACAAAGTATAGGTTTTCATTATGTGAATAATTTTAAAATCTTAGCTCAAACGGCTGCAAAACATGTTCTGTTTGCCCAGCACGGGGATATTGAGTTCTATAAGATAAAGCCATAAACATGTTTGTCTGAGTCTTCTATCAAAAGTTACAGCGATTTATATGACGTTGTACAAAAACGCTTTCTTTCGCCAAGACAGTGCGTTTCTCACTGTTACATGCATTTGAATGGGAAACTCGCCTGAAACAAAGTATAGGTTTTCATTATGTGAATAATTTTAAAATCTTAGCTCAAACGGCTGCAAAACCTGTTCTGTTTGCCCAGCACGGGGATATTGAGTTCTATAAGATAAAGCCATAAACATGTTTGTCTGAGTCTTCTATCAAAAGTTACAGCGATTTATATGAAGTTGTACAAAAACGCTTTCTTTCGCCAAGACAGTGCATTTCCCACTGTTACATGCATTTGAATGGGAAACTCGCCTGAAACAAAGTATAGGTTTTCATTATGTGAATAATTTTAAAATCTTAGCTCAAACGGCTGCAAAACCTGTTTGCCCAGCACAGGGATATTGAGTTCTATAAGATAAAGCCATAAACATGTTTGTCTGAGTCTTCTATCAAAAGTTACAGCGATTTATATGAAGTTGTTCAAAAACGCTTTATTTCGCCAAGACAATGCGTTTCTCACTGTTACATGAATTTGAATGGGAAACTCGCCTGACACAAAGTATAGGTTTTCATTATGTGAATAATTTTAAAATCTTAGCTCAAACGGCTGCAAAACCTTTTTGCCCAGCACGGGGATATTGAGTTCTATAAGATAAAGCCATAAACATGTTTGTCTGAGTCTTCTATCAAAAGTTACAGCGATTTATATGAAGTTGTACAAAAACGCTTTCTTTCGCCAAGACAGTGCGTTTCTCACTGTTACATGCATTTGAATGGGAAACTCGCCTGAAACAAAGTATAGGTTTTCATTATGTGAATAATTTTAAAATCTTAGCTCAAACGGCTGCAAAACCTGTTCTGTTTGCCCAGCACGGGGATATTGAGTTCTATAAGATAAAGCCATAAACATGTTTGTCTGAGTCTTCTATCAAAAGTTACAGCGATTTATATGAAGTTGTTCAAAAACGCTTTATTTCGCCAAGACAATGCGTTTCTCACTGTTACATGCATTTGAATGGGAAACTCGTCTGAAATAAAGTATAGGTTTTCATTATGTGAATAATTTTAAAATCTTAGCTCAAACGGCTGCAAAACCTGTTTGCCCAGCACAGGGATATTGAGTTCTATAAGATAAAGCCATAAACATGTTTGTCTGAGTCTTCTATCAAAAGTTACAGCGATTTATATGAAGTTGTTCAAAAACGCTTTATTTCGCCAAGACAATGCGTTTCTCACTGTTACATGCATTTGAATGGGAAACTCGCCTGAAACAAAGTATAGGTTTTCATTATGTGAATAATTTTAAAATCTTAGCTCAAACGGCTGCAAAACCTGTTTGCCCAGCACGGGCATATTGAGTTCTATAAGATAAAGCCATAAACATGTTTGTCTGAGTCTTCTATCAAAAGTTACAGCGATTTATATGAAGTTGTACAAAAACGCTTTCTTTCGCCAAGACAGTGCGTTTCTCACTGTTACATGCATTTGAATGGGAAACTCGCCTGAAACAAAGTATAGGTTTTCATAATGTGAATAATTTTAAAATCTTAGCTCAAACGGCTGCAAAACCTGTTCTGTTTGCCCAGCACGGGGATATTGAGTTCTATAAGATAAAGCCATAAACATGTTTGTCTGAGTCTTCTATCAAAAGTTACAGCGATTTATATGAAGTTGTTCAAAAACGCTTTATTTCGCCAAGACAATGCGTTTCTCACTGTTACATGAATTTGAATGGGAAACTCGCCTGAAACAAAGTATAGGTTTTCATTATGTGAATAATTTTAAAATCTTAGCTCAAACGGCTGCAAAACCTGTTTGCCCAGCACAGGGATATTGAGTTCTATAAGATAAAGCCATAAACATGTTTGTCTGAGTCTTCTATCAAAAGTTACAGCGATTTATATGAAGTTGTTCAAAAACGCTTTATTTCGCCAAGACAATGCGTTTCTCACTGTTACATGCATTTGAATGGGAAACTCGCCTGAAACAAAGTATAGGTTTTCATTATGTGAATAATTTTAAAATCTTAGCTCAAACGGCTGCAAAACCTGTTTGCCCAGCACGGGCATATTGAGTTCTATAAGATAAAGCCATAAACATGTTTGTCTGAGTCTTCTATCAAAAGTTACAGCGATTTATATGAAGTTGTACAAAAACGCTTTATTTCGCCAAGACAGTGCATTTCTCACGATTACATGCATTTGAATGGAGTTCTCGACCGACACAAAGCATAGGTTTTCATTATGTGAATAACTTGAAAATCTTAGCTCAAACAGCTGCAAAACCTGTTCTGTTTGCCCAGCACGGGGATATTGAGTTCTATAAGATAAAGCCATAAACATGTTTGTCTGAGTCTTCTATCAAAAGTTACAGCGATTTATATGAAGTTGTTCAAAAACGCTTTATTTCGCCAAGACAATGCGTTTCTCACTGTTACATGCATTTGAATGGGAAACTCGCCTGAAACAAAGTATAGGTTTTCATTATGTGAATAATTTTAAAATCTTAGCTCAAACGGCTGCAAAACCTGTTCTGTTTGCCCAGCACGGGGATATTGAGTTCTATAAGATAAAGCCATAAACATGTTTGTCTGAGTCTTCTATCAAAAGTTACAGCGATTTATATGAAGTTGTACAAAAACGCTTTATTTCGCCAAGACAATGCGTTTCTCACTGTTACATGAATTTGAATGGGAAACTCGCCTGAAACAAAGTATAGGTTTTCATTATGTGAATAATTTTAAAATCTTAGCTCAAACGGCTGCAAAACCTGTTTGCCCAGCACAGGGATATTGAGTTCTATAAGATAAAGCCATAAACATGTTTGTCTGAGTCTTCTATCAAAAGTTACAGCGATTTATATGAAGTTGTTCAAAAACGCTTTATTTCGCCAAGACAATGCGTTTCTCACTGTTACATGCATTTGAATGGGAAACTCGCCTGAAACAAAGTATAGGTTTTCATTATGTGAATAATTTTAAAATCTTAGCTCAAACGGCTGCAAAACCTGTTTGCCCAGCACGGGCATATTGAGTTCTATAAGATAAAGCCATAAACATGTTTGTCTGAGTCTTCTATCAAAAGTTACAGCGATTTATATGAAGTTGTACAAAAACGCTTTCTTTCGCCAAGACAATGCGTTTCTCACTGTTACATGAATTTGAATGGGAAACTCGCCTGAAACAAAGTATAGGTTTTCATTATGTGAATAATTTTAAAATCTTAGCTCAAACGGCTGCAAAACCTGTTCTGTTTGCCCAGCACGGGGATATTGAGTTATATAAGATAAAGCCATAAACATGTTTGTCTGAGTCTTCTATCAAAAGTTACAGCGATTTATATGAAGTTGTACAAAAACGCTTTCTTTCGCCAAGACAGTGCATTTCTCACTGTTACATGCATTTGAATGGGAAACTCGCCTGAGACAAAGTATAGGTTTTCATTATGTGAATAATTTTAAAATCTTAGCTCAAACGGCTGCAAAACCTGTTCTGTTTGCCCAGCACGGGGATATTGAGTTCTATAAGATAAAGCCATGAATACGTATATCTGAATCTTCTATCAAAAGTTACACCGATTTATATGAAGTTGTGCAAAAACGCCTTATTTCGCCAAGACAGTGCGTTTCTGACGATTACATGCATTTGAATGGAATTCTATAAGATAAAGCCATAAATATGTATTTCTGAGTCTTCTATCAAAAGTTACAGCTGTCTTTATGAAGACCATGAAAAACGCTTTATTTCACCACGTTAGTGCGTTTCTGACGATTACATGCATTTGAATGGAGTTCTCGACCGACACAAAGCATAGGTTTTCATTATGTGAATAACTTGAAAATCTTAGCTCAAACAGCTGCAAAACCTGTTCTGTTTGCCCAGCACGGGGATATTGAGTTCTATAAGATAAAGCCATAAACATGTTTGTCTGAGTCTTCTATCAAAAGTTACAGCGATTTATATGAAGTTGTTCAAAAACGCTTTATTTCGCCAAGACAATGCGTTTCTCACTGTTACATGCATTTGAATGGGAAACTCGCCTGAAACAAAGTATAGGTTTTCATTATGTGAATAATTTTAAAATCTTAGCTCAAACGGCTGCAAAACCTGTTCTGTTTGCCCAGCACGGGGATATTGAGTTCTATAAGATAAAGCCATAAACATGTTTGTCTGAGTCTTCTATCAAAAGTTACAGCGATTTATATGAAGTTGTACAAAAACGCTTTATTTCGCCAAGACAATGCGTTTCTCACTGTTACATGAATTTGAATGGGAAACTCGCCTGAAACAAAGTATAGGTTTTCATTATGTGAATAATTTTAAAATCTTAGCTCAAACGGCTGCAAAACCTGTTTGCCCAGCACAGGGATATTGAGTTCTATAAGATAAAGCCATAAACATGTTTGTCTGAGTCTTCTATCAAAAGTTACAGCGATTTATATGAAGTTGTTCAAAAACGCTTTATTTCGCCAAGACAATGCGTTTCTCACTGTTACATGCATTTGAATGGGAAACTCGCCTGAAACAAAGTATAGGTTTTCATTATGTGAATAATTTTAAAATCTTAGCTCAAACGGCTGCAAAACCTGTTTGCCCAGCACGGGCATATTGAGTTCTATAAGATAAAGCCATAAACATGTTTGTCTGAGTCTTCTATCAAAAGTTACAGCGATTTATATGAAGTTGTACAAAAACGCTTTATTTCGCCAAGACAATGCGTTTCTCACTGTTACATGAATTTGAATGGGAAACTCGCCTGAAACAAAGTATAGGTTTTCATTATGTGAATAATTTTAAAATCTTAGCTCAAACGGCTGCAAAACCTGTTTGCCCAGCACGGGCATATTGAGTTCTATAAGATAAAGCCATAAACATGTTTGTCTGAGTCTTCTATCAAAAGTTACAGCGATTTATATGAAGTTGTTCAAAAACGCTTTATTTCGCCAAGACAATGCGTTTCTCACTGTTACATGCATTTGAATGGGAAACTCGCCTGAAACAAAGTATAGGTTTTCATTATGTGAATAATTTTAAAATCTTAGCTCAAACGGCTGCAAAACCTGTTCTGTTTGCCCAGCACGGGGATATTGAGTTCTATAAGATAAAGCCATAAACATGTTTGTCTGAGTCTTCTATCAAAAGTTACAGCGATTTATATGAAGTTGTACAAAAACGCTTTCTTTCGCCAAGACAGTGCATTTCCCACTGTTACATGCATTTGAATGGGAAACTCGCCTGAAACAAAGTATAGGTTTTCATTATGTGAATAATTTTAAAATCTTAGCTCAAACGGCTGCAAAACCTGTTTGCCCAGCACAGGGATATTGAGTTCTATAAGATAAAGCCATAAACATGTTTGTCTGAGTCTTCTATCAAAAGTTACAGCGATTTATATGAAGTTGTTCAAAAACGCTTTATTTCGCCAAGACAATGCGTTTCTCACTGTTACATGAATTTGAATGGGAAACTCGCCTGACACAAAGTATAGGTTTTCATTATGTGAATAATTTTAAAATCTTAGCTCAAACGGCTGCAAAACCTTTTTGCCCAGCACGGGGATATTGAGTTCTATAAGATAAAGCCATAAACATGTTTGTCTGAGTCTTCTATCAAAAGTTACAGCGATTTATATGAAGTTGTACAAAAACGCTTTCTTTCGCCAAGACAGTGCGTTTCTCACTGTTACATGCATTTGAATGGGAAACTCGCCTGAAACAAAGTATAGGTTTTCATTATGTGAATAATTTTAAAATCTTAGCTCAAACGGCTGCAAAACCTGTTCTGTTTGCCCAGCACGGGGATATTGAGTTCTATAAGATAAAGCCATAAACATGTTTGTCTGAGTCTTCTATCAAAAGTTACATTGATTTATATGAAGTTGTTCAAAAACGCTTTATTTCGCCAAGACAATGCGTTTCTCACTGTTACATGAATTTGAATGGGAAACTCGCCTGAAACAAAGTATAGGTTTTCATTATGTGAATAATTTTAAAATCTTAGCTCAAACGGCTGCAAAACATGTTCTGTTTGCCCAGCACGGGGATATTGAGTTCTATAAGATAAAGCCATAAACATGTTTGTCTGAGTCTTCTATCAAAAGTTACAGCGATTTATATGACGTTGTACAAAAACGCTTTCTTTCGCCAAGACAGTGCGTTTCTCACTGTTACATGCATTTGAATGGGAAACTCGCCTGAAACAAAGTATAGGTTTTCATTATGTGAATAATTTTAAAATCTTAGCTCAAACGGCTGCAAAACCTGTTCTGTTTGCCCAGCACGGGGATATTGAGTTCTATAAGATAAAGCCATAAACATGTTTGTCTGAGTCTTCTATCAAAAGTTACAGCGATTTATATGAAGTTGTACAAAAACGCTTTCTTTCGCCAAGACAGTGCATTTCCCACTGTTACATGCATTTGAATGGGAAACTCGCCTGAAACAAAGTATAGGTTTTCATTATGTGAATAATTTTAAAATCTTAGCTCAAACGGCTGCAAAACCTGTTTGCCCAGCACAGGGATATTGAGTTCTATAAGATAAAGCCATAAACATGTTTGTCTGAGTCTTCTATCAAAAGTTACAGCGATTTATATGAAGTTGTTCAAAAACGCTTTATTTCGCCAAGACAATGCGTTTCTCACTGTTACATGAATTTGAATGGGAAACTCGCCTGACACAAAGTATAGGTTTTCATTATGTGAATAATTTTAAAATCTTAGCTCAAACGGCTGCAAAACCTTTTTGCCCAGCACGGGGATATTGAGTTCTATAAGATAAAGCCATAAACATGTTTGTCTGAGTCTTCTATCAAAAGTTACAGCGATTTATATGAAGTTGTACAAAAACGCTTTCTTTCGCCAAGACAGTGCGTTTCTCACTGTTACATGCATTTGAATGGGAAACTCGCCTGAAACAAAGTATAGGTTTTCATTATGTGAATAATTTTAAAATCTTAGCTCAAACGGCTGCAAAACCTGTTCTGTTTGCCCAGCACGGGGATATTGAGTTCTATAAGATAAAGCCATAAACATGTTTGTCTGAGTCTTCTATCAAAAGTTACAGCGATTTATATGAAGTTGTTCAAAAACGCTTTATTTCGCCAAGACAATGCGTTTCTCACTGTTACATGCATTTGAATGGGAAACTCGTCTGAAACAAAGTATAGGTTTTCATTATGTGAATAATTTTAAAATCTTAGCTCAAACGGCTGCAAAACCTGTTTGCCCAGCACGGGGATATTGAGTTCTATAAGATAAAGCCATAAACATGTTTGTCTGAGTCTTCTGTCAAAAGTTACAGCGATTTATATGAAGTTGTTCAAAAACGCTTTATTTCGCCAAGACAATGCGTTTCTCACTGTTACATGCATTTGAATGGGAAACTCGCCTGAAACAAAGTATAGGTTTTCATTATGTGAATAATTTTAAAATCTTAGCTCAAACGGCTGCAAAACCTGTTCTGTTTGCCCAGCACGGGGATATTGAGTTCTATAAGATAAAGCCATAAACATGTTTGTCTGAGTCTTCTATCAAAAGTTACAGCGATTTATATGAAGTTGTACAAAAACGCTTTATTTCGCCAAGACAATGCGTTTCTCACTGTTACATGAATTTGAATGGGAAACTCGCCTGAAACAAAGTATAGGTTTTCATTATGTGAATAATTTTAAAATCTTAGCTCAAACGGCTGCAAAACCTGTTTGCCCAGCACAGGGATATTGAGTTCTATAAGATAAAGCCATAAACATGTTTGTCTGAGTCTTCTATCAAAAGTTACAGCGATTTATATGAAGTTGTTCAAAAACGCTTTATTTCGCCAAGACAATGCGTTTCTCACTGTTACATGCATTTGAATGGGAAACTCGCCTGAAACAAAGTATAGGTTTTCATTATGTGAATAATTTTAAAATCTTAGCTCAAACGGCTGCAAAACCTGTTTGCCCAGCACGGGCATATTGAGTTCTATAAGATAAAGCCATAAACATGTTTGTCTGAGTCTTCTATCAAAAGTTACAGCGATTTATATGAAGTTGTACAAAAACGCTTTCTTTCGCCAAGACAGTGCGTTTCTCACTGTTACATGCATTTGAATGGGAAACTCGCCTGAAACAAAGTATAGGTTTTCATAATGTGAATAATTTTAAAATCTTAGCTCAAACGGCTGCAAAACCTGTTCTGTTTGCCCAGCACGGGGATATTGAGTTCTATAAGATAAAGCCATAAACATGTTTGTCTGAGTCTTCTATCAAAAGTTACAGCGATTTATATGAAGTTGTTCAAAAACGCTTTATTTCGCCAAGACAATGCGTTTCTCACTGTTACATGCATTTGAATGGGAAACTCGTCTGAAACAAAGTATAGGTTTTCATTATGTGAATAATTTTAAAATCTTAGCTCAAACGGCTGCAAAACCTGTTTGCCCAGCACGGGGATATTGAGTTCTATAAGATAAAGCCATAAACATGTTTGTCTGAGTCTTCTGTCAAAAGTTACAGCGATTTATATGAAGTTGTTCAAAAACGCTTTATTTCGCCAAGACAATGCGTTTCTCACTGTTACATGCATTTGAATGGGAAACTCGCCTGAAACAAAGTATAGGTTTTCATTATGTGAATAATTTTAAAATCTTAGCTCAAACGGCTGCAAAACCTGTTCTGTTTGCCCAGCACGGGGATATTGAGTTCTATAAGATAAAGCCATAAACATGTTTGTCTGAGTCTTCTATCAAAAGTTACAGCGATTTATATGAAGTTGTACAAAAACGCTTTATTTCGCCAAGACAATGCGTTTCTCACTGTTACATGAATTTGAATGGGAAACTCGCCTGAAACAAAGTATAGGTTTTCATTATGTGAATAATTTTAAAATCTTAGCTCAAACGGCTGCAAAACCTGTTTGCCCAGCACAGGGATATTGAGTTCTATAAGATAAAGCCATAAACATGTTTGTCTGAGTCTTCTATCAAAAGTTACAGCGATTTATATGAAGTTGTTCAAAAACGCTTTATTTCGCCAAGACAATGCGTTTCTCACTGTTACATGCATTTGAATGGGAAACTCGCCTGAAACAAAGTATAGGTTTTCATTATGTGAATAATTTTAAAATCTTAGCTCAAACGGCTGCAAAACCTGTTTGCCCAGCACGGGCATATTGAGTTCTATAAGATAAAGCCATAAACATGTTTGTCTGAGTCTTCTATCAAAAGTTACAGCGATTTATATGAAGTTGTACAAAAACGCTTTATTTCGCCAAGACAATGCGTTTCTCACTGTTACATGAATTTGAATGGGAAACTCGCCTGAAACAAAGTATAGGTTTTCATTATGTGAATAATTTTAAAATCTTAGCTCAAACGGCTGCAAAACCTGTTTGCCCAGCACGGGCATATTGAGTTCTATAAGATAAAGCCATAAACATGTTTGTCTGAGTCTTCTATCAAAAGTTACAGCGATTTATATGAAGTTGTTCAAAAACGCTTTATTTCGCCAAGACAATGCGTTTCTCACTGTTACATGCATTTGAATGGGAAACTCGCCTGAAACAAAGTATAGGTTTTCATTATGTGAATAATTTTAAAATCTTAGCTCAAACGGCTGCAAAACCTGTTCTGTTTGCCCAGCACGGGGATATTGAGTTCTATAAGATAAAGCCATAAACATGTTTGTCTGAGTCTTCTATCAAAAGTTACAGCGATTTATATGAAGTTGTACAAAAACGCTTTCTTTCGCCAAGACAGTGCATTTCTCACTGTTACATGCATTTGAATGGGAAACTCGCCTGAAACAAAGTATAGGTTTTCATTATGTGAATAATTTTAAAATCTTAGCTCAAACGGCTGCAAAACCTGTTTGCCCAGCACAGGGATATTGAGTTCTATAAGATAAAGCCATAAACATGTTTGTCTGAGTCTTCTATCAAAAGTTACAGCGATTTATATGAAGTTGTACAAAAACGCTTTCTTTCGCCAAGACAGTGCATTTCTCACTGTTACATGCATTTGAATTTGAAAGTCGCCTGAGACAAAGTATAGGTTTTCATTATGTGAATAATTTTAAAATCTTAGCTCAAACGGCTGCAAAACCTGTTTGCCCAGCACGGGGATATTGAGTTCTATAAGATAAAGCCATAAACATGTTTGTCTGAGTCTTCTATCAAAAGTTACAGCGATTTATATGAAGTTGTTCAAAAACGCTTTATTTCGCCAAGACAATGCGTTTCTCACTGTTACATGCATTTGAATGGGAAACTCGCCTGAAACAAAGTATAGGTTTTCATTATGTGAATAATTTTAAAATCTTAGCTCAAACGGCTGCAAAACCTGTTCTGTTTGCCCAGCACGGGGATATTGAGTTCTATAAGATAAAGCCATAAACATGTTTGTCTGAGTCTTTTATCAAAAGTTACAGCGATTTATATGAAGTTGTACAAAAACGCTTTATTTCGCCAAGACAATGCGTTTCTCACTGTTACATGAATTTGAATGGGAAACTCGCCTGAAACAAAGTATAGGTTTTCATTATGTGAATAATTTTAAAATCTTAGCTCAAACGGCTGCAAAACCTGTTTGCCCAGCACAGGGATATTGAGTTCTATAAGATAAAGCCATAAACATGTTTGTCTGAGTCTTCTATCAAAAGTTACAGCGATTTATATGAAGTTGTTCAAAAACGCTTTATTTCGCCAAGACAATGCGTTTCTCACTGTTACATGCATTTGAATGGGAAACTCGCCTGAAACAAAGTATAGGTTTTCATTATGTGAATAATTTTAAAATCTTAGCTCAAACGGCTGCAAAACCTGTTTGCCCAGCACGGGGATATTGAGTTCTATAAGATAAAGCCATAAACATGTTTGTCTGAGTCTTCTATCAAAAGTTACAGCGATTTATATGAAGTTGTTCAAAAACGCTTTATTTCGCCAAGACAATGCGTTTCTCACTGTTACATGCATTTGAATGGGAAACTCGCCTGAAACAAAGTATAGGTTTTCATTATGTGAATAATTTTAAAATCTTAGCTCAAACGGCTGCAAAACCTGTTCTGTTTGCCCAGCACGGGGATATTGAGTTCTATAAGATAAAGCCATAAACATGTTTGTCTGAGTCTTCTATCAAAAGTTACAGCGATTTATATGAAGTTGTACAAAAACGCTTTCTTTCGCCAAGACAGTGCATTTCTCACTGTTACATGCATTTGAATGGGAAACTCGCCTGAAACAAAGTATAGGTTTTCATTATGTGAATAATTTTAAAATCTTAGCTCAAACGGCTGCAAAACCTGTTTGCCCAGCACAGGGATATTGAGTTCTATAAGATAAAGCCATAAACATGTTTGTCTGAGTCTTCTATCAAAAGTTACAGCGATTTATATGAAGTTGTTCAAAAACGCTTTATTTCGCCAAGACAATGCCTTTCTCACTGTTACATGCATTTGAATGGGAAACTCGCCTGAAACAAAGTATAGGTTTTCATTATGTGAATAATTTTAAAATCTTAGCTCAAACGGCTGCAAAACCTGTTTGCCCAGCACTGGGATATTGAGTTCTATAAGATAAAGCCATAAACATGTTTGTCTGAGTCTTCTATCAAAAGTTACAGCGATTTATATGAAGTTGTACAAAAACGCTTTCTTTCGCCAAGACAGTGCATTTCTCACTGTTACATGCATTTGAATTTGAAAGTCGCCTGAGACAAAGTATAGGTTTTCATTATGTGAATAATTTTAAAATCTTAGCTCAAACGGCTGCAAAACCTGTTTGCCCAGCACGGGGATATTGAGTTCTATAAGATAAAGCCATAAACATGTTTGTCTGAGTCTTCTATCAAAAGTTACAGCGATTTATATGAAGTTGTACAAAAACGCTTTATTTCGCCAAGACAATGCGTTTCTCACTGTTACATGAATTTGAATGGGAAACTCGCCTGACACAAAGTATAGGTTTTCATTATGTGAATAATTTTAAAATCTTAGCTCAAACGGCTGCAAAACCTGTTTGCCCAGCACGGGGATATTGAGTTCTATAAGATAAAGCCATAAACATGTTTGTCTGAGTCTTCTATCAAAAGTTACAGCGATTTATATGAAGTTGTACAAAAACGCTTTATTTCGCCAAGACAATGCGTTTCTCACTGTTACATGAATTTGAATGGGAAACTCGCCTGACACAAAGTATAGGTTTTCATTATGTGAATAATTTTAAAATCTTAGCTCAAACGGCTGCAAAACCTTTTTGCCCAGCACGGGGATATTGAGTTCTATAAGATAAAGCCATAAACATGTTTGTCTGAGTCTTCTATCAAAAGTTACAGCGATTTATATGAAGTTGTACAAAAACGCTTTATTTCGCCAAGACAGTGCGTTTCTCACTGTTACATGCATTTGAATGGGAAACTCGCCTGAAACAAAGTATAGGTTTTCATAATGTGAATAATTTTAAAATCTTAGCTCAAACGGCTGCAAAACCTGTTCTGTTTGCCCAGCACGGGGATATTGAGTTCTATAAGATAAAGCCATAAACATGTTTGTCTGAGTCTTCTATCAAAAGTTACAGCGATTTATATGAAGTTGTTCAAAAACGCTTTATTTCGCCAAGACAATGCGTTTCTCACTGTTACATGCATTTGAATGGGAAACTCGCCTGAAACAAAGTATAGGTTTTCATAATGTGAATAATTTTAAAATCTTAGCTCAAACGGCTGCAAAACCTGTTCTGTTTGCCCAGCACGGGGATATTGAGTTCTATAAGATAAAGCCATAAACATGTTTGTCTGAGTCTTCTGTCAAAAGTTACAGCGATTTATATGAAGTTGTTCAAAAACGCTTTATTTCGCCAAGACAATGCGTTTCTCACTGTTACATGCATTTGAATGGGAAACTCGCCTGAAACAAAGTATAGGTTTTCATTATGTGAATAATTTTAAAATCTTAGCTCAAACGGCTGCAAAACCTGTTCTGTTTGCCCAGCACGGGGATATTGAGTTCTATAAGATAAAGCCATAAACATGTTTGTCTGAGTCTTCTATCAAAAGTTACAGCGATTTATATGAAGTTGTACAAAAACGCTTTCTTTCGCCAAGACAGTGCATTTCTCACTGTTACATGCATTTGAATGGGAAACTCGCCTGAAACAAAGTATAGGTTTTCATTATGTGAATAATTTTAAAATCTTAGCTCAAACGGCTGCAAAACCTGTTTGCCCAGCACAGGGATATTGAGTTCTATAAGATAAAGCCATAAACATGTTTGTCTGAGTCTTCTGTCAAAAGTTACAGCGATTTATATGAAGTTGTTCAAAAACGCTTTATTTCGCCAAGACAATGCGTTTCTCACTGTTACATGCATTTGAATGGGAAACTCGCCTGAAACAAAGTATAGGTTTTCATTATGTGAATAATTTTAAAATCTTAGCTCAAACGGCTGCAAAACCTGTTCTGTTTGCCCAGCACGGGGATATTGAGTTCTATAAGATAAAGCCATAAACATGTTTGTCTGAGTCTTCTATCAAAAGTTACAGCGATTTATATGAAGTTGTACAAAAACGCTTTCTTTCGCCAAGACAGTGCATTTCTCACTGTTACATGCATTTGAATGGGAAACTCGCCTGAAACAAAGTATAGGTTTTCATTATGTGAATAATTTTAAAATCTTAGCTCAAACGGCTGCAAAACCTGTTTGCCCAGCACAGGGATATTGAGTTCTATAAGATAAAGCCATAAACATGTTTGTCTGAGTCTTCTATCAAAAGTTACAGCGATTTATATGAAGTTGTTCAAAAACGCTTTATTTCGCCAAGACAATGCGTTTCTCACTGTTACATGCATTTGAATGGGAAACTCGCCTGAAACAAAGTATAGGTTTTCATTATGTGAATAATTTTAAAATCTTAGCTCAAACGGCTGCAAAACCTGTTCTGTTTGCCCAGCACGGGGATATTGAGTTCTATAAGATAAAGCCATAAACATGTTTGTCTGAGTCTTCTATCAAAAGTTACAGCGATTTATATGAAGTTGTACAAAAACGCTTTCTTTCGCCAAGACAGTGCATTTCTCACTGTTACATGCATTTGAATTTGAAAGTCGCCTGAGACAAAGTATAGGTTTTCATTATGTGAATAATTTTAAAATCTTAGCTCAAACGGCTGCAAAACCTGTTTGCCCAGCACGGGGATATTGAGTTCTATAAGATAAAGCCATAAACATGTTTGTCTGAGTCTTCTATCAAAAGTTACAGCGATTTATATGAAGTTATACAAAAACGCTTTATTTCGCCAAGACAATGCGTTTCTCACTGTTACATGAATTTGAATGGGAAACTCGCCTGACACAAAGTATAGGTTTTCATTATGTGAATAATTTTAAAATCTTAGCTCAAACGGCTGCAAAACCTTTTTGCCCAGCACAGGGATATTGAGTTCTATAAGATAAAGCCATAAACATGTTTGTCTGAGTCTTCTATCAAAAGTTACAGCGATTTATATGAAGTTGTACAAAAACGCTTTCTTTCGCCAAGACAGTGCGTTTCTCACTGTTACATGCATTTGAATGGGAAACTCGCCTGAAACAAAGTATAGGTTTTCATAATGTGAATAATTTTAAAATCTTAGCTCAAACGGCTGCAAAACCTGTTCTGTTTGCCCAGCACGGGGATATTGAGTTCTATAAGATAAAGCCATAAACATGTTTGTCTGAGTCTTCTATCAAAAGTTACAGCGATTTATATGAAGTTGTTCAAAAACGCTTTATTTCGCCAAGACAATGCGTTTCTCACTGTTACATGCATTTGAATGGGAAACTCGCCTGAAACAAAGTATAGGTTTTCATTATGTGAATAATTTTAAAATCTTAGCTCAAACGGCTGCAAAACCTGTTTGCCCAGCACAGGGATATTGAGTTCTATAAGATAAAGCCATAAACATGTTTGTCTGAGTCTTCTATCAAAAGTTACAGCGATTTATATGAAGTTGTTCAAAAACGCTTTATTTCGCCAAGACAATGCGTTTCTCACTGTTACATGCATTTGAATGGGAAACTCGCCTGAGACAAAGTATAGGTTTTCATTATGTGAATAATTTTAAAATCTTAGCTCAAACGGCTGCAAAAACTTTTTGCCCAGCACAGGGATATTGAGTTCTATAAGATAAAGCCATAAACATGTTTGTCTGAGTCTTCTATCAAAAGTTACAGCGATTTATATGAAGTTGTACAAAAACGCTTTCTTTCGCCAAGACAGTGCGTTTCTCACTGTTACATGCATTTGAATGGGAAACTCGCCTGAAACAAAGTATAGGTTTTCATAATGTGAATAATTTTAAAATCTTAGCTCAAACGGCTGCAAAACCTGTTCTGTTTGCCCAGCACGGGGATATTGAGTTCTATAAGATAAAGCCATAAACATGTTTGTCTGAGTCTTCTATCAAAAGTTACAGCGATTTATATGAAGTTGTTCAAAAACGCTTTATTTCGCCAAGACAATGCGTTTCTCACTGTTACATGCATTTGAATGGGAAACTCGCCTGAAACAAAGTATAGGTTTTCATTATGTGAATAATTTTAAAATCTTAGCTCAAACGGCTGCAAAACCTGTTTGCCCAGCACGGGGATATTGAGTTCTATAAGATAAAGCCATAAACATGTTTGTCTGAGTCTTCTATCAAAAGTTACAGCGATTTATATGAAGTTGTACAAAAACGCTTTATTTCGCCAAGACAATGCGTTTCTCACTGTTACATGAATTTGAATGGGAAACTCGCCTGACACAAAGTATAGGTTTTCATTATGTGAATAATTTTAAAATCTTAGCTCAAACGGCTGCAAAACCTTTTTGCCCAGCACGGGGATATTGAGTTCTATAAGATAAAGCCATAAACATGTTTGTCTGAGTCTTCTATCAAAAGTTACAGCGATTTATATGAAGTTGTACAAAAACGCTTTCTTTCGCCAAGACAGTGCGTTTCTCACTGTTACATGCATTTGAATGGGAAACTCGCCTGACACAAAGTATAGGTTTTCATAATGTGAATAATTTTAAAATCTTAGCTCAAACGGCTGCAAAACCTGTTCTGTTTGCCCAGCACGGGGATATTGAGTTCTATAAGATAAAGCCATAAACATGTTTGTCTGAGTCTTCTATCAAAAGTTACAGCGATTTATATGAAGTTGTTCAAAAACGCTTTATTTCGCCAAGACAATGCGTTTCTCACTGTTACATGCATTTGAATGGGAAACTCGCCTGAAACAAAGTATAGGTTTTCATTATGTGAATAATTTTAAAATCTTAGCTCAAACGGCTGCAAAACCTGTTTGCCCAGCACAGGGATATTGAGTTCTATAAGATAAAGCCATAAACATGTTTGTCTGAGTCTTCTGTCAAAAGTTACAGCGATTTATATGAAGTTGTTCAAAAACGCTTTATTTCGCCAAGACAATGCGTTTCTCACTGTTACATGCATTTGAATGGGAAACTCGCCTGAGACAAAGTATAGGTTTTCATTATGTGAATAATTTTAAAATCTTAGCTCAAACGGCTGCAAAACCTGTTTGCCCAGCACGGGGATATTGAGTTCTATAAGATAAAGCCATAAACATGTTTGTCTGAGTCTTCTATCAAAAGTTACAGCGATTTATATGAAGTTGTACAAAAACGCTTTCTTTCGCCAAGACAGTGCATTTCTCACTGTTACATGCATTTGAATGGGAAACTCGCCTGAGATAAAGTATAGGTTTTCATTATGTGAATAATTTTAAAATCTTAGCTCAAACGGCTGCAAAACCTGTTTGCCCAGCACGGGGATATTGAGTTCTATAAGATAAAGCCATAAACATGTTTGTCTGAGTCTTCTATCAAAAGTTACAGCGATTTATATGAAGTTGTACAAAAACGCTTTCTTTCGCCAAGACAATGCGTTTCTCACTGTTACATGAATTTGAATGGGAAACTCGCCTGAAACAAAGTATAGGTTTTCATAATGTGAATAATTTTAAAATCTTAGCTCAAACGGCTGCAAAACCTGTTCTGTTTGCCCAGCACGGGGATATTGAGTTCTATAAGATAAAGCCATAAACATGTTTGTCTGAGTCTTCTATCAAAAGTTACAGCGATTTATATGAAGTTGTACAAAAACGCTTTCTTTCGCCAAGACAGTGCATTTCTCACTGTTACATGCATTTGAATGGGAAACTCGCCTGAAACAAAGTATAGGTTTTCATTATGTGAATAATTTTAAAATCTTAGCTCAAACGGCTGCAAAACCTGTTTGCCCAGCACAGGGATATTGAGTTCTATAAGATAAAGCCATAAACATGTTTGTCTGAGTCTTCTATCAAAAGTTACAGCGATTTATATGAAGTTGTTCAAAAACGCTTTATTTCGCCAAGACAATGCGTTTCTCACTGTTACATGCATTTGAATGGGAAACTCGCCTGAAACAAAGTATAGGTTTTCATTATGTGAATAATTTTAAAATCTTAGCTCAAACGGCTGCAAAACCTGTTTGCCCAGCACGGGGATATTGAGTTCTATAAGATAAAGCCATAAACATGTTTGTCTGAGTCTTCTATCAAAAGTTACAGCGATTTATATGAAGTTGTACAAAAACGCTTTCTTTCGCCAAGACAGTGCGTTTCTCACTGTTACATGCATTTGAATGGGAAACTCGCCTGAAACAAAGTATAGGTTTTCATAATGTGAATAATTTTAAAATCTTAGCTCAAACGGCTGCAAAACCTGTTCTGTTTGCCCAGCACGGGGATATTGAGTTCTATAAGATAAAGCCATAAACATGTTTGTCTGAGTCTTCTATCAAAAGTTACAGCGATTTATATGAAGTTGTTCAAAAACGCTTTATTTCGCCAAGACAATGCGTTTCTCACTGTTACATGCATTTGAATGGGAAACTCGCCTGAAACAAAGTATAGGTTTTCATTATGTGAATAATTTTAAAATCTTAGCTCAAACGGCTGCAAAACCTGTTTGCCCAGCACAGGGATATTGAGTTCTATAAGATAAAGCCATAAACATGTTTGTCTGAGTCTTCTATCAAAAGTTACAGCGATTTATATGAAGTTGTTCAAAAACGCTTTATTTCGCCAAGACAATGCGTTTCTCACTGTTACATGCATTTGAATGGGAAACTCGCCTGAAACAAAGTATAGGTTTTCATTATGTGAATAATTTTAAAATCTTAGCTCAAACGGCTGCAAAACCTGTTCTGTTTGCCCAGCACGGGGATATTGAGTTCTATAAGATAAAGCCATAAACATGTTTGTCTGAGTCTTCTATCAAAAGTTACAGCGATTTATATGAAGTTGTACAAAAACGCTTTCTTTCGCCAAGACAGTGCATTTCTCACTGTTACATGCATTTGAATGGGAAACTCGCCTGAGATAAAGTATAGGTTTTCATTATGTGAATAATTTTAAAATCTTAGCTCAAACGGCTGCAAAACCTGTTCTGTTTGCCCAGCACGGGGATATTGAGTTCTATAAGATAAAGCCATAAACATGTTTGTCTGAGTCTTCTATCAAAAGTTACAGCGATTTATATGAAGTTGTTCAAAAACGCTTTATTTCGCCAAGACAATGCGTTTCTCACTGTTACATGCATTTGAATGGGAAACTCGCCTGAAACAAAGTATAGGTTTTCATTATGTGAATAATTTTAAAATCTTAGCTCAAACGGCTGCAAAACCTGTTTGCCCAGCACGGGGATATTGAGTTCTATAAGATAAAGCCATAAACATGTTTGTCTGAGTCTTCTATCAAAAGTTACAGCGATTTATATGAAGTTGTTCAAAAACGCTTTCTTTCGCCAAGACAATGCGTTTCTCACTGTTACATGCATTTGAATGGGAAACTCGCCTGAAACAAAGTATAGGTTTTCATAATGTGAATAATTTTAAAATCTTAGCTCAAACGGCTGCAAAACCTGTTCTGTTTGCCCAGCACGGGGATATTGAGTTCTATAAGATAAAGCCATAAACATGTTTGTCTGAGTCTTCTATCAAAAGTTACAGTGATTTATATGAAGTTGTTCAAAAACGCTTTATTTCGCCAAGACAATGCGTTTCTCACTGTTACATGCATTTGAATGGGAAACTCGTCTGAAACAAAGTATAGGTTTTCATTATGTGAATAATTTTAAAATCTTAGCTCAAACGGCTGCAAAACCTGTTTGCCCAGCACGGGGATATTGAGTTCTATAAGATAAAGCCATAAACATGTTTGTCTGAGTCTTCTGTCAAAAGTTACAGCCATTTATATGAAGTTGTTCAAAAACGCTTTATTTCGCCAAGACAATGCGTTTCTCACTGTTACATGCATTTGAATGGGAAACTCGCCTGAAACAAAGTATAGGTTTTCATTATGTGAATAATTTTAAAATCTTAGCTCAAACGGCTGCAAAACCTGTTTGCCCAGCACGGGCATATTGAGTTCTATAAGATAAAGCCATAAACATGTTTGTCTGAGTCTTCTATCAAAAGTTACAGCGATTTATATGAAGTTGTACAAAAACGCTTTCTTTCGCCAAGACAGTGCATTTCTCACTGTTACATGCATTTGAATGGGAAACTCGCCTGAAACAAAGTATAGGTTTTCATTATGTGAATAATTTTAAAATCTTAGCTCAAACGGCTGCAAAACCTGTTCTGTTTGCCCAGCACGGGGATATTGAGTTCTATAAGATAAAGCCATAAACATGTTTGTCGGAGTCTTCTATCAAAAGTTACAGTGATTTATATGAAGTTGTTCAAAAACGCTTTATTTCGCCAAGACAATGCGTTTCTCACTGTTACATGCATTTGAATGGGAAACTCGTCTGAAACAAAGTATAGGTTTTCATTATGTGAATAATTTTAAAATCTTAGCTCAAACGGCTGCAAAACCTGTTTGCCCAGCACGGGGATATTGAGTTCTATAAGATAAAGCCATAAACATGTTTGTCTGAGTCTTCTATCAAAAGTTACAGCGATTTATATGAAGTTGTACAAAAACGCTTTCTTTCGCCAAGACAGTGCATTTCTCACTGTTACATGCATTTGAATGGGAAACTCGCCTGAGATAAAGTATAGGTTTTCATTATGTGAATAATTTTAAAATCTTAGCTCAAACGGCTGCAAAACCTGTTTGCCCAGCACGGGGATATTGAGTTCTATAAGATAAAGCCATAAACATGTTTGTCTGAGTCTTCTATCAAAAGTTACAGCGATTTATATGAAGTTGTACAAAAACGCTTTCTTTCGCCAAGACAATGCGTTTCTCACTGTTACATGAATTTGAATGGGAAACTCGCCTGAAACAAAGTATAGGTTTTCATAATGTGAATAATTTTAAAATCTTAGCTCAAACGGCTGCAAAACCTGTTTGCCCAGCACGGGCATATTGAGTTCTATAAGATAAAGCCATAAACATGTTTGTCTGAGTCTTCTATCAAAAGTTACAGCGATTTATATGAAGTTGTACAAAAACGCTTTCTTTCGCCAAGACAATGCGTTTCTCACTGTTACATGAATTTGAATGGGAAACTCGCCTGAAACAAAGTATAGGTTTTCATTATGTGAATAATTTTAAAATCTTAGCTCAAACGGCTGCAAAACCTGTTTGCCCAGCACAGGGATATTGAGTTCTATAAGATAAAGCCATAAACATGTTTGTCTGAGTCTTCTATCAAAAGTTACAGCGATTTATATGAAGTTGTTCAAAAACGCTTTATTTCGCCAAGACAATGCGTTTCTCACTGTTACATGCATTTGAATGGGAAACTCGCCTGAAACAAAGTATAGGTTTTCATTATGTGAATAATTTTAAAATCTTAGCTCAAACGGCTGCAAAACCTGTTCTGTTTGCCCAGCACGGGGATATTGAGTTCTATAAGATAAAGCCATAAACATGTTTGTCTGAGTCTTCTATCAAAAGTTACAGCGATTTATATGAAGTTGTACAAAAACGCTTTCTTTCGCCAAGACAGTGCATTTCTCACTGTTACATGCATTTGAATGGGAAACTCGCCTGAGATAAAGTATAGGTTTTCATTATGTGAATAATTTTAAAATCTTAGCTCAAACGGCTGCAAAACCTGTTCTGTTTGCCCAGCACGGGGATATTGAGTTCTATAAGATAAAGCCATAAACATGTTTGTCTGAGTCTTCTATCAAAAGTTACAGCGATTTATATGAAGTTGTTCAAAAACGCTTTATTTCGCCAAGACAATGCGTTTCTCACTGTTACATGCATTTGAATGGGAAACTCGCCTGAAACAAAGTATAGGTTTTCATTATGTGAATAATTTTAAAATCTTAGCTCAAACGGTTGCAAAACCTGTTTGCCCAGCACGGGGATATTGAGTTCTATAAGATAAAGCCATAAACATGTTTGTCTGAGTCTTCTATCAAAAGTTACAGCGATTTATATGAAGTTGTTCAAAAACGCTTTCTTTCGCCAAGACAATGCGTTTCTCACTGTTACATGCATTTGAATGGGAAACTCGCCTGAAACAAAGTATAGGTTTTCATAATGTGAATAATTTTAAAATCTTAGCTCAAACGGCTGCAAAACCTGTTTGCCCAGCACGGGCATATTGAGTTCTATAAGATAAAGCCATAAACATGTTTGTCTGAGTCTTCTATCAAAAGTTACAGCGATTTATATGAAGTTGTACAAAAACGCTTTATTTCGCCAAGACAATGCGTTTCTCACTGTTACATGAATTTGAATGGGAAACTCGCCTGAAACAAAGTATAGGTTTTCATTATGTGAATAATTTTAAAATCTTAGCTCAGACGGCTGCAAAACCTGTTTGCCCAGCACAGGGATATTGAGTTCTATAAGATAAAGCCATAAACATGTTTGTCTGAGTCTTCTATCAAAAGTTACAGCGATTTATATGAAGTTGTTCAAAAACGCTTTATTTCGCCAAGACAATGCGTTTCTCACTGTTACATGCATTTGAATGGGAAACTCGCCTGAAACAAAGTATAGGTTTTCATTATGTGAATAATTTTAAAATCTTAGCTCAAACAGCTGCAAAACCTGTTTGCCCAGCACGGGGATATTGAGTTCTATAAGATAAAGCCATAAACATGTTTGTCTGAGTCTTCTATCAAAAGTTACAGCGATTTATATGAAGTTGTTCAAAAACGCTTTATTTCGCCAAGACAATGCGTTTCTCACTGTTACATGCATTTGAATGGGAAACTCGCCTGAAACAAAGTATAGGTTTTCATTATGTGAATAATTTTAAAATCTTAGCTCAAACGGCTGCAAAACCTGTTTGCCCAGCACAGGGATATTGAGTTCTATAAGATAAAGCCATAAACATGTTTGTCTGAGTCTTCTATCAAAAGTTACAGCGATTTATATGAAGTTGTTCAAAAACGCTTTATTTCGCCAAGACAATGCGTTTCTCACTGTTACATGCATTTGAATGGGAAACTCGCCTGAAACAAAGTATAGGTTTTCATTATGTGAATAATTTTAAAATCTTAGCTCAAACAGCTGCAAAACCTGTTTGCCCAGCACGGGGATATTGAGTTCTATAAGATAAAGCCATAAACATGTTTGTCTGAGTCTTCTATCAAAAGTTACAGCGATTTATATGAAGTTGTTCAAAAACGCTTTATTTCGCCAAGACAATGCGTTTCTCACTGTTACATGCATTTGAATGGGAAACTCGCCTGAAACAAAGTATAGGTTTTCATTATGTGAATAATTTTAAAATCTTAGCTCAAACGGCTGCAAAACCTGTTTGCCCAGCACAGGGATATTGAGTTCTATAAGATAAAGCCATAAACATGTTTGTCTGAGTCTTCTATCAAAAGTTACAGCGATTTATATGAAGTTGTACAAAAACGCTTTCTTTCGCCAAGACAGTGCATTTCTCACTGTTACATGCATTTGAATGGGAAACTCGCCTGAAACAAAGTATAGGTTTTCATTATGTGAATAATTTTAAAATCTTAGCTCAAACGGCTGCAAAACCTGTTCTGTTTGCCCAGCACGGGGATATTGAGTTCTATAAGATAAAGCCATAAACATGTTTGTTTGAGTCTTCTATCAAAAGTTACAGTGATTTATATGAAGTTGTTCAAAAACGCTTTATTTCGCCAAGACAATGCGTTTCTCACTGTTACATGCATTTGAATGGGAAACTCGTCTGAAACAAAGTATAGGTTTTCATTATGTGAATAATTTTAAAATCTTAGCTCAAACGGCTGCAAAACCTGTTTGCCCAGCACGGGGATATTGAGTTCTATAAGATAAAGCCATAAACATGTTTGTCTGAGTCTTCTATCAAAAGTTACAGCGATTTATATGAAGTTGTACAAAAACGCTTTCTTTCGCCAAGACAGTGCATTTCTCACTGTTACATGCATTTGAATGGGAAACTCGCCTGAGATAAAGTATAGGTTTTCATTATGTGAATAATTTTAAAATCTTAGCTCAAACGGCTGCAAAACCTGTTTGCCCAGCACGGGGATATTGAGTTCTATAAGATAAAGCCATAAACATGTTTGTCTGAGTCTTCTATCAAAAGTTACAGCGATTTATATGAAGTTGTACAAAAACGCTTTCTTTCGCCAAGACAATGCGTTTCTCACTGTTACATGCATTTGAATGGGAAACTCGCCTGAAACAAAGTATAGGTTTTCATAATGTGAATAATTTTAAAATCTTAGCTCAAACGGCTGCAAAACCTGTTTGCCCAGCACGGGCATATTGAGTTCTATAAGATAAAGCCATAAACATGTTTGTCTGAGTCTTCTATCAAAAGTTACAGCGATTTATATGAAGTTGTACAAAAACGCTTTCTTTCGCCAAGACAATGCGTTTCTCACTGTTACATGAATTTGAATGGGAAACTCGCCTGAAACAAAGTATAGGTTTTCATTATGTGAATAATTTTAAAATCTTAGCTCAAACGGCTGCAAAACCTGTTTGCCCAGCACAGGGATATTGAGTTCTATAAGATAAAGCCATAAACATGTTTGTCTGAGTCTTCTATCAAAAGTTACAGCGATTTATATGAAGTTGTTCAAAAACGCTTTATTTCGCCAAGACAATGCGTTTCTCACTGTTACATGCATTTGAATGGGAAACTCGCCTGAAACAAAGTATAGGTTTTCATTATGTGAATAATTTTAAAATCTTAGCTCAAACGGCTGCAAAACCTGTTCTGTTTGCCCAGCACGGGGATATTGAGTTCTATAAGATAAAGCCATAAACATGTTTGTCTGAGTCTTCTATCAAAAGTTACAGCGATTTATATGAAGTTGTACAAAAACGCTTTCTTTCGCCAAGACAGTGCATTTCTCACTGTTACATGCATTTGAATGGGAAACTCGCCTGAGATAAAGTATAGGTTTTCATTATGTGAATAATTTTAAAATCTTAGCTCAAACGGCTGCAAAACCTGTTCTGTTTGCCCAGCACGGGGATATTGAGTTCTATAAGATAAAGCCATAAACATGTTTGTCTGAGTCTTCTATCAAAAGTTACAGCGATTTATATGAAGTTGTTCAAAAACGCTTTATTTCGCCAAGACAATGCGTTTCTCACTGTTACATGCATTTGAATGGGAAACTCGCCTGAAACAAAGTATAGGTTTTCATTATGTGAATAATTTTAAAATCTTAGCTCAAACGGTTGCAAAACCTGTTTGCCCAGCACGGGGATATTGAGTTCTATAAGATAAAGCCATAAACATGTTTGTCTGAGTCTTCTATCAAAAGTTACAGCGATTTATATGAAGTTGTTCAAAAACGCTTTCTTTCGCCAAGACAATGCGTTTCTCACTGTTACATGCATTTGAATGGGAAACTCGCCTGAAACAAAGTATAGGTTTTCATAATGTGAATAATTTTAAAATCTTAGCTCAAACGGCTGCAAAACCTGTTTGCCCAGCACGGGCATATTGAGTTCTATAAGATAAAGCCATAAACATGTTTGTCTGAGTCTTCTATCAAAAGTTACAGCGATTTATATGAAGTTGTACAAAAACGCTTTATTTCGCCAAGACAATGCGTTTCTCACTGTTACATGAATTTGAATGGGAAACTCGCCTGAAACAAAGTATAGGTTTTCATTATGTGAATAATTTTAAAATCTTAGCTCAAACGGCTGCAAAACCTGTTTGCCCAGCACAGGGATATTGAGTTCTATAAGATAAAGCCATAAACATGTTTGTCTGAGTCTTCTATCAAAAGTTACAGCGATTTATATGAAGTTGTTCAAAAACGCTTTATTTCGCCAAGACAATGCGTTTCTCACTGTTACATGCATTTGAATGGGAAACTCGCCTGAAACAAAGTATAGGTTTTCATTATGTGAATAATTTTAAAATCTTAGCTCAAACAGCTGCAAAACCTGTTTGCCCAGCACGGGGATATTGAGTTCTATAAGATAAAGCCATAAACATGTTTGTCTGAGTCTTCTATCAAAAGTTACAGCGATTTATATGAAGTTGTTCAAAAACGCTTTATTTCGCCAAGACAATGCGTTTCTCACTGTTACATGCATTTGAATGGGAAACTCGCCTGAAACAAAGTATAGGTTTTCATTATGTGAATAATTTTAAAATCTTAGCTCAAACGGCTGCAAAACCTGTTTGCCCAGCACAGGGATATTGAGTTCTATAAGATAAAGCCATAAACATGTTTGTCTGAGTCTTCTATCAAAAGTTACAGCGATTTATATGAAGTTGTTCAAAAACGCTTTATTTCGCCAAGACAATGCGTTTCTCACTGTTACATGCATTTGAATGGGAAACTCGCCTGAGACAAAGTATAGGTTTTCATTATGTGAATAATTTTAAAATCTTAGCTCAAACGGCTGCAAAACCTGTTTGCCCAGCACGGGGATATTGAGTTCTATAAGATAAAGCCATAAACATGTTTGTCTGAGTCTTCTATCAAAAGTTACAGCGATTTATATGAAGTTGTTCAAAAACGCTTTCTTTCGCCAAGACAATGCGTTTCTCACTGTTACATGCATTTGAATGGGAAACTCGCCTGAAACAAAGTATAGGTTTTCATAATGTGAATAATTTTAAAATCTTAGCTCAAACGGCTGCAAAACCTGTTTGCCCAGCACGGGCATATTGAGTTCTATAAGATAAAGCCATAAACATGTTTGTCTGAGTCTTCTATCAAAAGTTACAGCGATTTATATGAAGTTGTACAAAAACGCTTTATTTCGCCAAGACAATGCGTTTCTCACTGTTACATGAATTTGAATGGGAAACTCGCCTGAAACAAAGTATAGGTTTTCATTATGTGAATAATTTTAAAATCTTAGCTCAAACGGCTGCAAAACCTGTTTGCCCAGCACAGGGATATTGAGTTCTATAAGATAAAGCCATAAACATGTTTGTCTGAGTCTTCTATCAAAAGTTACAGCGATTTATATGAAGTTGTTCAAAAACGCTTTATTTCGCCAAGACAATGCGTTTCTCACTGTTACATGCATTTGAATGGGAAACTCGCCTGAAACAAAGTATAGGTTTTCATTATGTGAATAATTTTAAAATCTTAGCTCAAACGGCTGCAAAACCTGTTCTGTTTGCCCAGCACGGGGATATTGAGTTCTATAAGATAAAGCCATAAACATGTTTGTCTGAGTCTTCTATCAAAAGTTACAGCGATTTATATGAAGTTGTACAAAAACGCTTTCTTTCGCCAAGACAGTGCATTTCTCACTGTTACATGCATTTGAATGGGAAACTCGCCTGAGATAAAGTATAGGTTTTCATTATGTGAATAATTTTAAAATCTTAGCTCAAACGGCTGCAAAACCTGTTCTGTTTGCCCAGCACGGGGATATTGAGTTCTATAAGATAAAGCCATAAACATGTTTGTCTGAGTCTTCTATCAAAAGTTACAGCGATTTATATGAAGTTGTTCAAAAACGCTTTCTTTCGCCAAGACAATGCGTTTCTCACTGTTACATGCATTTGAATGGGAAACTCGCCTGAAACAAAGTATAGGTTTTCATTATGTGAATAATTTTAAAATCTTAGCTCAAACGGCTGCAAAACCTGTTCTGTTTGCCCAGCACGGGCATATTGAGTTCTATAAGATAAAGCCATAAACATGTTTGTCTGAGTCTTCTATCAAAAGTTACAGCGATTTATATGAAGTTGTACAAAAACGCTTTCTTTCGCCAAGACAATGCGTTTCTCACTGTTACATGAATTTGAATGGGAAACTCGCCTGAAACAAAGTATAGGTTTTCATTATGTGAATAATTTTAAAATCTTAGCTCAAACGGCTGCAAAACCTGTTTGCCCAGCACAGGGATATTGAGTTCTATAAGATAAAGCCATAAACATGTTTGTCTGAGTCTTCTATCAAAAGTTACAGCGATTTATATGAAGTTGTTCAAAAACGCTTTATTTCGCCAAGACAATGCGTTTCTCACTGTTACATGCATTTGAATGGGAAACTCGCCTGAAACAAAGTATAGGTTTTCATTATGTGAATAATTTTAAAATCTTAGCTCAAACGGCTGCAAAACCTGTTCTGTTTGCCCAGCACGGGGATATTGAGTTCTATAAGATAAAGCCATAAACATGTTTGTCTGAGTCTTCTATCAAAAGTTACAGCGATTTATATGAAGTTGTACAAAAACGCTTTCTTTCGCCAAGACAGTGCATTTCTCACTGTTACATGCATTTGAATGGGAAACTCGCCTGAGATAAAGTATAGGTTTTCATTATGTGAATAATTTTAAAATCTTAGCTCAAACGGCTGCAAAACCTGTTCTGTTTGCCCAGCACGGGGATATTGAGTTCTATAAGATAAAGCCATAAACATGTTTGTCTGAGTCTTCTATCAAAAGTTACAGCGATTTATATGAAGTTGTTCAAAAACGCTTTATTTCGCCAAGACAATGCGTTTCTCACTGTTACATGCATTTGAATGGGAAACTCGCCTGAAACAAAGTATAGGTTTTCATTATGTGAATAATTTTAAAATCTTAGCTCAAACGGTTGCAAAACCTGTTTGCCCAGCACGGGGATATTGAGTTCTATAAGATAAAGCCATAAACATGTTTGTCTGAGTCTTCTATCAAAAGTTACAGCGATTTATATGAAGTTGTTCAAAAACGCTTTCTTTCGCCAAGACAATGCGTTTCTCACTGTTACATGCATTTGAATGGGAAACTCGCCTGAAACAAAGTATAGGTTTTCATAATGTGAATAATTTTAAAATCTTAGCTCAAACGGCTGCAAAACCTGTTTGCCCAGCACGGGCATATTGAGTTCTATAAGATAAAGCCATAAACATGTTTGTCTGAGTCTTCTATCAAAAGTTACAGCGATTTATATGAAGTTGTACAAAAACGCTTTATTTCGCCAAGACAATGCGTTTCTCACTGTTACATGAATTTGAATGGGAAACTCGCCTGAAACAAAGTATAGGTTTTCATTATGTGAATAATTTTAAAATCTTAGCTCAAACGGCTGCAAAACCTGTTTGCCCAGCACAGGGATATTGAGTTCTATAAGATAAAGCCATAAACATGTTTGTCTGAGTCTTCTATCAAAAGTTACAGCGATTTATATGAAGTTGTTCAAAAACGCTTTATTTCGCCAAGACAATGCGTTTCTCACTGTTACATGCATTTGAATGGGAAACTCGCCTGAAACAAAGTATAGGTTTTCATTATGTGAATAATTTTAAAATCTTAGCTCAAACAGCTGCAAAACCTGTTTGCCCAGCACGGGGATATTGAGTTCTATAAGATAAAGCCATAAACATGTTTGTCTGAGTCTTCTATCAAAAGTTACAGCGATTTATATGAAGTTGTTCAAAAACGCTTTATTTCGCCAAGACAATGCGTTTCTCACTGTTACATGCATTTGAATGGGAAACTCGCCTGAAACAAAGTATAGGTTTTCATTATGTGAATAATTTTAAAATCTTAGCTCAAACGGCTGCAAAACCTGTTTGCCCAGCACAGGGATATTGAGTTCTATAAGATAAAGCCATAAACATGTTTGTCTGAGTCTTCTATCAAAAGTTACAGCGATTTATATGAAGTTGTTCAAAAACGCTTTATTTCGCCAAGACAATGCGTTTCTCACTGTTACATGCATTTGAATGGGAAACTCGCCTGAGACAAAGTATAGGTTTTCATTATGTGAATAATTTTAAAATCTTAGCTCAAACGGCTGCAAAACCTGTTTGCCCAGCACGGGGATATTGAGTTCTATAAGATAAAGCCATAAACATGTTTGTCTGAGTCTTCTATCAAAAGTTACAGCGATTTATATGAAGTTGTTCAAAAACGCTTTCTTTCGCCAAGACAATGCGTTTCTCACTGTTACATGCATTTGAATGGGAAACTCGCCTGAAACAAAGTATAGGTTTTCATAATGTGAATAATTTTAAAATCTTAGCTCAAACGGCTGCAAAACCTGTTTGCCCAGCACGGGCATATTGAGTTCTATAAGATAAAGCCATAAACATGTTTGTCTGAGTCTTCTATCAAAAGTTACAGCGATTTATATGAAGTTGTACAAAAACGCTTTATTTCGCCAAGACAATGCGTTTCTCACTGTTACATGAATTTGAATGGGAAACTCGCCTGAAACAAAGTATAGGTTTTCATTATGTGAATAATTTTAAAATCTTAGCTCAAACGGCTGCAAAACCTGTTTGCCCAGCACAGGGATATTGAGTTCTATAAGATAAAGCCATAAACATGTTTGTCTGAGTCTTCTATCAAAAGTTACAGCGATTTATATGAAGTTGTTCAAAAACGCTTTATTTCGCCAAGACAATGCGTTTCTCACTGTTACATGCATTTGAATGGGAAACTCGCCTGAAACAAAGTATAGGTTTTCATTATGTGAATAATTTTAAAATCTTAGCTCAAACAGCTGCAAAACCTGTTTGCCCAGCACGGGGATATTGAGTTCTATAAGATAAAGCCATAAACATGTTTGTCTGAGTCTTCTATCAAAAGTTACAGCGATTTATATGAAGTTGTTCAAAAACGCTTTATTTCGCCAAGACAATGCGTTTCTCACTGTTACATGCATTTGAATGGGAAACTCGCCTGAAACAAAGTATAGGTTTTCATTATGTGAATAATTTTAAAATCTTAGCTCAAACGGCTGCAAAACCTGTTTGCCCAGCACAGGGATATTGAGTTCTATAAGATAAAGCCATAAACATGTTTGTCTGAGTCTTCTATCAAAAGTTACAGCGATTTATATGAAGTTGTTCAAAAACGCTTTATTTCGCCAAGACAATGCGTTTCTCACTGTTACATGCATTTGAATGGGAAACTCGCCTGAGACAAAGTATAGGTTTTCATTATGTGAATAATTTTAAAATCTTAGCTCAAACGGCTGCAAAACCTTTTTGCCCAGCACAGGGATATTGAGTTCTATAAGATAAAGCCATAAACATGTTTGTCTGAGTCTTCTATCAAAAGTTACAGCGATTTATATGAAGTTGTTCAAAAACGCTTTATTTCGCCAAGACAATGCATTTCTCACTGTTACATGCATTTGAATGGGAAACTCGCCTGAAACAAAGTATAGGTTTTCATTATGTGAATAATTTTAAAATCTTAGCTCAAACGGCTGCAAAACCTGTTTGCCCAGCACGGGCATATTGAGTTCTATAAGATAAAGCCATAAACATGTTTGTCTGAGTCTTCTATCAAAAGTTACAGCGATTTATATGAAGTTGTTCAAAAACGCTTTATTTCGCCAAGACAATGCGTTTCTCACTGTTACATGCATTTGAATGGGAAACTCGCCTGAAACAAAGTATAGGTTTTCATTATGTGAATAATTTTAAAATCTTAGCTCAAACGGCTGCAAAACCTGTTCTGTTTGCCCAGCACGGGGATATTGAGTTCTATAAGATAAAGCCATAAACATGTTTGTCTGAGTCTTCTATCAAAAGTTACAGCGATTTATATGAAGTTGTTCAAAAACGCTTTATTTCGCCAAGACAATGCGTTTCTCACTGTTACATGCATTTGAATGGGAAACTCGCCTGAAACAAAGTATAGGTTTTCATTATGTGAATAATTTTAAAATCTTAGCTCAAACGGCTGCAAAACCTGTTTGCCCAGCACGGGGATATTGAGTTCTATAAGATAAAGCCATAAACATGTTTGTCTGAGTCCTCTATCAAAAGTTACAGCGATTTATATGAAGTTGTTCAAAAACGCTTTATTTCGCCAAGACAATGCGTTTCTCACTGTTACATGCATTTGAATGGGAAACTCGCCTGAAACAAAGTATAGGTTTTCATAATGTGAATAATTTTAAAATCTTAGCTCAAACGGCTGCAAAACCTGTTTGCCCAGCACGGGCATATTGAGTTCTATAAGATAAAGCCATAAACATGTTTGTCTGAGTCTTCTATCAAAAGTTACAGCGATTTATATGAAGTTGTTCAAAAACGCTTTATTTCGCCAAGACAATGCGTTTCTCACTGTTACATGCATTTGAATGGGAAACTCGCCTGAAACAAAGTATAGGTTTTCATTATGTGAATCATTTTAAAATCTTAGCTCAAACGGCTGCAAAACCTGTTTGCCCAGCACAGGGATATTGAGTTCTATAAGATAAAGCCATAAACATGTTTGTCTGAGTCTTCTATCAAAAGTTACAGCGATTTATATGAAGTTGTTCAAAAACGCTTTATTTCGCCAAGACAATGCGTTTCTCACTGTTACATGCATTTGAATGGGAAACTCGCCTGAAACAAAGTATAGGTTTTCATTATGTGAATAATTTTAAAATCTTAGCTCAAACGGCTGCAAAACCTGTTTGCCCAGCACAGGGATATTGAGTTCTATAAGATAAAGCCATAAACATGTTTGTCTGAGTCTTCTATCAAAAGTTACAGCGATTTATATGAAGTTGTTCAAAAACGCTTTATTTCGCCAAGACAATGCGTTTCTCACTGTTACATGCATTTGAATGGGAAACTCGCCTGAAACAAAGTATAGGTTTTCATTATGTGAATAATTTTAAAATCTTAGCTCAAACGGCTGCAAAACCTGTTTGCCCAGCACAGGGATATTGAGTTCTATAAGATAAAGCCATAAACATGTTTGTCTGAGTCTTCTATCAAAAGTTACAGCGATTTATATGAAGTTGTTCAAAAACGCTTTATTTCGCCAAGACAATGCATTTCTCACTGTTACATGCATTTGAATGGGAAACTCGCCTGAAACAAAGTATAGGTTTTCATTATGTGAATAATTTTAAAATCTTAGCTCAAACGGCTGCAAAACCTGTTTGCCCAGCACAGGGATATTGAGTTCTATAAGATAAAGCCATAAACATGTTTGTCTGAGTCTTCTATCAAAAGTTACAGCGATTTATATGAAGTTGTTCAAAAACGCTTTATTTCGCCAAGACAATGCGTTTCTCACTGTTACATGCATTTGAATGGGAAACTCGCCTGAAACAAAGTATAGGTTTTCATTATGTGAATAATTTTAAAATCTTAGCTCAAACGGCTGCAAAACCTGTTTGCCCAGCACAGGGATATTGAGTTCTATAAGATAAAGCCATAAACATGTTTGTCTGAGTCTTCTATCAAAAGTTACAGCGATTTATATGAAGTTGTTCAAAAACGCTTTATTTCGCCAAGACAATGCGTTTCTCACTGTTACATGCATTTGAATGGGAAACTCGCCTGAAACAAAGTATAGGTTTTCATTATGTGAATAATTTTAAAATCTTAGCTCAAACGGCTGCAAAACCTGTTTGCCCAGCACAGGGATATTGAGTTCTATAAGATAAAGCCATAAACATGTTTGTCTGAGTCTTCTATCAAAAGTTACAGCGATTTATATGAAGTTGTTCAAAAACGCTTTATTTCGCCAAGACAATGCATTTCTCACTGTTACATGCATTTGAATGGGAAACTCGCCTGAAACAAAGTATAGGTTTTCATTATGTGAATAATTTTAAAATCTTAGCTCAAACGGCTGCAAAACCTGTTTGCCCAGCACAGGGATATTGAGTTCTATAAGATAAAGCCATAAACATGTTTGTCTGAGTCTTCTATCAAAAGTTACAGCGATTTATATGAAGTTGTTCAAAAACGCTTTATTTCGCCAAGACAATGCGTTTCTCACTGTTACATGCATTTGAATGGGAAACTCGCCTGAAACAAAGTATAGGTTTTCATTATGTGAATAATTTTAAAATCTTAGCTCAAACGGCTGCAAAACCTGTTTGCCCAGCACGGGCATATTGAGTTCTATAAGATAAAGCCATAAACATGTTTGTCTGAGTCTTCTATCAAAAGTTACAGCGATTTATATGAAGTTGTACAAAAACGCTTTATTTCGCCAAGACAATGCGTTTCTCACTGTTACATGCATTTGAATGGGAAACTCGCCTGAAACAAAGTATAGGTTTTCATTATGTGAATAATTTTAAAATCTTAGCTCAAACGGCTGCAAAACCTGTTTGCCCAGCACAGGGATATTGAGTTCTATAAGATAAAGCCATAAACATGTTTGTCTGAGTCTTCTATCAAAAGTTACAGCGATTTATATGAAGTTGTTCAAAAACGCTTTATTTCGCCAAGACAATGCGTTTCTCACTGTTACATGCATTTGAATGGGAAACTCGCCTGAGACAAAGTATAGGTTTTCATTATGTGAATAATTTTAAAATCTTAGCTCAAACAGCTGCAAAACCTGTTTGCCCAGCACGGGGATATTGAGTTCTATAAGATAAAGCCATAAACATGTTTGTCTGAGTCTTCTATCAAAAGTTACAGCGATTTATATGAAGTTGTTCAAAAACGCTTTATTTCGCCAAGACAATGCGTTTCTCACTGTTACATGCATTTGAATGGGAAACTCGCCTGAAACAAAGTATAGGTTTTCATTATGTGAATAATTTTAAAATCTTAGCTCAAACGGCTGCAAAACCTGTTTGCCCAGCACGGGGATATTGAGTTCTATAAGATAAAGCCATAAACATGTTTGTCTGAGTCTTCTATCAAAAGTTACAGCGATTTATATGAAGTTGTTCAAAAACGCTTTATTTCGCCAAGACAATGCGTTTCTCACTGTTACATGCATTTGAATGGGAAACTCGCCTGAAACAAAGTATAGGTTTTCATTATGTGAATAATTTTAAAATCTTAGCTCAAACGGCTGCAAAACCTGTTTGCCCAGCACGGGGATATTGAGTTCTATAAGATAAAGCCATAAACATGTTTGTCTGAGTCTTCTATCAAAAGTTACAGCGATTTATATGAAGTTGTTCAAAAACGCTTTATTTCGCCAAGACAATGCGTTTCTCACTGTTACATGCATTTGAATGGGAAACTCGCCTGAAACAAAGTATAGGTTTTCATTATGTGAATCATTTTAAAATCTTAGCTCAAACGGCTGCAAAACCTGTTTGCCCAGCACAGGGATATTGAGTTTTATAAGATAAAGCCATAAACATGTTTGTCTGAGTCTTCTATCAAAAGTTACAGCGATTTATATGAAGTTGTTCAAAAACGCTTTATTTCGCCAAGACAATGCGTTTCTCACTGTTACATGCATTTGAATGGGAAACTCGCCTGAAACAAAGTATAGGTTTTCATTATGTGAATAATTTTAAAATCTTAGCTCAAACAGCTGCAAAACCTGTTTGCCCAGCACGGGGATATTGAGTTCTATAAGATAAAGCCATAAACATGTTTGTCTGAGTCTTCTATCAAAAGTTACAGCGATTTATATGAAGTTGTTCAAAAACGCTTTCTTTCGCCAAGACAATGCGTTTCTCACTGTTACATGCATTTGAATGGGAAACTCGCCTGAAACAAAGTATAGGTTTTCATTATGTGAATAATTTTAAAATCTTAGCTCAAACGGCTGCAAAACCTGTTTGCCCAGCACGGGGATATTGAGTTCTATAAGATAAAGCCATAAACATGTTTGTCTGAGTCTTCTATCAAAAGTTACAGCGATTTATATGAAGTTGTTCAAAAACGCTTTATTTCGCCAAGACAATGCGTTTCTCACTGTTACATGCATTTGAATGGGAAACTCGCCTGAAACAAAGTATAGGTTTTCATTATGTGAATAATTTTAAAATCTTAGCTCAAACGGCTGCAAAACCTGTTTGCCCAGCACGGGGATATTGAGTTCTATAAGATAAAGCCATAAACATGTTTGTCTGAGTCTTCTATCAAAAGTTACAGCGATTTATATGAAGTTGTTCAAAAACGCTTTATTTCGCCAAGACAATGCGTTTCTCACTGTTACATGCATTTGAATGGGAAACTCGCCTGAAACAAAGTATAGGTTTTCATTATGTGAATCATTTTAAAATCTTAGCTCAAACGGCTGCAAAACCTGTTTGCCCAGCACAGGGATATTGAGTTTTATAAGATAAAGCCATAAACATGTTTGTCTGAGTCTTCTATCAAAAGTTACAGCGATTTATATGAAGTTGTTCAAAAACGCTTTATTTCGCCAAGACAATGCGTTTCTCACTGTTACATGCATTTGAATGGGAAACTCGCCTGAAACAAAGTATAGGTTTTCATTATGTGAATAATTTTAAAATCTTAGCTCAAACGGCTGCAAAACCTGTTTGCCCAGCACAGGGATATTGAGTTCTATAAGATAAAGCCATAAACATGTTTGTCTGAGTCTTCTATCAAAAGTTACAGCGATTTATATGAAGTTGTTCAAAAACGCTTTATTTCGCCAAGACAATGCGTTTCTCACTGTTACATGCATTTGAATGGGAAACTCGCCTGAAACAAAGTATAGGTTTTCATTATGTGAATAATTTTAAAATCTTAGCTCAAACGGCTGCAAAACCTGTTTGCCCAGCACGGGGATATTGAGTTCTATAAGATAAAGCCATAAACATGTTTGTCTGAGTCTTCTATCAAAAGTTACAGCGATTTATATGAAGTTGTTCAAAAACGCTTTATTTCGCCAAGACAATGCGTTTCTCACTGTTACATGCATTTGAATGGGAAACTCGCCTGAAACAAAGTATAGGTTTTCATTATGTGAATCATTTTAAAATCTTAGCTCAAACGGCTGCAAAACCTGTTTGCCCAGCACAGGGATATTGAGTTCTATAAGATAAAGCCATAAACATGTTTGTCTGAGTCTTCTATCAAAAGTTACAGCGATTTATATGAAGTTGTTCAAAAACGCTTTATTTCGCCAAGACAATGCGTTTCTCACTGTTACATGCATTTGAATGGGAAACTCGCCTGAAACAAAGTATAGGTTTTCATTATGTGAATAATTTTAAAATCTTAGCTCAAACGGCTGCAAAACCTGTTTGCCCAGCACGGGCATATTCAGTTCTATAAGATAAAGCCATAAACATGTTTGTCTGAGTCTTCTATCAAAAGTTACAGCGATTTATATGAAGTTGTTCAAAAACGCTTTATTTCGCCAAGACAATGCGTTTCTCACTGTTACATGCATTTGAATGGGAAACTCGCCTGAAACAAAGTATAGGTTTTCATTATGTGAATAATTTTAAAATCTAAGCTCAAACGGCTGCAAAACCTGTTTGCCCAGCACGGGCATATTGAGTTCTATAAGATAAAGCCATAAACATGTTTGTCTGAGTCTTCTATCAAAAGTTACAGCGATTTATATGAAGTTGTTCAAAAACGCTTTATTTCGCCAAGACAATGCGTTTCTCACTGTTACATGCATTTGAATGGGAAACTCGCCTGAAACAAAGTATAGGTTTTCATTATGTGAATAATTTTAAAATCTTAGCTCAAACGGCTGCAAAACCTGTTTGCCCAGCACGGGCATATTGAGTTCTATAAGATAAAGCCATAAACATGTTTGTCTGAGTCTTCTATCAAAAGTTACAGCGATTTATATGAAGTTGTTCAAAAACGCTTTATTTCGCCAAGACAATGCGTTTCTCACTGTTACATGCATTTGAATGGGAAACTCGCCTGAAACAAAGTATAGGTTTTCATTATGTGAATAATTTTAAAATCTTAGCTCAAACGGCTGCAAAACCTGTTTGCCCAGCACGGGCATACTGAGTTCTATAAGATAAAGCCATAAACATGTTTGTCTGAGTCTTCTATCAAAAGTTACAGCGATTTATATGAAGTTGTACAAAAACGCTTTCTTTCGCCAAGACAGTGCATTTCTCACTGTTACATGCATTTGAATGGGAAACTCGCCTGAGACAAAGTATAGGTTTTCATTATGTGAATAATTTTAAAATCTTAGCTCAAACAGCTGCAAAACCTGTTTGCCCAGCACGGGGATATTGAGTTCTATAAGATAAAACCATAAACATGTTTGTCTGAGTCTTCTATCAAAAGTTACAGCGATTTATATGAAGTTGTTCAAAAACGCTTTATTTCGCCAAGACAATGCGTTTCTCACTGTTACATGCATTTGAATGGGAAACTCGCCTGAAACAAAGTATAGGTTTTCATTATGTGAATAATTTTAAAATCTTAGCTCAAACGGCTGCAAAACCTGTTTGCCCAGCACGGGCATACTGAGTTCTATAAGATAAAGCCATAAACATGTTTGTCTGAGTCTTCTATCAAAAGTTACAGCGATTTATATGAAGTTGTACAAAAACGCTTTCTTTCGCCAAGACAGTGCATTTCTCACTGTTACATGCATTTGAATGGGAAACTCGCCTGAAACAAAGTATAGGTTTTCATTATGTGAATAATTTTAAAATCTTAGCTCAAACGGCTGCAAAACCTGTTCTGTTTGCCCAGCACGGGGATATTGAGTTCTATAAGATAAAGCCATAAACATGTTTGTCTGAGTCTTCTATCAAAAGTTACAGCGATTTATATGAAGTTGTTCAAAAACGCTTTATTTCGCCAAGACAATGCGTTTCTCACTGTTACATGCATTTGAATGGGAAACTCGCCTGAAACAAAGTATAGGTTTTCATTATGTGAATAATTTTAAAATCTTAGCTCAAACGGCTGAAAAACCTGTTTGCCCAGCACAGGGATATTGAGTTCTATAAGATAAAGCCATAAACATGTTTGTCTGAGTCTTCTATCAAAAGTTACAGCGATTTATATGAAGTTGTTCAAAAACGCTTTATTTCGCCAAGACAATGCGTTTCTCACTGTTACATGCATTTGAATGGGAAACTCGCCTGAAACAAAGTATAGGTTTTCATTATGTGAATAATTTTAAAATCTTAGCTCAAACGGCTGCAAAACCTGTTTGCCCAGCACGGGGATATTGAGTTCTATAAGATAAAACCATAAACATGTTTGTCTGAGTCTTCTATCAAAAGTTACAGCGATTTATATGAAGTTGTTCAAAAACGCTTTATTTCGCCAAGACAATGCGTTTCTCACTGTTACATGCATTTGAATGGGAAACTCGCCTGAAACAAAGTATAGGTTTTCATTATGTGAATAATTTTAAAATCTTAGCTCAAACGGCTGCAAAACCTGTTTGCCCAGCACGGGGATATTGAGTTCTATAAGATAAAGCCATAAACATGTTTGTCTGAGTCTTCTATCAAAAGTTACAGCGATTTATATGAAGTTGTACAAAAACGCTTTCTTTCGCCAAGACAGTGCATTTCTCACTGTTACATGCATTTGAATGGGAAACTCGCCTGAAACAAAGTATAGGTTTTCATTATGTGAATAATTTTAAAATCTTAGCTCAAACGGCTGCAAAACCTGTTCTGTTTGCCCAGCACGGGGATATTGAGTTCTATAAGATAAAGCCATAAACATGTTTGTCTGAGTCTTCTATCAAAAGTTACAGCGATTTATATGAAGTTGTTCAAAAACGCTTTATTTCGCCAAGACAATGCGTTTCTCACTGTTACATGCATTTGAATGGGAAACTCGCCTGAAACAAAGTATAGGTTTTCATTATGTGAATAATTTTAAAATCTTAGCTCAAACGGCTGAAAAACCTGTTTGCCCAGCACAGGGATATTGAGTTCTATAAGATAAAGCCATAAACATGTTTGTCTGAGTCTTCTATCAAAAGTTACAGCGATTTATATGAAGTTGTTCAAAAACGCTTTATTTCGCCAAGACAATGCGTTTCTCACTGTTACATGCATTTGAATGGGAAACTCGCCTGAAACAAAGTATAGGTTTTCATTATGTGAATAATTTTAAAATCTTAGCTCAAACGGCTGCAAAACCTGTTTACCCAGCACAGGGATATTGAGTTCTATAAGATAAAGCCATAAACATGTTTGTCTGAGTCTTCTATCAAAAGTTACAGCGATTTATATGAAGTTGTTCAAAAACGCTGTATTTCGCCAAGACAATGCGTTTCTCACTGTTACATGCATTTGAATGGGAAACTCGCCTGAAACAAAGTATAGGTTTTCATTATGTGAATAATTTTAAAATCTTAGCTCAAACGGCTGCAAAACCTGTTTTCCCAGCACGGGCATACTGAGTTCTATAAGATAAAGCCATAAACATGTTTGTCTGAGTCTTCTATCAAAAGTTACAGCGATTTATATGAAGTTGTACAAAAACGCTTTCTTTTGCCAAGACAGTGCATTTCTCACTGTTACATGCATTTGAATGGGAAACTCGCCTGAGACAAAGTATAGGTTTTCATTATGTGAATAATTTTAAAATCTTAGCTCAAACAGCTGCAAAACCTGTTTGCCCAGCACGGGCATACTGAGTTCTATAAGATAAAGCCATAAACATGTTTGTCTGAGTCTTCTATCAAAAGTTACAGCGATTTATATGAAGTTGTACAAAAACGCTTTCTTTCGCCAAGACAGTGCATTTCTCACTGTTACATGCATTTGAATGGGAAACTCGCCTGAGACAAAGTATAGGTTTTCATTATGTGAATAATTTTAAAATCTTAGCTCAAACAGCTGCAAAACCTGTTTGCCCAGCACGGGGATATTGAGTTCTATAAGATAAAGCCATAAACATGTTTGTCTGAGTCTTCTATCAAAAGTTACAGCGATTTATATGAAGTTGTTCAAAAACGCTTTATTTCGCCAAGACAATGCGTTTCTCACTGTTACATGCATTTGAATGGGAAACTCGCCTGAAACAAAGTATAGGTTTTCATTATGTGAATAATTTTAAAATCTTAGCTCAAACGGCTGCAAAACCTGTTTGCCCAGCACAGGGATATTGAGTTCTATAAGATAAAGCCATAAACATGTTTGTCTGAGTCTTCTATCAAAAGTTACAGCGATTTATATGAAGTTGTTCAAAAACGCTTTATTTCGCCAAGACAATGCGTTTCTCACTGTTACATGCATTTGAATGGGAAACTCGCCTGAAACAAAGTATAGGTTTTCATTATGTGAATAATTTTAAAATCTTAGCTCAAACGGCTGCAAAACCTGTTTGCCCAGCACGGGGATATTGAGTTCTATAAGATAAAGCCATAAACATGTTTGTCTGAGTCTTCTATCAAAAGTTACAGCGATTTATATGAAGTTGTTCAAAAACGCTTTATTTCGCCAAGACAATGCGTTTCTCACTGTTACATGCATTTGAATGGGAAACTCGCCTGAAACAAAGTATAGGTTTTCATTATGTGAATAATTTTAAAATCTTAGCTCAAACGGCTGCAAAACCTGTTTGCCCAGCACGGGGATATTGAGTTCTATAAGATAAAGCCATAAACATGTTTGTCTGAGTCTTCTATCAAAAGTTACAGCGATTTATATGAAGTTGTTCAAAAACGCTTTATTTCGCCAAGACAATGCGTTTCTCACTGTTACATGCATTTGAATGGGAAACTCGCCTGAAACAAAGTATAGGTTTTCATTATGTGAATAATTTTAAAATCTTAGCTCAAACGGCTGCAAAACCTGTTTGCCCAGCACGGGGATATTGAGTTCTATAAGATAAAGCCATAAACATGTTTGTCTGAGTCTTCTATCAAAAGTTACAGCGATTTATATGAAGTTGTTCAAAAACGCTTTCTTTCGCCAAGACAATGCGTTTCTCACTGTTACATGCATTTGAATGGGAAACTCGCCTGAAACAAAGTATAGGTTTTCATAATGTGAATAATTTTAAAATCTTAGCTCAAACGGCTGCAAAACCTGTTTGCCCAGCACGGGGATATTGAGTTCTATAAGATAAAGCCATAAACATGTTTGTCTGAGTCTTCTATCAAAAGTTACAGCGATTTATATGAAGTTGTTCAAAAACGCTTTATTTCGCCAAGACAATGCGTTTCTCACTGTTACATGCATTTGAATGGGAAACTCGCCTGAAACAAAGTATAGGTTTTCATTATGTGAATAATTTTAAAATCTTAGCTCAAACGGCTGCAAAACCTGTTTGCCCAGCACGGGGATATTGAGTTCTATAAGATAAAGCCATAAACATGTTTGTCTGAGTCTTCTATCAAAAGTTACAGCGATTTATATGAAGTTGTTCAAAAACGCTTTATTTCGCCAAGACAATGCGTTTCTCACTGTTACATGCATTTGAATGGGAAACTCGCCTGAAACAAAGTATAGGTTTTCATTATGTGAATAATTTTAAAATCTTAGCTCAAACGGCTGCAAAACCTGTTTGCCCAGCACGGGGATATTGAGTTCTATAAGATAAAGCCATAAACATGTTTGTCTGAGTCTTCTATCAAAAGTTACAGCGATTTATATGAAGTTGTTCAAAAACGCTTTATTTCGCCAAGACAATGCGTTTCTCACTGTTACATGCATTTGAATGGGAAACTCGCCTGAAACAAAGTATAGGTTTTCATTATGTGAATAATTTTAAAATCTTAGCTCAAACGGCTGCAAAACCTGTTTGCCCAGCACGGGGATATTGAGTTCTATAAGATAAAGCCATAAACATGTTTGTCTGAGTCTTCTATCAAAAGTTACAGCGATTTATATGAAGTTGTTCAAAAACGCTTTATTTCGCCAAGACAATGCGTTTCTCACTGTTACATGCATTTGAATGGGAAACTCGCCTGAAACAAAGTATAGGTTTTCATTATGTGAATAATTTTAAAATCTTAGCTCAAACGGCTGCAAAACCTGTTTGCCCAGCACGGGGATATTGAGTTCTATAAGATAAAGCCATAAACATGTTTGTCTGAGTCTTCTATCAAAAGTTACAGCGATTTATATGAAGTTGTTCAAAAACGCTTTCTTTCGCCAAGACAATGCGTTTCTCACTGTTACATGCATTTGAATGGGAAACTCGCCTGAAACAAAGTATAGGTTTTCATAATGTGAATAATTTTAAAATCTTAGCTCAAACGGCTGCAAAACCTGTTTGCCCAGCACGGGGATATTGAGTTCTATAAGATAAAGCCATAAACATGTTTGTCTGAGTCTTCTATCAAAAGTTACAGCGATTTATATGAAGTTGTTCAAAAACGCTTTATTTCGCCAAGACAATGCGTTTCTCACTGTTACATGCATTTGAATGGGAAACTCGCCTGAAACAAAGTATAGGTTTTCATTATGTGAATAATTTTAAAATCTTAGCTCAAACGGCTGCAAAACCTGTTTGCCCAGCACGGGGATATTGAGTTCTATAAGATAAAGCCATAAACATGTTTGTCTGAGTCTTCTATCAAAAGTTACAGCGATTTATATGAAGTTGTTCAAAAACGCTTTATTTCGCCAAGACAATGCGTTTCTCACTGTTACATGCATTTGAATGGGAAACTCGCCTGAAACAAAGTATAGGTTTTCATTATGTGAATAATTTTAAAATCTTAGCTCAAACGGCTGCAAAACCTGTTTGCCCAGCACGGGGATATTGAGTTCTATAAGATAAAGCCATAAACATGTTTGTCTGAGTCTTCTATCAAAAGTTACAGCGATTTATATGAAGTTGTTCAAAAACGCTTTCTTTCGCCAAGACAATGCGTTTCTCACTGTTACATGCATTTGAATGGGAAACTCGCCTGAAACAAAGTATAGGTTTTCATTATGTGAATAATTTTAAAATCTTAGCTCAAACGGCTGCAAAACCTGTTTGCCCAGCACGGGGATATTGAGTTCTATAAGATAAAGCCATAAACATGTTTGTCTGAGTCTTCTATCAAAAGTTACAGCGATTTATATGAAGTTGTTCAAAAACGCTTTATTTCGCCAAGACAATGCGTTTCTCACTGTTACATGCATTTGAATGGGAAACTCGCCTGAAACAAAGTATAGGTTTTCATTATGTGAATAATTTTAAAATCTTAGCTCAAACGGCTGCAAAACCTGTTTGCCCAGCACGGGGATATTGAGTTCTATAAGATAAAGCCATAAACATGTTTGTCTGAGTCTTCTATCAAAAGTTACAGCGATTTATATGAAGTTGTTCAAAAACGCTTTCTTTCGCCAAGACAATGCGTTTCTCACTGTTACATGCATTTGAATGGGAAACTCGCCTGAAACAAAGTATAGGTTTTCATAATGTGAATAATTTTAAAATCTTAGCTCAAACGGCTGCAAAACCTGTTTGCCCAGCACGGGCATATTGAGTTCTATAAGATAAAGCCATAAACATGTTTGTCTGAGTCTTCTATCAAAAGTTACAGCGATTTATATGAAGTTGTTCAAAAACGCTTTATTTCGCCAAGACAATGCGTTTCTCACTGTTACATGCATTTGAATGGGAAACTCGCCTGAAACAAAGTATAGGTTTTCATTATGTGAATCATTTTAAAATCTTAGCTCAAACGGCTGCAAAACCTGTTTGCCCAGCACAGGGATATTGAGTTCTATAAGATAAAGCCATAAACATGTTTGTCTGAGTCTTCTATCAAAAGTTACAGCGATTTATATGAAGTTGTTCAAAAACGCTTTATTTCGCCAAGACAATGCGTTTCTCACTGTTACATGCATTTGAATGGGAAACTCGCCTGAAACAAAGTATAGGTTTTCATTATGTGAATAATTTTAAAATCTTAGCTCAAACGGCTGCAAAACCTGTTTGCCCAGCACGGGCATATTGAGTTCTATAAGATAAAGCCATAAACATGTTTGTCTGAGTCTTCTATCAAAAGTTACAGCGATTTATATGAAGTTGTTCAAAAACGCTTTATTTCGCCAAGACAATGCGTTTCTCACTGTTACATGCATTTGAATGGGAAACTCGCCTGAAACAAAGTATAGGTTTTCATTATGTGAATAATTTTAAAATCTTAGCTCAAACGGCTGCAAAACCTGTTTGCCCAGCACAGGGATATTGAGTTCTATAAGATAAAGCCATAAACATGTTTGTCTGAGTCTTCGATCAAAAGTTACAGCGATTTATATGAAGTTGTTCAAAAACGCTTTATTTCGCCAAGACAATGCGTTTCTCACTGTTACATGCATTTGAATGGGAAACTCGCCTGAAACAAAGTATAGGTTTTCATTATGTGAATAATTTTAAAATCTTAGCTCAAACGGCTGCAAAACCTGTTCTGTTTGCCCAGCACGGGGATATTGAGTTCTATAAGATAAAGCCATAAACATGTTTGTCTGAGTCTTCTATCAAAAGTTACAGCGATTTATATGAAGTTGTTCAAAAACGCTTTATTTCGCCAAGACAATGCGTTTCTCACTGTTACATGCATTTGAATGGGAAACTCGCCTGAAACAAAGTATAGGTTTTCATTATGTGAATAATTTTAAAATCTTAGCTCAAACGGCTGCAAAACCTGTTTGCCCAGCACGGGGATATTGAGTTCTATAAGATAAAGCCATAAACATGTTTGTCTGAGTCTTCTATCAAAAGTTACAGCGATTTATATGAAGTTGTTCAAAAACGCTTTATTTCGCCAAGACAATGCGTTTCTCACTGTTACATGCATTTGAATGGGAAACTCGCCTGAAACAAAGTATAGGTTTTCATTATGTGAATAATTTTAAAATCTTAGCTCAAACGGCTGCAAAACCTGTTTGCCCAGCACAGGGATATTGAGTTCTATAAGATAAAGCCATAAACATGTTTGTCTGAGTCTTCTATCAAAAGTTACAGCGATTTATATGAAGTTGTTCAAAAACGCTTTATTTCGCCAAGACAATGCGTTTCTCACTGTTACATGCATTTGAATGGGAAACTCGCCTGAAACAAAGTATAGGTTTTCATTATGTGAATAATTTTAAAATCTTAGCTCAAACGGCTGCAAAACCTGTTTGCCCAGCACGGGGATATTGAGTTCTATAAGATAAAGCCATAAACATGTTTGTCTGAGTCTTCTATCAAAAGTTACAGCGATTTATATGAAGTTGTTCAAAAACGCTTTATTTCGCCAAGACAATGCGTTTCTCACTGTTACATGCATTTGAATGGGAAACTCGCCTGAAACAAAGTATAGGTTTTCATTATGTGAATAATTTTAAAATCTTAGCTCAAACGGCTGCAAAACCTGTTTGCCCAGCACAGGGATATTGAGTTCTATAAGATAAAGCCATAAACATGTTTGTCTGAGTCTTCTATCAAAAGTTACAGCGATTTATATGAAGTTGTTCAAAAACGCTTTATTTCGCCAAGACAATGCGTTTCTCACTGTTACATGCATTTGAATGGGAAACTCGCCTGAAACAAAGTATAGGTTTTCATTATGTGAATAATTTTAAAATCTTAGCTCAAACGGCTGCAAAACCTGTTTGCCCAGCACGGGGATATTGAGTTCTATAAGATAAAGCCATAAACATGTTTGTCTGAGTCTTCTATCAAAAGTTACAGCGATTTATATGAAGTTGTTCAAAAACGCTTTATTTCGCCAAGACAATGCGTTTCTCACTGTTACATGCATTTGAATGGGAAACTCGCCTGAAACAAAGTATAGGTTTTCATTATGTGAATAATTTTAAAATCTTAGCTCAAACGGCTGCAAAACCTGTTTGCCCAGCACAGGGATATTGAGTTCTATAAGATAAAGCCATAAACATGTTTGTCTGAGTCTTCTATCAAAAGTTACAGCGATTTATATGAAGTTGTTCAAAAACGCTTTATTTCGCCAAGACAATGCGTTTCTCACTGTTACATGCATTTGAATGGGAAACTCGCCTGAAACAAAGTATAGGTTTTCATTATGTGAATAATTTTAAAATCTTAGCTCAAACGGCTGCAAAACCTGTTCTGTTTGCCCAGCACGGGGATATTGAGTTCTATAAGATAAAGCCATAAACATGTTTGTCTGAGTCTTCTATCAAAAGTTACAGCGATTTATATGAAGTTGTTCAAAAACGCTTTATTTCGCCAAGACAATGCGTTTCTCACTGTTACATGCATTTGAATGGGAAACTCGCCTGAAACAAAGTATAGGTTTTCATTATGTGAATAATTTTAAAATCTTAGCTCAAACGGCTGCAAAACCTGTTTGCCCAGCACGGGGATATTGAGTTCTATAAGATAAAGCCATAAACATGTTTGTCTGAGTCTTCTATCAAAAGTTACAGCGATTTATATGAAGTTGTTCAAAAACGCTTTATTTCGCCAAGACAATGCGTTTCTCACTGTTACATGCATTTGAATGGGAAACTCGCCTGAAACAAAGTATAGGTTTTCATTATGTGAATAATTTTAAAATCTTAGCTCAAACGGCTGCAAAACCTGTTTGCCCAGCACAGGGATATTGAGTTCTATAAGATAAAGCCATAAACATGTTTGTCTGAGTCTTCTATCAAAAGTTACAGCGATTTATATGAAGTTGTTCAAAAACGCTTTATTTCGCCAAGACAATGCGTTTCTCACTGTTACATGCATTTGAATGGGAAACTCGCCTGAAACAAAGTATAGGTTTTCATTATGTGAATAATTTTAAAATCTTAGCTCAAACGGCTGCAAAACCTGTTCTGTTTGCCCAGCACGGGGATATTGAGTTCTATAAGATAAAGCCATAAACATGTTTGTCTGAGTCTTCTATCAAAAGTTACAGCGATTTATATGAAGTTGTTCAAAAACGCTTTATTTCGCCAAGACAATGCGTTTCTCACTGTTACATGCATTTGAATGGGAAACTCGCCTGAAACAAAGTATAGGTTTTCATTATGTGAATAATTTTAAAATCTTAGCTCAAACGGCTGCAAAACCTGTTTGCCCAGCACGGGGATATTGAGTTCTATAAGATAAAGCCATAAACATGTTTGTCTGAGTCTTCTATCAAAAGTTACAGCGATTTATATGAAGTTGTTCAAAAACGCTTTATTTCGCCAAGACAATGCGTTTCTCACTGTTACATGCATTTGAATGGGAAACTCGCCTGAAACAAAGTATAGGTTTTCATTATGTGAATAATTTTAAAATCTTAGCTCAAACGGCTGCAAAACCTGTTTGCCCAGCACAGGGATATTGAGTTCTATAAGATAAAGCCATAAACATGTTTGTCTGAGTCTTCTATCAAAAGTTACAGCGATTTATATGAAGTTGTTCAAAAACGCTTTATTTCGCCAAGACAATGCGTTTCTCACTGTTACATGCATTTGAATGGGAAACTCGCCTGAAACAAAGTATAGGTTTTCATTATGTGAATAATTTTAAAATCTTAGCTCAAACGGCTGCAAAACCTGTTTGCCCAGCACGGGGATATTGAGTTCTATAAGATAAAGCCATAAACATGTTTGTCTGAGTCTTCTATCAAAAGTTACAGCGATTTATATGAAGTTGTTCAAAAACGCTTTATTTCGCCAAGACAATGCGTTTCTCACTGTTACATGCATTTGAATGGGAAACTCGCCTGAAACAAAGTATAGGTTTTCATTATGTGAATAATTTTAAAATCTTAGCTCAAACGGCTGCAAAACCTGTTTGCCCAGCACAGGGATATTGAGTTCTATAAGATAAAGCCATAAACATGTTTGTCTGAGTCTTCTATCAAAAGTTACAGCGATTTATATGAAGTTGTTCAAAAACGCTTTATTTCGCCAAGACAATGCGTTTCTCACTGTTACATGCATTTGAATGGGAAACTCGCCTGAAACAAAGTATAGGTTTTCATTATGTGAATAATTTTAAAATCTTAGCTCAAACGGCTGCAAAACCTGTTTGCCCAGCACAGGGATATTGAGTTCTATAAGATAAAGCCATAAACATGTTTGTCTGAGTCTTCTATCAAAAGTTACAGCGATTTATATGAAGTTGTTCAAAAACGCTTTATTTCGCCAAGACAATGCGTTTCTCACTGTTACATGCATTTGAATGGGAAACTCGCCTGAAACAAAGTATAGGTTTTCATTATGTGAATAATTTTAAAATCTTAGCTCAAACGGCTGCAAAACCTGTTCTGTTTGCCCAGCACGGGGATATTGAGTTCTATAAGATAAAGCCATAAACATGTTTGTCTGAGTCTTCTATCAAAAGTTACAGCGATTTATATGAAGTTGTTCAAAAACGCTTTATTTCGCCAAGACAATGCGTTTCTCACTGTTACATGCATTTGAATGGGAAACTCGCCTGAAACAAAGTATAGGTTTTCATTATGTGAATAATTTTAAAATCTTAGCTCAAACGGCTGCAAAACCTGTTCTGTTTGCCCAGCACGGGGATATTGAGTTCTATAAGATAAAGCCATAAACATGTTTGTCTGAGTCTTCTATCAAAAGTTACAGCGATTTATATGAAGTTGTTCAAAAACGCTTTATTTCGCCAAGACAATGCGTTTCTCACTGTTACATGCATTTGAATGGGAAACTCGCCTGAAACAAAGTATAGGTTTTCATTATGTGAATAATTTTAAAATCTTAGCTCAAACGGCTGCAAAACCTGTTTGCCCAGCACAGGGATATTGAGTTCTATAAGATAAAGCCATAAACATGTTTGTCTGAGTCTTCTATCAAAAGTTACAGCGATTTATATGAAGTTGTTCAAAAACGCTTTATTTCGCCAAGACAATGCGTTTCTCACTGTTACATGCATTTGAATGGGAAACTCGCCTGAAACAAAGTATAGGTTTTCATTATGTGAATAATTTTAAAATCTTAGCTCAAACGGCTGCAAAACCTGTTCTGTTTGCCCAGCACGGGGATATTGAGTTCTATAAGATAAAGCCATAAACATGTTTGTCTGAGTCTTCTATCAAAAGTTACAGCGATTTATATGAAGTTGTTCAAAAACGCTTTATTTCGCCAAGACAATGCGTTTCTCACTGTTACATGCATTTGAATGGGAAACTCGCCTGAAACAAAGTATAGGTTTTCATTATGTGAATAATTTTAAAATCTTAGCTCAAACGGCTGCAAAACCTGTTTGCCCAGCACGGGGATATTGAGTTCTATAAGATAAAGCCATAAACATGTTTGTCTGAGTCTTCTATCAAAAGTTACAGCGATTTATATGAAGTTGTTCAAAAACGCTTTATTTCGCCAAGACAATGCGTTTCTCACTGTTACATGCATTTGAATGGGAAACTCGCCTGAAACAAAGTATAGGTTTTCATTATGTGAATAATTTTAAAATCTTAGCTCAAACGGCTGCAAAACCTGTTTGCCCAGCACAGGGATATTGAGTTCTATAAGATAAAGCCATAAACATGTTTGTCTGAGTCTTCTATCAAAAGTTACAGCGATTTATATGAAGTTGTTCAAAAACGCTTTATTTCGCCAAGACAATGCGTTTCTCACTGTTACATGCATTTGAATGGGAAACTCGCCTGAAACAAAGTATAGGTTTTCATTATGTGAATAATTTTAAAATCTTAGCTCAAACGGCTGCAAAACCTGTTTGCCCAGCACGGGGATATTGAGTTCTATAAGATAAAGCCATAAACATGTTTGTCTGAGTCTTCTATCAAAAGTTACAGCGATTTATATGAAGTTGTTCAAAAACGCTTTATTTCGCCAAGACAATGCGTTTCTCACTGTTACATGCATTTGAATGGGAAACTCGCCTGAAACAAAGTATAGGTTTTCATTATGTGAATAATTTTAAAATCTTAGCTCAAACGGCTGCAAAACCTGTTTGCCCAGCACAGGGATATTGAGTTCTATAAGATAAAGCCATAAACATGTTTGTCTGAGTCTTCTATCAAAAGTTACAGCGATTTATATGAAGTTGTTCAAAAACGCTTTATTTCGCCAAGACAATGCGTTTCTCACTGTTACATGCATTTGAATGGGAAACTCGCCTGAAACAAAGTATAGGTTTTCATTATGTGAATAATTTTAAAATCTTAGCTCAAACGGCTGCAAAACCTGTTTGCCCAGCACAGGGATATTGAGTTCTATAAGATAAAGCCATAAACATGTTTGTCTGAGTCTTCTATCAAAAGTTACAGCGATTTATATGAAGTTGTTCAAAAACGCTTTATTTCGCCAAGACAATGCGTTTCTCACTGTTACATGCATTTGAATGGGAAACTCGCCTGAAACAAAGTATAGGTTTTCATTATGTGAATAATTTTAAAATCTTAGCTCAAACGGCTGCAAAACCTGTTTGCCCAGCACGGGCATATTGAGTTCTATAAGATAAAGCCATAAACATGTTTGTCTGAGTCTTCTATCAAAAGTTACAGCGATTTATATGAAGTTGTACAAAAACGCTTTATTTCGCCAAGACAATGCGTTTCTCACTGTTACATGCATTTGAATGGGAAACTCGCCTGAAACAAAGTATAGGTTTTCATTATGTGAATAATTTTAAAATCTTAGCTCAAACGGCTGCAAAACCTGTTTGCCCAGCACGGGCATATTGAGTTCTATAAGATAAAGCCATAAACATGTTTGTCTGAGTCTTCTATCAAAAGTTACAGCGATTTATATGAAGTTGTTCAAAAACGCTTTATTTCGCCAAGACAATGCGTTTCTCACTGTTACATGCATTTGAATGGGAAACTCGCCTGAAACAAAGTATAGGTTTTCATTATGTGAATAATTTTAAAATCTTAGCTCAAACGGCTGCAAAACCTGTTTGCCCAGCACGGGCATATTGAGTTCTATAAGATAAAGCCATAAACATGTTTGTCTGAGTCTTCTATCAAAAGTTACAGCGATTTATATGAAGTTGTTCAAAAACGCTTTATTTCGCCAAGACAATGCGTTTCTCACTGTTACATGCATTTGAATGGGAAACTCGCCTGAAACAAAGTATAGGTTTTCATTATGTGAATAATTTTAAAATCTTAGCTCAAACGGCTGCAAAACCTGTTTGCCCAGCACAGGGATATTGAGTTCTATAAGATAAAGCCATAAACATGTTTGTCTGAGTCTTCTATCAAAAGTTACAGCGATTTATATGAAGTTGTTCAAAAACGCTTTATTTCGCCAAGACAATGCGTTTCTCACTGTTACATGCATTTGAATGGGAAACTCGCCTGAAACAAAGTATAGGTTTTCATTATGTGAATAATTTTAAAATCTTAGCTCAAACGGCTGCAAAACCTGTTTGCCCAGCACAGGGATATTGAGTTCTATAAGATAAAGCCATAAACATGTTTGTCTGAGTCTTCTATCAAAAGTTACAGCGATTTATATGAAGTTGTTCAAAAACGCTTTATTTCGCCAAGACAATGCGTTTCTCACTGTTACATGCATTTGAATGGGAAACTCGCCTGAAACAAAGTATAGGTTTTCATTATGTGAATAATTTTAAAATCTTAGCTCAAACGGCTGCAAAACCTGTTTGCCCAGCACGGGCATATTGAGTTCTATAAGATAAAGCCATAAACATGTTTGTCTGAGTCTTCTATCAAAAGTTACAGCGATTTATATGAAGTTGTTCAAAAACGCTTTATTTCGCCAAGACAATGCGTTTCTCACTGTTACATGCATTTGAATGGGAAACTCGCCTGAAACAAAGTATAGGTTTTCATTATGTGAATAATTTTAAAATCTTAGCTCAAACGGCTGCAAAACCTGTTTGCCCAGCACAGGGATATTGAGTTCTATAAGATAAAGCCATAAACATGTTTGTCTGAGTCTTCTATCAAAAGTTACAGCGATTTATATGAAGTTGTTCAAAAACGCTTTATTTCGCCAAGACAATGCGTTTCTCACTGTTACATGCATTTGAATGGGAAACTCGCCTGAAACAAAGTATAGGTTTTCATTATGTGAATAATTTTAAAATCTTAGCTCAAACGGCTGCAAAACCTGTTTGCCCAGCACAGGGATATTGAGTTCTATAAGATAAAGCCATAAACATGTTTGTCTGAGTCTTCTATCAAAAGTTACAGCGATTTATATGAAGTTGTTCAAAAACGCTTTATTTCGCCAAGACAATGCGTTTCTCACTGTTACATGCATTTGAATGGGAAACTCGCCTGAAACAAAGTATAGGTTTTCATTATGTGAATAATTTTAAAATCTTAGCTCAAACGGCTGCAAAACCTGTTTGCCCAGCACGGGCATATTGAGTTCTATAAGATAAAGCCATAAACATGTTTGTCTGAGTCTTCTATCAAAAGTTACAGCGATTTATATGAAGTTGTACAAAAACGCTTTATTTCGCCAAGACAATGCGTTTCTCACTGTTACATGCATTTGAATGGGAAACTCGCCTGAAACAAAGTATAGGTTTTCATTATGTGAATAATTTTAAAATCTTAGCTCAAACGGCTGCAAAACCTGTTTGCCCAGCACAGGGATATTGAGTTCTATAAGATAAAGCCATAAACATGTTTGTCTGAGTCTTCTATCAAAAGTTACAGCGATTTATATGAAGTTGTTCAAAAACGCTTTATTTCGCCAAGACAATGCGTTTCTCACTGTTACATGCATTTGAATGGGAAACTCGCCTGAAACAAAGTATAGGTTTTCATTATGTGAATAATTTTAAAATCTTAGCTCAAACGGCTGCAAAACCTGTTTGCCCAGCACAGGGATATTGAGTTCTATAAGATAAAGCCATAAACATGTTTGTCTGAGTCTTCTATCAAAAGTTACAGCGATTTATATGAAGTTGTTCAAAAACGCTTTATTTCGCCAAGACAATGCGTTTCTCACTGTTACATGCATTTGAATGGGAAACTCGCCTGAAACAAAGTATAGGTTTTCATTATGTGAATAATTTTAAAATCTTAGCTCAAACGGCTGCAAAACCTGTTTGCCCAGCACGGGCATATTGAGTTCTATAAGATAAAGCCATAAACATGTTTGTCTGAGTCTTCTATCAAAAGTTACAGCGATTTATATGAAGTTGTTCAAAAACGCTTTATTTCGCCAAGACAATGCGTTTCTCACTGTTACATGCATTTGAATGGGAAACTCGCCTGAAACAAAGTATAGGTTTTCATTATGTGAATAATTTTAAAATCTTAGCTCAAACGGCTGCAAAACCTGTTTGCCCAGCACAGGGATATTGAGTTCTATAAGATAAAGCCATAAACATGTTTGTCTGAGTCTTCTATCAAAAGTTACAGCGATTTATATGAAGTTGTTCAAAAACGCTTTATTTCGCCAAGACAATGCGTTTCTCACTGTTACATGCATTTGAATGGGAAACTCGCCTGAAACAAAGTATAGGTTTTCATTATGTGAATAATTTTAAAATCTTAGCTCAAACGGCTGCAAAACCTGTTTGCCCAGCACAGGGATATTGAGTTCTATAAGATAAAGCCATAAACATGTTTGTCTGAGTCTTCTATCAAAAGTTACAGCGATTTATATGAAGTTGTTCAAAAACGCTTTATTTCGCCAAGACAATGCGTTTCTCACTGTTACATGCATTTGAATGGGAAACTCGCCTGAAACAAAGTATAGGTTTTCATTATGTGAATAATTTTAAAATCTTAGCTCAAACGGCTGCAAAACCTGTTTGCCCAGCACGGGCATATTGAGTTCTATAAGATAAAGCCATAAACATGTTTGTCTGAGTCTTCTATCAAAAGTTACAGCGATTTATATGAAGTTGTTCAAAAACGCTTTATTTCGCCAAGACAATGCGTTTCTCACTGTTACATGCATTTGAATGGGAAACTCGCCTGAAACAAAGTATAGGTTTTCATTATGTGAATAATTTTAAAATCTTAGCTCAAACGGCTGCAAAACCTGTTTGCCCAGCACGGGCATATTGAGTTCTATAAGATAAAGCCATAAACATGTTTGTCTGAGTCTTCTATCAAAAGTTACAGCGATTTATATGAAGTTGTTCAAAAACGCTTTATTTCGCCAAGACAATGCGTTTCTCACTGTTACATGCATTTGAATGGGAAACTCGCCTGAAACAAAGTATAGGTTTTCATTATGTGAATAATTTTAAAATCTTAGCTCAAACGGCTGCAAAACCTGTTTGCCCAGCACAGGGATATTGAGTTCTATAAGATAAAGCCATAAACATGTTTGTCTGAGTCTTCTATCAAAAGTTACAGCGATTTATATGAAGTTGTTCAAAAACGCTTTATTTCGCCAAGACAATGCGTTTCTCACTGTTACATGCATTTGAATGGGAAACTCGCCTGAAACAAAGTATAGGTTTTCATTATGTGAATAATTTTAAAATCTTAGCTCAAACGGCTGCAAAACCTGTTTGCCCAGCACGGGCATATTGAGTTCTATAAGATAAAGCCATAAACATGTTTGTCTGAGTCTTCTATCAAAAGTTACAGCGATTTATATGAAGTTGTACAAAAACGCTTTATTTCGCCAAGACAATGCGTTTCTCACTGTTACATGCATTTGAATGGGAAACTCGCCTGAAACAAAGTATAGGTTTTCATTATGTGAATAATTTTAAAATCTTAGCTCAAACGGCTGCAAAACCTGTTTGCCCAGCACAGGGATATTGAGTTCTATAAGATAAAGCCATAAACATGTTTGTCTGAGTCTTCTATCAAAAGTTACAGCGATTTATATGAAGTTGTTCAAAAACGCTTTATTTCGCCAAGACAATGCGTTTCTCACTGTTACATGCATTTGAATGGGAAACTCGCCTGAAACAAAGTATAGGTTTTCATTATGTGAATAATTTTAAAATCTTAGCTCAAACGGCTGCAAAACCTGTTTGCCCAGCACGGGCATATTGAGTTCTATAAGATAAAGCCATAAACATGTTTGTCTGAGTCTTCTATCAAAAGTTACAGCGATTTATATGAAGTTGTACAAAAACGCTTTATTTCGCCAAGACAATGCGTTTCTCACTGTTACATGCATTTGAATGGGAAACTCGCCTGAAACAAAGTATAGGTTTTCATTATGTGAATAATTTTAAAATCTTAGCTCAAACGGCTGCAAAACCTGTTTGCCCAGCACGGGCATATTGAGTTCTATAAGATAAAGCCATAAACATGTTTGTCTGAGTCTTCTATCAAAAGTTACAGCGATTTATATGAAGTTGTTCAAAAACGCTTTATTTCGCCAAGACAATGCGTTTCTCACTGTTACATGCATTTGAATGGGAAACTCGCCTGAAACAAAGTATAGGTTTTCATTATGTGAATAATTTTAAAATCTTAGCTCAAACGGCTGCAAAACCTGTTTGCCCAGCACGGGCATATTGAGTTCTATAAGATAAAGCCATAAACATGTTTGTCTGAGTCTTCTATCAAAAGTTACAGCGATTTATATGAAGTTGTACAAAAACGCTTTATTTCGCCAAGACAATGCGTTTCTCACTGTTACATGCATTTGAATGGGAAACTCGCCTGAAACAAAGTATAGGTTTTCATTATGTGAATAATTTTAAAATCTTAGCTCAAACGGCTGCAAAACCTGTTTGCCCAGCACGGGGATATTGAGTTCTATAAGATAAAGCCATAAACATGTTTGTCTGAGTCTTCTATCAAAAGTTACAGCGATTTATATGAAGTTGTTCAAAAACGCTTTATTTCGCCAAGACAATGCGTTTCTCACTGTTACATGCATTTGAATGGGAAACTCGCCTGAAACAAAGTATAGGTTTTCATTATGTGAATAATTTTAAAATCTTAGCTCAAACGGCTGCAAAACCTGTTTGCCCAGCACGGGGATATTGAGTTCTATAAGATAAAGCCATAAACATGTTTGTCTGAGTCTTCTATCAAAAGTTACAGCGATTTATATGAAGTTGTTCAAAAACGCTTTATTTCGCCAAGACAATGCGTTTCTCACTGTTACATGCATTTGAATGGGAAACTCGCCTGAAACAAAGTATAGGTTTTCATTATGTGAATAATTTTAAAATCTTAGCTCAAACGGCTGCAAAACCTGTTTGCCCAGCACGGGCATATTGAGTTCTATAAGATAAAGCCATAAACATGTTTGTCTGAGTCTTCTATCAAAAGTTACAGCGATTTATATGAAGTTGTTCAAAAACGCTTTATTTCGCCAAGACAATGCGTTTCTCACTGTTACATGCATTTGAATGGGAAACTCGCCTGAAACAAAGTATAGGTTTTCATTATGTGAATAATTTTAAAATCTTAGCTCAAACGGCTGCAAAACCTGTTTGCCCAGCACAGGGATATTGAGTTCTATAAGATAAAGCCATAAACATGTTTGTCTGAGTCTTCTATCAAAAGTTACAGCGATTTATATGAAGTTGTTCAAAAACGCTTTATTTCGCCAAGACAATGCGTTTCTCACTGTTACATGCATTTGAATGGGAAACTCGCCTGAAACAAAGTATAGGTTTTCATTATGTGAATAATTTTAAAATCTTAGCTCAAACGGCTGCAAAACCTGTTTGCCCAGCACGGGCATATTGAGTTCTATAAGATAAAGCCATAAACATGTTTGTCTGAGTCTTCTATCAAAAGTTACAGCGATTTATATGAAGTTGTACAAAAACGCTTTATTTCGCCAAGACAATGCGTTTCTCACTGTTACATGCATTTGAATGGGAAACTCGCCTGAAACAAAGTATAGGTTTTCATTATGTGAATAATTTTAAAATCTTAGCTCAAACGGCTGCAAAACCTGTTTGCCCAGCACGGGCATACTGAGTTCTATAAGATAAAGCCATAAACATGTTTGTCTGAGTCTTCTATCAAAAGTTACAGCGATTTATATGAAGTTGTACAAAAACGCTTTCTTTCGCCAAGACAATGCGTTTCTCACTGTTACATGCATTTGAATGGGAAACTCGCCTGAAACAAAGTATAGGTTTTCATTATGTGAATAATTTTAAAATCTTAGCTCAAACGGCTGCAAAACCTGTTTGCCCAGCACGGGCATATTGAGTTCTATAAGATAAAGCCATAAACATGTTTGTCTGAGTCTTCTATCAAAAGTTACAGCGATTTATATGAAGTTGTTCAAAAACGCTTTATTTCGCCAAGACAATGCGTTTCTCACTGTTACATGCATTTGAATGGGAAACTCGCCTGAAACAAAGTATAGGTTTTCATTATGTGAATAATTTTAAAATCTTAGCTCAAACGGCTGCAAAACCTGTTTGCCCAGCACAGGAATATTGAGTTCTATAAGATAAAGCCATAAACATGTTTGTCTGAGTCTTCTATCAAAAGTTACAGCGATTTATATGAAGTTGTTCAAAAACGCTTTATTTCGCCAAGACAATGCGTTTCTCACTGTTACATGCATTTGAATGGGAAACTCGCCTGAAACAAAGTATAGGTTTTCATTATGTGAATAATTTTAAAATCTTAGCTCAAACGGCTGCAAAACCTGTTTGCCCAGCACGGGCATATTGAGTTCTATAAGATAAAGCCATAAACATGTTTGTCTGAGTCTTCTATCAAAAGTTACAGCGATTTATATGAAGTTGTTCAAAAACGCTTTATTTCGCCAAGACAATGCGTTTCTCACTGTTACATGCATTTGAATGGGAAACTCGCCTGAAACAAAGTATAGGTTTTCATTATGTGAATAATTTTAAAATCTTAGCTCAAACGGCTGCAAAACCTGTTTGCCCAGCACAGGGATATTGAGTTCTATAAGATAAAGCCATAAACATGTTTGTCTGAGTCTTCTATCAAAAGTTACAGCGATTTATATGAAGTTGTTCAAAAACGCTTTATTTCGCCAAGACAATGCGTTTCTCACTGTTACATGCATTTGAATGGGAAACTCGCCTGAAACAAAGTATAGGTTTTCATTATGTGAATAATTTTAAAATCTTAGCTCAAACGGCTGCAAAACCTGTTTGCCCAGCACGGGCATATTGAGTTCTATAAGATAAAGCCATAAACATGTTTGTCTGAGTCTTCTATCAAAAGTTACAGCGATTTATATGAAGTTGTACAAAAACGCTTTATTTCGCCAAGACAATGCGTTTCTCACTGTTACATGCATTTGAATGGGAAACTCGCCTGAAACAAAGTATAGGTTTTCATTATGTGAATAATTTTAAAATCTTAGCTCAAACGGCTGCAAAACCTGTTTGCCCAGCACGGGCATATTGAGTTCTATAAGATAAAGCCATAAACATGTTTGTCTGAGTCTTCTATCAAAAGTTACAGCGATTTATATGAAGTTGTACAAAAACGCTTTATTTCGCCAAGACAATGCGTTTCTCACTGTTACATGCATTTGAATGGGAAACTCGCCTGAAACAAAGTATAGGTTTTCATTATGTGAATAATTTTAAAATCTTAGCTCAAACGGCTGCAAAACCTGTTTGCCCAGCACGGGCATACTGAGTTCTATAAGATAAAGCCATAAACATGTTTGTCTGAGTCTTCTATCAAAAGTTACAGCGATTTATATGAAGTTGTTCAAAAACGCTTTATTTCGCCAAGACAATGCGTTTCTCACTGTTACATGCATTTGAATGGGAAACTCGCCTGAAACAAAGTATAGGTTTTCATTATGTGAATAATTTTAAAATCTTAGCTCAAACGGCTGCAAAACCTGTTTGCCCAGCACAGGGATATTGAGTTCTATAAGATAAAGCCATAAACATGTTTGTCTGAGTCTTCTATCAAAAGTTACAGCGATTTATATGAAGTTGTTCAAAAACGCTTTATTTCGCCAAGACAATGCGTTTCTCACTGTTACATGCATTTGAATGGGAAACTCGCCTGAAACAAAGTATAGGTTTTCATTATGTGAATAATTTTAAAATCTTAGCTCAAACGGCTGCAAAACCTGTTTGCCCAGCACGGGCATATTGAGTTCTATAAGATAAAGCCATAAACATGTTTGTCTGAGTCTTCTATCAAAAGTTACAGCGATTTATATGAAGTTGTTCAAAAACGCTTTATTTCGCCAAGACAATGCGTTTCTCACTGTTACATGCATTTGAATGGGAAACTCGCCTGAAACAAAGTATAGGTTTTCATTATGTGAATAATTTTAAAATCTTAGCTCAAACGGCTGCAAAACCTGTTTGCCCAGCACAGGGATATTGAGTTCTATAAGATAAAGCCATAAACATGTTTGTCTGAGTCTTCTATCAAAAGTTACAGCGATTTATATGAAGTTGTTCAAAAACGCTTTATTTCGCCAAGACAATGCGTTTCTCACTGTTACATGCATTTGAATGGGAAACTCGCCTGAAACAAAGTATAGGTTTTCATTATGTGAATAATTTTAAAATCTTAGCTCAAACGGCTGCAAAACCTGTTTGCCCAGCACGGGCATATTGAGTTCTATAAGATAAAGCCATAAACATGTTTGTCTGAGTCTTCTATCAAAAGTTACAGCGATTTATATGAAGTTGTTCAAAAACGCTTTATTTCGCCAAGACAATGCGTTTCTCACTGTTACATGCATTTGAATGGGAAACTCGCCTGAAACAAAGTATAGGTTTTCATTATGTGAATAATTTTAAAATCTTAGCTCAAACGGCTGCAAAACCTGTTTGCCCAGCACGGGCATACTGAGTTCTATAAGATAAAGCCATAAACATGTTTGTCTGAGTCTTCTATCAAAAGTTACAGCGATTTATATGAAGTTGTACAAAAACGCTTTATTTCGCCAAGACAATGCGTTTCTCACTGTTACATGCATTTGAATGGGAAACTCGCCTGAAACAAAGTATAGGTTTTCATTATGTGAATAATTTTAAAATCTTAGCTCAAACGGCTGCAAAACCTGTTTGCCCAGCACGGGCATACTGAGTTCTATAAGATAAAGCCATAAACATGTTTGTCTGAGTCTTCTATCAAAAGTTACAGCGATTTATATGAAGTTGTTCAAAAACGCTTTATTTCGCCAAGACAATGCGTTTCTCACTGTTACATGCATTTGAATGGGAAACTCGCCTGAAACAAAGTATAGGTTTTCATTATGTGAATAATTTTAAAATCTTAGCTCAAACGGCTGCAAAACCTGTTTGCCCAGCACGGGCATATTGAGTTCTATAAGATAAAGCCATAAACATGTTTGTCTGAGTCTTCTATCAAAAGTTACAGCGATTTATATGAAGTTGTACAAAAACGCTTTATTTCGCCAAGACAATGCGTTTCTCACTGTTACATGCATTTGAATGGGAAACTCGCCTGAAACAAAGTATAGGTTTTCATTATGTGAATAATTTTAAAATCTTAGCTCAAACGGCTGCAAAACCTGTTTGCCCAGCACGGGCATACTGAGTTCTATAAGATAAAGCCATAAACATGTTTGTCTGAGTCTTCTATCAAAAGTTACAGCGATTTATATGAAGTTGTACAAAAACGCTTTATTTCGCCAAGACAATGCGTTTCTCACTGTTACATGCATTTGAATGGGAAACTCGCCTGAAACAAAGTATAGGTTTTCATTATGTGAATAATTTTAAAATCTTAGCTCAAACGGCTGCAAAACCTGTTTGCCCAGCACGGGCATACTGAGTTCTATAAGATAAAGCCATAAACATGTTTGTCTGAGTCTTCTATCAAAAGTTACAGCGATTTATATGAAGTTGTTCAAAAACGCTTTATTTCGCCAAGACAATGCGTTTCTCACTGTTACATGCATTTGAATGGGAAACTCGCCTGAAACAAAGTATAGGTTTTCATTATGTGAATAATTTTAAAATCTTAGCTCAAACGGCTGCAAAACCTGTTTGCCCAGCACGGGGATATTGAGTTCTATAAGATAAAGCCATAAACATGTTTGTCTGAGTCTTCTATCAAAAGTTACAGCGATTTATATGAAGTTGTTCAAAAACGCTTTATTTCGCCAAGACAATGCGTTTCTCACTGTTACATGCATTTGAATGGGAAACTCGCCTGAAACAAAGTATAGGTTTTCATTATGTGAATAATTTTAAAATCTTAGCTCAAACGGCTGCAAAACCTGTTTGCCCAGCACAGGGATATTGAGTTCTATAAGATAAAGCCATAAACATGTTTGTCTGAGTCTTCTATCAAAAGTTACAGCGATTTATATGAAGTTGTTCAAAAACGCTTTATTTCGCCAAGACAATGCGTTTCTCACTGTTACATGCATTTGAATGGGAAACTCGCCTGAAACAAAGTATAGGTTTTCATTATGTGAATAATTTTAAAATCTTAGCTCAAACGGCTGCAAAACCTGTTTGCCCAGCACGGGCATATTGAGTTCTATAAGATAAAGCCATAAACATGTTTGTCTGAGTCTTCTATCAAAAGTTACAGCGATTTATATGAAGTTGTTCAAAAACGCTTTATTTCGCCAAGACAATGCGTTTCTCACTGTTACATGCATTTGAATGGGAAACTCGCCTGAAACAAAGTATAGGTTTTCATTATGTGAATAATTTTAAAATCTTAGCTCAAACGGCTGCAAAACCTGTTTGCCCAGCACAGGGATATTGAGTTCTATAAGATAAAGCCATAAACATGTTTGTCTGAGTCTTCTATCAAAAGTTACAGCGATTTATATGAAGTTGTTCAAAAACGCTTTATTTCGCCAAGACAATGCGTTTCTCACTGTTACATGCATTTGAATGGGAAACTCGCCTGAAACAAAGTATAGGTTTTCATTATGTGAATAATTTTAAAATCTTAGCTCAAACGGCTGCAAAACCTGTTTGCCCAGCACGGGGATATTGAGTTCTATAAGATAAAGCCATAAACATGTTTGTCTGAGTCTTCTATCAAAAGTTACAGCGATTTATATGAAGTTGTTCAAAAACGCTTTATTTCGCCAAGACAATGCGTTTCTCACTGTTACATGCATTTGAATGGGAAACTCGCCTGAAACAAAGTATAGGTTTTCATTATGTGAATAATTTTAAAATCTTAGCTCAAACGGCTGCAAAACCTGTTTGCCCAGCACAGGGATATTGAGTTCTATAAGATAAAGCCATAAACATGTTTGTCTGAGTCTTCTATCAAAAGTTACAGCGATTTATATGAAGTTGTTCAAAAACGCTTTATTTCGCCAAGACAATGCGTTTCTCACTGTTACATGCATTTGAATGGGAAACTCGCCTGAAACAAAGTATAGGTTTTCATTATGTGAATAATTTTAAAATCTTAGCTCAAACGGCTGCAAAACCTGTTTGCCCAGCACGGGGATATTGAGTTCTATAAGATAAAGCCATAAACATGTTTGTCTGAGTCTTCTATCAAAAGTTACAGCGATTTATATGAAGTTGTACAAAAACGCTTTATTTCGCCAAGACAATGCGTTTCTCACTGTTACATGCATTTGAATGGGAAACTCGCCTGAAACAAAGTATAGGTTTTCATTATGTGAATAATTTTAAAATCTTAGCTCAAACAGCTGCAAAACCTGTTTGCCCAGCACGGGGATATTGAGTTCTATAAGATAAAGCCATAAACATGTTTGTCTGAGTCTTCTATCAAAAGTTACAGCGATTTATATGAAGTTGTTCAAAAACGCTTTATTTCGCCAAGACAATGCGTTTCTCACTGTTACATGCATTTGAATGGGAAACTCGCCTGAAACAAAGTATAGGTTTTCATTATGTGAATAATTTTAAAATCTTAGCTCAAACGGCTGCAAAACCTGTTTGCCCAGCACGGGGATATTGAGTTCTATAAGATAAAGCCATAAACATGTTTGTCTGAGTCTTCTATCAAAAGTTACAGCGATTTATATGAAGTTGTTCAAAAACGCTTTATTTCGCCAAGACAATGCGTTTCTCACTGTTACATGCATTTGAATGGGAAACTCGCCTGAAACAAAGTATAGGTTTTCATTATGTGAATAATTTTAAAATCTTAGCTCAAACGGCTGCAAAACCTGTTTGCCCAGCACGGGGATATTGAGTTCTATAAGATAAAGCCATAAACATGTTTGTCTGAGTCTTCTATCAAAAGTTACAGCGATTTATATGAAGTTGTTCAAAAACGCTTTATTTCGCCAAGACAATGCGTTTCTCACTGTTACATGCATTTGAATGGGAAACTCGCCTGAAACAAAGTATAGGTTTTCATTATGTGAATAATTTTAAAATCTTAGCTCAAACGGCTGCAAAACCTGTTTGCCCAGCACGGGCATATTGAGTTCTATAAGATAAAGCCATAAACATGTTTGTCTGAGTCTTCTATCAAAAGTTACAGCGATTTATATGAAGTTGTTCAAAAACGCTTTATTTCGCCAAGACAATGCGTTTCTCACTGTTACATGCATTTGAATGGGAAACTCGCCTGAAACAAAGTATAGGTTTTCATTATGTGAATAATTTTAAAATCTTAGCTCAAACGGCTGCAAAACCTGTTTGCCCAGCACAGGGATATTGAGTTCTATAAGATAAAGCCATAAACATGTTTGTCTGAGTCTTCTATCAAAAGTTACAGCGATTTATATGAAGTTGTTCAAAAACGCTTTATTTCGCCAAGACAATGCGTTTCTCACTGTTACATGCATTTGAATGGGAAACTCGCCTGAAACAAAGTATAGGTTTTCATTATGTGAATAATTTTAAAATCTTAGCTCAAACGGCTGCAAAACCTGTTTGCCCAGCACGGGCGTACTGAGTTCTATAAGATAAAACCATAAACATGTTTGTCTGAGTCTTCTATCAAAAGTTACAGCGATTTATATGAAGTTGTTCAAAAACGCTTTATTTCGCCAAGACAATGCGTTTCTCACTGTTACATGCATTTGAATGGGAAACTCGCCTGAAACAAAGTATAGGTTTTCATTATGTGAATAATTTTAAAATCTTAGCTCAAACAGCTGCAAAACCTGTTTGCCCAGCACGGGGATATTGAGTTCTATAAGATAAAACCATAAACATGTTTGTCTGAGTCTTCTATCAAAAGTTACAGCGATTTATATGAAGTTGTTCAAAAACGCTTTATTTCGCCAAGACAATGCGTTTCTCACTGTTACATGCATTTGAATGGGAAACTCGCCTGAAACAAAGTATAGGTTTTCATTATGTGAATAATTTTAAAATCTTAGCTCAAACGGCTGCAAAACCTGTTTGCCCAGCACGGGCGTACTGAGTTCTATAAGATAAAACCATAAACATGTTTGTCTGAGTCTTCTATCAAAAGTTACAGCGATTTATATGAAGTTGTTCAAAAACGCTTTATTTCGCCAAGACAATGCGTTTCTCACTGTTACATGCATTTGAATGGGAAACTCGCCTGAAACAAAGTATAGGTTTTCATTATGTGAATAATTTTAAAATCTTAGCTCAAACAGCTGCAAAACCTGTTTGCCCAGCACGGGGATATTGAGTTCTATAAGATAAAACCATAAACATGTTTGTCTGAGTCTTCTATCAAAAGTTACAGCGATTTATATGAAGTTGTTCAAAAACGCTTTATTTCGCCAAGACAATGCGTTTCTCACTGTTACATGCATTTGAATGGGAAACTCGCCTGAAACAAAGTATAGGTTTTCATTATGTGAATAATTTTAAAATCTTAGCTCAAACGGCTGCAAAACCTGTTTGCCCAGCACAGGGATATTGAGTTCTATAAGATAAAGCCATAAACATGTTTGTCTGAGTCTTCTATCAAAAGTTACAGCGATTTATATGAAGTTGTTCAAAAACGCTTTATTTCGCCAAGACAATGCGTTTCTCACTGTTACATGCATTTGAATGGGAAACTCGCCTGAAACAAAGTATAGGTTTTCATTATGTGAATAATTTTAAAATCTTAGCTCAAACGGCTGCAAAACCTGTTTGCCCAGCACGGGCATACTGAGTTCTATAAGATAAAGCCATAAACATGTTTGTCTGAGTCTTCTATCAAAAGTTACAGCGATTTATATGAAGTTGTACAAAAACGCTTTCTTTCGCCAAGACAGTGCATTTCTCACTGTTACATGCATTTGAATGGGAAACTCGCCTGAAACAAAGTATAGGTTTTCATTATGTGAATAATTTTAAAATCTTAGCTCAAACGGCTGCAAAACCTGTTTGCCCAGCACGGGCATACTGAGTTCTATAAGATAAAACCATAAACATGTTTGTCTGAGTCTTCTATCAAAAGTTACAGCGATTTATATGAAGTTGTTCAAAAACGCTTTATTTCGCCAAGACAATGCGTTTCTCACTGTTACATGCATTTGAATGGGAAACTCGCCTGAAACAAAGTATAGGTTTTCATTATGTGAATAATTTTAAAATCTTAGCTCAAACGGCTGCAAAACCTGTTTGCCCAGCACGGGGATATTGAGTTCTATAAGATAAAGCCATAAACATGTTTGTCTGAGTCTTCTATCAAAAGTTACAGCGATTTATATGAAGTTGTTCAAAAACGCTTTATTTCGCCAAGACAATGCGTTTCTCACTGTTACATGCATTTGAATGGGAAACTCGCCTGAAACAAAGTATAGGTTTTCATTATGTGAATAATTTTAAAATCTTAGCTCAAACGGCTGCAAAACCTGTTTGCCCAGCACGGGCATACTGAGTTCTATAAGATAAAACCATAAACATGTTTGTCTGAGTCTTCTATCAAAAGTTACAGCGATTTATATGAAGTTGTTCAAAAACGCTTTATTTCGCCAAGACAATGCGTTTCTCACTGTTACATGCATTTGAATGGGAAACTCGCCTGAAACAAAGTATAGGTTTTCATTATGTGAATAATTTTAAAATCTTAGCTCAAACGGCTGCAAAACCTGTTTGCCCAGCACGGGGATATTGAGTTCTATAAGATAAAGCCATAAACATGTTTGTCTGAGTCTTCTATCAAAAGTTACAGCGATTTATATGAAGTTGTTCAAAAACGCTTTATTTCGCCAAGACAATGCGTTTCTCACTGTTACATGCATTTGAATGGGAAACTCGCCTGAAACAAAGTATAGGTTTTCATTATGTGAATAATTTTAAAATCTTAGCTCAAACGGCTGCAAAACCTGTTTGCCCAGCACAGGGATATTGAGTTCTATAAGATAAAGCCATAAACATGTTTGTCTGAGTCTTCTATCAAAAGTTACAGCGATTTATATGAAGTTGTTCAAAAACGCTTTATTTCGCCAAGACAATGCGTTTCTCACTGTTACATGCATTTGAATGGGAAACTCGCCTGAAACAAAGTATAGGTTTTCATTATGTGAATAATTTTAAAATCTTAGCTCAAACGGCTGCAAAACCTGTTTGCCCAGCACGGGGATATTGAGTTCTATAAGATAAAGCCATAAACATGTTTGTCTGAGTCTTCTATCAAAAGTTACAGCGATTTATATGAAGTTGTACAAAAACGCTTTATTTCGCCAAGACAATGCGTTTCTCACTGTTACATGCATTTGAATGGGAAACTCGCCTGAAACAAAGTATAGGTTTTCATTATGTGAATAATTTTAAAATCTTAGCTCAAACGGCTGCAAAACCTGTTTGCCCAGCACGGGCATACTGAGTTCTATAAGATAAAACCATAAACATGTTTGTCTGAGTCTTCTATCAAAAGTTACAGCGATTTATATGAAGTTGTTCAAAAACGCTTTATTTCGCCAAGACAATGCGTTTCTCACTGTTACATGCATTTGAATGGGAAACTCGCCTGAAACAAAGTATAGGTTTTCATTATGTGAATAATTTTAAAATCTTAGCTCAAACGGCTGCAAAACCTGTTTGCCCAGCACGGGGATATTGAGTTCTATAAGATAAAGCCATAAACATGTTTGTCTGAGTCTTCTATCAAAAGTTACAGCGATTTATATGAAGTTGTTCAAAAACGCTTTATTTCGCCAAGACAATGCGTTTCTCACTGTTACATGCATTTGAATGGGAAACTCGCCTGAAACAAAGTATAGGTTTTCATTATGTGAATAATTTTAAAATCTTAGCTCAAACGGCTGCAAAACCTGTTTGCCCAGCACAGGGATATTGAGTTCTATAAGATAAAGCCATAAACATGTTTGTCTGAGTCTTCTATCAAAAGTTACAGCGATTTATATGAAGTTGTTCAAAAACGCTTTATTTCGCCAAGACAATGCGTTTCTCACTGTTACATGCATTTGAATGGGAAACTCGCCTGAAACAAAGTATAGGTTTTCATTATGTGAATAATTTTAAAATCTTAGCTCAAACGGCTGCAAAACCTGTTTGCCCAGCACGGGCATACTGAGTTCTATAAGATAAAACCATAAACATGTTTGTCTGAGTCTTCTATCAAAAGTTACAGCGATTTATATGAAGTTGTTCAAAAACGCTTTATTTCGCCAAGACAATGCGTTTCTCACTGTTACATGCATTTGAATGGGAAACTCGCCTGAAACAAAGTATAGGTTTTCATTATGTGAATAATTTTAAAATCTTAGCTCAAACGGCTGCAAAACCTGTTTGCCCAGCACGGGGATATTGAGTTCTATAAGATAAAGCCATAAACATGTTTGTCTGAGTCTTCTATCAAAAGTTACAGCGATTTATATGAAGTTGTTCAAAAACGCTTTATTTCGCCAAGACAATGCGTTTCTCACTGTTACATGCATTTGAATGGGAAACTCGCCTGAAACAAAGTATAGGTTTTCATTATGTGAATAATTTTAAAATCTTAGCTCAAACAGCTGCAAAACCTGTTTGCCCAGCACGGGGATATTGAGTTCTATAAGATAAAACCATAAACATGTTTGTCTGAGTCTTCTATCAAAAGTTACAGCGATTTATATGAAGTTGTTCAAAAACGCTTTATTTCGCCAAGACAATGCGTTTCTCACTGTTACATGCATTTGAATGGGAAACTCGCCTGAAACAAAGTATAGGTTTTCATTATGTGAATAATTTTAAAATCTTAGCTCAAACGGCTGCAAAACCTGTTTGCCCAGCACAGGGATATTGAGTTCTATAAGATAAAGCCATAAACATGTTTGTCTGAGTCTTCTATCAAAAGTTACAGCGATTTATATGAAGTTGTACAAAAACGCTTTATTTCGCCAAGACAATGCGTTTCTCACTGTTACATGCATTTGAATGGGAAACTCGCCTGAAACAAAGTATAGGTTTTCATTATGTGAATAATTTTAAAATCTTAGCTCAAACGGCTGCAAAACCTGTTTGCCCAGCACGGGCATACTGAGTTCTATAAGATAAAGCCATAAACATGTTTGTCTGAGTCTTCTATCAAAAGTTACAGCGATTTATATGAAGTTGTACAAAAACGCTTTCTTTCGCCAAGACAGTGCATTTCTCACTGTTACATGCATTTGAATGGGAAACTCGCCTGAAACAAAGTATAGGTTTTCATTATGTGAATAATTTTAAAATCTTAGCTCAAACGGCTGCAAAACCTGTTTGCCCAGCACGGGCATACTGAGTTCTATAAGATAAAACCATAAACATGTTTGTCTGAGTCTTCTATCAAAAGTTACAGCGATTTATATGAAGTTGTTCAAAAACGCTTTATTTCGCCAAGACAATGCGTTTCTCACTGTTACATGCATTTGAATGGGAAACTCGCCTGAAACAAAGTATAGGTTTTCATTATGTGAATAATTTTAAAATCTTAGCTCAAACGGCTGCAAAACCTGTTTGCCCAGCACAGGGATATTGAGTTCTATAAGATAAAGCCATAAACATGTTTGTCTGAGTCTTCTATCAAAAGTTACAGCGATTTATATGAAGTTGTTCAAAAACGCTTTATTTCGCCAAGACAATGCGTTTCTCACTGTTACATGCATTTGAATGGGAAACTCGCCTGAAACAAAGTATAGGTTTTCATTATGTGAATAATTTTAAAATCTTAGCTCAAACGGCTGCAAAACCTGTTTGCCCAGCACGGGCATACTGAGTTCTATAAGATAAAGCCATAAACATGTTTGTCTGAGTCTTCTATCAAAAGTTACAGCGATTTATATGAAGTTGTACAAAAACGCTTTCTTTCGCCAAGACAGTGCATTTCTCACTGTTACATGCATTTGAATGGGAAACTCGCCTGAAACAAAGTATAGGTTTTCATTATGTGAATAATTTTAAAATCTTAGCTCAAACGGCTGCAAAACCTGTTTGCCCAGCACGGGCATACTGAGTTCTATAAGATAAAACCATAAACATGTTTGTCTGAGTCTTCTATCAAAAGTTACAGCGATTTATATGAAGTTGTTCAAAAACGCTTTATTTCGCCAAGACAATGCGTTTCTCACTGTTACATGCATTTGAATGGGAAACTCGCCTGAAACAAAGTATAGGTTTTCATTATGTGAATAATTTTAAAATCTTAGCTCAAACGGCTGCAAAACCTGTTTGCCCAGCACGGGGATATTGAGTTCTATAAGATAAAGCCATAAACATGTTTGTCTGAGTCTTCTATCAAAAGTTACAGCGATTTATATGAAGTTGTTCAAAAACGCTTTATTTCGCCAAGACAATGCGTTTCTCACTGTTACATGCATTTGAATGGGAAACTCGCCTGAAACAAAGTATAGGTTTTCATTATGTGAATAATTTTAAAATCTTAGCTCAAACAGCTGCAAAACCTGTTTGCCCAGCACGGGGATATTGAGTTCTATAAGATAAAACCATAAACATGTTTGTCTGAGTCTTCTATCAAAAGTTACAGCGATTTATATGAAGTTGTTCAAAAACGCTTTATTTCGCCAAGACAATGCGTTTCTCACTGTTACATGCATTTGAATGGGAAACTCGCCTGAAACAAAGTATAGGTTTTCATTATGTGAATAATTTTAAAATCTTAGCTCAAACGGCTGCAAAACCTGTTTGCCCAGCACGGGGATATTGAGTTCTATAAGATAAAGCCATAAACATGTTTGTCTGAGTCTTCTATCAAAAGTTACAGCGATTTATATGAAGTTGTACAAAAACGCTTTATTTCGCCAAGACAATGCGTTTCTCACTGTTACATGCATTTGAATGGGAAACTCGCCTGAAACAAAGTATAGGTTTTCATTATGTGAATAATTTTAAAATCTTAGCTCAAACGGCTGCAAAACCTGTTTGCCCAGCACGGGCATACTGAGTTCTATAAGATAAAGCCATAAACATGTTTGTCTGAGTCTTCTATCAAAAGTTACAGCGATTTATATGAAGTTGTACAAAAACGCTTTCTTTCGCCAAGACAGTGCATTTCTCACTGTTACATGCATTTGAATGGGAAACTCGCCTGAAACAAAGTATAGGTTTTCATTATGTGAATAATTTTAAAATCTTAGCTCAAACGGCTGCAAAACCTGTTTGCCCAGCACGGGCATACTGAGTTCTATAAGATAAAACCATAAACATGTTTGTCTGAGTCTTCTATCAAAAGTTACAGCGATTTATATGAAGTTGTTCAAAAACGCTTTATTTCGCCAAGACAATGCGTTTCTCACTGTTACATGCATTTGAATGGGAAACTCGCCTGAAACAAAGTATAGGTTTTCATTATGTGAATAATTTTAAAATCTTAGCTCAAACGGCTGCAAAACCTGTTTGCCCAGCACGGGGATATTGAGTTCTATAAGATAAAGCCATAAACATGTTTGTCTGAGTCTTCTATCAAAAGTTACAGCGATTTATATGAAGTTGTTCAAAAACGCTTTATTTCGCCAAGACAATGCGTTTCTCACTGTTACATGCATTTGAATGGGAAACTCGCCTGAAACAAAGTATAGGTTTTCATTATGTGAATAATTTTAAAATCTTAGCTCAAACAGCTGCAAAACCTGTTTGCCCAGCACGGGGATATTGAGTTCTATAAGATAAAACCATAAACATGTTTGTCTGAGTCTTCTATCAAAAGTTACAGCGATTTATATGAAGTTGTTCAAAAACGCTTTATTTCGCCAAGACAATGCGTTTCTCACTGTTACATGCATTTGAATGGGAAACTCGCCTGAAACAAAGTATAGGTTTTCATTATGTGAATAATTTTAAAATCTTAGCTCAAACGGCTGCAAAACCTGTTTGCCCAGCACGGGGATATTGAGTTCTATAAGATAAAGCCATAAACATGTTTGTCTGAGTCTTCTATCAAAAGTTACAGCGATTTATATGAAGTTGTACAAAAACGCTTTATTTCGCCAAGACAATGCGTTTCTCACTGTTACATGCATTTGAATGGGAAACTCGCCTGAAACAAAGTATAGGTTTTCATTATGTGAATAATTTTAAAATCTTAGCTCAAACGGCTGCAAAACCTGTTTGCCCAGCACGGGGATATTGAGTTCTATAAGATAAAGCCATAAACATGTTTGTCTGAGTCTTCTATCAAAAGTTACAGCGATTTATATGAAGTTGTACAAAAACGCTTTATTTCGCCAAGACAATGCGTTTCTCACTGTTACATGCATTTGAATGGGAAACTCGCCTGAAACAAAGTATAGGTTTTCATTATGTGAATAATTTTAAAATCTTAGCTCAAACGGCTGCAAAACCTGTTTGCCCAGCACAGGGATATTGAGTTCTATAAGATAAAGCCATAAACATGTTTGTCTGAGTCTTCTATCAAAAGTTACAGCGATTTATATGAAGTTGTTCAAAAACGCTTTATTTCGCCAAGACAATGCGTTTCTCACTGTTACATGCATTTGAATGGGAAACTCGCCTGAAACAAAGTATAGGTTTTCATTATGTGAATAATTTTAAAATCTTAGCTCAAACGGCTGCAAAACCTGTTTGCCCAGCACAGGGATATTGAGTTCTATAAGATAAAGCCATAAACATGTTTGTCTGAGTCTTCTATCAAAAGTTACAGCGATTTATATGAAGTTGTTCAAAAACGCTTTATTTCGCCAAGACAATGCGTTTCTCACTGTTACATGCATTTGAATGGGAAACTCGCCTGAAACAAAGTATAGGTTTTCATTATGTGAATAATTTTAAAATCTTAGCTCAAACGGCTGCAAAACCTGTTTGCCCAGCACGGGCATATTGAGTTCTATAAGATAAAGCCATAAACATGTTTGTCTGAGTCTTCTATCAAAAGTTACAGCGATTTATATGAAGTTGTTCAAAAACGCTTTATTTCGCCAAGACAATGCGTTTCTCACTGTTACATGCATTTGAATGGGAAACTCGCCTGAAACAAAGTATAGGTTTTCATTATGTGAATAATTTTAAAATCTTAGCTCAAACGGCTGCAAAACCTGTTTGCCCAGCACGGGCATATTGAGTTCTATAAGATAAAGCCATAAACATGTTTGTCTGAGTCTTCTATCAAAAGTTACAGCGATTTATATGAAGTTGTTCAAAAACGCTTTATTTCGCCAAGACAATGCGTTTCTCACTGTTACATGCATTTGAATGGGAAACTCGCCTGAGACAAAGTATAGGTTTTCATTATGTGAATAATTTTAAAATCTTAGCTCAAACAGCTGCAAAACCTGTTTGCCCAGCACGGGGATATTGAGTTCTATAAGATAAAGCCATAAACATGTTTGTCTGAGTCTTCTATCAAAAGTTACAGCGATTTATATGAAGTTGTTCAAAAACGCTTTATTTCGCCAAGACAATGCGTTTCTCACTGTTACATGCATTTGAATGGGAAACTCGCCTGAAACAAAGTATAGGTTTTCATTATGTGAATAATTTTAAAATCTTAGCTCAAACGGCTGCAAAACCTGTTTGCCCAGCACAGGGATATTGAGTTCTATAAGATAAAGCCATAAACATGTTTGTCTGAGTCTTCTATCAAAAGTTACAGCGATTTATATGAAGTTGTTCAAAAACGCTTTATTTCGCCAAGACAATGCGTTTCTCACTGTTACATGCATTTGAATGGGAAACTCGCCTGAAACAAAGTATAGGTTTTCATTATGTGAATAATTTTAAAATCTTAGCTCAAACGGCTGCAAAACCTGTTTGCCCAGCACGGGCATATTGAGTTCTATAAGATAAAGCCATAAACATGTTTGTCTGAGTCTTCTATCAAAAGTTACAGCGATTTATATGAAGTTGTTCAAAAACGCTTTATTTCGCCAAGACAATGCGTTTCTCACTGTTACATGCATTTGAATGGGAAACTCGCCTGAAACAAAGTATAGGTTTTCATTATGTGAATAATTTTAAAATCTTAGCTCAAACGGCTGCAAAACCTGTTTGCCCAGCACAGGGATATTGAGTTCTATAAGATAAAGCCATAAACATGTTTGTCTGAGTCTTCTATCAAAAGTTACAGCGATTTATATGAAGTTGTTCAAAAACGCTTTATTTCGCCAAGACAATGCGTTTCTCACTGTTACATGCATTTGAATGGGAAACTCGCCTGAAACAAAGTATAGGTTTTCATTATGTGAATAATTTTAAAATCTTAGCTCAAACGGCTGCAAAACCTGTTTGCCCAGCACGGGCATATTGAGTTCTATAAGATAAAGCCATAAACATGTTTGTCTGAGTCTTCTATCAAAAGTTACAGCGATTTATATGAAGTTGTTCAAAAACGCTTTATTTCGCCAAGACAATGCGTTTCTCACTGTTACATGCATTTGAATGGGAAACTCGCCTGAAACAAAGTATAGGTTTTCATTATGTGAATAATTTTAAAATCTTAGCTCAAACGGCTGCAAAACCTGTTTGCCCAGCACGGGCATATTGAGTTCTATAAGATAAAGCCATAAACATGTTTGTCTGAGTCTTCTATCAAAAGTTACAGCGATTTATATGAAGTTGTTCAAAAACGCTTTATTTCGCCAAGACAATGCGTTTCTCACTGTTACATGCATTTGAATGGGAAACTCGCCTGAGACAAAGTATAGGTTTTCATTATGTGAATAATTTTAAAATCTTAGCTCAAACAGCTGCAAAACCTGTTTGCCCAGCACGGGGATATTGAGTTCTATAAGATAAAGCCATAAACATGTTTGTCTGAGTCTTCTATCAAAAGTTACAGCGATTTATATGAAGTTGTTCAAAAACGCTTTATTTCGCCAAGACAATGCGTTTCTCACTGTTACATGCATTTGAATGGGAAACTCGCCTGAAACAAAGTATAGGTTTTCATTATGTGAATAATTTTAAAATCTTAGCTCAAACGGCTGCAAAACCTGTTTACCCAGCACAGGGATATTGAGTTCTATAAGATAAAGCCATAAACATGTTTGTCTGAGTCTTCTATCAAAAGTTACAGCGATTTATATGAAGTTGTTCAAAAACGCTTTATTTCGCCAAGACAATGCGTTTCTCACTGTTACATACATTTGAATGGGAAACTCGCCTGAAACAAAGTATAGGTTTTCATTATGTGAATAATTTTAAAATCTTAGCTCAAACAGCTGCAAAACCTGTTTGCCCAGCACGGGGATATTGAGTTCTATAAGATAAAACCATAAACATGTTTGTCTGAGTCTTCTATCAAAAGTTACAGCGATTTATATGAAGTTGTTCAAAAACGCTTTATTTCGCCAAGACAATGCGTTTCTCACTGTTACATGCATTTGAATGGGAAACTCGCCTGAAACAAAGTATAGGTTTTCATTATGTGAATAATTTTAAAATCTTAGCTCAAACGGCTGCAAAACCTGTTTGCCCAGCACGGGGATATTGAGTTCTATAAGATAAAGCCATAAACATGTTTGTCTGAGTCTTCTATCAAAAGTTACAGCGATTTATATGAAGTTGTACAAAAACGCTTTATTTCGCCAAGACAATGCGTTTCTCACTGTTACATGCATTTGAATGGGAAACTCGCCTGAAACAAAGTATAGGTTTTCATTATGTGAATAATTTTAAAATCTTAGCTCAAACGGCTGCAAAACCTGTTTGCCCAGCACGGGGATATTGAGTTCTATAAGATAAAGCCATAAACATGTTTGTCTGAGTCTTCTATCAAAAGTTACAGCGATTTATATGAAGTTGTACAAAAACGCTTTATTTCGCCAAGACAATGCGTTTCTCACTGTTACATGCATTTGAATGGGAAACTCGCCTGAAACAAAGTATAGGTTTTCATTATGTGAATAATTTTAAAATCTTAGCTCAAACGGCTGCAAAACCTGTTTGCCCAGCACAGGGATATTGAGTTCTATAAGATAAAGCCATAAACATGTTTGTCTGAGTCTTCTATCAAAAGTTACAGCGATTTATATGAAGTTGTTCAAAAACGCTTTATTTCGCCAAGACAATGCGTTTCTCACTGTTACATGCATTTGAATGGGAAACTCGCCTGAAACAAAGTATAGGTTTTCATTATGTGAATAATTTTAAAATCTTAGCTCAAACGGCTGCAAAACCTGTTTGCCCAGCACGGGGATATTGAGTTCTATAAGATAAAGCCATAAACATGTTTGTCTGAGTCTTCTATCAAAAGTTACAGCGATTTATATGAAGTTGTACAAAAACGCTTTATTTCGCCAAGACAATGCGTTTCTCACTGTTACATGCATTTGAATGGGAAACTCGCCTGAAACAAAGTATAGGTTTTCATTATGTGAATAATTTTAAAATCTTAGCTCAAACGGCTGCAAAACCTGTTTGCCCAGCACAGGGATATTGAGTTCTATAAGATAAAGCCATAAACATGTTTGTCTGAGTCTTCTATCAAAAGTTACAGCGATTTATATGAAGTTGTTCAAAAACGCTTTATTTCGCCAAGACAATGCGTTTCTCACTGTTACATGCATTTGAATGGGAAACTCGCCTGAAACAAAGTATAGGTTTTCATTATGTGAATAATTTTAAAATCTTAGCTCAAACGGCTGCAAAACCTGTTTGCCCAGCACGGGCATATTGAGTTCTATAAGATAAAGCCATAAACATGTTTGTCTGAGTCTTCTATCAAAAGTTACAGCGATTTATATGAAGTTGTTCAAAAACGCTTTATTTCGCCAAGACAATGCGTTTCTCACTGTTACATGCATTTGAATGGGAAACTCGCCTGAAACAAAGTATAGGTTTTCATTATGTGAATAATTTTAAAATCTTAGCTCAAACAGCTGCAAAACCTGTTTGCCCAGCACGGGGATATTGAGTTCTATAAGATAAAGCCATAAACATGTTTGTCTGAGTCTTCTATCAAAAGTTACAGCGATTTATATGAAGTTGTTCAAAAACGCTTTATTTCGCCAAGACAATGCGTTTCTCACTGTTACATGCATTTGAATGGGAAACTCGCCTGAAACAAAGTATAGGTTTTCATTATGTGAATAATTTTAAAATCTTAGCTCAAACGGCTGCAAAACCTGTTTGCCCAGCACGGGCATATTGAGTTCTATAAGATAAAGCCATAAACATGTTTGTCTGAGTCTTCTATCAAAAGTTACAGCGATTTATATGAAGTTGTTCAAAAACGCTTTATTTCGCCAAGACAATGCGTTTCTCACTGTTACATGCATTTGAATGGGAAACTCGCCTGAAACAAAGTATAGGTTTTCATTATGTGAATAATTTTAAAATCTTAGCTCAAACGGCTGCAAAACCTGTTTGCCCAGCACAGGGATATTGAGTTCTATAAGATAAAGCCATAAACATGTTTGTCTGAGTCTTCTATCAAAAGTTACAGCGATTTATATGAAGTTGTTCAAAAACGCTTTATTTCGCCAAGACAATGCGTTTCTCACTGTTACATGCATTTGAATGGGAAACTCGCCTGAAACAAAGTATAGGTTTTCATTATGTGAATACTTTTAAAATCTTAGCTCAAACGGCTGCAAAACATGTTTGCCCAGCACGGGCATATTGAGTTCTATAAGATAAAGCCATAAACATGTTTGTCTGAGTCTTCTATCAAAAGTTACAGCGATTTATATGAAGTTGTTCAAAAACGCTTTATTTCGCCAAGACAATGCGTTTCTCACTGTTACATGCATTTGAATGGGAAACTCGCCTGAGACAAAGTATAGGTTTTCATTATGTGAATAATTTTAAAATATTAGCTCAAACGGCTGCAAAACCTGTTCTGTTTGCCCAGCACGGGGATATTGAGTTCTATAAGATAAAGCCATAAACATGTTTGTCTGAGTCTTCTATCAAAAGTTACACCGATTTATATGAAGTTGTGCAAAAACGCTTTATTTCGCCAAGACAGTGCGTTTCTCACTGTTACATGCATTTGAATGGGGAACTCGCACGAAACAAAGTATAGGTTTTCATTATGTGAATAACTTGAAAATCTTAGCTCAAACAGCTGCAAAACCTTTTTGCCCAGCACGGGGATATTGAATTCTATAAGATAAAGCCATGAATACGTATATCTGAATCTTCTATCAAAAGTTACACCGATTTATATGAAGTTGTGCAAAAACGACTTATTTCGCCAAGACAGTGCGTTTCTGACGATTACATGCATTTGAATGGAATTCTATAAAATAAAGCCATAAATATGTATTTCTGAGTCTTCTATCAAAAGTTACAGCTGTCTTTATGAAGACCATGAAAAACGCTTTATTTCACCACGTTAGTGCGTTTCTGACGATTACATGCATTTGAATGGAGTTCTCGCCCGACACAAACTATAGGTTTTCATTATGTGAATAACTTGAAAATCTTAGCTCAAACAGCTGCAAAACCTTTTTGCCCAGCACGGGGATATTGAATTCTATAAGATAAAGCCATGAATATGTATTTCTGAGTCTTCTATCAAAAGTTACAGCTGTCTTTATGAAGACCATGAAAAAGGCTTTATTTCACCACGTTAGTGCGTTTCTCGCTATTACATGCATTTGAATGGAGTTCTTGCCCGACACAAAGTATAGGTTTTCATTATGTGAATAACTTGAAAATCTTAGCTCACACTGCTGCAAAACCTGTTTGCCCAGCACGGGGATATTGAGTTCTATAAGATAAAGCCATAAACATGTTTGTCTGAGTCTTCTATCAAAAGTTACAGCGATTTATATGAAGTTGTTCAAAAACGCTTTATTTCGCCAAGACAATGCGTTTCTCACTGTTACATGCATTTGAATGGGAAACTCGCCTGAAACAAAGTATAGGTTTTCATTATGTGAATAATTTTAAAATCTTAGCTCAAACGGCTGCAAAACCTGTTTGCCCAGCACGGGCATATTGAGTTCTATAAGATAAAGCCATAAACATGTTTGTCTGAGTCTTCTATCAAAAGTTACAGCGATTTATATGAAGTTGTTCAAAAACGCTTTATTTCGCCAAGACAATGCGTTTCTCACTGTTACATGCATTTGAATGGGAAACTCGCCTGAAACAAAGTATAGGTTTTCATTATGTGAATAATTTTAAAATCTTAGCTCAAACGGCTGCAAAACCTGTTTGCCCAGCACAGGGATATTGAGTTCTATAAGATAAAGCCATAAACATGTTTGTCTGAGTCTTCTATCAAAAGTTACAGCGATTTATATGAAGTTGTTCAAAAACGCTTTATTTCGCCAAGACAATGCGTTTCTCACTGTTACATGCATTTGAATGGGAAACTCGCCTGAAACAAAGTATAGGTTTTCATTATGTGAATACTTTTAAAATCTTAGCTCAAACGGCTGCAAAACCTGTTTGCCCAGCACGGGCATATTGAGTTCTATAAGATAAAGCCATAAACATGTTTGTCTGAGTCTTCTATCAAAAGTTACAGCGATTTATATGAAGTTGTTCAAAAACGCTTTATTTCGCCAAGACAATGCGTTTCTCACTGTTACATGCATTTGAATGGGAAACTCGCCTGAGACAAAGTATAGGTTTTCATTATGTGAATAATTTTAAAATCTTAGCTCAAACGGCTGCAAAACCTGTTCTGTTTGCCCAGCACGGGGATATTGAGTTCTATAAGATAAAGCCATAAACATGTTTGTCTGAGTCTTCTATCAAAAGTTACACCGATTTATATGAAGTTGTGCAAAAACGCTTTATTTCGCCAAGACAGTGCGTTTCTCACTGTTACATGCATTTGAATGGGGAACTCGCACGAAACAAAGTATAGGTTTTCATTATGTGAATAACTTGAAAATCTTAGCTCAAACAGCTGCAAAACCTTTTTGCCCAGCACGGGGATATTGAATTCTATAAGATAAAGCCATGAATACGTATATCTGAATCTTCTATCAAAAGTTACACCGATTTATATGAAGTTGTGCAAAAACGACTTATTTCGCCAAGACAGTGCGTTTCTGACGATTACATGCATTTGAATGGAATTCTATAAAATAAAGCCATAAATATGTATTTCTGAGTCTTCTATCAAAAGTTACAGCTGTCTTTATGAAGACCATGAAAAACGCTTTATTTCACCACGTTAGTGCGTTTCTGACGATTACATGCATTTGAATGGAGTTCTCGCCCGACACAAACTATAGGTTTTCATTATGTGAATAACTTGAAAATCTTAGCTCAAACAGCTGCAAAACCTTTTTGCCCAGCACGGGGATATTGAATTCTATAAGATAAAGCCATGAATATGTATTTCTGAGTCTTCTATCAAAAGTTACAGCTGTCTTTATGAAGACCATGAAAAAGGCTTTATTTCACCACGTTAGTGCGTTTCTCGCTATTACATGCATTTGAATGGAGTTCTTGCCCGACACAAAGTATAGGTTTTCATTATGTGAATAACTTGAAAATCTTAGCTCACACTGCTGCAAAACCTGTTTGCCCAGCACGGGGACATTGAATTCTATAAGATGAAGCCATGAATACGTATATCTGAATCTTCTATCAAAAGTTACACCGATTTATATGAAGTTGTGCAAAAACGCTTTATTTCGCAAAGACAGTGCGTTTCTGACGATTACATGCATTTGAATTGGGAACTCGCACGAAACAAAGTATAGGTTTTCATTATGTGTATAACTTGAAAATCTTAGCTCAAACAGCTGCAAAACCTGTTTGCCCAGCACGGGGATATTGAATTCTATAAGATAAAGCCATGAATACGTATATCTGAATCTTCTATCAAAAGTTACACCGATTTATATGAAGTTGTGCAAAAACGCTTTATTTCGCCAAGACAGTGCGTTTCTGACGATTACATGCATTTGAATGGAATTCTATAAGATAAATCCATAAATATGTATTTCTGAGTCTTCTATCAAAAGTTACAGCTGTCTTTATGAAGACCATGAAAAACGCTTTATTTCACCACGTTAGTGCGTTTCTGACGATTACATGCATTTGAATGGAGTTCTCGCCCGACACAAACTATAGGTTTTCATTATGTGAATAACTTGAAAATCTTAGCTCAAACAGCTGCAAAACCTTTTTGCCCAGCACGGGGAAATTTAATTCTATAAGATGAAGCCATAAACATGTGTGTCTGAGTCGTCTATCAAAAGTTACACCGCTTTATATGAAGTTGTGCAAAAACGCTTTATTTCGCCAAGACAGTGCGTTTCTCACTGTTACATGCATTTGAATGGGGAACTCGCACGAAACAAAGTATAGGTTTTCATTATGTGAATAACTTGAAAATCTTATCTCAAACAGCTACAAAACCTTTTTGCCCAGCACGGGGATATTGAATTCTATAAGATAAAGCCATGAATACGTATATCTGAATCTTCTATCAAAAGTTACAGCTGTTTTTATGAAGACCATGAAAAACGCTTTATTTCACCACGTTAGTGCGTTTCTGACGATTACATGCATTTGAATTGAATTCTATAAGATAAAGCCATGAATACGTATATCTGAATCTTCTATCAAAAGTTACACCGATTTATATGAAGTTGTACAAAAACGCTTTATTTCGCCAAGACAGTGCGTTTCTGACGATTACATGGATTTGAATGGAATTCTATAAAATAAAACCATAAATATGTATTTCTAAGTCTTCTATCAAAAGTTACAGCTGTCTTTATGAAGACCATGAAAAAGGCTTTATTTCACCACGTTAGTGCGTTTCTGACGATTACATGCATTTGAATGGAGTTCTCGCCCGACACAAACTATAGGTTTTCATTATGTGAATAACTTGAAAATCTTAGCTCAAACAGCTGCAAAGCCTGTTTGCCCAGCACGGGGATATTGAATTCTATAAGATCAAGCCATAAATATGTATTTCTGAGTCTTCTATCAAAAGTTACAAATGTCTTTATGAAGACCACGAAAAACGCCTTATTTCACCACGTTAGTGCGTTTCTCGCTATTACATGCATTTGAATGGAGTTCTGGCCCAAAACAAAGTATAGGTTTTCATTATGTGAATAAAAACGCACTGTCTTGACAAAAGAAAGCGTTTTTGTACAACTTCATATAAATAGGTGTAACTTTTGATAGAAGACTCAGAAATACATATTTATGGCTTTATTTTATAGAATTCAATATCCCCGTGCTGGGAAAACAGGTTTTGCAGCTATTTGAGCTGCGTTTCTCGCTATTACGTGCATTTAAATGGAGTTCTCGCCCGAAACAAAGTATAGGTTTTCATTATGTGTATAACTTGAAAATCTTAGCTCAAATAGCTGCAAAACCTGTTTTCCCAGCACGGGGATATTGAATTCTATAAAATAAAGCCATAAATATGTATTTCTGAGTCTTCTATCAAAATTTACACCTATTTATATGAAGTTGTACAAAAACGCTTTCTTTTGTCAAGACAGTGCGTTTTTATTCACATAATGAAAACCTATACTTTGTGTCGGGCGAGTTCCCCATTCAAATGCATGTAATAGCGAGAAAAGCACTAACGTGGTGAAATAAAGCGTTTTTCATGGTCTTCATAAAGACAGACAATTCATGGCTTTATCTTATAGAATTCAATATCCCCGTGATGGGCAAAAGGGTTTTTCAGCTGTTTGAGCTAAGATTTTCAACTTATTCACATAATGAAAACCTGTACTTTGTTTCGTGCGAGTTCCCTTTTTAAATGCATGTAATCGTCAGAAACGCACTGTCTTGGCGAAATAAAGCATTTTGTACAACTTCATGTAAATCGGTGTAACGTTTGATAGAAGACTCAGAAATACATATTTATGGCTTCATCTTATAGAATTAAATTTCCCCGTGCTGGGCAAAAAGGTTTTGCAGCAATTTGAGCTAAGATGTTAAAGTTATTCACATAATGAAAACCAATACTTTGTTTCGGGCGAGTTCCCCATTCAAATGCATGTAACAGCGAGAAACGCACTAACGTCGTGAAATAAAGCGTTTTTAATGGTCTTTTTCCTCCCCCATGTAGGGGGGAGGAAAAACATTTCCTCCCCCCTACATGAAGCTGAGGTGTGTTTTAACAGGTTAGTCTGGACGTGATGATAATTTTCTTACAAATAAAACTCTAATGACAAACATGAACAGCTGTGCTTATTTCTGAGACATGAGTTTTTGAATGTGTTCATATTTACACAGTGTGCATTTGTATGCTGAAACTGTAACGGTGAACCTGAGGTGATGGTCAACAGAAGGCAAATATATATCAATATAAAACAATATTGAAGTAATGTCTTTACCCCCTGCAGCGTGTGGACGCGGTGCACACAATCACCTTATTCACTGTAGTAAACATGCACCGCTAGCTCACGTGACTGACTGTCTCCGTAGTTACATGTATATTATTAGCATTGTAAACAGCTTCCATAGATACCGCCATAGCTCTCTGCAGCTGTAACACTTTCACACTTTGCAAATCATTTCACGTGTTTGATAGTTATGAAGACAGAATATGTTTTTAAGGTGGTTGCTATGGTGGTTGCTAGGCGGTTGCTATGGTGGTTGCTGTGGACTTGGCTGGACCGCGTCCGATTCCTGTTATTAGCTGTCCGCCGTAGGAAGGCTGCGTTCCATTTACAAGTAGTGACAGTCTGCCGCAACTCGAACTCAAACCCCGCTTTGTTCTTTAATTATAGGCCTTTTATAGCCGTTCATGACACGCACGCACGCACACACACACACACACACACACACACACACACACACACACACACACACACACACACACACACACACATACACACACACACACACACACACATAAAGTATCTGATATAGTATAGAAAAATGAAGCAACCAGAGATTTAATGATGAAGACTCTGGGTTTTGTAGTTCACGTTTTACAGTCCTGAATGACTCTTTGCATATAATTTATTGAAGAGGAGTTTAGAATGCACTTTATATTTAGACTGTTGCTGTTTAATTTTTTACATTGTTGCCGTGTTATGTCATGAATAAGGTTCACCTGCTGGGGGTTTGATGGATCAGCTGGACAATACAGTCAAAGTCAGACTTCATTCATCATATGCAAGAATCCTAGTTGGATTTTTGTTGTCACTCATGTTTTTGAACCAAATATTGAAAACAATTCTGACAGACTGGATACCTCATCAGGGTGTACATTACCTTTCACTCAAGCATCCCAGGACAGAGCCCTGCCCCACCATGAGCCTGGGTGGAAACGTGGTTATACTATAAAAGGGCCGATACTGAATATGAATATTTCATGAAAATTGAATTATAATACGAATTAGTAATAAGGGTTTCTCTGCACCCTTCTCCACCCCATACTCAAAGAGCTGCGGGCAGAGAGGGTGACAGGAGAGGATGGCACTGAAGAGAAGATGCTCGGTTTCTGGAGTCTCCTGGTCCTGTCAGTATTAGTAGGATGCATCTGCTGTGTCTTCTCGTGGATGCTCACCTACCTTGACTCATTCCAGCCTGGTATGGATTTCCCAACACTGCGGACAGTGGCCCACGTCAGAGACGTTTAATATTTATTACATATGTCTGAATTGCTAACCCTAACCCTAGCTCAACAGACCACAATGCCCTGGACTGTCAGTATTATTACATGCTGTGAACATAAGTAGCTTTGATCACAGTTTATGTTGTAAAAGAGAAGGAATATTGAAAAAAAGATCAACATTGTGATATTATTTGTTCCAAACTGACCAGAAACATGCTTGTCAGACTCTCACAGCAAAGGATTAGACTCACTGTGCATGACGGCTCAGGCCAATGATGTCTGTTAGATTGTCAGTTGTTGTGCTTCTGTACAGTTAGGGTCACGTCTCTATTTCAGAATAATTAATATGCGGAAAACACTAAAAGTTGATTGTCTTCCAATATTCTAGCATAATTAAAAAACTTTGACTTTGTAAGTACATATTATTAGTCCTAATGCCAGTATGATTCTTCATAACTCCTGCTTTGAAATACTGAACTTTAAAATTTACTTGATGAAAGATAATTTACAGTGGCACTCTGTCAGGATAATTCTGACTATAAGGTCACTCTATTAATCTGAATCCTTCTGAAATGTGCTGTGAATGAATGCTGATGCAACTCACTGTGGGAAAGCTGTTAATAAAATGAATCTCACATGCAACACATTCACAGAGGAAGAGGACACAAAGGGAGGACATGCAGAGGCTGTGTTAAAGTCAGAAATCCAAATCTTTAGTCAAAAACAGGCGGCGGTTACAAACAGGAAGACAAGCAGTCCATCAAACAGTCTACAGGGTCAAACATACAGAGAATTCAAACAGCAGTAAAAAAATAACTGGACACTGAAAAACTTAAAGCAATGTGAGACACAATAAAAGGAAGCAGCGCAGTATATTCACTGAATTATCATCAATTACAAAAGAGAAAAAGAGAATAGGAGAAAAACAATGATTTCTACGAAAATAAACCTTGATGGAAACATACAGAATGTAAACTGTGTGAGTTTGGTGAACTTTGTTAGTAACAAATGAGAAAAAAAGAGAGAGACAAAAACTCAGTATTCGTTACATTACATTACATTAGAAAGCATCTAAACATTCTGGTCGTGGATTTTTACAGTCTTAGTTCCGCTCGCTGTCATCATTATAATCATCATGATCAATGGCGAGGTCCTGAGGTGGGTGGGGCTGTCTCTGGTGCTGTCACCATGAAGGAACAGCATCTGGCACGTGTTGCTGAAACATCTCAGTACACTGGTGTAGTTTCCTCTCCAGCTGTTTGACATTTGACACTTCAACATTAAGGGGAAGAAGAAGAAATAGTGTTAGGTCAGGTGACCATATGGTTTCTAAAGTAACTGACAGGGAGTAACCAGGCCGTTAGAAATGGATGGCAGAAGTGGCGCAGCTGCCCCTCTGTTGGTCTTCCTTGGTCTCTTGTATTCTGGGGGCCTCTGGATGTCTGGAATTTTGATCTCCTCCATACCTGCTTCATGCCCTGGTGGACGGGGCTGTGGCTCCCCACACCGTCTAGCACATAGGTGTCAAACTCTGGCCTGCAGCCTAATTACATTTGGCCCGCAAAGCCATACCAAATTACTATTAGAGCTGACCTCTAATAGCTAATATATATAGTTTAGTATTAAGCTTTGCTTGTTCCATATTCAGTTTTTCAGCAAAACTTGTTTGAGTCTATAAGAAAAGATTCATTCTCATGAATGGAGGAAGATTTTTTTTTTTATATTAATGTTAGCCCACGACTTTGTTCCAGTTTTGAATTTTGGCCCACTGTGTATTTGAGTTTGACACCCCTGCTCTAGCAGATCATTACATGAAGGAACCTTTTAAAAAGCACGTCCATGCTCACAGGTGTACACACGGGTGCTCACACACACAAACTACACCCTTTTTGGCTCCTACCTCAAAGCACACTCTGCGCTGTCGATATTATGTGGTGCACAATAATGTTTAATATTTAGTATTTACTGTTATATTCACATATATCATCGTGATGTTGTTTATTGTATTGCTCTCTTTTTCTTCTGCTGTTTTTCTTTTTTCTTTCTCAACAGGTGATCTAGGTTATTGTATTGTATGTATTTTTTTTTGTCTGCTTATTTAGTTGTTTTTTGTTTTTTTGCTCTTTATTCCCGTCCCTCTTCTCCGCTGTTTTTCCCCCTCTTCCTTTCTCCCTTTTCTTTTCCTCATTCAAGTCTGTCCTGTATCTAGCAAGTGAAAATAAAAAATAAATAAAATAAACAATAAAAGGTATACCAAATAGACCATTACGGCAAGGCTGGGATGGTCAATTTGGTAAAGTAAATCCGTTGGGCATCTTTCTTCGCCTTTAGAGAATAATTCTGATGGCAAAAGAACCAAACGGGACAGGCAGAAAAAAAAAAGAAAAAAGAAAAGAAATGGATGGCATGTGTTTAGAGGTACTGTAGCTGTACTTACCAAAAGCAGAAGCACACAGATGACAGATCAGATGCTGAATGTTGCAGGAACATGCTCATGTGTGGTGGTCATTCAGTGCTGCTCCGGCAGGTTAGACAGTCCAAGACTGATATCCTGCCCATCTGAGAGTTTGAAAACACACATGCAAAGATTTATTTTGTATTACAGTCAAAGTTGGATGTTCATTTTTGTCCTTTAAAAATGTTTGTGTATTTGAAAGCACTAACATTTAAGGATGACTTGGATCGTCTCCTTTAAAGGGGAGACAAGTGTATCCACTGATCCACGTCACTTTACCTGGATGATGACTCCTCTCCCCCTCACTCAGAAACACTCCAAATATAACCGGGCAAATAAATAATATTGAAGATTTACTTACATCATTACAAAAACATCAAAAACATCTCCCTTTGATTCTATTTCTCCATTCCTGCTGAACATCAGGCAACAAATATCTCAATAAATCACAGTAAAATGTAAAGCACATGTTTTCTCTGCTTTGTCTAACCTCTGCAGAGCCTCTGTCAAGAAAAACACATCTGTAAGCATAAAACAAATATACATTTCATAACACGTCACTGGACAAACCTCGGTCAGTTGATTTCCTCTGTGCAGTGTAGACGAGCATCACCACCGTCTCTCCACACTGTCACCATCTGTGAGCACAAACTGCTGCTCTGCCAGCATGTAGGAAATCACATATCACACACACAGGGGTGAAGAAACATTAGAGCTCAACTTTATACTTTAGATCTAAACAGATCAAACTAGTTCTTAGCTTCAACAATCAGTGAACAGACAAACAATGATACCATACTGATTCTGTATGAATACAATATGGTATTTTCAATACAGGTGTCAAATTAATTTATTAAAACTAATACAGATATATGTATATCTTTTTTTTTGATAAATTAGTTTGCTAAATTATAAGAATATATATATATTTTTTTTCATTTAACAATTGCAACTGAAAGAAATTAAATATTGAACAAAAATATTTTGTCACATTCATGCACACATGTGGGTACCATTTAATCACACTTCTTCCTGAGCTTTGCTTCATCACAAGACCAAAGGTGGCATCCCGTGTCACGGTCATATCATCATCCAGAAGAAACATTTGAAGAAACATCATGGAGAAGAAACATTTACGTGCCTCCTGGTTTTGTTTTCTGATCCTGCAAAAAGACTGAGGACAACAAAGCCCAGAGAACACGAGATACACAACATCCAACATTCAGACTCAACAGCCTCCATAAATGAAGAGCACCAGGTTGGTTCAGTTATAGTAGATATGAGCATACTTCACATTACTGGGTATGAATAATAATCAAGAGACAAACTTTAAAGATGCAGAGCATGATGTCCCATCATCAGACTGTAAACAAACATCCACCAGGCTTCTTCGCTGGCAAAATTGATGATTCTCCTATCAGGGATCAGTAGAGTGTATTAACCTGAGGTATAAGCAGCAGTCACTGAAATATTACTGTTTCAGATAAGAAATCTAGCACATAAAAGGGAGGGTGGGAGGGATCTCTGCAAACTGACTTACCTCTGCAAGTGTGAAGCTCAACAAAAATCTGACTCTCCAGTCACAGACAAACAAAAAACTCCAGCTGGGAGATAGAAAACGCTGTCTGGGTCTTGCTGGATGTTGCTGGTCAGAGTCCACACATTAGCAGAGTGCTTCTTGGTTCCACTGACCCATATGGACAGTGACTGTGGAGAACTGTTCTGGAAAACAGAAAAGAGAATTAAAATAACAAAAAGCCAAAGAGGATTTCCACAAAGACTCTCTTGGAATCAGCAATCAAAAAATCACTGGTTCATATTTCAATTAAATATGAACAGGTTCCTTAAATGTACGTTCAGATCTGATTTAATTTAATTTCCTTCACACAGCACATTCGTCCAGGCTGACAGGTAAACATAGAATTAATCTCAGGTAAGATGACTCATAGTAGATATTCAGTAAGAAAGATTGCTAGCTCTAATATTATTACCACACAATCCAAGGACACACCAACAGCTCAGATTTCTAGAACTATTTAAACAAATGTCTTCTGAATATTCAATTCAGGTTCACAGTGGGAGGGTGGGGGGTGTCGTGGAATTTTTTTAATAAAGTCTGCAACACAGAAAGAGCTGTGATCAAGCTATTTATTACTGCGCACAGGAGAGCAAACACACATCAAACATCACAGTTCAGTCATGTCAGCTCTGCCACTTCACGTGTCTCGCTATGAAACCTAACAGATCAATGGTTATGCTGTTTTGTGCCCTTGGCGTTATCAGCACCTGTAAAGGGAGTTGTTTTCTCAAACTGCTGAAGTAAGTTCATCTAGTTTTAGAAACTTTCACTGAACAGTCTATAACAGTGTCACAACTAAGCATATGCATAAGTACTTAAATACTTTAAATGAGAATAACAGAAAATTTCTATTACAGGAGCTAGAGCCTGTCCCAGTAGTCATAGGTAGAGCACACCTGGACAGGTCACCAGTCTGTCAGAGGACTAACACAGATGCAGCCTGACTCAATCCTAAATGTTCAGCACACAGAGACCCAGAGGTGCCGTTTAAAGTTTAGTGTTAACTTGAGTCACTGATCATTTGCAGTATTACAGAGTCTGGCAGTCTTTGCATGATGTCCACGTCACTGTACGTTTCTAGCTGACTCTCAGGTGTGACAGGTGTGCCAGCAGGAAAGAGTAATAATAGCCTGCATCCTGAGGTTTTTCATGCAGGATTAAAGGAGCCAGGCTTTATTCACACAGCTAGGATTGTATTTTACACTGACCCTGGGTCAGTATAAGTATCATACAGTTTAAACGAAGCACTGAAACTTGCACATATTTATTACAGATGCACTGAAGCTAATCGAGATATTTGCTGTCAGTCTGTGGCTGCGACTAAACACTTTACTGGAAACTTTATTAACTAGTAACTTCATCAGTCATGACAGAAACTAATATTTCTGTGCTAACATCGTTTAAAATGTAACAGCTTTACTCCAATATAAGCTAACGTTTACACCGTAACTTTAAGCTAGCACCATAAAGACGGTAAAACACGTAATAACATCTACAAATGCATCTTAAAGCTGTTATATTAGCACTCGGTGTATTACTAACATAACCACATTAACATTATTGACACTCGCTGACTTTTAATAGTCATTCTATAAATGCTGTCCGTTTAAATGGTATTACCTGTAAACACTGCTGTATCCACCGGATTGCAGCCAGAGTGGATTCTGGAGTCTTCCCACGCTCCTGTTAGTGATCCTCCATCTGGATGGATGATAACAACCTTCTGAACAATCTAGCAGGGACTGATTTGTGCTAATAACGCCCATTGTATGGACTGATAACAGCCGAAGCGGGTGAATAAAGTCACCCAGTCGCTAGCTGTGCCATTACCCAGCATACACCAGCACAATATTAGGCACAGCACCACCATAGACATTTTCAGTGGTTTTGAATGCAGGACATGGTTATCTTACCTTGTAAAATGCATGACAATAAAACATCTAACCACCATAAAATGGTATTGTGTGTGTATGTATGTGCATGTGTGTGTGTGTGTGTGTGTGAGAGAGAGAGAGAAAGAGAGAGAAGGGGGGGGGAGAGATCAAAGGCGTGCGTTTATGTTTTTTCTTGATCAAGAGTGTGCCTCCTCTCTCTTATTGGATGTATGGTATAGCATGTTTATTCAGGTGCACCTTTGAAGTCTATGAGAATACTTTGCAGCCTGGTCTGAGTGGTCATTTCTGCACAGACACAATGAAAGCGTGCACTCAGTTTAGAGGAGGCTGTTGCTGCAGTTTTGCACTCTCCACAAGGAGTGGAGATACTTCTGACAGCGAAGAAGAATTTTTGCCAGGCACCGAGGAGCTTTGCAGCTCATGTGAGGAGGAGGAGAAGGAGAAGGAGAAGGAGGAAGAAGAGCAGGAGGAAGAGACAAGACTGGAGGATGGCCAGTGGAGATCTAAAAATGGAGAAATCATGTGGCAACCCACACACGAAGAGGTCCTGCCATTTTTTCCTCCCCCCATTTTAACCCCAGGACCAACCCATTATGCAATTCGTATAGGATCAGCAGCCCTGTGAGAACTTTCCATCTTTTTTTTGCAGAGGACATTATGCAGCTAATCCTGCATTTCACCAACCTGCAGGGGCAACAGGTCAGTAAAAGACTGGAAGGACATAGATGAGGAGTTGCAGGCTTACATGGGGCTTGTGATGCTGGCTGGCCTGTACAGGTCTCAACATGAAATGACAACAAGCCTGTGAAATGGGGAGACAGGGCTCTTCTGTTTCCTGCTACCATGTCAAAAAAAAAAAGATTTGAGCAAATTAATCGGGCAGTAAGATTCGATGATTGTCTCTCCCGTCCAGGTCGCTACAGGGGGGGACAAGGCTGTGGTTTCCTACATCCCCAAGCAAAGAAAAAAGGTTGTCTTATTGAGCACCAGGCACAGTGAGCTACAAGTCCAGGACTCTGGGAAGAGAAAGTCCCACATCATCCTGGATTATAACAAATGCAAAGGGACTGTGGATCATCTGGACCAGGTAAGCACAATTATAAGTCATTTATTTGCCAAATTGTTTACCGTTTCTCATTGTTATAACTGATAAAGTCAGATAATGTCAATATAATAATTTTGATATGAGATGATAGTTTTAGACTATGATAGTTTTGATAGTTACAGTAAGGAGGGGGGGGGGGGGGGGGGGGGTCCAGCTTGACGCCCACAGGCAGTTTTGTTTTGCAGGTTTGTGGCAACTACTCCTGACGTAGGGGGACAAGTAGATGGCCCATGTGTCTGTTCTACCACATGATCGAGGTAAGCTGCTATAATGCTTTCATTCAAGACAGCTGTAACTTTTGATAGAAGGCGCATATAAACATATTTATGGCTTTATCTTATAAAGTTCGATATCCCCGTGTTGAGCAAACAGGTTTTGCAGCTGTTTGATCTAAGATTTTCAAGTTATTCACAAAATGAATACCTATACTTTGTTTCGTGCGAGAACTCCATTCAAATGCATGTAATAGTCAGAAACACACTGTCTCATCAAAATAAAGCCTTTTTGGACAACTTCATGAAGCTAGCTGTAACATTTGATAGGAGACTCAGATATGCGTATTGGCTTTATCTTATAGAATTCAATATCCCCGTGTTGAGCAAACAGTTTTAAAGATATATGTGAGCTAAGATTTTCAAGTTATTCACATAGTGAAAACCTATACTTTGTTTCGGTCGAGTTCCCCATTCAAATGCATGTAACAGTGAGAAACGCACTGTCTTGGCGAAAGAAAGCGTTTTTGTACAACTTCATATAAATAGCTGTAACTTTTGATAGAAGACTCAGATACACATGCTTAGGGGTTTATCTTATAGAACTCAATGTCCCCGTGCTGGGAAAACAGGTGTTTGAGCTAAGATTTCCAAGTTATTCACATAATGAAAACCTATACTTTGTTTCGTGCGAGTTCCCCATTCAAATGCATGTAATCGTCAGAAACGCACTGTCTTGGCGAAATAAAGCGTTTTTGCACAACTTCATATAAATAGCTGTAAATTTTGATAGGAAACTCCGATATGCGTATTCATGGCTTTATCTTATACAACTCAAGGTCCCCGTGCTGGGCAAACAGGTTTTGCAGCTGCTTGAGCTAAGATTTCCAAGTTATTCACATAATGAAAACCTATAGTTTGTTTCGGTCGAGTTCCCTATTCAAATGCATGTAACAGTGAGAAACACACTTTCTTGGCGAAAGAAAGCGTTTTTGTACAACTTCATATAAATAGCTGTAACTTTTAATAGAAGACTCAGATACACATGCTTAGGGCTTTATCTTATAGAACTCAAGGTCCCCGTGCTGGGAAAACAGGTTTTGCAGCTGTTTGAGCTAAGATTTCCAAGTTATTCACATAATGAAAACCTATACTTTGTTTCGGTCGAGTTCCCCATTCAAATGCATGTAACAGTGAGAAACGCACTGTCTTGGCGAAAGAAAGCGTTTTTGTACAACTTCATATAAATAGCTGTTACTTTTGATAGAAGACTCAGATACACATGTTTATGGCTTTATCTTATAGAACTCAAGGTCCCCGTGCTGGGAAAACAGGTGTTGCAGCTGTTTGAGCTAAGATTTCCAAGTTATTCACATAATGAAAACCTATACTTTGTTTCGGTCGAGTTCCCCATTCAAATGCATGTAACAGTGAGAAACGCACTGTCTTGGCGAAAGAAAGCGTTTTTGTACAACTTCATATAAATAGCTGTTACTTTTGATAGAAGACTCAGATACACATATTTATGGCTTTATCTTATAGAATTCAATATCCCCGTATTGAGCAAACAGTTTTTGCAGCTGTTTGAGCTAAGATTTCCAAGTTATTCACATAATGAAAACCTATACTTTGTTTCGGTCGAGTTCCCCATTCAAATGCATGCAACAGTGAGAAATGCACTGTCTTGGCGAAAGAAAGCGTTTTTGTACAACTTCATATAAATAGCTGTAACTTTTGATAGAAGACTCAGACAAACATGTTTATGGCTTTATCTTATAGAACTCAAGGTCCCCGTGCTGGGAAAACAGTTGTTGCTGCTGTTTGAGCTAAGATTTCCAAGTTATTCACATAATGAAAACCTATACTTTGTTTCGGTCGAGTTCCCCATTCAAATGCATGTAACAGTGAGAAACGCACTGTCTTGGCGAAAGAAAGCGTTTTTGTACAACTTCATATAAATAGTTGTAACTTTTGGTAGAAGACTCAGACAAACATGTTTATGGCTTTATCCTATAGAACTCAAGGTCCCCGTGCTGGCAAAACAGGTGTTTGAGCTAAGATTTCCAAGTTATTCACATAATGAAAACCTATACTTTGTTTCGGTCGAGTTCCCCATTCAAATGCATGTAACAGTGAGAAACGCACTGTCTTGGCGAAAGAAAGCGTTTTTGTACAACTTCATATAAATAGCTGTTACTTTTGATAGAAGACTCAGATACACATGCTTAGGGCTTTATCTTATAGAACTCAAGGTCCCCGTGCTGGGCAAACAGGTTTTGCAGCTGTTTGATCTAAGATTTCCAAGTTATTCACATAATGAAAACCTATACTTTGTTTCGGTCGAGTTCCCCATTCAAATGCATGTAACAGTGAGAAACGCACTGTCTTGGCGAAAGAAAGCGTTTTTGTACAACTTCATATAAATAGTTGTAACTTTTGGTAGAAGACTCAGACAAACATGTTTATGGCTTTATCTTATAGAACTCAAGGTCCCCGTGCTGGGAAAACAGGTGTTTGAGCTAAGATTTCCAAGTTATTCACATAATGAAAACCTATACTTTGTTTCGGTCGAGTTCCCCATTCAAATGCATGTAACAGTGAGAAACGCACTGTCTTGGCGAAAGAAAGCGTTTTTGTACAACTTCATATAAATAGCTGTTACTTTTGATAGAAGACTCAGATACACATGCTTAGGGCTTTATCTTATAGAACTCAAGGTCCCCGTGCTGGGCAAACATGTTTTGCAGCTGTTTGAGCTAAGATTTCCAAGTTATTCACATAATGAAAACCTATACTTTGTTTCGGTCGAGTTCCCCATTCAAATGCATGTAACAGTGAGAAACGCACTGTCTTGGCGAAAGAAAGCGTTTTTGTACAACTTCATATAAATAGCTGTAACTTTTGATAGAAGACTCAGACAAACATGTTTATGGCTTTATCCTATAGAACTCAAGGTCCCCGTGCTGGGAAAACAGGTTTTGCAGCTGCTTGAGCTAAGATTTCCAAGTTATTCACGTAATGAAAACCTATACTTTGTTTCGGTCGAGTTCCCCATTCAAATGCATGTAACAGTGAGAAACGCACTGTCTTGGCGAAAGAAAGCGTTTTTGTACAACTTCATATAAATAGCGGTAACTTTTGATAGAAGACTCAGATACACATGTTTATGGCTTTATCTTATAGAACTCAAGGTCCCCGTGCTGGGCAAACAGGTTTTTGCAGCTGTTTGAGCTAAGATTTCCAAGTTATACACATAATGAAAACCTATACTTTGTTTCGGTCGAGTTCCCCATTCAAATGCATGTAACAGTGAGAAACGCACTGTCTTGGGGAGAGAAAGCGTTTTTGTACAACTTCATATAAATAGCTGTTACTTTTGATAGAAGACTCAGATACACATGTTTATGGCTTTATCTTATAGAACTCAAGGTCCCCGTGCTGGGCAAACAGGTTTTTGCAGCTGTTTGAGCTAAGATTTCCAAATTATTCACATAATGAAAACCTATACTTTGTTTCGGTCGAGTTCCCCATTCAAATGCATGTAACAGTGAGAAACGCACTGTCTTGGCGAAAGAAAGCGTTTTTGTACAACTTCATATAAATAGCTGTTACTTTTGATAGAAGACTCAGATACACATATTTATGGCTTTATCTTATAGAATTCAATATCCCCGTATTGAGCAAACAGTTTTTGCAGCTGTTTGAGCTAAGATTTCCAAATTATTCACATAATGAAAACCTATACTTTGTTTCGGTCGAGTTCCCCATTCAAATGCATGTAACAGTGAGAAACGCACTGTCTTGGCGAAAGAAAGCGTTTTTGTACAACTTCATATAAATAGCTGTTACTTTTGATAGAAGACTCAGATACACATGCTTAGGGCTTTATCTTATAGAACTCAAGGTCCCCGTGCTGGGCAAACATGTTTTGCAGCTGTTTGAGCTAAGATTTCCAAGTTATTCACATAATGAAAACCTATACTTTGTTTCGGTCGAGTTCCCCATTCAAATGCATGTAACAGTGAGAAACGCACTGTCTTGGCGAAAGAAAGCGTTTTTGTACAACTTCATATAAATAGCTGTAACTTTTGATAGAAGACTCAGACAAACATGTTTATGGCTTTATCCTATAGAACTCAAGGTCCCCGTGCTGGGAAAACAGGTTTTGCAGCTGCTTGAGCTAAGATTTCCAAGTTATTCACATAATGAAAACCTATACTTTGTTTCGGTCGAGTTCCCCATTCAAATGCATGTAACAGTGAGAAACGCACTGTCTTGGCGAAAGAAAGCGTTTTTGTACAACTTCATATAAATAGCTGTAACTTTTGATAGAAGACTCAGATACACATGTTTATGGCTTTATCTTATAGAACTCAAGGTCCCCGTGCTGGGAAAACAGGTGTTGCAGCTGTTTGAGCTAAGATTTCCAAGTTATTCACATAATGAAAACCTATACTTTGTTTCGGTCGAGTTCCCCATTCAAATGCATGTAACAGTGAGAAACGCACTGTCTTGGCAAAAGAAAGCGTTTTTGTACAACTTCATATAAATAGCTGTTACTTTTGATAGAAGACTCAGATCCACATATTTATGGCTTTATCTTATAGAATTCAATATCCCCGTATTGAGCAAACAGTTTTTGCAGCTGTTTGAGCTAAGATTTCCAAGTTATTCACATAATGAAAACCTATACTTTGTTTCGGTCGAGTTCCCCATTCAAATGCATGTAACAGTGAGAAACGCACTGTCTTGGCGAAAGAAAGCGTTTTTGTACAACTTCATATAAATAGCTGTAACTTTTGATAGAAGACTCAGACAAACATGTTTATGGCTTTATCTTATAGAACTCAAGGTCCCCGTGCTGGGAAAACAGTTGTTGCTGCTGTTTGAGCTAAGATTTCCAAGTTATTCACATAATGAAAACCTATACTTTGTTTCGGTCGAGTTCCCCATTCAAATGCATGTAACAGTGAGAAACGCACTGTCTTGGCGAAAGAAAGCGTTTTTGTACAACTTCATATAAATAGTTGTAACTTTTGGTAGAAGACTCAGACAAACATGTTTATGGCTTTATCCTATAGAACTCAAGGTCCCCGTGCTGGCAAAACAGGTGTTTGAGCTAAGATTTCCAAGTTATTCACATAATGAAAACCTATACTTTGTTTCGGTCGAGTTCCCCATTCAAATGCATGTAACAGTGAGAAACGCACTGTCTTGGCGAAAGAAAGCGTTTTTGTACAACTTCATATAAATAGCTGTTACTTTTGATAGAAGACTCAGATACACATGCTTAGGGCTTTATCTTATAGAACTCAAGGTCCCCGTGCTGGGCAAACAGGTTTTGCAGCTGTTTGAGCTAAGATTTCCAAGTTATTCACATAATGAAAACCTATACTTTGTTTCGGTCGAGTTCCCCATTCAAATGCATGTAACAGTGAGAAACGCACTGTCTTGGCGAAAGAAAGCGTTTTTGTACAACTTCATATAAATAGCTGTTACTTTTGATAGAAGACTCAGATACACATGCTTAGGGCTTTATCTTATAGAACTCAAGGTCCCCGTGCTGGGCAAACATGTTTTGCAGCTGTTTGAGCTAAGATTTCCAAGTTATTCACATAATGAAAACCTATACTTTGTTTCGGTCGAGTTCCCCATTCAAATGCATGTAACAGTGAGAAACGCACTGTCTTGGCGAAAGAAAGCGTTTTTGTACAACTTCATATAAATAGCTGTAACTTTTGATAGAAGACTCAGACAAACATGTTTATGGCTTTATCCTATAGAACTCAATATGCCCGTGCTGGGCAAACATGTTTTGCAGCTGTTTGAGCTAAGATTTCCAAGTTATTCACATAATGAAAACCTATACTTTGTTTCGGTCGAGTTCCCCATTCAAATGCATGTAACAGTGAGAAACGCACTGTCTTGGCGAAAGAAAGCGTTTTTGTACAACTTCATATAAATAGCTGTAACTTTTGATAGAAGACTCAGATACACATGTTTATGGCTTTATCTTATAGAACTCAAGGTCCCCGTGCTGGGAAAACAGGTGTTTGAGCTAAGATTTCCAAGTTATTCACATAATGAAAACCTATACTTTGTTTCGGTCGAGTTCCCCATTCAAATGCATGTAACAGTGAGAAACGCACTGTCTTGGCGAAAGAAAGCGTTTTTGTACAACTTCATATAAATATTTGTAACTTTTGGTAGAAGACTCAGACAAACATGTTTATGGCTTTATCTTATAGAACTCAAGGTCCCCGTGCTGGGAAAACAGGTGTTTGAGCTAAGATTTCCAAGTTATTCACATAATGAAAACCTATACTTTGTTTCGGTCGAGTTCCCCATTCAAATGCATGTAACAGTGAGAAACGCACTGTCTTGGCGAAGAAAGCGTTTTTGTACAACTTCATATAAATAGCTGTTACTTTTGATAGAAGACTCAGATACACATGCTTAGGGCTTTATCTGATAGAACTCAAGGTCCCCGTGCTGGGCAAACATGTTTTGCAGCTGTTTGAGCTAAGATTTCCAAGTTATTCACATAATGAAAACCTATACTTTGTTTCGGTCGAGTTCCCCATTCAAATGCATGTAATAGTGAGAAACGCACTGTCTTGGCGAAAGAAAGCGTTTTTGTACAACTTCATATAAATAGCTGTAACTTTTGATAGAAGACTCAGACAAACATGTTTATGGCTTTATCTTATAGAACTCAAGGTCCCCGTGCTGGGAAAACAGGTTTTGCAGCTGTTTGAGCTAAGATTTCCAAGTTATACACATAATGAAAACCTATACTTTGTTTCGGTCGAGTTCCCCATTCAAATGCATGTAACAGTGAGAAACGCACTGTCTTGGCGAAAGAAAGCGTTTTTGTACAACTTCATATAAATAGCTGTAACTTTTGATAGAAGACTCAGACAAACATGTTTATGGCTTTATCTTATAGAACTCAAGGTCCCCGTGCTGGGAAAACAGGATTTGCAGCTGTTGGAGCTAAGATCTTCAAGTTATACACATAATGAAAACCTATACTTTGTTTCGGTCGAGTTCCCCATTCAAATGCATGTAATCGTCAGAAACGCACTGTCTTGGCGAAATAAAGCGTTTTTGTACAACTTCATATAAATAGCTGTAACTTTTGATAGGAAACTCAGATATGCGTATTCATGGCTTTATCTTATAGAACTCAAGGTCCCCGTGCTGGGAAAACAGGTTTTGCAGCTGTTTGAGCTAAGATTTCCAAGTTATTCACATAATGAAAACCTATACTTTGTTTCGGTCGAGTTCCCCATTCAAATGCATGTAACAGTGAGAAACGCACTGTCTTGGCGAAAGAAAGCGTTTTTGTACAACTTCATATAAATAGCTGTAACTTTTGATAGAAGACTCAGACAAACATGTTTATGGCTTTATCTTATAGAACTCAAGGTCCCCGTGCTGGGAAAACAGGTTTTGCAGCTGTTTGAGCTAAGATTTCCAAGTTATACACATAATGAAAACCTATACTTTGTTTCGGTCGAGTTCCCCATTCAAATGCATGTAACAGTGAGAAACGCACTGTCTTGGCGAAAGAAAGCGTTTTTGTACAACTTCATATAAATAGCTGTAACTTTTGATAGAAGACTCAGACAAACATGTTTATGGCTTTATCTTATAGAACTCAAGGTCCCCGTGCTGGGAAAACAGGTTTTGCAGCTGTTTGAGCTAAGATTTCCAAGTTATACACATAATGAAAACCTATACTTTGTTTCGGTCGAGTTCCCCATTCAAATGCATGTAACAGTGAGAAACGCACTGTCTTGGCGAAAGAAAGCGTTTTTGTACAACTTCATATAAATAGCTGTAACTTTTGATAGAAGACTCAGACAAACATGTTTATGGCTTTATCTTATAGAACTCAAGGTCCCCGTGCTGGGAAAACAGGATTTGCAACTGTTGGAGCTAAGATTTTCAAGTTATACACATAATGAAAACCTATACTTTGTTTCGGTCGAGTTCCCCATTCAAATGCATGTAACAGTGAGAAACGCAGTCTTGGCGAAAGAAAGCGTTTTTGTACAACTTCATATGAATAGCTGTAACTTTTGATAGAAGACTCAGACAAACATGTTTATGGCTTTATCTTATAGAACTCAAGGTCCCCGTGCTGGGAAAACAGGATTTGCAGCTGTTGGAGCTAAGATCTTCAAGTTATACACATAATGAAAACCTATACTTTGTTTCGGTCGAGTTCCCCATTCAAATGCATGTAACAGTGAGAAACGTACTGTCTTGGCGAAAGAAAGCGTTTTTGTACAACTTCATATAAATAGCTGTAACTTTTGATAGAAGACTCAGACAAACATGTTTATGGCTTTATCTTATAGAACTCAAGGTCCCCGTGCTGGGAAAACAGGATTTGCAGCTGTTGGAGCTAAGATTTTCAAGTTATACACATAATGAAAACCTATACTTTGTTTCGGTCGAGTTCCCCATTCAAATGCATGTAACAGTGAGAAACGCACTGTCTTGGCGAAAGAAAGCGTTTTTGTACAACTTCATATAAATAGCTGTAACTTTTGATAGAAGACTCAGACAAACATGTTTATGGCTTTATCTTATAGAACTCAAGGTCCCCGTGCTGTGAAAACAGGATTTGCAGCTGTTTGAGCTAAGATTTTCAAGTTATACACATAATGAAAACCTATACTTTGTTTCGGTCGAGTTCCCCATTCAAATGCATGTAACAGTGAGAAACGCACTGTCTTGGCGAAAGAAAGCGTTTTTGTACAACTTCATATAAATAGCTGTAACTTTTGATAGAAGACTCAGACAAACATGTTTATGGCTTTATCTTATAGAACTCAAGGTCCCCGTGCTGGGAAAACAGGTTTTGCAGCTGTTTGAGCTAAGATTTCCAAGTTATACACATAATGAAAACCTATACTTTGTTTCGGTCGAGTTCCCCATTCAAATGCATGTAACAGTGAGAAACGCACTGTCTTGGCGAAAGAAAGCGTTTTTGTACAACTTCATATAAATAGCTGTAACTTTTGATAGAAGACTCAGACAAACATGTTTATGGCTTTATCTTATAGAACTCAAGGTCCCCGTGCTGTGAAAACAGGATTTGCAGCTGTTTGAGCTAAGATTTTCAAGTTATACACATAATGAAAACCTATACTTTGTTTCGGTCGAGTTCCCCATTCAAATGCATGTAACAGTGAGAAACGCACTGTCTTGGCGAAAGAAAGCGTTTTTGTACAACTTCATATAAATAGCTGTAACTTTTGATAGAAGACTCAGACAAACATGTTTATGGCTTTATCTTATAGAACTCAAGGTCCCCGTGCTGGGAAAACAGGTTTTGCAGCTGTTTGAGCTAAGATTTTCAAGTTATACACATAATGAAAACCTATACTTTGTTTCGGTCGAGTTCCCCATTCAAATGCATGTAACAGTGAGAAACGCACTGTCTTGGCGAAAGAAAGCGTTTTTGTACAACTTCATATAAATAGCTGTAACTTTTGATAGAAGACTCAGACAAACATGTTTATGGCTTTATCTTATAGAACTCAAGGTCCCCGTGCTGGGAAAACAGGTTTTGCAGCTGTTTGAGCTAAGATTTCCAAGTTATACACATAATGAAAACCTATACTTTGTTTCGGTCGAGTTCCCCATTCAAATGCATGTAACAGTGAGAAACGCACTGTCTTGGCGAAAGAAAGCGTTTTTGTACAACTTCATATAAATAGCTGTAACTTTTGATAGAAGACTCAGACAAACATGTTTATGGCTTTATCTTATAGAACTCAAGGTCCCCGTGCTGGGAAAACAGGTTTTGCAGCTGTTTGAGCTAAGATTTCCAAGTTATACACATAATGAAAACCTATACTTTGTTTCGGTCGAGTTCCCCATTCAAATGCATGTAACAGTGAGAAACGCACTGTCTTGGCGAAAGAAAGCGTTTTTGTACAACTTCATATAAATAGCTGTAACTTTTGATAGAAGACTCAGACAAACATGTTTATGGCTTTATCTTATAGAACTCAAGGTCCCCGTGCTGGGAAAACAGGATTTGCAACTGTTGGAGCTAAGATTTTCAAGTTATACACATAATGAAAACCTATACTTTGTTTCGGTCGAGTTCCCCATTCAAATGCATGTAACAGTGAGAAACGCAGTCTTGGCGAAAGAAAGCGTTTTTGTACAACTTCATATGAATAGCTGTAACTTTTGATAGAAGACTCAGACAAACATGTTTATGGCTTTATCTTATAGAACTCAAGGTCCCCGTGCTGGGAAAACAGGATTTGCAGCTGTTGGAGCTAAGATCTTCAAGTTATACACATAATGAAAACCTATACTTTGTTTCGGTCGAGTTCCCCATTCAAATGCATGTAACAGTGAGAAACGCACTGTCTTGGCGAAAGAAAGCGTTTTTGTACAACTTCATATAAATAGCTGTAACTTTTGATAGAAGACTCAGACAAACATGTTTATGGCTTTATCTTATAGAACTCAAGGTCCCCGTGCTGGGAAAACAGGTTTTGCAGCCGTTTGAGCTAAGATTTCCAAGTTATACACATAATGAAAACCTATACTTTGTTTCGGTCGAGTTCCCCATTCAAATGCATGTAACAGTGAGAAACGTACTGTCTTGGCGAAAGAAAGCGTTTTTGTACAACTTCATATAAATAGCTGTAACTTTTGATAGAAGACTCAGACAAACATGTTTATGGCTTTATCTTATAGAACTCAAGGTCCCCGTGCTGGGAAAACAGGATTTGCAGCTGTTGGAGCTAAGATTTTCAAGTTATACACATAATGAAAACCTATACTTTGTTTCGGTCGAGTTCCCCATTCAAATGCATGTAACAGTGAGAAACGCACTGTCTTGGCGAAAGAAAGCGTTTTTGTACAACTTCATATAAATAGCTGTAACTTTTGATAGAAGACTCAGACAAACATGTTTATGGCTTTATCTTATAGAACTCAAGGTCCCCGTGCTGTGAAAACAGGATTTGCAGCTGTTTGAGCTAAGATTTTCAAGTTATACACATAATGAAAACCTATACTTTGTTTCGGTCGAGTTCCCCATTCAAATGCATGTAATCGTCAGAAACGCACTGTCTTGGCGAAATAAAGCGTTTTTGTACAACTTCATATAAATAGCTGTAACTTTTGATAGGAAACTCAGATATGCGTATTCATGGCTTTATCTTATAGAACTCAAGGTCCCCGTGCTGGGAAAACAGGTTTTGCAGCTGTTTGAGCTAAGATTTCCAAGTTATTCACATAATGAAAACCTATACTTTGTTTCGGTCGAGTTCCCCATTCAAATGCATGTAACAGTGAGAAACGCACTGTCTTGGCGAAAGAAAGCGTTTTTGTACAACTTCATATAAATAGCTGTAACTTTTGATAGAAGACTCAGACAAACATGTTTATGGCTTTATCTTATAGAACTCAAGGTCCCCGTGCTGGGAAAACAGGTTTTGCAGCTGTTTGAGCTAAGATTTCCAAGTTATACACATAATGAAAACCTATACTTTGTTTCGGTCGAGTTCCCCATTCAAATGCATGTAACAGTGAGAAACGCACTGTCTTGGCGAAAGAAAGCGTTTTTGTACAACTTCATATAAATAGCTGTAACTTTTGATAGAAGACTCAGACAAACATGTTTATGGCTTTATCTTATAGAACTCAAGGTCCCCGTGCTGGGAAAACAGGTTTTGCAGCTGTTTGAGCTAAGATTTCCAAGTTATACACATAATGAAAACCTATACTTTGTTTCGGTCGAGTTCCCCATTCAAATGCATGTAACAGTGAGAAACGCACTGTCTTGGCGAAAGAAAGCGTTTTTGTACAACTTCATATAAATAGCTGTAACTTTTGATAGAAGACTCAGACAAACATGTTTATGGCTTTATCTTATAGAACTCAAGGTCCCCGTGCTGGGAAAACAGGTTTTGCAGCTGTTTGAGCTAAGATTTCCAAGTTATACACATAATGAAAACCTATACTTTGTTTCGGTCGAGTTCCCCATTCAAATGCATGTAACAGTGAGAAACGCACTGTCTTGGCGAAAGAAAGCGTTTTTGTACAACTTCATATAAATAGCTGTAACTTTTGATAGAAGACTCAGACAAACATGTTTATGGCTTTATCTTATAGAACTCAAGGTCCCCGTGCTGGGAAAACAGGATTTGCAACTGTTGGAGCTAAGATTTTCAAGTTATACACATAATGAAAACCTATACTTTGTTTCGGTCGAGTTCCCCATTCAAATGCATGTAACAGTGAGAAACGCAGTCTTGGCGAAAGAAAGCGTTTTTGTACAACTTCATATGAATAGCTGTAACTTTTGATAGAAGACTCAGACAAACATGTTTATGGCTTTATCTTATAGAACTCAAGGTCCCCGTGCTGGGAAAACAGGATTTGCAGCTGTTGGAGCTAAGATCTTCAAGTTATACACATAATGAAAACCTATACTTTGTTTCGGTCGAGTTCCCCATTCAAATGCATGTAACAGTGAGAAACGTACTGTCTTGGCGAAAGAAAGCGTTTTTGTACAACTTCATATAAATAGCTGTAACTTTTGATAGAAGACTCAGACAAACATGTTTATGGCTTTATCTTATAGAACTCAAGGTCCCCGTGCTGGGAAAACAGGATTTGCAGCTGTTGGAGCTAAGATTTTCAAGTTATACACATAATGAAAACCTATACTTTGTTTCGGTCGAGTTCCCCATTCAAATGCATGTAACAGTGAGAAACGCACTGTCTTGGCGAAAGAAAGCGTTTTTGTACAACTTCATATAAATAGCTGTAACTTTTGATAGAAGACTCAGACAAACATGTTTATGGCTTTATCTTATAGAACTCAAGGTCCCCGTGCTGTGAAAACAGGATTTGCAGCTGTTTGAGCTAAGATTTTCAAGTTATACACATAATGAAAACCTATACTTTGTTTCGGTCGAGTTCCCCATTCAAATGCATGTAACAGTGAGAAACGCACTGTCTTGGCGAAAGAAAGCGTTTTTGTACAACTTCATATAAATAGCTGTAACTTTTGATAGAAGACTCAGACAAACATGTTTATGGCTTTATCTTATAGAACTCAAGGTCCCCGTGCTGGGAAAACAGGTTTTGCAGCTGTTTAAGCTAAGATTTCCAAGTTATACACATAATGAAAACCTATACTTTGTTTCGGTCGAGTTCCCCATTCAAATGCATGTAACAGTGAGAAACGCACTGTCTTGGCGAAAGAAAGCGTTTTTGTACAACTTCATATAAATAGCTGTAACTTTTGATAGAAGACTCAGACAAACATGTTTATGGCTTTATCTTATAGAACTCAAGGTCCCCGTGCTGTGAAAACAGGATTTGCAGCTGTTTGAGCTAAGATTTTCAAGTTATACACATAATGAAAACCTATACTTTGTTTCGGTCGAGTTCCCCATTCAAATGCATGTAACAGTGAGAAACGCACTGTCTTGGCGAAAGAAAGCGTTTTTGTACAACTTCATATAAATCGCTGTAACTTTTGATAGAAGACTCAGACAAACATGTTTATGGCTTTATCTTATAGAACTCAAGGTCCCCGTGCTGGGAAAACAGGTTTTGCAGCTGTTTGAGCTAAGATTTTCAAGTTATACACATAATGAAAACCTATACTTTGTTTCGGTCGAGTTCCCCATTCAAATGCATGTAACAGTGAGAAACGCACTGTCTTGGCGAAAGAAAGCGTTTTTGTACAACTTCATATAAATAGCTGTAACTTTTGATAGAAGACTCAGACAAACATGTTTATGGCTTTATCTTATAGAACTCAAGGTCCCCGTGCTGGGAAAACAGGTTTTGCAGCTGTTTGAGCTAAGATTTCCAAGTTATACACATAATGAAAACCTATACTTTGTTTCGGTCGAGTTCCCCATTCAAATGCATGTAACAGTGAGAAACGCACTGTCTTGGCGAAAGAAAGCGTTTTTGTACAACTTCATATAAATAGTTGTAACTTTTGGTAGAAGACTCAGACAAACATGTTTATGGCTTTATCTTATAGAACTCAAGGTCCCCGTGCTGGGAAAACAGGTGTTTGAGCTAAGATTTCCAAGTTATTCACATAATGAAAACCTATACTTTGTTTCGGTCGAGTTCCCCATTCAAATGCATGTAACAGTGAGAAACGCACTGTCTTGGCGAAAGAAAGCGTTTTTGTACAACTTCATATAAATAGCTGTTACTTTTGATAGAAGACTCAGATACACATGCTTAGGGCTTTATCTTATAGAACTCAAGGTCCCCGTGCTGGGCAAACATGTTTTGCAGCTGTTTGAGCTAAGATTTCCAAGTTATTCACATAATGAAAACCTATACTTTGTTTCGGTCGAGTTCCCCATTCAAATGCATGTAACAGTGAGAAACGCACTGTCTTGGCGAAAGAAAGCGTTTTTGTACAACTTCATATAAATAGCTGTAACTTTTGATAGAAGACTCAGACAAACATGTTTATGGCTTTATCTTATAGAACTCAAGGTCCCCGTGCTGGGAAAACAGGTTTTGCAGCTGTTTGAGCTAAGATTTCCAAGTTATACACATAATGAAAACCTATACTTTGTTTCGGTCGAGTTCCCCATTCAAATGCATGTAACAGTGAGAAACGCACTGTCTTGGCGAAAGAAAGCGTTTTTGTACAACTTCATATAAATAGTTGTAACTTTTGGTAGAAGACTCAGACAAACATGTTTATGGCTTTATCTTATAGAACTCAAGGTCCCCGTGCTGGGAAAACAGGTGTTTGAGCTAAGATTTCCAAGTTATTCACATAATGAAAACCTATACTTTGTTTCGGTCGAGTTCCCCATTCAAATGCATGTAACAGTGAGAAACGCACTGTCTTGGCGAAAGAAAGCGTTTTTGTACAACTTCATATAAATAGCTGTTACTTTTGATAGAAGACTCAGATACACATGCTTAGGGCTTTATCTTATAGAACTCAAGGTCCCCGTGCTGGGCAAACATGTTTTGCAGCTGTTTGAGCTAAGATTTCCAAGTTATTCACATAATGAAAACCTATACTTTGTTTCGGTCGAGTTCCCCATTCAAATGCATGTAACAGTGAGAAACGCACTGTCTTGGCGAAAGAAAGCGTTTTTGTACAACTTCATATAAATAGCTGTAACTTTTGATAGAAGACTCAGACAAACATGTTTATGGCTTTATCCTATAGAACTCAAGGTCCCCGTGCTGGGAAAACAGGTTTTGCAGCTGCTTGAGCTAAGATTTCCAAGTTATTCACGTAATGAAAACCTATACTTTGTTTCGGTCGAGTTCCCCATTCAAATGCATGTAACAGTGAGAAACGCACTGTCTTGGCGAAAGAAAGCGTTTTTGTACAACTTCATATAAATAGCGGTAACTTTTGATAGAAGACTCAGATACACATGTTTATGGCTTTATCTTATAGAACTCAAGGTCCCCGTGCTGGGCAAACAGGTTTTTGCAGCTGTTTGAGCTAAGATTTCCAAGTTATACACATAATGAAAACCTATACTTTGTTTCGGTCGAGTTCCCCATTCAAATGCATGTAACAGTGAGAAACGCACTGTCTTGGGGAGAGAAAGCGTTTTTGTACAACTTCATATAAATAGCTGTTACTTTTGATAGAAGACTCAGATACACATGTTTATGGCTTTATCTTATAGAACTCAAGGTCCCCGTGCTGGGCAAACAGGTTTTTGCAGCTGTTTGAGCTAAGATTTCCAAATTATTCACATAATGAAAACCTATACTTTGTTTCGGTCGAGTTCCCCATTCAAATGCATGTAACAGTGAGAAACGCACTGTCTTGGCGAAAGAAAGCGTTTTTGTACAACTTCATATAAATAGCTGTTACTTTTGATAGAAGACTCAGATACACATATTTATGGCTTTATCTTATAGAATTCAATATCCCCGTATTGAGCAAACAGTTTTTGCAGCTGTTTGAGCTAAGATTTCCAAATTATTCACATAATGAAAACCTATACTTTGTTTCGGTCGAGTTCCCCATTCAAATGCATGTAACAGTGAGAAACGCACTGTCTTGGCGAAAGAAAGCGTTTTTGTACAACTTCATATAAATAGCTGTTACTTTTGATAGAAGACTCAGATACACATGCTTAGGGCTTTATCTTATAGAACTCAAGGTCCCCGTGCTGGGCAAACATGTTTTGCAGCTGTTTGAGCTAAGATTTCCAAGTTATTCACATAATGAAAACCTATACTTTGTTTCGGTCGAGTTCCCCATTCAAATGCATGTAACAGTGAGAAACGCACTGTCTTGGCGAAAGAAAGCGTTTTTGTACAACTTCATATAAATAGCTGTAACTTTTGATAGAAGACTCAGACAAACATGTTTATGGCTTTATCCTATAGAACTCAAGGTCCCCGTGCTGGGAAAACAGGTTTTGCAGCTGCTTGAGCTAAGATTTCCAAGTTATTCACATAATGAAAACCTATACTTTGTTTCGGTCGAGTTCCCCATTCAAATGCATGTAACAGTGAGAAACGCACTGTCTTGGCGAAAGAAAGCGTTTTTGTACAACTTCATATAAATAGCTGTAACTTTTGATAGAAGACTCAGATACACATGTTTATGGCTTTATCTTATAGAACTCAAGGTCCCCGTGCTGGGAAAACAGGTGTTGCAGCTGTTTGAGCTAAGATTTCCAAGTTATTCACATAATGAAAACCTATACTTTGTTTCGGTCGAGTTCCCCATTCAAATGCATGTAACAGTGAGAAACGCACTGTCTTGGCAAAAGAAAGCGTTTTTGTACAACTTCATATAAATAGCTGTTACTTTTGATAGAAGACTCAGATCCACATATTTATGGCTTTATCTTATAGAATTCAATATCCCCGTATTGAGCAAACAGTTTTTGCAGCTGTTTGAGCTAAGATTTCCAAGTTATTCACATAATGAAAACCTATACTTTGTTTCGGTCGAGTTCCCCATTCAAATGCATGTAACAGTGAGAAACGCACTGTCTTGGCGAAAGAAAGCGTTTTTGTACAACTTCATATAAATAGCTGTAACTTTTGATAGAAGACTCAGACAAACATGTTTATGGCTTTATCTTATAGAACTCAAGGTCCCCGTGCTGGGAAAACAGTTGTTGCTGCTGTTTGAGCTAAGATTTCCAAGTTATTCACATAATGAAAACCTATACTTTGTTTCGGTCGAGTTCCCCATTCAAATGCATGTAACAGTGAGAAACGCACTGTCTTGGCGAAAGAAAGCGTTTTTGTACAACTTCATATAAATAGTTGTAACTTTTGGTAGAAGACTCAGACAAACATGTTTATGGCTTTATCCTATAGAACTCAAGGTCCCCGTGCTGGCAAAACAGGTGTTTGAGCTAAGATTTCCAAGTTATTCACATAATGAAAACCTATACTTTGTTTCGGTCGAGTTCCCCATTCAAATGCATGTAACAGTGAGAAACGCACTGTCTTGGCGAAAGAAAGCGTTTTTGTACAACTTCATATAAATAGCTGTTACTTTTGATAGAAGACTCAGATACACATGCTTAGGGCTTTATCTTATAGAACTCAAGGTCCCCGTGCTGGGCAAACAGGTTTTGCAGCTGTTTGAGCTAAGATTTCCAAGTTATTCACATAATGAAAACCTATACTTTGTTTCGGTCGAGTTCCCCATTCAAATGCATGTAACAGTGAGAAACGCACTGTCTTGGCGAAAGAAAGCGTTTTTGTACAACTTCATATAAATAGCTGTTACTTTTGATAGAAGACTCAGATACACATGCTTAGGGCTTTATCTTATAGAACTCAAGGTCCCCGTGCTGGGCAAACATGTTTTGCAGCTGTTTGAGCTAAGATTTCCAAGTTATTCACATAATGAAAACCTATACTTTGTTTCGGTCGAGTTCCCCATTCAAATGCATGTAACAGTGAGAAACGCACTGTCTTGGCGAAAGAAAGCGTTTTTGTACAACTTCATATAAATAGCTGTAACTTTTGATAGAAGACTCAGACAAACATGTTTATGGCTTTATCCTATAGAACTCAATATGCCCGTGCTGGGCAAACATGTTTTGCAGCTGTTTGAGCTAAGATTTCCAAGTTATTCACATAATGAAAACCTATACTTTGTTTCGGTCGAGTTCCCCATTCAAATGCATGTAACAGTGAGAAACGCACTGTCTTGGCGAAAGAAAGCGTTTTTGTACAACTTCATATAAATAGCTGTAACTTTTGATAGAAGACTCAGATACACATGTTTATGGCTTTATCTTATAGAACTCAAGGTCCCCGTGCTGGGAAAACAGGTGTTTGAGCTAAGATTTCCAAGTTATTCACATAATGAAAACCTATACTTTGTTTCGGTCGAGTTCCCCATTCAAATGCATGTAACAGTGAGAAACGCACTGTCTTGGCGAAAGAAAGCGTTTTTGTACAACTTCATATAAATATTTGTAACTTTTGGTAGAAGACTCAGACAAACATGTTTATGGCTTTATCTTATAGAACTCAAGGTCCCCGTGCTGGGAAAACAGGTGTTTGAGCTAAGATTTCCAAGTTATTCACATAATGAAAACCTATACTTTGTTTCGGTCGAGTTCCCCATTCAAATGCATGTAACAGTGAGAAACGCACTGTCTTGGCGAAGAAAGCGTTTTTGTACAACTTCATATAAATAGCTGTTACTTTTGATAGAAGACTCAGATACACATGCTTAGGGCTTTATCTGATAGAACTCAAGGTCCCCGTGCTGGGCAAACATGTTTTGCAGCTGTTTGAGCTAAGATTTCCAAGTTATTCACATAATGAAAACCTATACTTTGTTTCGGTCGAGTTCCCCATTCAAATGCATGTAACAGTGAGAAACGCACTGTCTTGGCGAAAGAAAGCGTTTTTGTACAACTTCATATAAATAGCTGTAACTTTTGATAGAAGACTCAGACAAACATGTTTATGGCTTTATCCTATAGAACTCAAGGTCCCCGTGCTGGGAAAACAGGTTTTGCAGCTGCTTGAGCTAAGATTTCCAAGTTATTCACATAATGAAAACCTATACTTTGTTTCGGTCGAGTTCCCCATTCAAATGCATGTAACAGTGAGAAACGCACTGTCTTGGCGAAAGAAAGCGTTTTTGTACAACTTCATATAAATAGCTGTAACTTTTGATAGAAGACTCAGATACACATGTTTATGGCTTTATCTTATAGAACTCAAGGTCCCCGTGCTGGGAAAACAGGTGTTGCAGCTGTTTGAGCTAAGATTTCCAAGTTATTCACATAATGAAAACCTATACTTTGTTTCGGTCGAGTTCCCCATTCAAATGCATGTAACAGTGAGAAACGCACTGTCTTGGCAAAAGAAAGCGTTTTTGTACAACTTCATATAAATAGCTGTTACTTTTGATAGAAGACTCAGATCCACATATTTATGGCTTTATCTTATAGAATTCAATATCCCCGTATTGAGCAAACAGTTTTTGCAGCTGTTTGAGCTAAGATTTCCAAGTTATTCACATAATGAAAACCTATACTTTGTTTCGGTCGAGTTCCCCATTCAAATGCATGTAACAGTGAGAAACGCACTGTCTTGGCGAAAGAAAGCGTTTTTGTACAACTTCATATAAATAGCTGTAACTTTTGATAGAAGACTCAGACAAACATGTTTATGGCTTTATCTTATAGAACTCAAGGTCCCCGTGCTGGGAAAACAGTTGTTGCTGCTGTTTGAGCTAAGATTTCCAAGTTATTCACATAATGAAAACCTATACTTTGTTTCGGTCGAGTTCCCCATTCAAATGCATGTAACAGTGAGAAACGCACTGTCTTGGCGAAAGAAAGCGTTTTTGTACAACTTCATATAAATAGTTGTAACTTTTGGTAGAAGACTCAGACAAACATGTTTATGGCTTTATCCTATAGAACTCAAGGTCCCCGTGCTGGCAAAACAGGTGTTTGAGCTAAGATTTCCAAGTTATTCACATAATGAAAACCTATACTTTGTTTCGGTCGAGTTCCCCATTCAAATGCATGTAACAGTGAGAAACGCACTGTCTTGGCGAAAGAAAGCGTTTTTGTACAACTTCATATAAATAGCTGTTACTTTTGATAGAAGACTCAGATACACATGCTTAGGGCTTTATCTTATAGAACTCAAGGTCCCCGTGCTGGGCAAACAGGTTTTGCAGCTGTTTGAGCTAAGATTTCCAAGTTATTCACATAATGAAAACCTATACTTTGTTTCGGTCGAGTTCCCCATTCAAATGCATGTAACAGTGAGAAACGCACTGTCTTGGCGAAAGAAAGCGTTTTTGTACAACTTCATATAAATAGCTGTTACTTTTGATAGAAGACTCAGATACACATGCTTAGGGCTTTATCTTATAGAACTCAAGGTCCCCGTGCTGGGCAAACATGTTTTGCAGCTGTTTGAGCTAAGATTTCCAAGTTATTCACATAATGAAAACCTATACTTTGTTTCGGTCGAGTTCCCCATTCAAATGCATGTAACAGTGAGAAACGCACTGTCTTGGCGAAAGAAAGCGTTTTTGTACAACTTCATATAAATAGCTGTAACTTTTGATAGAAGACTCAGATACACATGTTTATGGCTTTATCTTATAGAACTCAAGGTCCCCGTGCTGGGAAAACAGGTGTTTGAGCTAAGATTTCCAAGTTATTCACATAATGAAAACCTATACTTTGTTTCGGTCGAGTTCCCCATTCAAATGCATGTAACAGTGAGAAACGCACTGTCTTGGCGAAAGAAAGCGTTTTTGTACAACTTCATATAAATATTTGTAACTTTTGGTAGAAGACTCAGACAAACATGTTTATGGCTTTATCTTATAGAACTCAAGGTCCCCGTGCTGGGAAAACAGGTGTTTGAGCTAAGATTTCCAAGTTATTCACATAATGAAAACCTATACTTTGTTTCGGTCGAGTTCCCCATTCAAATGCATGTAACAGTGAGAAACGCACTGTCTTGGCGAAGAAAGCGTTTTTGTACAACTTCATATAAATAGCTGTTACTTTTGATAGAAGACTCAGATACACATGCTTAGGGCTTTATCTGATAGAACTCAAGGTCCCCGTGCTGGGCAAACATGTTTTGCAGCTGTTTGAGCTAAGATTTCCAAGTTATTCACATAATGAAAACCTATACTTTGTTTCGGTCGAGTTCCCCATTCAAATGCATGTAATAGTGAGAAACGCACTGTCTTGGCGAAAGAAAGCGTTTTTGTACAACTTCATATAAATAGCTGTAACTTTTGATAGAAGACTCAGACAAACATGTTTATGGCTTTATCTTATAGAACTCAAGGTCCCCGTGCTGGGAAAACAGGTTTTGCAGCTGTTTGAGCTAAGATTTCCAAGTTATACACATAATGAAAACCTATACTTTGTTTCGGTCGAGTTCCCCATTCAAATGCATGTAACAGTGAGAAACGCACTGTCTTGGCGAAAGAAAGCGTTTTTGTACAACTTCATATAAATAGCTGTAACTTTTGATAGAAGACTCAGACAAACATGTTTATGGCTTTATCTTATAGAACTCAAGGTCCCCGTGCTGGGAAAACAGGATTTGCAGCTGTTGGAGCTAAGATCTTCAAGTTATACACATAATGAAAACCTATACTTTGTTTCGGTCGAGTTCCCCATTCAAATGCATGTAATCGTCAGAAACGCACTGTCTTGGCGAAATAAAGCGTTTTTGTACAACTTCATATAAATAGCTGTAACTTTTGATAGGAAACTCAGATATGCGTATTCATGGCTTTATCTTATAGAACTCAAGGTCCCCGTGCTGGGAAAACAGGTTTTGCAGCTGTTTGAGCTAAGATTTCCAAGTTATTCACATAATGAAAACCTATACTTTGTTTCGGTCGAGTTCCCCATTCAAATGCATGTAACAGTGAGAAACGCACTGTCTTGGCGAAAGAAAGCGTTTTTGTACAACTTCATATAAATAGCTGTAACTTTTGATAGAAGACTCAGACAAACATGTTTATGGCTTTATCTTATAGAACTCAAGGTCCCCGTGCTGGGAAAACAGGTTTTGCAGCTGTTTGAGCTAAGATTTCCAAGTTATACACATAATGAAAACCTATACTTTGTTTCGGTCGAGTTCCCCATTCAAATGCATGTAACAGTGAGAAACGCACTGTCTTGGCGAAAGAAAGCGTTTTTGTACAACTTCATATAAATAGCTGTAACTTTTGATAGAAGACTCAGACAAACATGTTTATGGCTTTATCTTATAGAACTCAAGGTCCCCGTGCTGGGAAAACAGGTTTTGCAGCTGTTTGAGCTAAGATTTCCAAGTTATACACATAATGAAAACCTATACTTTGTTTCGGTCGAGTTCCCCATTCAAATGCATGTAACAGTGAGAAACGCACTGTCTTGGCGAAAGAAAGCGTTTTTGTACAACTTCATATAAATAGCTGTAACTTTTGATAGAAGACTCAGACAAACATGTTTATGGCTTTATCTTATAGAACTCAAGGTCCCCGTGCTGGGAAAACAGGATTTGCAACTGTTGGAGCTAAGATTTTCAAGTTATACACATAATGAAAACCTATACTTTGTTTCGGTCGAGTTCCCCATTCAAATGCATGTAACAGTGAGAAACGCAGTCTTGGCGAAAGAAAGCGTTTTTGTACAACTTCATATGAATAGCTGTAACTTTTGATAGAAGACTCAGACAAACATGTTTATGGCTTTATCTTATAGAACTCAAGGTCCCCGTGCTGGGAAAACAGGATTTGCAGCTGTTGGAGCTAAGATCTTCAAGTTATACACATAATGAAAACCTATACTTTGTTTCGGTCGAGTTCCCCATTCAAATGCATGTAACAGTGAGAAACGTACTGTCTTGGCGAAAGAAAGCGTTTTTGTACAACTTCATATAAATAGCTGTAACTTTTGATAGAAGACTCAGACAAACATGTTTATGGCTTTATCTTATAGAACTCAAGGTCCCCGTGCTGGGAAAACAGGATTTGCAGCTGTTGGAGCTAAGATTTTCAAGTTATACACATAATGAAAACCTATACTTTGTTTCGGTCGAGTTCCCCATTCAAATGCATGTAACAGTGAGAAACGCACTGTCTTGGCGAAAGAAAGCGTTTTTGTACAACTTCATATAAATAGCTGTAACTTTTGATAGAAGACTCAGACAAACATGTTTATGGCTTTATCTTATAGAACTCAAGGTCCCCGTGCTGTGAAAACAGGATTTGCAGCTGTTTGAGCTAAGATTTTCAAGTTATACACATAATGAAAACCTATACTTTGTTTCGGTCGAGTTCCCCATTCAAATGCATGTAACAGTGAGAAACGCACTGTCTTGGCGAAAGAAAGCGTTTTTGTACAACTTCATATAAATAGCTGTAACTTTTGATAGAAGACTCAGACAAACATGTTTATGGCTTTATCTTATAGAACTCAAGGTCCCCGTGCTGGGAAAACAGGTTTTGCAGCTGTTTGAGCTAAGATTTCCAAGTTATACACATAATGAAAACCTATACTTTGTTTCGGTCGAGTTCCCCATTCAAATGCATGTAACAGTGAGAAACGCACTGTCTTGGCGAAAGAAAGCGTTTTTGTACAACTTCATATAAATAGCTGTAACTTTTGATAGAAGACTCAGACAAACATGTTTATGGCTTTATCTTATAGAACTCAAGGTCCCCGTGCTGTGAAAACAGGATTTGCAGCTGTTTGAGCTAAGATTTTCAAGTTATACACATAATGAAAACCTATACTTTGTTTCGGTCGAGTTCCCCATTCAAATGCATGTAACAGTGAGAAACGCAGTCTTGGCGAAAGAAAGCGTTTTTGTACAACTTCATATGAATAGCTGTAACTTTTGATAGAAGACTCAGACAAACATGTTTATGGCTTTATCTTATAGAACTCAAGGTCCCCGTGCTGGGAAAACAGGTTTTGCAGCTGTTTGAGCTAAGATTTTCAAGTTATACACATAATGAAAACCTATACTTTGTTTCGGTCGAGTTCCCCATTCAAATGCATGTAACAGTGAGAAACGCACTGTCTTGGCGAAAGAAAGCGTTTTTGTACAACTTCATATAAATAGCTGTAACTTTTGATAGAAGACTCAGACAAACATGTTTATGGCTTTATCTTATAGAACTCAAGGTCCCCGTGCTGGGAAAACAGGTTTTGCAGCTGTTTGAGCTAAGATTTTCAAGTTATACACATAATGAAAACCTATACTTTGTTTCGGTCGAGTTCCCCATTCAAATGCATGTAACAGTGAGAAACGCACTGTCTTGGCGAAAGAAAGCGTTTTTGTACAACTTCATATAAATAGCTGTAACTTTTGATAGAAGACTCAGACAAACATGTTTATGGCTTTATCTTATAGAACTCAAGGTCCCCGTGCTGGGAAAACAGGTTTTGCAGCTGTTTGAGCTAAGATTTCCAAGTTATACACATAATGAAAACCTATACTTTGTTTCGGTCGAGTTCCCCATTCAAATGCATGTAACAGTGAGAAACGCACTGTCTTGGCGAAAGAAAGCGTTTTTGTACAACTTCATATAAATAGCTGTAACTTTTGATAGAAGACTCAGACAAACATGTTTATGGCTTTATCTTATAGAACTCAAGGTCCCCGTGCTGGGAAAACAGGATTTGCAACTGTTGGAGCTAAGATTTTCAAGTTATACACATAATGAAAACCTATACTTTGTTTCGGTCGAGTTCCCCATTCAAATGCATGTAACAGTGAGAAACGCAGTCTTGGCGAAAGAAAGCGTTTTTGTACAACTTCATATGAATAGCTGTAACTTTTGATAGAAGACTCAGACAAACATGTTTATGGCTTTATCTTATAGAACTCAAGGTCCCCGTGCTGGGAAAACAGGATTTGCAGCTGTTGGAGCTAAGATCTTCAAGTTATACACATAATGAAAACCTATACTTTGTTTCGGTCGAGTTCCCCATTCAAATGCATGTAACAGTGAGAAACGCACTGTCTTGGCGAAAGAAAGCGTTTTTGTACAACTTCATATAAATAGCTGTAACTTTTGATAGAAGACTCAGACAAACATGTTTATGGCTTTATCTTATAGAACTCAAGGTCCCCGTGCTGGGAAAACAGGATTTGCAACTGTTGGAGCTAAGATTTTCAAGTTATACACATAATGAAAACCTATACTTTGTTTCGGTCGAGTTCCCCATTCAAATGCATGTAACAGTGAGAAACGCAGTCTTGGCGAAAGAAAGCGTTTTTGTACAACTTCATATGAATAGCTGTAACTTTTGATAGAAGACTCAGACAAACATGTTTATGGCTTTATCTTATAGAACTCAAGGTCCCCGTGCTGGGAAAACAGGATTTGCAGCTGTTGGAGCTAAGATCTTCAAGTTATACACATAATGAAAACCTATACTTTGTTTCGGTCGAGTTCCCCATTCAAATGCATGTAACAGTGAGAAACGCACTGTCTTGGCGAAAGAAAGCGTTTTTGTACAACTTCATATAAATAGCTGTAACTTTTGATAGAAGACTCAGACAAACATGTTTATGGCTTTATCTTATAGAACTCAAGGTCCCCGTGCTGGGAAAACAGGTTTTGCAGCCGTTTGAGCTAAGATTTCCAAGTTATACACATAATGAAAACCTATACTTTGTTTCGGTCGAGTTCCCCATTCAAATGCATGTAACAGTGAGAAACGTACTGTCTTGGCGAAAGAAAGCGTTTTTGTACAACTTCATATAAATAGCTGTAACTTTTGATAGAAGACTCAGACAAACATGTTTATGGCTTTATCTTATAGAACTCAAGGTCCCCGTGCTGGGAAAACAGGATTTGCAGCTGTTGGAGCTAAGATTTTCAAGTTATACACATAATGAAAACCTATACTTTGTTTCGGTCGAGTTCCCCATTCAAATGCATGTAACAGTGAGAAACGCACTGTCTTGGCGAAAGAAAGCGTTTTTGTACAACTTCATATAAATAGCTGTAACTTTTGATAGAAGACTCAGACAAACATGTTTATGGCTTTATCTTATAGAACTCAAGGTCCCCGTGCTGTGAAAACAGGATTTGCAGCTGTTTGAGCTAAGATTTTCAAGTTATACACATAATGAAAACCTATACTTTGTTTCGGTCGAGTTCCCCATTCAAATGCATGTAATCGTCAGAAACGCACTGTCTTGGCGAAATAAAGCGTTTTTGTACAACTTCATATAAATAGCTGTAACTTTTGATAGGAAACTCAGATATGCGTATTCATGGCTTTATCTTATAGAACTCAAGGTCCCCGTGCTGGGAAAACAGGTTTTGCAGCTGTTTGAGCTAAGATTTCCAAGTTATTCACATAATGAAAACCTATACTTTGTTTCGGTCGAGTTCCCCATTCAAATGCATGTAACAGTGAGAAACGCACTGTCTTGGCGAAAGAAAGCGTTTTTGTACAACTTCATATAAATAGCTGTAACTTTTGATAGAAGACTCAGACAAACATGTTTATGGCTTTATCTTATAGAACTCAAGGTCCCCGTGCTGGGAAAACAGGTTTTGCAGCTGTTTGAGCTAAGATTTCCAAGTTATACACATAATGAAAACCTATACTTTGTTTCGGTCGAGTTCCCCATTCAAATGCATGTAACAGTGAGAAACGCACTGTCTTGGCGAAAGAAAGCGTTTTTGTACAACTTCATATAAATAGCTGTAACTTTTGATAGAAGACTCAGACAAACATGTTTATGGCTTTATCTTATAGAACTCAAGGTCCCCGTGCTGGGAAAACAGGTTTTGCAGCTGTTTGAGCTAAGATTTCCAAGTTATACACATAATGAAAACCTATACTTTGTTTCGGTCGAGTTCCCCATTCAAATGCATGTAACAGTGAGAAACGCACTGTCTTGGCGAAAGAAAGCGTTTTTGTACAACTTCATATAAATAGCTGTAACTTTTGATAGAAGACTCAGACAAACATGTTTATGGCTTTATCTTATAGAACTCAAGGTCCCCGTGCTGGGAAAACAGGTTTTGCAGCTGTTTGAGCTAAGATTTCCAAGTTATACACATAATGAAAACCTATACTTTGTTTCGGTCGAGTTCCCCATTCAAATGCATGTAACAGTGAGAAACGCACTGTCTTGGCGAAAGAAAGCGTTTTTGTACAACTTCATATAAATAGCTGTAACTTTTGATAGAAGACTCAGACAAACATGTTTATGGCTTTATCTTATAGAACTCAAGGTCCCCGTGCTGGGAAAACAGGATTTGCAACTGTTGGAGCTAAGATTTTCAAGTTATACACATAATGAAAACCTATACTTTGTTTCGGTCGAGTTCCCCATTCAAATGCATGTAACAGTGAGAAACGCAGTCTTGGCGAAAGAAAGCGTTTTTGTACAACTTCATATGAATAGCTGTAACTTTTGATAGAAGACTCAGACAAACATGTTTATGGCTTTATCTTATAGAACTCAAGGTCCCCGTGCTGGGAAAACAGGATTTGCAGCTGTTGGAGCTAAGATCTTCAAGTTATACACATAATGAAAACCTATACTTTGTTTCGGTCGAGTTCCCCATTCAAATGCATGTAACAGTGAGAAACGTACTGTCTTGGCGAAAGAAAGCGTTTTTGTACAACTTCATATAAATAGCTGTAACTTTTGATAGAAGACTCAGACAAACATGTTTATGGCTTTATCTTATAGAACTCAAGGTCCCCGTGCTGGGAAAACAGGATTTGCAGCTGTTGGAGCTAAGATTTTCAAGTTATACACATAATGAAAACCTATACTTTGTTTCGGTCGAGTTCCCCATTCAAATGCATGTAACAGTGAGAAACGCACTGTCTTGGCGAAAGAAAGCGTTTTTGTACAACTTCATATAAATAGCTGTAACTTTTGATAGAAGACTCAGACAAACATGTTTATGGCTTTATCTTATAGAACTCAAGGTCCCCGTGCTGTGAAAACAGGATTTGCAGCTGTTTGAGCTAAGATTTTCAAGTTATACACATAATGAAAACCTATACTTTGTTTCGGTCGAGTTCCCCATTCAAATGCATGTAACAGTGAGAAACGCACTGTCTTGGCGAAAGAAAGCGTTTTTGTACAACTTCATATAAATAGCTGTAACTTTTGATAGAAGACTCAGACAAACATGTTTATGGCTTTATCTTATAGAACTCAAGGTCCCCGTGCTGGGAAAACAGGTTTTGCAGCTGTTTGAGCTAAGATTTCCAAGTTATACACATAATGAAAACCTATACTTTGTTTCGGTCGAGTTCCCCATTCAAATGCATGTAACAGTGAGAAACGCACTGTCTTGGCGAAAGAAAGCGTTTTTGTACAACTTCATATAAATAGCTGTAACTTTTGATAGAAGACTCAGACAAACATGTTTATGGCTTTATCTTATAGAACTCAAGGTCCCCGTGCTGTGAAAACAGGATTTGCAGCTGTTTGAGCTAAGATTTTCAAGTTATACACATAATGAAAACCTATACTTTGTTTCGGTCGAGTTCCCCATTCAAATGCATGTAACAGTGAGAAACGCACTGTCTTGGCGAAAGAAAGCGTTTTTGTACAACTTCATATAAATAGCTGTAACTTTTGATAGAAGACTCAGACAAACATGTTTATGGCTTTATCTTATAGAACTCAAGGTCCCCGTGCTGGGAAAACAGGTTTTGCAGCTGTTTGAGCTAAGATTTTCAAGTTATACACATAATGAAAACCTATACTTTGTTTCGGTCGAGTTCCCCATTCAAATGCATGTAACAGTGAGAAACGCACTGTCTTGGCGAAAGAAAGCGTTTTTGTACAACTTCATATAAATAGCTGTAACTTTTGATAGAAGACTCAGACAAACATGTTTATGGCTTTATCTTATAGAACTCAAGGTCCCCGTGCTGGGAAAACAGGATTTGCAGCTGTTGGAGCTAAGATTTTCAAGTTATACACATAATGAAAACCTATACTTTGTTTCGGTCGAGTTCCCCATTCAAATGCATGTAACAGTGAGAAACGCACTGTCTTGGCGAAAGAAAGCGTTTTTGTACAACTTCATATAAATAGCTGTAACTTTTGATAGAAGACTCAGACAAACATGTTTATGGCTTTATCTTATAGAACTCAAGGTCCCCGTGCTGGGAAAACAGGATTTGCAGCTGTTGGAGCTAAGATTTTCAAGTTATACACATAATGAAAACCTATACTTTGTTTCGGTCGAGTTCCCCATTCAAATGCATGTAACAGTGAGAAACGCACTGTCTTGGCGAAAGAAAGCGTTTTTGTACAACTTCATATAAATAGCTGTAACTTTTGATAGAAGACTCAGACAAACATGTTTATGGCTTTATCTTATAGAACTCAAGGTCCCCGTGCTGTGAAAACAGGATTTGCAGCTGTTTGAGCTAAGATTTTCAAGTTATACACATAATGAAAACCTATACTTTGTTTCGGTCGAGTTCCCCATTCAAATGCATGTAACAGTGAGAAACGCACTGTCTTGGCGAAAGAAAGCGTTTTTGTACAACTTCATATAAATAGCTGTAACTTTTGATAGAAGACTCAGACAAACATGTTTATGGCTTTATCTTATAGAACTCAAGGTCCCCGTGCTGGGAAAACAGGTTTTGCAGCTGTTTGAGCTAAGATTTCCAAGTTATACACATAATGAAAACCTATACTTTGTTTCGGTCGAGTTCCCCATTCAAATGCATGTAACAGTGAGAAACGCACTGTCTTGGCGAAAGAAAGCGTTTTTGTACAACTTCATATAAATAGCTGTAACTTTTGATAGAAGACTCAGACAAACATGTTTATGGCTTTATCTTATAGAACTCAAGGTCCCCGTGCTGTGAAAACAGGATTTGCAGCTGTTTGAGCTAAGATTTTCAAGTTATACACATAATGAAAACCTATACTTTGTTTCGGTCGAGTTCCCCATTCAAATGCATGTAACAGTGAGAAACGCACTGTCTTGGCGAAAGAAAGCGTTTTTGTACAACTTCATATAAATAGCTGTAACTTTTGATAGAAGACTCAGACAAACATGTTTATGGCTTTATCTTATAGAACTCAAGGTCCCCGTGCTGGGAAAACAGGTTTTGCAGCTGTTTGAGCTAAGATTTTCAAGTTATACACATAATGAAAACCTATACTTTGTTTCGGTCGAGTTCCCCATTCAAATGCATGTAACAGTGAGAAACGCACTGTCTTGGCGAAAGAAAGCGTTTTTGTACAACTTCATATAAATAGCTGTAACTTTTGATAGAAGACTCAGACAAACATGTTTATGGCTTTATCTTATAGAACTCAAGGTCCCCGTGCTGGGAAAACAGGTTTTGCAGCTGTTTGAGCTAAGATTTTCAAGTTATACACATAATGAAAACCTATACTTTGTTTCGGTCGAGTTCCCCATTCAAATGCATGTAACAGTGAGAAACGCACTGTCTTGGCGAAAGAAAGCGTTTTTGTACAACTTCATATAAATAGCTGTAACTTTTGATAGAAGACTCAGACAAACATGTTTATGGCTTTATCTTATAGAACTCAAGGTCCCCGTGCTGGGAAAACAGGTTTTGCAGCTGTTTGAGCTAAGATTTCCAAGTTATACACATAATGAAAACCTATACTTTGTTTCGGTCGAGTTCCCCATTCAAATGCATGTAACAGTGAGAAACGCACTGTCTTGGCGAAAGAAAGCGTTTTTGTACAACTTCATATAAATAGCTGTAACTTTTGATAGAAGACTCAGACAAACATGTTTATGGCTTTATCTTATAGAACTCAAGGTCCCCGTGCTGGGAAAACAGGTTTTGCAGCTGTTTGAGCTAAGATTTCCAAGTTATACACATAATGAAAACCTATACTTTGTTTCGGTCGAGTTCCCCATTCAAATGCATGTAACAGTGAGAAACGCACTGTCTTGGCGAAAGAAAGCGTTTTTGTACAACTTCATATAAATAGCTGTAACTTTTGATAGAAGACTCAGACAAACATGTTTATGGCTTTATCTTATAGAACTCAAGGTCCCCGTGCTGGGAAAACAGGATTTGCAACTGTTGGAGCTAAGATTTTCAAGTTATACACATAATGAAAACCTATACTTTGTTTCGGTCGAGTTCCCCATTCAAATGCATGTAACAGTGAGAAACGCACTGTCTTGGCGAAAGAAAGCGTTTTTGTACAACTTCATATAAATAGCTGTAACTTTTGATAGAAGACTCAGACAAACATGTTTATGGCTTTATCTTATAGAACTCAAGGTCCCCGTGCTGTGAAAACAGGATTTGCAGCTGTTTGAGCTAAGATTTTCAAGTTATACACATAATGAAAACCTATACTTTGTTTCGGTCGAGTTCCCCATTCAAATGCATGTAACAGTGAGAAACGCACTGTCTTGGCGAAAGAAAGCGTTTTTGTACAACTTCATATAAATAGCTGTAACTTTTGATAGAAGACTCAGACAAACATGTTTATGGCTTTATCTTATAGAACTCAAGGTCCCCGTGCTGGGAAAACAGGTTTTGCAGCTGTTTGAGCTAAGATTTCCAAGTTATACACATAATGAAAACCTATACTTTGTTTCGGTCGAGTTCCCCATTCAAATGCATGTAACAGTGAGAAACGCACTGTCTTGGCGAAAGAAAGCGTTTTTGTACAACTTCATATAAATAGCTGTAACTTTTGATAGAAGACTCAGACAAACATGTTTATGGCTTTATCTTATAGAACTCAAGGTCCCCGTGCTGGGAAAACAGGATTTGCAGCTGTTGGAGCTAAGATTTTCAAGTTATTCACATAATGAAAACCTATACTTTGTTTCGGTCGAGTTCCCCATTCAAATGCATGTAACAGTGAGAAACGCACTGTCTTGGCGAAAGAAAGCGTTTTTGTACAACTTCATATAAATAGCTGTAACTTTTGATAGAAGACTCAGACAAACATGTTTATGGCTTTATCTTATAGAACTCAAGGTCCCCGTGCTGGGAAAACAGGATTTGCAGCTGTTGGAGCTAAGATCTTCAAGTTATACACATAATGAAAACCTATACTTTGTTTCGGTCGAGTTCCCCATTCAAATGCATGTAACAGTGAGAAACGCACTGTCTTGGCGAAAGAAAGCGTTTTTGTACAACTTCATATAAATAGCTGTAACTTTTGATAGAAGACTCAGACAAACATGTTTATGGCTTTATCTTATAGAACTCAAGGTCCCCGTGCTGTGAAAACAGGATTTGCAGCTGTTTGAGCTAAGATTTTCAAGTTATACACATAATGAAAACCTATACTTTGTTTCGGTCGAGTTCCCCATTCAAATGCATGTAACAGTGAGAAACGCACTGTCTTGGCGAAAGAAAGCGTTTTTGTACAACTTCATATAAATAGCTGTAACTTTTGATAGAAGACTCAGACAAACATGTTTATGGCTTTATCTTATAGAACTCAAGGTCCCCGTGCTGGGCAAACAGGTTTTGCAGCTGTTTGAGCTAAGATTTCCAAGTTATACACATAATGAAAACCTATACTTTGTTTCGGTCGAGTTCCCCATTCAAATGCATGTAACAGTGAGAAACGCACTGTCTTGGCGAAAGAAAGCGTTTTTGTACAACTTCATATAAATAGCTGTAACTTTTGATAGAAGACTCAGACAAACATGTTTATGGCTTTATCTTATAGAACTCAAGGTCCCCGTGCTGGGCAAACAGGTTTTGCAGCTGTTTGAGCTAAGATTTCCAAGTTATACACATAATGAAAACCTATACTTTGTTTCGGTCGAGTTCCCCATTCAAATGCATGTAACAGTGAGAAACGCACTGTCTTGGCGAAAGAAAGCGTTTTTGTACAACTTCATATAAATAGCTGTAACTTTTGATAGAAGACTCAGACAAACATGTTTATGGCTTTATCTTATAGAACTCAAGGTCCCCGTGCTGGGAAAACAGGATTTGCAACTGTTGGAGCTAAGATTTTCAAGTTATACACATAATGAAAACCTATACTTTGTTTCGGTCGAGTTCCCCATTCAAATGCATGTAACAGTGAGAAACGCAGTCTTGGCGAAAGAAAGCGTTTTTGTACAACTTCATATGAATAGCTGTAACTTTTGATAGAAGACTCAGACAAACATGTTTATGGCTTTATCTTATAGAACTCAAGGTCCCCGTGCTGGGAAAACAGGATTTGCAGCTGTTGGAGCTAAGATCTTCAAGTTATACACATAATGAAAACCTATACTTTGTTTCGGTCGAGTTCCCCATTCAAATGCATGTAACAGTGAGAAACGCACTGTCTTGGCGAAAGAAAGCGTTTTTGTACAACTTCATATAAATAGCTGTAACTTTTGATAGAAGACTCAGACAAACATGTTTATGGCTTTATCTTATAGAACTCAAGGTCCCCGTGCTGGGAAAACAGGTTTTGCAGCCGTTTGAGCTAAGATTTCCAAGTTATACACATAATGAAAACCTATACTTTGTTTCGGTCGAGTTCCCCATTCAAATGCATGTAACAGTGAGAAACGTACTGTCTTGGCGAAAGAAAGCGTTTTTGTACAACTTCATATAAATAGCTGTAACTTTTGATAGAAGACTCAGACAAACATGTTTATGGCTTTATCTTATAGAACTCAAGGTCCCCGTGCTGGGAAAACAGGATTTGCAGCTGTTGGAGCTAAGATTTTCAAGTTATACACATAATGAAAACCTATACTTTGTTTCGGTCGAGTTCCCCATTCAAATGCATGTAACAGTGAGAAACGCACTGTCTTGGCGAAAGAAAGCGTTTTTGTACAACTTCATATAAATAGCTGTAACTTTTGATAGAAGACTCAGACAAACATGTTTATGGCTTTATCTTATAGAACTCAAGGTCCCCGTGCTGTGAAAACAGGATTTGCAGCTGTTTGAGCTAAGATTTTCAAGTTATACACATAATGAAAACCTATACTTTGTTTCGGTCGAGTTCCCCATTCAAATGCATGTAACAGTGAGAAACGCACTGTCTTGGCGAAAGAAAGCGTTTTTGTACAACTTCATATAAATAGCTGTAACTTTTGATAGAAGACTCAGACAAACATGTTTATGGCTTTATCTTATAGAACTCAAGGTCCCCGTGCTGGGAAAACAGGTTTTGCAGCTGTTTGAGCTAAGATTTCCAAGTTATACACATAATGAAAACCTATACTTTGTTTCGGTCGAGTTCCCCATTCAAATGCATGTAACAGTGAGAAACGCATTGTCTTGGCGAAAGAAAGCGTTTTTGTACAACTTCATATAAATAGCTGTAACTTTTGATAGAAGACTCAGACAAACATGTTTATGGCTTTATCTTATAGAACTCAAGGTCCCCGTGCTGTGAAAACAGGATTTGCAGCTGTTTGAGCTAAGATTTTCAAGTTATACACATAATGAAAACCTATACTTTGTTTCGGTCGAGTTCCCCATTCAAATGCATGTAACAGTGAGAAACGCACTGTCTTGGCGAAAGAAAGCGTTTTTGTACAACTTCATATAAATAGCTGTAACTTTTGATAGAAGACTCAGACAAACATGTTTATGGCTTTATCTTATAGAACTCAAGGTCCCCGTGCTGGGAAAACAGGTTTTGCAGCTGTTTGAGCTAAGATTTCCAAGTTATACACATAATGAAAACCTATACTTTGTTTTGGTCGAGTTCCCCATTCAAATGCATGTAACAGTGAGAAACGCACTGTCTTGGCGAAAGAAAGCGTTTTTGTACAACTTCATATAAATAGCTGTAACTTTTGATAGAAGACTCAGACAAACATGTTTATGGCTTTATCTTATAGAACTCAAGGTCCCCGTGCTGGGAAAACAGGATTTGCAGCTGTTGGAGCTAAGATCTTCAAGTTATACACATAATGAAAACCTATACTTTGTTTCGGTCGAGTTCCCCATTCAAATGCATGTAACAGTGAGAAACGCACTGTCTTGGCGAAAGAAAGCGTTTTTGTACAACTTCATATAAATAGCTGTAACTTTTGATAGAAGACTCAGACAAACATGTTTATGGCTTTATCTTATAGAACTCAAGGTCCCCGTGCTGGGAAAACAGGTTTTGCAGCTGTTTGAGCTAAGATTTTCAAGTTATACACATAATGAAAACCTATACTTTGTTTCGGTCGAGTTCCCCATTCAAATGCATGTAACAGTGAGAAACGCACTGTCTTGGCGAAAGAAAGCGTTTTTGTACAACTTCATATAAATAGCTGTAACTTTTGATAGAAGACTCAGACAAACATGTTTATGGCTTTATCTTATAGAACTCAAGGTCCCCGTGCTGGGAAAACAGGTTTTGCAGCTGTTTGAGCTAAGATTTCCAAGTTATACACATAATGAAAACCTATACTTTGTTTCGGTCGAGTTCCCCATTCAAATGCATGTAACAGTGAGAAACGCACTGTCTTGGCGAAAGAAAGCGTTTTTGTACAACTTCATATAAATAGCTGTAACTTTTGATAGAAGACTCAGACAAACATGTTTATGGCTTTATCTTATAGAACTCAAGGTCCCCGTGCTGGGAAAACAGGTTTTGCAGCTGTTTGAGCTAAGATTTCCAAGTTATACACATAATGAAAACCTATACTTTGTTTCGGTCGAGTTCCCCATTCAAATGCATGTAACAGTGAGAAACGCACTGTCTTGGCGAAAGAAAGCGTTTTTGTACAACTTCATATAAATAGCTGTAACTTTTGATAGAAGACTCAGACAAACATGTTTATGGCTTTATCTTATAGAACTCAAGGTCCCCGTGCTGGGAAAACAGGATTTGCAACTGTTGGAGCTAAGATTTTCAAGTTATACACATAATGAAAACCTATACTTTGTTTCGGTCGAGTTCCCCATTCAAATGCATGTAACAGTGAGAAACGCAGTCTTGGCGAAAGAAAGCGTTTTTGTACAACTTCATATGAATAGCTGTAACTTTTGATAGAAGACTCAGACAAACATGTTTATGGCTTTATCTTATAGAACTCAAGGTCCCCGTGCTGGGAAAACAGGATTTGCAGCTGTTGGAGCTAAGATCTTCAAGTTATACACATAATGAAAACCTATACTTTGTTTCGGTCGAGTTCCCCATTCAAATGCATGTAACAGTGAGAAACGCACTGTCTTGGCGAAAGAAAGCGTTTTTGTACAACTTCATATAAATAGCTGTAACTTTTGATAGAAGACTCAGACAAACATGTTTATGGCTTTATCTTATAGAACTCAAGGTCCCCGTGCTGGGAAAACAGGTTTTGCAGCCGTTTGAGCTAAGATTTCCAAGTTATACACATAATGAAAACCTATACTTTGTTTCGGTCGAGTTCCCCATTCAAATGCATGTAACAGTGAGAAACGTACTGTCTTGGCGAAAGAAAGCGTTTTTGTACAACTTCATATAAATAGCTGTAACTTTTGATAGAAGACTCAGACAAACATGTTTATGGCTTTATCTTATAGAACTCAAGGTCCCCGTGCTGGGAAAACAGGATTTGCAGCTGTTGGAGCTAAGATTTTCAAGTTATACACATAATGAAAACCTATACTTTGTTTCGGTCGAGTTCCCCATTCAAATGCATGTAACAGTGAGAAACGCACTGTCTTGGCGAAAGAAAGCGTTTTTGTACAACTTCATATAAATAGCTGTAACTTTTGATAGAAGACTCAGACAAACATGTTTATGGCTTTATCTTATAGAACTCAAGGTCCCCGTGCTGTGAAAACAGGATTTGCAGCTGTTTGAGCTAAGATTTTCAAGTTATACACATAATGAAAACCTATACTTTGTTTCGGTCGAGTTCCCCATTCAAATGCATGTAACAGTGAGAAACGCACTGTCTTGGCGAAAGAAAGCGTTTTTGTACAACTTCATATAAATAGCTGTAACTTTTGATAGAAGACTCAGACAAACATGTTTATGGCTTTATCTTATAGAACTCAAGGTCCCCGTGCTGGGAAAACAGGTTTTGCAGCTGTTTGAGCTAAGATTTCCAAGTTATACACATAATGAAAACCTATACTTTGTTTCGGTCGAGTTCCCCATTCAAATGCATGTAACAGTGAGAAACGCATTGTCTTGGCGAAAGAAAGCGTTTTTGTACAACTTCATATAAATAGCTGTAACTTTTGATAGAAGACTCAGACAAACATGTTTATGGCTTTATCTTATAGAACTCAAGGTCCCCGTGCTGTGAAAACAGGATTTGCAGCTGTTTGAGCTAAGATTTTCAAGTTATACACATAATGAAAACCTATACTTTGTTTCGGTCGAGTTCCCCATTCAAATGCATGTAACAGTGAGAAACGCACTGTCTTGGCGAAAGAAAGCGTTTTTGTACAACTTCATATAAATAGCTGTAACTTTTGATAGAAGACTCAGACAAACATGTTTATGGCTTTATCTTATAGAACTCAAGGTCCCCGTGCTGGGAAAACAGGTTTTGCAGCTGTTTGAGCTAAGATTTCCAAGTTATACACATAATGAAAACCTATACTTTGTTTTGGTCGAGTTCCCCATTCAAATGCATGTAACAGTGAGAAACGCACTGTCTTGGCGAAAGAAAGCGTTTTTGTACAACTTCATATAAATAGCTGTAACTTTTGATAGAAGACTCAGACAAACATGTTTATGGCTTTATCTTATAGAACTCAAGGTCCCCGTGCTGGGAAAACAGGATTTGCAGCTGTTGGAGCTAAGATCTTCAAGTTATACACATAATGAAAACCTATACTTTGTTTCGGTCGAGTTCCCCATTCAAATGCATGTAACAGTGAGAAACGCACTGTCTTGGCGAAAGAAAGCGTTTTTGTACAACTTCATATAAATAGCTGTAACTTTTGATAGAAGACTCAGACAAACATGTTTATGGCTTTATCTTATAGAACTCAAGGTCCCCGTGCTGGGAAAACAGGTTTTGCAGCTGTTTGAGCTAAGATTTTCAAGTTATACACATAATGAAAACCTATACTTTGTTTCGGTCGAGTTCCCCATTCAAATGCATGTAACAGTGAGAAACGCACTGTCTTGGCGAAAGAAAGCGTTTTTGTACAACTTCATATAAATAGCTGTAACTTTTGATAGAAGACTCAGACAAACATGTTTATGGCTTTATCTTATAGAACTCAAGGTCCCCGTGCTGGGAAAACAGGTTTTGCAGCTGTTTGAGCTAAGATTTCCAAGTTATACACATAATGAAAACCTATACTTTGTTTCGGTCGAGTTCCCCATTCAAATGCATGTAACAGTGAGAAACGCACTGTCTTGGCGAAAGAAAGCGTTTTTGTACAACTTCATATAAATAGCTGTAACTTTTGATAGAAGACTCAGACAAACATGTTTATGGCTTTATCTTATAGAACTCAAGGTCCCCGTGCTGGGAAAACAGGTTTTGCAGCTGTTTGAGCTAAGATTTCCAAGTTATACACATAATGAAAACCTATACTTTGTTTCGGTCGAGTTCCCCATTCAAATGCATGTAACAGTGAGAAACGCACTGTCTTGGCGAAAGAAAGCGTTTTTGTACAACTTCATATAAATAGCTGTAACTTTTGATAGAAGACTCAGACAAACATGTTTATGGCTTTATCTTATAGAACTCAAGGTCCCCGTGCTGGGAAAACAGGATTTGCAACTGTTGGAGCTAAGATTTTCAAGTTATACACATAATGAAAACCTATACTTTGTTTCGGTCGAGTTCCCCATTCAAATGCATGTAACAGTGAGAAACGCAGTCTTGGCGAAAGAAAGCGTTTTTGTACAACTTCATATGAATAGCTGTAACTTTTGATAGAAGACTCAGACAAACATGTTTATGGCTTTATCTTATAGAACTCAAGGTCCCCGTGCTGGGAAAACAGGATTTGCAGCTGTTGGAGCTAAGATCTTCAAGTTATACACATAATGAAAACCTATACTTTGTTTCGGTCGAGTTCCCCATTCAAATGCATGTAACAGTGAGAAACGCACTGTCTTGGCGAAAGAAAGCGTTTTTGTACAACTTCATATAAATAGCTGTAACTTTTGATAGAAGACTCAGACAAACATGTTTATGGCTTTATCTTATAGAACTCAAGGTCCCCGTGCTGGGAAAACAGGTTTTGCAGCCGTTTGAGCTAAGATTTCCAAGTTATACACATAATGAAAACCTATACTTTGTTTCGGTCGAGTTCCCCATTCAAATGCATGTAACAGTGAGAAACGTACTGTCTTGGCGAAAGAAAGCGTTTTTGTACAACTTCATATAAATAGCTGTAACTTTTGATAGAAGACTCAGACAAACATGTTTATGGCTTTATCTTATAGAACTCAAGGTCCCCGTGCTGGGAAAACAGGATTTGCAGCTGTTGGAGCTAAGATTTTCAAGTTATACACATAATGAAAACCTATACTTTGTTTCGGTCGAGTTCCCCATTCAAATGCATGTAACAGTGAGAAACGCACTGTCTTGGCGAAAGAAAGCGTTTTTGTACAACTTCATATAAATAGCTGTAACTTTTGATAGAAGACTCAGACAAACATGTTTATGGCTTTATCTTATAGAACTCAAGGTCCCCGTGCTGTGAAAACAGGATTTGCAGCTGTTTGAGCTAAGATTTTCAAGTTATACACATAATGAAAACCTATACTTTGTTTCGGTCGAGTTCCCCATTCAAATGCATGTAACAGTGAGAAACGCACTGTCTTGGCGAAAGAAAGCGTTTTTGTACAACTTCATATAAATAGCTGTAACTTTTGATAGAAGACTCAGACAAACATGTTTATGGCTTTATCTTATAGAACTCAAGGTCCCCGTGCTGGGAAAACAGGTTTTGCAGCTGTTTGAGCTAAGATTTTCAAGTTATACACATAATGAAAACCTATACTTTGTTTCGGTCGAGTTCCCCATTCAAATGCATGTAACAGTGAGAAACGCACTGTCTTGGCGAAAGAAAGCGTTTTTGTACAACTTCATATAAATAGCTGTAACTTTTGATAGAAGACTCAGACAAACATGTTTATGGCTTTATCTTATAGAACTCAAGGTCCCCGTGCTGGGAAAACAGGTTTTGCAGCTGTTTGAGCTAAGATTTCCAAGTTATACACATAATGAAAACCTATACTTTGTTTCGGTCGAGTTCCCCATTCAAATGCATGTAACAGTGAGAAACGCACTGTCTTGGCGAAAGAAAGCGTTTTTGTACAACTTCATATAAATAGCTGTAACTTTTGATAGAAGACTCAGACAAACATGTTTATGGCTTTATCTTATAGAACTCAAGGTCCCCGTGCTGGGAAAACAGGTTTTGCAGCTGTTTGAGCTAAGATTTCCAAGTTATACACATAATGAAAACCTATACTTTGTTTCGGTCGAGTTCCCCATTCAAATGCATGTAACAGTGAGAAACGCACTGTCTTGGCGAAAGAAAGCGTTTTTGTACAACTTCATATAAATAGCTGTAACTTTTGATAGAAGACTCAGACAAACATGTTTATGGCTTTATCTTATAGAACTCAAGGTCCCCGTGCTGGGAAAACAGGTTTTGCAGCTGTTTGAGCTAAGATTTCCAAGTTATACACATAATGAAAACCTATACTTTGTTTCGGTCGAGTTCCCCATTCAAATGCATGTAACAGTGAGAAACGCACTGTCTTGGCGAAAGAAAGCGTTTTTGTACAACTTCATATAAATAGCTGTAACTTTTGATAGAAGACTCAGACAAACATGTTTATGGCTTTATCTTATAGAACTCAAGGTCCCCGTGCTGGGAAAACAGGTTTTGCAGCTGTTTGAGCTAAGATTTCCAAGTTATACACATAATGAAAACCTATACTTTGTTTCGGTCGAGTTCCCCATTCAAATGCATGTAACAGTGAGAAACGCACTGTCTTGGCGAAAGAAAGCGTTTTTGTACAACTTCATATAAATAGCTGTAACTTTTGATAGAAGACTCAGACAAACATGTTTATGGCTTTATCTTATAGAACTCAAGGTCCCCGTGCTGGGCAAACAGGTTTTGCAGCTGTTTGAGCTAAGATTTCCAAGTTATACACATAATGAAAACCTATACTTTGTTTCGGTCGAGTTCCCCATTCAAATGCATGTAACAGTGAGAAACGCACTGTCTTGGCGAAAGAAAGCGTTTTTGTACAACTTCATATAAATAGCTGTAACTTTTGATAGAAGACTCAGACAAACATGTTTATGGCTTTATCTTATAGAACTCAAGGTCCCCGTGCTGGGAAAACAGGATTTGCAACTGTTGGAGCTAAGATTTTCAAGTTATACACATAATGAAAACCTATACTTTGTTTCGGTCGAGTTCCCCATTCAAATGCATGTAACAGTGAGAAACGCAGTCTTGGCGAAAGAAAGCGTTTTTGTACAACTTCATATGAATAGCTGTAACTTTTGATAGAAGACTCAGACAAACATGTTTATGGCTTTATCTTATAGAACTCAAGGTCCCCGTGCTGGGAAAACAGGATTTGCAGCTGTTGGAGCTAAGATCTTCAAGTTATACACATAATGCAAACCTATACTTTGTTTCGGTCGAGTTCCCCATTCAAATGCATGTAACAGTGAGAAACGCACTGTCTTGGCGAAAGAAAGCGTTTTTGTACAACTTCATATAAATAGCTGTAACTTTTGATAGAAGACTCAGACAAACATGTTTATGGCTTTATCTTATAGAACTCAAGGTCCCCGTGCTGGGAAAACAGGTTTTGCAGCTGTTTGAGCTAAGATTTCCAAGTTATACACATAATGAAAACCTATACTTTGTTTCGGTCGAGTTCCCCATTCAAATGCATGTAACAGTGAGAAACGCATTGTCTTGGCGAAAGAAAGCGTTTTTGTACAACTTCATATAAATAGCTGTAACTTTTGATAGAAGACTCAGACAAACATGTTTATGGCTTTATCTTATAGAACTCAAGGTCCCCGTGCTGTGAAAACAGGATTTGCAGCTGTTTGAGCTAAGATTTTCAAGTTATACACATAATGAAAACCTATACTTTGTTTCGGTCGAGTTCCCCATTCAAATGCATGTAACAGTGAGAAACGCACTGTCTTGGCGAAAGAAAGCGTTTTTGTACAACTTCATATAAATAGCTGTAACTTTTGATAGAAGACTCAGACAAACATGTTTATGGCTTTATCTTATAGAACTCAAGGTCCCCGTGCTGGGAAAACAGGTTTTGCAGCTGTTTGAGCTAAGATTTTCAAGTTATACACATAATGAAAACCTATACTTTGTTTCGGTCGAGTTCCCCATTCAAATGCATGTAACAGTGAGAAACGCACTGTCTTGGCGAAAGAAAGCGTTTTTGTACAACTTCATATAAATAGCTGTAACTTTTGATAGAAGACTCAGACAAACATGTTTATGGCTTTATCTTATAGAACTCAAGGTCCCCGTGCTGGGAAAACAGGATTTGCAGCTGTTGGAGCTAAGATTTCCAAGTTATACACATAATGAAAACCTATACTTTGTTTTGGTCGAGTTCCCCATTCAAATGCATGTAACAGTGAGAAACGCACTGTCTTGGCGAAAGAAAGCGTTTTTGTACAACTTCATATAAATAGCTGTAACTTTTGATAGAAGACTCAGACAAACATGTTTATGGCTTTATCTTATAGAACTCAAGGTCCCCGTGCTGGGAAAACAGGATTTGCAGCTGTTGGAGCTAAGATCTTCAAGTTATACACATAATGAAAACCTATACTTTGTTTCGGTCGAGTTCCCCATTCAAATGCATGTAACAGTGAGAAACGCACTGTCTTGGCGAAAGAAAGCGTTTTTGTACAACTTCATATAAATAGCTGTAACTTTTGATAGAAGACTCAGACAAACATGTTTATGGCTTTATCTTATAGAACTCAAGGTCCCCGTGCTGTGAAAACAGGATTTGCAGCTGTTTGAGCTAAGATTTTCAAGTTATACACATAATGAAAACCTATACTTTGTTTCGGTCGAGTTCCCCATTCAAATGCATGTAACAGTGAGAAACGCACTGTCTTGGCGAAAGAAAGCGTTTTTGTACAACTTCATATAAATAGCTGTAACTTTTGATAGAAGACTCAGACAAACATGTTTATGGCTTTATCTTATAGAACTCAAGGTCCCCGTGCTGGGAAAACAGGATTTGCAGCTGTTGGAGCTAAGATCTTCAAGTTATACACATAATGAAAACCTATACTTTGTTTCGGTCGAGTTCCCCATTCAAATGCATGTAACAGTGAGAAACGCACTGTCTTGGCGAAAGAAAGCGTTTTTGTACAACTTCATATAAATAGCTGTAACCTTTGATAGAAGACTCAGACAAACATGTTTATGGCTTTATCTTATAGAACTCAAGGTCCCCGTGCTGGGAAAACAGGATTTGCAACTGTTGGAGCTAAGATTTTCAAGTTATACACATAATGAAAACCTATACTTTGTTTCGGTCGAGTTCCCCATTCAAATGCATGTAACAGTGAGAAACGCAGTCTTGGCGAAAGAAAGCGTTTTTGTACAACTTCATATGAATAGCTGTAACTTTTGATAGAAGACTCAGACAAACATGTTTATGGCTTTATCTTATAGAACTCAAGGTCCCCGTGCTGGGAAAACAGGATTTGCAGCTGTTGGAGCTAAGATCTTCAAGTTATACACATAATGAAAACCTATACTTTCTTTCGGTCGAGTTCCCCATTCAAATGCATGTAACAGTGAGAAACGCACTGTCTTGGCGAAAGAAAGCGTTTTTGTACAACTTCATATAAATAGCTGTAACTTTTGATAGAAGACTCAGACAAACATGTTTATGGCTTTATCTTATAGAACTCAAGGTCCCCGTGCTGGGAAAACAGGTTTTGCAGCCGTTTGAGCTAAGATTTCCAAGTTATACACATAATGAAAACCTATACTTTGTTTCGGTCGAGTTCCCCATTCAAATGCATGTAACAGTGAGAAACGTACTGTCTTGGCGAAAGAAAGCGTTTTTGTACAACTTCATATAAATAGCTGTAACTTTTGATAGAAGACTCAGACAAACATGTTTATGGCTTTATCTTATAGAACTCAAGGTCCCCGTGCTGGGAAAACAGGATTTGCAGCTGTTGGAGCTAAGATTTTCAAGTTATACACATAATGAAAACCTATACTTTGTTTCGGTCGAGTTCCCCATTCAAATGCATGTAACAGTGAGAAACGCACTGTCTTGGCGAAAGAAAGCGTTTTTGTACAACTTCATATAAATAGCTGTAACTTTTGATAGAAGACTCAGACAAACATGTTTATGGCTTTATCTTATAGAACTCAAGGTCCCCGTGCTGGGAAAACAGGTTTTGCAGCTGTTTGAGCTAAGATTTCCAAGTTATACACATAATGAAAACCTATACTTTGTTTCGGTCGAGTTCCCCATTCAAATGCATGTAACAGTGAGAAACGCACTGTCTTGGCGAAAGAAAGCGTTTTTGTACAACTTCATATAAATTAGCTGTAACTTTTGATAGAAGACTCAGACAAACATGTTTATGGCTTTATCTTATAGAACTCAAGGTCCCCGTGCTGGGAAAACAGGTTTTGCAGCCGTTTGAGCTAAGATTTCCAAGTTATACACATAATGAAAACCTATACTTTGTTTCGGTCGAGTTCCCCATTCAAATGCATGTAACAGTGAGAAACGTACTGTCTTGGCGAAAGAAAGCGTTTTTGTACAACTTCATATAAATAGCTGTAACTTTTGATAGAAGACTCAGACAAACATGTTTATGGCTTTATCTTATAGAACTCAAGGTCCCCGTGCTGGGAAAACAGGATTTGCAGCTGTTGGAGCTAAGATCTTCAAGTTATACACATAATGAAAACCTATACTTTCTATCGGTCGAGTTCCCCATTCAAATGCATGTAACAGTGAGAAACGCACTGTCTTGGCGAAAGAAAGCGTTTTTGTACAACTTCATATAAATAGCTGTAACTTTTGATAGAAGACTCAGACAAACATGTTTATGGCTTTATCTTATAGAACTCAAGGTCCCCGTGCTGTGAAAACAGGATTTGCAGCTGTTTGAGCTAAGATTTTCAAGTTATACACATAATGAAAACCTATACTTTGTTTCGGTCGAGTTCCCCATTCAAATGCATGTAACAGTGAGAAACGCACTGTCTTGGCGAAAGAAAGCGTTTTTGTACAACTTCATATAAATAGCTGTAACTTTTGATAGAAGACTCAGACAAACATGTTTATGGCTTTATCTTATAGAACTCAAGGTCCCCGTGCTGGGAAAACAGGTTTTGCAGCTGTTTGAGCTAAGATTTTCAAGTTATACACATAATGAAAACCTATACTTTGTTTCGGTCGAGTTCCCCATTCAAATGCATGTAACAGTGAGAAACGCACTGTCTTGGCGAAAGAAAGCGTTTTTGTACAACTTCATATGAATAGCTGTAACTTTTGATAGAAGACTCAGACAAACATGTTTATGGCTTTATCTTATAGAACTCAAGGTCCCCGTGCTGGGAAAACAGGATTTGCAGCTGTTGGAGCTAAGATTTTCAAGTTATTCACATAATGAAAACCTATACTTTGTTTCGGTCGAGTTCCCCATTCAAATGCATGTAACAGTGAGAAACGCACTGTCTTGGCGAAAGAAAGCGTTTTTGTACAACTTCATATAAATAGCTGTAACTTTTGATAGAAGACTCAGACAAACATGTTTATGGCTTTATCTTATAGAACTCAAGGTCCCGGTGCTGGGAAAACAGGTTTTGCAGCTGTTTGAGCTAAGATTTCCAAGTTATACACATAATGAAAACCTATACTTTGTTTCGGTCGAGTTCCCCATTCAAATGCATGTAACAGTGAGAAACGCACTGTCTTGGCGAAAGAAAGCGTTTTTGTACAACTTCATATAAATAGCTGTAACTTTTGATAGAAGACTCAGACAAACATGTTTATGGCTTTATCTTATAGAACTCAAGGTCCCCGTGCTGGGAAAACAGGTTTTGCAGCTGTTTGAGCTAAGATTTCCAAGTTATACACATAATGAAAACCTATACTTTGTTTCGGTCGAGTTCCCCATTCAAATGCATGTAACAGTGAGAAACGCACTGTCTTGGCGAAAGAAAGCGTTTTTGTACAACTTCATATAAATAGCTGTAACTTTTGATAGAAGACTCAGACAAACATGTTTATGGCTTTATCTTATAGAACTCAAGGTCCCCGTGCTGGGAAAACAGGATTTGCAGCTGTTGGAGCTAAGATCTTCAAGTTATACACATAATGAAAACCTATACTTTCTATCGGTCGAGTTCCCCATTCAAATGCATGTAACAGTGAGAAACGCACTGTCTTGGCGAAAGAAAGCGTTTTTGTACAACTTCATATAAATAGCTGTAACTTTTGATAGAAGACTCAGACAAACATGTTTATGGCTTTATCTTATAGAACTCAAGGTCCCCGTGCTGGGAAAACAGGTTTTGCAGCCGTTTGAGCTAAGATTTCCAAGTTATACACATAATGAAAACCTATACTTTGTTTCGGTCGAGTTCCCCATTCAAATGCATGTAACAGTGAGAAACGTACTGTCTTGGCGAAAGAAAGCGTTTTTGTACAACTTCATATAAATAGCTGTAACTTTTGATAGAAGACTCAGACAAACATGTTTATGGCTTTATCTTATAGAACTCAAGGTCCCCGTGCTGGGAAAACAGGTTTTGCAGCTGTTTGAGCTAAGATTTCCAAGTTATACACATAATGAAAACCTATACTTTGTTTCGGTCGAGTTCCCCATTCAAATGCATGTAACAGTGAGAAACGCAGTCTTGGCGAAAGAAAGCGTTTTTGTACAACTTCATATGAATAGCTGTAACTTTTGATAGAAGACTCAGACAAACATGTTTATGGCTTTATCTTATAGAACTCAAGGTCCCCGTGCTGGGAAAACAGGATTTGCAGCTGTTGGAGCTAAGATCTTCAAGTTATACACATAATGAAAACCTATACTTTGTTTCGGTCGAGTTCCCCATTCAAATGCATGTAACAGTGAGAAACGCACTGTCTTGGCGAAAGAAAGCGTTTTTGTACAACTTCATATAAATAGCTGTAACTTTTGATAGAAGACTCAGACAAACATGTTTATGGCTTTATCTTATAGAACTCAAGGTCCCCGTGCTGGAAAAACAGGATTTGCAGCTGTTGGAGCTAAGATTTTCAAGTTATACACATAATGAAAACCTATACTTTGTTTCGGTCGAGTTCCCCATTCAAATGCATGTAACAGTGAGAAACGCACTGTCTTGGCGAAAGAAAGCGTTTTTGTACAACTTCATATAAATAGCTGTAACTTTTGATAGAAGACTCAGACAAACATGTTTATGGCTTTATCTTATAGAACTCAAGGTCCCCGTGCTGGGAAAACAGGTTTTGCAGCTGTTTGAGCTAAGATTTCCAAGTTATACACATAATGAAAACCTATACTTTGTTTCGGTCGAGTTCCCCATTCAAATGCATGTAACAGTGAGAAACGCACTGTCTTGGCGAAAGAAAGCGTTTTTGTACAACTTCATATAAATAGCTGTAACTTTTGATAGGAAACTCAGATATGCGTATTCATGGCTTTATCTTATAGAACTCAAGGTCCCCGTGCTGGGAAAACAGGTTTTGCAGCTGTTTGAGCTAAGATTTCCAAGTTATACACATAATGAAAACCTATACTTTGTTTCGGTCGAGTTCCCCATTCAAATGCATGTAACAGTGAGAAACGCACTGTCTTGGCGAAAGAAAGCGTTTTTGTACAACTTCATATAAATAGCTGTAACTTTTGATAGAAGCGTCAGACAAACATGTTTATGGCTTTATCTTATAGAACTCAAGGTCCCCGTGCTGGGAAAACAGGTTTTGCAGCTGTTTGAGCTAAGATTTCCAAGTTATACACATAATGAAAACCTATACTTTGTTTCGGTCGAGTTCCCCATTCAAATGCATGTAACAGTGAGAAACGCACTGTCTTGGCGAAAGAAAGCGTTTTTGTACAACTTCATATAAATAGCTGTAACTTTTGATAGAAGACTCAGACAAACATGTTTATGGCTTTATCTTATAGAACTCAAGGTCCCCGTGCTGGGAAAACAGGATTTGCAGCTGTTGGAGCTAAGATTTCCAAGTTATACACATAATGAAAACCTATACTTTGTTTCGGTCGAGTTCCCCATTCAAATGCATGTAACAGTGAGAAACGCACTGTCTTGGCGAAAGAAAGCGTTTTTGTACAACTTCATATAAATAGCTGTAACTTTTGATAGAAGACTCAGACAAACATGTTTATGGCTTTATCTTATAGAACTCAAGGTCCCCGTGCTGGGAAAACAGGTTTTGCAGCTGTTTGAGCTAAGATTTCCAAGTTATACACATAATGAAAACCTATACTTTGTTTCGGTCGAGTTCCCCATTCAAATGCATGTAACAGTGAGAAACGCACTGTCTTGGCGAAAGAAAGCGTTTTTGTACAACTTCATATAAATAGCTGTAACTTTTGATAGAAGACTCAGACAAACATGTTTATGGCTTTATCTTATAGAACTCAAGGTCCCCGTGCTGGGAAAACAGGTTTTGCAGCTGTTTGAGCTAAGATTTCCAAGTTATACACATAATGAAAACCTATACTTTGTTTCGGTCGAGTTCCCCATTCAAATGCATGTAACAGTGAGAAACGCACTGTCTTGGCGAAAGAAAGCGTTTTTGTACAACTTCATATAAATAGCTGTAACTTTTGATAGAAGACTCAGACAAACATGTTTATGGCTTTATCTTATAGAACTCAAGGTCCCCGTGCTGGAAAAACAGGATTTGCAGCTGTTGGAGCTAAGATTTTCAAGTTATACACATAATGAAAACCTATACTTTGTTTCGGTCGAGTTCCCCATTCAAATGCATGTAACAGTGAGAAACGCACTGTCTTGGCGAAAGAAAGCGTTTTTGTACAACTTCATATAAATAGCTGTAACTTTTGATAGAAGACTCAGACAAACATGTTTATGGCTTTATCTTATAGAACTCAAGGTCCCCGTGCTGGGAAAACAGGTTTTGCAGCTGTTTGAGCTAAGATTTCCAAGTTATACACATAATGAAAACCTATACTTTGTTTCGGTCGAGTTCCCCATTCAAATGCATGTAACAGTGAGAAACGCACTGTCTTGGCGAAAGAAAGCGTTTTTGTACAACTTCATATAAATAGCTGTAACTTTTGATAGGAAACTCAGATATGCGTATTCATGGCTTTATCTTATAGAACTCAAGGTCCCCGTGCTGGGAAAACAGGTTTTGCAGCTGTTTGAGCTAAGATTTCCAAGTTATACACATAATGAAAACCTATACTTTGTTTCGGTCGAGTTCCCCATTCAAATGCATGTAACAGTGAGAAACGCACTGTCTTGGCGAAAGAAAGCGTTTTTGTACAACTTCATATAAATAGCTGTAACTTTTGATAGAAGAGTCAGACAAACATGTTTATGGCTTTATCTTATAGAACTCAAGGTCCCCGTGCTGGGAAAACAGGTTTTGCAGCTGTTTGAGCTAAGATTTCCAAGTTATACACATAATGAAAACCTATACTTTGTTTCGGTCGAGTTCCCCATTCAAATGCATGTAACAGTGAGAAACGCACTGTCTTGGCGAAAGAAAGCGTTTTTGTACAACTTCATATAAATAGCTGTAACTTTTGATAGAAGACTCAGACAAACATGTTTATGGCTTTATCTTATAGAACTCAAGGTCCCCGTGCTGGGAAAACAGGTTTTGCAGCTGTTTGAGCTAAGATTTCCAAGTTATACACATAATGAAAACCTATACTTTGTTTCGGTCGAGTTCCCCATTCAAATGCATGTAACAGTGAGAAACGCACTGTCTTGGCGAAAGAAAGCGTTTTTGTACAACTTCATATAAATAGCTGTAACTTTTGATAGAAGACTCAGACAAACATGTTTATGGCTTTATCTTATAGAACTCAAGGTCCCCGTGCTGGGAAAACAGGATTTGCAACTGTTGGAGCTAAGATTTTCAAGTTATACACATAATGAAAACCTATACTTTGTTTCGGTCGAGTTCCCCATTCAAATGCATGTAACAGTGAGAAACGCAGTCTTGGCGAAAGAAAGCGTTTTTGTACAACTTCATATGAATAGCTGTAACTTTTGATAGAAGACTCAGACAAACATGTTTATGGCTTTATCTTATAGAACTCAAGGTCGCCGTGCTGGGAAAACAGGATTTGCAGCTGTTGGAGCTAAGATCTTCAAGTTATACACATAATGAAAACCTATACTTTGTTTCGGTCGAGTTCCCCATTCAAATGCATGTAACAGTGAGAAACGCACTGTCTTGGCGAAAGAAAGCGTTTTTGTACAACTTCATATAAATAGCTGTAACTTTTGATAGAAGACTCAGACAAACATGTTTATGGCTTTATCTTATAGAACTCAAGGTCCCCGTGCTGGGAAAACAGGTTTTGCAGCTGTTTGAGCTAAGATTTCCAAGTTATACACATAATGAAAACCTATACTTTGTTTCGGTCGAGTTCCCCATTCAAATGCATGTAACAGTGAGAAACGCACTGTCTTGGCGAAAGAAAGCGTTTTTGTACAACTTCATATAAATAGCTGTAACTTTTGATAGGAAACTCAGATATGCGTATTCATGGCTTTATCTTATAGAACTCAAGGTCCCCGTGCTGGGAAAACAGGTTTTGCAGCTGTTTGAGCTAAGATTTCCAAGTTATACACATAATGAAAACCTATACTTTGTTTCGGTCGAGTTCCCCATTCAAATGCATGTAACAGTGAGAAACGCACTGTCTTGGCGAAAGAAAGCGTTTTTGTACAACTTCATATAAATAGCTGTAACTTTTGATAGAAGACTCAGACAAACATGTTTATGGCTTTATCTTATAGAACTCAAGGTCCCCGTGCTGGGAAAACAGGTTTTGCAGCTGTTTGAGCTAAGATTTCCAAGTTATACACATAATGAAAACCTATACTTTGTTTCGGTCGAGTTCCCCATTCAAATGCATGTAACAGTGAGAAACGCACTGTCTTGGCGAAAGAAAGCGTTTTTGTACAACTTCATATAAATAGCTGTAACTTTTGATAGAAGACTCAGACAAACATGTTTATGGCTTTATCTTATAGAACTCAAGGTCCCCGTGCTGGGAAAACAGGATTTGCAGCTGTTTGAGCTAAGATTTCCAAGTTATACACATAATGAAAACCTATACTTTGTTTCGGTCGAGTTCCCCATTCAAATGCATGTAACAGTGAGAAACGCACTGTCTTGGCGAAAGAAAGCGTTTTTGTACAACTTCATATAAATAGCTGTAACTTTTGATAGGAAACTCAGATATGCGTATTCATGGCTTTATCTTATAGAACTCAAGGTCCCCGTGCTGGGAAAACAGGTTTTGCAGCTGTTTGAGCTAAGATTTCCAAGTTATACACATAATGAAAACCTATACTTTGTTTCGGTCGAGTTCCCCATTCAAATGCATGTAACAGTGAGAAACGCACTGTCTTGGCGAAAGAAAGCGTTTTTGTACAACTTCATATAAATAGCTGTAACTTTTGATAGAAGACTCAGACAAACATGTTTATGGCTTTATCTTATAGAACTCAAGGTCCCCGTGCTGGGAAAACAGGTTTTGCAGCTGTTTGAGCTAAGATTTCCAAGTTATACACATAATGAAAACCTATACTTTGTTTCGGTCGAGTTCCCCATTCAAATGCATGTAACAGTGAGAAACGCACTGTCTTGGCGAAAGAAAGCGTTTTTGTACAACTTCATATAAATAGCTGTAACTTTTGATAGAAGACTCAGACAAACATGTTTATGGCTTTATCTTATAGAACTCAAGGTCCCCGTGCTGGGAAAACAGGTTTTGCAGCTGTTTGAGCTAAGATTTCCAAGTTATACACATAATGAAAACCTATACTTTGTTTCGGTCGAGTTCCCCATTCAAATGCATGTAACAGTGAGAAACGCACTGTCTTGGCGAAAGAAAGCGTTTTTGTACAACTTCATATAAGATAAAGCCATAAACATGTTTGTCTGAGTCTTCTATCAAAAGTTACAGCTTTTTATATGAAGTTGTACAAAAACGCTTTCTTTCGCCAAGACAGTGCGTTTCTCACTGTTACATGCATTTGAATGGGGAACTCGCACGAAACAAAGTATAGGTTTTCATTATGTGAATAACTTGGAAATCTTAGCTCAAACAGCTGCAAAACCTGTTTTCCCAGCACGGGGACCTTGAGTTCTATAAGATAAAGCCATGAATACGCATATCTGAGTTTCCTATCAAAGGTTACAGCTATTTATATGAAGTTGTACAAAAACGCTTTCTTTCGCCAAGACAGTGCGTTTCTCACTGTTACATGCATTTGAATGGGGAACTCGACCGAAACAAAGTATAGGTTTTCATTATGTGTATAACTTGAAAATCTTAGCTCCAACAGCTGCAAATCCTGTTTTCCCAGCACGGGGACCTTGAGTTCTATAAGATAAAGCCATAAACATGTTTGTCTGAGTCTTCTATCAAAAGTTACAGCTATTTATATGAAGTTGTACAAAAACGCTTTCTTTCGCCAAGACAGTGCGTTTCTCACTGTTACATGCATTTGAATGGGGAACTCGACCGAAACAAAGTATAGGTTTTCATTATGTGAATAACTTGGAAATCTTAGCTCAAACAGCTGCAAAACCTGTTTTCCCAGCACGGGGACCTTGAGTTCTATAAGATAAAGCCATGAATACGCATATCTGAGTTTCCTATCAAAAGTTACAGCTATTTATATGAAGTTGTGCAAAAACGCTTTCTTTCGCCAAGACAGTGCGTTTCTGACGATTACATGCATTTGAATGGGGAACTCGACCGAAACAAAGTATAGGTTTTCATTATGTGTATAACTTGGAAATCTTAGCTCAAACAGCTGCAAAACCTGTTTTCCCAGCACGGGGACCTTGAGTTCTATAAGATAAAGCCATAAACATGTTTGTCTGAGTCTTCTATCAAAAGTTACAGCTATTTATATGAAGTTGTACAAAAACGCTTTCTTTCGCCAAGACAGTGCGTTTCTCACTGTTACATGCATTTGAATGGGGAACTCGACCGAAACAAAGTATAGGGTTTCATTATGTGAATAACTTGGAAATCTTAGCTCAAACAGCTGCAAAACCTGTTTTCCCAGCACGGGGACCTTGAGTTCTAAAAGATAAAGCCATGAATACGCATATCTGAGTTTCCTATCAAAAGTTACAGCTATTTATATGAAGTTGTACAAAAACGCTTTCTTTCGCCAAGACAGTGCGTTTCTCACTGTTACATGCATTTGAATGGGGAACTCGACCGAAACAAAGTATAGGTTTTCATTATGTGTATAACTTGGAAATCTTAGCTCCAACAGCTGCAAAACCTGTTTTCCCAGCACGGGGACCTTGAGTTCTAAAAGATAAAGCCATGAATACGCATATCTGAGTTTCCTATCAAAAGTTACAGCTATTTATATGAAGTTGTACAAAAACGCTTTCTTTCGCCAAGACAGTGCGTTTCTCACTGTTACATGCATTTGAATGGGGAACTCGACCGAAACAAAGTATAGGTTTTCATTATGTGTATAACTTGGAAATCTTAGCTCAAACAGCTGCAAAACCTGTTTTCCCAGCACGGGGACCTTGAGTTCTATAAGATAAAGCCATGAATACGCATATCTGAGTTTCCTATCAAAAGTTACAGCTATTTATATGAAGTTGTGCAAAAACGCTTTCTTTCGCCAAGACAGTGCGTTTCTGACGATTACATGCATTTGAATGGGGAACTCGACCGAAACAAAGTATAGGGTTTCATTATGTGAATAACTTGGAAATCTTAGCTCAAACAGCTGCAAAACCTGTTTTCCCAGCACGGGGACCTTGAGTTCTAAAAGATAAAGCCATGAATACGCATATCTGAGTTTCCTATCAAAAGTTACAGCTATTTATATGAAGTTGTACAAAAACGCTTTCTTTCGCCAAGACAGTGCGTTTCTCACTGTTACATGCATTTGAATGCGGAACTCGACCGAAACAAAGTATAGGTTTTCATTATGTGTATAACTTGGAAATCTTAGCTCCAACAGCTGCAAAACCTGTTTTCCCAGCACGGGGACCTTGAGTTCTAAAAGATAAAGCCATGAATACGCATATCTGAGTTTCCTATCAAAAGTTACAGCTATTTATATGAAGTTGTACAAAAACGCTTTCTTTCGCCAAGACAGTGCGTTTCTCACTGTTACATGCATTTGAATGGGGAACTCGACCGAAACAAAGTATAGGTTTTCATTATGTGTATAACTTGGAAATCTTAGCTCAAACAGCTGCAAAACCTGTTTTCCCAGCACGGGGACCTTGAGTTCTATAAGATAAAGCCATGAATACGCATATCTGAGTTTCCTATCAAAAGTTACAGCTATTTATATGAAGTTGTGCAAAAACGCTTTCTTTCGCCAAGACAGTGCGTTTCTGACGATTACATGCATTTGAATGGGGAACTCGACCAAAACAAAGTATAGGTTTTCATTATGTGTATAACTTGAAAATCTTAGCTCCAACAGCTGCAAATCCTGTTTTCCCAGCACGGGGACCTTGAGTTCTATAAGATAAAGCCATAAACATGTTTGTCTGAGTCTTCTATCAAAAGTTACAGCTATTTATATGAAGTTGTACAAAAACGCTTTCTTTCGCCAAGACAGTGCGTTTCTCACTGTTACATGCATTTGAATGGGGAACTCGACCGAAACAAAGTATAGGTTTTCATTATGTGTATAACTTGAAAATCTTAGCTCCAACAGCTGCAAATCCTGTTTTCCCAGCACGGGGACCTTGAGTTCTATAAGATAAAGCCATAAACATGTTTGTCTGAGTCTTCTATCAAAAGTTACAGCTATTTATATGAAGTTGTACAAAAACGCTTTCTTTCGCCAAGACAGTTCGTTTCTCACTGTTACATGCATTTGAATGGGGAACTCGACCGAAACAAAGTATAGGGTTTCATTATGTGAATAACTTGGAAATCTTAGCTCAAACAGCTGCAAAACCTGTTTTCCCAGCACGGGGACCTTGAGTTCTAAAAGATAAAGCCATGAATACGCATATCTGAGTTTCCTATCAAAAGTTACAGCTATTTATATGAAGTTGTACAAAAACGCTTTCTTTCGCCAAGACAGTGCGTTTCTCACTGTTACATGCATTTGAATGGGGAACTCGACCGAAACAAAGTATAGGTTTTCATTATGTGTATAACTTGAAAATCTTAGCTCCAACAGCTGCAAATCCTGTTTTCCCAGCACGGGGACCTTGAGTTCTATAAGATAAAGCCATAAACATGTTTGTCTGAGTCTTCTATCAAAAGTTACAGCTATTTATATGAAGTTGTACAAAAACGCTTTCTTTCGCCAAGACAGTGCGTTTCTCACTGTTACATGCATTTGAATGGGGAACTCGACCGAAACAAAGTATAGGTTTTCATTATGTGTATAACTTGGAAATCTTAGCTCAAACAGCTGCAAAACCTGTTTTCCCAGCACGGGGACCTTGAGTTCTATAAGATAAAGCCATAAACATGTTTGTCTGAGTCTTCTATCAAAAGTTACAGCTATTTATATGAAGTTGTACAAAAACGCTTTCTTTCGCCAAGACAGTGCGTTTCTCACTGTTACATGCATTTGAATGGGGAACTCGACCAAAACAAAGTATAGGTTTTCATTATGTGTATAACTTGAAAATCTTAGCTCCAACAGCTGCAAATCCTGTTTTCCCAGCACGGGGACCTTGAGTTCTATAAGATAAAGCCATAAACATGTTTGTCTGAGTCTTCTATCAAAAGTTACAGCTATTTATATGAAGTTGTACAAAAACGCTTTCTTTCGCCAAGACAGTGCGTTTCTCACTGTTACATGCATTTGAATGGGGAACTCGACCGAAACAAAGTATAGGTTTTCATTATGTGTATAACTTGGAAATCTTAGCTCAAACAGCTGCAAAACCTGTTTTCCCAGCACGGGGACCTTGAGTTCTATAAGATAAAGCCATGAATACGCATATCTGAGTTTCCTATCAAAAGTTACAGCTATTTATATGAAGTTGTGCAAAAACGCTTTCTTTCGCCAAGACAGTGCGTTTCTGACGATTACATGCATTTGAATGGGGAACTCGACCAAAACAAAGTATAGGTTTTCATTATGTGTATAACTTGAAAATCTTAGCTCCAACAGCTGCAAATCCTGTTTTCCCAGCACGGGGACCTTGAGTTCTATAAGATAAAGCCATAAACATGTTTGTCTGAGTCTTCTATCAAAAGTTACAGCTATTTATATGAAGTTGTACAAAAACGCTTTCTTTCGCCAAGACAGTGCGTTTCTCACTGTTACATGCATTTGAATGGGGAACTCGACCGAAACAAAGTATAGGTTTTCATTATGTGTATAACTTGAAAATCTTAGCTCCAACAGCTGCAAATCCTGTTTTCCCAGCACGGGGACCTTGAGTTCTATAAGATAAAGCCATAAACATGTTTGTCTGAGTCTTCTATCAAAAGTTACAGCTATTTATATGAAGTTGTACAAAAACGCTTTCTTTCGCCAAGACAGTGCGTTTCTCACTGTTACATGCATTTGAATGGGGAACTCGACCGAAACAAAGTATAGGTTTTCATTATGTGTATAACTTGGAAATCTTAGCTCAAACAGCTGCAAAACCTGTTTTCCCAGCACGGGGACCTTGAGTTCTATAAGATAAAGCCATAAACATGTTTGTCTGAGTCTTCTATCAAAAGTTACAGCTATTTATATGAAGTTGTACAAAAACGCTTTCTTTCGCCAAGACAGTGCGTTTCTCACTGTTACATGCATTTGAATGGGGAACTCGACCGAAACAAAGTATAGGTTTTCATTATGTGTATAACTTGAAAATCTTAGCTCAAACAGCTGCAAAACCTGTTTTCCCAGCACGGGGACCTTGAGTTCTATAAGATAAAGCCATGAATACGCATATCTGAGTTTCCTATCAAAAGTTACAGCTATTTATATGAAGTTGTACAAAAACGCTTTCTTTCGCCAAGACAGTTCGTTTCTCACTGTTACATGCATTTGAATGGGGAACTCGACCGAAACAAAGTATAGGGTTTCATTATGTGAATAACTTGGAAATCTTAGCTCAAACAGCTGCAAAACCTGTTTTCCCAGCACGGGGACCTTGAGTTCTATAAGATAAAGCCATGAATACGCATATCTGAGTTTCCTATCAAAAGTTACAGCTATTTATATGAAGTTGTACAAAAACGCTTTCTTTCGCCAAGACAGTGCGTTTCTCACTGTTACATGCATTTGAATGGGGAACTCGACCGAAACAAAGTATAGGGTTTCATTATGTGAATAACTTGGAAATCTTAGCTCAAACAGCTGCAAAACCTGTTTTCCCAGCACGGGGACCTTGAGTTCTAAAAGATAAAGCCATGAATACGCATATCTGAGTTTCCTATCAAAAGTTACAGCTATTTATATGAAGTTGTACAAAAACGCTTTCTTTCGCCAAGACAGTGCGTTTCTCACTGTTACATGCATTTGAATGGGGAACTCGACCGAAACAAAGTATAGGTTTTCATTATGTGTATAACTTGAAAATCTTAGCTCCAACAGCTGCAAATCCTGTTTTCCCAGCACGGGGACCTTGAGTTCTATAAGATAAAGCCATAAACATGTTTGTCTGAGTCTTCTATCAAAAGTTACAGCTATTTATATGAAGTTGTACAAAAACGCTTTCTTTCGCCAAGACAGTGCGTTTCTCACTGTTACATGCATTTGAATGGGGAACTCGACCGAAACAAAGTATAGGTTTTCATTATGTGTATAACTTGGAAATCTTAGCTCAAACAGCTGCAAAACCTGTTTTCCCAGCACGGGGACCTTGAGTTCTATAAGATAAAGCCATGAATACGCATATCTGAGTTTCCTATCAAAAGTTACAGCTATTTATATGAAGTTGTACAAAAACGCTTTCTTTCGCCAAGACAGTGCGTTTCTCACTGTTACATGCATTTGAATGGGGAACTCGACCGAAACAAAGTATAGGTTTTCATTATGTGTATAACTTGGAAATCTTAGCTCAAACAGCTGCAAAACCTGTTTTCCCAGCACGGGGACCTTGAGTTCTATAAGATAAAGCCATGAATACGCATATCTGAGTTTCCTATCAAAAGTTACAGCTATTTATATGAAGTTGTACAAAAACGCTTTCTTTCGCCAAGACAGTGCGTTTCTCACTGTTACATGCATTTGAATGGGGAACTCGACCGAAACAAAGTATAGGTTTTCATTATGTGTATAACTTGGAAATCTTAGCTCAAACAGCTGCAAAACCTGTTTTCCCAGCACGGGGACCTTGAGTTCTATAAGATAAAGCCATAAACATGTTTGTCTGAGTCTTCTATCAAAAGTTACAGCTATTTATATGAAGTTGTACAAAAACGCTTTCTTTCGCCAAGACAGTGCGTTTCTCACTGTTACATGCATTTGAATGGGGAACTCGACCGAAACAAAGTATAGGTTTTCATTATGTGTATAACTTGAAAATCTTAGCTCAAACAGCTGCAAAACCTGTTTTCCCAGCACGGGGACCTTGAGTTCTATAAGATAAAGCCATAAACATGTTTGTCTGAGTCTTCTATCAAAAGTTACAGCTATTTATATGAAGTTGTACAAAAACGCTTTCTTTCGCCAAGACAGTGCGTTTCTCACTGTTACATGCATTTGAATGGGGAACTCGACCGAAACAAAGTATAGGTTTTCATTATGTGTATAACTTGAAAATCTTAGCTCCAACAGCTGCAAATCCTGTTTTCCCAGCACGGGGACCTTGAGTTCTATAAGATAAAGCCATAAACATGTTTGTCTGAGTCTTCTATCAAAAGTTACAGCTATTTATATGAAGTTGTACAAAAACGCTTTCTTTCGCCAAGACAGTGCGTTTCTCACTGTTACATGCATTTGAATGGGGAACTCGACCGAAACAAAGTATAGGTTTTCATTATGTGTATAACTTGGAAATCTTAGCTCAAACAGCTGCAAAACCCGTTTTCCCAGCACGGGGACCTTGAGTTCTAAAAGATAAAGCCATGAATACGCATATCTGAGTTTCCTATCAAAAGTTACAGCTATTTATATGAAGTTGTACAAAAACGCTTTCTTTCGCCAAGACAGTGCGTTTCTCACTGTTACATGCATTTGAATGGGGAACTCGACCGAAACAAAGTATAGGGTTTCATTATGTGAATAACTTGGAAATCTTAGCTCAAACAGCTGCAAAACCTGTTTTCCCAGCACGGGGACCTTGAGTTCTAAAAGATAAAGCCATGAATACGCATATCTGAGTTTCCTATCAAAAGTTACAGCTATTTATATGAAGTTGTACAAAAACGCTTTCTTTCGCCAAGACAGTGCGTTTCTCACTGTTACATGCATTTGAATGGGGAACTCGACCGAAACAAAGTATAGGTTTTCATTATGTGTATAACTTGAAAATCTTAGCTCCAACAGCTGCAAATCCTGTTTTCCCAGCACGGGGACCTTGAGTTCTATAAGATAAAGCCATAAACATGTTTGTCTGAGTCTTCTATCAAAAGTTACAGCTATTTATATGAAGTTGTACAAAAACGCTTTCTTTCGCCAAGACAGTGCGTTTCTCACTGTTACATGCATTTGAATGGGGAACTCGACCGAAACAAAGTATAGGTTTTCATTATGTGTATAACTTGGAAATCTTAGCTCAAACAGCTGCAAAACCTGTTTTCCCAGCACGGGGACCTTGAGTTCTATAAGATAAAGCCATAAACATGTTTGTCTGAGTCTTCTATCAAAAGTTACAGCTATTTATATGAAGTTGTACAAAAACGCTTTCTTTCGCCAAGACAGTGCGTTTCTCACTGTTACATGCATTTGAATGGGGAACTCGACCGAAACAAAGTATAGGGTTTCATTATGTGAATAACTTGGAAATCTTAGCTCAAACAGCTGCAAAACCTGTTTTCCCAGCACGGGGACCTTGAGTTCTAAAAGATAAAGCCATGAATACGCATATCTGAGTTTCCTATCAAAAGTTACAGCTATTTATATGAAGTTGTACAAAAACGCTTTCTTTCGCCAAGACAGTGCGTTTCTCACTGTTACATGCATTTGAATGGGGAACTCGACCGAAACAAAGTATAGGTTTTCATTATGTGTATAACTTGAAAATCTTAGCTCCAACAGCTGCAAATCCTGTTTTCCCAGCACGGGGACCTTGAGTTCTATAAGATAAAGCCATAAACATGTTTGTCTGAGTCTTCTATCAAAAGTTACAGCTATTTATATGAAGTTGTACAAAAACGCTTTCTTTCGCCAAGACAGTGCGTTTCTCACTGTTACATGCATTTGAATGGGGAACTCGACCGAAACAAAGTATAGGTTTTCATTATGTGTATAACTTGGAAATCTTAGCTCAAACAGCTGCAAAACCTGTTTTCCCAGCACGGGGACCTTGAGTTCTATAAGATAAAGCCATGAATACGCATATCTGAGTTTCCTATCAAAAGTTACAGCTATTTATATGAAGTTGTACAAAAACGCTTTCTTTCGCCAAGACAGTGCGTTTCTCACTGTTACATGCATTTGAATGGGGAACTCGACCGAAACAAAGTATAGGTTTTCATTATGTGTATAACTTGGAAATCTTAGCTCAAACAGCTGCAAAACCTGTTTTCCCAGCACGGGGACCTTGAGTTCTATAAGATAAAGCCATAAACATGTTTGTCTGAGTCTTCTATCAAAAGTTACAGCTATTTATATGAAGTTGTACAAAAACGCTTTCTTTCGCCAAGACAGTGCGTTTCTCACTGTTACATGCATTTGAATGGGGAACTCGACCGAAACAAAGTATAGGTTTTCATTATGTGTATAACTTGGAAATCTTAGCTCAAACAGCTGCAAAACCTGTTTTCCCAGCACGGGGACCTTGAGTTCTATAAGATAAAGCCATAAACATGTTTGTCTGAGTCTTCTATCAAAAGTTACAGCTATTTATATGAAGTTGTACAAAAACGCTTTCTTTCGCCAAGACAGTGCGTTTCTCACTGTTACATGCATTTGAATGGGGAACTCGACCAAAACAAAGTATAGGTTTTCATTATGTGTATAACTTGAAAATCTTAGCTCCAACAGCTGCAAATCCTGTTTTCCCAGCACGGGGACCTTGAGTTCTATAAGATAAAGCCATAAACATGTTTGTCTGAGTCTTCTATCAAAAGTTACAGCTATTTATATGAAGTTGTACAAAAACGCTTTCTTTCGCCAAGACAGTGCGTTTCTCACTGTTACATGCATTTGAATGGGGAACTCGACCGAAACAAAGTATAGGTTTTCATTATGTGTATAACTTGGAAATCTTAGCTCAAACAGCTGCAAAACCTGTTTTCCCAGCACGGGGACCTTGAGTTCTATAAGATAAAGCCATGAATACGCATATCTGAGTTTCCTATCAAAAGTTACAGCTATTTATATGAAGTTGTGCAAAAACGCTTTCTTTCGCCAAGACAGTGCGTTTCTCACTGTTACATGCATTTGAATGGGGAACTCGACCGAAACAAAGTATAGGTTTTCATTATGTGAATAACTTGGAAATCTTAGCTCAAACAGCTGCAAAACCTGTTTTCCCAGCACGGGGACCTTGAGTTCTAAAAGATAAAGCCATGAATACGCATATCTGAGTTTCCTATCAAAAGTTACAGCTATTTATATGAAGTTGTACAAAAACGCTTTCTTTCGCCAAGACAGTGCGTTTCTCACTGTTACATGCATTTGAATGGGGAACTCGACCGAAACAAAGTATAGGTTTTCATTATGTGTATAACTTGAAAATCTTAGCTCCAACAGGTGCAAATCCTGTTTTCCCCGCACGGGGACCTTGAGTTCTATAAGATAAAGCCATAAACATGTTTGTCTGAGTCTTCTATCAAAAGTTACAGCTATTTATATGAAGTTGTACAAAAACGCTTTCTTTCGCCAAGACAGTGCGTTTCTCACTGTTACATGCATTTGAATGGGGAACTCGACCGAAACAAAGTATAGGTTTTCATTATGTGTATAACTTGAAAATCTTAGCTCCAACAGCTGCAAATCCTGTTTTCCCAGCACGGGGACCTTGAGTTCTATAAGATAAAGCCATAAACATGTTTGTCTGAGTCTTCTATCAAAAGTTACAGCTATTTATATGAAGTTGTACAAAAACGCTTTCTTTCGCCAAGACAGTGCGTTTCTCACTGTTACATGCATTTGAATGGGGAACTCGACCGAAACAAAGTATAGGTTTTCATTATGTGTATAACTTGAAAATCTTAGCTCCAACAGCTGCAAATCCTGTTTTCCCAGCACGGGGACCTTGAGTTCTATAAGATAAAGCCATGAATACGCATATCTGAGTTTCCTATCAAAAGTTACAGCTATTTATATGAAGTTGTACAAAAACGCTTTCTTTCGCCAAGACAGTGCGTTTCTCACTGTTACATGCATTTGAATGGGGAACTCGACCGAAACAAAGTATAGGTTTTCATTATGTGTATAACTTGAAAATCTTAGCTCCAACAGCTGCAAATCCTGTTTTCCCAGCACGGGGACCTTGAGTTCTATAAGATAAAGCCATAAACATGTTTGTCTGAGTCTTCTATCAAAAGTTACAGCTATTTATATGAAGTTGTACAAAAACGCTTTCTTTCGCCAAGACAGTGCGTTTCTCACTGTTACATGCATTTGAATGGGGAACTCGACCGAAACAAAGTATAGGTTTTCATTATGTGTATAACTTGAAAATCTTAGCTCCAACAGCTGCAAAACCTGTTTTCCCAGCACGGGGACCTTGAGTTCTATAAGATAAAGCCATGAATACGCATATCTGAGTTTCCTATCAAAAGTTACAGCTATTTATATGAAGTTGTACAAAAACGCTTTCTTTCGCCAAGACAGTGCGTTTCTCACTGTTACATGCATTTGAATGGGGAACTCGACCGAAACAAAGTATAGGTTTTCATTATGTGTATAACTTGGAAATCTTAGCTCAAACAGCTGCAAAACCCGTTTTCCCAGCACGGGGACCTTGAGTTCTAAAAGATAAAGCCATGAATACGCATATCTGAGTTTCCTATCAAAAGTTACAGCTATTTATATGAAGTTGTACAAAAACGCTTTCTTTCGCCAAGACAGTGCGTTTCTCACTGTTACATGCATTTGAATGGGGAACTCGACCGAAACAAAGTATAGGGTTTCATTATGTGAATAACTTGGAAATCTTAGCTCACACAGCTGCAAAACCTGTTTTCCCAGCACGGGGACCTTGAGTTCTAAAAGATAAAGCCATGAATACGCATATCTGAGTTTCCTATCAAAAGTTACAGCTATTTATATGAAGTTGTACAAAAACGCTTTCTTTCGCCAAGACAGTGCGTTTCTCACTGTTACATGCATTTGAATGGGGAACTCGACCGAAACAAAGTATAGGTTTTCATTATGTGTATAACTTGAAAATCTTAGCTCCAACAGCTGCAAATCCTGTTTTCCCAGCACGGGGACCTTGAGTTCTATAAGATAAAGCCATAAACATGTTTGTCTGAGTCTTCTATCAAAAGTTACAGCTATTTATATGAAGTTGTACAAAAACGCTTTCTTTCGCCAAGACAGTGCGTTTCTCACTGTTACATGCATTTGAATGGGGAACTCGACCGAAACAAAGTATAGGTTTTCATTATGTGTATAACTTGGAAATCTTAGCTCAAACAGCTGCAAAACCTGTTTTCCCAGCACGGGGACCTTGAGTTCTATAAGATAAAGCCATAAACATGTTTGTCTGAGTCTTCTATCAAAAGTTACAGCTATTTATATGAAGTTGTACAAAAACGCTTTCTTTCGCCAAGACAGTGCGTTTCTCACTGTTACATGCATTTGAATGGGGAACTCGACCGAAACAAAGTATAGGGTTTCATTATGTGAATAACTTGGAAATCTTAGCTCAAACAGCTGCAAAACCTGTTTTCCCAGCACGGGGACCTTGAGTTCTAAAAGATAAAGCCATGAATACGCATATCTGAGTTTCCTATCAAAAGTTACAGCTATTTATATGAAGTTGTACAAAAACGCTTTCTTTCGCCAAGACAGTGCGTTTCTCACTGTTACATGCATTTGAATGGGGAACTCGACCGAAACAAAGTATAGGTTTTCATTATGTGTATAACTTGGAAATCTTAGCTCAAACAGCTGCAAAACCTGTTTTCCCAGCACGGGGACCTTGAGTTCTATAAGATAAAGCCATAAACATGTTTGTCTGAGTCTTCTATCAAAAGTTACAGCTATTTATATGAAGTTGTACAAAAACGCTTTCTTTCGCCAAGACAGTGCGTTTCTCACTGTTACATGCATTTGAATGGGGAACTCGACCGAAACAAAGTATAGGTTTTCATTATGTGTATAACTTGGAAATCTTAGCTCAAACAGCTGCAAAACCTGTTTTCCCAGCACGGGGACCTTGAGTTCTATAAGATAAAGCCATAAACATGTTTGTCTGAGTCTTCTATCAAAAGTTACAGCTATTTATATGAAGTTGTACAAAAACGCTTTCTTTCGCCAAGACAGTGCGTTTCTCACTGTTACATGCATTTGAATGGGGAACTCGACCAAAACAAAGTATAGGTTTTCATTATGTGTATAACTTGAAAATCTTAGCTCCAACAGCTGCAAATCCTGTTTTCCCAGCACGGGGACCTTGAGTTCTATAAGATAAAGCCATAAACATGTTTGTCTGAGTCTTCTATCAAAAGTTACAGCTATTTATATGAAGTTGTACAAAAACGCTTTCTTTCGCCAAGACAGTGCGTTTCTCACTGTTACATGCATTTGAATGGGGAACTCGACCGAAACAAAGTATAGGTTTTCATTATGTGTATAACTTGGAAATCTTAGCTCAAACAGCTGCAAAACCTGTTTTCCCAGCACGGGGACCTTGAGTTCTATAAGATAAAGCCATGAATACGCATATCTGAGTTTCCTATCAAAAGTTACAGCTATTTATATGAAGTTGTGCAAAAACGCTTTCTTTCGCCAAGACAGTGCGTTTCTCACTGTTACATGCATTTGAATGGGGAACTCGACCGAAACAAAGTATAGGTTTTCATTATGTGAATAACTTGGAAATCTTAGCTCAAACAGCTGCAAAACCTGTTTTCCCAGCACGGGGACCTTGAGTTCTAAAAGATAAAGCCATGAATACGCATATCTGAGTTTCCTATCAAAAGTTACAGCTATTTATATGAAGTTGTACAAAAACGCTTTCTTTCGCCAAGACAGTGCGTTTCTCACTGTTACATGCATTTGAATGGGGAACTCGACCGAAACAAAGTATAGGTTTTCATTATGTGTATAACTTGAAAATCTTAGCTCCAACAGGTGCAAATCCTGTTTTCCCCGCACGGGGACCTTGAGTTCTATAAGATAAAGCCATAAACATGTTTGTCTGAGTCTTCTATCAAAAGTTACAGCTATTTATATGAAGTTGTACAAAAACGCTTTCTTTCGCCAAGACAGTGCGTTTCTCACTGTTACATGCATTTGAATGGGGAACTCGACCGAAACAAAGTATAGGTTTTCATTATGTGTATAACTTGAAAATCTTAGCTCCAACAGCTGCAAATCCTGTTTTCCCAGCACGGGGACCTTGAGTTCTATAAGATAAAGCCATAAACATGTTTGTCTGAGTCTTCTATCAAAAGTTACAGCTATTTATATGAAGTTGTACAAAAACGCTTTCTTTCGCCAAGACAGTGCGTTTCTCACTGTTACATGCATTTGAATGGGGAACTCGACCGAAACAAAGTATAGGTTTTCATTATGTGTATAACTTGAAAATCTTAGCTCCAACAGCTGCAAATCCTGTTTTCCCAGCACGGGGACCTTGAGTTCTATAAGATAAAGCCATGAATACGCATATCTGAGTTTCCTATCAAAAGTTACAGCTATTTATATGAAGTTGTACAAAAACGCTTTCTTTCGCCAAGACAGTGCGTTTCTCACTGTTACATGCATTTGAATGGGGAACTCGACCGAAACAAAGTATAGGTTTTCATTATGTGTATAACTTGAAAATCTTAGCTCCAACAGCTGCAAATCCTGTTTTCCCAGCACGGGGACCTTGAGTTCTATAAGATAAAGCCATAAACATGTTTGTCTGAGTCTTCTATCAAAAGTTACAGCTATTTATATGAAGTTGTACAAAAACGCTTTCTTTCGCCAAGACAGTGCGTTTCTCACTGTTACATGCATTTGAATGGGGAACTCGACCGAAACAAAGTATAGGTTTTCATTATGTGTATAACTTGGAAATCTTAGCTCAAACAGCTGCAAAACCTGTTTTCCCAGCACGGGGACCTTGAGTTCTATAAGATAAAGCCATGAATACGCATATCTGAGTTTCCTATCAAAAGTTACAGCTATTTATATGAAGTTGTACAAAAACGCTTTCTTTCGCCAAGACAGTGCGTTTCTCACTGTTACATGCATTTGAATGGGGAACTCGACCGAAACAAAGTATAGGTTTTCATTATGTGTATAACTTGGAAATCTTAGCTCAAACAGCTGCAAAACCTGTTTTCCCAGCACGGGGACCTTGAGTTCTATAAGATAAAGCCATGAATACGCATATCTGAGTTTCCTATCAAAAGTTACAGCTATTTATATGAAGTTGTGCAAAAACGCTTTCTTTCGCCAAGACAGTGCGTTTCTCACTGTTACATGCATTTGAATGGGGAACTCGACCGAAACAAAGTATAGGTTTTCATTATGTGAATAACTTGGAAATCTTAGCTCAAACAGCTGCAAAACCTGTTTTCCCAGCACGGGGACCTTGAGTTCTAAAAGATAAAGCCATGAATACGCATATCTGAGTTTCCTATCAAAAGTTACAGCTATTTATATGAAGTTGTACAAAAACGCTTTCTTTCGCCAAGACAGTGCGTTTCTCACTGTTACATGCATTTGAATGGGGAACTCGACCGAAACAAAGTATAGGTTTTCATTATGTGTATAACTTGAAAATCTTAGCTCCAACAGGTGCAAATCCTGTTTACCCCGCACGGGGACCTTGAGTTCTATAAGATAAAGCCATAAACATGTTTGTCTGAGTCTTCTATCAAAAGTTACAGCTATTTATATGAAGTTGTACAAAAACGCTTTCTTTCGCCAAGACAGTGCGTTTCTCACTGTTACATGCATTTGAATGGGGAACTCGACCGAAACAAAGTATAGGTTTTCATTATGTGTATAACTTGAAAATCTTAGCTCCAACAGCTGCAAATCCTGTTTTCCCAGCACGGGGACCTTGAGTTCTATAAGATAAAGCCATAAACATGTTTGTCTGAGTCTTCTATCAAAAGTTACAGCTATTTATATGAAGTTGTACAAAAACGCTTTCTTTCGCCAAGACAGTGCGTTTCTCACTGTTACATGCATTTGAATGGGGAACTCGACCGAAACAAAGTATAGGTTTTCATTATGTGTATAACTTGAAAATCTTAGCTCCAACAGCTGCAAATCCTGTTTTCCCAGCACGGGGACCTTGAGTTCTATAAGATAAAGCCATGAATACGCATATCTGAGTTTCCTATCAAAAGTTACAGCTATTTATATGAAGTTGTACAAAAACGCTTTCTTTCGCCAAGACAGTGCGTTTCTCACTGTTACATGCATTTGAATGGGGAACTCGACCGAAACAAAGTATAGGTTTTCATTATGTGTATAACTTGAAAATCTTAGCTCCAACAGCTGCAAATCCTGTTTTCCCAGCACGGGGACCTTGAGTTCTATAAGATAAAGCCATAAACATGTTTGTCTGAGTCTTCTATCAAAAGTTACAGCTATTTATATGAAGTTGTACAAAAACGCTTTCTTTCGCCAAGACAGTGCGTTTCTCACTGTTACATGCATTTGAATGGGGAACTCGACCGAAACAAAGTATAGGTTTTCATTATGTGTATAACTTGAAAATCTTAGCTCCAACAGCTGCAAATCCTGTTTTCCCAGCACGGGGACCTTGAGTTCTATAAGATAAAGCCATGAATACGCATATCTGAGTTTCCTATCAAAAGTTACAGCTATTTATATGAAGTTGTACAAAAACGCTTTCTTTCGCCAAGACAGTGCGTTTCTCACTGTTACATGCATTTGAATGGGGAACTCGACCGAAACAAAGTATAGGTTTTCATTATGTGTATAACTTGGAAATCTTAGCTCAAACAGCTGCAAAACCTGTTTTCCCAGCACGGGGACCTTGAGTTCTATAAGATAAAGCCATGAATACGCATATCTGAGTTTCCTATCAAAAGTTACAGCTATTTATATGAAGTTGTGCAAAAACGCTTTCTTTCGCCAAGACAGTGCGTTTCTGACGATTACATGCATTTGAATGGGGAACTCGACCGAAACAAAGTATAGGGTTTCATTATGTGAATAACTTGAAAATCTTAGCTCAAACAGCTGCAAAACCTGTTTTCCCAGCACGGGGACCTTGAGTTCTATAAGATAAAGCCATGAATACGCATATCTGAGTTTCCTATCAAAAGTTACAGCTATGTATATGAAGTTGTACAAAAACGCTTTCTTTCGCCAAGACAGTGCGTTTCTCACTGTTACATGCATTTGAATGGGGAACTCGACCGAAACAAAGTATAGGTTTTCATTATGTGTATAACTTGGAAATCTTAGCTCAAACAGCTGCAAAACCTGTTTTCCCAGCACGGGGACCTTGAGTTCTATAAGATAAAGCCATGAATACGCATATCTGAGTTTCCTATCAAAAGTTACAGCTATTTATATGAAGTTGTGCAAAAACGCTTTCTTTCGCCAAGACAGTGCGTTTCTGACGATTACATGCATTTGAATGGGGAACTCGACCGAAACAAAGTATAGGGTTTCATTATGTGAATAACTTGAAAATCTTAGCTCAAACAGCTGCAAAACCTGTTTTCCCAGCACGGGGACCTTGAGTTCTAAAAGATAAAGCCATGAATACGCATATCTGAGTTTCCTATCAAAAGTTACAGCTATTTATATGAAGTTGTACAAAAACGCTTTCTTTCGCCAAGACAGTGCGTTTCTCACTGTTACATGCATTTGAATGGGGAACTCGACCGAAACAAAGTATAGGTTTTCATTATGTGTATAACTTGAAAATCTTAGCTCCAACAGCTGCAAATCCTGTTTTCCCAGCACGGGGACCTTGAGTTCTATAAGATAAAGCCATGAATACGCATGTCTGAGTCTTCTATCAAAAGTTACAGCTATTTATATGAAGTTGTACAAAAACGCTTTCTTTCGCCAAGACAGTGCGTTTCTCACTGTTACATGCATTTGAATGGGGAACTCGACCGAAACAAAGTATAGGTTTTCATTATGTGTATAACTTGAAAATCTTAGCTCCAACAGCTGCAAATCCTGTTTTCCCAGCACGGGGACCTTGAGTTCTATAAGATAAAGCCATGAATACGCATATCTGAGTTTCCTATCAAAAGTTACAGCTATTTATATGAAGTTGTACAAAAACGCTTTCTTTCGCCAAGACAGTGCGTTTCTCACTGTTACATGCATTTGAATGGGGAACTCGACCGAAACAAAGTATAGGTTTTCATTATGTGTATAACTTGAAAATCTTAGCTCCAACAGCTGCAAATCCTGTTTTCCCAGCACGGGGACCTTGAGTTCTATAAGATAAAGCCATGAATACGCATATCTGAGTTTCCTATCAAAAGTTACAGCTATTTATATGAAGTTGTACAAAAACGCTTTCTTTCGCCAAGACAGTGCGTTTCTCACTGTTACATGCATTTGAATGGGGAACTCGACCGAAACAAAGTATAGGTTTTCATTATGTGTATAACTTGGAAATCTTAGCTCAAACAGCTGCAAAACCTGTTTTCCCAGCACGGGGACCTTGAGTTCTATAAGATAAAGCCATGAATACGCATATCTGAGTTTCCTATCAAAAGTTACAGCTATTTATATGAAGTTGTGCAAAAACGCTTTCTTTCGCCAAGACAGTGCGTTTCTGACGATTACATGCATTTGAATGGGGAACTCGACCGAAACAAAGTATAGGGTTTCATTATGTGAATAACTTGAAAATCTTAGCTCAAACAGCTGCAAAACCTGTTTTCCCAGCACGGGGACCTTGAGTTCTATAAGATAAAGCCATGAATACGCATATCTGAGTTTCCTATCAAAAGTTACAGCTATGTATATGAAGTTGTACAAAAACGCTTTCTTTCGCCAAGACAGTGCGTTTCTCACTGTTACATGCATTTGAATGGGGAACTCGACCGAAACAAAGTATAGGTTTTCATTATGTGTATAACTTGGAAATCTTAGCTCAAACAGCTGCAAAACCTGTTTTCCCAGCACGGGGACCTTGAGTTCTATAAGATAAAGCCATGAATACGCATATCTGAGTTTCCTATCAAAAGTTACAGCTATTTATATGAAGTTGTGCAAAAACGCTTTCTTTCGCCAAGACAGTGCGTTTCTGACGATTACATGCATTTGAATGGGGAACTCGACCGAAACAAAGTATAGGGTTTCATTATGTGAATAACTTGAAAATCTTAGCTCAAACAGCTGCAAAACCTGTTTTCCCAGCACGGGGACCTTGAGTTCTAAAAGATAAAGCCATGAATACGCATATCTGAGTTTCCTATCAAAAGTTACAGCTATTTATATGAAGTTGTACAAAAACGCTTTCTTTCGCCAAGACAGTGCGTTTCTCACTGTTACATGCATTTGAATGGGGAACTCGACCGAAACAAAGTATAGGTTTTCATTATGTGTATAACTTGAAAATCTTAGCTCCAACAGCTGCAAATCCTGTTTTCCCAGCACGGGGACCTTGAGTTCTATAAGATAAAGCCATAAACATGTTTGTCTGAGTCTTCTATCAAAAGTTACAGCTATTTATATGAAGTTGTACAAAAACGCTTTCTTTCGCCAAGACAGTGCGTTTCTCACTGTTACATGCATTTGAATGGGGAACTCGACCGAAACAAAGTATAGGTTTTCATTATGTGTATAACTTGAAAATCTTAGCTCCAACAGCTGCAAATCCTGTTTTCCCAGCACGGGGACCTTGAGTTCTATAAGATAAAGCCATGAATACGCATATCTGAGTTTCCTATCAAAAGTTACAGCTATTTATATGAAGTTGTACAAAAACGCTTTCTTTCGCCAAGACAGTGCGTTTCTCACTGTTACATGCATTTGAATGGGGAACTCGACCGAAACAAAGTATAGGTTTTCATTATGTGTATAACTTAAAAATCTTAGCTCCAACAGCTGCAAATCCTGTTTTCCCAGCACGGGGACCTTGAGTTCTATAAGATAAAGCCATGAATACGCATATCTGAGTTTCCTATCAAAAGTTACAGCTATTTATCTGAAGTTGTGCAAAAACGCCTTATTTCGCCAAGACATTGCGTTTCTGATGATTACATGCATTTGAATGGGGAACTCGACTGAAACAAAGTATAGGTTTTCATTATGTGAATAACTTCGAAATCTTAGCTCAAACAGCTGCAAAACCTGTTTTCCCAGCACGGGGACCTTAAGTTCTATAAGATAAAGCCATGAATACGCATATCTGAGTTTCCTATCAAAAGTTACAGCTATTTATATGAAGTTGTGCAAAAACGCTTTCTTTCGCCAAGACAGTGCGTTTCTCACTGTTACATGCATTTGAATGGGGAACTCGACCGAAACAAAGTATAGGTTTTCATTATGTGAATAACTTGGAAATCTTAGCTCAAACAGCTGCAAAACCTGTTTTCCCAGCACGGGGACCTTGAGTTCTATAAGATAAAGCCATAAACATGTTTGTCTGAGTCTTCTATCAAAAGTTACAGCTATTTATATGAAGTTGTACAAAAACGCTTTCTTTCGCCAAGACAGTGCGTTTCTCACTGTTACATGCATTTGAATGGGGAACTCGACCGAAACAAAGTATAGGTTTTCATTATGTGTATAACTTGAAAATCTTAGCTCCAACAGCTGCAAATCCTGTTTTCCCAGCACGGGGACCTTGAGTTCTATAAGATAAAGCCATAAACATGTTTGTCTGAGTCTTCTATCAAAAGTTACAGCTATTTATATGAAGTTGTACAAAAACGCTTTCTTTCGCCAAGACAGTGCGTTTCTCACTGTTACATGCATTTGAATGGGGAACTCGACCGAAACAAAGTATAGGTTTTCATTATGTGTATAACTTGAAAATCTTAGCTCCAACAGCTGCAAATCCTGTTTTCCCAGCACGGGGACCTTGAGTTCTATAAGATAAAGCCATGAATACGCATATCTGAGTTTCCTATCAAAAGTTACAGCTATTTATATGAAGTTGTACAAAAACGCTTTCTTTCGCCAAGACAGTGCGTTTCTCACTGTTACATGCATTTGAATGGGGAACTCGACCGAAACAAAGTATAGGTTTTCATTATGTGTATAACTTGAAAATCTTAGCTCCAACAGCTGCAAATCCTGTTTTCCCAGCACGGGGACCTTGAGTTCTATAAGATAAAGCCATGAATACGCATATCTGAGTTTCCTATCAAAAGTTACAGCTATTTATATGAAGTTGTACAAAAACGCTTTCTTTCGCCAAGACAGTGCGTTTCTCACTGTTACATGCATTTGAATGGGGAACTCGACCGAAACAAAGTATAGGTTTTCATTATGTGTATAACTTGAAAATCTTAGCTCCAACAGCTGCAAATCCTGTTTTCCCAGCACGGGGACCTTGAGTTCTATAAGATAAAGCCATAAACATGTTTGTCTGAGTCTTCTATCAAAAGTTACAGCTATTTATATGAAGTTGTACAAAAACGCTTTCTTTCGCCAAGACAGTGCGTTTCTCACTGTTACATGCATTTGAATGGGGAACTCGACCGAAACAAAGTATAGGTTTTCATTATGTGAATAACTTGGAAATCTTAGCTCAAACAGCTGCAAATCCTGTTTTCCCAGCACGGGGACCTTGAGTTCTATAAGATAAAGCCATGAATACGCATATCTGAGTTTCCTATCAAAAGTTACAGCTATTTATATGAAGTTGTACAAAAACGCTTTCTTTCGCCAAGACAGTGCGTTTCTCACTGTTACATGCATTTGAATGGGGAACTCGACCGAAACAAAGTATAGGTTTTCATTATGTGTATAACTTGAAAATCTTAGCTCCAACAGCTGCAAATCCTGTTTTCCCAGCACGGGGACCTTGAGTTCTATAAGATAAAGCCATAAACATGTTTGTCTGAGTCTTCTATCAAAAGTTACAGCTATTTATATGAAGTTGTACAAAAACGCTTTCTTTCGCCAAGACAGTGCGTTTCTCACTGTTACATGCATTTGAATGGGGAACTCGACCGAAACAAAGTATAGGTTTTCATTATGTGTATAACTTGAAAATCTTAGCTCCAACAGCTGCAAATCCTGTTTTCCCAGCACGGGGACCTTGAGTTCTATAAGATAAAGCCATAAACATGTTTGTCTGAGTCTTCTATCAAAAGTTACAGCTATTTATATGAAGTTGTACAAAAACGCTTTCTTTCGCCAAGACAGTGCGTTTCTCACTGTTACATGCATTTGAATGGGGAACTCGACCGAAACAAAGTATAGGTTTTCATTATGTGTATAACTTGAAAATCTTAGCTCCAACAGCTGCAAATCCTGTTTTCCCAGCACGGGGACCTTGAGTTCTATAAGATAAAGCCATGAATACGCATATCTGAGTTTCCTATCAAAAGTTACAGCTATTTATATGAAGTTGTACAAAAACGCTTTCTTTCGCCAAGACAGTGCGTTTCTCACTGTTACATGCATTTGAATGGGGAACTCGACCGAAACAAAGTATAGGTTTTCATTATGTGTATAACTTGAAAATCTTAGCTCCAACAGCTGCAAATCCTGTTTTCCCAGCACGGGGACCTTGAGTTCTATAAGATAAAGCCATGAATACGCATATCTGAGTTTCCTATCAAAAGTTACAGCTATTTATATGAAGTTGTACAAAAACGCTTTCTTTCGCCAAGACAGTGCGTTTCTCACTGTTACATGCATTTGAATGGGGAACTCGACCGAAACAAAGTATAGGTTTTCATTATGTGTATAACTTGAAAATCTTAGCTCAAACAGCTGCAAAACCTGTTTTCCCCGCACGGGGACCTTGAGTTCTATAAGATAAAGCCATAAACATGTTTGTCTGAGTTTCCTATCAAAAGTTACAGCTATTTATATGAAGTTGTACAAAAACGCTTTCTTTCGCCAAGACAGTGCGTTTCTCACTGTTACATGCATTTGAATGGGGAACTCGACCGAAACAAAGTATAGGTTTTCATTATGTGTATAACTTGAAAATCTTAGCTCCAACAGCTGCAAATCCTGTTTTCCCAGCACGGGGACCTTGAGTTCTATAAGATAAAGCCATAAACATGTTTGTCTGAGTCTTCTATCAAAAGTTACAGCTATTTATATGAAGTTGTACAAAAACGCTTTCTTTCGCCAAGACAGTGCGTTTCTCACTGTTACATGCATTTGAATGGGGAACTCGACCGAAACAAAGTATAGGTTTTCATTATGTGTATAACTTAAAAATCTTAGCTCCAACAGCTGCAAATCCTGTTTTCCCAGCACGGGGACCTTGAGTTCTATAAGATAAAGCCATGAATACGCATATCTGAGTTTCCTATCAAAAGTTACAGCTATTTATATGAAGTTGTACAAAAACGCTTTCTTTCGCCAAGACAGTGCGTTTCTCACTGTTACATGCATTTGAATGGGGAACTCGACCGAAACAAAGTATAGGGTTTCATTATGTGAATAACTTGGAAATCTTAGCTCAAACAGCTGCAAATCCTGTTTTCCCAGCACGGGGACCTTGAGTTCTATAAGATAAAGCCATGAATACGCATATCTGAGTTTCCTATCAAAAGTTACAGCTATTTATATGAAGTTGTGCAAAAACGCTTTCTTTCGCCAAGACAGTGCGTTTCTCACTGTTACATGCATTTGAATGGGGAACTCGACCGAAACAAAGTATAGGGTTTCATTATGTGAATAACTTGGAAATCTTAGCTCAAACAGCTGCAAAACCTGTTTTCCCAGCACGGGGACCTTGAGTTCTATAAGATAAAGCCATAAACATGTTTGTCTGAGTCTTCGATCAAAAGTTACAGCTATTTATATGAAGTTGTACAAAAACGCTTTCTTTTGCCAAGACAGTGCGTTTCTCACTGTTACATGCATTTGAATGGGGAACTCGACCGAAACAAAGTATAGGTTTTCATTATGTGTATAACTTGAAAATCTTAGCTCAAACAGCTGCAAAACCTGTTTTCCCAGCACGGGGACCTTGAGTTCTATAAGATAAAGCCATAAACATGTTTGTCTGAGTCTTCTATCAAAAGTTACAGCTATTTATATGAAGTTGTACAAAAACGCTTTCTTTCGCCAAGACAGTGCGTTTCTCACTGTTACATGCATTTGAATGGGGAACTCGACCGAAACAAAGTATAGGGTTTCATTATGTGAATAACTTGGAAATCTTAGCTCAAACAGCTGCAAAACCTGTTTTCCCAGCACGGGGACCTTGAGTTCTATAAGATAAAGCCATGAATACGCATATCTGAGTTTCCTATCAAAAGTTACAGCTATTTATATGAAGTTGTGCAAAAACGCTTTCTTTCGCCAAGACAATGCGTTTCTGACGATTACATGCATTTGAATGGGGAACTCGCACGAAACAAAGTATAGGTTTTCATTATGTGTATAACTTGAAAATCTTAGCTCCAACAGCTGCAAATCCTGTTTTCCCAGCACGGGGACCTTGAGTTCTATAAGATAAAGCCATAAACATGTTTGTCTGAGTCTTCTATCAAAAGTTACAGCTATTTATATGAAGTTGTACAAAAACGCTTTCTTTCGCCAAGACAGTGCGTTTCTCACTGTTACATGCATTTGAATGGGGAACTCGACCGAAACAAAGTATAGGTTTTCATTATGTGTATAACTTAAAAATCTTAGCTCCAACAGCTGCAAATCCTGTTTTCCCAGCACGGGGACCTTGAGTTCTATAAGATAAAGCCATGAATACGCATATCTGAGTTTCCTATCAAAAGTTACAGCTATTTATATGAAGTTGTACAAAAACGCTTTCTTTCGCCAAGACAGTGCGTTTCTCACTGTTACATGCATTTGAATGGGGAACTCGACCGAAACAAAGTATAGGTTTTCATTATGTGTATAACTTAAAAATCTTAGCTCCAACAGCTGCAAATCCTGTTTTCCCAGCACGGGGACCTTGAGTTCTATAAGATAAAGCCATGAATACGCATATCTGAGTTTCCTATCAAAAGTTACAGCTATTTATCTGAAGTTGTGCAAAAACGCCTTATTTCGCCAAGACATTGCGTTTCTGATGATTACATGCATTTGAATGGGGAACTCGACTGAAACAAAGTATAGGTTTTCATTATGTGAATAACTTCGAAATCTTAGCTCAAACAGCTGCAAAACCTGTTTTCCCAGCACGGGGACCTTAAGTTCTATAAGATAAAGCCATGAATACGCATATCTGAGTTTCCTATCAAAAGTTACAGCTATTTATCTGAAGTTGTGCAAAAACGCCTTATTTCGCCAAGACATTGCGTTTCTGATGATTACATGCATTTGAATGGGGAACTCGACTGAAACAAAGTATAGGTTTTCATTATGTGAATAACTTCGAAATCTTAGCTCAAACAGCTGCAAAACCTGTTTTCCCAGCACGGGGACCTTGAGTTCTATAAGATAAAGCCATAAACATGTTTGTCTGAGTCTTCTATCAAAAGTTACAGCTATTTATATGAAGTTGTACAAAAACGCTTTCTTTCGCCAAGACAGTGCGTTTCTCACTGTTACATGCATTTGAATGGGGAACTCGACCGAAACAAAGTATAGGGTTTCATTATGTGAATAACTTGGAAATCTTAGCTCAAACAGCTGCAAAACCTGTTTTCCCAGCACGGGGACCTTGAGTTCTATAAGATAAAGCCATGAATACGCATATCTGAGTTTCCTATCAAAAGTTACAGCTATTTATATGAAGTTGTGCAAAAACGCTTTCTTTCGCCAAGACAATGCGTTTCTGACGATTACATGCATTTGAATGGGGAACTCGCACGAAACAAAGTATAGGTTTTCATTATGTGTATAACTTGAAAATCTTAGCTCCAACAGCTGCAAATCCTGTTTTCCCAGCACGGGGACCTTGAGTTCTATAAGATAAAGCCATAAACATGTTTGTCTGAGTCTTCTATCAAAAGTTACAGCTATTTATATGAAGTTGTACAAAAACGCTTTCTTTCGCCAAGACAGTGCGTTTCTCACTGTTACATGCATTTGAATGGGGAACTCGACCGAAACAAAGTATAGGTTTTCATTATGTGTATAACTTAAAAATCTTAGCTCCAACAGCTGCAAATCCTGTTTTCCCAGCACGGGGACCTTGAGTTCTATAAGATAAAGCCATGAATACGCATATCTGAGTTTCCTATCAAAAGTTACAGCTATTTATATGAAGTTGTACAAAAACGCTTTCTTTCGCCAAGACAGTGCGTTTCTCACTGTTACATGCATTTGAATGGGGAACTCGACCGAAACAAAGTATAGGTTTTCATTATGTGTATAACTTAAAAATCTTAGCTCCAACAGCTGCAAATCCTGTTTTCCCAGCACGGGGACCTTGAGTTCTATAAGATAAAGCCATGAATACGCATATCTGAGTTTCCTATCAAAAGTTACAGCTATTTATCTGAAGTTGTGCAAAAACGCCTTATTTCGCCAAGACATTGCGTTTCTGATGATTACATGCATTTGAATGGGGAACTCGACTGAAACAAAGTATAGGTTTTCATTATGTGAATAACTTCGAAATCTTAGCTCAAACAGCTGCAAAACCTGTTTTCCCAGCACGGGGACCTTAAGTTCTATAAGATAAAGCCATGAATACGCATATCTGAGTTTCCTATCAAAAGTTACAGCTATTTATATGAAGTTGTGCAAAAACGCTTTCTTTCGCCAAGACAGTGCGTTTCTCACTGTTACATGCATTTGAATGGGGAACTCGACCGAAACAAAGTATAGGTTTTCATTATGTGAATAACTTGGAAATCTTAGCTCAAACAGCTGCAAAACCTGTTTTCCCAGCACGGGGACCTTGAGTTCTAAAAGATAAAGCCATGAATACGCATATCTGAGTTTCCTATCAAAAGTTACAGCTATTTATATGAAGTTGTACAAAAACGCTTTCTTTCGCCAAGACAGTGCGTTTCTCACTGTTACATGCATTTGAATGGGGAACTCGACCGAAACAAAGTATAGGTTTTCATTATGTGTATAACTTGAAAATCTTAGCTCCAACAGCTGCAAATCCTGTTTTCCCCGCACGGGGACCTTGAGTTCTATAAGATAAAGCCATAAACATGTTTGTCTGAGTCTTCTATCAAAAGTTACAGCTATTTATATGAAGTTGTACAAAAACGCTTTCTTTCGCCAAGACAGTGCGTTTCTCACTGTTACATGCATTTGAATGGGGAACTCGACCGAAACAAAGTATAGGTTTTCATTATGTGTATAACTTGAAAATCTTAGCTCCAACAGCTGCAAATCCTGTTTTCCCAGCACGGGGACCTTGAGTTCTATAAGATAAAGCCATAAACATGTTTGTCTGAGTCTTCTATCAAAAGTTACAGCTATTTATATGAAGTTGTACAAAAACGCTTTCTTTCGCCAAGACAGTGCGTTTCTCACTGTTACATGCATTTGAATGGGGAACTCGACCGAAACAAAGTATAGGTTTTCATTATGTGTATAACTTGAAAATCTTAGCTCCAACAGCTGCAAATCCTGTTTTCCCAGCACGGGGACCTTGAGTTCTATAAGATAAAGCCATGAATACGCATATCTGAGTTTCCTATCAAAAGTTACAGCTATTTATATGAAGTTGTACAAAAACGCTTTCTTTCGCCAAGACAGTGCGTTTCTCACTGTTACATGCATTTGAATGGGGAACTCGACCGAAACAAAGTATAGGTTTTCATTATGTGTATAACTTGAAAATCTTAGCTCCAACAGCTGCAAATCCTGTTTTCCCAGCACGGGGACCTTGAGTTCTATAAGATAAAGCCATAAACATGTTTGTCTGAGTCTTCTATCAAAAGTTACAGCTATTTATATGAAGTTGTACAAAAACGCTTTCTTTCGCCAAGACAGTGCGTTTCTCACTGTTACATGCATTTGAATGGGGAACTCGACCGAAACAAAGTATAGGTTTTCATTATGTGTATAACTTGAAAATCTTAGCTCCAACAGCTGCAAATCCTGTTTTCCCAGCACGGGGACCTTGAGTTCTATAAGATAAAGCCATGAATACGCATATCTGAGTTTCCTATCAAAAGTTACAGCTATTTATATGAAGTTGTACAAAAACGCTTTCTTTCGCCAAGACAGTGCGTTTCTCACTGTTACATGCATTTGAATGGGGAACTCGACTGAAACAAAGTATAGGTTTTCATTATGTGAATAACTTCGAAATCTTAGCTCAAACAGCTGCAAAACCTGTTTTCCCAGCACGGGGACCTTAAGTTCTATAAGATAAAGCCATGAATACGCATATCTGAGTTTCCTATCAAAAGTTACAGCTATTTATATGAAGTTGTGCAAAAACGCTTTCTTTCGCCAAGACAGTGCGTTTCTCACTGTTACATGCATTTGAATGGGGAACTCGACCGAAACAAAGTATAGGTTTTCATTATGTGAATAACTTGGAAATCTTAGCTCAAACAGCTGCAAAACCTGTTTTCCCAGCACGGGGACCTTGAGTTCTAAAAGATAAAGCCATGAATACGCATATCTGAGTTTCCTATCAAAAGTTACAGCTATTTATATGAAGTTGTACAAAAACGCTTTCTTTCGCCAAGACAGTGCGTTTCTCACTGTTACATGCATTTGAATGGGGAACTCGACCGAAACAAAGTATAGGTTTTCATTATGTGTATAACTTGAAAATCTTAGCTCCAACAGCTGCAAATCCTGTTTTCCCCGCACGGGGACCTTGAGTTCTATAAGATAAAGCCATAAACATGTTTGTCTGAGTCTTCTATCAAAAGTTACAGCTATTTATATGAAGTTGTACAAAAACGCTTTCTTTCGCCAAGACAGTGCGTTTCTCACTGTTACATGCATTTGAATGGGGAACTCGACCGAAACAAAGTATAGGTTTTCATTATGTGTATAACTTGAAAATCTTAGCTCCAACAGCTGCAAATCCTGTTTTCCCAGCACGGGGACCTTGAGTTCTATAAGATAAAGCCATAAACATGTTTGTCTGAGTCTTCTATCAAAAGTTACAGCTATTTATATGAAGTTGTACAAAAACGCTTTCTTTCGCCAAGACAGTGCGTTTCTCACTGTTACATGCATTTGAATGGGGAACTCGACCGAAACAAAGTATAGGTTTTCATTATGTGTATAACTTGAAAATCTTAGCTCCAACAGCTGCAAATCCTGTTTTCCCAGCACGGGGACCTTGAGTTCTATAAGATAAAGCCATGAATACGCATATCTGAGTTTCCTATCAAAAGTTACAGCTATTTATATGAAGTTGTACAAAAACGCTTTCTTTCGCCAAGACAGTGCGTTTCTCACTGTTACATGCATTTGAATGGGGAACTCGACCGAAACAAAGTATAGGTTTTCATTATGTGTATAACTTGAAAATCTTAGCTCCAACAGCTGCAAATCCTGGTTTCCCAGCACGGGGACCTTGAGTTCTATAAGATAAAGCCATAAACATGTTTGTCTGAGTCTTCTATCAAAAGTTACAGCTATTTATATGAAGTTGTACAAAAACGCTTTCTTTCGCCAAGACAGTGCGTTTCTCACTGTTACATGCATTTGAATGGGGAACTCGACCGAAACAAAGTATAGGTTTTCATTATGTGTATAACTTGAAAATCTTAGCTCCAACAGCTGCAAATCCTGTTTTCCCAGCACGGGGACCTTGAGTTCTATAAGATAAAGCCATGAATACGCATATCTGAGTTTCCTATCAAAAGTTACAGCTATTTATATGAAGTTGTACAAAAACGCTTTCTTTCGCCAAGACAGTGCGTTTCTCACTGTTACATGCATTTGAATGGGGAACTCGACCGAAACAAAGTATAGGTTTTCATTATGTGTATAACTTGAAAATCTTAGCTCCAACAGCTGCAAATCCTGTTTTCCCAGCACGGGGACCTTGAGTTCTATAAGATAAAGCCATAAACATGTTTGTCTGAGTCTTCTATCAAAAGTTACAGCTATTTATATGAAGTTGTACAAAAACGCTTTCTTTCGCCAAGACAGTGCGTTTCTCACTGTTACATGCATTTGAATGGGGAACTCGACCGAAACAAAGTATAGGTTTTCATTATGTGAATAACTTGGAAATCTTAGCTCAAACAGCTGCAAATCCTGTTTTCCCAGCACGGGGACCTTGAGTTCTATAAGATAAAGCCATGAATACGCATATCTGAGTTTCCTATCAAAAGTTACAGCTATTTATATGAAGTTGTACAAAAACGCTTTCTTTCGCCAAGACAGTGCGTTTCTCACTGTTACATGCATTTGAATGGGGAACTCGACCGAAACAAAGTATAGGTTTTCATTATGTGTATAACTTGAAAATCTTAGCTCCAACAGCTGCAAATCCTGTTTTCCCAGCACGGGGACCTTGAGTTCTATAAGATAAAGCCATAAACATGTTTGTCTGAGTCTTCTATCAAAAGTTACAGCTATTTATATGAAGTTGTACAAAAACGCTTTCTTTCGCCAAGACAGTGCGTTTCTCACTGTTACATGCATTTGAATGGGGAACTCGACCGAAACAAAGTATAGGTTTTCATTATGTGAATAACTTGGAAATCTTAGCTCAAACAGCTGCAAATCCTGTTTTCCCAGCACGGGGACCTTGAGTTCTATAAGATAAAGCCATGAATACGCATATCTGAGTTTCCTATCAAAAGTTACAGCTATTTATATGAAGTTGTACAAAAACGCTTTCTTTCGCCAAGACAGTGCGTTTCTCACTGTTACATGCATTTGAATGGGGAACTCGACCGAAACAAAGTATAGGTTTTCATTATGTGTATAACTTGAAAATCTTAGCTCCAACAGCTGCAAATCCTGTTTTCCCAGCACGGGGACCTTGAGTTCTATAAGATAAAGCCATAAACATGTTTGTCTGAGTCTTCTATCAAAAGTTACAGCTATTTATATGAAGTTGTACAAAAACGCTTTCTTTCGCCAAGACAGTGCGTTTCTCACTGTTACATGCATTTGAATGGGGAACTCGACCGAAACAAAGTATAGGTTTTCATTATGTGTATAACTTGAAAATCTTAGCTCCAACAGCTGCAAATCCTGTTTTCCCAGCACGGGGACCTTGAGTTCTATAAGATAAAGCCATGAATACGCATATCTGAGTTTCCTATCAAAAGTTACAGCTATTTATATGAAGTTGTACAAAAACGCTTTCTTTCGCCAAGACAGTGCGTTTCTCACTGTTACATGCATTTGAATGGGGAACTCGACCGAAACAAAGTATAGGTTTTCATTATGTGTATAACTTGAAAATCTTAGCTCAAACAGCTGCAAAACCTGTTTTCCCCGCACGGGGACCTTGAGTTCTATAAGATAAAGCCATAAACATGTTTGTCTGAGTCTTCTATCAAAAGTTACAGCTATTTATATGAAGTTGTACAAAAACGCTTTCTTTCGCCAAGACAGTGCGTTTCTCACTGTTACATGCATTTGAATGGGGAACTCGACCGAAACAAAGTATAGGTTTTCATTATGTGTATAACTTGAAAATCTTAGCTCCAACAGCTGCAAATCCTGTTTTCCCAGCACGGGGACCTTGAGTTCTATAAGATAAAGCCATGAATACGCATATCTGAGTTTCCTATCAAAAGTTACAGCTATTTATATGAAGTTGTGCAAAAACGCTTTCTTTCGCCAAGACAGTGCGTTTCTCACTGTTACATGCATTTGAATGGGGAACTCGACCGAAACAAAGTATAGGGTTTCATTATGTGAATAACTTGGAAATCTTAGCTCAAACAGCTGCAAAACCTGTTTTCCCAGCACGGGGACCTTGAGTTCTATAAGATAAAGCCATAAACATGTTTGTCTGAGTCTTCGATCAAAAGTTACAGCTATTTATATGAAGTTGTACAAAAACGCTTTCTTTCGCCAAGACAGTGCGTTTCTCACTGTTACATGCATTTGAATGGGGAACTCGACCGAAACAAAGTATAGGTTTTCATTATGTGTATAACTTGAAAATCTTAGCTCCAACAGCTGCAAATTCTGTTTTCCCAGCACGGGGACCTTGAGTTCTATAAGATAAAGCCATAAACATGTTTGTCTGAGTCTTCTATCAAAAGTTACAGCTATTTATATGAAGTTGTACAAAAACGCTTTCTTTTGCCAAGACAGTGCGTTTCTCACTGTTACATGCATTTGAATGGGGAACTCGACCGAAACAAAGTATAGGTTTTCATTATGTGTATAACTTGAAAATCTTAGCTCAAACAGCTGCAAAACCTGTTTTCCCAGCACGGGGACCTTGAGTTCTATAAGATAAAGCCATAAACATGTTTGTCTGAGTCTTCTATCAAAAGTTACAGCTATTTATATGAAGTTGTACAAAAACGCTTTCTTTCGCCAAGACAGTGCGTTTCTCACTGTTACATGCATTTGAATGGGGAACTCGACCGAAACAAAGTATAGGTTTTCATTATGTGTATAACTTGGAAATCTTAGCTCAAACAGCTGCAAAACCTGTTTTCCCAGCACGGGGACCTTGAGTTCTATAAGATAAAGCCATGAATACGCATATCTGAGTTTCCTATCAAAAGTTACAGCTATTTATATGAAGTTGTACAAAAACGCTTTCTTTCGCCAAGACAGTGCGTTTCTCACTGTTACATGCATTTGAATGGGGAACTCGACCGAAACAAAGTATAGGTTTTCATTATGTGTATAACTTGAAAATCTTAGCTCCAACAGCTGCAAATCCTGTTTTCCCAGCACGGGGACCTTGAGTTCTATAAGATAAAGCCATGAATACGCATATCTGAGTTTCCTATCAAAAGTTACAGCTATTTATATGAAGTTGTACAAAAACGCTTTCTTTCGCCAAGACAGTGCGTTTCTCACTGTTACATGCATTTGAATGGGGAACTCGACCGAAACAAAGTATAGGTTTTCATTATGTGTATAACTTGAAAATCTTAGCTCCAACAGCTGCAAATCCTGTTTTCCCAGCACGGGGACCTTGAGTTCTATAAGATAAAGCCATGAATACGCATATCTGAGTTTCCTATCAAAAGTTACAGCTATTTATCTGAAGTTGTGCAAAAACGCCTTATTTCGCCAAGACATTGCGTTTCTGATGATTACATGCATTTGAATGGGGAACTCGACTGAAACAAAGTATAGGTTTTCATTATGTGAATAACTTCGAAATCTTAGCTCAAACAGCTGCAAAACCTGTTTTCCCAGCACGGGGACCTTAAGTTCTATAAGATAAAGCCATGAATACGCATATCTGAGTTTCCTATCAAAAGTTACAGCTATTTATATGAAGTTGTGCAAAAACGCTTTCTTTCGCCAAGACAGTGCGTTTCTCACTGTTACATGCATTTGAATGGGGAACTCGACCGAAACAAAGTATAGGTTTTCATTATGTGAATAACTTGGAAATCTTAGCTCAAACAGCTGCAAAACCTGTTTTCCCAGCACGGGGACCTTGAGTTCTAAAAGATAAAGCCATGAATACGCATATCTGAGTTTCCTATCAAAAGTTACAGCTATTTATATGAAGTTGTACAAAAACGCTTTCTTTCGCCAAGACAGTGCGTTTCTCACTGTTACATGCATTTGAATGGGGAACTCGACCGAAACAAAGTATAGGTTTTCATTATGTGTATAACTTGAAAATCTTAGCTCCAACAGCTGCAAATCCTGTTTTCCCCGCACGGGGACCTTGAGTTCTATAAGATAAAGCCATAAACATGTTTGTCTGAGTCTTCTATCAAAAGTTACAGCTATTTATATGAAGTTGTACAAAAACGCTTTCTTTCGCCAAGACAGTGCGTTTCTCACTGTTACATGCATTTGAATGGGGAACTCGACCGAAACAAAGTATAGGTTTTCATTATGTGTATAACTTGAAAATCTTAGCTCCAACAGCTGCAAATCCTGTTTTCCCAGCACGGGGACCTTGAGTTCTATAAGATAAAGCCATAAACATGTTTGTCTGAGTCTTCTATCAAAAGTTACAGCTATTTATATGAAGTTGTACAAAAACGCTTTCTTTCGCCAAGACAGTGCGTTTCTCACTGTTACATGCATTTGAATGGGGAACTCGACCGAAACAAAGTATAGGTTTTCATTATGTGTATAACTTGAAAATCTTAGCTCCAACAGCTGCAAATCCTGTTTTCCCAGCACGGGGACCTTGAGTTCTATAAGATAAAGCCATGAATACGCATATCTGAGTTTCCTATCAAAAGTTACAGCTATTTATATGAAGTTGTACAAAAACGCTTTCTTTCGCCAAGACAGTGCGTTTCTCACTGTTACATGCATTTGAATGGGGAACTCGACCGAAACAAAGTATAGGTTTTCATTATGTGTATAACTTGAAAATCTTAGCTCCAACAGCTGCAAATCCTGTTTTCCCCGCACGGGGACCTTGAGTTCTATAAGATAAAGCCATAAACATGTTTGTCTGAGTCTTCTATCAAAAGTTACAGCTATTTATATGAAGTTGTACAAAAACGCTTTCTTTCGCCAAGACAGTGCGTTTCTCACTGTTACATGCATTTGAATGGGGAACTCGACCGAAACAAAGTATAGGTTTTCATTATGTGTATAACTTGAAAATCTTAGCTCCAACAGCTGCAAATCCTGTTTTCCCAGCACGGGGACCTTGAGTTCTATAAGATAAAGCCATAAACATGTTTGTCTGAGTCTTCTATCAAAAGTTACAGCTATTTATATGAAGTTGTACAAAAACGCTTTCTTTCGCCAAGACAGTGCGTTTCTCACTGTTACATGCATTTGAATGGGGAACTCGACCGAAACAAAGTATAGGTTTTCATTATGTGTATAACTTGAAAATCTTAGCTCCAACAGCTGCAAATCCTGTTTTCCCAGCACGGGGACCTTGAGTTCTATAAGATAAAGCCATGAATACGCATATCTGAGTTTCCTATCAAAAGTTACAGCTATTTATATGAAGTTGTACAAAAACGCTTTCTTTCGCCAAGACAGTGCGTTTCTCACTGTTACATGCATTTGAATGGGGAACTCGACCGAAACAAAGTATAGGTTTTCATTATGTGTATAACTTGAAAATCTTAGCTCCAACAGCTGCAAATCCTGTTTTCCCAGCACGGGGACCTTGAGTTCTATAAGATAAAGCCATAAACATGTTTGTCTGAGTCTTCTATCAAAAGTTACAGCTATTTATATGAAGTTGTACAAAAACGCTTTCTTTCGCCAAGACAGTGCGTTTCTCACTGTTACATGCATTTGAATGGGGAACTCGACCGAAACAAAGTATAGGTTTTCATTATGTGTATAACTTGAAAATCTTAGCTCCAACAGCTGCAAATCCTGTTTTCCCAGCACGGGGACCTTGAGTTCTATAAGATAAAGCCATGAATACGCATATCTGAGTTTCCTATCAAAAGTTACAGCTATTTATATGAAGTTGTACAAAAACGCTTTCTTTCGCCAAGACAGTGCGTTTCTCACTGTTACATGCATTTGAATGGGGAACTCGACCGAAACAAAGTATAGGTTTTCATTATGTGTATAACTTGAAAATCTTAGCTCCAACAGCTGCAAATCCTGTTTTCCCAGCACGGGGACCTTGAGTTCTATAAGATAAAGCCATAAACATGTTTGTCTGAGTCTTCTATCAAAAGTTACAGCTATTTATATGAAGTTGTACAAAAACGCTTTCTTTCGCCAAGACAGTGCGTTTCTCACTGTTACATGCATTTGAATGGGGAACTCGACCGAAACAAAGTATAGGTTTTCATTATGTGAATAACTTGGAAATCTTAGCTCAAACAGCTGCAAATCCTGTTTTCCCAGCACGGGGACCTTGAGTTCTATAAGATAAAGCCATGAATACGCATATCTGAGTTTCCTATCAAAAGTTACAGCTATTTATATGAAGTTGTACAAAAACGCTTTCTTTCGCCAAGACAGTGCGTTTCTCACTGTTACATGCATTTGAATGGGGAACTCGACCGAAACAAAGTATAGGTTTTCATTATGTGTATAACTTGAAAATCTTAGCTCCAACAGCTGCAAATCCTGTTTTCCCAGCACGGGGACCTTGAGTTCTATAAGATAAAGCCATAAACATGTTTGTCTGAGTCTTCTATCAAAAGTTACAGCTATTTATATGAAGTTGTACAAAAACGCTTTCTTTCGCCAAGACAGTGCGTTTCTCACTGTTACATGCATTTGAATGGGGAACTCGACCGAAACAAAGTATAGGTTTTCATTATGTGTATAACTTGAAAATCTTAGCTCCAACAGCTGCAAATCCTGTTTTCCCAGCACGGGGACCTTGAGTTCTATAAGATAAAGCCATGAATACGCATATCTGAGTTTCCTATCAAAAGTTACAGCTATTTATATGAAGTTGTGCAAAAACGCTTTCTTTCGCCAAGACAGTGCGTTTCTCACTGTTACATGCATTTGAATGGGGAACTCGACCGAAACAAAGTATAGGGTTTCATTATGTGAATAACTTGGAAATCTTAGCTCAAACAGCTGCAAAACCTGTTTTCCCAGCACGGGGACCTTGAGTTCTATAAGATAAAGCCATAAACATGTTTGTCTGAGTCTTCGATCAAAAGTTACAGCTATTTATATGAAGTTGTACAAAAACGCTTTCTTTCGCCAAGACAGTGCGTTTCTCACTGTTACATGCATTTGAATGGGGAACTCGACCGAAACAAAGTATAGGTTTTCATTATGTGTATAACTTGAAAATCTTAGCTCCAACAGCTGCAAATTCTGTTTTCCCAGCACGGGGACCTTGAGTTCTATAAGATAAAGCCATAAACATGTTTGTCTGAGTCTTCTATCAAAAGTTACAGCTATTTATATGAAGTTGTACAAAAACGCTTTCTTTTGCCAAGACAGTGCGTTTCTCACTGTTACATGCATTTGAATGGGGAACTCGACCGAAACAAAGTATAGGTTTTCATTATGTGTATAACTTGAAAATCTTAGCTCAAACAGCTGCAAAACCTGTTTTCCCAGCACGGGGACCTTGAGTTCTATAAGATAAAGCCATAAACATGTTTGTCTGAGTCTTCTATCAAAAGTTACAGCTATTTATATGAAGTTGTACAAAAACGCTTTCTTTCGCCAAGACAGTGCGTTTCTCACTGTTACATGCATTTGAATGGGGAACTCGACCGAAACAAAGTATAGGTTTTCATTATGTGTATAACTTGGAAATCTTAGCTCAAACAGCTGCAAAACCTGTTTTCCCAGCACGGGGACCTTGAGTTCTATAAGATAAAGCCATGAATACGCATATCTGAGTTTCCTATCAAAAGTTACAGCTATTTATATGAAGTTGTACAAAAACGCTTTCTTTCGCCAAGACAGTGCGTTTCTCACTGTTACATGCATTTGAATGGGGAACTCGACCGAAACAAAGTATAGGTTTTCATTATGTGTATAACTTGAAAATCTTAGCTCAAACAGCTGCAAAACCTGTTTTCCCCGCACGGGGACCTTGAGTTCTATAAGATAAAGCCATAAACATGTTTGTCTGAGTCTTCTATCAAAAGTTACAGCTATTTATATGAAGTTGTACAAAAACGCTTTCTTTCGCCAAGACAGTGCGTTTCTCACTGTTACATGCATTTGAATGGGGAACTCGACCGAAACAAAGTATAGGTTTTCATTATGTGTATAACTTGAAAATCTTAGCTCCAACAGCTGCAAATCCTGTTTTCCCAGCACGGGGACCTTGAGTTCTATAAGATAAAGCCATGAATACGCATATCTGAGTTTCCTATCAAAAGTTACAGCTATTTATATGAAGTTGTGCAAAAACGCTTTCTTTCGCCAAGACAATGCGTTTCTGACGATTACATGCATTTGAATGGGGAACTCGCACGAAACAAAGTATAGGTTTTCATTATGTGTATAACTTGAAAATCTTAGCTCCAACAGCTGCAAATCCTGTTTTCCCAGCACGGGGACCTTGAGTTCTATAAGATAAAGCCATAAACATGTTTGTCTGAGTCTTCTATCAAAAGTTACAGCTATTTATATGAAGTTGTACAAAAACGCTTTCTTTCGCCAAGACAGTGCGTTTCTCACTGTTACATGCATTTGAATGGGGAACTCGACCGAAACAAAGTATAGGTTTTCATTATGTGTATAACTTGAAAATCTTAGCTCCAACAGCTGCAAATCCTGTTTTCCCAGCACGGGGACCTTGAGTTCTATAAGATAAAGCCATGAATACGCATATCTGAGTTTCCTATCAAAAGTTACAGCTATTTATATGAAGTTGTACAAAAACGCTTTCTTTCGCCAAGACAGTGCGTTTCTCACTGTTACATGCATTTGAATGGGGAACTCGACCGAAACAAAGTATAGGTTTTCATTATGTGTATAACTTGAAAATCTTAGCTCCAACAGCTGCAAATCCTGTTTTCCCAGCACGGGGACCTTGAGTTCTATAAGATAAAGCCATGAATACGCATATCTGAGTTTCCTATCAAAAGTTACAGCTATTTATCTGAAGTTGTGCAAAAACGCCTTATTTCGCCAAGACATTGCGTTTCTGATGATTACATGCATTTGAATGGGGAACTCGACTGAAACAAAGTATAGGTTTTCATTATGTGAATAACTTCGAAATCTTAGCTCAAACAGCTGCAAAACCTGTTTTCCCAGCACGGGGACCTTAAGTTCTATAAGATAAAGCCATGAATACGCATATCTGAGTTTCCTATCAAAAGTTACAGCTATTTATATGAAGTTGTGCAAAAACGCTTTCTTTCGCCAAGACAGTGCGTTTCTCACTGTTACATGCATTTGAATGGGGAACTCGACCGAAACAAAGTATAGGTTTTCATTATGTGAATAACTTGGAAATCTTAGCTCAAACAGCTGCAAAACCTGTTTTCCCAGCACGGGGACCTTGAGTTCTAAAAGATAAAGCCATGAATACGCATATCTGAGTTTCCTATCAAAAGTTACAGCTATTTATATGAAGTTGTACAAAAACGCTTTCTTTCGCCAAGACAGTGCGTTTCTCACTGTTACATGCATTTGAATGGGGAACTCGACCGAAACAAAGTATAGGTTTTCATTATGTGTATAACTTGAAAATCTTAGCTCCAACAGCTGCAAATCCTGTTTTCCCCGCACGGGGACCTTGAGTTCTATAAGATAAAGCCATAAACATGTTTGTCTGAGTCTTCTATCAAAAGTTACAGCTATTTATATGAAGTTGTACAAAAACGCTTTCTTTCGCCAAGACAGTGCGTTTCTCACTGTTACATGCATTTGAATGGGGAACTCGACCGAAACAAAGTATAGGTTTTCATTATGTGTATAACTTGAAAATCTTAGCTCCAACAGCTGCAAATCCTGTTTTCCCAGCACGGGGACCTTGAGTTCTATAAGATAAAGCCATAAACATGTTTGTCTGAGTCTTCTATCAAAAGTTACAGCTATTTATATGAAGTTGTACAAAAACGCTTTCTTTCGCCAAGACAGTGCGTTTCTCACTGTTACATGCATTTGAATGGGGAACTCGACCGAAACAAAGTATAGGTTTTCATTATGTGTATAACTTGAAAATCTTAGCTCCAACAGCTGCAAATCCTGTTTTCCCAGCACGGGGACCTTGAGTTCTATAAGATAAAGCCATGAATACGCATATCTGAGTTTCCTATCAAAAGTTACAGCTATTTATATGAAGTTGTACAAAAACGCTTTCTTTCGCCAAGACAGTGCGTTTCTCACTGTTACATGCATTTGAATGGGGAACTCGACCGAAACAAAGTATAGGTTTTCATTATGTGTATAACTTGAAAATCTTAGCTCCAACAGCTGCAAATCCTGTTTTCCCCGCACGGGGACCTTGAGTTCTATAAGATAAAGCCATAAACATGTTTGTCTGAGTCTTCTATCAAAAGTTACAGCTATTTATATGAAGTTGTACAAAAACGCTTTCTTTCGCCAAGACAGTGCGTTTCTCACTGTTACATGCATTTGAATGGGGAACTCGACCGAAACAAAGTATAGGTTTTCATTATGTGTATAACTTGAAAATCTTAGCTCCAACAGCTGCAAATCCTGTTTTCCCAGCACGGGGACCTTGAGTTCTATAAGATAAAGCCATGAATACGCATATCTGAGTTTCCTATCAAAAGTTACAGCTATTTATATGAAGTTGTACAAAAACGCTTTCTTTCGCCAAGACAGTGCGTTTCTCACTGTTACATGCATTTGAATGGGGAACTCGACCGAAACAAAGTATAGGTTTTCATTATGTGTATAACTTGAAAATCTTAGCTCCAACAGCTGCAAATCCTGTTTTCCCAGCACGGGGACCTTGAGTTCTATAAGATAAAGCCATAAACATGTTTGTCTGAGTCTTCTATCAAAAGTTACAGCTATTTATATGAAGTTGTACAAAAACGCTTTCTTTCGCCAAGACAGTGCGTTTCTCACTGTTACATGCATTTGAATGGGGAACTCGACCGAAACAAAGTATAGGTTTTCATTATGTGTATAACTTGAAAATCTTAGCTCCAACAGCTGCAAATCCTGTTTTCCCAGCACGGGGACCTTGAGTTCTATAAGATAAAGCCATGAATACGCATATCTGAGTTTCCTATCAAAAGTTACAGCTATTTATATGAAGTTGTACAAAAACGCTTTCTTTCGCCAAGACAGTGCGTTTCTCACTGTTACATGCATTTGAATGGGGAACTCGACCGAAACAAAGTATAGGTTTTCATTATGTGTATAACTTGAAAATCTTAGCTCCAACAGCTGCAAATCCTGTTTTCCCAGCACGGGGACCTTGAGTTCTATAAGATAAAGCCATAAACATGTTTGTCTGAGTCTTCTATCAAAAGTTACAGCTATTTATATGAAGTTGTACAAAAACGCTTTCTTTCGCCAAGACAGTGCGTTTCTCACTGTTACATGCATTTGAATGGGGAACTCGACCGAAACAAAGTATAGGTTTTCATTATGTGAATAACTTGGAAATCTTAGCTCAAACAGCTGCAAATCCTGTTTTCCCAGCACGGGGACCTTGAGTTCTATAAGATAAAGCCATGAATACGCATATCTGAGTTTCCTATCAAAAGTTACAGCTATTTATATGAAGTTGTGCAAAAACGCTTTCTTTCGCCAAGACAATGCGTTTCTGACGATTACATGCATTTGAATGGGGAACTCGCACGAAACAAAGTATAGGTTTTCATTATGTGTATAACTTGAAAATCTTAGCTCCAACAGCTGCAAATCCTGTTTTCCCAGCACGGGGACCTTGAGTTCTATAAGATAAAGCCATAAACATGTTTGTCTGAGTCTTCTATCAAAAGTTACAGCTATTTATATGAAGTTGTACAAAAACGCTTTCTTTCGCCAAGACAGTGCGTTTCTCACTGTTACATGCATTTGAATGGGGAACTCGACCGAAACAAAGTATAGGTTTTCATTATGTGTATAACTTGAAAATCTTAGCTCCAACAGCTGCAAATCCTGTTTTCCCAGCACGGGGACCTTGAGTTCTATAAGATAAAGCCATAAACATGTTTGTCTGAGTCTTCTATCAAAAGTTACAGCTATTTATATGAAGTTGTACAAAAACGCTTTCTTTCGCCAAGACAGTGCGTTTCTCACTGTTACATGCATTTGAATGGGGAACTCGACCGAAACAAAGTATAGGTTTTCATTATGTGTATAACTTGAAAATCTTAGCTCCAACAGCTGCAAATCCTGTTTTCCCAGCACGGGGACCTTGAGTTCTATAAGATAAAGCCATAAACATGTTTGTCTGAGTCTTCTATCAAAAGTTACAGCTATTTATATGAAGTTGTACAAAAACGCTTTCTTTCGCCAAGACAGTGCGTTTCTCACTGTTACATGCATTTGAATGGGGAACTCGACCGAAACAAAGTATAGGTTTTCATTATGTGTATAACTTGAAAATCTTAGCTCCAACAGCTGCAAATCCTGTTTTCCCAGCACGGGGACCTTGAGTTCTATAAGATAAAGCCATGAATACGCATATCTGAGTTTCCTATCAAAAGTTACAGCTATTTATATGAAGTTGTACAAAAACGCTTTCTTTCGCCAAGACAGTGCGTTTCTCACTGTTACATGCATTTGAATGGGGAACTCGACCGAAACAAAGTATAGCTTTTCATTATGTGTATAACTTGAAAATCTTAGCTCCAACAGCTGCAAATCCTGTTTTTTCCAGCACGGGGACCTTGAGTTCTATAAGATAAAGCCATAAACATGTTTGTCTGAGTCTTCTATCAAAAGTTACAGCTATTTATATGAAGTTGTACAAAAACGCTTTCTTTCGCCAAGACAGTGCGTTTCTCACTGTTACATGCATTTGAATGGGGAACTCGACCGAAACAAAGTATAGGTTTTCATTATGTGTATAACTTGAAAATCTTAGCTCCAACAGCTGCAAATCCTGTTTTCCCAGCACGGGGACCTTGAGTTCTATAAGATAAAGCCATAAACATGTTTGTCTGAGTCTTCTATCAAAAGTTACAGCTATTTATATGAAGTTGTACAAAAACGCTTTCTTTCGCCAAGACAGTGCGTTTCTCACTGTTACATGCATTTGAATGGGGAACTCGACCGAAACAAAGTATAGGTTTTCATTATGTGTATAACTTGAAAATCTTAGCTCCAACAGCTGCAAATCCTGTTTTCCCAGCACGGGGACCTTGAGTTCTATAAGATAAAGCCATGAATACGCATATCTGAGTTTCCTATCAAAAGTTACAGCTATTTATATGAAGTTGTACAAAAACGCTTTCTTTCGCCAAGACAGTGCGTTTCTCACTGTTACATGCATTTGAATGGGGAAGTCGACCGAAACAAAGTATAGGTTTTCATTATGTGTATAACTTGAAAATCTTAGCTCAAACAGCTGCAAAACCTGTTTTCCCCGCACGGGGACCTTGAGTTCTATAAGATAAAGCCATAAACATGTTTGTCTGAGTCTTCTATCAAAAGTTACAGCTATTTATATGAAGTTGTACAAAAACGCTTTCTTTCGCCAAGACAGTGCGTTTCTCACTGTTACATGCATTTGAATGGGGAACTCGACCGAAACAAAGTATAGGTTTTCATTATGTGTATAACTTGAAAATCTTAGCTCCAACAGCTGCAAATCCTGTTTTCCCAGCACGGGGACCTTGAGTTCTATAAGATAAAGCCATAAACATGTTTGTCTGAGTCTTCTATCAAAAGTTACAGCTATTTATATGAAGTTGTACAAAAACGCTTTCTTTCGCCAAGACAGTGCGTTTCTCACTGTTACATGCATTTGAATGGGGAACTCGACCGAAACAAAGTATAGGTTTTCATTATGTGTATAACTTGGAAAGCTTAGCTCAAACAGCTGCAAAACCTGTTTTCCCAGCACGGGGACCTTGAGTTCTAAAAGATAAAGCCATGAATATGCATATCTGAGTTTCCTATCAAAAGTTACAGCTATTTATATGAAGTTGTACAAAAACGCTTTCTTTCGCCAAGACAGTGCGTTTCTCACTGTTACATGCATTTGAATGGGGAACTCGACCGAAACAAAGTATAGGTTTTCATTATGTGTATAACTTGGAAAGCTTAGCTCAAACAGCTGCAAAACCTGTTTTCCCAGCACGGGGACCTTGAGTTCTAAAAGATAAAGCCATGAATATGCATATCTGAGTTTCCTATCAAAAGTTACAGCTATTTATATGAAGTTGTACAAAAACGCTTTCTTTCGCCAAGACAGTGCGTTTCTCACTGTTACATGCATTTGAATGGGGAACTCGACCGAAACAAAGTATAGGTTTTCATTATGTGTATAACTTGAAAATCTTAGCTCCAACAGCTGCAAATCCTGTTTTCCCAGCACGGGGACCTTGAGTTCTATAAGATAAAGCCATAAACATGTTTGTCTGAGTCTTCTATCAAAAGTTACAGCTATTTATATGAAGTTGTACAAAAACGCTTTCTTTCGCCAAGACAGTGCGTTTCTCACTGTTACATGCATTTGAATGGGGAACTCGACCGAAACAAAGTATAGGTTTTCATTATGTGTATAACTTGGAAATCTTAGCTCAAACAGCTGCAAAACCTGTTTTCCCAGCACGGGGACCTTGAGTTCTATAAGATAAAGCCATGAATACGCATATCTGAGTTTCCTATCAAAAGTTACAGCTATTTATATGAAGTTGTACAAAAACGCTTTCTTTCGCCAAGACAGTGCGTTTCTCACTGTTACATGCATTTGAATGGGGAACTCGACCGAAACAAAGTATAGGTTTTCATTATGTGTATAACTTGAAAATCTTAGCTCAAACAGCTGCAAAACCTGTTTTCCCCGCACGGGGACCTTGAGTTCTATAAGATAAAGCCATAAACATGTTTGTCTGAGTCTTCTATCAAAAGTTACAGCTATTTATATGAAGTTGTACAAAAACGCTTTCTTTCGCCAAGACAGTGCGTTTCTCACTGTTACATGCATTTGAATGGGGAACTCGACCGAAACAAAGTATAGGTTTTCATTATGTGTATAACTTGAAAATCTTAGCTCCAACAGCTGCAAATCCTGTTTTCCCAGCACGGGGACCTTGAGTTCTATAAGATAAAGCCATGAATACGCATATCTGAGTTTCCTATCAAAAGTTACAGCTATTTATATGAAGTTGTGCAAAAACGCTTTCTTTCGCCAAGACAATGCGTTTCTGACGATTACATGCATTTGAATGGGGAACTCGCACGAAACAAAGTATAGGTTTTCATTATGTGTATAACTTGAAAATCTTAGCTCCAACAGCTGCAAATCCTGTTTTCCCAGCACGGGGACCTTGAGTTCTATAAGATAAAGCCATAAACATGTTTGTCTGAGTCTTCTATCAAAAGTTACAGCTATTTATATGAAGTTGTACAAAAACGCTTTCTTTCGCCAAGACAGTGCGTTTCTCACTGTTACATGCATTTGAATGGGGAACTCGACCGAAACAAAGTATAGGTTTTCATTATGTGTATAACTTGAAAATCTTAGCTCCAACAGCTGCAAATCCTGTTTTCCCAGCACGGGGACCTTGAGTTCTATAAGATAAAGCCATGAATACGCATATCTGAGTTTCCTATCAAAAGTTACAGCTATTTATATGAAGTTGTACAAAAACGCTTTCTTTCGCCAAGACAGTGCGTTTCTCACTGTTACATGCATTTGAATGGGGAACTCGACCGAAACAAAGTATAGGTTTTCATTATGTGTATAACTTGAAAATCTTAGCTCCAACAGCTGCAAATCCTGTTTTCCCAGCACGGGGACCTTGAGTTCTATAAGATAAAGCCATGAATACGCATATCTGAGTTTCCTATCAAAAGTTACAGCTATTTATCTGAAGTTGTGCAAAAACGCCTTATTTCGCCAAGACATTGCGTTTCTGATGATTACATGCATTTGAATGGGGAACTCGACTGAAACAAAGTATAGGTTTTCATTATGTGAATAACTTCGAAATCTTAGCTCAAACAGCTGCAAAACCTGTTTTCCCAGCACGGGGACCTTAAGTTCTATAAGATAAAGCCATGAATACGCATATCTGAGTTTCCTATCAAAAGTTACAGCTATTTATATGAAGTTGTGCAAAAACGCTTTCTTTCGCCAAGACAGTGCGTTTCTCACTGTTACATGCATTTGAATGGGGAACTCGACCGAAACAAAGTATAGGTTTTCATTATGTGAATAACTTGGAAATCTTAGCTCAAACAGCTGCAAAACCTGTTTTCCCAGCACGGGGACCTTGAGTTCTAAAAGATAAAGCCATGAATACGCATATCTGAGTTTCCTATCAAAAGTTACAGCTATTTATATGAAGTTGTACAAAAACGCTTTCTTTCGCCAAGACAGTGCGTTTCTCACTGTTACATGCATTTGAATGGGGAACTCGACCGAAACAAAGTATAGGTTTTCATTATGTGTATAACTTGAAAATCTTAGCTCCAACAGCTGCAAATCCTGTTTTCCCCGCACGGGGACCTTGAGTTCTATAAGATAAAGCCATAAACATGTTTGTCTGAGTCTTCTATCAAAAGTTACAGCTATTTATATGAAGTTGTACAAAAACGCTTTCTTTCGCCAAGACAGTGCGTTTCTCACTGTTACATGCATTTGAATGGGGAACTCGACCGAAACAAAGTATAGGTTTTCATTATGTGTATAACTTGAAAATCTTAGCTCCAACAGCTGCAAATCCTGTTTTCCCAGCACGGGGACCTTGAGTTCTATAAGATAAAGCCATAAACATGTTTGTCTGAGTCTTCTATCAAAAGTTACAGCTATTTATATGAAGTTGTACAAAAACGCTTTCTTTCGCCAAGACAGTGCGTTTCTCACTGTTACATGCATTTGAATGGGGAACTCGACCGAAACAAAGTATAGGTTTTCATTATGTGTATAACTTGAAAATCTTAGCTCCAACAGCTGCAAATCCTGTTTTCCCAGCACGGGGACCTTGAGTTCTATAAGATAAAGCCATGAATACGCATATCTGAGTTTCCTATCAAAAGTTACAGCTATTTATATGAAGTTGTACAAAAACGCTTTCTTTCGCCAAGACAGTGCGTTTCTCACTGTTACATGCATTTGAATGGGGAACTCGACCGAAACAAAGTATAGGTTTTCATTATGTGTATAACTTGAAAATCTTAGCTCCAACAGCTGCAAATCCTGTTTTCCCCGCACGGGGACCTTGAGTTCTATAAGATAAAGCCATAAACATGTTTGTCTGAGTCTTCTATCAAAAGTTACAGCTATTTATATGAAGTTGTACAAAAACGCTTTCTTTCGCCAAGACAGTGCGTTTCTCACTGTTACATGCATTTGAATGGGGAACTCGACCGAAACAAAGTATAGGTTTTCATTATGTGTATAACTTGAAAATCTTAGCTCCAACAGCTGCAAATCCTGTTTTCCCAGCACGGGGACCTTGAGTTCTATAAGATAAAGCCATGAATACGCATATCTGAGTTTCCTATCAAAAGTTACAGCTATTTATATGAAGTTGTACAAAAACGCTTTCTTTCGCCAAGACAGTGCGTTTCTCACTGTTACATGCATTTGAATGGGGAACTCGACCGAAACAAAGTATAGGTTTTCATTATGTGTATAACTTGAAAATCTTAGCTCCAACAGCTGCAAATCCTGTTTTCCCAGCACGGGGACCTTGAGTTCTATAAGATAAAGCCATAAACATGTTTGTCTGAGTCTTCTATCAAAAGTTACAGCTATTTATATGAAGTTGTACAAAAACGCTTTCTTTCGCCAAGACAGTGCGTTTCTCACTGTTACATGCATTTGAATGGGGAACTCGACCGAAACAAAGTATAGGTTTTCATTATGTGTATAACTTGAAAATCTTAGCTCCAACAGCTGCAAATCCTGTTTTCCCAGCACGGGGACCTTGAGTTCTATAAGATAAAGCCATGAATACGCATATCTGAGTTTCCTATCAAAAGTTACAGCTATTTATATGAAGTTGTACAAAAACGCTTTCTTTCGCCAAGACAGTGCGTTTCTCACTGTTACATGCATTTGAATGGGGAACTCGACCGAAACAAAGTATAGGTTTTCATTATGTGTATAACTTGAAAATCTTAGCTCCAACAGCTGCAAATCCTGTTTTCCCAGCACGGGGACCTTGAGTTCTATAAGATAAAGCCATAAACATGTTTGTCTGAGTCTTCTATCAAAAGTTACAGCTATTTATATGAAGTTGTACAAAAACGCTTTCTTTCGCCAAGACAGTGCGTTTCTCACTGTTACATGCATTTGAATGGGGAACTCGACCGAAACAAAGTATAGGTTTTCATTATGTGAATAACTTGGAAATCTTAGCTCAAACAGCTGCAAATCCTGTTTTCCCAGCACGGGGACCTTGAGTTCTATAAGATAAAGCCATGAATACGCATATCTGAGTTTCCTATCAAAAGTTACAGCTATTTATATGAAGTTGTGCAAAAACGCTTTCTTTCGCCAAGACAATGCGTTTCTGACGATTACATGCATTTGAATGGGGAACTCGCACGAAACAAAGTATAGGTTTTCATTATGTGTATAACTTGAAAATCTTAGCTCCAACAGCTGCAAATCCTGTTTTCCCAGCACGGGGACCTTGAGTTCTATAAGATAAAGCCATAAACATGTTTGTCTGAGTCTTCTATCAAAAGTTACAGCTATTTATATGAAGTTGTACAAAAACGCTTTCTTTCGCCAAGACAGTGCGTTTCTCACTGTTACATGCATTTGAATGGGGAACTCGACCGAAACAAAGTATAGGTTTTCATTATGTGTATAACTTGAAAATCTTAGCTCCAACAGCTGCAAATCCTGTTTTCCCAGCACGGGGACCTTGAGTTCTAAAAGATAAAGCCATGAATACGCATATCTGAGTTTCCTATCAAAAGTTACAGCTATTTATATGAAGTTGTACAAAAACGCTTTCTTTCGCCAAGACAGTGCGTTTCTCACTGTTACATGCATTTGAATGGGGAACTCGACCGAAACAAAGTATAGGTTTTCATTATGTGTATAACTTGAAAATCTTAGCTCCAACAGCTGCAAATCCTGTTTTCCCCGCACGGGGACCTTGAGTTCTATAAGATAAAGCCATAAACATGTTTGTCTGAGTCTTCTATCAAAAGTTACAGCTATTTATATGAAGTTGTACAAAAACGCTTTCTTTCGCCAAGACAGTGCGTTTCTCACTGTTACATGCATTTGAATGGGGAACTCGACCGAAACAAAGTATAGGTTTTCATTATGTGTATAACTTGAAAATCTTAGCTCCAACAGCTGCAAATCCTGTTTTCCCAGCACGGGGACCTTGAGTTCTATAAGATAAAGCCATAAACATGTTTGTCTGAGTCTTCTATCAAAAGTTACAGCTATTTATATGAAGTTGTACAAAAACGCTTTCTTTCGCCAAGACAGTGCGTTTCTCACTGTTACATGCATTTGAATGGGGAACTCGACCGAAACAAAGTATAGGTTTTCATTATGTGTATAACTTGAAAATCTTAGCTCCAACAGCTGCAAATCCTGTTTTCCCAGCACGGGGACCTTGAGTTCTATAAGATAAAGCCATGAATACGCATATCTGAGTTTCCTATCAAAAGTTACAGCTATTTATATGAAGTTGTACAAAAACGCTTTCTTTCGCCAAGACAGTGCGTTTCTCACTGTTACATGCATTTGAATGGGGAACTCGACCGAAACAAAGTATAGCTTTTCATTATGTGTATAACTTGAAAATCTTAGCTCCAACAGCTGCAAATCCTGTTTTTTCCAGCACGGGGACCTTGAGTTCTATAAGATAAAGCCATAAACATGTTTGTCTGAGTCTTCTATCAAAAGTTACAGCTATTTATATGAAGTTGTACAAAAACGCTTTCTTTCGCCAAGACAGTGCGTTTCTCACTGTTACATGCATTTGAATGGGGAACTCGACCGAAACAAAGTATAGGTTTTCATTATGTGTATAACTTGAAAATCTTAGCTCCAACAGCTGCAAATCCTGTTTTCCCAGCACGGGGACCTTGAGTTCTATAAGATAAAGCCATAAACATGTTTGTCTGAGTCTTCTATCAAAAGTTACAGCTATTTATATGAAGTTGTACAAAAACGCTTTCTTTCGCCAAGACAGTGCGTTTCTCACTGTTACATGCATTTGAATGGGGAACTCGACCGAAACAAAGTATAGGTTTTCATTATGTGTATAACTTGAAAATCTTAGCTCCAACAGCTGCAAATCCTGTTTTCCCAGCACGGGGACCTTGAGTTCTATAAGATAAAGCCATGAATACGCATATCTGAGTTTCCTATCAAAAGTTACAGCTATTTATATGAAGTTGTACAAAAACGCTTTCTTTCGCCAAGACAGTGCGTTTCTCACTGTTACATGCATTTGAATGGGGAAGTCGACCGAAACAAAGTATAGGTTTTCATTATGTGTATAACTTGAAAATCTTAGCTCAAACAGCTGCAAAACCTGTTTTCCCCGCACGGGGACCTTGAGTTCTATAAGATAAAGCCATAAACATGTTTGTCTGAGTCTTCTATCAAAAGTTACAGCTATTTATATGAAGTTGTACAAAAACGCTTTCTTTCGCCAAGACAGTGCGTTTCTCACTGTTACATGCATTTGAATGGGGAACTCGACCGAAACAAAGTATAGGTTTTCATTATGTGTATAACTTGAAAATCTTAGCTCCAACAGCTGCAAATCCTGTTTTCCCAGCACGGGGACCTTGAGTTCTATAAGATAAAGCCATAAACATGTTTGTCTGAGTCTTCTATCAAAAGTTACAGCTATTTATATGAAGTTGTACAAAAACGCTTTCTTTCGCCAAGACAGTGCGTTTCTCACTGTTACATGCATTTGAATGGGGAACTCGACCGAAACAAAGTATAGGTTTTCATTATGTGTATAACTTGGAAAGCTTAGCTCAAACAGCTGCAAAACCTGTTTTCCCAGCACGGGGACCTTGAGTTCTAAAAGATAAAGCCATGAATATGCATATCTGAGTTTCCTATCAAAAGTTACAGCTATTTATATGAAGTTGTACAAAAACGCTTTCTTTCGCCAAGACAGTGCGTTTCTCACTGTTACATGCATTTGAATGGGGAACTCGACCGAAACAAAGTATAGGTTTTCATTATGTGTATAACTTGGAAAGCTTAGCTCAAACAGCTGCAAAACCTGTTTTCCCAGCACGGGGACCTTGAGTTCTAAAAGATAAAGCCATGAATATGCATATCTGAGTTTCCTATCAAAAGTTACAGCTATTTATATGAAGTTGTACAAAAACGCTTTCTTTCGCCAAGACAGTGCGTTTCTCACTGTTACATGCATTTGAATGGGGAACTCGACCGAAACAAAGTATAGGTTTTCATTATGTGTATAACTTGAAAATCTTAGCTCCAACAGCTGCAAATCCTGTTTTCCCAGCACGGGGACCTTGAGTTCTATAAGATAAAGCCATAAACATGTTTGTCTGAGTCTTCTATCAAAAGTTACAGCTATTTATATGAAGTTGTACAAAAACGCTTTCTTTCGCCAAGACAGTGCGTTTCTCACTGTTACATGCATTTGAATGGGGAACTCGACCGAAACAAAGTATAGGTTTTCATTATGTGTATAACTTGGAAATCTTAGCTCAAACAGCTGCAAAACCTGTTTTCCCAGCACGGGGACCTTGAGTTCTATAAGATAAAGCCATGAATACGCATATCTGAGTTTCCTATCAAAAGTTACAGCTATTTATATGAAGTTGTACAAAAACGCTTTCTTTCGCCAAGACAGTGCGTTTCTCACTGTTACATGCATTTGAATGGGGAACTCGACCGAAACAAAGTATAGGTTTTCATTATGTGTATAACTTGGAAATCTTAGCTCAAACAGCTGCAAAACCTGTTTTCCCAGCACGGGGACCTTGAGTTCTATAAGATAAAGCCATAAACATGTTTGTCTGAGTCTTCTATCAAAAGTTACAGCTATTTATATGAAGTTGTACAAAAACGCTTTCTTTCGCCAAGACAGTGCGTTTCTCACTGTTACATGCATTTGAATGGGGAACTCGACCAAAACAAAGTATAGGTTTTCATTATGTGTATAACTTGAAAATCTTAGCTCCAACAGCTGCAAATCCTGTTTTCCCAGCACGGGGACCTTGAGTTCTATAAGATAAAGCCATAAACATGTTTGTCTGAGTCTTCTATCAAAAGTTACAGCTATTTATATGAAGTTGTACAAAAACGCTTTCTTTCGCCAAGACAGTGCGTTTCTCACTGTTACATGCATTTGAATGGGGAACTCGACCAAAACAAAGTATAGGTTTTCATTATGTGTATAACTTGAAAATCTTAGCTCCAACAGCTGCAAATCCTGTTTTCCCAGCACGGGGACCTTGAGTTCTATAAGATAAAGCCATAAACATGTTTGTCTGAGTCTTCTATCAAAAGTTACAGCTATTTATATGAAGTTGTACAAAAACGCTTTCTTTCGCCAAGACAGTGCGTTTCTCACTGTTACATGCATTTGAATGGGGAACTCGACCGAAACAAAGTATAGGTTTTCATTATGTGTATAACTTGGAAATCTTAGCTCAAACAGCTGCAAAACCTGTTTTCCCAGCACGGGGACCTTGAGTTCTAAAAGATAAAGCCATGAATACGCATATCTGAGTTTCCTATCAAAAGTTACAGCTATTTATATGAAGTTGTACAAAAACGCTTTCTTTCGCCAAGACAGTGCGTTTCTCACTGTTACATGCATTTGAATGGGGAACTCGACCGAAACAAAGTATAGGTTTTCATTATGTGTATAACTTGAAAATCTTAGCTCCAACAGCTGCAAATCCTGTTTTCCCAGCACGGGGACCTTGAGTTCTATAAGATAAAGCCATAAACATGTTTGTCTGAGTCTTCTATCAAAAGTTACAGCTATTTATATGAAGTTGTACAAAAACGCTTTCTTTCGCCAAGACAGTGCGTTTCTCACTGTTACATGCATTTGAATGGGGAACTCGACCGAAACAAAGTATAGGTTTTCATTATGTGTATAACTTGGAAATCTTAGCTCAAACAGCTGCAAAACCTGTTTTCCCAGCACGGGGACCTTGAGTTCTATAAGATAAAGCCATGAATACGCATATCTGAGTTTCCTATCAAAAGTTACAGCTATTTATATGAAGTTGTACAAAAACGCTTTCTTTCGCCAAGACAGTGCGTTTCTCACTGTTACATGCATTTGAATGGGGAACTCGACCGAAACAAAGTATAGGTTTTCATTATGTGTATAACTTGGAAATCTTAGCTCAAACAGCTGCAAAACCTGTTTTCCCAGCACGGGGACCTTGAGTTCTATAAGATAAAGCCATAAACATGTTTGTCTGAGTCTTCTATCAAAAGTTACAGCTATTTATATGAAGTTGTACAAAAACGCTTTCTTTCGCCAAGACAGTGCGTTTCTCACTGTTACATGCATTTGAATGGGGAACTCGACCGAAACAAAGTATAGGTTTTCATTATGTGTATAACTTGGAAATCTTAGCTCAAACAGCTGCAAAACCTGTTTTCCCAGCACGGGGACCTTGAGTTCTATAAGATAAAGCCATAAACATGTTTGTCTGAGTCTTCTATCAAAAGTTACAGCTATTTATATGAAGTTGTACAAAAACGCTTTCTTTCGCCAAGACAGTGCGTTTCTCACTGTTACATGCATTTGAATGGGGAACTCGACCAAAACAAAGTATAGGTTTTCATTATGTGTATAACTTGAAAATCTTAGCTCCAACAGCTGCAAATCCTGTTTTCCCAGCACGGGGACCTTGAGTTCTATAAGATAAAGCCATAAACATGTTTGTCTGAGTCTTCTATCAAAAGTTACAGCTATTTATATGAAGTTGTACAAAAACGCTTTCTTTCGCCAAGACAGTGCGTTTCTCACTGTTACATGCATTTGAATGGGGAACTCGACCGAAACAAAGTATAGGTTTTCATTATGTGTATAACTTGAAAATCTTAGCTCCAACAGCTGCAAATCCTGTTTTCCCAGCACGGGGACCTTGAGTTCTATAAGATAAAGCCATAAACATGTTTGTCTGAGTCTTCTATCAAAAGTTACAGCTATTTATATGAAGTTGTACAAAAACGCTTTCTTTCGCCAAGACAGTGCGTTTCTCACTGTTACATGCATTTGAATGGGGAACTCGACCGAAACAAAGTATAGGTTTTCATTATGTGTATAACTTGAAAATCTTAGCTCAAACAGCTGCAAAACCTGTTTTCCCAGCACGGGGACCTTGAGTTCTAAAAGATAAAGCCATGAATACGCATATCTGAGTTTCCTATCAAAAGTTACAGCTATTTATATGAAGTTGTGCAAAAACGCTTTCTTTCGCCAAGACAGTGCGTTTCTGACGATTACATGCATTTGAATGGGGAACTCGACCGAAACAAACTATAGGGTTTCATTATGTGAATAACTTGGAAATCTTAGCTCAAACAGCTGCAAATCCTGTTTTCCCAGCACGGGGACCTTGAGTTCTATAAGATAAAGCCATAAACATGTTTGTCTGAGTCTTCTATCAAAAGTTACAGCTATTTATATGAAGTTGTACAAAAACGCTTTCTTTCGCCAAGACAGTGCGTTTCTCACTGTTACATGCATTTGAATGGGGAACTCGACCGAAACAAAGTATAGGTTTTCATTATGTGTATAACTTGGAAATCTTAGCTCAAACAGCTGCAAAACCTGTTTTCCCAGCACGGGGACCTTGAGTTCTAAAAGATAAAGCCATGAATACGCATATCTGAGTTTCCTATCAAAAGTTACAGCTATTTATATGAAGTTGTACAAAAACGCTTTCTTTCGCCAAGACAGTGCGTTTCTCACTGTTACATGCATTTGAATGGGGAACTCGACCGAAACAAAGTATAGGTTTTCATTATGTGTATAACTTGAAAATCTTAGCTCCAACAGCTGCAAATCCTGTTTTCCCAGCACGGGGACCTTGAGTTCTATAAGATAAAGCCATAAACATGTTTGTCTGAGTCTTCTATCAAAAGTTACAGCTATTTATATGAAGTTGTACAAAAACGCTTTCTTTCGCCAAGACAGTGCGTTTCTCACTGTTACATGCATTTGAATGGGGAACTCGACCGAAACAAAGTATAGGTTTTCATTATGTGTATAACTTGGAAATCTTAGCTCAAACAGCTGCAAAACCTGTTTTCCCAGCACGGGGACCTTGAGTTCTATAAGATAAAGCCATGAATACGCATATCTGAGTTTCCTATCAAAAGTTACAGCTATTTATATGAAGTTGTACAAAAACGCTTTCTTTCGCCAAGACAGTGCGTTTCTCACTGTTACATGCATTTGAATGGGGAACTCGACCGAAACAAAGTATAGGTTTTCATTATGTGTATAACTTGGAAATCTTAGCTCAAACAGCTGCAAAACCTGTTTTCCCAGCACGGGGACCTTGAGTTCTATAAGATAAAGCCATAAACATGTTTGTCTGAGTCTTCTATCAAAAGTTACAGCTATTTATATGAAGTTGTACAAAAACGCTTTCTTTCGCCAAGACAGTGCGTTTCTCACTGTTACATGCATTTGAATGGGGAACTCGACCGAAACAAAGTATAGGTTTTCATTATGTGTATAACTTGGAAATCTTAGCTCAAACAGCTGCAAAACCTGTTTTCCCAGCACGGGGACCTTGAGTTCTATAAGATAAAGCCATAAACATGTTTGTCTGAGTCTTCTATCAAAAGTTACAGCTATTTATATGAAGTTGTACAAAAACGCTTTCTTTCGCCAAGACAGTGCGTTTCTCACTGTTACATGCATTTGAATGGGGAACTCGACCGAAACAAAGTATAGGTTTTCATTATGTGTATAACTTGGAAATCTTAGCTCAAACAGCTGCAAAACCTGTTTTCCCAGCACGGGGACCTTGAGTTCTATAAGATAAAGCCATGAATACGCATATCTGAGTTTCCTATCAAAAGTTACAGCTATTTATATGAAGTTGTACAAAAACGCTTTCTTTCGCCAAGACAGTGCGTTTCTCACTGTTACATGCATTTGAATGGGGAACTCGACCGAAACAAACTATAGGGTTTCATTATGTGTATAACTTGAAAATCTTAGCTCCAACAGCTGCAAATCCTGTTTTCCCAGCACGGGGACCTTGAGTTCTATAAGATAAAGCCATAAACATGTTTGTCTGAGTCTTCTATCAAAAGTTACAGCTATTTATATGAAGTTGTACAAAAACGCTTTCTTTCGCCAAGACAGTGCGTTTCTCACTGTTACATGCATTTGAATGGGGAACTCGACCGAAACAAAGTATAGGTTTTCATTATGTGTATAACTTGAAAATCTTAGCTCCAACAGCTGCAAATCCTGTTTTCCCAGCACGGGGACCTTGAGTTCTATAAGATAAAGCCATGAATACGCATATCTGAGTTTCCTATCAAAAGTTACAGCTATTTATCTGAAGTTGTGCAAAAACGCCTTATTTCGCCAAGACATTGCGTTTCTGATGATTACATGCATTTGAATGGGGAACTCGACTGAAACAAAGTATAGGTTTTCATTATGTGAATAACTTCGAAATCTTAGCTCAAACAGCTGCAAAACCTGTTTTCCCAGCACGGGGACCTTAAGTTCTATAAGATAAAGCCATGAATACGCATATCTGAGTTTCCTATCAAAAGTTACAGCTATTTATATGAAGTTGTGCAAAAACGCTTTCTTTCGCCAAGACAGTGCGTTTCTCACTGTTACATGCATTTGAATGGGGAACTCGACCGAAACAAAGTATAGGTTTTCATTATGTGAATAACTTGAAAATCTTAGCTCAAACAGATGCAAAACCTGTTTGCCCAGCACGGGGACCTTGAGTTCTATAAGATAAAGCCATAAACATGTTTGTCTGAGTCTTCTATCAAAAGTTACAGCTATTTATATGAAGTTGTACAAAAACGCTTTCTTTTGCCAAGACAGTGCGTTTCTCACTGTTACATGCATTTGAATGGGGAACTCGACCGAAACAAACTATAGGGTTTCATTATGTGAATAACTTGGAAATCTTAGCTCAAACAGCTGCAAAACCTGTTTTCCCAGCACGGGGACCTTGAGTTCTAAAAGATAAATCCATGAATACGCATATCTGAGTTTCCTATCAAAAGTTACAGCTATTTATATGAAGTTGTACAAAAACGCTTTCTTTCGCCAAGACAGTGCGTTTCTCACTGTTACATGCATTTGAATGGGGAACTCGACCGAAACAAAGTATAGGTTTTCATTATGTGTATAACTTGAAAATCTTAGCTCCAACAGCTGCAAATCCTGTTTTCCCCGCACGGGGACCTTGAGTTCTATAAGATAAAGCCATAAACATGTTTGTCTGAGTCTTCTATCAAAAGTTACAGCTATTTATATGAAGTTGTACAAAAACGCTTTCTTTCGCCAAGACAGTGCGTTTCTCACTGTTACATGCATTTGAATGGGGAACTCGACCGAAACAAAGTATAGGTTTTCATTATGTGTATAACTTGAAAATCTTAGCTCCAACAGCTGCAAATCCTGTTTTCCCAGCACGGGGACCTTGAGTTCTATAAGATAAAGCCATAAACATGTTTGTCTGAGTCTTCTATCAAAAGTTACAGCTATTTATATGAAGTTGTACAAAAACGCTTTCTTTCGCCAAGACAGTGCGTTTCTCACTGTTACATGCATTTGAATGGGGAACTCGACCGAAACAAAGTATAGGTTTTCATTATGTGTATAACTTGAAAATCTTAGCTCCAACAGCTGCAAATCCTGTTTTCCCAGCACGGGGACCTTGAGTTCTATAAGATAAAGCCATAAACATGTTTGTCTGAGTCTTCTATCAAAAGTTACAGCTATTTATATGAAGTTGTACAAAAACGCTTTCTTTCGCCAAGACAGTGCGTTTCTCACTGTTACATGCATTTGAATGGGGAACTCGACCGAAACAAAGTATAGGTTTTCATTATGTGTATAACTTGAAAATCTTAGCTCCAACAGCTGCAAATTCTGTTTTCCCAGCACGGGGACCTTGAGTTCTATAAGATAAAGCCATAAACATGTTTGTCTGAGTCTTCTATCAAAAGTTACAGCTATTTATATGAAGTTGTACAAAAACGCTTTCTTTTGCCAAGACAGTGCGTTTCTCACTGTTACATGCATTTGAATGGGGAACTCGACCGAAACAAAGTATAGGTTTTCATTATGTGTATAACTTGGAAATCTTAGCTCAAACAGCTGCAAAACCTGTTTTCCCAGCACGGGGACCTTGAGTTCTATAAGATAAAGCCATGAATACGCATATCTGAGTTTCCTATCAAAAGTTACAGCTATTTATATGAAGTTGTGCAAAAACGCTTTCTTTCGCCAAGACAGTGCGTTTCTGACGATTACATGCATTTGAATGGGGAACTCGACCGAAACAAACTATAGGGTTTCATTATGTGAATAACTTGGAAATCTTAGCTCAAACAGCTGCAAAACCTGTTTTCCCAGCACGGGGACCTTGAGTTCTATAAGATAAAGCCATGAATACGCATATCTGAGTTTCCTATCAAAAGTTACAGCTATTTATATGAAGTTGTACAAAAACGCTTTCTTTCGCCAAGACAGTGCGTTTCTCACTGTTACATGCATTTGAATGGGGAACTCGACCGAAACAAAGTATAGGTTTTCATTATGTGTATAACTTGAAAATCTTAGCTCCAACAGCTGCAAATCCTGTTTTCCCAGCACGGGGACCTTGAGTTCTATAAGATAAAGCCATAAACATGTTTGTCTGAGTCTTCTATCAAAAGTTACAGCTATTTATATGAAGTTGTACAAAAACGCTTTCTTTCGCCAAGACAGTGCGTTTCTCACTGTTACATGCATTTGAATGGGGAACTCGACCGAAACAAAGTATAGGTTTTCATTATGTGTATAACTTGAAAATCTTAGCTCCAACAGCTGCAAATCCTGTTTTCCCAGCACGGGGACCTTGAGTTCTATAAGATAAAGCCATAAACATGTTTGTCTGAGTCTTCTATCAAAAGTTACAGCTATTTATATGAAGTTGTACAAAAACGCTTTCTTTCGCCAAGACAGTGCGTTTCTCACTGTTACATGCATTTGAATGGGGAACTCGACCGAAACAAAGTATAGGTTTTCATTATGTGTATAACTTGAAAATCTTAGCTCCAACAGCTGCAAATTCTGTTTTCCCAGCACGGGGACCTTGAGTTCTATAAGATAAAGCCATAAACATGTTTGTCTGAGTCTTCTATCAAAAGTTACAGCTATTTATATGAAGTTGTACAAAAACGCTTTCTTTTGCCAAGACAGTGCGTTTCTCACTGTTACATGCATTTGAATGGGGAACTCGACCGAAACAAAGTATAGGTTTTCATTATGTGTATAACTTGGAAATCTTAGCTCAAACAGCTGCAAAACCTGTTTTCCCAGCACGGGGACCTTGAGTTCTATAAGATAAAGCCATGAATACGCATATCTGAGTTTCCTATCAAAAGTTACAGCTATTTATATGAAGTTGTGCAAAAACGCTTTCTTTCGCCAAGACAGTGCGTTTCTGACGATTACATGCATTTGAATGGGGAACTCGACCGAAACAAACTATAGGGTTTCATTATGTGAATAACTTGGAAATCTTAGCTCAAACAGCTGCAAAACCTGTTTTCCCAGCACGGGGACCTTGAGTTCTATAAGATAAAGCCATGAATACGCATATCTGAGTTTCCTATCAAAAGTTACAGCTATTTATATGAAGTTGTACAAAAACGCTTTCTTTCGCCAAGACAGTGCGTTTCTCACTGTTACATGCATTTGAATGGGGAACTCGACCGAAACAAAGTATAGGTTTTCATTATGTGTATAACTTGAAAATCTTAGCTCCAACAGCTGCAAATCCTGTTTTCCCAGCACGGGGACCTTGAGTTCTATAAGATAAAGCCATAAACATGTTTGTCTGAGTCTTCTATCAAAAGTTACAGCTATTTATATGAAGTTGTACAAAAACGCTTTCTTTCGCCAAGACAGTGCGTTTCTCACTGTTACATGCATTTGAATGGGGAACTCGACCGAAACAAAGTATAGGTTTTCATTATGTGTATAACTTGGAAATCTTAGCTCCAACAGCTGCAAATTCTGTTTTCCCAGCACGGGGACCTTGAGTTCTATAAGATAAAGCCATAAACATGTTTGTCTGAGTCTTCTATCAAAAGTTACAGCTATTTATATGAAGTTGTACAAAAACGCTTTCTTTTGCCAAGACAGTGCGTTTCTCACTGTTACATGCATTTTAATGGGGAACTCGACCGAAACAAAGTATAGGTTTTCATTATGTGTATAACTTGGAAATCTTAGCTCAAACAGCTGCAAAACCTGTTTTCCCAGCACGGGGACCTTGAGTTCTATAAGATAAAGCCATGAATACGCATATCTGAGTTTCCTATCAAAAGTTACAGCTATTTATATGAAGTTGTGCAAAAACGCTTTCTTTCGCCAAGACAGTGCGTTTCTGATGATTACATGCATTTGAATGGGGAACTCGACTGAAACAAAGTATAGGTTTTCATTATGTGAATAACTTGGAAATCTTAGCTCAAACAGCTGCAAAACCTGTTTTCCCAGCACGGGGACCTTGAGTTCTATAAGATAAAGCCATGAATACGCATATCTGAGTTTCCTATCAAAAGTTACAGCTATTTATATGAAGTTGTGCAAAAACGCTTTCTTTCGCCAAGACAGTGCGTTTCTGACTATTACATGCATTTGAATGGGGAACTCGACTGAAACAAAGTATAGGTTTTCATTATGTGAATAACTTGGAAATCTTAGCTCAAACAGCTGCAAAACCTGTTTTCCCAGCACGGGGACCTTGAGTTCTATAAGATAAAGCCATGAATACGCATATCTGAGTTTCCTATCAAAAGTTACAGCTATTTATATGAAGTTGTGCAAAAACGCTTTCTTTCGCCAAGACATTGCGTTTCTGATGATTACATGCATTTGAATGGGGAACTCGACTGAAACAAAGTATAGGTTTTCATTATGTGAATAACTTGGAAATCTTAGCTCAAACAGCTGCAAAACCTGTTTGCCCAGCACGGGGACCTTAAGTTCTATAAGATAAAGCCATGAATACGCATATCTGAGTTTCCTATCAAAAGTTACAGCTATTTATATGAAGTTGTGCAAAAACGCTTTCTTTCGCCAAGACAGTGCGTTTCTGACGATTACATGCATTTGAATGGGGAACTCGACCGAAACAAAGTATAGGGTTTCATTATGTGAATAACTTGGAAATCTTAGCTCAAACAGCTGCAAAACCTGTTTTCCCAGCACGGGGACCTTGAGTTCTATAAGATAAAGCCATGAATACGCATATCTGAGTTTCCTATCAAAAGTTACAGCTATTTATATGAAGTTGTGCAAAAACTTTTTATTTCGCCAAGACATTGCGTTTCTGATGATTACATGCATTTGAATGGGGAACTCGACTGAAACAAAGTATAGGTTTTCATTATGTGAATAACTTGGAAATCTTAGCTCAAACAGCTGCAAAACCTGTTTTCCCAGCACGGGGACCTTGAGTTCTATAAGATAAAGCCATGAATACGCATATCTGAGTTTCCTATCAAAAGTTACAGCTATTTATATGAAGTTGTGCAAAAACGCTTTCTTTCGCCAAGACAGTGCGTTTCTGACTATTACATGCATTTGAATGGGGAACTCGACCGAAACAAAGTATAGGATTTCATTATGTGAATAACTTGGAAATCTTAGCTCAAACAGCTGCAAAACCTGTTTTCCCAGCACGGGGACCTTGAGTTCTATAAGATAAAGCCATGAATACGCATATCTGAGTTTCCTATCAAAAGTTACAGCTATTTATATGAAGTTGTGCAAAAACGCTTTCTTTCGCCAAGACAGTGCGTTTCTGACGATTACATGCATTTGAATGGGGAACTCGACTGAAACAAAGTATAGGTTTTCATTATGTGAATAACTTGGAAATCTTAGCTCAAACAGCTGCAAAACCTGTTTTCCCAGCACGGGGACCTTGAGTTCTATAAGATAAAGCCATGAATACGCATATCTGAGTTTCCTATCAAAAGTTACAGCTATTTATATGAAGTTGTGCAAAAACGCTTTATTTCGCCAGGACATTGCGTTTCTGACGATTACATGCATTTGAATGGGGAACTCGACTGAAACAAAGTATAGGTTTTCATTATGTGAATAACTTGGAAATCTTAGCTCAAACAGCTGCAAAACCTGTTTTCCCAGCACGGGGACCTTGAGTTCTATAAGATAAAGCCATGAATACGCATATCTGAGTTTCCTATCAAAAGTTACAGCTATTTATATGAAGTTGTGCAAAAACGCTTTATTTCGCCAAGACATTGCGTTTCTGATGATTACATGCATTTGAATGGGGAACTCGACTGAAACAAAGTATAGGTTTTCATTATGTGAATAACTTGGAAATCTTAGCTCAAACAGCTGCAAAACCTGTTTTCCCAGCACGGGGACCTTGAGTTCTATAAGATAAAGCCATGAATACGCATATCTGAGTTTCCTATCAAAAGTTACAGCTATTTATATGAAGTTGTGCAAAAACGCTTTCTTTCGCCAAGACATTGCGTTTCTGATGATTACATGCATTTGAATGGGGAACTCGACTGAAACAAAGTATAGGTTTTCATTATGTGAATAACTTGGAAATCTTAGCTCAAACAGCTGCAAAACCTGTTTTCCCAGCACGGGGACCTTGAGTTCTATAAGATAAAGCCATGAATACACATATCTGAGTTTCCTATCAAAAGTTACAGCTATTTATATGAAGTTGTGCAAAAACGCTTTCTTTCGCCAAGACATTGCGTTTCTGATGATTACATGCATTTGAATGGGGAACTCGACTGAAACAAAGTATATGTTTTCATTATGTAAATAACTTGGAAATCTTAGCTCAAACAGCTGCAAAACCTGTTTTCCCAGCACGGGGACCTTGAGTTCTATAAGATAAAGCCATGAATACGCATATCTGAGTTTCCTATCAAAAGTTACAGCTATTTATATGAAGTTGTGCAAAAACGCTTTCTTTCGCCAAGACAGTGCGTTTCTGACGATTACATGCATTTGAATGGGGAACTCGACTGAAACAAAGTATAGGTTTTCATTATGTGAATAACTTGGAAATCTTAGCTCACTTAGGGGCCGCTAGGGAAAAACACGGTGATGCCGGGCCAGGTTAGGGTCGGTTAGGGAAAAACGTGGTTAGGTTTCCGTAGCGGAAACCTAACCACGTTAGGGTCCGCTAGGGGAAAACACGGTGACATTGGGTCATGTTTTCCGCCCACCACCTCCTTTTATGTTCCTTATTTCCTAACCTGGCTCGTTTTTCTGATCTGACCAATAACGGGTCAGACCGTTTTTTTTGTTTTTTTTTCTGTATGGGACCATCATGTTTTTTCACAACATTCATAACAACACACTTTCATCGACACAACCAGCAATGATTCATGCACAGCACAGCCATTCAAACGGCATTCACTCCTTCATAATGTAGCCGGATGGGCTACTCTACTCGCCTTTCTTTTTCTCTCTTTCTCGCTCTGCTACCGCAGCAGAGTGAAGCTGACCCCCCACCCACTTGAAACGTAAAGGCAAATAGGCGGAGCGGTTAGTGCTACGTTTGTGCAGATTTGTGCAGGTAAAATTAGCGTTTGTGCTGCTACAGTTTTTGAGATATTAAACATTATTTTATAGGTCATTCAAAGGTCACCATCCCCCCAGACTGCTCCAAAACGGGCCAAAATGGTCTACTTTTTTAGTGCTACGTTTGTGCTGATTTGTGCAGGTAATATTAGCGTTTGTGCTGCTACAGTATCTGAGATATTAAAAGTTATATTTTTTGCTGATGACATCACCATCCTCCCAGACTGCTCCAAAACGGGCCAAAATGGTCTACTTTTTTAGTGCTACGTTTGTGCTGATTTGTGCAGGTAAAATTAGCGTTTGTTCTGCTCTGGTTTCCGAGATATTAAACATTATTTTATAGGTCATTCAAAGGTCACCATCCCCCCAGACTGCTCCAAAACAAACCAAAATGGTCTACTTTTTTAGTGCTAGGTTTGTGCAGATTTGTGCAGGTAAAATTATCGTTTGTGCTGCTATGATTTGAGATATTCTGTTATGGTTTACTGCTGAAAAATGACCTTTCACTTTGTGTGTCCACTTGTTCAATAAAGTTCTGTTAAAAAACCCTCTTGTTGTATTTAATCAGCTAAATTTGTAATGAGTGTATTTTTTTTTTTAACTTCAATTTCTTTACTTCAATCACTTTTTGTTCATAAAACCACGATGCAAATGCTTGAGTATTTTCTTTTTTTTTTTAGAGTGGATTAAAAAAACTTTATTGAAAACTACATTTGAACATTTTACACTCCCATGACCACTTTTTGAGAAACGAACAAGCTCGCAGTCTTTTGCATCAAATACACATTTTCTGGCGGAAAAAACTATTATTTGGCATTACTGTGTCTGAAGGATTCTTAGAACAGCGTTCATCTGATTTCTGAACAAGGTAAGCTTACATTTAAAATACTGAGATTTTAGTTACTGAGTTAATACATGATATAGCTAACTGTTTGGATCAAAAGGATTTTTTTTCAATGTTAAACATTTTCAAAAATGTCCAAGAAAAAAGTTTCTAAAGCACTTTAAAACATGTAGCACACTGGACTAAAGTGCTGTACAGTACATAGGTTAAATAGTCAGACTCTTTAATAAACTCACAAATTCAATAGCTCCATCTTAAAAACAATAATTCCACAAAATATGAAAGTGTAGATTGGTGGAGAGCTTGGGGGAGGGGTTGCTCCTGGCTGTATATATAGTTCAGAAATCACGTTTTGCTCCATCATAATCATAGTGTGTTTTTTGTTTTGTTTTTTTTTTTGTTTTTTTTGTTTTTAAAGATGCCTCGAAAGCCATCTGTAGACAAGGTTTCCATTTTTGCAATTCTTTGCAATTCAAAAGAGGCCATAGTCCAAAATGGCAAAATAGCCACTCCAGCTGCATCAGTCTGGAAAGAGCTGAGTCAGCAGCTAGAAGACAAGATGTCAGCAAAGGCCCTGTACACTTTTGTGAAGCTAAATAGACACAACATCTGGTCAGCTTTGGAAATCAGTGATCAGGAAAGTAATAGTGAAGGAGAGTTAGATTCACATTGCATTTCTCCTGGACAAGAAAACTGTCAAGCTTTTGAACTAGAAGTCCCTTTTGAGGACTGGGTTAAATTTATTCCTGAAAAGGTTGAATACAATGACAAGTTTTCTCCTACCCAAAAAAGGGAATACACAATTTTGAAACCTGGCACTTGGACTCATATCATCAACGATCTTATATGGAAGAAGATCAAAAATACATGTACACTTGTGTTCCGTAGAGCAAAGGTCCATCCAATTGTCAACAATAATTATCTGGACATCAGAGGCGACTGTAAGGAGTGTCATGGGCAGTTAGAAATGTCATGTGACAGACAGCCAGCAATTAATAGTCCAATAGTACTCCAGTGTTTCATGAGAAATACAGATTTCTCCCTGCACACTGTCCACTCCAAGCGGTTCATGTCTGGAAACCTGGGTGATCGCTAAAGAGCTGTGTGAGGGCAGAATGGAACCAGCTGTATGGAGTTCGCTCGTGACTGCTTTAAGTCATACAGAATAGATATCAGAGCCTTAAACAGGCCGACTTCTGCTAAATGGGTCAAACTGGGCAGAAAGTATACAAACACATAACATCCTTATAGAATATGATGTAACACTATAGATCAACTTACCTCAGAATATATAAAGCATATAAACAATTACAGCAATATGATACAACAAACACAGCAGTACTACTAATCCAAAATACTCAAAGCTTCATAGAACTGAAACAAACATTTATTTTTAGTTCCATTCTGCTGCTGATACATACTTTATTTTTCTGAACATTAAACTTGTTGCTTCCTTTCATAGTGTGTAACCTGAATGCCCTGGGTACTTTCTCCCACACTGAAAACACTGGAATGATCAAATTATTTGAACATAAGACTGATTCAGGACAGACAATTAGTTATTTTAAACTTTCCTAGCAGTCCTTCACAAACAGGGAACAGTCTGTCTATTCTCTCCATCTGTCAGCTGCTGCTGACTCTTCCTCCTCCTCTTCCTCACATACTGCTGAGATTGTCCTGGTGGATCATCAGGGGTGCAAAACCTCACAGATGATATGCAGCAGTGGGTCCCTCAGTCTGTCCTCACTCTGGACACTTGCAGTTGTCACACATGGAAATCAAATGTGTGATAAGCTGCAGGATTCAAACACAAGTGTAACTTATAAATACATGTTCATACTTTTATTCCACAATCAGAGAGAAAGAAAAAGAGAGAGAGTGCAGGACAGACAGACAGGTGACAGTCTCAGGTGTACACACTGCTACAAAACAGCACCAGAGAAGGAGGATTTAGTGTTTGTGTTATTACGAGTGCTAAACAAGAAGAGTTCCCAGATGGTACAGTGGACATATGTGTGACTCCTGTGATTAAAGCATCTTTCTTTCAGCTTAAGGAGTGAACCGTCAGCTGACTGACATGACTAACTTTAATTACGCATAAAATCATCACATTCTCTGTAAGATTAAAGTCAGCTATTCAACGGTGAATATTTTGAAGTAAAGGCTTTAAAACCAAGTTAGTACAAACATCGCTAATGTCACATAACTTTCCCGACATGTTGCCAACAGTAATGTTTTAATGTTCTTCATTATAAAAACATTTGCGCTTAAATAAGTGACATAATATTCAGTACTTACTTCTGAAAGTTTACTCTTTGTCCGCTCCGCTTCTGCCGTTTTTTAAATTATCCACACCACCGCCGCACTATGAAGTCTGGGATATGTTGGGCCATGAAGGCTACACCGACCCATCCTTAAAATTCAAGGAAATTAAGGACGCATTTGAGGGCCGCATTTCGAGCAGCCTTTGAATTGGGACAGTCTTCGGCTGTGTCCCAATTAACAGACTGCACGCTTGAAGTATGCATTTTAAGTGCGGTTACGTCACCGCCACGCGACGACGGCTGTCCCAATTCGAAGTGTACTTCAAATGCATACTCCAAATGCGCCGTCGATTTCCCCAAATATCAAGCGTGGTCCGGTGCACGCTTCGTGGTCCCATATATCCCACAATTCATAGCGTGGCGGTGGGTGTGGATAATTTTTCCGCAAAATACGGCAGAAGGGAGCAGCTGAAGAGGGTTTTTTTTTTTCCAAACTTTATTGAAATCATAAAGCGAACAGTCAGTCATTCCAGTTCAGTTTGTACATACAAGGCAAATAAGAGTAATGAAATAAGAAGGATAAATAAATAAAGGATAAAAAAAGAAAAAAAAGGGGGGGGGAGTGTGACAGACTTCATAACAACTTTGTACTTGAAAGTTGTGACAGCTCATTCGTTAAACATTTCTGAATGAATTTCAATCAATGATAAACCTTTTTTATTGGAAGTTAATTTAAGAGAGTGTAAGTAATATTCAATTTCAATCAAAAACAAATTAAATGATGGGGTTGAGTTTTGAAATTTACATTTATGTATATGGAATTTCCCTAATAAGATGGAGCGGCCGAAGAGTGAACTGTCAAAAGTACTGAATATGACGTCACTTATTTATGTGCGAATGTTTAATAATTAAAGTCAGTGTCATGGTCCGGGTGTGTGCCAGTGTGTCTCCCTCCGAGCCGGCGTCTCCACCCCTGGGAGGGGCCTCAGTGTTTTTGCTGATCGCTGACATCTGTGGGTAATTAGCCGGGGGACTCATAAGGCCAGCGTTCTCAATCTCTCTTCGCCAGATTCTCTGCTAAACATCAGTCAGTGCAGGCCACCACCATAATTTCCTTACGTGTTTTTTTGTGAATCACCTTTGCTTCACTGTATGTTTGTTTTTTGTGCGCCTCCCTTTTTCAGCTACACCTAACTGTTAAACCCCTGGCGAAGAGCTTCTACTTGGATGCTGGACCTTCTGGCAGTCCCTCAGGCTACCACCAAAACTACCTACCTGCCTCTCTGCCTCCACGCCAGGAGTTTTTGGATTTACACACCCGGATTACTCCCCCTCTATGTCATCTCCGACCTCCGTTGGCAAGTACGCAGTACGAAGGAGGATTTTAAGCCAAACAACATATTCATATGCCTCCTTATCTATGTTTGAACATTTGCATTCTGTTACAGTGACCCCGACCTTTTCCTGGACCTTTTGTGACTTGCTTTCCAGTCCAATCCCCGGAATAGCTGTCCTTTCTGACCCGGACCAGATCATTATTTAGTTAACGTCTACGCTCACCTTTTGTTTATGAATATTTTGTGTGCACATTAAACATTATTCTTAAAATATATTTACGAGCTGTTCGGCGTCTTGCGTTTGAGTCCTGTCACTCGTCTGAAACGGTCCCGGCCGTAACAGTCAGTCATATATCCACAAACACAACACGCTGAAGGTCAGTGATATATGTATATGTGTGTGTATATATATATATATATATATATATATATATATATATATGTATATATATATATATATATATATATATATATGTATATATATATATATATATATATATATATATATATATATATATATATATATATATATATATATATATATATATATATAAAAACACCCAGCACGCCCCTGCGGGCGGTTTATCCTTCAAGCTCGGGTCCTCTACCAGAGGCCTGGGAGCTTGAGGGTCCTGCGCAGTATCTTAGCTGTTCCCAGGACTGCGCTCTTCTGGACAGAGATCTCCGATGTTATTCCCGGGATCTGCTGGAGCCACTCGCCTAGCTTGGGAGTCACCGCACCTAGTGCTCCGATTACCACGGGGACCACCGTTACCTTCACCCTCCACATCCTCTCGAGCTCTTCTCTGAGCCCTTGGTATTTCTCCAGCTTCTCGTGTTCCTTCTTCCTGATATTGCTGTCATTCGGAACCGCTACATCGATCACTACGGCCGTCTTCTTCTGTTTGTCTACCACCACTATGTCCGGTTGGTTAGCCACCACCATTTTGTCCGTCTGTATCTGGAAGTCCCACAGGATCTTAGCTCGGTCATTCTCCACCACCCTTGGGGGCATCTCCCATTTTGACCTCGGGACTTCTAGGTTATACTCGGCACAGATGTTCCTGTACACTATGCCGGCCACTTGGTTATGGCGTTCCATGTATGCCTTGCCTGCTAGCATCTTGCACCCTGCTGTTATGTGCTGGATTGTCTCTGGGGCATCTTTACACAGCCTGCACCTGGGGTCTTGCCTGGTGTGATAGACCCCAGCCTCTATGGATCTTGTACTCAGAGCTTGTTCTTGTGCTGCCATGATTAGTGCCTCTGTGCTGTCTTTCAGTCCAGCTTTGTCCAGCCACTGGTAGGATTTCTGGATATCAGCCACCTCCTCTATCTGCCGGTGGTACATACCGTGCAGGGGCCTGTCCTTCCATGATGGTTCCTCGTCTCCCTCCTCTTTCTTGGGTTTCTGCTGCCTGAGGTATTCACTGAGCACTCGGTCAGTTGGGGCCATCTTCCCAATGTATTCTTGGATGTTCCTTGTCTCATCCTGGACTGTGGTGCTGACACTCACCAGTCCCCGGCCCCCTTCCTTCCGCTTAGCGTACAGCCTCAGGGTGCTGGACTTGGGGTGAAACCCTCCATGCATGGTCAGGAGCTTTCTTGTCTTTATGTATATATATATATATGTGTATATATATATATATGTATATATATGTGTATGTATGTATATATGTGTATATATATATATATGTATATATATGTGTATGTATGTATATATGTGTATATATATATATGTATATATATATATATATATATATATATATATATATATATATATATATATATATATATATATATATATATGTATATGTATAAAAACACCCAGCACGCCCCTGCGGGCGGTTTATCCTTCAAGCTCGGGTTCTCTACCAGAGGCCTGGGAGCTTGAGGGTCCTGCGCAGTATCTTAGCTGTTCCCAGGACTGCGCTCTTCTGGACAGAGATCTCCGATGTTATTCCCGGGATCTGCTGGAGCCACTCGCCGAGCTTGGGAGTCACCGCACCTAGTGCTTCGTGCACAGCCTTATTAGATTCTGGTTCTGAACAGAATTTAATCAGTCTCGATCTCGCTGAACGATTAGGCGTTCCGCTCGTGCGCCTTGAGCCGCCCATTCCAGTTAGAGCGATTAATAACCAGGTTTTCACTAGAATTTCTTTTCGCACTGGTCCAGTGTCACTGTGCACTTCGGGGAATCATAGGGAAAAACTCACCTTTTTTGTCCTCGATTCACCTGATACTCCGCTCACTTTGGGTTATCCCTGGCTGTGCTTACACAATCCGCACTTGGATTGGGAGGGGCAAAGGGTTGTCAGCTGGAGCCCTTTTTGCCACTCCAATTGTCTGACTTCCGCCCGTTTTCCCGGCCCGGGGGAGGCTACGGGGACTGACGAATATGTCCCCGATCTCTCAGGGGTGCCGCCTGAGTATCATGATTTGCGGGAGGTATTCAGTAAGATCAAAGCGCAGTCCCTACCGCCCCATCGCCCTTATGACTGTGCGATTGATTTGCTCCCCGGAGCGTCCCTGCCCAAGAGCCGGTTATATAGTATCTCTAGGCCTGAACGTGCTGCGATGGAGGAGTATATTAGGGATTCACTAGCGGCTGGGTTAATCCGTCCGTCTTCGTCCCCCGTGGCGGCGGGGGGTTTTTTTGTAGACAAGAAGGATGGGTCTCTTCGGCCGTGTATTGATTTCAGGGGCTTGAATGACGTCACTGTTAAAAATAAGTATCCCTTGCCACTCATTAGCTCCGCTGTTGAATCGCTACAGGGTGCCACGGTGTTCACTAAGTTAGATCTTCGCAATGCTTATCATTTGGTGCGAATCCGTCAGGGAGACGAGTGGAAGACCGCGTTTAACACCCCCCTGGGTCATTTCGAGTATCTCGTTATGCCTTTCGGTTTAACGAACGCTCCAGCGGTGTTTCAGGCCCTAATAAATGACGTCCTGCGGGATTTCCTCGACCGTTTTGTGTTCGTCTATTTAGATGACATTCTTATTTTTTCTAAGTCTTTGGCTGAGCATCATTCACATGTCCGTGCTGTCCTTCAACGCCTCTTGGAAAACAGACTGTATGCCAAGGCTGAGAAATGTGAGTTTCATTTGACATCGGTCTCTTTCCTGGGATACATCTTGGCAGGGGGGCAGGTGAAGACGGATCCGGCTAAGGTGAAGGCGGTCACTGACTGGCCTGTGCCTTCTACTCGCAAGCAACTCCAGGGGTTTTTGGGATTTGCGAATTTCTATCGTCGGTTTATAAGGAACTACAGTCTAGTGGCGGCTCCGCTTACACGCCTTACCTCTACGAAGCTTCCGTTCGGCTGGTCCGCCGAAGCTGACAGCGCATTCACGGAGCTGAAACATCTGTTTTCTACTGCGCCCATCCTCGCTCAACCCGATCCGTCTAAGGCTTTTATTGTGGAGGTGGATGCTTCTGATGTGGGGGTGGGGGCTGTGCTTTCACAACGTGCCGGCCCCTCCTCTAAGCTGCGGCCGTGCGCCTTTTTCTCTCGGCGGCTTTCACCAGCGGAACGGAACTATGATGTGGGGGACCGGGAGCTGCTTGCCGTTAAGTTGGCGTTGGAGGAGTGGCGTCATCATCTGGAAGGCGCGGCGCTACCGTTCCTGGTGTGGACGGATCATAAGAACTTGACGTACCTACGCGGTGCGAAGAGGTTGAATGCACGTCAAGCTCGTTGGTCGCTGTTTTTCGCACGTTTTTAACTTTTCCATTTCCTATCGCCCGGGTTCCAGAAACACCAAACCGGATGCCCTCTCTCGGCAGTTTGACTCTGAGACGGGTCCGGCGGAGTTTTCCACCATTCTTCTGGCCGGCTGTACGGTGGGAGCTATTACCTGGGAGGTGGAGGACGCCATCGACCGGGGCCTCCGGACGGAACCGGATCCGGGCACGGGACCGCCTAACCGGCGTTTTGTTCCCGCGGCTGCTCGCTCCAAGGTACTGGAATGGGTGCACGCTTCGAGGTTTGCGTGTCACCCGGGCAGGGGCAGGACGACTTCTATGGTTAAGAGACATTTTTGGTGGGCCACTCTGGATAAAGATGTTCGGGAGTATGTGGCTGCGTGCCCTGTGTGTGTCAGGTGTAAGTCGCGTACTCACCGTCCTGCTGGGCTGTTGCAGCCGTTGTCTACGCCTCATCGCCCTTGGTCCCACATCGCCCTGGATTTTGTTACGGGACTCCCGGTTTCGGCTGGGAAGACCACTATTCTCTCGGTCGTGGATCGGTTTTCTAAGGCTGCTCATTTCGTCGCTTTGGAGAAGTTGCCCACTGCGGCTGAGACGTCTACGTTGTTGTTGGACCATGTTTTTCGGCTTCATGGCATTCCTGTGGAAATAGTTTCGGACAGGGGTCCGCAGTTCTCGTCCCAGGTTTGGGGTTCTTTTTGCGCTGCTTTGGGGGCCAGGCCTTGTCTGACCTCTGGTTACCATCCTCAGACGAACGGCCAGACGGAACGTTTAAATCAGGAGCTGGAGGCCGCGCTCCGCTGTGTGACCTGTCATAACCCTGCGACTTGGGCCTCGTATCTGCCGTGGGTGGAATATGCCCACAACTCCTTGGTTTCGTCTGCTACTGGGTTGTCACCGTTTGAGGCCTCTTTGGGTTATCAGCCGCCCCTGTTTCCGGTGGAGGAGGCTGATCTTGCTGTCCCCTCGGTCCAGCATCATCTACAGCGCTGCCGTCGGGTCTGGTCTCGTACGCGGGAGGCGCTGTTGCGAGCTGTGGCTCGCCAACGTCGCTGTGCCGACCGTCGCCGGTCTCCTGCGCCTGTTTACTCACCGGGACAAAAGGTGTGGCTCGCCGCGAAGGACATCCCTCTCAGGGCATCCCTCTCAGGGCATCCTCCCGCAAGTTGTCTCCTCGTTACATCGGCCCCTATTCTGTGGACAGGGTCCTCAGCCCTTCGGCTGTCAAGCTCCATTTGCCTGCTGCCTTGCGGGTTCACCCGGTCTTTCACGTTTCTCAGGTGAAGCCGGTGGTGTCTAGTCGTCTGTGCCCGCCTCCGGTGCCCCCGCCTCCCGCCCGGCTCATTGACGGGCATCCTGCGTTTTCTGTCCGGCGCATTCTGGATGTGCGGCGGCGGGGTAGGGGGCTGAAGTTTTTGGTGGACTGGGAGGGTCATGGGCCGGAGGAGCGTTCTTGGGTTCCTCGTTCTTTGATGCTTGACTCTGTGATGGTTTCTGATTTTCTTAGGTCACGTCGTGGGGCAGGTGCTGGTCGGCCGCCGGGTGGCGTCCCTTGAGGGGGGGGTACTGTCATGGTCCGGGTGTGTGCCAGTGTGTCTCCCTCCGAGCCGGCGTCTCCACCCCTGGGAGGGGCCTCAGTGTTTTTGCTGATCGCTGACATCTGTGGGTAATTAGCCGGGGGACTCATAAGGCCAGCGTTCTCAATCTCTCTTCGCCAGATTCTCTGCTAAACATCAGTCAGTGCAGGCCACCACCATAATTTCCTTACGTGTTTTTTTGTGAATCACCTTTGCTTCACTGTATGTTTGTTTTTTGTGCGCCTCCCTTTTTCAGCTACACCTAACTGTTAAACCCCTGGCGAAGAGCTTCTACTTGGATGCTGGACCTTCTGGCAGTCCCTCAGGCTACCACCAAAACTACCTACCTGCCTCTCTGCCTCCACGCCAGGAGTTTTTGGATTTACACACCCGGATTACTCCCCCTCTATGTCATCTCCGACCTCCGTTGGCAAGTACGCAGTACGAAGGAGGATTTTGAGCCAAACAACATATTCATATGCCTCCTTATCTATGTTTGAACATTTGCATTCTGTTACAGTGACCCCGACCTTTTCCTGGACCTTTTGTGACTTGCTTTCCAGTCCAATCCCCGGAATAGCTGTCCTTTCTGACCCGGACCAGATCATTATTTAGTTAACGTCTACGCTCACCTTTTGTTTATGAATATTTTGTGTGCACATTAAACATTATTCTTAAAATATATTTACGAGCTGTTCGGCGTCTTGCGTTTGAGTCCTGTCACTCGTCTGAAACGGTCCCGGCCGTAACAGTAGAATCTGGCCAGCAGTTATGGACTCAGCAGACGCGGAACGGTCAGCCATTCAGAGGCAGGGGGCGATATTAGGAAGTCATGAACAATCTATTCAGTTCCTGTTAGCCCAGCAGCAGACTCTTAGAGATGGTCAAAGTAAAATACTGGAGACCCTCCAGGCTCTACAAACTGATATTTCTACTGCTGCTGGTTCCGCCTCGGGCCCCGCGGGCCAAGACTCCGGTACACCAGCTCCTCTGCCTCAACCTGTTGCCGTTGCATCTCCACCTACATCAGCTTTCCGTGATGCTACGTCCCCGGAGCCCGAACCATTCTCAGGGGATCCAGGGAGTTGTAGCGGGTTTTTGCTTCAGGTTGACCTTGTTTTCGGTCGTTCTCCGCGCACATTTGTTGCGGATTCTAATAAGATATCTTATTTGGTGGGTAAACTGCGTAATCGTGCACTTAAATGGGCGGAGGCGTATCTATCGAAGAATCCTTTGTTAACCTGTTCTTATGAGGTGTTTTTGGGGGAATTCCAGAAAACGTTTGCGCACCCCATTTCTGAGGGTAGTTCTGCGCAGAGGCTGCTGGATCTTCGCCAGGGCCGTCAGAGGGTTGCTGATTTTTTGATTGATTTTCGTACTGCTGCCGCCGAAACCGGTTGGCCTGACGACGCTCTGCGTGGGGTGTTTTTCCGGGCATTGAACGAGGGTATGAAAGACCAGCTTGCCTCCCGTGATGAGCCAAAATCTTTTGAGGAACTGGCGTCCCTCTCCCTTCGCATTGACAACAGGTTGCGTGACAGGGAGAGGGACAGGAACTACAAATCCCAGCGCCGTTTACCGCGCTCGTTTCCGGGTACGTCACCGTCGCCGCCTCCGACTGTGGACTCGCATGAGTTTGTCGCCTCGGCTTATGTCACTGATCCCGAGCCGGAGCCTATGCAGATTGGCCGGTCACGGTTGACACCGGAGGAGAGGGAGCGGCGGCGTCGGGCTCATGCCTGTTTTTACTGTGGCTCGCTGGAACACTTGATTGCTGCATGCCCGAAGGAGGGAAAAGGTGTCGCCCGCCGGTAGAATCGGGGATACGGGTGGGCGGTTCGAATTCTGGTCAGAAACCCCGTTTACAACTCCCTGTCACCTTGGAGATGCTACAGAGTACTCATTCGTGCACAGCCTTATTAGATTCTGGTTCTGAACAGAATTTAATCAGTCTCGATCTCGCTGAACGATTAGGCGTTCCGCTCGTGCGCCTTGAGCCGCCCATTCCAGTTAGAGCGATTAATAACCAGGTTTTCACTAGAATTTCTTTTCGCACTGGTCCAGTGTCACTGTGCACTTCGGGGAATCATAGGGAAAAACTCACCTTTTTTGTCCTCGATTCACCTGATACTCCGCTCACTTTGGGTTATCCCTGGCTGTGCTTACACAATCCGCACTTGGATTGGGAGGGGCAAAGGGTTGTCAGCTGGAGCCCTTTTTGCCACTCCAATTGTCTGACTTCCGCCCGTTTTCCCGGCCCGGGGGAGGCTACGGGGACTGACGAATATGTCCCCGATCTCTCAGGGGTGCCGCCTGAGTATCATGATTTGCGGGAGGTATTCAGTAAGATCAAAGCGCAGTCCCTACCGCCCCATCGCCCTTATGACTGTGCGATTGATTTGCTCCCCGGAGCGTCCCTGCCCAAGAGCCGGTTATATAGTATCTCTAGGCCTGAACGTGCTGCGATGGAGGAGTATATTAGGGATTCACTAGCGGCTGGGTTAATCCGTCCGTCTTCGTCCCCCGTGGCGGCGGGGGGTTTTTTTGTAGACAAGAAGGATGGGTCTCTTCGGCCGTGTATTGATTTCAGGGGCTTGAATGACGTCACTGTTAAAAATAAGTATCCCTTGCCACTCATTAGCTCCGCTGTTGAATCGCTACAGGGTGCCACGGTGTTCACTAAGTTAGATCTTCGCAATGCTTATCATTTGGTGCGAATCCGTCAGGGAGACGAGTGGAAGACCGCGTTTAACACCCCCCTGGGTCATTTCGAGTATCTCGTTATGCCTTTCGGTTTAACGAACGCTCCAGCGGTGTTTCAGGCCCTAATAAATGACGTCCTGCGGGATTTCCTCGACCGTTTTGTGTTCGTCTATTTAGATGACATTCTTATTTTTTCTAAGTCTTTGGCTGAGCATCATTCACATGTCCGTGCTGTCCTTCAACGCCTCTTGGAAAACAGACTGTATGCCAAGGCTGAGAAATGTGAGTTTCATTTGACATCGGTCTCTTTCCTGGGATACATCTTGGCAGGGGGGCAGGTGAAGACGGATCCGGCTAAGGTGAAGGCGGTCACTGACTGGCCTGTGCCTTCTACTCGCAAGCAACTCCAGGGGTTTTTGGGATTTGCGAATTTCTATCGTCGGTTTATAAGGAACTACAGTCTAGTGGCGGCTCCGCTTACACGCCTTACCTCTACGAAGCTTCCGTTCGGCTGGTCCGCCGAAGCTGACAGCGCATTCACGGAGCTGAAACATCTGTTTTCTACTGCGCCCATCCTCGCTCAACCCGATCCGTCTAAGGCTTTTATTGTGGAGGTGGATGCTTCTGATGTGGGGGTGGGGGCTGTGCTTTCACAACGTGCCGGCCCCTCCTCTAAGCTGCGGCCGTGCGCCTTTTTCTCTCGGCGGCTTTCACCAGCGGAACGGAACTATGATGTGGGGGACCGGGAGCTGCTTGCCGTTAAGTTGGCGTTGGAGGAGTGGCGTCATCATCTGGAAGGCGCGGCGCTACCGTTCCTGGTGTGGACGGATCATAAGAACTTGACGTACCTACGCGGTGCGAAGAGGTTGAATGCACGTCAAGCTCGTTGGTCGCTGTTTTTCGCACGTTTTAACTTTTCCATTTCCTATCGCCCGGGTTCCAGAAACACCAAACCGGATGCCCTCTCTCGGCAGTTTGACTCTGAGACGGGTCCGGCGGAGTTTTCCACCATTCTTCCGGCCGGCTGTACGGTGGGAGCTATTACCTGGGAGGTGGAGGACGCCATCGACCGGGGCCTCCGGACGGAACCGGATCCGGGCACGGGACCGCCTAACCGGCGTTTTGTTCCCGCGGCTGCTCGCTCCAAGGTACTGGAATGGGTGCACGCTTCGAGGTTTGCGTGTCACCCGGGCAGGGGCAGGACGACTTCTATGGTTAAGAGACATTTTTGGTGGGCCACTCTGGATAAAGATGTTCGGGAGTATGTGGCTGCGTGCCCTGTGTGTGTCAGGTGTAAGTCGCGTACTCACCGTCCTGCTGGGCTGTTGCAGCCGTTGTCTACGCCTCATCGCCCTTGGTCCCACATCGCCCTGGATTTTGTTACGGGACTCCCGGTTTCGGCTGGGAAGACCACTATTCTCTCGGTCGTGGATCGGTTTTCTAAGGCTGCTCATTTCGTCGCTTTGGAGAAGTTGCCCACTGCGGCTGAGACGTCTACGTTGTTGTTGGACCATGTTTTTCGGCTTCATGGCATTCCTGTGGAAATAGTTTCGGACAGGGGTCCGCAGTTCTCGTCCCAGGTTTGGGGTTCTTTTTGCGCTGCTTTGGGGGCCAGGCCTTGTCTGACCTCTGGTTACCATCCTCAGACGAACGGCCAGACGGAACGTTTAAATCAGGAGCTGGAGGCCGCGCTCCGCTGTGTGACCTGTCATAACCCTGCGACTTGGGCCTCGTATCTGCCGTGGGTGGAATATGCCCACAACTCCTTGGTTTCGTCTGCTACTGGGTTGTCACCGTTTGAGGCCTCTTTGGGTTATCAGCCGCCCCTGTTTCCGGTGGAGGAGGCTGATCTTGCTGTCCCCTCGGTCCAGCATCATCTACAGCGCTGCCGTCGGGTCTGGTCTCGTACGCGGGAGGCGCTGTTGCGAGCTGTGGCTCGCCAACGTCGCTGTGCCGACCGTCGCCGGTCTCCTGCGCCTGTTTACTCACCGGGACAAAAGGTGTGGCTCGCCGCGAAGGACATCCCTCTCAGGGCATCCCTCTCAGGGCATCCTCCCGCAAGTTGTCTCCTCGTTACATCGGCCCCTATTCTGTGGACAGGGTCCTCAGCCCTTCGGCTGTCAAGCTCCGTTTGCCTGCTGCCTTGCGGGTTCACCCGGTCTTTCACGTTTCTCAGGTGAAGCCGGTGGTGTCTAGTCGTCTGTGCCCGCCTCCGGTGCCCCCGCCTCCCGCCCGGCTCATTGACGGGCATCCTGCGTTTTCTGTCCGGCGCATTCTGGATGTGCGGCGGCGGGGTAGGGGGCTGAAGTTTTTGGTGGACTGGGAGGGTTATGGGCCGGAGGAGCGTTCTTGGGTTCCTCGTTCTTTGATGCTTGACTCTGTGATGGTTTCTGATTTTCTTAGGTCACGTCGTGGGGCAGGTGCTGGTCGGCCGCCGGGTGGCGTCCCTTGAGGGGGGGGTACTGTCATGGTCCGGGTGTGTGCCAGTGTGTCTCCCTCCGAGCCGGCGTCTCCACCCCTGGGAGGGGCCTCAGTGTTTTTGCTGATCGCTGACATCTGTGGGTAATTAGCCGGGGGACTCATAAGGCCAGCGTTCTCAATCTCTCTTCGCCAGATTCTCTGCTAAACATCAGTCAGTGCAGGCCACCACCATAATTTCCTTACGTGTTTTTTTGTGAATCACCTTTGCTTCACTGTATGTTTGTTTTTTGTGCGCCTCCCTTTTTCAGCTACACCTAACTGTTAAACCCCTGGCGAAGAGCTTCTACTTGGATGCTGGACCTTCTGGCAGTCCCTCAGGCTACCACCAAAACTACCTACCTGCCTCTCTGCCTCCACGCCAGGAGTTTTTGGATTTACACACCCGGATTACTCCCCCTCTATGTCATCTCCGACCTCCGTTGGCAAGTACGCAGTACGAAGGAGGATTTTAAGCCAAACAACATATTCATATGCCTCCTTATCTATGTTTGAACATTTGCATTCTGTTACAGTGACCCCGACCTTTTCCTGGACCTTTTGTGACTTGCTTTCCAGTCCAATCCCCGGAATAGCTGTCCTTTCTGACCCGGACCAGATCATTATTTAGTTAACGTCTACGCTCACCTTTTGTTTATGAATATTTTGTGTGCACATTAAACATTATTCTTAAAATATATTTACGAGCTGTTCGGCGTCTTGCGTTTGAGTCCTGTCACTCGTCTGAAACGGTCCCGGCCGTAACAGTCAGTCATATATCCACAAACACAACACGCTGAAGGTCAGTGATATATGTATATGTGTGTGTGTATATATATATATATATATATATATATATATATATATATATATATATATATATATATATATATGTGTGTGTGTATATATATATATATGTATATATATGTGTATGTATGTATATATGTGTATATATATATATATGTATATATATATATATATATATATATATGTATATGTATAAAAACACCCAGCACGCCCCTGCGGGCGGTTTATCCTTCAAGCTCGGGTTCTCTACCAGAGGCCTGGGAGCTTGAGGGTCCTGCGCAGTATCTTAGCTGTTCCCAGGACTGCGCTCTTCTGGACAGAGATCTCCGATGTTATTCCCGGGATCTGCTGGAGCCACTCGCCGAGCTTGGGAGTCACCGCACCTAGTGCTCCGATTACCACGGGGACCACCATTACCTTCACCCTCCACATCCTCTCGAGCTCTTCTCTGAGCCCTTGGTATTTCTCCAGCTTCTCGTGTTCCTTCTTCCTGATATTGCTGTCATTCGGAACCGCTACATCGATCACTACGGCTGTCTTCTTCTGTTTGTCTACCACCACTATGTCCGGTTGGTTAGCCATCACCATTTTGTCCGTCTGTATCTGGAAGTCCCACAAGATCTTAGCTCGGTCATTCTCCACCACCCTTGGGGGCATCTCCCATTTTGACCTCGGGACTTCCAGGTTATACTGTACACTATGCCGGCCATTTGGTTATGGCGTTCCATGTATGCCTTGCCTGCTAGCATCTTGCACCCTGCTGTTATGTGCTGGATTGTCTCTGGGGCATCTTTACACAGCCTGCACCTGGGGTCTTGCCTGGTGTGATAGACCCCAGCCTCTATGGATCTTGTACTCAGAGCTTGTTCTTGTGCTGCCATGATTAGTGCCTCTGTGCTGTCTTTCAGTCCAGCTTTGTCCAGCCACTGGTAGGATTTCTGGATATCAGCCACCTCCTCTATCTGCCGATGGTACATACCGTGCAGGGGCCTGTCCTTCCATGATGGTTCCTCGTCTCCCTCCTCTTTCTTGGGTTTCTGCTGCCTGAGGTATTCACTGAGCACTCGGTCAGTTGGGGCCATCTTCCCGATGTATTCTTGGATGTTCGTTGTCTCATCCTGGACTGTGGTGCTGACACTCACCAGTCCCCGGCCCCCTTCCTTCCGCTTAGCGTACAGCCTCAGGGTGCTGGACTTGGGGTGAAACCCTCCATGCATGGTAAGGAGCTTTCTTGTCTTTATGTCAGTGGCTTCTATCTCCTCCTTTGGCCAGCCTATTACCCCAGCAGGGTACCTGATCACGGGCAGGGCGTACGTGTTGATGGCCCGGATCTTGTTCTTACCATTCAGCTGACTCCTCAGGACTTGCCTGACCCTCTGCAGGTACTTGGTGGTTGCAGCCTTTCTAGCGGCCTCTTCATGGTTCCCATTTGCCTGCGGGATCCCCAGGTACTTGTAACTGTCCTCTATGTCTGCAATGTTGCCTTCTGGTAGTTCAATCCCCTCAGTTCTGACTACCTTCCCTCTCTTTGTTACCATCCGACTACACTTCTCCAGTCCGAACGACATTCCAATGTCATTGCTGTATAGCCTGGTAGTGTGGTGTTAGTGTTAATGATCTCACTGAGGGGGTTCAGGCCTATGCAGAACAGCAGTGGGGACAGAGCATCTCCTTGGTAGATCCCGCACTTGATGGTGACTTGTGTTATGGGCTTGGAGTTGGCCTCTAGTGTTGTACGCCACATCCCCATTGAGTTCCTGATGAAGGCTCTTAGGGTCCCATTGATCTTGTACAATTCTAGGCATTCCAGTATCCAGCTGTGGGACATTGAGTCATAGGCCTTCTTGTAATCAATCCAGGCAGTGCACAGGTTGGTCAGTCTAGTCTTGCAGTCTCGGCTGACTGTTCTGTCTACCAGTAGCTGGTGTTTTGCGCCTCTGGTATTCTTGCCAATTCCTTTCTGTGTCCCACTCATGTATTGACCCATGTGCCTGTTCATCTTAGCCGATATGATGCCTGACAGGAGCTTCCATGTAGTACTGAGGCAGGTTATTGGTCGGTAGTTGGAGGGGACCGGTCCCTTCTTGGGGTCCTTGGGGATCAGGACCGTCTGACCTTCGGTTAGCCATTCCGGGTGTCTCTCGTTAACTAGCAGCTGGTTCATTTGTGCTGCCAGACGCTCGTGGAGTGCAGTCAGCTTCTTTAGCCAGTAGGCGTGAACCATGTAGGGCCCTGGTGATGTCCAACTCTTCATATCTGCCACTGTGATGGTTACTGGACCCTGTTCAGGGAGGTCGCTGTGGTCTGCCCTCAGATCCACTAGCCACTTAGCATTGCCGTTATGGGTTGCGTCCTTCTCCCATATGTTCTTCCAGTATTGCTCCGTCTCCAGCCTTGGTGGTGCTGTTCTCTTATTGTTGCCTTGCCACTGAGAGTACACCTTTGCTGGTTCTGTGGAGAACAGCTGCCCACAATGAAGGGTCTGCAGCGACGATGTTGGGTCTTTGCTCTTTGCATACTGCGAAGATGGCCTTCCAAAAGACGTCCTTCTGGCCCGGGTGACGAGCTCTGCGTCCTTCAAATACAGGGCGGGGGTTAATAGGCAGGCAGATTTTCATCGCTGCGCTGAAAAGAATTAGTGCAATTCAGAGCACGCGCCCATTCGGCCCGAGGCGACTTGGCGGTAATCATTTGAGGTGAAGGAAGGGGTCACCGCATGCTTTGCTGGCCACTGAAGAGTAACTCGCATGACTTTTGCAGCTCTTCAGCAATTTGCAGCTTTCAAACAGGAAGTGAGAATCCTCTCAATGAAAAAAACCCCAGCAGCATCATTGTCCACAATGAAGGGTCTGCACCGGCGATGTTGGGTCTTTGCTCTTTGAATACTGCGAAGATGGCCTTCCAAAAGACGTCCTTCTGGCCCGGGTGCCGAGCGCTGCGTCCTTCAAATACAGGGCGGGGGTTAATAGGCAGGCAGATTTTCATCACTGCGCTGAAAAGAATTAGTGCAATTCAGAGCACGTGCCCATTCGGCCCGAGGCGACTTGGCGGTAATCATTTGAGGTGAAGGAAGGGGTCACCGCATGCTTTGCTGGCCACTGAAGAGTAACTCGCATGACTTTTGCAGCTCTTCAGCAATTTGCAGCTTTCAAACAGGAAGTGAGAATCCTCTCAATGAAAAAAACCCCAGCAGCATCATTGTCCACAATGAAGGGTCTGCACCGGCGATGTTGGGTCTTTGCTCTTTGCATACTGCGAAGATGGCCTTCCAAAAGACGTCCTTCTGGCCCGGGTGCCGAGCTCTGCGTCCTTCAAATACAGGGCGGGGGTTAATAGGCAGGCAGATTTTCATCACTGCGCTGAAAAGAATTAGTGCAATTCAGAGCACGTGCCCATTCGGCCCGAGGCGACTTGGCGGTAATCATTTGAGGTGAAGGAAGGGGTCACCGCATGCTTTGCTGGCCACTGAAGAGTAACTCGCATGACTTTTGCAGCTCTTCAGCAATTTGCAGCTTTCAAACAGGAAGTGAGAATCCTCTCAATGAAAAAAACCCCAGCAGCATCATTGTCCACAATGAAGGGTCTGCACCGGCGATGTTGGGTCTTTGCTCTTTGCATACTGCGAAGATGGCCTTCCAAAAGACGTCCTTCTGGCCCGGGTGACGAGCTCTGCGTCCTTCAAATACAGGGCGGGGGTTAATAGGCAGGCAGATTTTCATCGCTGCGCTGAAAAGAATTAGTGCAATTCAGAGCACGCGCCCATTCGGCCCGAGGCGACTTGGCGGTAATCATTTGAGGTGAAGGAAGGGGTCACCGCATGCTTTGCTGGCCACTGAAGAGTAACTCGCATGACTTTTGCAGCTCTTCAGCAATTTGCAGCTTTCAAACAGGAAGTGAGAATCCTCTCAATGAAAAAAACCCCAGCAGCATCATTGTCCACAATGAAGGGTCTGCACCAACGATGTTGGGTCTTTGCTCTTTGAATACGGCGAAGATGGCCTTCCAAAAGACGTCCTTCTGGCCCGGGTGCCGAGCGCTGCGTCCTTCAAATACAGGGCGGGGGTTAATAGGCAGGCAGATTTTCATCGCTGCGCTGAAAAGAATTAGTGCAATTCAGAGCACGCGCCCATTCGGCCCGAGGCGACTTGGCGGTAATCATTTGAGGTGAAGGAAGGGGTCACCGCATGCTTTGCTGGCCACTGAAGAGTAACTCGCATGACTTTTGCAGCTCTTCAGCAATTTGCAGCTTTCAAACAGGAAGTGAGAATCCTCTCAATGAAAAAAACCCCAGCAGCATCATTGTCCACAATGAAGGGTCTGCACCGGCGATGTTGGGTCTTTGCTCTTTGCATACTGCGAAGATGGCCTTCCAAAAGACGTCCTTCTGGCCCGGGTGACGAGCTCTGCGTCCTTCAAATACAGGGCGGGGGTTAATAGGCAGGCAGATTTTCATCGCTGCGCTGAAAAGAATTAGTGCAATTCAGAGCACGCGCCCATTCGGCCCGAGGCGACTTGGCGGTAATCATTTGAGGTGAAGGAAGGGGTCACCGCATGCTTTGCTGGCCACTGAAGAGTAACTCGCATGACTTTTGCAGCTCTTCAGCAATTTGCAGCTTTCAAACAGGAAGTGAGAATCCTCTCAATGAAAAAAACCCCAGCAGCATCATTGTCCACAATGAAGGGTCTGCACCGACGATGTTGGGTCTTTGCTCTTTGAATACGGCGAAGATGGCCTTCCAAAAGACGTCCTTCTGGCCCGGGTGCCGAGCGCTGCGTCCTTCAAATACAGGGCGGGGGTTAATAGGCAGGCAGATTTTCATCACTGCGCTGAAAAGAATTAGTGCAATTCAGAGCACGTGCCCATTCGGCCCGAGGCGACTTGGCGGTAATCATTTGAGGTGAAGGAAGGGGTCACCGCATGCTTTGCTGGCCACTGAAGAGTAACTCGCATGACTTTTGCAGCTCTTCAGCAATTTGCAGCTTTCAAACAGGAAGTGAGAATCCTCTCAATGAAAAAAACCCCAGCAGCATCATTGTCCACAATGAAGGGTCTGCACCGGCGATGTTGGGTCTTTGCTCTTTGAATACTGCGAAGATGGCCTTCCAAAAGACGTCCTTCTGGCCCGGGTGCCGAGCGCTGCGTCCTTCAAATACAGGGCGGGGGTTAATAGGCAGGCAGATTTTCATCACTGCGCTGAAAAGAATTAGTGCAATTCAGAGCACGTGCCCATTCGGCCCGAGGCGACTTGGCGGTAATCATTTGAGGTGAAGGAAGGGGTCACCGCATGCTTTGCTGGCCACTGAAGAGTAACTCGCATGACTTTTGCAGCTCTTCAGCAATTTGCAGCTTTCAAACAGGAAGTGAGAATCCTCTCAATGAAAAAAACCCCAGCAGCATCATTGTCCACAATGAAGGGTCTGCACCGGCGATGTTGGGTCTTTGCTCTTTGCATACTGCGAAGATGGCCTTCCAAAAGACGTCCTTCTGGCCCGGGTGACGAGCTCTGCGTCCTTCAAATACAGGGCGGGGGTTAATAGGCAGGCAGATTTTCATCGCTGCGCTGAAAAGAATTAGTGCAATTCAGAGCACGCGCCCATTCGGCCCGAGGCGACTTGGCGGTAATCATTTGAGGTGAAGGAAGGGGTCACCGCATGCTTTGCTGGCCACTGAAGAGTAACTCGCATGACTTTTGCAGCTCTTCAGCAATTTGCAGCTTTCAAACAGGAAGTGAGAATCCTCTCAATGAAAAAAACCCCAGCAGCATCATTGTCCACAATGAAGGGTCTGCACCGGCGATGTTGGGTCTTTGCTCTTTGCATACTGCGAAGATGGCCTTCCAAAAGACGTCCTTCTGGCCCGGGTGACGAGCTCTGCGTCCTTCAAATACAGGGCGGGGGTTAATAGGCAGGCAGATTTTCATCGCTGCGCTGAAAAGAATTAGTGCAATTCAGAGCACGCGCCCATTCGGCCCGAGGCGACTTGGCGGTAATCATTTGAGGTGAAGGAAGGGGTCACCGCATGCTTTGCTGGCCACTGAAGAGTAACTCGCATGACTTTTGCAGCTCTTCAGCAATTTGCAGCTTTCAAACAGGAAGTGAGAATCCTCTCAATGAAAAAAACCCCAGCAGCATCATTGTCCACAATGAAGGGTCTGCACCGGCGATGTTGGGTCTTTGCTCTTTGCATACTGCGAAGATGGCCTTCCAAAAGACGTCCTTCTGGCCCGGGTGACGAGCTCTGCGTCCTTCAAATACAGGGCGGGGGTTAATAGGCAGGCAGATTTTCATCGCTGCGCTGAAAAGAATTAGTGCAATTCAGAGCACGCGCCCATTCGGCCCGAGGCGACTTGGCGGTAATCATTTGAGGTGAAGGAAGGGGTCACCGCATGCTTTGCTGGCCACTGAAGAGTAACTCGCATGACTTTTGCAGCTCTTCAGCAATTTGCAGCTTTCAAACAGGAAGTGAGAATCCTCTCAATGAAAAAAACCCCAGCAGCATCATTGTCCACAATGAAGGGTCTGCACCGACGATGTTGGGTCTTTGCTCTTTGAATACGGCGAAGATGGCCTTCCAAAAGACGTCCTTCTGGCCCGGGTGCTGAGCGCTGCGTCCTTCAAATACAGGGCGGGGGTTAATAGGCAGGCAGATTTTCATCGCTGCGCTGAAAAGAATTAGTGCAATTCAGAGCACGTGCCCATTCGGCCCGAGGCGACTTGGCGGTAATCATTTGAGGTGAAGGAAGGGGTCACCGCATGCTTTGCTGGCCACTGAAGAGTAACTCGCATGACTTTTGCAGCTCTTCAGCAATTTGCAGCTTTCAAACAGGAAGTGAGAATCCTCTCAATGAAAAAAACCCCAGCAGCATCATTGTCCACAATGAAGGGTCTGCACCGGCGATGTTGGGTCTTTGCTCTTTGAATACTGCGAAGATGGCCTTCCAAAAGACGTCCTTCTGGCCCGGGTGCCGAGCGCTGCGTCCTTCAAATACAGGGCGGGGGTTAATAGGCAGGCAGATTTTCATCGCTGCGCTGAAAAGAATTAGTGCAATTCAGAGCACGTGCCCATTCGGCCCGAGGCGACTTGGCGGTAATCATTTGAGGTGAAGGAAGGGGTCACCGCATGCTTTGCTGGCCACTGAAGAGTAACTCGCATGACTTTTGCAGCTCTTCAGCAATTTGCAGCTTTCAAACAGGAAGTGAGAATCCTCTCAATGAAAAAAACCCCAGCAGCATCATTGTCCACAATGAAGGGTCTGCACCGGCGATGTTGGGTCTTTGCTCTTTGAATACTGCGAAGATGGCCTTCCAAAAGACGTCCTTCTGGCCCGGGTGCCGAGCGCTGCGTCCTTCAAATACAGGGCGGGGGTTAATAGGCAGGCAGATTTTCATCGCTGCGCTGAAAAGAATTAGTGCAATTCAGAGCACGCGCCCATTCGGCCCGAGGCGACTTGGCGGTAATCATTTGAGGTGAAGGAAGGGGTCACCGCATGCTTTGCTGGCCACTGAAGAGTAACTCGCATGACTTTTGCAGCTCTTCAGCAATTTGCAGCTTTCAAACAGGAAGTGAGAATCCTCTCAATGAAAAAAACCCCAGCAGCATCATTGTCCACAATGAAGGGTCTGCACCGGCGATGTTGGGTCTTTGCTCTTTGAATACGGCGAAGATGGCCTTCCAAAAGACGTCCTTCTGGCCCGGGTGCCGAGCGCTGCGTCCTTCAAATACAGGGCGGGGGTTAATAGGCAGGCAGATTTTCATCGCTGCGCTGAAAAGAATTAGTGCAATTCAGAGCACGCGCCCATTCGGCCCGAGGCGACTTGGCGGTAATCATTTGAGGTGAAGGAAGGGGTCACCGCATGCTTTGCTGGCCACTGAAGAGTAACTCGCATGACTTTTGCAGCTCTTCAGCAATTTGCAGCTTTCAAACAGGAAGTGAGAATCCTCTCAATGAAAAAAACCCCAGCAGCATCATTGTCCACAATGAAGGGTCTGCACCGGCGATGTTGGGTCTTTGCTCTTTGAATACGGCGAAGTTGGCCTTCCAAAAGACGTCCTTCTGGCCCGGGTGCCGAGCGCTGCGTCCTTCAAATACAGGGCGGGGGTTAATAGGCAGGCAGATTTTCATCACTGCGCTGAAAAGAATTAGTGCAATTCAGAGCACGTGCCCATTCGGCCCGAGGCGACTTGGCGGTAATCATTTGAGGTGAAGGAAGGGGTCACCGCATGCTTTGCTGGCCACTGAAGAGTAACTCGCATGACTTTTGCAGCTCTTCAGCAATTTGCAGCTTTCAAACAGGAAGTGAGAATCCTCTCAATGAAAAAAACCCCAGCAGCATCATTGTCCACAATGAAGGGTCTGCACCGGCGATGTTGGGTCTTTGCTCTTTGCATACTGCGAAGATGGCCTTCCAAAAGACGTCCTTCTGGCCCGGGTGACGAGCTCTGCGTCCTTCAAATACAGGGCGGGGGTTAATAGGCAGGCAGATTTTCATCGCTGCGCTGAAAAGAATTAGTGCAATTCAGAGCACGCGCCCATTCGGCCCGAGGCGACTTGGCGGTAATCATTTGAGGTGAAGGAAGGGGTCACCGCATGCTTTGCTGGCCACTGAAGAGTAACTCGCATGACTTTTGCAGCTCTTCAGCAATTTGCAGCTTTCAAACAGGAAGTGAGAATCCTCTCAATGAAAAAAACCCCAGCAGCATCATTGTCCACAATGAAGGGTCTGCACCGACGATGTTGGGTCTTTGCTCTTTGAATACGGCGAAGATGGCCTTCCAAAAGACGTCCTTCTGGCCCGGGTGCCGAGCGCTGCGTCCTTCAAATACAGGGCGGGGGTTAATAGGCAGGCAGATTTTCATCACTGCGCTGAAAAGAATTAGTGCAATTCAGAGCACGTGCCCATTCGGCCCGAGGCGACTTGGCGGTAATCATTTGAGGTGAAGGAAGGGGTCACCGCATGCTTTGCTGGCCACTGAAGAGTAACTCGCATGACTTTTGCAGCTCTTCAGCAATTTGCAGCTTTCAAACAGGAAGTGAGAATCCTCTCAATGAAAAAAACCCCAGCAGCATCATTGTCCACAATGAAGGGTCTGCACCGGCGATGTTGGGTCTTTGCTCTTTGCATACTGCGAAGATGGCCTTCCAAAAGACGTCCTTCTGGCCCGGGTGACGAGCTCTGCGTCCTTCAAATACAGGGCGGGGGTTAATAGGCAGGCAGATTTTCATCGCTGCGCTGAAAAGAATTAGTGCAATTCAGAGCACGCGCCCATTCGGCCCGAGGCGACTTGGCGGTAATCATTTGAGGTGAAGGAAGGGGTCACCGCATGCTTTGCTGGCCACTGAAGAGTAACTCGCATGACTTTTGCAGCTCTTCAGCAATTTGCAGCTTTCAAACAGGAAGTGAGAATCCTCTCAATGAAAAAAACCCCAGCAGCATCATTGTCCACAATGAAGGGTCTGCACCGGCGATGTTGGGTCTTTGCTCTTTGAATACTGCGAAGATGGCCTTCCAAAAGACGTCCTTCTGGCCCGGGTGCCGAGCGCTGCGTCCTTCAAATACAGGGCGGGGGTTAATAGGCAGGCAGATTTTCATCGCTGCGCTGAAAAGAATTAGTGCAATTCAGAGCACGTGCCCATTCGGCCCGAGGCGACTTGGCGGTAATCATTTGAGGTGAAGGAAGGGGTCACCGCATGCTTTGCTGGCCACTGAAGAGTAACTCGCATGACTTTTGCAGCTCTTCAGCAATTTGCAGCTTTCAAACAGGAAGTGAGAATCCTCTCAATGAAAAAAACCCCAGCAGCATCATTGTCCACAATGAAGGGTCTGCACCGGCGATGTTGGGTCTTTGCTCTTTGAATACTGCGAAGATGGCCTTCCAAAAGACGTCCTTCTGGCCCGGGTGCCGAGCGCTGCGTCCTTCAAATACAGGGCGGGGGTTAATAGGCAGGCAGATTTTCATCGCTGCGCTGAAAAGAATTAGTGCAATTCAGAGCACGCGCCCATTCGGCCCGAGGCGACTTGGCGGTAATCATTTGAGGTGAAGGAAGGGGTCACCGCATGCTTTGCTGGCCACTGAAGAGTAACTCGCATGACTTTTGCAGCTCTTCAGCAATTTGCAGCTTTCAAACAGGAAGTGAGAATCCTCTCAATGAAAAAAACCCCAGCAGCATCATTGTCCACAATGAAGGGTCTGCACCGGCGATGTTGGGTCTTTGCTCTTTGCATACTGCGAAGATGGCCTTCCAAAAGACGTCCTTCTGGCCCGGGTGACGAGCTCTGCGTCCTTCAAATACAGGGCGGGGGTTAATAGGCAGGCAGATTTTCATCGCTGCGCTGAAAAGAATTAGTGCAATTCAGAGCACGCGCCCATTCGGCCCGAGGCGACTTGGCGGTAATCATTTGAGGTGAAGGAAGGGGTCACCGCATGCTTTGCTGGCCACTGAAGAGTAACTCGCATGACTTTTGCAGCTCTTCAGCAATTTGCAGCTTTCAAACAGGAAGTGAGAATCCTCTCAATGAAAAAAACCCCAGCAGCATCATTGTCCACAATGAAGGGTCTGCACCGGCGATGTTGGGTCTTTGCTCTTTGCATACTGCGAAGATGGCCTTCCAAAAGACGTCCTTCTGGCCCGGGTGACGAGCTCTGCGTCCTTCAAATACAGGGCGGGGGTTAATAGGCAGGCAGATTTTCATCGCTGCGCTGAAAAGAATTAGTGCAATTCAGAGCACGCGCCCATTCGGCCCGAGGCGACTTGGCGGTAATCATTTGAGGTGAAGGAAGGGGTCACCGCATGCTTTGCTGGCCACTGAAGAGTAACTCGCATGACTTTTGCAGCTCTTCAGCAATTTGCAGCTTTCAAACAGGAAGTGAGAATCCTCTCAATGAAAAAAACCCCAGCAGCATCATTGTCCACAATGAAGGGTCTGCACCGGCGATGTTGGGTCTTTGCTCTTTGCATACTGCGAAGATGGCCTTCCAAAAGACGTCCTTCTGGCCCGGGTGACGAGCTCTGCGTCCTTCAAATACAGGGCGGGGGTTAATAGGCAGGCAGATTTTCATCGCTGCGCTGAAAAGAATTAGTGCAATTCAGAGCACGCGCCCATTCGGCCCGAGGCGACTTGGCGGTAATCATTTGAGGTGAAGGAAGGGGTCACCGCATGCTTTGCTGGCCACTGAAGAGTAACTCGCATGACTTTTGCAGCTCTTCAGCAATTTGCAGCTTTCAAACAGGAAGTGAGAATCCTCTCAATGAAAAAAACCCCAGCAGCATCATTGTCCACAATGAAGGGTCTGCACCGACGATGTTGGGTCTTTGCTCTTTGAATACGGCGAAGATGGCCTTCCAAAAGACGTCCTTCTGGCCCGGGTGCCGAGCGCTGCGTCCTTCAAATACAGGGCGGGGGTTAATAGGCAGGCAGATTTTCATCGCTGCGCTGAAAAGAATTAGTGCAATTCAGAGCACGCGCCCATTCGGCCCGAGGCGACTTGGCGGTAATCATTTGAGGTGAAGGAAGGGGTCACCGCATGCTTTGCTGGCCACTGAAGAGTAACTCGCATGACTTTTGCAGCTCTTCAGCAATTTGCAGCTTTCAAACAGGAAGTGAGAATCCTCTCAATGAAAAAAACCCCAGCAGCATCATTGTCCACAATGAAGGGTCTGCACCGACGATGTTGGGTCTTTGCTCTTTGAATACGGCGAAGATGGCCTTCCAAAAGACGTCCTTCTGGCCCGGGTGCTGAGCGCTGCGTCCTTCAAATACAGGGCGGGGGTTAATAGGCAGGCAGATTTTCATCGCTGCGCTGAAAAGAATTAGTGCAATTCAGAGCACGTGCCCATTCGGCCCGAGGCGACTTGGCGGTAATCATTTGAGGTGAAGGAAGGGGTCACCGCATGCTTTGCTGGCCACTGAAGAGTAACTCGCATGACTTTTGCAGCTCTTCAGCAATTTGCAGCTTTCAAACAGGAAGTGAGAATCCTCTCAATGAAAAAAACCCCAGCAGCATCATTGTCCACAATGAAGGGTCTGCACCGGCGATGTTGGGTCTTTGCTCTTTGAATACTGCGAAGATGGCCTTCCAAAAGACGTCCTTCTGGCCCGGGTGCCGAGCGCTGCGTCCTTCAAATACAGGGCGGGGGTTAATAGGCAGGCAGATTTTCATCGCTGCGCTGAAAAGAATTAGTGCAATTCAGAGCACGTGCCCATTCGGCCCGAGGCGACTTGGCGGTAATCATTTGAGGTGAAGGAAGGGGTCACCGCATGCTTTGCTGGCCACTGAAGAGTAACTCGCATGACTTTTGCAGCTCTTCAGCAATTTGCAGCTTTCAAACAGGAAGTGAGAATCCTCTCAATGAAAAAAACCCCAGCAGCATCATTGTCCACAATGAAGGGTCTGCACCGGCGATGTTGGGTCTTTGCTCTTTGAATACTGCGAAGATGGCCTTCCAAAAGACGTCCTTCTGGCCCGGGTGCCGAGCGCTGCGTCCTTCAAATACAGGGCGGGGGTTAATAGGCAGGCAGATTTTCATCGCTGCGCTGAAAAGAATTAGTGCAATTCAGAGCACGCGCCCATTCGGCCCGAGGCGACTTGGCGGTAATCATTTGAGGTGAAGGAAGGGGTCACCGCATGCTTTGCTGGCCACTGAAGAGTAACTCGCATGACTTTTGCAGCTCTTCAGCAATTTGCAGCTTTCAAACAGGAAGTGAGAATCCTCTCAATGAAAAAAACCCCAGCAGCATCATTGTCCACAATGAAGGGTCTGCACCGGCGATGTTGGGTCTTTGCTCTTTGAATACGGCGAAGATGGCCTTCCAAAAGACGTCCTTCTGGCCCGGGTGCCGAGCGCTGCGTCCTTCAAATACAGGGCGGGGGTTAATAGGCAGGCAGATTTTCATCGCTGCGCTGAAAAGAATTAGTGCAATTCAGAGCACGCGCCCATTCGGCCCGAGGCGACTTGGCGGTAATCATTTGAGGTGAAGGAAGGGGTCACCGCATGCTTTGCTGGCCACTGAAGAGTAACTCGCATGACTTTTGCAGCTCTTCAGCAATTTGCAGCTTTCAAACAGGAAGTGAGAATCCTCTCAATGAAAAAAACCCCAGCAGCATCATTGTCCACAATGAAGGGTCTGCACCGGCGATGTTGGGTCTTTGCTCTTTGAATACGGCGAAGTTGGCCTTCCAAAAGACGTCCTTCTGGCCCGGGTGCCGAGCGCTGCGTCCTTCAAATACAGGGCGGGGGTTAATAGGCAGGCAGATTTTCATCACTGCGCTGAAAAGAATTAGTGCAATTCAGAGCACGTGCCCATTCGGCCCGAGGCGACTTGGCGGTAATCATTTGAGGTGAAGGAAGGGGTCACCGCATGCTTTGCTGGCCACTGAAGAGTAACTCGCATGACTTTTGCAGCTCTTCAGCAATTTGCAGCTTTCAAACAGGAAGTGAGAATCCTCTCAATGAAAAAAACCCCAGCAGCATCATTGTCCACAATGAAGGGTCTGCACCGGCGATGTTGGGTCTTTGCTCTTTGCATACTGCGAAGATGGCCTTCCAAAAGACGTCCTTCTGGCCCGGGTGACGAGCTCTGCGTCCTTCAAATACAGGGCGGGGGTTAATAGGCAGGCAGATTTTCATCGCTGCGCTGAAAAGAATTAGTGCAATTCAGAGCACGCGCCCATTCGGCCCGAGGCGACTTGGCGGTAATCATTTGAGGTGAAGGAAGGGGTCACCGCATGCTTTGCTGGCCACTGAAGAGTAACTCGCATGACTTTTGCAGCTCTTCAGCAATTTGCAGCTTTCAAACAGGAAGTGAGAATCCTCTCAATGAAAAAAACCCCAGCAGCATCATTGTCCACAATGAAGGGTCTGCACCGACGATGTTGGGTCTTTGCTCTTTGAATACGGCGAAGATGGCCTTCCAAAAGACGTCCTTCTGGCCCGGGTGCCGAGCGCTGCGTCCTCCAAATACAGGGCGGGGGTTAATAGGCAGGCAGATTTTCATCACTGCGCTGAAAAGAATTAGTGCAATTCAGAGCACGTGCCCATTCGGCCCGAGGCGACTTGGCGGTAATCATTTGAGGTGAAGGAAGGGGTCACCGCATGCTTTGCTGGCCACTGAAGAGTAACTCGCATGACTTTTGCAGCTCTTCAGCAATTTGCAGCTTTCAAACAGGAAGTGAGAATCCTCTCAATGAAAAAAACCCCAGCAGCATCATTGTCCACAATGAAGGGTCTGCACCGGCGATGTTGGGTCTTTGCTCTTTGCATACTGCGAAGATGGCCTTCCAAAAGACGTCCTTCTGGCCCGGGTGACGAGCTCTGCGTCCTTCAAATACAGGGCGGGGGTTAATAGGCAGGCAGATTTTCATCGCTGCGCTGAAAAGAATTAGTGCAATTCAGAGCACGCGCCCATTCGGCCCGAGGCGACTTGGCGGTAATCATTTGAGGTGAAGGAAGGGGTCACCGCATGCTTTGCTGGCCACTGAAGAGTAACTCGCATGACTTTTGCAGCTCTTCAGCAATTTGCAGCTTTCAAACAGGAAGTGAGAATCCTCTCAATGAAAAAAACCCCAGCAGCATCATTGTCCACAATGAAGGGTCTGCACCGGCGATGTTGGGTCTTTGCTCTTTGAATACTGCGAAGATGGCCTTCCAAAAGACGTCCTTCTGGCCCGGGTGCCGAGCGCTGCGTCCTTCAAATACAGGGCGGGGGTTAATAGGCAGGCAGATTTTCATCGCTGCGCTGAAAAGAATTAGTGCAATTCAGAGCACGTGCCCATTCGGCCCGAGGCGACTTGGCGGTAATCATTTGAGGTGAAGGAAGGGGTCACCGCATGCTTTGCTGGCCACTGAAGAGTAACTCGCATGACTTTTGCAGCTCTTCAGCAATTTGCAGCTTTCAAACAGGAAGTGAGAATCCTCTCAATGAAAAAAACCCCAGCAGCATCATTGTCCACAATGAAGGGTCTGCACCGGCGATGTTGGGTCTTTGCTCTTTGAATACTGCGAAGATGGCCTTCCAAAAGACGTCCTTCTGGCCCGGGTGCCGAGCGCTGCGTCCTTCAAATACAGGGCGGGGGTTAATAGGCAGGCAGATTTTCATCGCTGCGCTGAAAAGAATTAGTGCAATTCAGAGCACGCGCCCATTCGGCCCGAGGCGACTTGGCGGTAATCATTTGAGGTGAAGGAAGGGGTCACCGCATGCTTTGCTGGCCACTGAAGAGTAACTCGCATGACTTTTGCAGCTCTTCAGCAATTTGCAGCTTTCAAACAGGAAGTGAGAATCCTCTCAATGAAAAAAACCCCAGCAGCATCATTGTCCACAATGAAGGGTCTGCACCGGCGATGTTGGGTCTTTGCTCTTTGAATACTGCGAAGATGGCCTTCCAAAAGACGTCCTTCTGGCCCGGGTGCCGAGCGCTGCGTCCTTCAAATACAGGGCGGGGGTTAATAGGCAGGCAGATTTTCATCGCTGCGCTGAAAAGAATTAGTGCAATTCAGAGCACGCGCCCATTCGGCCCGAGGCGACTTGGCGGTAATCATTTGAGGTGAAGGAAGGGGTCACCGCATGCTTTGCTGGCCACTGAAGAGTAACTCGCATGACTTTTGCAGCTCTTCAGCAATTTGCAGCTTTCAAACAGGAAGTGAGAATCCTCTCAATGAAAAAAACCCCAGCAGCATCATTGTCCACAATGAAGGGTCTGCACCGGCGATGTTGGGTCTTTGCTCTTTGAATACGGCGAAGATGGCCTTCCAAAAGACGTCCTTCTGGCCCGGGTGCCGAGCGCTGCGTCCTTCAAATACAGGGCGGGGGTTAATAGGCAGGCAGATTTTCATCGCTGCGCTGAAAAGAATTAGTGCAATTCAGAGCACGCGCCCATTCGGCCCGAGGCGACTTGGCGGTAATCATTTGAGGTGAAGGAAGGGGTCACCGCATGCTTTGCTGGCCACTGAAGAGTAACTCGCATGACTTTTGCAGCTCTTCAGCAATTTGCAGCTTTCAAACAGGAAGTGAGAATCCTCTCAATGAAAAAAACCCCAGCAGCATCATTGTCCACAATGAAGGGTCTGCACCGGCGATGTTGGGTCTTTGCTCTTTGAATACGGCGAAGTTGGCCTTCCAAAAGACGTCCTTCTGGCCCGGGTGCCGAGCGCTGCGTCCTTCAAATACAGGGCGGGGGTTAATAGGCAGGCAGATTTTCATCACTGCGCTGAAAAGAATTAGTGCAATTCAGAGCACGTGCCCATTCGGCCCGAGGCGACTTGGCGGTAATCATTTGAGGTGAAGGAAGGGGTCACCGCATGCTTTGCTGGCCACTGAAGAGTAACTCGCATGACTTTTGCAGCTCTTCAGCAATTTGCAGCTTTCAAACAGGAAGTGAGAATCCTCTCAATGAAAAAAACCCCAGCAGCATCATTGTCCACAATGAAGGGTCTGCACCGGCGATGTTGGGTCTTTGCTCTTTGCATACTGCGAAGATGGCCTTCCAAAAGACGTCCTTCTGGCCCGGGTGACGAGCTCTGCGTCCTTCAAATACAGGGCGGGGGTTAATAGGCAGGCAGATTTTCATCGCTGCGCTGAAAAGAATTAGTGCAATTCAGAGCACGCGCCCATTCGGCCCGAGGCGACTTGGCGGTAATCATTTGAGGTGAAGGAAGGGGTCACCGCATGCTTTGCTGGCCACTGAAGAGTAACTCGCATGACTTTTGCAGCTCTTCAGCAATTTGCAGCTTTCAAACAGGAAGTGAGAATCCTCTCAATGAAAAAAACCCCAGCAGCATCATTGTCCACAATGAAGGGTCTGCACCGACGATGTTGGGTCTTTGCTCTTTGAATACGGCGAAGATGGCCTTCCAAAAGACGTCCTTCTGGCCCGGGTGCCGAGCGCTGCGTCCTTCAAATACAGGGCGGGGGTTAATAGGCAGGCAGATTTTCATCGCTGCGCTGAAAAGAATTAGTGCAATTCAGAGCACGTGCCCATTCGGCCCGAGGCGACTTGGCGGTAATCATTTGAGGTGAAGGAAGGGGTCACCGCATGCTTTGCTGGCCACTGAAGAGTAACTCGCATGACTTTTGCAGCTCTTCAGCAATTTGCAGCTTTCAAACAGGAAGTGAGAATCCTCTCAATGAAAAAAACCCCAGCAGCATCATTGTCCACAATGAAGGGTCTGCACCGGCGATGTTGGGTCTTTGCTCTTTGCATACTGCGAAGATGGCCTTCCAAAAGACGTCCTTCTGGCCCGGGTGACGAGCTCTGCGTCCTTCAAATACAGGGCGGGGGTTAATAGGCAGGCAGATTTTCATCGCTGCGCTGAAAAGAATTAGTGCAATTCAGAGCACGCGCCCATTCGGCCCGAGGCGACTTGGCGGTAATCATTTGAGGTGAAGGAAGGGGTCACCGCATGCTTTGCTGGCCACTGAAGAGTAACTCGCATGACTTTTGCAGCTCTTCAGCAATTTGCAGCTTTCAAACAGGAAGTGAGAATCCTCTCAATGAAAAAAACCCCAGCAGCATCATTGTCCACAATGAAGGGTCTGCACCGGCGATGTTGGGTCTTTGCTCTTTGCATACTGCGAAGATGGCCTTCCAAAAGACGTCCTTCTGGCCCGGGTGACGAGCTCTGCGTCCTTCAAATACAGGGCGGGGGTTAATAGGCAGGCAGATTTTCATCGCTGCGCTGAAAAGAATTAGTGCAATTCAGAGCACGCGCCCATTCGGCCCGAGGCGACTTGGCGGTAATCATTTGAGGTGAAGGAAGGGGTCACCGCATGCTTTGCTGGCCACTGAAGAGTAACTCGCATGACTTTTGCAGCTCTTCAGCAATTTGCAGCTTTCAAACAGGAAGTGAGAATCCTCTCAATGAAAAAAACCCCAGCAGCATCATTGTCCACAATGAAGGGTCTGCACCGGCGATGTTGGGTCTTTGCTCTTTGAATACGGCGAAGTTGGCCTTCCAAAAGACGTCCTTCTGGCCCGGGTGCCGAGCGCTGCGTCCTTCAAATACAGGGCGGGGGTTAATAGGCAGGCAGATTTTCATCACTGCGCTGAAAAGAATTAGTGCAATTCAGAGCACGTGCCCATTCGGCCCGAGGCGACTTGGCGGTAATCATTTGAGGTGAAGGAAGGGGTCACCGCATGCTTTGCTGGCCACTGAAGAGTAACTCGCATGACTTTTGCAGCTCTTCAGCAATTTGCAGCTTTCAAACAGGAAGTGAGAATCCTCTCAATGAAAAAAACCCCAGCAGCATCATTGTCCACAATGAAGGGTCTGCACCGGCGATGTTGGGTCTTTGCTCTTTGCATACTGCGAAGATGGCCTTCCAAAAGACGTCCTTCTGGCCCGGGTGACGAGCTCTGCGTCCTTCAAATACAGGGCGGGGGTTAATAGGCAGGCAGATTTTCATCGCTGCGCTGAAAAGAATTAGTGCAATTCAGAGCACGCGCCCATTCGGCCCGAGGCGACTTGGCGGTAATCATTTGAGGTGAAGGAAGGGGTCACCGCATGCTTTGCTGGCCACTGAAGAGTAACTCGCATGACTTTTGCAGCTCTTCAGCAATTTGCAGCTTTCAAACAGGAAGTGAGAATCCTCTCAATGAAAAAAACCCCAGCAGCATCATTGTCCACAATGAAGGGTCTGCACCGACGATGTTGGGTCTTTGCTCTTTGAATACGGCGAAGATGGCCTTCCAAAAGACGTCCTTCTGGCCCGGGTGCCGAGCGCTGCGTCCTCCAAATACAGGGCGGGGGTTAATAGGCAGGCAGATTTTCATCACTGCGCTGAAAAGAATTAGTGCAATTCAGAGCACGTGCCCATTCGGCCCGAGGCGACTTGGCGGTAATCATTTGAGGTGAAGGAAGGGGTCACCGCATGCTTTGCTGGCCACTGAAGAGTAACTCGCATGACTTTTGCAGCTCTTCAGCAATTTGCAGCTTTCAAACAGGAAGTGAGAATCCTCTCAATGAAAAAAACCCCAGCAGCATCATTGTCCACAATGAAGGGTCTGCACCGGCGATGTTGGGTCTTTGCTCTTTGCATACTGCGAAGATGGCCTTCCAAAAGACGTCCTTCTGGCCCGGGTGACGAGCTCTGCGTCCTTCAAATACAGGGCGGGGGTTAATAGGCAGGCAGATTTTCATCGCTGCGCTGAAAAGAATTAGTGCAATTCAGAGCACGCGCCCATTCGGCCCGAGGCGACTTGGCGGTAATCATTTGAGGTGAAGGAAGGGGTCACCGCATGCTTTGCTGGCCACTGAAGAGTAACTCGCATGACTTTTGCAGCTCTTCAGCAATTTGCAGCTTTCAAACAGGAAGTGAGAATCCTCTCAATGAAAAAAACCCCAGCAGCATCATTGTCCACAATGAAGGGTCTGCACCGGCGATGTTGGGTCTTTGCTCTTTGAATACTGCGAAGATGGCCTTCCAAAAGACGTCCTTCTGGCCCGGGTGCCGAGCGCTGCGTCCTTCAAATACAGGGCGGGGGTTAATAGGCAGGCAGATTTTCATCGCTGCGCTGAAAAGAATTAGTGCAATTCAGAGCACGTGCCCATTCGGCCCGAGGCGACTTGGCGGTAATCATTTGAGGTGAAGGAAGGGGTCACCGCATGCTTTGCTGGCCACTGAAGAGTAACTCGCATGACTTTTGCAGCTCTTCAGCAATTTGCAGCTTTCAAACAGGAAGTGAGAATCCTCTCAATGAAAAAAACCCCAGCAGCATCATTGTCCACAATGAAGGGTCTGCACCGGCGATGTTGGGTCTTTGCTCTTTGAATACTGCGAAGATGGCCTTCCAAAAGACGTCCTTCTGGCCCGGGTGCCGAGCGCTGCGTCCTTCAAATACAGGGCGGGGGTTAATAGGCAGGCAGATTTTCATCGCTGCGCTGAAAAGAATTAGTGCAATTCAGAGCACGCGCCCATTCGGCCCGAGGCGACTTGGCGGTAATCATTTGAGGTGAAGGAAGGGGTCACCGCATGCTTTGCTGGCCACTGAAGAGTAACTCGCATGACTTTTGCAGCTCTTCAGCAATTTGCAGCTTTCAAACAGGAAGTGAGAATCCTCTCAATGAAAAAAACCCCAGCAGCATCATTGTCCACAATGAAGGGTCTGCACCGGCGATGTTGGGTCTTTGCTCTTTGAATACTGCGAAGATGGCCTTCCAAAAGACGTCCTTCTGGCCCGGGTGCCGAGCGCTGCGTCCTTCAAATACAGGGCGGGGGTTAATAGGCAGGCAGATTTTCATCACTGCGCTGAAAAGAATTAGTGCAATTCAGAGCACGTGCCCATTCGGCCCGAGGCGACTTGGCGGTAATCATTTGAGGTGAAGGAAGGGGTCACCGCATGCTTTGCTGGCCACTGAAGAGTAACTCGCATGACTTTTGCAGCTCTTCAGCAATTTGCAGCTTTCAAACAGGAAGTGAGAATCCTCTCAATGAAAAAAACCCCAGCAGCATCATTGTCCACAATGAAGGGTCTGCACCGGCGATGTTGGGTCTTTGCTCTTTGCATACTGCGAAGATGGCCTTCCAAAAGACGTCCTTCTGGCCCGGGTGACGAGCTCTGCGTCCTTCAAATACAGGGCGGGGGTTAATAGGCAGGCAGATTTTCATCGCTGCGCTGAAAAGAATTAGTGCAATTCAGAGCACGCGCCCATTCGGCCCGAGGCGACTTGGCGGTAATCATTTGAGGTGAAGGAAGGGGTCACCGCATGCTTTGCTGGCCACTGAAGAGTAACTCGCATGACTTTTGCAGCTCTTCAGCAATTTGCAGCTTTCAAACAGGAAGTGAGAATCCTCTCAATGAAAAAAACCCCAGCAGCATCATTGTCCACAATGAAGGGTCTGCACCGACGATGTTGGGTCTTTGCTCTTTGAATACGGCGAAGATGGCCTTCCAAAAGACGTCCTTCTGGCCCGGGTGCCGAGCGCTGCGTCCTTCAAATACAGGGCGGGGGTTAATAGGCAGGCAGATTTTCATCGCTGCGCTGAAAAGAATTAGTGCAATTCAGAGCACGTGCCCATTCGGCCCGAGGCGACTTGGCGGTAATCATTTGAGGTGAAGGAAGGGGTCACCGCATGCTTTGCTGGCCACTGAAGAGTAACTCGCATGACTTTTGCAGCTCTTCAGCAATTTGCAGCTTTCAAACAGGAAGTGAGAATCCTCTCAATGAAAAAAACCCCAGCAGCATCATTGTCCACAATGAAGGGTCTGCACCGGCGATGTTGGGTCTTTGCTCTTTGCATACTGCGAAGATGGCCTTCCAAAAGACGTCCTTCTGGCCCGGGTGACGAGCTCTGCGTCCTTCAAATACAGGGCGGGGGTTAATAGGCAGGCAGATTTTCATCGCTGCGCTGAAAAGAATTAGTGCAATTCAGAGCACGCGCCCATTCGGCCCGAGGCGACTTGGCGGTAATCATTTGAGGTGAAGGAAGGGGTCACCGCATGCTTTGCTGGCCACTGAAGAGTAACTCGCATGACTTTTGCAGCTCTTCAGCAATTTGCAGCTTTCAAACAGGAAGTGAGAATCCTCTCAATGAAAAAAACCCCAGCAGCATCATTGTCCACAATGAAGGGTCTGCACCGGCGATGTTGGGTCTTTGCTCTTTGCATACTGCGAAGATGGCCTTCCAAAAGACGTCCTTCTGGCCCGGGTGACGAGCTCTGCGTCCTTCAAATACAGGGCGGGGGTTAATAGGCAGGCAGATTTTCATCGCTGCGCTGAAAAGAATTAGTGCAATTCAGAGCACGCGCCCATTCGGCCCGAGGCGACTTGGCGGTAATCATTTGAGGTGAAGGAAGGGGTCACCGCATGCTTTGCTGGCCACTGAAGAGTAACTCGCATGACTTTTGCAGCTCTTCAGCAATTTGCAGCTTTCAAACAGGAAGTGAGAATCCTCTCAATGAAAAAAACCCCAGCAGCATCATTGTCCACAATGAAGGGTCTGCACCGACGATGTTGGGTCTTTGCTCTTTGAATACGGCGAAGATGGCCTTCCAAAAGACGTCCTTCTGGCCCGGGTGCCGAGCGCTGCGTCCTTCAAATACAGGGCGGGGGTTAATAGGCAGGCAGATTTTCATCGCTGCGCTGAAAAGAATTAGTGCAATTCAGAGCACGCGCCCATTCGGCCCGAGGCGACTTGGCGGTAATCATTTGAGGTGAAGGAAGGGGTCACCGCATGCTTTGCTGGCCACTGAAGAGTAACTCGCATGACTTTTGCAGCTCTTCAGCAATTTGCAGCTTTCAAACAGGAAGTGAGAATCCTCTCAATGAAAAAAACCCCAGCAGCATCATTGTCCACAATGAAGGGTCTGCACCGGCGATGTTGGGTCTTTGCTCTTTGAATACGGCGAAGATGGCCTTCCAAAAGACGTCCTTCTGGCCCGGGTGACGAGCTCTGCGTCCTTCAAATACAGGGCGGGGGTTAATAGGCAGGCAGATTTTCATCGCTGCGCTGAAAAGAATTAGTGCAATTCAGAGCACGCGCCCATTCGGCCCGAGGCGACTTGGCGGTAATCATTTGAGGTGAAGGAAGGGGTCACCGCATGCTTTGCTGGCCACTGAAGAGTAACTCGCATGACTTTTGCAGCTCTTCAGCAATTTGCAGCTTTCAAACAGGAAGTGAGAATCCTCTCAATGAAAAAAACCCCAGCAGCATCATTGTCCACAATGAAGGGTCTGCACCGGCGATGTTGGGTCTTTGCTCTTTGAATACTGCGAAGATGGCCTTCCAAAAGACGTCCTTCTGGCCCGGGTGCCGAGCGCTGCGTCCTTCAAATACAGGGCGGGGGTTAATAGGCAGGCAGATTTTCATCGCTGCGCTGAAAAGAATTAGTGCAATTCAGAGCACGTGCCCATTCGGCCCGAGGCGACTTGGCGGTAATCATTTGAGGTGAAGGAAGGGGTCACCGCATGCTTTGCTGGCCACTGAAGAGTAACTCGCATGACTTTTGCAGCTCTTCAGCAATTTGCAGCTTTCAAACAGGAAGTGAGAATCCTCTCAATGAAAAAAACCCCAGCAGCATCATTGTCCACAATGAAGGGTCTGCACCGGCGATGTTGGGTCTTTGCTCTTTGAATACTGCGAAGATGGCCTTCCAAAAGACGTCCTTCTGGCCCGGGTGCCGAGCGCTGCGTCCTTCAAATACAGGGCGGGGGTTAATAGGCAGGCAGATTTTCATCGCTGCGCTGAAAAGAATTAGTGCAATTCAGAGCACGCGCCCATTCGGCCCGAGGCGACTTGGCGGTAATCATTTGAGGTGAAGGAAGGGGTCACCGCATGCTTTGCTGGCCACTGAAGAGTAACTCGCATGACTTTTGCAGCTCTTCAGCAATTTGCAGCTTTCAAACAGGAAGTGAGAATCCTCTCAATGAAAAAAACCCCAGCAGCATCATTGTCCACAATGAAGGGTCTGCACCGGCGATGTTGGGTCTTTGCTCTTTGAATACGGCGAAGATGGCCTTCCAAAAGACGTCCTTCTGGCCCGGGTGCCGAGCGCTGCGTCCTTCAAATACAGGGCGGGGGTTAATAGGCAGGCAGATTTTCATCGCTGCGCTGAAAAGAATTAGTGCAATTCAGAGCACGCGCCCATTCGGCCCGAGGCGACTTGGCGGTAATCATTTGAGGTGAAGGAAGGGGTCACCGCATGCTTTGCTGGCCACTGAAGAGTAACTCGCATGACTTTTGCAGCTCTTCAGCAATTTGCAGCTTTCAAACAGGAAGTGAGAATCCTCTCAATGAAAAAAACCCCAGCAGCATCATTGTCCACAATGAAGGGTCTGCACCGGCGATGTTGGGTCTTTGCTCTTTGAATACGGCGAAGTTGGCCTTCCAAAAGACGTCCTTCTGGCCCGGGTGCCGAGCGCTGCGTCCTTCAAATACAGGGCGGGGGTTAATAGGCAGGCAGATTTTCATCACTGCGCTGAAAAGAATTAGTGCAATTCAGAGCACGTGCCCATTCGGCCCGAGGCGACTTGGCGGTAATCATTTGAGGTGAAGGAAGGGGTCACCGCATGCTTTGCTGGCCACTGAAGAGTAACTCGCATGACTTTTGCAGCTCTTCAGCAATTTGCAGCTTTCAAACAGGAAGTGAGAATCCTCTCAATGAAAAAAACCCCAGCAGCATCATTGTCCACAATGAAGGGTCTGCACCGGCGATGTTGGGTCTTTGCTCTTTGCATACTGCGAAGATGGCCTTCCAAAAGACGTCCTTCTGGCCCGGGTGACGAGCTCTGCGTCCTTCAAATACAGGGCGGGGGTTAATAGGCAGGCAGATTTTCATCGCTGCGCTGAAAAGAATTAGTGCAATTCAGAGCACGCGCCCATTCGGCCCGAGGCGACTTGGCGGTAATCATTTGAGGTGAAGGAAGGGGTCACCGCATGCTTTGCTGGCCACTGAAGAGTAACTCGCATGACTTTTGCAGCTCTTCAGCAATTTGCAGCTTTCAAACAGGAAGTGAGAATCCTCTCAATGAAAAAAACCCCAGCAGCATCATTGTCCACAATGAAGGGTCTGCACCGACGATGTTGGGTCTTTGCTCTTTGAATACGGCGAAGATGGCCTTCCAAAAGACGTCCTTCTGGCCCGGGTGCCGAGCGCTGCGTCCTCCAAATACAGGGCGGGGGTTAATAGGCAGGCAGATTTTCATCACTGCGCTGAAAAGAATTAGTGCAATTCAGAGCACGTGCCCATTCGGCCCGAGGCGACTTGGCGGTAATCATTTGAGGTGAAGGAAGGGGTCACCGCATGCTTTGCTGGCCACTGAAGAGTAACTCGCATGACTTTTGCAGCTCTTCAGCAATTTGCAGCTTTCAAACAGGAAGTGAGAATCCTCTCAATGAAAAAAACCCCAGCAGCATCATTGTCCACAATGAAGGGTCTGCACCGGCGATGTTGGGTCTTTGCTCTTTGCATACTGCGAAGATGGCCTTCCAAAAGACGTCCTTCTGGCCCGGGTGACGAGCTCTGCGTCCTTCAAATACAGGGCGGGGGTTAATAGGCAGGCAGATTTTCATCGCTGCGCTGAAAAGAATTAGTGCAATTCAGAGCACGCGCCCATTCGGCCCGAGGCGACTTGGCGGTAATCATTTGAGGTGAAGGAAGGGGTCACCGCATGCTTTGCTGGCCACTGAAGAGTAACTCGCATGACTTTTGCAGCTCTTCAGCAATTTGCAGCTTTCAAACAGGAAGTGAGAATCCTCTCAATGAAAAAAACCCCAGCAGCATCATTGTCCACAATGAAGGGTCTGCACCGGCGATGTTGGGTCTTTGCTCTTTGAATACTGCGAAGATGGCCTTCCAAAAGACGTCCTTCTGGCCCGGGTGCCGAGCGCTGCGTCCTTCAAATACAGGGCGGGGGTTAATAGGCAGGCAGATTTTCATCGCTGCGCTGAAAAGAATTAGTGCAATTCAGAGCACGTGCCCATTCGGCCCGAGGCGACTTGGCGGTAATCATTTGAGGTGAAGGAAGGGGTCACCGCATGCTTTGCTGGCCACTGAAGAGTAACTCGCATGACTTTTGCAGCTCTTCAGCAATTTGCAGCTTTCAAACAGGAAGTGAGAATCCTCTCAATGAAAAAAACCCCAGCAGCATCATTGTCCACAATGAAGGGTCTGCACCGGCGATGTTGGGTCTTTGCTCTTTGAATACTGCGAAGATGGCCTTCCAAAAGACGTCCTTCTGGCCCGGGTGCCGAGCGCTGCGTCCTTCAAATACAGGGCGGGGGTTAATAGGCAGGCAGATTTTCATCGCTGCGCTGAAAAGAATTAGTGCAATTCAGAGCACGCGCCCATTCGGCCCGAGGCGACTTGGCGGTAATCATTTGAGGTGAAGGAAGGGGTCACCGCATGCTTTGCTGGCCACTGAAGAGTAACTCGCATGACTTTTGCAGCTCTTCAGCAATTTGCAGCTTTCAAACAGGAAGTGAGAATCCTCTCAATGAAAAAAACCCCAGCAGCATCATTGTCCACAATGAAGGGTCTGCACCGGCGATGTTGGGTCTTTGCTCTTTGAATACTGCGAAGATGGCCTTCCAAAAGACGTCCTTCTGGCCCGGGTGCCGAGCGCTGCGTCCTTCAAATACAGGGCGGGGGTTAATAGGCAGGCAGATTTTCATCGCTGCGCTGAAAAGAATTAGTGCAATTCAGAGCACGCGCCCATTCGGCCCGAGGCGACTTGGCGGTAATCATTTGAGGTGAAGGAAGGGGTCACCGCATGCTTTGCTGGCCACTGAAGAGTAACTCGCATGACTTTTGCAGCTCTTCAGCAATTTGCAGCTTTCAAACAGGAAGTGAGAATCCTCTCAATGAAAAAAACCCCAGCAGCATCATTGTCCACAATGAAGGGTCTGCACCGGCGATGTTGGGTCTTTGCTCTTTGAATACGGCGAAGATGGCCTTCCAAAAGACGTCCTTCTGGCCCGGGTGCCGAGCGCTGCGTCCTTCAAATACAGGGCGGGGGTTAATAGGCAGGCAGATTTTCATCGCTGCGCTGAAAAGAATTAGTGCAATTCAGAGCACGCGCCCATTCGGCCCGAGGCGACTTGGCGGTAATCATTTGAGGTGAAGGAAGGGGTCACCGCATGCTTTGCTGGCCACTGAAGAGTAACTCGCATGACTTTTGCAGCTCTTCAGCAATTTGCAGCTTTCAAACAGGAAGTGAGAATCCTCTCAATGAAAAAAACCCCAGCAGCATCATTGTCCACAATGAAGGGTCTGCACCGGCGATGTTGGGTCTTTGCTCTTTGAATACGGCGAAGTTGGCCTTCCAAAAGACGTCCTTCTGGCCCGGGTGCCGAGCGCTGCGTCCTTCAAATACAGGGCGGGGGTTAATAGGCAGGCAGATTTTCATCACTGCGCTGAAAAGAATTAGTGCAATTCAGAGCACGTGCCCATTCGGCCCGAGGCGACTTGGCGGTAATCATTTGAGGTGAAGGAAGGGGTCACCGCATGCTTTGCTGGCCACTGAAGAGTAACTCGCATGACTTTTGCAGCTCTTCAGCAATTTGCAGCTTTCAAACAGGAAGTGAGAATCCTCTCAATGAAAAAAACCCCAGCAGCATCATTGTCCACAATGAAGGGTCTGCACCGGCGATGTTGGGTCTTTGCTCTTTGCATACTGCGAAGATGGCCTTCCAAAAGACGTCCTTCTGGCCCGGGTGACGAGCTCTGCGTCCTTCAAATACAGGGCGGGGGTTAATAGGCAGGCAGATTTTCATCGCTGCGCTGAAAAGAATTAGTGCAATTCAGAGCACGCGCCCATTCGGCCCGAGGCGACTTGGCGGTAATCATTTGAGGTGAAGGAAGGGGTCACCGCATGCTTTGCTGGCCACTGAAGAGTAACTCGCATGACTTTTGCAGCTCTTCAGCAATTTGCAGCTTTCAAACAGGAAGTGAGAATCCTCTCAATGAAAAAAACCCCAGCAGCATCATTGTCCACAATGAAGGGTCTGCACCGGCGATGTTGGGTCTTTGCTCTTTGCATACTGCGAAGATGGCCTTCCAAAAGACGTCCTTCTGGCCCGGGTGACGAGCTCTGCGTCCTTCAAATACAGGGCGGGGGTTAATAGGCAGGCAGATTTTCATCGCTGCGCTGAAAAGAATTAGTGCAATTCAGAGCACGCGCCCATTCGGCCCGAGGCGACTTGGCGGTAATCATTTGAGGTGAAGGAAGGGGTCACCGCATGCTTTGCTGGCCACTGAAGAGTAACTCGCATGACTTTTGCAGCTCTTCAGCAATTTGCAGCTTTCAAACAGGAAGTGAGAATCCTCTCAATGAAAAAAACCCCAGCAGCATCATTGTCCACAATGAAGGGTCTGCACCGACGATGTTGGGTCTTTGCTCTTTGAATACGGCGAAGATGGCCTTCCAAAAGACGTCCTTCTGGCCCGGGTGCCGAGCGCTGCGTCCTCCAAATACAGGGCGGGGGTTAATAGGCAGGCAGATTTTCATCACTGCGCTGAAAAGAATTAGTGCAATTCAGAGCACGTGCCCATTCGGCCCGAGGCGACTTGGCGGTAATCATTTGAGGTGAAGGAAGGGGTCACCGCATGCTTTGCTGGCCACTGAAGAGTAACTCGCATGACTTTTGCAGCTCTTCAGCAATTTGCAGCTTTCAAACAGGAAGTGAGAATCCTCTCAATGAAAAAAACCCCAGCAGCATCATTGTCCACAATGAAGGGTCTGCACCGGCGATGTTGGGTCTTTGCTCTTTGCATACTGCGAAGATGGCCTTCCAAAAGACGTCCTTCTGGCCCGGGTGACGAGCTCTGCGTCCTTCAAATACAGGGCGGGGGTTAATAGGCAGGCAGATTTTCATCGCTGCGCTGAAAAGAATTAGTGCAATTCAGAGCACGCGCCCATTCGGCCCGAGGCGACTTGGCGGTAATCATTTGAGGTGAAGGAAGGGGTCACCGCATGCTTTGCTGGCCACTGAAGAGTAACTCGCATGACTTTTGCAGCTCTTCAGCAATTTGCAGCTTTCAAACAGGAAGTGAGAATCCTCTCAATGAAAAAAACCCCAGCAGCATCATTGTCCACAATGAAGGGTCTGCACCGACGATGTTGGGTCTTTGCTCTTTGAATACGGCGAAGATGGCCTTCCAAAAGACGTCCTTCTGGCCCGGGTGCTGAGCGCTGCGTCCTTCAAATACAGGGCGGGGGTTAATAGGCAGGCAGATTTTCATCGCTGCGCTGAAAAGAATTAGTGCAATTCAGAGCACGTGCCCATTCGGCCCGAGGCGACTTGGCGGTAATCATTTGAGGTGAAGGAAGGGGTCACCGCATGCTTTGCTGGCCACTGAAGAGTAACTCGCATGACTTTTGCAGCTCTTCAGCAATTTGCAGCTTTCAAACAGGAAGTGAGAATCCTCTCAATGAAAAAAACCCCAGCAGCATCATTGTCCACAATGAAGGGTCTGCACCGGCGATGTTGGGTCTTTGCTCTTTGAATACTGCGAAGATGGCCTTCCAAAAGACGTCCTTCTGGCCCGGGTGCCGAGCGCTGCGTCCTTCAAATACAGGGCGGGGGTTAATAGGCAGGCAGATTTTCATCGCTGCGCTGAAAAGAATTAGTGCAATTCAGAGCACGTGCCCATTCGGCCCGAGGCGACTTGGCGGTAATCATTTGAGGTGAAGGAAGGGGTCACCGCATGCTTTGCTGGCCACTGAAGAGTAACTCGCATGACTTTTGCAGCTCTTCAGCAATTTGCAGCTTTCAAACAGGAAGTGAGAATCCTCTCAATGAAAAAAACCCCAGCAGCATCATTGTCCACAATGAAGGGTCTGCACCGGCGATGTTGGGTCTTTGCTCTTTGAATACTGCGAAGATGGCCTTCCAAAAGACGTCCTTCTGGCCCGGGTGCCGAGCGCTGCGTCCTTCAAATACAGGGCGGGGGTTAATAGGCAGGCAGATTTTCATCGCTGCGCTGAAAAGAATTAGTGCAATTCAGAGCACGCGCCCATTCGGCCCGAGGCGACTTGGCGGTAATCATTTGAGGTGAAGGAAGGGGTCACCGCATGCTTTGCTGGCCACTGAAGAGTAACTCGCATGACTTTTGCAGCTCTTCAGCAATTTGCAGCTTTCAAACAGGAAGTGAGAATCCTCTCAATGAAAAAAACCCCAGCAGCATCATTGTCCACAATGAAGGGTCTGCACCGGCGATGTTGGGTCTTTGCTCTTTGAATACGGCGAAGATGGCCTTCCAAAAGACGTCCTTCTGGCCCGGGTGCCGAGCGCTGCGTCCTTCAAATACAGGGCGGGGGTTAATAGGCAGGCAGATTTTCATCGCTGCGCTGAAAAGAATTAGTGCAATTCAGAGCACGCGCCCATTCGGCCCGAGGCGACTTGGCGGTAATCATTTGAGGTGAAGGAAGGGGTCACCGCATGCTTTGCTGGCCACTGAAGAGTAACTCGCATGACTTTTGCAGCTCTTCAGCAATTTGCAGCTTTCAAACAGGAAGTGAGAATCCTCTCAATGAAAAAAACCCCAGCAGCATCATTGTCCACAATGAAGGGTCTGCACCGGCGATGTTGGGTCTTTGCTCTTTGAATACGGCGAAGTTGGCCTTCCAAAAGACGTCCTTCTGGCCCGGGTGCCGAGCGCTGCGTCCTTCAAATACAGGGCGGGGGTTAATAGGCAGGCAGATTTTCATCACTGCGCTGAAAAGAATTAGTGCAATTCAGAGCACGTGCCCATTCGGCCCGAGGCGACTTGGCGGTAATCATTTGAGGTGAAGGAAGGGGTCACCGCATGCTTTGCTGGCCACTGAAGAGTAACTCGCATGACTTTTGCAGCTCTTCAGCAATTTGCAGCTTTCAAACAGGAAGTGAGAATCCTCTCAATGAAAAAAACCCCAGCAGCATCATTGTCCACAATGAAGGGTCTGCACCGGCGATGTTGGGTCTTTGCTCTTTGCATACTGCGAAGATGGCCTTCCAAAAGACGTCCTTCTGGCCCGGGTGACGAGCTCTGCGTCCTTCAAATACAGGGCGGGGGTTAATAGGCAGGCAGATTTTCATCGCTGCGCTGAAAAGAATTAGTGCAATTCAGAGCACGCGCCCATTCGGCCCGAGGCGACTTGGCGGTAATCATTTGAGGTGAAGGAAGGGGTCACCGCATGCTTTGCTGGCCACTGAAGAGTAACTCGCATGACTTTTGCAGCTCTTCAGCAATTTGCAGCTTTCAAACAGGAAGTGAGAATCCTCTCAATGAAAAAAACCCCAGCAGCATCATTGTCCACAATGAAGGGTCTGCACCGACGATGTTGGGTCTTTGCTCTTTGAATACGGCGAAGATGGCCTTCCAAAAGACGTCCTTCTGGCCCGGGTGCCGAGCGCTGCGTCCTTCAAATACAGGGCGGGGGTTAATAGGCAGGCAGATTTTCATCGCTGCGCTGAAAAGAATTAGTGCAATTCAGAGCACGTGCCCATTCGGCCCGAGGCGACTTGGCGGTAATCATTTGAGGTGAAGGAAGGGGTCACCGCATGCTTTGCTGGCCACTGAAGAGTAACTCGCATGACTTTTGCAGCTCTTCAGCAATTTGCAGCTTTCAAACAGGAAGTGAGAATCCTCTCAATGAAAAAAACCCCAGCAGCATCATTGTCCACAATGAAGGGTCTGCACCGGCGATGTTGGGTCTTTGCTCTTTGCATACTGCGAAGATGGCCTTCCAAAAGACGTCCTTCTGGCCCGGGTGACGAGCTCTGCGTCCTTCAAATACAGGGCGGGGGTTAATAGGCAGGCAGATTTTCATCGCTGCGCTGAAAAGAATTAGTGCAATTCAGAGCACGCGCCCATTCGGCCCGAGGCGACTTGGCGGTAATCATTTGAGGTGAAGGAAGGGGTCACCGCATGCTTTGCTGGCCACTGAAGAGTAACTCGCATGACTTTTGCAGCTCTTCAGCAATTTGCAGCTTTCAAACAGGAAGTGAGAATCCTCTCAATGAAAAAAACCCCAGCAGCATCATTGTCCACAATGAAGGGTCTGCACCGGCGATGTTGGGTCTTTGCTCTTTGCATACTGCGAAGATGGCCTTCCAAAAGACGTCCTTCTGGCCCGGGTGACGAGCTCTGCGTCCTTCAAATACAGGGCGGGGGTTAATAGGCAGGCAGATTTTCATCGCTGCGCTGAAAAGAATTAGTGCAATTCAGAGCACGCGCCCATTCGGCCCGAGGCGACTTGGCGGTAATCATTTGAGGTGAAGGAAGGGGTCACCGCATGCTTTGCTGGCCACTGAAGAGTAACTCGCATGACTTTTGCAGCTCTTCAGCAATTTGCAGCTTTCAAACAGGAAGTGAGAATCCTCTCAATGAAAAAAACCCCAGCAGCATCATTGTCCACAATGAAGGGTCTGCACCGACGATGTTGGGTCTTTGCTCTTTGAATACGGCGAAGATGGCCTTCCAAAAGACGTCCTTCTGGCCCGGGTGCCGAGCGCTGCGTCCTTCAAATACAGGGCGGGGGTTAATAGGCAGGCAGATTTTCATCGCTGCGCTGAAAAGAATTAGTGCAATTCAGAGCACGCGCCCATTCGGCCCGAGGCGACTTGGCGGTAATCATTTGAGGTGAAGGAAGGGGTCACCGCATGCTTTGCTGGCCACTGAAGAGTAACTCGCATGACTTTTGCAGCTCTTCAGCAATTTGCAGCTTTCAAACAGGAAGTGAGAATCCTCTCAATGAAAAAAACCCCAGCAGCATCATTGTCCACAATGAAGGGTCTGCACCGGCGATGTTGGGTCTTTGCTCTTTGAATACGGCGAAGATGGCCTTCCAAAAGACGTCCTTCTGGCCCGGGTGACGAGCTCTGCGTCCTTCAAATACAGGGCGGGGGTTAATAGGCAGGCAGATTTTCATCGCTGCGCTGAAAAGAATTAGTGCAATTCAGAGCACGCGCCCATTCGGCCCGAGGCGACTTGGCGGTAATCATTTGAGGTGAAGGAAGGGGTCACCGCATGCTTTGCTGGCCACTGAAGAGTAACTCGCATGACTTTTGCAGCTCTTCAGCAATTTGCAGCTTTCAAACAGGAAGTGAGAATCCTCTCAATGAAAAAAACCCCAGCAGCATCATTGTCCACAATGAAGGGTCTGCACCGGCGATGTTGGGTCTTTGCTCTTTGAATACTGCGAAGATGGCCTTCCAAAAGACGTCCTTCTGGCCCGGGTGCCGAGCGCTGCGTCCTTCAAATACAGGGCGGGGGTTAATAGGCAGGCAGATTTTCATCGCTGCGCTGAAAAGAATTAGTGCAATTCAGAGCACGCGCCCATTCGGCCCGAGGCGACTTGGCGGTAATCATTTGAGGTGAAGGAAGGGGTCACCGCATGCTTTGCTGGCCACTGAAGAGTAACTCGCATGACTTTTGCAGCTCTTCAGCAATTTGCAGCTTTCAAACAGGAAGTGAGAATCCTCTCAATGAAAAAAACCCCAGCAGCATCATTGTCCACAATGAAGGGTCTGCACCGGCGATGTTGGGTCTTTGCTCTTTGAATACGGCGAAGATGGCCTTCCAAAAGACGTCCTTCTGGCCCGGGTGCCGAGCGCTGCGTCCTTCAAATACAGGGCGGGGGTTAATAGGCAGGCAGATTTTCATCGCTGCGCTGAAAAGAATTAGTGCAATTCAGAGCACGCGCCCATTCGGCCCGAGGCGACTTGGCGGTAATCATTTGAGGTGAAGGAAGGGGTCACCGCATGCTTTGCTGGCCACTGAAGAGTAACTCGCATGACTTTTGCAGCTCTTCAGCAATTTGCAGCTTTCAAACAGGAAGTGAGAATCCTCTCAATGAAAAAAACCCCAGCAGCATCATTGTCCACAATGAAGGGTCTGCACCGGCGATGTTGGGTCTTTGCTCTTTGAATACGGCGAAGTTGGCCTTCCAAAAGACGTCCTTCTGGCCCGGGTGCCGAGCGCTGCGTCCTTCAAATACAGGGCGGGGGTTAATAGGCAGGCAGATTTTCATCACTGCGCTGAAAAGAATTAGTGCAATTCAGAGCACGTGCCCATTCGGCCCGAGGCGACTTGGCGGTAATCATTTGAGGTGAAGGAAGGGGTCACCGCATGCTTTGCTGGCCACTGAAGAGTAACTCGCATGACTTTTGCAGCTCTTCAGCAATTTGCAGCTTTCAAACAGGAAGTGAGAATCCTCTCAATGAAAAAAACCCCAGCAGCATCATTGTCCACAATGAAGGGTCTGCACCGGCGATGTTGGGTCTTTGCTCTTTGCATACTGCGAAGATGGCCTTCCAAAAGACGTCCTTCTGGCCCGGGTGACGAGCTCTGCGTCCTTCAAATACAGGGCGGGGGTTAATAGGCAGGCAGATTTTCATCGCTGCGCTGAAAAGAATTAGTGCAATTCAGAGCACGCGCCCATTCGGCCCGAGGCGACTTGGCGGTAATCATTTGAGGTGAAGGAAGGGGTCACCGCATGCTTTGCTGGCCACTGAAGAGTAACTCGCATGACTTTTGCAGCTCTTCAGCAATTTGCAGCTTTCAAACAGGAAGTGAGAATCCTCTCAATGAAAAAAACCCCAGCAGCATCATTGTCCACAATGAAGGGTCTGCACCGACGATGTTGGGTCTTTGCTCTTTGAATACGGCGAAGATGGCCTTCCAAAAGACGTCCTTCTGGCCCGGGTGCCGAGCGCTGCGTCCTTCAAATACAGGGCGGGGGTTAATAGGCAGGCAGATTTTCATCGCTGCGCTGAAAAGAATTAGTGCAATTCAGAGCACGTGCCCATTCGGCCCGAGGCGACTTGGCGGTAATCATTTGAGGTGAAGGAAGGGGTCACCGCATGCTTTGCTGGCCACTGAAGAGTAACTCGCATGACTTTTGCAGCTCTTCAGCAATTTGCAGCTTTCAAACAGGAAGTGAGAATCCTCTCAATGAAAAAAACCCCAGCAGCATCATTGTCCACAATGAAGGGTCTGCACCGGCGATGTTGGGTCTTTGCTCTTTGCATACTGCGAAGATGGCCTTCCAAAAGACGTCCTTCTGGCCCGGGTGACGAGCTCTGCGTCCTTCAAATACAGGGCGGGGGTTAATAGGCAGGCAGATTTTCATCGCTGCGCTGAAAAGAATTAGTGCAATTCAGAGCACGCGCCCATTCGGCCCGAGGCGACTTGGCGGTAATCATTTGAGGTGAAGGAAGGGGTCACCGCATGCTTTGCTGGCCACTGAAGAGTAACTCGCATGACTTTTGCAGCTCTTCAGCAATTTGCAGCTTTCAAACAGGAAGTGAGAATCCTCTCAATGAAAAAAACCCCAGCAGCATCATTGTCCACAATGAAGGGTCTGCACCGGCGATGTTGGGTCTTTGCTCTTTGCATACTGCGAAGATGGCCTTCCAAAAGACGTCCTTCTGGCCCGGGTGACGAGCTCTGCGTCCTTCAAATACAGGGCGGGGGTTAATAGGCAGGCAGATTTTCATCGCTGCGCTGAAAAGAATTAGTGCAATTCAGAGCACGCGCCCATTCGGCCCGAGGCGACTTGGCGGTAATCATTTGAGGTGAAGGAAGGGGTCACCGCATGCTTTGCTGGCCACTGAAGAGTAACTCGCATGACTTTTGCAGCTCTTCAGCAATTTGCAGCTTTCAAACAGGAAGTGAGAATCCTCTCAATGAAAAAAACCCCAGCAGCATCATTGTCCACAATGAAGGGTCTGCACCGACGATGTTGGGTCTTTGCTCTTTGAATACGGCGAAGATGGCCTTCCAAAAGACGTCCTTCTGGCCCGGGTGCCGAGCGCTGCGTCCTTCAAATACAGGGCGGGGGTTAATAGGCAGGCAGATTTTCATCGCTGCGCTGAAAAGAATTAGTGCAATTCAGAGCACGCGCCCATTCGGCCCGAGGCGACTTGGCGGTAATCATTTGAGGTGAAGGAAGGGGTCACCGCATGCTTTGCTGGCCACTGAAGAGTAACTCGCATGACTTTTGCAGCTCTTCAGCAATTTGCAGCTTTCAAACAGGAAGTGAGAATCCTCTCAATGAAAAAAACCCCAGCAGCATCATTGTCCACAATGAAGGGTCTGCACCGGCGATGTTGGGTCTTTGCTCTTTGAATACGGCGAAGATGGCCTTCCAAAAGACGTCCTTCTGGCCCGGGTGACGAGCTCTGCGTCCTTCAAATACAGGGCGGGGGTTAATAGGCAGGCAGATTTTCATCGCTGCGCTGAAAAGAATTAGTGCAATTCAGAGCACGCGCCCATTCGGCCCGAGGCGACTTGGCGGTAATCATTTGAGGTGAAGGAAGGGGTCACCGCATGCTTTGCTGGCCACTGAAGAGTAACTCGCATGACTTTTGCAGCTCTTCAGCAATTTGCAGCTTTCAAACAGGAAGTGAGAATCCTCTCAATGAAAAAAACCCCAGCAGCATCATTGTCCACAATGAAGGGTCTGCACCGGCGATGTTGGGTCTTTGCTCTTTGCATACTGCGAAGATGGCCTTCCAAAAGACGTCCTTCTGGCCCGGGTGACGAGCTCTGCGTCCTTCAAATACAGGGCGGGGGTTAATAGGCAGGCAGATTTTCATCGCTGCGCTGAAAAGAATTAGTGCAATTCAGAGCACGCGCCCATTCGGCCCGAGGCGACTTGGCGGTAATCATTTGAGGTGAAGGAAGGGGTCACCGCATGCTTTGCTGGCCACTGAAGAGTAACTCGCATGACTTTTGCAGCTCTTCAGCAATTTGCAGCTTTCAAACAGGAAGTGAGAATCCTCTCAATGAAAAAAACCCCAGCAGCATCATTGTCCACAATGAAGGGTCTGCACCGACGATGTTGGGTCTTTGCTCTTTGAATACGGCGAAGATGGCCTTCCAAAAGACGTCCTTCTGGCCCGGGTGCCGAGCGCTGCGTCCTTCAAATACAGGGCGGGGGTTAATAGGCAGGCAGATTTTCATCGCTGCGCTGAAAAGAATTAGTGCAATTCAGAGCACGCGCCCATTCGGCCCGAGGCGACTTGGCGGTAATCATTTGAGGTGAAGGAAGGGGTCACCGCATGCTTTGCTGGCCACTGAAGAGTAACTCGCATGACTTTTGCAGCTCTTCAGCAATTTGCAGCTTTCAAACAGGAAGTGAGAATCCTCTCAATGAAAAAAACCCCAGCAGCATCATTGTCCACAATGAAGGGTCTGCACCGGCGATGTTGGGTCTTTGCTCTTTGCATACTGCGAAGATGGCCTTCCAAAAGACGTCCTTCTGGCCCGGGTGACGAGCTCTGCGTCCTTCAAATACAGGGCGGGGGTTAATAGGCAGGCAGATTTTCATCGCTGCGCTGAAAAGAATTAGTGCAATTCAGAGCACGCGCCCATTCGGCCCGAGGCGACTTGGCGGTAATCATTTGAGGTGAAGGAAGGGGTCACCGCATGCTTTGCTGGCCACTGAAGAGTAACTCGCATGACTTTTGCAGCTCTTCAGCAATTTGCAGCTTTCAAACAGGAAGTGAGAATCCTCTCAATGAAAAAAACCCCAGCAGCATCATTGTCCACAATGAAGGGTCTGCACCGACGATGTTGGGTCTTTGCTCTTTGAATACGGCGAAGATGGCCTTCCAAAAGACGTCCTTCTGGCCCGGGTGCCGAGCGCTGCGTCCTTCAAATACAGGGCGGGGGTTAATAGGCAGGCAGATTTTCATCGCTGCGCTGAAAAGAATTAGTGCAATTCAGAGCACGCGCCCATTCGGCCCGAGGCGACTTGGCGGTAATCATTTGAGGTGAAGGAAGGGGTCACCGCATGCTTTGCTGGCCACTGAAGAGTAACTCGCATGACTTTTGCAGCTCTTCAGCAATTTGCAGCTTTCAAACAGGAAGTGAGAATCCTCTCAATGAAAAAAACCCCAGCAGCATCATTGTCCACAATGAAGGGTCTGCACCGGCGATGTTGGGTCTTTGCTCTTTGAATACGGCGAAGATGGCCTTCCAAAAGACGTCCTTCTGGCCCGGGTGACGAGCTCTGCGTCGTTCAAATACAGGGCGGGGGTTAATAGGCAGGCAGATTTTCATCGCTGCGCTGAAAAGAATTAGTGCAATTCAGAGCACGCGCCCATTCGGCCCGAGGCGACTTGGCGGTAATCATTTGAGGTGAAGGAAGGGGTCACCGCATGCTTTGCTGGCCACTGAAGAGTAACTCGCATGACTTTTGCAGCTCTTCAGCAATTTGCAGCTTTCAAACAGGAAGTGAGAATCCTCTCAATGAAAAAAACCCCAGCAGCATCATTGTCCACAATGAAGGGTCTGCACCGACGATGTTGGGTCTTTGCTCTTTGAATACGGCGAAGATGGCCTTCCAAAAGACGTCCTTCTGGCCCGGGTGCCGAGCGCTGCGTCCTTCAAATACAGGGCGGGGGTTAATAGGCAGGCAGATTTTCATCGCTGCGCTGAAAAGAATTAGTGCAATTCAGAGCACGCGCCCATTCGGCCCGAGGCGACTTGGCGGTAATCATTTGAGGTGAAGGAAGGGGTCACCGCATGCTTTGCTGGCCACTGAAGAGTAACTCGCATGACTTTTGCAGCTCTTCAGCAATTTGCAGCTTTCAAACAGGAAGTGAGAATCCTCTCAATGAAAAAAACCCCAGCAGCATCATTGTCCACAATGAAGGGTCTGCACCGACGATGTTGGGTCTTTGCTCTTTGAATACGGCGAAGATGGCCTTCCAAAAGACGTCCTTCTGGCCCGGGTGCCGAGCGCTGCGTCCTTCAAATACAGGGCGGGGGTTAATAGGCAGGCAGATTTTCATCGCTGCGCTGAAAAGAATTAGTGCAATTCAGAGCACGCGCCCATTCGGCCCGAGGCGACTTGGCGGTAATCATTTGAGGTGAAGGAAGGGGTCACCGCATGCTTTGCTGGCCACTGAAGAGTAACTCGCATGACTTTTGCAGCTCTTCAGCAATTTGCAGCTTTCAAACAGGAAGTGAGAATCCTCTCAATGAAAAAAACCCCAGCAGCATCATTGTCCACAATGAAGGGTCTGCACCGGCGATGTTGGGTCTTTGCTCTTTGAATACGGCGAAGATGGCCTTCCAAAAGACGTCCTTCTGGCCCGGGTGACGAGCTCTGCGTCCTTCAAATACAGGGCGGGGGTTAATAGGCAGGCAGATTTTCATCGCTGCGCTGAAAAGAATTAGTGCAATTCAGAGCACGCGCCCATTCGGCCCGAGGCGACTTGGCGGTAATCATTTGAGGTGAAGGAAGGGGTCACCGCATGCTTTGCTGGCCACTGAAGAGTAACTCGCATGACTTTTGCAGCTCTTCAGCAATTTGCAGCTTTCAAACAGGAAGTGAGAATCCTCTCAATGAAAAAAACCCCAGCAGCATTATTGTCCACAATGAAGGGTCTGCACCGACGATGTTGGGTCTTTGCTCTTTGAATACGGCGAAGATGGCCTTCCAAAAGACGTCCTTCTGGCCCGGGTGCCGAGCGCTGCGTCCTTCAAATACAGGGCGGGGGTTAATAGGCAGGCAGATTTTCATCGCTGCGCTGAAAAGAATTAGTGCAATTCAGAGCACGCGCCCATTCGGCCCGAGGCGACTTGGCGGTAATCATTTGAGGTGAAGGAAGGGGTCACCGCATGCTTTGCTGGCCACTGAAGAGTAACTCGCATGACTTTTGCAGCTCTTCAGCAATTTGCAGCTTTCAAACAGGAAGTGAGAATCCTCTCAATGAAAAAAACCCCAGCAGCATCATTGTCCACAATGAAGGGTCTGCACCGACGATGTTGGGTCTTTGCTCTTTGAATACGGCGAAGATGGCCTTCCAAAAGACGTCCTTCTGGCCCGGGTGCCGAGCGCTGCGTCCTTCAAATACAGGGCGGGGGTTAATAGGCAGGCAGATTTTCATCGCTGCGCTGAAAAGAATTAGTGCAATTCAGAGCACGCGCCCATTCGGCCCGAGGCGACTTGGCGGTAATCATTTGAGGTGAAGGAAGGGGTCACCGCATGCTTTGCTGGCCACTGAAGAGTAACTCGCATGACTTTTGCAGCTCTTCAGCAATTTGCAGCTTTCAAACAGGAAGTGAGAATCCTCTCAATGAAAAAAACCCCAGCAGCATCATTGTCCACAATGAAGGGTCTGCACCGACGATGTTGGGTCTTTGCTCTTTGAATACGGCGAAGATGGCCTTCCAAAAGACGTCCTTCTGGCCCGGGTGCCGAGCGCTGCGTCCTTCAAATACAGGGCGGGGGTTAATAGGCAGGCAGATTTTCATCGCTGCGCTGAAAAGAATTAGTGCAATTCAGAGCACGCGCCCATTCGGCCCGAGGCGACTTGGCGGTAATCATTTGAGGTGAAGGAAGGGGTCACCGCATGCTTTGCTGGCCACTGAAGAGTAACTCGCATGACTTTTGCAGCTCTTCAGCAATTTGCAGCTTTCAAACAGGAAGTGAGAATCCTCTCAATGAAAAAAACCCCAGCAGCATCATTGTCCACAATGAAGGGTCTGCACCGGCGATGTTGGGTCTTTGCTCTTTGAATACGGCGAAGATGGCCTTCCAAAAGACGTCCTTCTGGCCCGGGTGACGAGCTCTGCGTCCTTCAAATACAGGGCGGGGGTTAATAGGCAGGCAGATTTTCATCGCTGCGCTGAAAAGAATTAGTGCAATTCAGAGCACGCGCCCATTCGGCCCGAGGCGACTTGGCGGTAATCATTTGAGGTGAAGGAAGGGGTCACCGCATGCTTTGCTGGCCACTGAAGAGTAACTCGCATGACTTTTGCAGCTCTTCAGCAATTTGCAGCTTTCAAACAGGAAGTGAGAATCCTCTCAATGAAAAAAACCCCAGCAGCATTATTGTCCACAATGAAGGGTCTGCACCGACGATGTTGGGTCTTTGCTCTTTGAATACGGCGAAGATGGCCTTCCAAAAGACGTCCTTCTGGCCCGGGTGCCGAGCGCTGCGTCCTTCAAATACAGGGCGGGGGTTAATAGGCAGGCAGATTTTCATCGCTGCGCTGAAAAGAATTAGTGCAATTCAGAGCACGCGCCCATTCGGCCCGAGGCGACTTGGCGGTAATCATTTGAGGTGAAGGAAGGGGTCACCGCATGCTTTGCTGGCCACTGAAGAGTAACTCGCATGACTTTTGCAGCTCTTCAGCAATTTGCAGCTTTCAAACAGGAAGTGAGAATCCTCTCAATGAAAAAAACCCCAGCAGCATCATTGTCCACAATGAAGGGTCTGCACCGACGATGTTGGGTCTTTGCTCTTTGAATACGGCGAAGATGGCCTTCCAAAAGACGTCCTTCTGGCCCGGGTGCCGAGCGCTGCGTCCTTCAAATACAGGGCGGGGGTTAATAGGCAGGCAGATTTTCATCGCTGCGCTGAAAAGAATTAGTGCAATTCAGAGCACGCGCCCATTCGGCCCGAGGCGACTTGGCGGTAATCATTTGAGGTGAAGGAAGGGGTCACCGCATGCTTTGCTGGCCACTGAAGAGTAACTCGCATGACTTTTGCAGCTCTTCAGCAATTTGCAGCTTTCAAACAGGAAGTGAGAATCCTCTCAATGAAAAAAACCCCAGCAGCATCATTGTCCACAATGAAGGGTCTGCACCGGCGATGTTGGGTCTTTGCTCTTTGAATACGGCGAAGATGGCCTTCCAAAAGACGTCCTTCTGGCCCGGGTGACGAGCTCTGCGTCCTTCAAATACAGGGCGGGGGTTAATAGGCAGGCAGATTTTCATCGCTGCGCTGAAAAGAATTAGTGCAATTCAGAGCACGCGCCCATTCGGCCCGAGGCGACTTGGCGGTAATCATTTGAGGTGAAGGAAGGGGTCACCGCATGCTTTGCTGGCCACTGAAGAGTAACTCGCATGACTTTTGCAGCTCTTCAGCAATTTGCAGCTTTCAAACAGGAAGTGAGAATCCTCTCAATGAAAAAAACCCCAGCAGCATCATTGTCCACAATGAAGGGTCTGCACCGACGATGTTGGGTCTTTGCTCTTTGAATACGGCGAAGATGGCCTTCCAAAAGACGTCCTTCTGGCCCGGGTGCCGAGCGCTGCGTCCTTCAAATACAGGGCGGGGGTTAATAGGCAGGCAGATTTTCATCGCTGCGCTGAAAAGAATTAGTGCAATTCAGAGCACGTGCCCATTCGGCCCGAGGCGACTTGGCGGTAATCATTTGAGGTGAAGGAAGGGGTCACCGCATGCTTTGCTGGCCACTGAAGAGTAACTCGCATGACTTTTGCAGCTCTTCAGCAATTTGCAGCTTTCAAACAGGAAGTGAGAATCCTCTCAATGAAAAAAACCCCAGCAGCATCATTGTCCACAATGAAGGGTCTGCACCGGCGATGTTGGGTCTTTGCTCTTTGAATACGGCGAAGATGGCCTTCCAAAAGACGTCCTTCTGGCCCGGGTGACGAGCTCTGCGTCCTTCAAATACAGGGCGGGGGTTAATAGGCAGGCAGATTTTCATCGCTGCGCTGAAAAGAATTAGTGCAATTCAGAGCACGCGCCCATTCGGCCCGAGGCGACTTGGCGGTAATCATTTGAGGTGAAGGAAGGGGTCACCGCATGCTTTGCTGGCCACTGAAGAGTAACTCGCATGACTTTTGCAGCTCTTCAGCAATTTGCAGCTTTCAAACAGGAAGTGAGAATCCTCTCAATGAAAAAAACCCCAGCAGCATCATTGTCCACAATGAAGGGTCTGCACCGACGATGTTGGGTCTTTGCTCTTTGAATACGGCGAAGATGGCCTTCCAAAAGACGTCCTTCTGGCCCGGGTGACGAGCTCTGCGTCCTTCAAATACAGGGCGGGGGTTAATAGGCAGGCAGATTTTCATCGCTGCGCTGAAAAGAATTAGTGCAATTCAGAGCACGCGCCCATTCGGCCCGAGGCGACTTGGCGGTAATCATTTGAGGTGAAGGAAGGGGTCACCGCATGCTTTGCTGGCCACTGAAGAGTAACTCGCATGACTTTTGCAGCTCTTCAGCAATTTGCAGCTTTCAAACAGGAAGTGAGAATCCTCTCAATGAAAAAAACCCCAGCAGCATCATTGTCCACAATGAAGGGTCTGCACCGGCGATGTTGGGTCTTTGCTCTTTGCATACTGCGAAGATGGCCTTCCAAAAGACGTCCTTCTGGCCCGGGTGCCGAGCGCTGCGTCCTTCAAATACAGGGCGGGGGTTAATAGGCAGGCAGATTTTCATCGCTGCGCTGAAAAGAATTAGTGCAATTCAGAGCACGCGCCCATTCGGCCCGAGGCGACTTGGCGGTAATCATTTGAGGTGAAGGAAGGGGTCACCGCATGCTTTGCTGGCCACTGAAGAGTAACTCGCATGACTTTTGCAGCTCTTCAGCAATTTGCAGCTTTCAAACAGGAAGTGAGAATCCTCTCAATGAAAAAAACCCCAGCAGCATCATTGTCCACAATGAAGGGTCTGCACCGACGATGTTGGGTCTTTGCTCTTTGAATACGGCGAAGATGGCCTTCCAAAAGACGTCCTTCTGGCCCGGGTGCCGAGCGCTGCGTCCTTCAAATACAGGGCGGGGGTTAATAGGCAGGCAGATTTTCATCGCTGCGCTGAAAAGAATTAGTGCAATTCAGAGCACGTGCCCATTCGGCCCGAGGCGACTTGGCGGTAATCATTTGAGGTGAAGGAAGGGGTCACCGCATGCTTTGCTGGCCACTGAAGAGTAACTCGCATGACTTTTGCAGCTCTTCAGCAATTTGCAGCTTTCAAACAGGAAGTGAGAATCCTCTCAATGAAAAAAACCCCAGCAGCATCATTGTCCACAATGAAGGGTCTGCACCGGCGATGTTGGGTCTTTGCTCTTTGCATACTGCGAAGATGGCCTTCCAAAAGACGTCCTTCTGGCCCGGGTGACGAGCTCTGCGTCCTTCAAATACAGGGCGGGGGTTAATAGGCAGGCAGATTTTCATCACTGCGCTGAAAAGAATTAGTGCAATTCAGAGCACGTGCCCATTCGGCCCGAGGCGACTTGGCGGTAATCATTTGAGGTGAAGGAAGGGGTCACCGCATGCTTTGCTGGCCACTGAAGAGTAACTCGCATGACTTTTGCAGCTCTTCAGCAATTTGCAGCTTTCAAACAGGAAGTGAGAATCCTCTCAATGAAAAAAACCCCAGCAGCATCATTGTCCACAATGAAGGGTCTGCACCGACGATGTTGGGTCTTTGCTCTTTGAATACGGCGAAGATGGCCTTCCAAAAGACGTCCTTCTGGCCCGGGTGACGAGCTCTGCGTCCTTCAAATACAGGGCGGGGGTTAATAGGCAGGCAGATTTTCATCGCTGCGCTGAAAAGAATTAGTGCAATTCAGAGCACGCGCCCATTCGGCCCGAGGCGACTTGGCGGTAATCATTTGAGGTGAAGGAAGGGGTCACCGCATGCTTTGCTGGCCACTGAAGAGTAACTCGCATGACTTTTGCAGCTCTTCAGCAATTTGCAGCTTTCAAACAGGAAGTGAGAATCCTCTCAATGAAAAAAACCCCAGCAGCATCATTGTCCACAATGAAGGGTCTGCACCGGCGATGTTGGGTCTTTGCTCTTTGCATACTGCGAAGATGGCCTTCCAAAAGACGTCCTTCTGGCCCGGGTGCCGAGCGCTGCGTCCTTCAAATACAGGGCGGGGGTTAATAGGCAGGCAGATTTTCATCGCTGCGCTGAAAAGAATTAGTGCAATTCAGAGCACGCGCCCATTCGGCCCGAGGCGACTTGGCGGTAATCATTTGAGGTGAAGGAAGGGGTCACCGCATGCTTTGCTGGCCACTGAAGAGTAACTCGCATGACTTTTGCAGCTCTTCAGCAATTTGCAGCTTTCAAACAGGAAGTGAGAATCCTCTCAATGAAAAAAACCCCAGCAGCATCATTGTCCACAATGAAGGGTCTGCACCGACGATGTTGGGTCTTTGCTCTTTGAATACGGCGAAGATGGCCTTCCAAAAGACGTCCTTCTGGCCCGGGTGCCGAGCGCTGCGTCCTTCAAATACAGGGCGGGGGTTAATAGGCAGGCAGATTTTCATCGCTGCGCTGAAAAGAATTAGTGCAATTCAGAGCACGTGCCCATTCGGCCCGAGGCGACTTGGCGGTAATCATTTGAGGTGAAGGAAGGGGTCACCGCATGCTTTGCTGGCCACTGAAGAGTAACTCGCATGACTTTTGCAGCTCTTCAGCAATTTGCAGCTTTCAAACAGGAAGTGAGAATCCTCTCAATGAAAAAAACCCCAGCAGCATCATTGTCCACAATGAAGGGTCTGCACCGGCGATGTTGGGTCTTTGCTCTTTGCATACTGCGAAGATGGCCTTCCAAAAGACGTCCTTCTGGCCCGGGTGACGAGCTCTGCGTCCTTCAAATACAGGGCGGGGGTTAATAGGCAGGCAGATTTTCATCACTGCGCTGAAAAGAATTAGTGCAATTCAGAGCACGTGCCCATTCGGCCCGAGGCGACTTGGCGGTAATCATTTGAGGTGAAGGAAGGGGTCACCGCATGCTTTGCTGGCCACTGAAGAGTAACTCGCATGACTTTTGCAGCTCTTCAGCAATTTGCAGCTTTCAAACAGGAAGTGAGAATCCTCTCAATGAAAAAAACCCCAGCAGCATCATTGTCCACAATGAAGGGTCTGCACCGACGATGTTGGGTCTTTGCTCTTTGAATACGGCGAAGATGGCCTTCCAAAAGACGTCCTTCTGGCCCGGGTGACGAGCGCTGCGTCCTTCAAATACAGGGCGGGGGTTAATAGGCAGGCAGATTTTCATCGCTGCGCTGAAAAGAATTAGTGCAATTCAGAGCACGCGCCCATTCGGCCCGAGGCGACTTGGCGGTAATCATTTGAGGTGAAGGAAGGGGTCACCGCATGCTTTGCTGGCCACTGAAGAGTAACTCGCATGACTTTTGCAGCTCTTCAGCAATTTGCAGCTTTCAAACAGGAAGTGAGAATCCTCTCAATGAAAAAAACCCCAGCAGCATCATTGTCCACAATGAAGGGTCTGCACCGGCGATGTTGGGTCTTTGCTCTTTGAATACGGCGAAGATGGCCTTCCAAAAGACGTCCTTCTGGCCCGGGTGCCGAGCGCTGCGTCCTTCAAATACAGGGCGGGGGTTAATAGGCAGGCAGATTTTCATCACTGCGCTGAAAAGAATTAGTGCAATTCAGAGCACGTGCCCATTCGGCCCGAGGCGACTTGGCGGTAATCATTTGAGGTGAAGGAAGGGGTCACCGCATGCTTTGCTGGCCACTGAAGAGTAACTCGCATGACTTTTGCAGCTCTTCAGCAATTTGCAGCTTTCAAACAGGAAGTGAGAATCCTCTCAATGAAAAAAACCCCAGCAGCATCATTGTCCACAATGAAGGGTCTGCACCGGCGATGTTGGGTCTTTGCTCTTTGAATACGGCGAAGATGGCCTTCCAAAAGACGTCCTTCTGGCCCGGGTGACGAGCTCTGCGTCCTTCAAATACAGGGCGGGGGTTAATAGGCAGGCAGATTTTCATCGCTGCGCTGAAAAGAATTAGTGCAATTCAGAGCACGCGCCCATTCGGCCCGAGGCGACTTGGCGGTAATCATTTGAGGTGAAGGAAGGGGTCACCGCATGCTTTGCTGGCCACTGAAGAGTAACTCGCATGACTTTTGCAGCTCTTCAGCAATTTGCAGCTTTCAAACAGGAAGTGAGAATCCTCTCAATGAAAAAAACCCCAGCAGCATCATTGTCCACAATGAAGGGTCTGCACCGACGATGTTGGGTCTTTGCTCTTTGAATACGGCGAAGATGGCCTTCCAAAAGACGTCCTTCTGGCCCGGGTGCCGAGCGCTGCGTCCTTCAAATACAGGGCGGGGGTTAATAGGCAGGCAGATTTTCATCGCTGCGCTGAAAAGAATTAGTGCAATTCAGAGCACGCGCCCATTCGGCCCGAGGCGACTTGGCGGTAATCATTTGAGGTGAAGGAAGGGGTCACCGCATGCTTTGCTGGCCACTGAAGAGTAACTCGCATGACTTTTGCAGCTCTTCAGCAATTTGCAGCTTTCAAACAGGAAGTGAGAATCCTCTCAATGAAAAAAACCCCAGCAGCATCATTGTCCACAATGAAGGGTCTGCACCGGCGATGTTGGGTCTTTGCTCTTTGAATACGGCGAAGATGGCCTTCCAAAAGACGTCCTTCTGGCCCGGGTGACGAGCTCTGCGTCCTTCAAATACAGGGCGGGGGTTAATAGGCAGGCAGATTTTCATCGCTGCGCTGAAAAGAATTAGTGCAATTCAGAGCACGCGCCCATTCGGCCCGAGGCGACTTGGCGGTAATCATTTGAGGTGAAGGAAGGGGTCACCGCATGCTTTGCTGGCCACTGAAGAGTAACTCGCATGACTTTTGCAGCTCTTCAGCAATTTGCAGCTTTCAAACAGGAAGTGAGAATCCTCTCAATGAAAAAAACCCCAGCAGCATCATTGTCCACAATGAAGGGTCTGCACCGGCGATGTTGGGTCTTTGCTCTTTGCATACTGCGAAGATGGCCTTCCAAAAGACGTCCTTCTGGCCCGGGTGCCGAGCGCTGCGTCCTTCAAATACAGGGCGGGGGTTAATAGGCAGGCAGATTTTCATCGCTGCGCTGAAAAGAATTAGTGCAATTCAGAGCACGTGCCCATTCGGCCCGAGGCGACTTGGCGGTAATCATTTGAGGTGAAGGAAGGGGTCACCGCATGCTTTGCTGGCCACTGAAGAGTAACTCGCATGACTTTTGCAGCTCTTCAGCAATTTGCAGCTTTCAAACAGGAAGTGAGAATCCTCTCAATGAAAAAAACCCCAGCAGCATCATTGTCCACAATGAAGGGTCTGCACCGGCGATGTTGGGTCTTTGCTCTTTGCATACTGCGAAGATGGCCTTCCAAAAGACGTCCTTCTGGCCCGGGTGACGAGCTCTGCGTCCTTCAAATACAGGGCGGGGGTTAATAGGCAGGCAGATTTTCATCACTGCGCTGAAAAGAATTAGTGCAATTCAGAGCACGTGCCCATTCGGCCCGAGGCGACTTGGCGGTAATCATTTGAGGTGAAGGAAGGGGTCACCGCATGCTTTGCTGGCCACTGAAGAGTAACTCGCATGACTTTTGCAGCTCTTCAGCAATTTGCAGCTTTCAAACAGGAAGTGAGAATCCTCTCAATGAAAAAAACCCCAGCAGCATCATTGTCCACAATGAAGGGTCTGCACCGACGATGTTGGGTCTTTGCTCTTTGAATACGGCGAAGATGGCCTTCCAAAAGACGTCCTTCTGGCCCGGGTGACGAGCTCTGCGTCCTTCAAATACAGGGCGGGGGTTAATAGGCAGGCAGATTTTCATCGCTGCGCTGAAAAGAATTAGTGCAATTCAGAGCACGCGCCCATTCGGCCCGAGGCGACTTGGCGGTAATCATTTGAGGTGAAGGAAGGGGTCACCGCATGCTTTGCTGGCCACTGAAGAGTAACTCGCATGACTTTTGCAGCTCTTCAGCAATTTGCAGCTTTCAAACAGGAAGTGAGAATCCTCTCAATGAAAAAAACCCCAGCAGCATCATTGTCCACAATGAAGGGTCTGCACCGGCGATGTTGGGTCTTTGCTCTTTGCATACTGCGAAGATGGCCTTCCAAAAGACGTCCTTCTGGCCCGGGTGCCGAGCGCTGCGTCCTTCAAATACAGGGCGGGGGTTAATAGGCAGGCAGATTTTCATCGCTGCGCTGAAAAGAATTAGTGCAATTCAGAGCACGCGCCCATTCGGCCCGAGGCGACTTGGCGGTAATCATTTGAGGTGAAGGAAGGGGTCACCGCATGCTTTGCTGGCCACTGAAGAGTAACTCGCATGACTTTTGCAGCTCTTCAGCAATTTGCAGCTTTCAAACAGGAAGTGAGAATCCTCTCAATGAAAAAAACCCCAGCAGCATCATTGTCCACAATGAAGGGTCTGCACCGACGATGTTGGGTCTTTGCTCTTTGAATACGGCGAAGATGGCCTTCCAAAAGACGTCCTTCTGGCCCGGGTGCCGAGCGCTGCGTCCTTCAAATACAGGGCGGGGGTTAATAGGCAGGCAGATTTTCATCGCTGCGCTGAAAAGAATTAGTGCAATTCAGAGCACGCGCCCATTCGGCCCGAGGCGACTTGGCGGTAATCATTTGAGGTGAAGGAAGGGGTCACCGCATGCTTTGCTGGCCACTGAAGAGTAACTCGCATGACTTTTGCAGCTCTTCAGCAATTTGCAGCTTTCAAACAGGAAGTGAGAATCCTCTCAATGAAAAAAACCCCAGCAGCATCATTGTCCACAATGAAGGGTCTGCACCGGCGATGTTGGGTCTTTGCTCTTTGAATACGGCGAAGATGGCCTTCCAAAAGACGTCCTTCTGGCCCGGGTGACGAGCTCTGCGTCCTTCAAATACAGGGCGGGGGTTAATAGGCAGGCAGATTTTCATCGCTGCGCTGAAAAGAATTAGTGCAATTCAGAGCACGCGCCCATTCGGCCCGAGGCGACTTGGCGGTAATCATTTGAGGTGAAGGAAGGGGTCACCGCATGCTTTGCTGGCCACTGAAGAGTAACTCGCATGACTTTTGCAGCTCTTCAGCAATTTGCAGCTTTCAAACAGGAAGTGAGAATCCTCTCAATGAAAAAAACCCCAGCAGCATCATTGTCCACAATGAAGGGTCTGCACCGACGATGTTGGGTCTTTGCTCTTTGAATACGGCGAAGATGGCCTTCCAAAAGACGTCCTTCTGGCCCGGGTGCCGAGCGCTGCGTCCTTCAAATACAGGGCGGGGGTTAATAGGCAGGCAGATTTTCATCGCTGCGCTGAAAAGAATTAGTGCAATTCAGAGCACGTGCCCATTCGGCCCGAGGCGACTTGGCGGTAATCATTTGAGGTGAAGGAAGGGGTCACCGCATGCTTTGCTGGCCACTGAAGAGTAACTCGCATGACTTTTGCAGCTCTTCAGCAATTTGCAGCTTTCAAACAGGAAGTGAGAATCCTCTCAATGAAAAAAACCCCAGCAGCATCATTGTCCACAATGAAGGGTCTGCACCGGCGATGTTGGGTCTTTGCTCTTTGAATACGGCGAAGATGGCCTTCCAAAAGACGTCCTTCTGGCCCGGGTGACGAGCTCTGCGTCCTTCAAATACAGGGCGGGGGTTAATAGGCAGGCAGATTTTCATCGCTGCGCTGAAAAGAATTAGTGCAATTCAGAGCACGCGCCCATTCGGCCCGAGGCGACTTGGCGGTAATCATTTGAGGTGAAGGAAGGGGTCACCGCATGCTTTGCTGGCCACTGAAGAGTAACTCGCATGACTTTTGCAGCTCTTCAGCAATTTGCAGCTTTCAAACAGGAAGTGAGAATCCTCTCAATGAAAAAAACCCCAGCAGCATCATTGTCCACAATGAAGGGTCTGCACCGACGATGTTGGGTCTTTGCTCTTTGAATACGGCGAAGATGGCCTTCCAAAAGACGTCCTTCTGGCCCGGGTGACGAGCTCTGCGTCCTTCAAATACAGGGCGGGGGTTAATAGGCAGGCAGATTTTCATCGCTGCGCTGAAAAGAATTAGTGCAATTCAGAGCACGCGCCCATTCGGCCCGAGGCGACTTGGCGGTAATCATTTGAGGTGAAGGAAGGGGTCACCGCATGCTTTGCTGGCCACTGAAGAGTAACTCGCATGACTTTTGCAGCTCTTCAGCAATTTGCAGCTTTCAAACAGGAAGTGAGAATCCTCTCAATGAAAAAAACCCCAGCAGCATCATTGTCCACAATGAAGGGTCTGCACCGGCGATGTTGGGTCTTTGCTCTTTGCATACTGCGAAGATGGCCTTCCAAAAGACGTCCTTCTGGCCCGGGTGCCGAGCGCTGCGTCCTTCAAATACAGGGCGGGGGTTAATAGGCAGGCAGATTTTCATCGCTGCGCTGAAAAGAATTAGTGCAATTCAGAGCACGCGCCCATTCGGCCCGAGGCGACTTGGCGGTAATCATTTGAGGTGAAGGAAGGGGTCACCGCATGCTTTGCTGGCCACTGAAGAGTAACTCGCATGACTTTTGCAGCTCTTCAGCAATTTGCAGCTTTCAAACAGGAAGTGAGAATCCTCTCAATGAAAAAAACCCCAGCAGCATCATTGTCCACAATGAAGGGTCTGCACCGACGATGTTGGGTCTTTGCTCTTTGAATACGGCGAAGATGGCCTTCCAAAAGACGTCCTTCTGGCCCGGGTGCCGAGCGCTGCGTCCTTCAAATACAGGGCGGGGGTTAATAGGCAGGCAGATTTTCATCGCTGCGCTGAAAAGAATTAGTGCAATTCAGAGCACGTGCCCATTCGGCCCGAGGCGACTTGGCGGTAATCATTTGAGGTGAAGGAAGGGGTCACCGCATGCTTTGCTGGCCACTGAAGAGTAACTCGCATGACTTTTGCAGCTCTTCAGCAATTTGCAGCTTTCAAACAGGAAGTGAGAATCCTCTCAATGAAAAAAACCCCAGCAGCATCATTGTCCACAATGAAGGGTCTGCACCGGCGATGTTGGGTCTTTGCTCTTTGCATACTGCGAAGATGGCCTTCCAAAAGACGTCCTTCTGGCCCGGGTGACGAGCTCTGCGTCCTTCAAATACAGGGCGGGGGTTAATAGGCAGGCAGATTTTCATCACTGCGCTGAAAAGAATTAGTGCAATTCAGAGCACGTGCCCATTCGGCCCGAGGCGACTTGGCGGTAATCATTTGAGGTGAAGGAAGGGGTCACCGCATGCTTTGCTGGCCACTGAAGAGTAACTCGCATGACTTTTGCAGCTCTTCAGCAATTTGCAGCTTTCAAACAGGAAGTGAGAATCCTCTCAATGAAAAAAACCCCAGCAGCATCATTGTCCACAATGAAGGGTCTGCACCGACGATGTTGGGTCTTTGCTCTTTGAATACGGCGAAGATGGCCTTCCAAAAGACGTCCTTCTGGCCCGGGTGACGAGCTCTGCGTCCTTCAAATACAGGGCGGGGGTTAATAGGCAGGCAGATTTTCATCGCTGCGCTGAAAAGAATTAGTGCAATTCAGAGCACGCGCCCATTCGGCCCGAGGCGACTTGGCGGTAATCATTTGAGGTGAAGGAAGGGGTCACCGCATGCTTTGCTGGCCACTGAAGAGTAACTCGCATGACTTTTGCAGCTCTTCAGCAATTTGCAGCTTTCAAACAGGAAGTGAGAATCCTCTCAATGAAAAAAACCCCAGCAGCATCATTGTCCACAATGAAGGGTCTGCACCGGCGATGTTGGGTCTTTGCTCTTTGCATACTGCGAAGATGGCCTTCCAAAAGACGTCCTTCTGGCCCGGGTGCCGAGCGCTGCGTCCTTCAAATACAGGGCGGGGGTTAATAGGCAGGCAGATTTTCATCGCTGCGCTGAAAAGAATTAGTGCAATTCAGAGCACGCGCCCATTCGGCCCGAGGCGACTTGGCGGTAATCATTTGAGGTGAAGGAAGGGGTCACCGCATGCTTTGCTGGCCACTGAAGAGTAACTCGCATGACTTTTGCAGCTCTTCAGCAATTTGCAGCTTTCAAACAGGAAGTGAGAATCCTCTCAATGAAAAAAACCCCAGCAGCATCATTGTCCACAATGAAGGGTCTGCACCGACGATGTTGGGTCTTTGCTCTTTGAATACGGCGAAGATGGCCTTCCAAAAGACGTCCTTCTGGCCCGGGTGCCGAGCGCTGCGTCCTTCAAATACAGGGCGGGGGTTAATAGGCAGGCAGATTTTCATCGCTGCGCTGAAAAGAATTAGTGCAATTCAGAGCACGTGCCCATTCGGCCCGAGGCGACTTGGCGGTAATCATTTGAGGTGAAGGAAGGGGTCACCGCATGCTTTGCTGGCCACTGAAGAGTAACTCGCATGACTTTTGCAGCTCTTCAGCAATTTGCAGCTTTCAAACAGGAAGTGAGAATCCTCTCAATGAAAAAAACCCCAGCAGCATCATTGTCCACAATGAAGGGTCTGCACCGGCGATGTTGGGTCTTTGCTCTTTGCATACTGCGAAGATGGCCTTCCAAAAGACGTCCTTCTGGCCCGGGTGACGAGCTCTGCGTCCTTCAAATACAGGGCGGGGGTTAATAGGCAGGCAGATTTTCATCACTGCGCTGAAAAGAATTAGTGCAATTCAGAGCACGTGCCCATTCGGCCCGAGGCGACTTGGCGGTAATCATTTGAGGTGAAGGAAGGGGTCACCGCATGCTTTGCTGGCCACTGAAGAGTAACTCGCATGACTTTTGCAGCTCTTCAGCAATTTGCAGCTTTCAAACAGGAAGTGAGAATCCTCTCAATGAAAAAAACCCCAGCAGCATCATTGTCCACAATGAAGGGTCTGCACCGACGATGTTGGGTCTTTGCTCTTTGAATACGGCGAAGATGGCCTTCCAAAAGACGTCCTTCTGGCCCGGGTGACGAGCGCTGCGTCCTTCAAATACAGGGCGGGGGTTAATAGGCAGGCAGATTTTCATCGCTGCGCTGAAAAGAATTAGTGCAATTCAGAGCACGCGCCCATTCGGCCCGAGGCGACTTGGCGGTAATCATTTGAGGTGAAGGAAGGGGTCACCGCATGCTTTGCTGGCCACTGAAGAGTAACTCGCATGACTTTTGCAGCTCTTCAGCAATTTGCAGCTTTCAAACAGGAAGTGAGAATCCTCTCAATGAAAAAAACCCCAGCAGCATCATTGTCCACAATGAAGGGTCTGCACCGGCGATGTTGGGTCTTTGCTCTTTGAATACGGCGAAGATGGCCTTCCAAAAGACGTCCTTCTGGCCCGGGTGCCGAGCGCTGCGTCCTTCAAATACAGGGCGGGGGTTAATAGGCAGGCAGATTTTCATCACTGCGCTGAAAAGAATTAGTGCAATTCAGAGCACGTGCCCATTCGGCCCGAGGCGACTTGGCGGTAATCATTTGAGGTGAAGGAAGGGGTCACCGCATGCTTTGCTGGCCACTGAAGAGTAACTCGCATGACTTTTGCAGCTCTTCAGCAATTTGCAGCTTTCAAACAGGAAGTGAGAATCCTCTCAATGAAAAAAACCCCAGCAGCATCATTGTCCACAATGAAGGGTCTGCACCGGCGATGTTGGGTCTTTGCTCTTTGAATACGGCGAAGATGGCCTTCCAAAAGACGTCCTTCTGGCCCGGGTGACGAGCTCTGCGTCCTTCAAATACAGGGCGGGGGTTAATAGGCAGGCAGATTTTCATCGCTGCGCTGAAAAGAATTAGTGCAATTCAGAGCACGCGCCCATTCGGCCCGAGGCGACTTGGCGGTAATCATTTGAGGTGAAGGAAGGGGTCACCGCATGCTTTGCTGGCCACTGAAGAGTAACTCGCATGACTTTTGCAGCTCTTCAGCAATTTGCAGCTTTCAAACAGGAAGTGAGAATCCTCTCAATGAAAAAAACCCCAGCAGCATCATTGTCCACAATGAAGGGTCTGCACCGACGATGTTGGGTCTTTGCTCTTTGAATACGGCGAAGATGGCCTTCCAAAAGACGTCCTTCTGGCCCGGGTGCCGAGCGCTGCGTCCTTCAAATACAGGGCGGGGGTTAATAGGCAGGCAGATTTTCATCGCTGCGCTGAAAAGAATTAGTGCAATTCAGAGCACGCGCCCATTCGGCCCGAGGCGACTTGGCGGTAATCATTTGAGGTGAAGGAAGGGGTCACCGCATGCTTTGCTGGCCACTGAAGAGTAACTCGCATGACTTTTGCAGCTCTTCAGCAATTTGCAGCTTTCAAACAGGAAGTGAGAATCCTCTCAATGAAAAAAACCCCAGCAGCATCATTGTCCACAATGAAGGGTCTGCACCGGCGATGTTGGGTCTTTGCTCTTTGAATACGGCGAAGATGGCCTTCCAAAAGACGTCCTTCTGGCCCGGGTGACGAGCTCTGCGTCCTTCAAATACAGGGCGGGGGTTAATAGGCAGGCAGATTTTCATCGCTGCGCTGAAAAGAATTAGTGCAATTCAGAGCACGCGCCCATTCGGCCCGAGGCGACTTGGCGGTAATCATTTGAGGTGAAGGAAGGGGTCACCGCATGCTTTGCTGGCCACTGAAGAGTAACTCGCATGACTTTTGCAGCTCTTCAGCAATTTGCAGCTTTCAAACAGGAAGTGAGAATCCTCTCAATGAAAAAAACCCCAGCAGCATCATTGTCCACAATGAAGGGTCTGCACCGGCGATGTTGGGTCTTTGCTCTTTGCATACTGCGAAGATGGCCTTCCAAAAGACGTCCTTCTGGCCCGGGTGCCGAGCGCTGCGTCCTTCAAATACAGGGCGGGGGTTAATAGGCAGGCAGATTTTCATCGCTGCGCTGAAAAGAATTAGTGCAATTCAGAGCACGTGCCCATTCGGCCCGAGGCGACTTGGCGGTAATCATTTGAGGTGAAGGAAGGGGTCACCGCATGCTTTGCTGGCCACTGAAGAGTAACTCGCATGACTTTTGCAGCTCTTCAGCAATTTGCAGCTTTCAAACAGGAAGTGAGAATCCTCTCAATGAAAAAAACCCCAGCAGCATCATTGTCCACAATGAAGGGTCTGCACCGGCGATGTTGGGTCTTTGCTCTTTGCATACTGCGAAGATGGCCTTCCAAAAGACGTCCTTCTGGCCCGGGTGACGAGCTCTGCGTCCTTCAAATACAGGGCGGGGGTTAATAGGCAGGCAGATTTTCATCACTGCGCTGAAAAGAATTAGTGCAATTCAGAGCACGTGCCCATTCGGCCCGAGGCGACTTGGCGGTAATCATTTGAGGTGAAGGAAGGGGTCACCGCATGCTTTGCTGGCCACTGAAGAGTAACTCGCATGACTTTTGCAGCTCTTCAGCAATTTGCAGCTTTCAAACAGGAAGTGAGAATCCTCTCAATGAAAAAAACCCCAGCAGCATCATTGTCCACAATGAAGGGTCTGCACCGACGATGTTGGGTCTTTGCTCTTTGAATACGGCGAAGATGGCCTTCCAAAAGACGTCCTTCTGGCCCGGGTGACGAGCTCTGCGTCCTTCAAATACAGGGCGGGGGTTAATAGGCAGGCAGATTTTCATCGCTGCGCTGAAAAGAATTAGTGCAATTCAGAGCACGCGCCCATTCGGCCCGAGGCGACTTGGCGGTAATCATTTGAGGTGAAGGAAGGGGTCACCGCATGCTTTGCTGGCCACTGAAGAGTAACTCGCATGACTTTTGCAGCTCTTCAGCAATTTGCAGCTTTCAAACAGGAAGTGAGAATCCTCTCAATGAAAAAAACCCCAGCAGCATCATTGTCCACAATGAAGGGTCTGCACCGGCGATGTTGGGTCTTTGCTCTTTGCATACTGCGAAGATGGCCTTCCAAAAGACGTCCTTCTGGCCCGGGTGCCGAGCGCTGCGTCCTTCAAATACAGGGCGGGGGTTAATAGGCAGGCAGATTTTCATCGCTGCGCTGAAAAGAATTAGTGCAATTCAGAGCACGCGCCCATTCGGCCCGAGGCGACTTGGCGGTAATCATTTGAGGTGAAGGAAGGGGTCACCGCATGCTTTGCTGGCCACTGAAGAGTAACTCGCATGACTTTTGCAGCTCTTCAGCAATTTGCAGCTTTCAAACAGGAAGTGAGAATCCTCTCAATGAAAAAAACCCCAGCAGCATCATTGTCCACAATGAAGGGTCTGCACCGACGATGTTGGGTCTTTGCTCTTTGAATACGGCGAAGATGGCCTTCCAAAAGACGTCCTTCTGGCCCGGGTGCCGAGCGCTGCGTCCTTCAAATACAGGGCGGGGGTTAATAGGCAGGCAGATTTTCATCGCTGCGCTGAAAAGAATTAGTGCAATTCAGAGCACGTGCCCATTCGGCCCGAGGCGACTTGGCGGTAATCATTTGAGGTGAAGGAAGGGGTCACCGCATGCTTTGCTGGCCACTGAAGAGTAACTCGCATGACTTTTGCAGCTCTTCAGCAATTTGCAGCTTTCAAACAGGAAGTGAGAATCCTCTCAATGAAAAAAACCCCAGCAGCATCATTGTCCACAATGAAGGGTCTGCACCGGCGATGTTGGGTCTTTGCTCTTTGAATACGGCGAAGATGGCCTTCCAAAAGACGTCCTTCTGGCCCGGGTGACGAGCGCTGCGTCCTTCAAATACAGGGCGGGGGTTAATAGGCAGGCAGATTTTCATCGCTGCGCTGAAAAGAATTAGTGCAATTCAGAGCACGCGCCCATTCGGCCCGAGGCGACTTGGCGGTAATCATTTGAGGTGAAGGAAGGGGTCACCGCATGCTTTGCTGGCCACTGAAGAGTAACTCGCATGACTTTTGCAGCTCTTCAGCAATTTGCAGCTTTCAAACAGGAAGTGAGAATCCTCTCAATGAAAAAAACCCCAGCAGCATCATTGTCCACAATGAAGGGTCTGCACCGGCGATGTTGGGTCTTTGCTCTTTGAATACGGCGAAGATGGCCTTCCAAAAGACGTCCTTCTGGCCCGGGTGACGAGCGCTGCGTCCTTCAAATACAGGGCGGGGGTTAATAGGCAGGCAGATTTTCATCGCTGCGCTGAAAAGAATTAGTGCAATTCAGAGCACGCGCCCATTCGGCCCGAGGCGACTTGGCGGTAATCATTTGAGGTGAAGGAAGGGGTCACCGCATGCTTTGCTGGCCACTGAAGAGTAACTCGCATGACTTTTGCAGCTCTTCAGCAATTTGCAGCTTTCAAACAGGAAGTGAGAATCCTCTCAATGAAAAAAACCCCAGCAGCATCATTGTCCACAATGAAGGGTCTGCACCGGCGATGTTGGGTCTTTGCTCTTTGCATACTGCGAAGATGGCCTTCCAAAAGACGTCCTTCTGGCCCGGGTGACGAGCTCTGCGTCCTTCAAATACAGGGCGGGGGTTAATAGGCAGGCAGATTTTCATCGCTGCGCTGAAAAGAATTAGTGCAATTCAGAGCACGCGCCCATTCGGCCCGAGGCGACTTGGCGGTAATCATTTGAGGTGAAGGAAGGGGTCACCGCATGCTTTGCTGGCCACTGAAGAGTAACTCGCATGACTTTTGCAGCTCTTCAGCAATTTGCAGCTTTCAAACAGGAAGTGAGAATCCTCTCAATGAAAAAAACCCCAGCAGCATCATTGTCCACAATGAAGGGTCTGCACCGGCGATGTTGGGTCTTTGCTCTTTGCATACTGCGAAGATGGCCTTCCAAAAGACGTCCTTCTGGCCCGGGTGACGAGCTCTGCGTCCTTCAAATACAGGGCGGGGGTTAATAGGCAGGCAGATTTTCATCGCTGCGCTGAAAAGAATTAGTGCAATTCAGAGCACGCGCCCATTCGGCCCGAGGCGACTTGGCGGTAATCATTTGAGGTGAAGGAAGGGGTCACCGCATGCTTTGCTGGCCACTGAAGAGTAACTCGCATGACTTTTGCAGCTCTTCAGCAATTTGCAGCTTTCAAACAGGAAGTGAGAATCCTCTCAATGAAAAAAACCCCAGCAGCATCATTGTCCACAATGAAGGGTCTGCACCGGCGATGTTGGGTCTTTGCTCTTTGCATACTGCGAAGATGGCCTTCCAAAAGACGTCCTTCTGGCCCGGGTGACGAGCTCTGCGTCCTTCAAATACAGGGCGGGGGTTAATAGGCAGGCAGATTTTCATCGCTGCGCTGAAAAGAATTAGTGCAATTCAGAGCACGCGCCCATTCGGCCCGAGGCGACTTGGCGGTAATCATTTGAGGTGAAGGAAGGGGTCACCGCATGCTTTGCTGGCCACTGAAGAGTAACTCGCATGACTTTTGCAGCTCTTCAGCAATTTGCAGCTTTCAAACAGGAAGTGAGAATCCTCTCAATGAAAAAAACCCCAGCAGCATCATTGTCCACAATGAAGGGTCTGCACCGGCGATGTTGGGTCTTTGCTCTTTGAATACGGCGAAGATGGCCTTCCAAAAGACGTCCTTCTGGCCCGGGTGCCGAGCGCTGCGTCCTTCAAATACAGGGCGGGGGTTAATAGGCAGGCAGATTTTCATCACTGCGCTGAAAAGAATTAGTGCAATTCAGAGCACGTGCCCATTCGGCCCGAGGCGACTTGGCGGTAATCATTTGAGGTGAAGGAAGGGGTCACCGCATGCTTTGCTGGCCACTGAAGAGTAACTCGCATGACTTTTGCAGCTCTTCAGCAATTTGCAGCTTTCAAACAGGAAGTGAGAATCCTCTCAATGAAAAAAACCCCAGCAGAATAATTGTCCACAATGAAGGGTCTGCACCGACGATGTTGGGTCTTTGCTCTTTGAATACGGCGAAGATGGCCTTCCAAAAGACGTCCTTCTGGCCCGGGTGCCGAGCGCTGCGTCCTTCAAATACAGGGCGGGGGTTAATAGGCAGGCAGATTTTCATCGCTGCGCTGAAAAGAATTAGTGCAATTCAGAGCACGTGCCCATTCGGCCCGAGGCGACTTGGCGGTAATCATTTGAGGTGAAGGAAGGGGTCACCGCATGCTTTGCTGGCCACTGAAGAGTAACTCGCATGACTTTTGCAGCTCTTCAGCAATTTGCAGCTTTCAAACAGGAAGTGAGAATCCTCTCAATGAAAAAAACCCCAGCAGCATCATTGTCCACAATGAAGGGTCTGCACCGGCGATGTTGGGTCTTTGCTCTTTGAATACGGCGAAGATGGCCTTCCAAAAGACGTCCTTCTGGCCCGGGTGCCGAGCGCTGCGTCCTTCAAATACAGGGCGGGGGTTAATAGGCAGGCAGATTTTCATCGCTGCGCTGAAAAGAATTAGTGCAATTCAGAGCACGCGCCCATTCGGCCCGAGGCGACTTGGCGGTAATCATTTGAGGTGAAGGAAGGGGTCACCGCATGCTTTGCTGGCCACTGAAGAGTAACTCGCATGACTTTTGCAGCTCTTCAGCAATTTGCAGCTTTCAAACAGGAAGTGAGAATCCTCTCAATGAAAAAAACCCCAGCAGCATCATTGTCCACAATGAAGGGTCTGCACCGGCGATGTTGGGTCTTTGCTCTTTGCATACTGCGAAGATGGCCTTCCAAAAGACGTCCTTCTGGCCCGGGTGACGAGCTCTGCGTCCTTCAAATACAGGGCGGGGGTTAATAGGCAGGCAGATTTTCATCGCTGCGCTGAAAAGAATTAGTGCAATTCAGAGCACGCGCCCATTCGGCCCGAGGCGACTTGGCGGTAATCATTTGAGGTGAAGGAAGGGGTCACCGCATGCTTTGCTGGCCACTGAAGAGTAACTCGCATGACTTTTGCAGCTCTTCAGCAATTTGCAGCTTTCAAACAGGAAGTGAGAATCCTCTCAATGAAAAAAACCCCAGCAGCATCATTGTCCACAATGAAGGGTCTGCACCGGCGATGTTGGGTCTTTGCTCTTTGCATACTGCGAAGATGGCCTTCCAAAAGACGTCCTTCTGGCCCGGGTGACGAGCTCTGCGTCCTTCAAATACAGGGCGGGGGTTAATAGGCAGGCAGATTTTCATCGCTGCGCTGAAAAGAATTAGTGCAATTCAGAGCACGCGCCCATTCGGCCCGAGGCGACTTGGCGGTAATCATTTGAGGTGAAGGAAGGGGTCACCGCATGCTTTGCTGGCCACTGAAGAGTAACTCGCATGACTTTTGCAGCTCTTCAGCAATTTGCAGCTTTCAAACAGGAAGTGAGAATCCTCTCAATGAAAAAAACCCCAGCAGCATCATTGTCCACAATGAAGGGTCTGCACCGGCGATGTTGGGTCTTTGCTCTTTGCATACTGCGAAGATGGCCTTCCAAAAGACGTCCTTCTGGCCCGGGTGACGAGCTCTGCGTCCTTCAAATACAGGGCGGGGGTTAATAGGCAGGCAGATTTTCATCGCTGCGCTGAAAAGAATTAGTGCAATTCAGAGCACGCGCCCATTCGGCCCGAGGCGACTTGGCGGTAATCATTTGAGGTGAAGGAAGGGGTCACCGCATGCTTTGCTGGCCACTGAAGAGTAACTCGCATGACTTTTGCAGCTCTTCAGCAATTTGCAGCTTTCAAACAGGAAGTGAGAATCCTCTCAATGAAAAAAACCCCAGCAGCATCATTGTCCACAATGAAGGGTCTGCACCGGCGATGTTGGGTCTTTGCTCTTTGCATACTGCGAAGATGGCCTTCCAAAAGACGTCCTTCTGGCCCGGGTGACGAGCTCTGCGTCCTTCAAATACAGGGCGGGGGTTAATAGGCAGGCAGATTTTCATCGCTGCGCTGAAAAGAATTAGTGCAATTCAGAGCACGCGCCCATTCGGCCCGAGGCGACTTGGCGGTAATCATTTGAGGTGAAGGAAGGGGTCACCGCATGCTTTGCTGGCCACTGAAGAGTAACTCGCATGACTTTTGCAGCTCTTCAGCAATTTGCAGCTTTCAAACAGGAAGTGAGAATCCTCTCAATGAAAAAAACCCCAGCAGCATCATTGTCCACAATGAAGGGTCTGCACCGGCGATGTTGGGTCTTTGCTCTTTGCATACTGCGAAGATGGCCTTCCAAAAGACGTCCTTCTGGCCCGGGTGACGAGCTCTGCGTCCTTCAAATACAGGGCGGGGGTTAATAGGCAGGCAGATTTTCATCGCTGCGCTGAAAAGAATTAGTGCAATTCAGAGCACGCGCCCATTCGGCCCGAGGCGACTTGGCGGTAATCATTTGAGGTGAAGGAAGGGGTCACCGCATGCTTTGCTGGCCACTGAAGAGTAACTCGCATGACTTTTGCAGCTCTTCAGCAATTTGCAGCTTTCAAACAGGAAGTGAGAATCCTCTCAATGAAAAAAACCCCAGCAGCATCATTGTCCACAATGAAGGGTCTGCACCGGCGATGTTGGGTCTTTGCTCTTTGAATACGGTGAAGATGGCCTTCCAAAAGACGTCCTTCTGGCCCGGGTGCCGAGCGCTGCGTCCTTCAAATACAGGGCGGGGGTTAATAGGCAGGCAGATTTTCATCACTGCGCTGAAAAGAATTAGTGCAATTCAGAGCACGTGCCCATTCGGCCCGAGGCGACTTGGCGGTAATCATTTGAGGTGAAGGAAGGGGTCACCGCATGCTTTGCTGGCCACTGAAGAGTAACTCGCATGACTTTTGCAGCTCTTCAGCAATTTGCAGCTTTCAAACAGGAAGTGAGAATCCTCTCAATGAAAAAAACCCCAGCAGAATAATTGTCCACAATGAAGGGTCTGCACCGACGATGTTGGGTCTTTGCTCTTTGAATACGGCGAAGATGGCCTTCCAAAAGACGTCCTTCTGGCCCGGGTGCCGAGCGCTGCGTCCTTCAAATACAGGGCGGGGGTTAATAGGCAGGCAGATTTTCATCGCTGCGCTGAAAAGAATTAGTGCAATTCAGAGCACGTGCCCATTCGGCCCGAGGCGACTTGGCGGTAATCATTTGAGGTGAAGGAAGGGGTCACCGCATGCTTTGCTGGCCACTGAAGAGTAACTCGCATGACTTTTGCAGCTCTTCAGCAATTTGCAGCTTTCAAACAGGAAGTGAGAATCCTCTCAATGAAAAAAACCCCAGCAGCATCATTGTCCACAATGAAGGGTCTGCACCGGCGATGTTGGGTCTTTGCTCTTTGAATACGGCGAAGATGGCCTTCCAAAAGACGTCCTTCTGGCCCGGGTGCCGAGCGCTGCGTCCTTCAAATACAGGGCGGGGGTTAATAGGCAGGCAGATTTTCATCGCTGCGCTGAAAAGAATTAGTGCAATTCAGAGCACGCGCCCATTCGGCCCGAGGCGACTTGGCGGTAATCATTTGAGGTGAAGGAAGGGGTCACCGCATGCTTTGCTGGCCACTGAAGAGTAACTCGCATGACTTTTGCAGCTCTTCAGCAATTTGCAGCTTTCAAACAGGAAGTGAGAATCCTCTCAATGAAAAAAACCCCAGCAGCATCATTGTCCACAATGAAGGGTCTGCACCGGCGATGTTGGGTCTTTGCTCTTTGAATACGGTGAAGATGGCCTTCCAAAAGACGTCCTTCTGGCCCGGGTGCCGAGCGCTGCGTCCTTCAAATACAGGGCGGGGGTTAATAGGCAGGCAGATTTTCATCACTGCGCTGAAAAGAATTAGTGCAATTCAGAGCACGTGCCCATTCGGCCCGAGGCGACTTGGCGGTAATCATTTGAGGTGAAGGAAGGGGTCACCGCATGCTTTGCTGGCCACTGAAGAGTAACTCGCATGACTTTTGCAGCTCTTCAGCAATTTGCAGCTTTCAAACAGGAAGTGAGAATCCTCTCAATGAAAAAAACCCCAGCAGCATCATTGTCCACAATGAAGGGTCTGCACCGGCGATGTTGGGTCTTTGCTCTTTGAATACGGCGAAGATGGCCTTCCAAAAGACGTCCTTCTGGCCCGGGTGACGAGCTCTGCGTCCTTCAAATACAGGGCGGGGGTTAATAGGCAGGCAGATTTTCATCGCTGCGCTGAAAAGAATTAGTGCAATTCAGAGCACGCGCCCATTCGGCCCGAGGCGACTTGGCGGTAATCATTTGAGGTGAAGGAAGGGGTCACCGCATGCTTTGCTGGCCACTGAAGAGTAACTCGCATGACTTTTGCAGCTCTTCAGCAATTTGCAGCTTTCAAACAGGAAGTGAGAATCCTCTCAATGAAAAAAACCCCAGCAGCATCATTGTCCACAATGAAGGGTCTGCACCGGCGATGTTGGGTCTTTGCTCTTTGCATACTGCGAAGATGGCCTTCCAAAAGACGTCCTTCTGGCCCGGGTGACGAGCTCTGCGTCCTTCAAATACAGGGCGGGGGTTAATAGGCAGGCAGATTTTCATCGCTGCGCTGAAAAGAATTAGTGCAATTCAGAGCACGCGCCCATTCGGCCCGAGGCGACTTGGCGGTAATCATTTGAGGTGAAGGAAGGGGTCACCGCATGCTTTGCTGGCCACTGAAGAGTAACTCGCATGACTTTTGCAGCTCTTCAGCAATTTGCAGCTTTCAAACAGGAAGTGAGAATCCTCTCAATGAAAAAAACCCCAGCAGCATCATTGTCCACAATGAAGGGTCTGCACCGGCGATGTTGGGTCTTTGCTCTTTGAATACTGCGAAGATGGCCTTCCAAAAGACGTCCTTCTGGCCCGGGTGACGAGCTCTGCGTCCTTCAAATACAGGGCGGGGGTTAATAGGCAGGCAGATTTTCATCGCTGCGCTGAAAAGAATTAGTGCAATTCAGAGCACGCGCCCATTCGGCCCGAGGCGACTTGGCGGTAATCATTTGAGGTGAAGGAAGGGGTCACCGCATGCTTTGCTGGCCACTGAAGAGTAACTCGCATGACTTTTGCAGCTCTTCAGCAATTTGCAGCTTTCAAACAGGAAGTGAGAATCCTCTCAATGAAAAAAACCCCAGCAGCATCATTGTCCACAATGAAGGGTCTGCACCGGCGATGTTGGGTCTTTGCTCTTTGAATACGGCGAAGATGGCCTTCCAAAAGACGTCCTTCTGGCCCGGGTGACGAGCTCTGCGTCCTTCAAATACAGGGCGGGGGTTAATAGGCAGGCAGATTTTCATCGCTGCGCTGAAAAGAATTAGTGCAATTCAGAGCACGCGCCCATTCGGCCCGAGGCGACTTGGCGGTAATCATTTGAGGTGAAGGAAGGGGTCACCGCATGCTTTGCTGGCCACTGAAGAGTAACTCGCATGACTTTTGCAGCTCTTCAGCAATTTGCAGCTTTCAAACAGGAAGTGAGAATCCTCTCAATGAAAAAAACCCCAGCAGCATCATTGTCCACAATGAAGGGTCTGCACCGGCGATGTTGGGTCTTTGCTCTTTGAATACGGCGAAGATGGCCTTCCAAAAGACGTCCTTCTGGCCCGGGTGACGAGCTCTGCGTCCTTCAAATACAGGGCGGGGGTTAATAGGCAGGCAGATTTTCATCGCTGCGCTGAAAAGAATTAGTGCAATTCAGAGCACGCGCCCATTCGGCCCGAGGCGACTTGGCGGTAATCATTTGAGGTGAAGGAAGGGGTCACCGCATGCTTTGCTGGCCACTGAAGAGTAACTCGCATGACTTTTGCAGCTCTTCAGCAATTTGCAGCTTTCAAACAGGAAGTGAGAATCCTCTCAATGAAAAAAACCCCAGCAGCATCATTGTCCACAATGAAGGGTCTGCACCGGCGATGTTGGGTCTTTGCTCTTTGCATACTGCGAAGATGGCCTTCCAAAAGACGTCCTTCTGGCCCGGGTGACGAGCTCTGCGTCCTTCAAATACAGGGCGGGGGTTAATAGGCAGGCAGATTTTCATCGCTGCGCTGAAAAGAATTAGTGCAATTCAGAGCACGCGCCAATTCGGCCCGAGGCGACTTGGCGGTAATCATTTGAGGTGAAGGAAGGGGTCACCGCATGCTTTGCTGGCCACTGAAGAGTAACTCGCATGACTTTTGCAGCTCTTCAGCAATTTGCAGCTTTCAAACAGGAAGTGAGAATCCTCTCAATGAAAAAAACCCCAGCAGCATCATTGTCCACAATGAAGGGTCTGCACCGGCGATGTTGGGTCTTTGCTCTTTGAATACGGCGAAGATGGCCTTCCAAAAGACGTCCTTCTGGCCCGGGTGACGAGCTCTGCGTCCTTCAAATACAGGGCGGGGGTTAATAGGCAGGCAGATTTTCATCGCTGCGCTGAAAAGAATTAGTGCAATTCAGAGCACGCGCCCATTCGGCCCGAGGCGACTTGGCGGTAATCATTTGAGGTGAAGGAAGGGGTCACCGCATGCTTTGCTGGCCACTGAAGAGTAACTCGCATGACTTTTGCAGCTCTTCAGCAATTTGCAGCTTTCAAACAGGAAGTGAGAATCCTCTCAATGAAAAAAACCCCAGCAGCATCATTGTCCACAATGAAGGGTCTGCACCGGCGATGTTGGGTCTTTGCTCTTTGCATACTGCGAAGATGGCCTTCCAAAAGACGTCCTTCTGGCCCGGGTGACGAGCTCTGCGTCCTTCAAATACAGGGCGGGGGTTAATAGGCAGGCAGATTTTCATCGCTGCGCTGAAAAGAATTAGTGCAATTCAGAGCACGCGCCCATTCGGCCCGAGGCGACTTGGCGGTAATCATTTGAGGTGAAGGAAGGGGTCACCGCATGCTTTGCTGGCCACTGAAGAGTAACTCGCATGACTTTTGCAGCTCTTCAGCAATTTGCAGCTTTCAAACAGGAAGTGAGAATCCTCTCAATGAAAAAAACCCCAGCAGCATCATTGTCCACAATGAAGGGTCTGCACCGGCGATGTTGGGTCTTTGCTCTTTGAATACTGCGAAGATGGCCTTCCAAAAGACGTCCTTCTGGCCCGGGTGACGAGCTCTGCGTCCTTCAAATACAGGGCGGGGGTTAATAGGCAGGCAGATTTTCATCGCTGCGCTGAAAAGAATTAGTGCAATTCAGAGCACGCGCCCATTCGGCCCGAGGCGACTTGGCGGTAATCATTTGAGGTGAAGGAAGGGGTCACCGCATGCTTTGCTGGCCACTGAAGAGTAACTCGCATGACTTTTGCAGCTCTTCAGCAATTTGCAGCTTTCAAACAGGAAGTGAGAATCCTCTCAATGAAAAAAACCCCAGCAGCATCATTGTCCACAATGAAGGGTCTGCACCGGCGATGTTGGGTCTTTGCTCTTTGAATACGGCGAAGATGGCCTTCCAAAAGACGTCCTTCTGGCCCGGGTGACGAGCTCTGCGTCCTTCAAATACAGGGCGGGGGTTAATAGGCAGGCAGATTTTCATCGCTGCGCTGAAAAGAATTAGTGCAATTCAGAGCACGCGCCCATTCGGCCCGAGGCGACTTGGCGGTAATCATTTGAGGTGAAGGAAGGGGTCACCGCATGCTTTGCTGGCCACTGAAGAGTAACTCGCATGACTTTTGCAGCTCTTCAGCAATTTGCAGCTTTCAAACAGGAAGTGAGAATCCTCTCAATGAAAAAAACCCCAGCAGCATCATTGTCCACAATGAAGGGTCTGCACCGGCGATGTTGGGTCTTTGCTCTTTGAATACTGCGAAGATGGCCTTCCAAAAGACGTCCTTCTGGCCCGGGTGCCGAGCGCTGCGTCCTTCAAATACAGGGCGGGGGTTAATAGGCAGGCAGATTTTCATCGCTGCGCTGAAAAGAATTAGTGCAATTCAGAGCACGCGCCCATTCGGCCCGAGGCGACTTGGCGGTAATCATTTGAGGTGAAGGAAGGGGTCACCGCATGCTTTGCTGGCCACTGAAGAGTAACTCGCATGACTTTTGCAGCTCTTCAGCAATTTGCAGCTTTCAAACAGGAAGTGAGAATCCTCTCAATGAAAAAAACCCCAGCAGCATCATTGTCCACAATGAAGGGTCTGCACCGGCGATGTTGGGTCTTTGCTCTTTGAATACGGCGAAGATGGCCTTCCAAAAGACGTCCTTCTGGCCCGGGTGACGAGCTCTGCGTCCTTCAAATACAGGGCGGGGGTTAATAGGCAGGCAGATTTTCATCGCTGCGCTGAAAAGAATTAGTGCAATTCAGAGCACGCGCCCATTCGGCCCGAGGCGACTTGGCGGTAATCATTTGAGGTGAAGGAAGGGGTCACCGCATGCTTTGCTGGCCACTGAAGAGTAACTCGCATGACTTTTGCAGCTCTTCAGCAATTTGCAGCTTTCTAACAGGAAGTGAGAATCCTCTCAATGAAAAAAACCCCAGCAGCATCATTGTCCACAATGAAGGGTCTGCACCGGCGATGTTGGGTCTTTGCTCTTTGAATACGGCGAAGATGGCCTTCCAAAAGACGTCCTTCTGGCCCGGGTGCCGAGCGCTGCGTCCTTCAAATACAGGGCGGGGGTTAATAGGCAGGCAGATTTTCATCACTGCGCTGAAAAGAATTAGTGCAATTCAGAGCACGTGCCCATTCGGCCCGAGGCGACTTGGCGGTAATCATTTGAGGTGAAGGAAGGGGTCACCGCATGCTTTGCTGGCCACTGAAGAGTAACTCGCATGACTTTTGCAGCTCTTCAGCAATTTGCAGCTTTCAAACAGGAAGTGAGAATCCTCTCAATGAAAAAAACCCCAGCAGAATAATTGTCCACAATGAAGGGTCTGCACCGACGATGTTGGGTCTTTGCTCTTTGAATACGGCGAAGATGGCCTTCCAAAAGACGTCCTTCTGGCCCGGGTGCCGAGCGCTGCGTCCTTCAAATACAGGGCGGGGGTTAATAGGCAGGCAGATTTTCATCGCTGCGCTGAAAAGAATTAGTGCAATTCAGAGCACGCGCCCATTCGGCCCGAGGCGACTTGGCGGTAATCATTTGAGGTGAAGGAAGGGGTCACCGCATGCTTTGCTGGCCACTGAAGAGTAACTCGCATGACTTTTGCAGCTCTTCAGCAATTTGCAGCTTTCAAACAGGAAGTGAGAATCCTCTCAATGAAAAAAACCCCAGCAGCATCATTGTCCACAATGAAGGGTCTGCACCGGCGATGTTGGGTCTTTGCTCTTTGCATACTGCGAAGATGGCCTTCCAAAAGACGTCCTTCTGGCCCGGGTGACGAGCTCTGCGTCCTTCAAATACAGGGCGGGGGTTAATAGGCAGGCAGATTTTCATCGCTGCGCTGAAAAGAATTAGTGCAATTCAGAGCACGCGCCCATTCGGCCCGAGGCGACTTGGCGGTAATCATTTGAGGTGAAGGAAGGGGTCACCGCATGCTTTGCTGGCCACTGAAGAGTAACTCGCATGACTTTTGCAGCTCTTCAGCAATTTGCAGCTTTCAAACAGGAAGTGAGAATCCTCTCAATGAAAAAAACCCCAGCAGCATCATTGTCCACAATGAAGGGTCTGCACCGGCGATGTTGGGTCTTTGCTCTTTGAATACGGCGAAGATGGCCTTCCAAAAGACGTCCTTCTGGCCCGGGTGACGAGCTCTGCGTCCTTCAAATACAGGGCGGGGGTTAATAGGCAGGCAGATTTTCATCGCTGCGCTGAAAAGAATTAGTGCAATTCAGAGCACGCGCCCATTCGGCCCGAGGCGACTTGGCGGTAATCATTTGAGGTGAAGGAAGGGGTCACCGCATGCTTTGCTGGCCACTGAAGAGTAACTCGCATGACTTTTGCAGCTCTTCAGCAATTTGCAGCTTTCAAACAGGAAGTGAGAATCCTCTCAATGAAAAAAACCCCAGCAGCATCATTGTCCACAATGAAGGGTCTGCACCGGCGATGTTGGGTCTTTGCTCTTTGCATACTGCGAAGATGGCCTTCCAAAAGACGTCCTTCTGGCCCGGGTGACGAGCTCTGCGTCCTTCAAATACAGGGCGGGGGTTAATAGGCAGGCAGATTTTCATCGCTGCGCTGAAAAGAATTAGTGCAATTCAGAGCACGCGCCCATTCGGCCCGAGGCGACTTGGCGGTAATCATTTGAGGTGAAGGAAGGGGTCACCGCATGCTTTGCTGGCCACTGAAGAGTAACTCGCATGACTTTTGCAGCTCTTCAGCAATTTGCAGCTTTCAAACAGGAAGTGAGAATCCTCTCAATGAAAAAAACCCCAGCAGCATCATTGTCCACAATGAAGGGTCTGCACCGGCGATGTTGGGTCTTTGCTCTTTGAATACTGCGAAGATGGCCTTCCAAAAGACGTCCTTCTGGCCCGGGTGACGAGCTCTGCGTCCTTCAAATACAGGGCGGGGGTTAATAGGCAGGCAGATTTTCATCGCTGCGCTGAAAAGAATTAGTGCAATTCAGAGCACGCGCCCATTCGGCCCGAGGCGACTTGGCGGTAATCATTTGAGGTGAAGGAAGGGGTCACCGCATGCTTTGCTGGCCACTGAAGAGTAACTCGCATGACTTTTGCAGCTCTTCAGCAATTTGCAGCTTTCAAACAGGAAGTGAGAATCCTCTCAATGAAAAAAACCCCAGCAGCATCATTGTCCACAATGAAGGGTCTGCACCGGCGATGTTGGGTCTTTGCTCTTTGAATACGGCGAAGATGGCCTTCCAAAAGACGTCCTTCTGGCCCGGGTGACGAGCTCTGCGTCCTTCAAATACAGGGCGGGGGTTAATAGGCAGGCAGATTTTCATCGCTGCGCTGAAAAGAATTAGTGCAATTCAGAGCACGCGCCCATTCGGCCCGAGGCGACTTGGCGGTAATCATTTGAGGTGAAGGAAGGGGTCACCGCATGCTTTGCTGGCCACTGAAGAGTAACTCGCATGACTTTTGCAGCTCTTCAGCAATTTGCAGCTTTCTAACAGGAAGTGAGAATCCTCTCAATGAAAAAAACCCCAGCAGCATCATTGTCCACAATGAAGGGTCTGCACCGGCGATGTTGGGTCTTTGCTCTTTGAATACTGCGAAGATGGCCTTCCAAAAGACGTCCTTCTGGCCCGGGTGCCGAGCGCTGCGTCCTTCAAATACAGGGCGGGGGTTAATAGGCAGGCAGATTTTCATCGCTGCGCTGAAAAGAATTAGTGCAATTCAGAGCACGCGCCCATTCGGCCCGAGGCGACTTGGCGGTAATCATTTGAGGTGAAGGAAGGGGTCACCGCATGCTTTGCTGGCCACTGAAGAGTAACTCGCATGACTTTTGCAGCTCTTCAGCAATTTGCAGCTTTCAAACAGGAAGTGAGAATCCTCTCAATGAAAAAAACCCCAGCAGCATCATTGTCCACAATGAAGGGTCTGCACCGGCGATGTTGGGTCTTTGCTCTTTGAATACGGCGAAGATGGCCTTCCAAAAGACGTCCTTCTGGCCCGGGTGACGAGCTCTGCGTCCTTCAAATACAGGGCGGGGGTTAATAGGCAGGCAGATTTTCATCGCTGCGCTGAAAAGAATTAGTGCAATTCAGAGCACGCGCCCATTCGGCCCGAGGCGACTTGGCGGTAATCATTTGAGGTGAAGGAAGGGGTCACCGCATGCTTTGCTGGCCACTGAAGAGTAACTCGCATGACTTTTGCAGCTCTTCAGCAATTTGCAGCTTTCTAACAGGAAGTGAGAATCCTCTCAATGAAAAAAACCCCAGCAGCATCATTGTCCACAATGAAGGGTCTGCACCGGCGATGTTGGGTCTTTGCTCTTTGAATACGGCGAAGATGGCCTTCCAAAAGACGTCCTTCTGGCCCGGGTGCCGAGCGCTGCGTCCTTCAAATACAGGGCGGGGGTTAATAGGCAGGCAGATTTTCATCACTGCGCTGAAAAGAATTAGTGCAATTCAGAGCACGTGCCCATTCGGCCCGAGGCGACTTGGCGGTAATCATTTGAGGTGAAGGAAGGGGTCACCGCATGCTTTGCTGGCCACTGAAGAGTAACTCGCATGACTTTTGCAGCTCTTCAGCAATTTGCAGCTTTCAAACAGGAAGTGAGAATCCTCTCAATGAAAAAAACCCCAGCAGAATAATTGTCCACAATGAAGGGTCTGCACCGACGATGTTGGGTCTTTGCTCTTTGAATACGGCGAAGATGGCCTTCCAAAAGACGTCCTTCTGGCCCGGGTGCCGAGCGCTGCGTCCTTCAAATACAGGGCGGGGGTTAATAGGCAGGCAGATTTTCATCGCTGCGCTGAAAAGAATTAGTGCAATTCAGAGCACGTGCCCATTCGGCCCGAGGCGACTTGGCGGTAATCATTTGAGGTGAAGGAAGGGGTCACCGCATGCTTTGCTGGCCACTGAAGAGTAACTCGCATGACTTTTGCAGCTCTTCAGCAATTTGCAGCTTTCAAACAGGAAGTGAGAATCCTCTCAATGAAAAAAACCCCAGCAGCATCATTGTCCACAATGAAGGGTCTGCACCGGCGATGTTGGGTCTTTGCTCTTTGAATACGGCGAAGATGGCCTTCCAAAAGACGTCCTTCTGGCCCGGGTGCCGAGCGCTGCGTCCTTCAAATACAGGGCGGGGGTTAATAGGCAGGCAGATTTTCATCGCTGCGCTGAAAAGAATTAGTGCAATTCAGAGCACGCGCCCATTCGGCCCGAGGCGACTTGGCGGTAATCATTTGAGGTGAAGGAAGGGGTCACCGCATGCTTTGCTGGCCACTGAAGAGTAACTCGCATGACTTTTGCAGCTCTTCAGCAATTTGCAGCTTTCAAACAGGAAGTGAGAATCCTCTCAATGAAAAAAACCCCAGCAGCATCATTGTCCACAATGAAGGGTCTGCACCGGCGATGTTGGGTCTTTGCTCTTTGAATACGGCGAAGATGGCCTTCCAAAAGACGTCCTTCTGGCCCGGGTGACGAGCTCTGCGTCCTTCAAATACAGGGCGGGGGTTAATAGGCAGGCAGATTTTCATCGCTGCGCTGAAAAGAATTAGTGCAATTCAGAGCACGCGCCCATTCGGCCCGAGGCGACTTGGCGGTAATCATTTGAGGTGAAGGAAGGGGTCACCGCATGCTTTGCTGGCCACTGAAGAGTAACTCGCATGACTTTTGCAGCTCTTCAGCAATTTGCAGCTTTCAAACAGGAAGTGAGAATCCTCTCAATGAAAAAAACCCCAGCAGCATCATTGTCCACAATGAAGGGTCTGCACCGGCGATGTTGGGTCTTTGCTCTTTGAATACGGCGAAGATGGCCTTCCAAAAGACGTCCTTCTGGCCCGGGTGACGAGCTCTGCGTCCTTCAAATACAGGGCGGGGGTTAATAGGCAGGCAGATTTTCATCGCTGCGCTGAAAAGAATTAGTGCAATTCAGAGCACGCGCCCATTCGGCCCGAGGCGACTTGGCGGTAATCATTTGAGGTGAAGGAAGGGGTCACCGCATGCTTTGCTGGCCACTGAAGAGTAACTCGCATGACTTTTGCAGCTCTTCAGCAATTTGCAGCTTTCAAACAGGAAGTGAGAATCCTCTCAATGAAAAAAACCCCAGCAGCATCATTGTCCACAATGAAGGGTCTGCACCGACGATGTTGGGTCTTTGCTCTTTGCATACTGCGAAGATGGCCTTCCAAAAGACGTCCTTCTGGCCCGGGTGACGAGCTCTGCGTCCTTCAAATACAGGGCGGGGGTTAATAGGCAGGCAGATTTTCATCGCTGCGCTGAAAAGAATTAGTGCAATTCAGAGCACGCGCCCATTCGGCCCGAGGCGACTTGGCGGTAATCATTTGAGGTGAAGGAAGGGGTCACCGCATGCTTTGCTGGCCACTGAAGAGTAACTCGCATGACTTTTGCAGCTCTTCAGCAATTTGCAGCTTTCAAACAGGAAGTGAGAATCCTCTCAATGAAAAAAACCCCAGCAGCATCATTGTCCACAATGAAGGGTCTGCACCGGCGATGTTGGGTCTTTGCTCTTTGAATACGGCGAAGATGGCCTTCCAAAAGACGTCCTTCTGGCCCGGGTGACGAGCTCTGCGTCCTTCAAATACAGGGCGGGGGTTAATAGGCAGGCAGATTTTCATCGCTGCGCTGAAAAGAATTAGTGCAATTCAGAGCACGCGCCCATTCGGCCCGAGGCGACTTGGCGGTAATCATTTGAGGTGAAGGAAGGGGTCACCGCATGCTTTGCTGGCCACTGAAGAGTAACTCGCATGACTTTTGCAGCTCTTCAGCAATTTGCAGCTTTCAAACAGGAAGTGAGAATCCTCTCAATGAAAAAAACCCCAGCAGCATCATTGTCCACAATGAAGGGTCTGCACCAGCGATGTTGGGTCTTTGCTCTTTGAATACGGCGAAGATGGCCTTCCAAAAGACGTCCTTCTGGCCCGGGTGACGAGCTCTGCGTCCTTCAAATACAGGGCGGGGGTTAATAGGCAGGCAGATTTTCATCGCTGCGCTGAAAAGAATTAGTGCAATTCAGAGCACGCGCCCATTCGGCCCGAGGCGACTTGGCGGTAATCATTTGAGGTGAAGGAAGGGGTCACCGCATGCTTTGCTGGCCACTGAAGAGTAACTCGCATGACTTTTGCAGCTCTTCAGCAATTTGCAGCTTTCAAACAGGAAGTGAGAATCCTCTCAATGAAAAAAACCCCAGCAGCATCATTGTCCACAATGAAGGGTCTGCACCGGCGATGTTGGGTCTTTGCTCTTTGAATACGGCGAAGATGGCCTTCCAAAAGACATCCTTCTGGCCCGGGTGCCGAGCGCTGCGTCCTTCAAATACAGGGCGGGGGTTAATAGGCAGGCAGATTTTCATCGCTGCGCTGAAAAGAATTAGTGCAATTCAGAGCACGTGCCCATTCGGCCCGAGGCGACTTGGCGGTAATCATTTGAGGTGAAGGAAGGGGTCACCGCATGCTTTGCTGGCCACTGAAGAGTAACTCGCATGACTTTTGCAGCTCTTCAGCAATTTGCAGCTTTCAAACAGGAAGTGAGAATCCTCTCAATGAAAAAAACCCCAGCAGCATCATTGTCCACAATGAAGGGTCTGCACCGGCGATGTTGGGTCTTTGCTCTTTGAATACGGCGAAGATGGCCTTCCAAAAGACGTCCTTCTGGCCCGGGTGACGAGCTCTGCGTCCTTCAAATACAGGGCGGGGGTTAATAGGCAGGCAGATTTTCATCGCTGCGCTGAAAAGAATTAGTGCAATTCAGAGCACGCGCCCATTCGGCCCGAGGCGACTTGGCGGTAATCATTTGAGGTGAAGGAAGGGGTCACCGCATGCTTTGCTGGCCACTGAAGAGTAACTCGCATGACTTTTGCAGCTCTTCAGCAATTTGCAGCTTTCAAACAGGAAGTGAGAATCCTCTCAATGAAAAAAACCCCAGCAGCATCATTGTCCACAATGAAGGGTCTGCACCGGCGATGTTGGGTCTTTGCTCTTTGAATACGGCGAAGATGGCCTTCCAAAAGACGTCCTTCTGGCCCGGGTGACGAGCTCTGCGTCCTTCAAATACAGGGCGGGGGTTAATAGGCAGGCAGATTTTCATCGCTGCGCTGAAAAGAATTAGTGCAATTCAGAGCACGCGCCCATTCGGCCCGAGGCGACTTGGCGGTAATCATTTGAGGTGAAGGAAGGGGTCACCGCATGCTTTGCTGGCCACTGAAGAGTAACTCGCATGACTTTTGCAGCTCTTCAGCAATTTGCAGCTTTCAAACAGGAAGTGAGAATCCTCTCAATGAAAAAAACCCCAGCAGCATCATTGTCCACAATGAAGGGTCTGCACCGACGATGTTGGGTCTTTGCTCTTTGCATACTGCGAAGATGGCCTTCCAAAAGACGTCCTTCTGGCCCGGGTGACGAGCTCTGCGTCCTTCAAATACAGGGCGGGGGTTAATAGGCAGGCAGATTTTCATCGCTGCGCTGAAAAGAATTAGTGCAATTCAGAGCACGCGCCCATTCGGCCCGAGGCGACTTGGCGGTAATCATTTGAGGTGAAGGAAGGGGTCACCGCATGCTTTGCTGGCCACTGAAGAGTAACTCGCATGACTTTTGCAGCTCTTCAGCAATTTGCAGCTTTCAAACAGGAAGTGAGAATCCTCTCAATGAAAAAAACCCCAGCAGCATCATTGTCCACAATGAAGGGTCTGCACCGGCGATGTTGGGTCTTTGCTCTTTGAATACGGCGAAGATGGCCTTCCAAAAGACGTCCTTCTGGCCCGGGTGACGAGCTCTGCGTCCTTCAAATACAGGGCGGGGGTTAATAGGCAGGCAGATTTTCATCGCTGCGCTGAAAAGAATTAGTGCAATTCAGAGCACGCGCCCATTCGGCCCGAGGCGACTTGGCGGTAATCATTTGAGGTGAAGGAAGGGGTCACCGCATGCTTTGCTGGCCACTGAAGAGTAACTCGCATGACTTTTGCAGCTCTTCAGCAATTTGCAGCTTTCAAACAGGAAGTGAGAATCCTCTCAATGAAAAAAACCCCAGCAGCATCATTGTCCACAATGAAGGGTCTGCACCAGCGATGTTGGGTCTTTGCTCTTTGAATACGGCGAAGATGGCCTTCCAAAAGACGTCCTTCTGGCCCGGGTGACGAGCTCTGCGTCCTTCAAATACAGGGCGGGGGTTAATAGGCAGGCAGATTTTCATCGCTGCGCTGAAAAGAATTAGTGCAATTCAGAGCACGCGCCCATTCGGCCCGAGGCGACTTGGCGGTAATCATTTGAGGTGAAGGAAGGGGTCACCGCATGCTTTGCTGGCCACTGAAGAGTAACTCGCATGACTTTTGCAGCTCTTCAGCAATTTGCAGCTTTCAAACAGGAAGTGAGAATCCTCTCAATGAAAAAAACCCCAGCAGCATCATTGTCCACAATGAAGGGTCTGCACCGGCGATGTTGGGTCTTTGCTCTTTGAATACGGCGAAGATGGCCTTCCAAAAGACATCCTTCTGGCCCGGGTGCCGAGCGCTGCGTCCTTCAAATACAGGGCGGGGGTTAATAGGCAGGCAGATTTTCATCGCTGCGCTGAAAAGAATTAGTGCAATTCAGAGCACGTGCCCATTCGGCCCGAGGCGACTTGGCGGTAATCATTTGAGGTGAAGGAAGGGGTCACCGCATGCTTTGCTGGCCACTGAAGAGTAACTCGCATGACTTTTGCAGCTCTTCAGCAATTTGCAGCTTTCAAACAGGAAGTGAGAATCCTCTCAATGAAAAAAACCCCAGCAGCATCATTGTCCACAATGAAGGGTCTGCACCAGCGATGTTGGGTCTTTGCTCTTTGAATACGGCGAAGATGGCCTTCCAAAAGACGTCCTTCTGGCCCGGGTGACGAGCTCTGCGTCCTTCAAATACAGGGCGGGGGTTAATAGGCAGGCAGATTTTCATCGCTGCGCTGAAAAGAATTAGTGCAATTCAGAGCACGCGCCCATTCGGCCCGAGGCGACTTGGCGGTAATCATTTGAGGTGAAGGAAGGGGTCACCGCATGCTTTGCTGGCCACTGAAGAGTAACTCGCATGACTTTTGCAGCTCTTCAGCAATTTGCAGCTTTCAAACAGGAAGTGAGAATCCTCTCAATGAAAAAAACCCCAGCAGCATCATTGTCCACAATGAAGGGTCTGCACCGACGATGTTGGGTCTTTGCTCTTTGCATACTGCGAAGATGGCCTTCCAAAAGACGTCCTTCTGGCCCGGGTGACGAGCTCTGCGTCCTTCAAATACAGGGCGGGGGTTAATAGGCAGGCAGATTTTCATCGCTGCGCTGAAAAGAATTAGTGCAATTCAGAGCACGCGCCCATTCGGCCCGAGGCGACTTGGCGGTAATCATTTGAGGTGAAGGAAGGGGTCACCGCATGCTTTGCTGGCCACTGAAGAGTAACTCGCATGACTTTTGCAGCTCTTCAGCAATTTGCAGCTTTCAAACAGGAAGTGAGAATCCTCTCAATGAAAAAAACCCCAGCAGCATCATTGTCCACAATGAAGGGTCTGCACTGGCGATGTTGGGTCTTTGCTCTTTGAATACGGCGAAGATGGCCTTCCAAAAGACGTCCTTCTGGCCCGGGTGACGAGCGCTGCGTCCTTCAAATACAGGGCGGGGGTTAATAGGCAGGCAGATTTTCATCGCTGCGCTGAAAAGAATTAGTGCAATTCAGAGCACGCGCCCATTCGGCCCGAGGCGACTTGGCGGTAATCATTTGAGGTGAAGGAAGGGGTCACCGCATGCTTTGCTGGCCACTGAAGAGTAACTCGCATGACTTTTGCAGCTATTCAGCAATTTGCAGCTTTCAAACAGGAAGTGAGAATCCTCTCAATGAAAAAAACCCCAGCAGCATCATTGTCCACAATGAAGGGTCTGCACCGACGATGTTGGGTCTTTGCTCTTTGAATACGGCGAAGATGGCCTTCCAAAAGACGTCCTTCTGGCCCGGGTGCCGAGCGCTGCGTCCTTCAAATACAGGGCGGGGGTTAATAGGCAGGCAGATTTTCATCGCTGCGCTGAAAAGAATTAGTGCAATTCAGAGCACGCGCCCATTCGGCCCGAGGCGACTTGGCGGTAATCATTTGAGGTGAAGGAAGGGGTCACCGCATGCTTTGCTGGCCACTGAAGAGTAACTCGCATGACTTTTGCAGCTCTTCAGCAATTTGCAGCTTTCAAACAGGAAGTGAGAATCCTCTCAATGAAAAAAACCCCAGCAGCATCATTGTCCACAATGAAGGGTCTGCACCGGCGATGTTGGGTCTTTGCTCTTTGAATACTGCGAAGATGGCCTTCCAAAAGACGTCCTTCTGGCCCGGGTGACGAGCGCTGCGTCCTTCAAATACAGGGCGGGGGTTAATAGGCAGGCAGATTTTCATCGCTGCGCTGAAAAGAATTAGTGCAATTCAGAGCACGCGCCCATTCGGCCCGAGGCGACTTGGCGGTAATCATTTGAGGTGAAGGAAGGGGTCACCGCATGCTTTGCTGGCCACTGAAGAGTAACTCGCATGACTTTTGCAGCTCTTCAGCAATTTGCAGCTTTCAAACAGGAAGTGAGAATCCTCTCAATGAAAAAAACCCCAGCAGCATCATTGTCCACAATGAAGGGTCTGCACCGGCGATGTTGGGTCTTTGCTCTTTGAATACGGCGAAGATGGCCTTCCAAAAGACGTCCTTCTGGCCCGGGTGCCGAGCGCTGCGTCCTTCAAATACAGGGCGGGGGTTAATAGGCAGGCAGATTTTCATCGCTGCGCTGAAAAGAATTAGTGCAATTCAGAGCACGCGCCCATTCGGCCCGAGGCGACTTGGCGGTAATCATTTGAGGTGAAGGAAGGGGTCACCGCATGCTTTGCTGGCCACTGAAGAGTAACTCGCATGACTTTTGCAGCTCTTCAGCAATTTGCAGCTTTCAAACAGGAAGTGAGAATCCTCTCAATGAAAAAAACCCCAGCAGCATCATTGTCCACAATGAAGGGTCTGCACCGGCGATGTTGGGTCTTTGCTCTTTGCATACTGCGAAGATGGCCTTCCAAAAGACGTCCTTCTGGCCCGGGTGACGAGCTCTGCGTCCTTCAAATACAGGGCGGGGGTTAATAGGCAGGCAGATTTTCATCGCTGCGCTGAAAAGAATTAGTGCAATTCAGAGCACGCGCCCATTCGGCCCGAGGCGACTTGGCGGTAATCATTTGAGGTGAAGGAAGGGGTCACCGCATGCTTTGCTGGCCACTGAAGAGTAACTCGCATGACTTTTGCAGCTCTTCAGCAATTTGCAGCTTTCAAACAGGAAGTGAGAATCCTCTCAATGAAAAAAACCCCAGCAGCATCATTGTCCACAATGAAGGGTCTGCACCGGCGATGTTGGGTCTTTGCTCTTTGCATACTGCGAAGATGGCCTTCCAAAAGACGTCCTTCTGGCCCGGGTGACGAGCTCTGCGTCCTTCAAATACAGGGCGGGGGTTAATAGGCAGGCAGATTTTCATCGCTGCGCTGAAAAGAATTAGTGCAATTCAGAGCACGCGCCCATTCGGCCCGAGGCGACTTGGCGGTAATCATTTGAGGTGAAGGAAGGGGTCACCGCATGCTTTGCTGGCCACTGAAGAGTAACTCGCATGACTTTTGCAGCTCTTCAGCAATTTGCAGCTTTCAAACAGGAAGTGAGAATCCTCTCAATGAAAAAAACCCCAGCAGCATCATTGTCCACAATGAAGGGTCTGCACCGGCGATGTTGGGTCTTTGCTCTTTGAATACGGTGAAGATGGCCTTCCAAAAGACGTCCTTCTGGCCCGGGTGCCGAGCGCTGCGTCCTTCAAATACAGGGCGGGGGTTAATAGGCAGGCAGATTTTCATCGCTGCGCTGAAAAGAATTAGTGCAATTCAGAGCACGCGCCCATTCGGCCCGAGGCGACTTGGCGGTAATCATTTGAGGTGAAGGAAGGGGTCACCGCATGCTTTGCTGGCCACTGAAGAGTAACTCGCATGACTTTTGCAGCTCTTCAGCAATTTGCAGCTTTCAAACAGGAAGTGAGAATCCTCTCAATGAAAAAAACCCCAGCAGCATCATTGTCCACAATGAAGGGTCTGCACCGGCGATGTTGGGTCTTTGCTCTTTGAATACGGCGAAGATGGCCTTCCAAAAGACGTCCTTCTGGCCCGGGTGACGAGCTCTGCGTCCTTCAAATACAGGGCGGGGGTTAATAGGCAGGCAGATTTTCATCGCTGCGCTGAAAAGAATTAGTGCAATTCAGAGCACGCGCCCATTCGGCCCGAGGCGACTTGGCGGTAATCATTTGAGGTGAAGGAAGGGGTCACCGCATGCTTTGCTGGCCACTGAAGAGTAACTCGCATGACTTTTGCAGCTCTTCAGCAATTTGCAGCTTTCAAACAGGAAGTGAGAATCCTCTCAATGAAAAAAACCCCAGCAGCATCATTGTCCACAATGAAGGGTCTGCACCGGCGATGTTGGGTCTTTGCTCTTTGAATACGGCGAAGATGGCCTTCCAAAAGACGTCCTTCTGGCCCGGGTGACGAGCTCTGCGTCCTTCAAATACAGGGCGGGGGTTAATAGGCAGGCAGATTTTCATCGCTGCGCTGAAAAGAATTAGTGCAATTCAGAGCACGCGCCCATTCGGCCCGAGGCGACTTGGCGGTAATCATTTGAGGTGAAGGAAGGGGTCACCGCATGCTTTGCTGGCCACTGAAGAGTAACTCGCATGACTTTTGCAGCTCTTCAGCAATTTGCAGCTTTCAAACAGGAAGTGAGAATCCTCTCAATGAAAAAAACCCCAGCAGCATCATTGTCCACAATGAAGGGTCTGCACCGGCGATGTTGGGTCTTTGCTCTTTGAATACGGCGAAGATGGCCTTCCAAAAGACGTCCTTCTGGCCCGGGTGCCGAGCGCTGCGTCCTTCAAATACAGGGCGGGGGTTAATAGGCAGGCAGATTTTCATCGCTGCGCTGAAAAGAATTAGTGCAATTCAGAGCACGCGCCCATTCGGCCCGAGGCGACTTGGCGGTAATCATTTGAGGTGAAGGAAGGGGTCACCGCATGCTTTGCTGGCCACTGAAGAGTAACTCGCATGACTTTTGCAGCTCTTCAGCAATTTGCAGCTTTCAAACAGGAAGTGAGAATCCTCTCAATGAAAAAAACCCCAGCAGCATCATTGTCCACAATGAAGGGTCTGCACCGGCGATGTTGGGTCTTTGCTCTTTGAATACGGCGAAGATGGCCTTCCAAAAGACGTCCTTCTGGCCCGGGTGACGAGCTCTGCGTCCTTCAAATACAGGGCGGGGGTTAATAGGCAGGCAGATTTTCATCGCTGCGCTGAAAAGAATTAGTGCAATTCAGAGCACGCGCCCATTCGGCCCGAGGCGACTTGGCGGTAATCATTTGAGGTGAAGGAAGGGGTCACCGCATGCTTTGCTGGCCACTGAAGAGTAACTCGCATGACTTTTGCAGCTCTTCAGCAATTTGCAGCTTTCAAACAGGAAGTGAGAATCCTCTCAATGAAAAAAACCCCAGCAGCATCATTGTCCACAATGAAGGGTCTGCACCGGCGATGTTGGGTCTTTGCTCTTTGAATACGGCGAAGATGGCCTTCCAAAAGACGTCCTTCTGGCCCGGGTGCCGAGCGCTGCGTCCTTCAAATACAGGGCGGGGGTTAATAGGCAGGCAGATTTTCATCGCTGCGCTGAAAAGAATTAGTGCAATTCAGAGCACGCGCCCATTCGGCCCGAGGCGACTTGGCGGTAATCATTTGAGGTGAAGGAAGGGGTCACCGCATGCTTTGCTGGCCACTGAAGAGTAACTCGCATGACTTTTGCAGCTCTTCAGCAATTTGCAGCTTTCAAACAGGAAGTGAGAATCCTCTCAATGAAAAAAACCCCAGCAGCATCATTGTCCACAATGAAGGGTCTGCACCAGCGATGTTGGGTCTTTGCTCTTTGAATACGGCGAAGATGGCCTTCCAAAAGACGTCCTTCTGGCCCGGGTGACGAGCTCTGCGTCCTTCAAATACAGGGCGGGGGTTAATAGGCAGGCAGATTTTCATCGCTGCGCTGAAAAGAATTAGTGCAATTCAGAGCACGCGCCCATTCGGCCCGAGGCGACTTGGCGGTAATCATTTGAGGTGAAGGAAGGGGTCACCGCATGCTTTGCTGGCCACTGAAGAGTAACTCGCATGACTTTTGCAGCTCTTCAGCAATTTGCAGCTTTCAAACAGGAAGTGAGAATCCTCTCAATGAAAAAAACCCCAGCAGCATCATTGTCCACAATGAAGGGTCTGCACCGGCGATGTTGGGTCTTTGCTCTTTGAATACGGCGAAGATGGCCTTCCAAAAGACGTCCTTCTGGCCCGGGTGCCGAGCGCTGCGTCCTTCAAATACAGGGCGGGGGTTAATAGGCAGGCAGATTTTCATCGCTGCGCTGAAAAGAATTAGTGCAATTCAGAGCACGTGCCCATTCGGCCCGAGGCGACTTGGCGGTAATCATTTGAGGTGAAGGAAGGGGTCACCGCATGCTTTGCTGGCCACTGAAGAGTAACTCGCATGACTTTTGCAGCTCTTCAGCAATTTGCAGCTTTCAAACAGGAAGTGAGAATCCTCTCAATGAAAAAAACCCCAGCAGCATCATTGTCCACAATGAAGGGTCTGCACCAGCGATGTTGGGTCTTTGCTCTTTGAATACGGCGAAGATGGCCTTCCAAAAGACGTCCTTCTGGCCCGGGTGACGAGCTCTGCGTCCTTCAAATACAGGGCGGGGGTTAATAGGCAGGCAGATTTTCATCGCTGCGCTGAAAAGAATTAGTGCAATTCAGAGCACGCGCCCATTCGGCCCGAGGCGACTTGGCGGTAATCATTTGAGGTGAAGGAAGGGGTCACCGCATGCTTTGCTGGCCACTGAAGAGTAACTCGCATGACTTTTGCAGCTCTTCAGCAATTTGCAGCTTTCAAACAGGAAGTGAGAATCCTCTCAATGAAAAAAACCCCAGCAGCATCATTGTCCACAATGAAGGGTCTGCACCGACGATGTTGGGTCTTTGCTCTTTGCATACTGCGAAGATGGCCTTCCAAAAGACGTCCTTCTGGCCCGGGTGACGAGCTCTGCGTCCTTCAAATACAGGGCGGGGGTTAATAGGCAGGCAGATTTTCATCGCTGCGCTGAAAAGAATTAGTGCAATTCAGAGCACGCGCCCATTCGGCCCGAGGCGACTTGGCGGTAATCATTTGAGGTGAAGGAAGGGGTCACCGCATGCTTTGCTGGCCACTGAAGAGTAACTCGCATGACTTTTGCAGCTCTTCAGCAATTTGCAGCTTTCAAACAGGAAGTGAGAATCCTCTCAATGAAAAAAACCCCAGCAGCATCATTGTCCACAATGAAGGGTCTGCACTGGCGATGTTGGGTCTTTGCTCTTTGAATACGGCGAAGATGGCCTTCCAAAAGACGTCCTTCTGGCCCGGGTGACGAGCGCTGCGTCCTTCAAATACAGGGCGGGGGTTAATAGGCAGGCAGATTTTCATCGCTGCGCTGAAAAGAATTAGTGCAATTCAGAGCACGCGCCCATTCGGCCCGAGGCGACTTGGCGGTAATCATTTGAGGTGAAGGAAGGGGTCACCGCATGCTTTGCTGGCCACTGAAGAGTAACTCGCATGACTTTTGCAGCTATTCAGCAATTTGCAGCTTTCAAACAGGAAGTGAGAATCCTCTCAATGAAAAAAACCCCAGCAGCATCATTGTCCACAATGAAGGGTCTGCACCGACGATGTTGGGTCTTTGCTCTTTGAATACGGCGAAGATGGCCTTCCAAAAGACGTCCTTCTGGCCCGGGTGCCGAGCGCTGCGTCCTTCAAATACAGGGCGGGGGTTAATAGGCAGGCAGATTTTCATCGCTGCGCTGAAAAGAATTAGTGCAATTCAGAGCACGCGCCCATTCGGCCCGAGGCGACTTGGCGGTAATCATTTGAGGTGAAGGAAGGGGTCACCGCATGCTTTGCTGGCCACTGAAGAGTAACTCGCATGACTTTTGCAGCTCTTCAGCAATTTGCAGCTTTCAAACAGGAAGTGAGAATCCTCTCAATGAAAAAAACCCCAGCAGCATCATTGTCCACAATGAAGGGTCTGCACCGACGATGTTGGGTCTTTGCTCTTTGCATACTGCGAAGATGGCCTTCCAAAAGACGTCCTTCTGGCCCGGGTGACGAGCTCTGCGTCCTTCAAATACAGGGCGGGGGTTAATAGGCAGGCAGATTTTCATCGCTGCGCTGAAAAGAATTAGTGCAATTCAGAGCACGCGCCCATTCGGCCCGAGGCGACTTGGCGGTAATCATTTGAGGTGAAGGAAGGGGTCACCGCATGCTTTGCTGGCCACTGAAGAGTAACTCGCATGACTTTTGCAGCTCTTCAGCAATTTGCAGCTTTCAAACAGGAAGTGAGAATCCTCTCAATGAAAAAAACCCCAGCAGCATCATTGTCCACAATGAAGGGTCTGCACCAGCGATGTTGGGTCTTTGCTCTTTGAATACGGCGAAGATGGCCTTCCAAAAGACGTCCTTCTGGCCCGGGTGACGAGCTCTGCGTCCTTCAAATACAGGGCGGGGGTTAATAGGCAGGCAGATTTTCATCGCTGCGCTGAAAAGAATTAGTGCAATTCAGAGCACGCGCCCATTCGGCCCGAGGCGACTTGGCGGTAATCATTTGAGGTGAAGGAAGGGGTCACCGCATGCTTTGCTGGCCACTGAAGAGTAACTCGCATGACTTTTGCAGCTCTTCAGCAATTTGCAGCTTTCAAACAGGAAGTGAGAATCCTCTCAATGAAAAAAACCCCAGCAGCATCATTGTCCACAATGAAGGGTCTGCACCAGCGATGTTGGGTCTTTGCTCTTTGAATACGGCGAAGATGGCCTTCCAAAAGACGTCCTTCTGGCCCGGGTGACGAGCTCTGCGTCCTTCAAATACAGGGCGGGGGTTAATAGGCAGGCAGATTTTCATCGCTGCGCTGAAAAGAATTAGTGCAATTCAGAGCACGCGCCCATTCGGCCCGAGGCGACTTGGCGGTAATCATTTGAGGTGAAGGAAGGGGTCACCGCATGCTTTGCTGGCCACTGAAGAGTAACTCGCATGACTTTTGCAGCTCTTCAGCAATTTGCAGCTTTCAAACAGGAAGTGAGAATCCTCTCAATGAAAAAAACCCCAGCAGCATCATTGTCCACAATGAAGGGTCTGCACCGGCGATGTTGGGTCTTTGCTCTTTGAATACGGCGAAGATGGCCTTCCAAAAGACATCCTTCTGGCCCGGGTGCCGAGCGCTGCGTCCTTCAAATACAGGGCGGGGGTTAATAGGCAGGCAGATTTTCATCGCTGCGCTGAAAAGAATTAGTGCAATTCAGAGCACGTGCCCATTCGGCCCGAGGCGACTTGGCGGTAATCATTTGAGGTGAAGGAAGGGGTCACCGCATGCTTTGCTGGCCACTGAAGAGTAACTCGCATGACTTTTGCAGCTCTTCAGCAATTTGCAGCTTTCAAACAGGAAGTGAGAATCCTCTCAATGAAAAAAACCCCAGCAGCATCATTGTCCACAATGAAGGGTCTGCACCAGCGATGTTGGGTCTTTGCTCTTTGAATACGGCGAAGATGGCCTTCCAAAAGACGTCCTTCTGGCCCGGGTGACGAGCTCTGCGTCCTTCAAATACAGGGCGGGGGTTAATAGGCAGGCAGATTTTCATCGCTGCGCTGAAAAGAATTAGTGCAATTCAGAGCACGCGCCCATTCGGCCCGAGGCGACTTGGCGGTAATCATTTGAGGTGAAGGAAGGGGTCACCGCATGCTTTGCTGGCCACTGAAGAGTAACTCGCATGACTTTTGCAGCTCTTCAGCAATTTGCAGCTTTCAAACAGGAAGTGAGAATCCTCTCAATGAAAAAAACCCCAGCAGCATCATTGTCCACAATGAAGGGTCTGCACCGACGATGTTGGGTCTTTGCTCTTTGCATACTGCGAAGATGGCCTTCCAAAAGACGTCCTTCTGGCCCGGGTGACGAGCTCTGCGTCCTTCAAATACAGGGCGGGGGTTAATAGGCAGGCAGATTTTCATCGCTGCGCTGAAAAGAATTAGTGCAATTCAGAGCACGCGCCCATTCGGCCCGAGGCGACTTGGCGGTAATCATTTGAGGTGAAGGAAGGGGTCACCGCATGCTTTGCTGGCCACTGAAGAGTAACTCGCATGACTTTTGCAGCTCTTCAGCAATTTGCAGCTTTCAAACAGGAAGTGAGAATCCTCTCAATGAAAAAAACCCCAGCAGCATCATTGTCCACAATGAAGGGTCTGCACTGGCGATGTTGGGTCTTTGCTCTTTGAATACGGCGAAGATGGCCTTCCAAAAGACGTCCTTCTGGCCCGGGTGACGAGCGCTGCGTCCTTCAAATACAGGGCGGGGGTTAATAGGCAGGCAGATTTTCATCGCTGCGCTGAAAAGAATTAGTGCAATTCAGAGCACGCGCCCATTCGGCCCGAGGCGACTTGGCGGTAATCATTTGAGGTGAAGGAAGGGGTCACCGCATGCTTTGCTGGCCACTGAAGAGTAACTCGCATGACTTTTGCAGCTATTCAGCAATTTGCAGCTTTCAAACAGGAAGTGAGAATCCTCTCAATGAAAAAAACCCCAGCAGCATCATTGTCCACAATGAAGGGTCTGCACCGACGATGTTGGGTCTTTGCTCTTTGAATACGGCGAAGATGGCCTTCCAAAAGACGTCCTTCTGGCCCGGGTGCCGAGCGCTGCGTCCTTCAAATACAGGGCGGGGGTTAATAGGCAGGCAGATTTTCATCGCTGCGCTGAAAAGAATTAGTGCAATTCAGAGCACGCGCCCATTCGGCCCGAGGCGACTTGGCGGTAATCATTTGAGGTGAAGGAAGGGGTCACCGCATGCTTTGCTGGCCACTGAAGAGTAACTCGCATGACTTTTGCAGCTCTTCAGCAATTTGCAGCTTTCAAACAGGAAGTGAGAATCCTCTCAATGAAAAAAACCCCAGCAGCATCATTGTCCACAATGAAGGGTCTGCACCGGCGATGTTGGGTCTTTGCTCTTTGAATACTGCGAAGATGGCCTTCCAAAAGACGTCCTTCTGGCCCGGGTGACGAGCGCTGCGTCCTTCAAATACAGGGCGGGGGTTAATAGGCAGGCAGATTTTCATCGCTGCGCTGAAAAGAATTAGTGCAATTCAGAGCACGCGCCCATTCGGCCCGAGGCGACTTGGCGGTAATCATTTGAGGTGAAGGAAGGGGTCACCGCATGCTTTGCTGGCCACTGAAGAGTAACTCGCATGACTTTTGCAGCTCTTCAGCAATTTGCAGCTTTCAAACAGGAAGTGAGAATCCTCTCAATGAAAAAAACCCCAGCAGCATCATTGTCCACAATGAAGGGTCTGCACCGGCGATGTTGGGTCTTTGCTCTTTGAATACGGCGAAGATGGCCTTCCAAAAGACGTCCTTCTGGCCCGGGTGCCGAGCGCTGCGTCCTTCAAATACAGGGCGGGGGTTAATAGGCAGGCAGATTTTCATCGCTGCGCTGAAAAGAATTAGTGCAATTCAGAGCACGCGCCCATTCGGCCCGAGGCGACTTGGCGGTAATCATTTGAGGTGAAGGAAGGGGTCACCGCATGCTTTGCTGGCCACTGAAGAGTAACTCGCATGACTTTTGCAGCTCTTCAGCAATTTGCAGCTTTCAAACAGGAAGTGAGAATCCTCTCAATGAAAAAAACCCCAGCAGCATCATTGTCCACAATGAAGGGTCTGCACCGGCGATGTTGGGTCTTTGCTCTTTGCATACTGCGAAGATGGCCTTCCAAAAGACGTCCTTCTGGCCCGGGTGACGAGCTCTGCGTCCTTCAAATACAGGGCGGGGGTTAATAGGCAGGCAGATTTTCATCGCTGCGCTGAAAAGAATTAGTGCAATTCAGAGCACGCGCCCATTCGGCCCGAGGCGACTTGGCGGTAATCATTTGAGGTGAAGGAAGGGGTCACCGCATGCTTTGCTGGCCACTGAAGAGTAACTCGCATGACTTTTGCAGCTCTTCAGCAATTTGCAGCTTTCAAACAGGAAGTGAGAATCCTCTCAATGAAAAAAACCCCAGCAGCATCATTGTCCACAATGAAGGGTCTGCACCGGCGATGTTGGGTCTTTGCTCTTTGCATACTGCGAAGATGGCCTTCCAAAAGACGTCCTTCTGGCCCGGGTGACGAGCTCTGCGTCCTTCAAATACAGGGCGGGGGTTAATAGGCAGGCAGATTTTCATCGCTGCGCTGAAAAGAATTAGTGCAATTCAGAGCACGCGCCCATTCGGCCCGAGGCGACTTGGCGGTAATCATTTGAGGTGAAGGAAGGGGTCACCGCATGCTTTGCTGGCCACTGAAGAGTAACTCGCATGACTTTTGCAGCTCTTCAGCAATTTGCAGCTTTCAAACAGGAAGTGAGAATCCTCTCAATGAAAAAAACCCCAGCAGCATCATTGTCCACAATGAAGGGTCTGCACCGGCGATGTTGGGTCTTTGCTCTTTGAATACGGTGAAGATGGCCTTCCAAAAGACGTCCTTCTGGCCCGGGTGCCGAGCGCTGCGTCCTTCAAATACAGGGCGGGGGTTAATAGGCAGGCAGATTTTCATCGCTGCGCTGAAAAGAATTAGTGCAATTCAGAGCACGCGCCCATTCGGCCCGAGGCGACTTGGCGGTAATCATTTGAGGTGAAGGAAGGGGTCACCGCATGCTTTGCTGGCCACTGAAGAGTAACTCGCATGACTTTTGCAGCTCTTCAGCAATTTGCAGCTTTCAAACAGGAAGTGAGAATCCTCTCAATGAAAAAAACCCCAGCAGCATCATTGTCCACAATGAAGGGTCTGCACCGGCGATGTTGGGTCTTTGCTCTTTGAATACGGCGAAGATGGCCTTCCAAAAGACGTCCTTCTGGCCCGGGTGACGAGCTCTGCGTCCTTCAAATACAGGGCGGGGGTTAATAGGCAGGCAGATTTTCATCGCTGCGCTGAAAAGAATTAGTGCAATTCAGAGCACGCGCCCATTCGGCCCGAGGCGACTTGGCGGTAATCATTTGAGGTGAAGGAAGGGGTCACCGCATGCTTTGCTGGCCACTGAAGAGTAACTCGCATGACTTTTGCAGCTCTTCAGCAATTTGCAGCTTTCAAACAGGAAGTGAGAATCCTCTCAATGAAAAAAACCCCAGCAGCATCATTGTCCACAATGAAGGGTCTGCACCGGCGATGTTGGGTCTTTGCTCTTTGAATACGGCGAAGATGGCCTTCCAAAAGACGTCCTTCTGGCCCGGGTGACGAGCTCTGCGTCCTTCAAATACAGGGCGGGGGTTAATAGGCAGGCAGATTTTCATCGCTGCGCTGAAAAGAATTAGTGCAATTCAGAGCACGCGCCCATTCGGCCCGAGGCGACTTGGCGGTAATCATTTGAGGTGAAGGAAGGGGTCACCGCATGCTTTGCTGGCCACTGAAGAGTAACTCGCATGACTTTTGCAGCTCTTCAGCAATTTGCAGCTTTCAAACAGGAAGTGAGAATCCTCTCAATGAAAAAAACCCCAGCAGCATCATTGTCCACAATGAAGGGTCTGCACCGGCGATGTTGGGTCTTTGCTCTTTGAATACGGCGAAGATGGCCTTCCAAAAGACGTCCTTCTGGCCCGGGTGCCGAGCGCTGCGTCCTTCAAATACAGGGCGGGGGTTAATAGGCAGGCAGATTTTCATCGCTGCGCTGAAAAGAATTAGTGCAATTCAGAGCACGCGCCCATTCGGCCCGAGGCGACTTGGCGGTAATCATTTGAGGTGAAGGAAGGGGTCACCGCATGCTTTGCTGGCCACTGAAGAGTAACTCGCATGACTTTTGCAGCTCTTCAGCAATTTGCAGCTTTCAAACAGGAAGTGAGAATCCTCTCAATGAAAAAAACCCCAGCAGCATCATTGTCCACAATGAAGGGTCTGCACCGGCGATGTTGGGTCTTTGCTCTTTGAATACGGCGAAGATGGCCTTCCAAAAGACGTCCTTCTGGCCCGGGTGACGAGCTCTGCGTCCTTCAAATACAGGGCGGGGGTTAATAGGCAGGCAGATTTTCATCGCTGCGCTGAAAAGAATTAGTGCAATTCAGAGCACGCGCCCATTCGGCCCGAGGCGACTTGGCGGTAATCATTTGAGGTGAAGGAAGGGGTCACCGCATGCTTTGCTGGCCACTGAAGAGTAACTCGCATGACTTTTGCAGCTCTTCAGCAATTTGCAGCTTTCAAACAGGAAGTGAGAATCCTCTCAATGAAAAAAACCCCAGCAGCATCATTGTCCACAATGAAGGGTCTGCACCGGCGATGTTGGGTCTTTGCTCTTTGAATACGGCGAAGATGGCCTTCCAAAAGACGTCCTTCTGGCCCGGGTGCCGAGCGCTGCGTCCTTCAAATACAGGGCGGGGGTTAATAGGCAGGCAGATTTTCATCGCTGCGCTGAAAAGAATTAGTGCAATTCAGAGCACGCGCCCATTCGGCCCGAGGCGACTTGGCGGTAATCATTTGAGGTGAAGGAAGGGGTCACCGCATGCTTTGCTGGCCACTGAAGAGTAACTCGCATGACTTTTGCAGCTCTTCAGCAATTTGCAGCTTTCAAACAGGAAGTGAGAATCCTCTCAATGAAAAAAACCCCAGCAGCATCATTGTCCACAATGAAGGGTCTGCACCAGCGATGTTGGGTCTTTGCTCTTTGAATACGGCGAAGATGGCCTTCCAAAAGACGTCCTTCTGGCCCGGGTGACGAGCTCTGCGTCCTTCAAATACAGGGCGGGGGTTAATAGGCAGGCAGATTTTCATCGCTGCGCTGAAAAGAATTAGTGCAATTCAGAGCACGCGCCCATTCGGCCCGAGGCGACTTGGCGGTAATCATTTGAGGTGAAGGAAGGGGTCACCGCATGCTTTGCTGGCCACTGAAGAGTAACTCGCATGACTTTTGCAGCTCTTCAGCAATTTGCAGCTTTCAAACAGGAAGTGAGAATCCTCTCAATGAAAAAAACCCCAGCAGCATCATTGTCCACAATGAAGGGTCTGCACCGGCGATGTTGGGTCTTTGCTCTTTGAATACGGCGAAGATGGCCTTCCAAAAGACGTCCTTCTGGCCCGGGTGCCGAGCGCTGCGTCCTTCAAATACAGGGCGGGGGTTAATAGGCAGGCAGATTTTCATCGCTGCGCTGAAAAGAATTAGTGCAATTCAGAGCACGTGCCCATTCGGCCCGAGGCGACTTGGCGGTAATCATTTGAGGTGAAGGAAGGGGTCACCGCATGCTTTGCTGGCCACTGAAGAGTAACTCGCATGACTTTTGCAGCTCTTCAGCAATTTGCAGCTTTCAAACAGGAAGTGAGAATCCTCTCAATGAAAAAAACCCCAGCAGCATCATTGTCCACAATGAAGGGTCTGCACCAGCGATGTTGGGTCTTTGCTCTTTGAATACGGCGAAGATGGCCTTCCAAAAGACGTCCTTCTGGCCCGGGTGACGAGCTCTGCGTCCTTCAAATACAGGGCGGGGGTTAATAGGCAGGCAGATTTTCATCGCTGCGCTGAAAAGAATTAGTGCAATTCAGAGCACGCGCCCATTCGGCCCGAGGCGACTTGGCGGTAATCATTTGAGGTGAAGGAAGGGGTCACCGCATGCTTTGCTGGCCACTGAAGAGTAACTCGCATGACTTTTGCAGCTCTTCAGCAATTTGCAGCTTTCAAACAGGAAGTGAGAATCCTCTCAATGAAAAAAACCCCAGCAGCATCATTGTCCACAATGAAGGGTCTGCACCGACGATGTTGGGTCTTTGCTCTTTGCATACTGCGAAGATGGCCTTCCAAAAGACGTCCTTCTGGCCCGGGTGACGAGCTCTGCGTCCTTCAAATACAGGGCGGGGGTTAATAGGCAGGCAGATTTTCATCGCTGCGCTGAAAAGAATTAGTGCAATTCAGAGCACGCGCCCATTCGGCCCGAGGCGACTTGGCGGTAATCATTTGAGGTGAAGGAAGGGGTCACCGCATGCTTTGCTGGCCACTGAAGAGTAACTCGCATGACTTTTGCAGCTCTTCAGCAATTTGCAGCTTTCAAACAGGAAGTGAGAATCCTCTCAATGAAAAAAACCCCAGCAGCATCATTGTCCACAATGAAGGGTCTGCACTGGCGATGTTGGGTCTTTGCTCTTTGAATACGGCGAAGATGGCCTTCCAAAAGACGTCCTTCTGGCCCGGGTGACGAGCGCTGCGTCCTTCAAATACAGGGCGGGGGTTAATAGGCAGGCAGATTTTCATCGCTGCGCTGAAAAGAATTAGTGCAATTCAGAGCACGCGCCCATTCGGCCCGAGGCGACTTGGCGGTAATCATTTGAGGTGAAGGAAGGGGTCACCGCATGCTTTGCTGGCCACTGAAGAGTAACTCGCATGACTTTTGCAGCTATTCAGCAATTTGCAGCTTTCAAACAGGAAGTGAGAATCCTCTCAATGAAAAAAACCCCAGCAGCATCATTGTCCACAATGAAGGGTCTGCACCGACGATGTTGGGTCTTTGCTCTTTGAATACGGCGAAGATGGCCTTCCAAAAGACGTCCTTCTGGCCCGGGTGCCGAGCGCTGCGTCCTTCAAATACAGGGCGGGGGTTAATAGGCAGGCAGATTTTCATCGCTGCGCTGAAAAGAATTAGTGCAATTCAGAGCACGCGCCCATTCGGCCCGAGGCGACTTGGCGGTAATCATTTGAGGTGAAGGAAGGGGTCACCGCATGCTTTGCTGGCCACTGAAGAGTAACTCGCATGACTTTTGCAGCTCTTCAGCAATTTGCAGCTTTCAAACAGGAAGTGAGAATCCTCTCAATGAAAAAAACCCCAGCAGCATCATTGTCCACAATGAAGGGTCTGCACCGGCGATGTTGGGTCTTTGCTCTTTGAATACTGCGAAGATGGCCTTCCAAAAGACGTCCTTCTGGCCCGGGTGACGAGCGCTGCGTCCTTCAAATACAGGGCGGGGGTTAATAGGCAGGCAGATTTTCATCGCTGCGCTGAAAAGAATTAGTGCAATTCAGAGCACGCGCCCATTCGGCCCGAGGCGACTTGGCGGTAATCATTTGAGGTGAAGGAAGGGGTCACCGCATGCTTTGCTGGCCACTGAAGAGTAACTCGCATGACTTTTGCAGCTCTTCAGCAATTTGCAGCTTTCAAACAGGAAGTGAGAATCCTCTCAATGAAAAAAACCCCAGCAGCATCATTGTCCACAATGAAGGGTCTGCACCGGCGATGTTGGGTCTTTGCTCTTTGAATACGGCGAAGATGGCCTTCCAAAAGACGTCCTTCTGGCCCGGGTGCCGAGCGCTGCGTCCTTCAAATACAGGGCGGGGGTTAATAGGCAGGCAGATTTTCATCGCTGCGCTGAAAAGAATTAGTGCAATTCAGAGCACGCGCCCATTCGGCCCGAGGCGACTTGGCGGTAATCATTTGAGGTGAAGGAAGGGGTCACCGCATGCTTTGCTGGCCACTGAAGAGTAACTCGCATGACTTTTGCAGCTCTTCAGCAATTTGCAGCTTTCAAACAGGAAGTGAGAATCCTCTCAATGAAAAAAACCCCAGCAGCATCATTGTCCACAATGAAGGGTCTGCACCGGCGATGTTGGGTCTTTGCTCTTTGCATACTGCGAAGATGGCCTTCCAAAAGACGTCCTTCTGGCCCGGGTGACGAGCTCTGCGTCCTTCAAATACAGGGCGGGGGTTAATAGGCAGGCAGATTTTCATCGCTGCGCTGAAAAGAATTAGTGCAATTCAGAGCACGCGCCCATTCGGCCCGAGGCGACTTGGCGGTAATCATTTGAGGTGAAGGAAGGGGTCACCGCATGCTTTGCTGGCCACTGAAGAGTAACTCGCATGACTTTTGCAGCTCTTCAGCAATTTGCAGCTTTCAAACAGGAAGTGAGAATCCTCTCAATGAAAAAAACCCCAGCAGCATCATTGTCCACAATGAAGGGTCTGCACCGGCGATGTTGGGTCTTTGCTCTTTGCATACTGCGAAGATGGCCTTCCAAAAGACGTCCTTCTGGCCCGGGTGACGAGCTCTGCGTCCTTCAAATACAGGGCGGGGGTTAATAGGCAGGCAGATTTTCATCGCTGCGCTGAAAAGAATTAGTGCAATTCAGAGCACGCGCCCATTCGGCCCGAGGCGACTTGGCGGTAATCATTTGAGGTGAAGGAAGGGGTCACCGCATGCTTTGCTGGCCACTGAAGAGTAACTCGCATGACTTTTGCAGCTCTTCAGCAATTTGCAGCTTTCAAACAGGAAGTGAGAATCCTCTCAATGAAAAAAACCCCAGCAGCATCATTGTCCACAATGAAGGGTCTGCACCGGCGATGTTGGGTCTTTGCTCTTTGAATACGGTGAAGATGGCCTTCCAAAAGACGTCCTTCTGGCCCGGGTGCCGAGCGCTGCGTCCTTCAAATACAGGGCGGGGGTTAATAGGCAGGCAGATTTTCATCGCTGCGCTGAAAAGAATTAGTGCAATTCAGAGCACGCGCCCATTCGGCCCGAGGCGACTTGGCGGTAATCATTTGAGGTGAAGGAAGGGGTCACCGCATGCTTTGCTGGCCACTGAAGAGTAACTCGCATGACTTTTGCAGCTCTTCAGCAATTTGCAGCTTTCAAACAGGAAGTGAGAATCCTCTCAATGAAAAAAACCCCAGCAGCATCATTGTCCACAATGAAGGGTCTGCACCGGCGATGTTGGGTCTTTGCTCTTTGAATACTGCGAAGATGGCCTTCCAAAAGACGTCCTTCTGGCCCGGGTGACGAGCGCTGCGTCCTTCAAATACAGGGCGGGGGTTAATAGGCAGGCAGATTTTCATCGCTGCGCTGAAAAGAATTAGTGCAATTCAGAGCACGCGCCCATTCGGCCCGAGGCGACTTGGCGGTAATCATTTGAGGTGAAGGAAGGGGTCACCGCATGCTTTGCTGGCCACTGAAGAGTAACTCGCATGACTTTTGCAGCTCTTCAGCAATTTGCAGCTTTCAAACAGGAAGTGAGAATCCTCTCAATGAAAAAAACCCCAGCAGCATCATTGTCCACAATGAAGGGTCTGCACCGGCGATGTTGGGTCTTTGCTCTTTGAATACGGCGAAGATGGCCTTCCAAAAGACGTCCTTCTGGCCCGGGTGCCGAGCGCTGCGTCCTTCAAATACAGGGCGGGGGTTAATAGGCAGGCAGATTTTCATCGCTGCGCTGAAAAGAATTAGTGCAATTCAGAGCACGCGCCCATTCGGCCCGAGGCGACTTGGCGGTAATCATTTGAGGTGAAGGAAGGGGTCACCGCATGCTTTGCTGGCCACTGAAGAGTAACTCGCATGACTTTTGCAGCTCTTCAGCAATTTGCAGCTTTCAAACAGGAAGTGAGAATCCTCTCAATGAAAAAAACCCCAGCAGCATCATTGTCCACAATGAAGGGTCTGCACCGGCGATGTTGGGTCTTTGCTCTTTGCATACTGCGAAGATGGCCTTCCAAAAGACGTCCTTCTGGCCCGGGTGACGAGCTCTGCGTCCTTCAAATACAGGGCGGGGGTTAATAGGCAGGCAGATTTTCATCGCTGCGCTGAAAAGAATTAGTGCAATTCAGAGCACGCGCCCATTCGGCCCGAGGCGACTTGGCGGTAATCATTTGAGGTGAAGGAAGGGGTCACCGCATGCTTTGCTGGCCACTGAAGAGTAACTCGCATGACTTTTGCAGCTCTTCAGCAATTTGCAGCTTTCAAACAGGAAGTGAGAATCCTCTCAATGAAAAAAACCCCAGCAGCATCATTGTCCACAATGAAGGGTCTGCACCGGCGATGTTGGGTCTTTGCTCTTTGCATACTGCGAAGATGGCCTTCCAAAAGACGTCCTTCTGGCCCGGGTGACGAGCTCTGCGTCCTTCAAATACAGGGCGGGGGTTAATAGGCAGGCAGATTTTCATCGCTGCGCTGAAAAGAATTAGTGCAATTCAGAGCACGCGCCCATTCGGCCCGAGGCGACTTGGCGGTAATCATTTGAGGTGAAGGAAGGGGTCACCGCATGCTTTGCTGGCCACTGAAGAGTAACTCGCATGACTTTTGCAGCTCTTCAGCAATTTGCAGCTTTCAAACAGGAAGTGAGAATCCTCTCAATGAAAAAAACCCCAGCAGCATCATTGTCCACAATGAAGGGTCTGCACCGGCGATGTTGGGTCTTTGCTCTTTGCATACTGCGAAGATGGCCTTCCAAAAGACGTCCTTCTGGCCCGGGTGACGAGCTCTGCGTCCTTCAAATACAGGGCGGGGGTTAATAGGCAGGCAGATTTTCATCGCTGCGCTGAAAAGAATTAGTGCAATTCAGAGCACGCGCCCATTCGGCCCGAGGCGACTTGGCGGTAATCATTTGAGGTGAAGGAAGGGGTCACCGCATGCTTTGCTGGCCACTGAAGAGTAACTCGCATGACTTTTGCAGCTCTTCAGCAATTTGCAGCTTTCAAACAGGAAGTGAGAATCCTCTCAATGAAAAAAACCCCAGCAGCATCATTGTCCACAATGAAGGGTCTGCACCGGCGATGTTGGGTCTTTGCTCTTTGAATACGGTGAAGATGGCCTTCCAAAAGACGTCCTTCTGGCCCGGGTGCCGAGCGCTGCGTCCTTCAAATACAGGGCGGGGGTTAATAGGCAGGCAGATTTTCATCGCTGCGCTGAAAAGAATTAGTGCAATTCAGAGCACGCGCCCATTCGGCCCGAGGCGACTTGGCGGTAATCATTTGAGGTGAAGGAAGGGGTCACCGCATGCTTTGCTGGCCACTGAAGAGTAACTCGCATGACTTTTGCAGCTCTTCAGCAATTTGCAGCTTTCAAACAGGAAGTGAGAATCCTCTCAATGAAAAAAACCCCAGCAGCATCATTGTCCACAATGAAGGGTCTGCACCGGCGATGTTGGGTCTTTGCTCTTTGAATACTGCGAAGATGGCCTTCCAAAAGACGTCCTTCTGGCCCGGGTGACGAGCGCTGCGTCCTTCAAATACAGGGCGGGGGTTAATAGGCAGGCAGATTTTCATCGCTGCGCTGAAAAGAATTAGTGCAATTCAGAGCACGCGCCCATTCGGCCCGAGGCGACTTGGCGGTAATCATTTGAGGTGAAGGAAGGGGTCACCGCATGCTTTGCTGGCCACTGAAGAGTAACTCGCATGACTTTTGCAGCTCTTCAGCAATTTGCAGCTTTCAAACAGGAAGTGAGAATCCTCTCAATGAAAAAAACCCCAGCAGCATCATTGTCCACAATGAAGGGTCTGCACCGGCGATGTTGGGTCTTTGCTCTTTGAATACGGCGAAGATGGCCTTCCAAAAGACGTCCTTCTGGCCCGGGTGCCGAGCGCTGCGTCCTTCAAATACAGGGCGGGGGTTAATAGGCAGGCAGATTTTCATCGCTGCGCTGAAAAGAATTAGTGCAATTCAGAGCACGCGCCCATTCGGCCCGAGGCGACTTGGCGGTAATCATTTGAGGTGAAGGAAGGGGTCACCGCATGCTTTGCTGGCCACTGAAGAGTAACTCGCATGACTTTTGCAGCTCTTCAGCAATTTGCAGCTTTCAAACAGGAAGTGAGAATCCTCTCAATGAAAAAAACCCCAGCAGCATCATTGTCCACAATGAAGGGTCTGCACCGGCGATGTTGGGTCTTTGCTCTTTGCATACTGCGAAGATGGCCTTCCAAAAGACGTCCTTCTGGCCCGGGTGACGAGCTCTGCGTCCTTCAAATACAGGGCGGGGGTTAATAGGCAGGCAGATTTTCATCGCTGCGCTGAAAAGAATTAGTGCAATTCAGAGCACGCGCCCATTCGGCCCGAGGCGACTTGGCGGTAATCATTTGAGGTGAAGGAAGGGGTCACCGCATGCTTTGCTGGCCACTGAAGAGTAACTCGCATGACTTTTGCAGCTCTTCAGCAATTTGCAGCTTTCAAACAGGAAGTGAGAATCCTCTCAATGAAAAAAACCCCAGCAGCATCATTGTCCACAATGAAGGGTCTGCACCGGCGATGTTGGGTCTTTGCTCTTTGCATACTGCGAAGATGGCCTTCCAAAAGACGTCCTTCTGGCCCGGGTGACGAGCTCTGCGTCCTTCAAATACAGGGCGGGGGTTAATAGGCAGGCAGATTTTCATCGCTGCGCTGAAAAGAATTAGTGCAATTCAGAGCACGCGCCCATTCGGCCCGAGGCGACTTGGCGGTAATCATTTGAGGTGAAGGAAGGGGTCACCGCATGCTTTGCTGGCCACTGAAGAGTAACTCGCATGACTTTTGCAGCTCTTCAGCAATTTGCAGCTTTCAAACAGGAAGTGAGAATCCTCTCAATGAAAAAAACCCCAGCAGCATCATTGTCCACAATGAAGGGTCTGCACCGGCGATGTTGGGTCTTTGCTCTTTGAATACGGTGAAGATGGCCTTCCAAAAGACGTCCTTCTGGCCCGGGTGCCGAGCGCTGCGTCCTTCAAATACAGGGCGGGGGTTAATAGGCAGGCAGATTTTCATCGCTGCGCTGAAAAGAATTAGTGCAATTCAGAGCACGCGCCCATTCGGCCCGAGGCGACTTGGCGGTAATCATTTGAGGTGAAGGAAGGGGTCACCGCATGCTTTGCTGGCCACTGAAGAGTAACTCGCATGACTTTTGCAGCTCTTCAGCAATTTGCAGCTTTCAAACAGGAAGTGAGAATCCTCTCAATGAAAAAAACCCCAGCAGCATCATTGTCCACAATGAAGGGTCTGCACCGGCGATGTTGGGTCTTTGCTCTTTGAATACGGCGAAGATGGCCTTCCAAAAGACGTCCTTCTGGCCCGGGTGCCGAGCGCTGCGTCCTTCAAATACAGGGCGGGGGTTAATAGGCAGGCAGATTTTCATCGCTGCGCTGAAAAGAATTAGTGCAATTCAGAGCACGCGCCCATTCGGCCCGAGGCGACTTGGCGGTAATCATTTGAGGTGAAGGAAGGGGTCACCGCATGCTTTGCTGGCCACTGAAGAGTAACTCGCATGACTTTTGCAGCTCTTCAGCAATTTGCAGCTTTCAAACAGGAAGTGAGAATCCTCTCAATGAAAAAAACCCCAGCAGCATCATTGTCCACAATGAAGGGTCTGCACCGGCGATGTTGGGTCTTTGCTCTTTGAATACGGCGAAGATGGCCTTCCAAAAGACGTCCTTCTGGCCCGGGTGACGAGCTCTGCGTCCTTCAAATACAGGGCGGGGGTTAATAGGCAGGCAGATTTTCATCGCTGCGCTGAAAAGAATTAGTGCAATTCAGAGCACGCGCCCATTCGGCCCGAGGCGACTTGGCGGTAATCATTTGAGGTGAAGGAAGGGGTCACCGCATGCTTTGCTGGCCACTGAAGAGTAACTCGCATGACTTTTGCAGCTCTTCAGCAATTTGCAGCTTTCAAACAGGAAGTGAGAATCCTCTCAATGAAAAAAACCCCAGCAGCATCATTGTCCACAATGAAGGGTCTGCACCGGCGATGTTGGGTCTTTGCTCTTTGAATACGGCGAAGATGGCCTTCCAAAAGACGTCCTTCTGGCCCGGGTGCCGAGCGCTGCGTCCTTCAAATACAGGGCGGGGGTTAATAGGCAGGCAGATTTTCATCGCTGCGCTGAAAAGAATTAGTGCAATTCAGAGCACGCGCCCATTCGGCCCGAGGCGACTTGGCGGTAATCATTTGAGGTGAAGGAAGGGGTCACCGCATGCTTTGCTGGCCACTGAAGAGTAACTCGCATGACTTTTGCAGCTCTTCAGCAATTTGCAGCTTTCAAACAGGAAGTGAGAATCCTCTCAATGAAAAAAACCCCAGCAGCATCATTGTCCACAATGAAGGGTCTGCACCAGCGATGTTGGGTCTTTGCTCTTTGAATACGGCGAAGATGGCCTTCCAAAAGACGTCCTTCTGGCCCGGGTGACGAGCTCTGCGTCCTTCAAATACAGGGCGGGGGTTAATAGGCAGGCAGATTTTCATCGCTGCGCTGAAAAGAATTAGTGCAATTCAGAGCACGCGCCCATTCGGCCCGAGGCGACTTGGCGGTAATCATTTGAGGTGAAGGAAGGGGTCACCGCATGCTTTGCTGGCCACTGAAGAGTAACTCGCATGACTTTTGCAGCTCTTCAGCAATTTGCAGCTTTCAAACAGGAAGTGAGAATCCTCTCAATGAAAAAAACCCCAGCAGCATCATTGTCCACAATGAAGGGTCTGCACCGGCGATGTTGGGTCTTTGCTCTTTGAATACGGCGAAGATGGCCTTCCAAAAGACGTCCTTCTGGCCCGGGTGCCGAGCGCTGCGTCCTTCAAATACAGGGCGGGGGTTAATAGGCAGGCAGATTTTCATCGCTGCGCTGAAAAGAATTAGTGCAATTCAGAGCACGTGCCCATTCGGCCCGAGGCGACTTGGCGGTAATCATTTGAGGTGAAGGAAGGGGTCACCGCATGCTTTGCTGGCCACTGAAGAGTAACTCGCATGACTTTTGCAGCTCTTCAGCAATTTGCAGCTTTCAAACAGGAAGTGAGAATCCTCTCAATGAAAAAAACCCCAGCAGCATCATTGTCCACAATGAAGGGTCTGCACCAGCGATGTTGGGTCTTTGCTCTTTGAATACGGCGAAGATGGCCTTCCAAAAGACGTCCTTCTGGCCCGGGTGACGAGCTCTGCGTCCTTCAAATACAGGGCGGGGGTTAATAGGCAGGCAGATTTTCATCGCTGCGCTGAAAAGAATTAGTGCAATTCAGAGCACGCGCCCATTCGGCCCGAGGCGACTTGGCGGTAATCATTTGAGGTGAAGGAAGGGGTCACCGCATGCTTTGCTGGCCACTGAAGAGTAACTCGCATGACTTTTGCAGCTCTTCAGCAATTTGCAGCTTTCAAACAGGAAGTGAGAATCCTCTCAATGAAAAAAACCCCAGCAGCATCATTGTCCACAATGAAGGGTCTGCACCGACGATGTTGGGTCTTTGCTCTTTGCATACTGCGAAGATGGCCTTCCAAAAGACGTCCTTCTGGCCCGGGTGACGAGCTCTGCGTCCTTCAAATACAGGGCGGGGGTTAATAGGCAGGCAGATTTTCATCGCTGCGCTGAAAAGAATTAGTGCAATTCAGAGCACGCGCCCATTCGGCCCGAGGCGACTTGGCGGTAATCATTTGAGGTGAAGGAAGGGGTCACCGCATGCTTTGCTGGCCACTGAAGAGTAACTCGCATGACTTTTGCAGCTCTTCAGCAATTTGCAGCTTTCAAACAGGAAGTGAGAATCCTCTCAATGAAAAAAACCCCAGCAGCATCATTGTCCACAATGAAGGGTCTGCACTGGCGATGTTGGGTCTTTGCTCTTTGAATACGGCGAAGATGGCCTTCCAAAAGACGTCCTTCTGGCCCGGGTGACGAGCGCTGCGTCCTTCAAATACAGGGCGGGGGTTAATAGGCAGGCAGATTTTCATCGCTGCGCTGAAAAGAATTAGTGCAATTCAGAGCACGCGCCCATTCGGCCCGAGGCGACTTGGCGGTAATCATTTGAGGTGAAGGAAGGGGTCACCGCATGCTTTGCTGGCCACTGAAGAGTAACTCGCATGACTTTTGCAGCTATTCAGCAATTTGCAGCTTTCAAACAGGAAGTGAGAATCCTCTCAATGAAAAAAACCCCAGCAGCATCATTGTCCACAATGAAGGGTCTGCACCGACGATGTTGGGTCTTTGCTCTTTGAATACGGCGAAGATGGCCTTCCAAAAGACGTCCTTCTGGCCCGGGTGCCGAGCGCTGCGTCCTTCAAATACAGGGCGGGGGTTAATAGGCAGGCAGATTTTCATCGCTGCGCTGAAAAGAATTAGTGCAATTCAGAGCACGCGCCCATTCGGCCCGAGGCGACTTGGCGGTAATCATTTGAGGTGAAGGAAGGGGTCACCGCATGCTTTGCTGGCCACTGAAGAGTAACTCGCATGACTTTTGCAGCTCTTCAGCAATTTGCAGCTTTCAAACAGGAAGTGAGAATCCTCTCAATGAAAAAAACCCCAGCAGCATCATTGTCCACAATGAAGGGTCTGCACCGGCGATGTTGGGTCTTTGCTCTTTGAATACTGCGAAGATGGCCTTCCAAAAGACGTCCTTCTGGCCCGGGTGACGAGCGCTGCGTCCTTCAAATACAGGGCGGGGGTTAATAGGCAGGCAGATTTTCATCGCTGCGCTGAAAAGAATTAGTGCAATTCAGAGCACGCGCCCATTCGGCCCGAGGCGACTTGGCGGTAATCATTTGAGGTGAAGGAAGGGGTCACCGCATGCTTTGCTGGCCACTGAAGAGTAACTCGCATGACTTTTGCAGCTCTTCAGCAATTTGCAGCTTTCAAACAGGAAGTGAGAATCCTCTCAATGAAAAAAACCCCAGCAGCATCATTGTCCACAATGAAGGGTCTGCACCGGCGATGTTGGGTCTTTGCTCTTTGAATACGGCGAAGATGGCCTTCCAAAAGACGTCCTTCTGGCCCGGGTGCCGAGCGCTGCGTCCTTCAAATACAGGGCGGGGGTTAATAGGCAGGCAGATTTTCATCGCTGCGCTGAAAAGAATTAGTGCAATTCAGAGCACGCGCCCATTCGGCCCGAGGCGACTTGGCGGTAATCATTTGAGGTGAAGGAAGGGGTCACCGCATGCTTTGCTGGCCACTGAAGAGTAACTCGCATGACTTTTGCAGCTCTTCAGCAATTTGCAGCTTTCAAACAGGAAGTGAGAATCCTCTCAATGAAAAAAACCCCAGCAGCATCATTGTCCACAATGAAGGGTCTGCACCGGCGATGTTGGGTCTTTGCTCTTTGCATACTGCGAAGATGGCCTTCCAAAAGACGTCCTTCTGGCCCGGGTGACGAGCTCTGCGTCCTTCAAATACAGGGCGGGGGTTAATAGGCAGGCAGATTTTCATCGCTGCGCTGAAAAGAATTAGTGCAATTCAGAGCACGCGCCCATTCGGCCCGAGGCGACTTGGCGGTAATCATTTGAGGTGAAGGAAGGGGTCACCGCATGCTTTGCTGGCCACTGAAGAGTAACTCGCATGACTTTTGCAGCTCTTCAGCAATTTGCAGCTTTCAAACAGGAAGTGAGAATCCTCTCAATGAAAAAAACCCCAGCAGCATCATTGTCCACAATGAAGGGTCTGCACCGGCGATGTTGGGTCTTTGCTCTTTGCATACTGCGAAGATGGCCTTCCAAAAGACGTCCTTCTGGCCCGGGTGACGAGCTCTGCGTCCTTCAAATACAGGGCGGGGGTTAATAGGCAGGCAGATTTTCATCGCTGCGCTGAAAAGAATTAGTGCAATTCAGAGCACGCGCCCATTCGGCCCGAGGCGACTTGGCGGTAATCATTTGAGGTGAAGGAAGGGGTCACCGCATGCTTTGCTGGCCACTGAAGAGTAACTCGCATGACTTTTGCAGCTCTTCAGCAATTTGCAGCTTTCAAACAGGAAGTGAGAATCCTCTCAATGAAAAAAACCCCAGCAGCATCATTGTCCACAATGAAGGGTCTGCACCGGCGATGTTGGGTCTTTGCTCTTTGAATACGGTGAAGATGGCCTTCCAAAAGACGTCCTTCTGGCCCGGGTGCCGAGCGCTGCGTCCTTCAAATACAGGGCGGGGGTTAATAGGCAGGCAGATTTTCATCGCTGCGCTGAAAAGAATTAGTGCAATTCAGAGCACGCGCCCATTCGGCCCGAGGCGACTTGGCGGTAATCATTTGAGGTGAAGGAAGGGGTCACCGCATGCTTTGCTGGCCACTGAAGAGTAACTCGCATGACTTTTGCAGCTCTTCAGCAATTTGCAGCTTTCAAACAGGAAGTGAGAATCCTCTCAATGAAAAAAACCCCAGCAGCATCATTGTCCACAATGAAGGGTCTGCACCGGCGATGTTGGGTCTTTGCTCTTTGAATACGGCGAAGATGGCCTTCCAAAAGACGTCCTTCTGGCCCGGGTGACGAGCTCTGCGTCCTTCAAATACAGGGCGGGGGTTAATAGGCAGGCAGATTTTCATCGCTGCGCTGAAAAGAATTAGTGCAATTCAGAGCACGCGCCCATTCGGCCCGAGGCGACTTGGCGGTAATCATTTGAGGTGAAGGAAGGGGTCACCGCATGCTTTGCTGGCCACTGAAGAGTAACTCGCATGACTTTTGCAGCTCTTCAGCAATTTGCAGCTTTCAAACAGGAAGTGAGAATCCTCTCAATGAAAAAAACCCCAGCAGCATCATTGTCCACAATGAAGGGTCTGCACCGGCGATGTTGGGTCTTTGCTCTTTGAATACGGCGAAGATGGCCTTCCAAAAGACGTCCTTCTGGCCCGGGTGACGAGCTCTGCGTCCTTCAAATACAGGGCGGGGGTTAATAGGCAGGCAGATTTTCATCGCTGCGCTGAAAAGAATTAGTGCAATTCAGAGCACGCGCCCATTCGGCCCGAGGCGACTTGGCGGTAATCATTTGAGGTGAAGGAAGGGGTCACCGCATGCTTTGCTGGCCACTGAAGAGTAACTCGCATGACTTTTGCAGCTCTTCAGCAATTTGCAGCTTTCAAACAGGAAGTGAGAATCCTCTCAATGAAAAAAACCCCAGCAGCATCATTGTCCACAATGAAGGGTCTGCACCGGCGATGTTGGGTCTTTGCTCTTTGAATACGGCGAAGATGGCCTTCCAAAAGACGTCCTTCTGGCCCGGGTGCCGAGCGCTGCGTCCTTCAAATACAGGGCGGGGGTTAATAGGCAGGCAGATTTTCATCGCTGCGCTGAAAAGAATTAGTGCAATTCAGAGCACGCGCCCATTCGGCCCGAGGCGACTTGGCGGTAATCATTTGAGGTGAAGGAAGGGGTCACCGCATGCTTTGCTGGCCACTGAAGAGTAACTCGCATGACTTTTGCAGCTCTTCAGCAATTTGCAGCTTTCAAACAGGAAGTGAGAATCCTCTCAATGAAAAAAACCCCAGCAGCATCATTGTCCACAATGAAGGGTCTGCACCGGCGATGTTGGGTCTTTGCTCTTTGAATACGGCGAAGATGGCCTTCCAAAAGACGTCCTTCTGGCCCGGGTGCCGAGCGCTGCGTCCTTCAAATACAGGGCGGGGGTTAATAGGCAGGCAGATTTTCATCGCTGCGCTGAAAAGAATTAGTGCAATTCAGAGCACGCGCCCATTCGGCCCGAGGCGACTTGGCGGTAATCATTTGAGGTGAAGGAAGGGGTCACCGCATGCTTTGCTGGCCACTGAAGAGTAACTCGCATGACTTTTGCAGCTCTTCAGCAATTTGCAGCTTTCAAACAGGAAGTGAGAATCCTCTCAATGAAAAAAACCCCAGCAGCATCATTGTCCACAATGAAGGGTCTGCACCGGCGATGTTGGGTCTTTGCTCTTTGAATACGGCGAAGATGGCCTTCCAAAAGACGTCCTTCTGGCCCGGGTGACGAGCTCTGCGTCCTTCAAATACAGGGCGGGGGTTAATAGGCAGGCAGATTTTCATCGCTGCGCTGAAAAGAATTAGTGCAATTCAGAGCACGCGCCCATTCGGCCCGAGGCGACTTGGCGGTAATCATTTGAGGTGAAGGAAGGGGTCACCGCATGCTTTGCTGGCCACTGAAGAGTAACTCGCATGACTTTTGCAGCTCTTCAGCAATTTGCAGCTTTCAAACAGGAAGTGAGAATCCTCTCAATGAAAAAAACCCCAGCAGCATCATTGTCCACAATGAAGGGTCTGCACCGGCGATGTTGGGTCTTTGCTCTTTGAATACGGCGAAGATGGCCTTCCAAAAGACGTCCTTCTGGCCCGGGTGCCGAGCGCTGCGTCCTTCAAATACAGGGCGGGGGTTAATAGGCAGGCAGATTTTCATCGCTGCGCTGAAAAGAATTAGTGCAATTCAGAGCACGCGCCCATTCGGCCCGAGGCGACTTGGCGGTAATCATTTGAGGTGAAGGAAGGGGTCACCGCATGCTTTGCTGGCCACTGAAGAGTAACTCGCATGACTTTTGCAGCTCTTCAGCAATTTGCAGCTTTCAAACAGGAAGTGAGAATCCTCTCAATGAAAAAAACCCCAGCAGCATCATTGTCCACAATGAAGGGTCTGCACCGGCGATGTTGGGTCTTTGCTCTTTGAATACGGCGAAGATGGCCTTCCAAAAGACGTCCTTCTGGCCCGGGTGACGAGCTCTGCGTCCTTCAAATACAGGGCGGGGGTTAATAGGCAGGCAGATTTTCATCGCTGCGCTGAAAAGAATTAGTGCAATTCAGAGCACGCGCCCATTCGGCCCGAGGCGACTTGGCGGTAATCATTTGAGGTGAAGGAAGGGGTCACCGCATGCTTTGCTGGCCACTGAAGAGTAACTCGCATGACTTTTGCAGCTCTTCAGCAATTTGCAGCTTTCAAACAGGAAGTGAGAATCCTCTCAATGAAAAAAACCCCAGCAGCATCATTGTCCACAATGAAGGGTCTGCACCGGCGATGTTGGGTCTTTGCTCTTTGAATACGGCGAAGATGGCCTTCCAAAAGACGTCCTTCTGGCCCGGGTGACGAGCTCTGCGTCCTTCAAATACAGGGCGGGGGTTAATAGGCAGGCAGATTTTCATCGCTGCGCTGAAAAGAATTAGTGCAATTCAGAGCACGCGCCCATTCGGCCCGAGGCGACTTGGCGGTAATCATTTGAGGTGAAGGAAGGGGTCACCGCATGCTTTGCTGGCCACTGAAGAGTAACTCGCATGACTTTTGCAGCTCTTCAGCAATTTGCAGCTTTCAAACAGGAAGTGAGAATCCTCTCAATGAAAAAAACCCCAGCAGCATCATTGTCCACAATGAAGGGTCTGCACCGGCGATGTTGGGTCTTTGCTCTTTGAATACTGCGAAGATGGCCTTCCAAAAGACGTCCTTCTGGCCCGGGTGCCGAGCACTGCGTCCTTCAAATACAGGGCGGGGGTTAATAGGCAGGCAGATTTTCATCGCTGCGCTGAAAAGAATTAGTGCAATTCAGAGCACGCGCCCATTCGGCCCGAGGCGACTTGGCGGTAATCATTTGAGGTGAAGGAAGGGGTCACCGCATGCTTTGCTGGCCACTGAAGAGTAACTCGCATGACTTTTGCAGCTCTTCAGCAATTTGCAGCTTTCAAACAGGAAGTGAGAATCCTCTCAATGAAAAAAACCCCAGCAGCATCATTGTCCACAATGAAGGGTCTGCACCGGCGATGTTGGGTCTTTGCTCTTTGAATACGGCGAAGATGGCCTTCCAAAAGACGTCCTTCTGGCCCGGGTGACGAGCTCTGCGTCCTTCAAATACAGGGCGGGGGTTAATAGGCAGGCAGATTTTCATCGCTGCGCTGAAAAGAATTAGTGCAATTCAGAGCACGCGCCCATTCGGCCCGAGGCGACTTGGCGGTAATCATTTGAGGTGAAGGAAGGGGTCACCGCATGCTTTGCTGGCCACTGAAGAGTAACTCGCATGACTTTTGCAGCTCTTCAGCAATTTGCAGCTTTCAAACAGGAAGTGAGAATCCTCTCAATGAAAAAAACCCCAGCAGCATCATTGTCCACAATGAAGGGTCTGCACCGGCGATGTTGGGTCTTTGCTCTTTGAATACGGCGAAGATGGCCTTCCAAAAGACGTCCTTCTGGCCCGGGTGACGAGCTCTGCGTCCTTCAAATACAGGGCGGGGGTTAATAGGCAGGCAGATTTTCATCGCTGCGCTGAAAAGAATTAGTGCAATTCAGAGCACGCGCCCATTCGGCCCGAGGCGACTTGGCGGTAATCATTTGAGGTGAAGGAAGGGGTCACCGCATGCTTTGCTGGCCACTGAAGAGTAACTCGCATGACTTTTGCAGCTCTTCAGCAATTTGCAGCTTTCAAACAGGAAGTGAGAATCCTCTCAATGAAAAAAACCCCAGCAGCATCATTGTCCACAATGAAGGGTCTGCACCGGCGATGTTGGGTCTTTGCTCTTTGAATACTGCGAAGATGGCCTTCCAAAAGACGTCCTTCTGGCCCGGGTGCCGAGCGCTGCGTCCTTCAAATACAGGGCGGGGGTTAATAGGCAGGCAGATTTTCATCGCTGCGCTGAAAAGAATTAGTGCAATTCAGAGCACGCGCCCATTCGGCCCGAGGCGACTTGGCGGTAATCATTTGAGGTGAAGGAAGGGGTCACCGCATGCTTTGCTGGCCACTGAAGAGTAACTCGCATGACTTTTGCAGCTCTTCAGCAATTTGCAGCTTTCAAACAGGAAGTGAGAATCCTCTCAATGAAAAAAACCCCAGCAGCATCATTGTCCACAATGAAGGGTCTGCACCGGCGATGTTGGGTCTTTGCTCTTTGAATACGGCGAAGATGGCCTTCCAAAAGACGTCCTTCTGGCCCGGGTGACGAGCTCTGCGTCCTTCAAATACAGGGCGGGGGTTAATAGGCAGGCAGATTTTCATCGCTGCGCTGAAAAGAATTAGTGCAATTCAGAGCACGCGCCCATTCGGCCCGAGGCGACTTGGCGGTAATCATTTGAGGTGAAGGAAGGGGTCACCGCATGCTTTGCTGGCCACTGAAGAGTAACTCGCATGACTTTTGCAGCTCTTCAGCAATTTGCAGCTTTCAAACAGGAAGTGAGAATCCTCTCAATGAAAAAAACCCCAGCAGCATCATTGTCCACAATGAAGGGTCTGCACCGGCGATGTTGGGTCTTTGCTCTTTGCATACTGCGAAGATGGCCTTCCAAAAGACGTCCTTCTGGCCCGGGTGACGAGCTCTGCGTCCTTCAAATACAGGGCGGGGGTTAATAGGCAGGCAGATTTTCATCGCTGCGCTGAAAAGAATTAGTGCAATTCAGAGCACGTGCCCATTCGGCCCGAGGCGACTTGGCGGTAATCATTTGAGGTGAAGGAAGGGGTCACCGCATGCTTTGCTGGCCACTGAAGAGTAACTCGCATGACTTTTGCAGCTCTTCAGCAATTTGCAGCTTTCAAACAGGAAGTGAGAATCCTCTCAATGAAAAAAACCCCAGCAGCATCATTGTCCACAATGAAGGGTCTGCACCGGCGATGTTGGGTCTTTGCTCTTTGAATACTGCGAAGATGGCCTTCCAAAAGACGTCCTTCTGGCCCGGGTGCCGAGCGCTGCGTCCTTCAAATACAGGGCGGGGGTTAATAGGCAGGCAGATTTTCATCGCTGCGCTGAAAAGAATTAGTGCAATTCAGAGCACGCGCCCATTCGGCCCGAGGCGACTTGGCGGTAATCATTTGAGGTGAAGGAAGGGGTCACCGCATGCTTTGCTGGCCACTGAAGAGTAACTCGCATGACTTTTGCAGCTCTTCAGCAATTTGCAGCTTTCAAACAGGAAGTGAGAATCCTCTCAATGAAAAAAACCCCAGCAGCATCATTGTCCACAATGAAGGGTCTGCACCGGCGATGTTGGGTCTTTGCTCTTTGAATACGGCGAAGATGGCCTTCCAAAAGACGTCCTTCTGGCCCGGGTGACGAGCTCTGCGTCCTTCAAATACAGGGCGGGGGTTAATAGGCAGGCAGATTTTCATCGCTGCGCTGAAAAGAATTAGTGCAATTCAGAGCACGCGCCCATTCGGCCCGAGGCGACTTGGCGGTAATCATTTGAGGTGAAGGAAGGGGTCACCGCATGCTTTGCTGGCCACTGAAGAGTAACTCGCATGACTTTTGCAGCTCTTCAGCAATTTGCAGCTTTCAAACAGGAAGTGAGAATCCTCTCAATGAAAAAAACCCCAGCAGCATCATTGTCCACAATGAAGGGTCTGCACCGGCGATGTTGGGTCTTTGCTCTTTGCATACTGCGAAGATGGCCTTCCAAAAGACGTCCTTCTGGCCCGGGTGACGAGCTCTGCGTCCTTCAAATACAGGGCGGGGGTTAATAGGCAGGCAGATTTTCATCGCTGCGCTGAAAAGAATTAGTGCAATTCAGAGCACGTGCCCATTCGGCCCGAGGCGACTTGGCGGTAATCATTTGAGGTGAAGGAAGGGGTCACCGCATGCTTTGCTGGCCACTGAAGAGTAACTCGCATGACTTTTGCAGCTCTTCAGCAATTTGCAGCTTTCAAACAGGAAGTGAGAATCCTCTCAATGAAAAAAACCCCAGCAGCATCATTGTCCACAATGAAGGGTCTGCACCGGCGATGTTGGGTCTTTGCTCTTTGAATACTGCGAAGATGGCCTTCCAAAAGACGTCCTTCTGGCCCGGGTGCCGAGCGCTGCGTCCTTCAAATACAGGGCGGGGGTTAATAGGCAGGCAGATTTTCATCGCTGCGCTGAAAAGAATTAGTGCAATTCAGAGCACGCGCCCATTCGGCCCGAGGCGACTTGGCGGTAATCATTTGAGGTGAAGGAAGGGGTCACCGCATGCTTTGCTGGCCACTGAAGAGTAACTCGCATGACTTTTGCAGCTCTTCAGCAATTTGCAGCTTTCAAACAGGAAGTGAGAATCCTCTCAATGAAAAAAACCCCAGCAGCATCATTGTCCACAATGAAGGGTCTGCACCGGCGATGTTGGGTCTTTGCTCTTTGAATACTGCGAAGATGGCCTTCCAAAAGACGTCCTTCTGGCCCGGGTGCCGAGCGCTGCGTCCTTCAAATACAGGGCGGGGGTTAATAGGCAGGCAGATTTTCATCGCTGCGCTGAAAAGAATTAGTGCAATTCAGAGCACGCGCCCATTCGGCCCGAGGCGACTTGGCGGTAATCATTTGAGGTGAAGGAAGGGGTCACCGCATGCTTTGCTGGCCACTGAAGAGTAACTCGCATGACTTTTGCAGCTCTTCAGCAATTTGCAGCTTTCAAACAGGAAGTGAGAATCCTCTCAATGAAAAAAACCCCAGCAGCATCATTGTCCACAATGAAGGGTCTGCACCGGCGATGTTGGGTCTTTGCTCTTTGAATACGGCGAAGATGGCCTTCCAAAAGACGTCCTTCTGGCCCGGGTGCCGAGCGCTGCGTCCTTCAAATACAGGGCGGGGGTTAATAGGCAGGCAGATTTTCATCGCTGCGCTGAAAAGAATTAGTGCAATTCAGAGCACGCGCCCATTCGGCCCGAGGCGACTTGGCGGTAATCATTTGAGGTGAAGGAAGGGGTCACCGCATGCTTTGCTGGCCACTGAAGAGTAACTCGCATGACTTTTGCAGCTCTTCAGCAATTTGCAGCTTTCAAACAGGAAGTGAGAATCCTCTCAATGAAAAAAACCCCAGCAGCATCATTGTCCACAATGAAGGGTCTGCACCGGCGATGTTGGGTCTTTGCTCTTTGAATACGGCGAAGTTGGCCTTCCAAAAGACGTCCTTCTGGCCCGGGTGCCGAGCGCTGCGTCCTTCAAATACAGGGCGGGGGTTAATAGGCAGGCAGATTTTCATCACTGCGCTGAAAAGAATTAGTGCAATTCAGAGCACGTGCCCATTCGGCCCGAGGCGACTTGGCGGTAATCATTTGAGGTGAAGGAAGGGGTCACCGCATGCTTTGCTGGCCACTGAAGAGTAACTCGCATGACTTTTGCAGCTCTTCAGCAATTTGCAGCTTTCAAACAGGAAGTGAGAATCCTCTCAATGAAAAAAACCCCAGCAGCATCATTGTCCACAATGAAGGGTCTGCACCGGCGATGTTGGGTCTTTGCTCTTTGCATACTGCGAAGATGGCCTTCCAAAAGACGTCCTTCTGGCCCGGGTGACGAGCTCTGCGTCCTTCAAATACAGGGCGGGGGTTAATAGGCAGGCAGATTTTCATCGCTGCGCTGAAAAGAATTAGTGCAATTCAGAGCACGCGCCCATTCGGCCCGAGGCGACTTGGCGGTAATCATTTGAGGTGAAGGAAGGGGTCACCGCATGCTTTGCTGGCCACTGAAGAGTAACTCGCATGACTTTTGCAGCTCTTCAGCAATTTGCAGCTTTCAAACAGGAAGTGAGAATCCTCTCAATGAAAAAAACCCCAGCAGCATCATTGTCCACAATGAAGGGTCTGCACCGACGATGTTGGGTCTTTGCTCTTTGAATACGGCGAAGATGGCCTTCCAAAAGACGTCCTTCTGGCCCGGGTGCCGAGCGCTGCGTCCTTCAAATACAGGGCGGGGGTTAATAGGCAGGCAGATTTTCATCGCTGCGCTGAAAAGAATTAGTGCAATTCAGAGCACGTGCCCATTCGGCCCGAGGCGACTTGGCGGTAATCATTTGAGGTGAAGGAAGGGGTCACCGCATGCTTTGCTGGCCACTGAAGAGTAACTCGCATGACTTTTGCAGCTCTTCAGCAATTTGCAGCTTTCAAACAGGAAGTGAGAATCCTCTCAATGAAAAAAACCCCAGCAGCATCATTGTCCACAATGAAGGGTCTGCACCGGCGATGTTGGGTCTTTGCTCTTTGCATACTGCGAAGATGGCCTTCCAAAAGACGTCCTTCTGGCCCGGGTGACGAGCTCTGCGTCCTTCAAATACAGGGCGGGGGTTAATAGGCAGGCAGATTTTCATCGCTGCGCTGAAAAGAATTAGTGCAATTCAGAGCACGCGCCCATTCGGCCCGAGGCGACTTGGCGGTAATCATTTGAGGTGAAGGAAGGGGTCACCGCATGCTTTGCTGGCCACTGAAGAGTAACTCGCATGACTTTTGCAGCTCTTCAGCAATTTGCAGCTTTCAAACAGGAAGTGAGAATCCTCTCAATGAAAAAAACCCCAGCAGCATCATTGTCCACAATGAAGGGTCTGCACCGGCGATGTTGGGTCTTTGCTCTTTGCATACTGCGAAGATGGCCTTCCAAAAGACGTCCTTCTGGCCCGGGTGACGAGCTCTGCGTCCTTCAAATACAGGGCGGGGGTTAATAGGCAGGCAGATTTTCATCGCTGCGCTGAAAAGAATTAGTGCAATTCAGAGCACGCGCCCATTCGGCCCGAGGCGACTTGGCGGTAATCATTTGAGGTGAAGGAAGGGGTCACCGCATGCTTTGCTGGCCACTGAAGAGTAACTCGCATGACTTTTGCAGCTCTTCAGCAATTTGCAGCTTTCAAACAGGAAGTGAGAATCCTCTCAATGAAAAAAACCCCAGCAGCATCATTGTCCACAATGAAGGGTCTGCACCGACGATGTTGGGTCTTTGCTCTTTGAATACGGCGAAGATGGCCTTCCAAAAGACGTCCTTCTGGCCCGGGTGCCGAGCGCTGCGTCCTTCAAATACAGGGCGGGGGTTAATAGGCAGGCAGATTTTCATCGCTGCGCTGAAAAGAATTAGTGCAATTCAGAGCACGCGCCCATTCGGCCCGAGGCGACTTGGCGGTAATCATTTGAGGTGAAGGAAGGGGTCACCGCATGCTTTGCTGGCCACTGAAGAGTAACTCGCATGACTTTTGCAGCTCTTCAGCAATTTGCAGCTTTCAAACAGGAAGTGAGAATCCTCTCAATGAAAAAAACCCCAGCAGCATCATTGTCCACAATGAAGGGTCTGCACCGGCGATGTTGGGTCTTTGCTCTTTGAATACGGCGAAGATGGCCTTCCAAAAGACGTCCTTCTGGCCCGGGTGACGAGCTCTGCGTCCTTCAAATACAGGGCGGGGGTTAATAGGCAGGCAGATTTTCATCGCTGCGCTGAAAAGAATTAGTGCAATTCAGAGCACGCGCCCATTCGGCCCGAGGCGACTTGGCGGTAATCATTTGAGGTGAAGGAAGGGGTCACCGCATGCTTTGCTGGCCACTGAAGAGTAACTCGCATGACTTTTGCAGCTCTTCAGCAATTTGCAGCTTTCAAACAGGAAGTGAGAATCCTCTCAATGAAAAAAACCCCAGCAGCATCATTGTCCACAATGAAGGGTCTGCACCGGCGATGTTGGGTCTTTGCTCTTTGCATACTGCGAAGATGGCCTTCCAAAAGACGTCCTTCTGGCCCGGGTGACGAGCTCTGCGTCCTTCAAATACAGGGCGGGGGTTAATAGGCAGGCAGATTTTCATCGCTGCGCTGAAAAGAATTAGTGCAATTCAGAGCACGCGCCCATTCGGCCCGAGGCGACTTGGCGGTAATCATTTGAGGTGAAGGAAGGGGTCACCGCATGCTTTGCTGGCCACTGAAGAGTAACTCGCATGACTTTTGCAGCTCTTCAGCAATTTGCAGCTTTCAAACAGGAAGTGAGAATCCTCTCAATGAAAAAAACCCCAGCAGCATCATTGTCCACAATGAAGGGTCTGCACCGACGATGTTGGGTCTTTGCTCTTTGAATACGGCGAAGATGGCCTTCCAAAAGACGTCCTTCTGGCCCGGGTGCCGAGCGCTGCGTCCTTCAAATACAGGGCGGGGGTTAATAGGCAGGCAGATTTTCATCGCTGCGCTGAAAAGAATTAGTGCAATTCAGAGCACGCGCCCATTCGGCCCGAGGCGACTTGGCGGTAATCATTTGAGGTGAAGGAAGGGGTCACCGCATGCTTTGCTGGCCACTGAAGAGTAACTCGCATGACTTTTGCAGCTCTTCAGCAATTTGCAGCTTTCAAACAGGAAGTGAGAATCCTCTCAATGAAAAAAACCCCAGCAGCATCATTGTCCACAATGAAGGGTCTGCACCGGCGATGTTGGGTCTTTGCTCTTTGCATACTGCGAAGATGGCCTTCCAAAAGACGTCCTTCTGGCCCGGGTGCCGAGCTCTGCGTCCTTCAAATACAGGGCGGGGGTTAATAGGCAGGCAGATTTTCATCGCTGCGCTGAAAAGAATTAGTGCAATTCAGAGCACGCGCCCATTCGGCCCGAGGCGACTTGGCGGTAATCATTTGAGGTGAAGGAAGGGGTCACCGCATGCTTTGCTGGCCACTGAAGAGTAACTCGCATGACTTTTGCAGCTCTTCAGCAATTTGCAGCTTTCAAACAGGAAGTGAGAATCCTCTCAATGAAAAAAACCCCAGCAGCATCATTGTCCACAATGAAGGGTCTGCACCGGCGATGTTGGGTCTTTGCTCTTTGAATACGGCGAAGATGGCCTTCCAAAAGACGTCCTTCTGGCCCGGGTGACGAGCTCTGCGTCCTTCAAATACAGGGCGGGGGTTAATAGGCAGGCAGATTTTCATCGCTGCGCTGAAAAGAATTAGTGCAATTCAGAGCACGCGCCCATTCGGCCCGAGGCGACTTGGCGGTAATCATTTGAGGTGAAGGAAGGGGTCACCGCATGCTTTGCTGGCCACTGAAGAGTAACTCGCATGACTTTTGCAGCTCTTCAGCAATTTGCAGCTTTCAAACAGGAAGTGAGAATCCTCTCAATGAAAAAAACCCCAGCAGCATCATTGTCCACAATGAAGGGTCTGCACCGACGATGTTGGGTCTTTGCTCTTTGAATACGGCGAAGATGGCCTTCCAAAAGACGTCCTTCTGGCCCGGGTGCCGAGCGCTGCGTCCTTCAAATACAGGGCGGGGGTTAATAGGCAGGCAGATTTTCATCGCTGCGCTGAAAAGAATTAGTGCAATTCAGAGCACGTGCCCATTCGGCCCGAGGCGACTTGGCGGTAATCATTTGAGGTGAAGGAAGGGGTCACCGCATGCTTTGCTGGCCACTGAAGAGTAACTCGCATGACTTTTGCAGCTCTTCAGCAATTTGCAGCTTTCAAACAGGAAGTGAGAATCCTCTCAATGAAAAAAACCCCAGCAGCATCATTGTCCACAATGAAGGGTCTGCACCGGCGATGTTGGGTCTTTGCTCTTTGAATACGGCGAAGATGGCCTTCCAAAAGACGTCCTTCTGGCCCGGGTGACGAGCTCTGCGTCCTTCAAATACAGGGCGGGGGTTAATAGGCAGGCAGATTTTCATCGCTGCGCTGAAAAGAATTAGTGCAATTCAGAGCACGCGCCCATTCGGCCCGAGGCGACTTGGCGGTAATCATTTGAGGTGAAGGAAGGGGTCACCGCATGCTTTGCTGGCCACTGAAGAGTAACTCGCATGACTTTTGCAGCTCTTCAGCAATTTGCAGCTTTCAAACAGGAAGTGAGAATCCTCTCAATGAAAAAAACCCCAGCAGCATCATTGTCCACAATGAAGGGTCTGCACCGACGATGTTGGGTCTTTGCTCTTTGAATACGGCGAAGATGGCCTTCCAAAAGACGTCCTTCTGGCCCGGGTGACGAGCTCTGCGTCCTTCAAATACAGGGCGGGGGTTAATAGGCAGGCAGATTTTCATCGCTGCGCTGAAAAGAATTAGTGCAATTCAGAGCACGCGCCCATTCGGCCCGAGGCGACTTGGCGGTAATCATTTGAGGTGAAGGAAGGGGTCACCGCATGCTTTGCTGGCCACTGAAGAGTAACTCGCATGACTTTTGCAGCTCTTCAGCAATTTGCAGCTTTCAAACAGGAAGTGAGAATCCTCTCAATGAAAAAAACCCCAGCAGCATCATTGTCCACAATGAAGGGTCTGCACCGGCGATGTTGGGTCTTTGCTCTTTGCATACTGCGAAGATGGCCTTCCAAAAGACGTCCTTCTGGCCCGGGTGCCGAGCGCTGCGTCCTTCAAATACAGGGCGGGGGTTAATAGGCAGGCAGATTTTCATCGCTGCGCTGAAAAGAATTAGTGCAATTCAGAGCACGCGCCCATTCGGCCCGAGGCGACTTGGCGGTAATCATTTGAGGTGAAGGAAGGGGTCACCGCATGCTTTGCTGGCCACTGAAGAGTAACTCGCATGACTTTTGCAGCTCTTCAGCAATTTGCAGCTTTCAAACAGGAAGTGAGAATCCTCTCAATGAAAAAAACCCCAGCAGCATCATTGTCCACAATGAAGGGTCTGCACCGACGATGTTGGGTCTTTGCTCTTTGAATACGGCGAAGATGGCCTTCCAAAAGACGTCCTTCTGGCCCGGGTGCCGAGCGCTGCGTCCTTCAAATACAGGGCGGGGGTTAATAGGCAGGCAGATTTTCATCGCTGCGCTGAAAAGAATTAGTGCAATTCAGAGCACGTGCCCATTCGGCCCGAGGCGACTTGGCGGTAATCATTTGAGGTGAAGGAAGGGGTCACCGCATGCTTTGCTGGCCACTGAAGAGTAACTCGCATGACTTTTGCAGCTCTTCAGCAATTTGCAGCTTTCAAACAGGAAGTGAGAATCCTCTCAATGAAAAAAACCCCAGCAGCATCATTGTCCACAATGAAGGGTCTGCACCGGCGATGTTGGGTCTTTGCTCTTTGCATACTGCGAAGATGGCCTTCCAAAAGACGTCCTTCTGGCCCGGGTGACGAGCTCTGCGTCCTTCAAATACAGGGCGGGGGTTAATAGGCAGGCAGATTTTCATCACTGCGCTGAAAAGAATTAGTGCAATTCAGAGCACGTGCCCATTCGGCCCGAGGCGACTTGGCGGTAATCATTTGAGGTGAAGGAAGGGGTCACCGCATGCTTTGCTGGCCACTGAAGAGTAACTCGCATGACTTTTGCAGCTCTTCAGCAATTTGCAGCTTTCAAACAGGAAGTGAGAATCCTCTCAATGAAAAAAACCCCAGCAGCATCATTGTCCACAATGAAGGGTCTGCACCGACGATGTTGGGTCTTTGCTCTTTGAATACGGCGAAGATGGCCTTCCAAAAGACGTCCTTCTGGCCCGGGTGACGAGCTCTGCGTCCTTCAAATACAGGGCGGGGGTTAATAGGCAGGCAGATTTTCATCGCTGCGCTGAAAAGAATTAGTGCAATTCAGAGCACGCGCCCATTCGGCCCGAGGCGACTTGGCGGTAATCATTTGAGGTGAAGGAAGGGGTCACCGCATGCTTTGCTGGCCACTGAAGAGTAACTCGCATGACTTTTGCAGCTCTTCAGCAATTTGCAGCTTTCAAACAGGAAGTGAGAATCCTCTCAATGAAAAAAACCCCAGCAGCATCATTGTCCACAATGAAGGGTCTGCACCGGCGATGTTGGGTCTTTGCTCTTTGCATACTGCGAAGATGGCCTTCCAAAAGACGTCCTTCTGGCCCGGGTGCCGAGCGCTGCGTCCTTCAAATACAGGGCGGGGGTTAATAGGCAGGCAGATTTTCATCGCTGCGCTGAAAAGAATTAGTGCAATTCAGAGCACGCGCCCATTCGGCCCGAGGCGACTTGGCGGTAATCATTTGAGGTGAAGGAAGGGGTCACCGCATGCTTTGCTGGCCACTGAAGAGTAACTCGCATGACTTTTGCAGCTCTTCAGCAATTTGCAGCTTTCAAACAGGAAGTGAGAATCCTCTCAATGAAAAAAACCCCAGCAGCATCATTGTCCACAATGAAGGGTCTGCACCGACGATGTTGGGTCTTTGCTCTTTGAATACGGCGAAGATGGCCTTCCAAAAGACGTCCTTCTGGCCCGGGTGCCGAGCGCTGCGTCCTTCAAATACAGGGCGGGGGTTAATAGGCAGGCAGATTTTCATCGCTGCGCTGAAAAGAATTAGTGCAATTCAGAGCACGTGCCCATTCGGCCCGAGGCGACTTGGCGGTAATCATTTGAGGTGAAGGAAGGGGTCACCGCATGCTTTGCTGGCCACTGAAGAGTAACTCGCATGACTTTTGCAGCTCTTCAGCAATTTGCAGCTTTCAAACAGGAAGTGAGAATCCTCTCAATGAAAAAAACCCCAGCAGCATCATTGTCCACAATGAAGGGTCTGCACCGGCGATGTTGGGTCTTTGCTCTTTGCATACTGCGAAGATGGCCTTCCAAAAGACGTCCTTCTGGCCCGGGTGACGAGCTCTGCGTCCTTCAAATACAGGGCGGGGGTTAATAGGCAGGCAGATTTTCATCACTGCGCTGAAAAGAATTAGTGCAATTCAGAGCACGTGCCCATTCGGCCCGAGGCGACTTGGCGGTAATCATTTGAGGTGAAGGAAGGGGTCACCGCATGCTTTGCTGGCCACTGAAGAGTAACTCGCATGACTTTTGCAGCTCTTCAGCAATTTGCAGCTTTCAAACAGGAAGTGAGAATCCTCTCAATGAAAAAAACCCCAGCAGCATCATTGTCCACAATGAAGGGTCTGCACCGACGATGTTGGGTCTTTGCTCTTTGAATACGGCGAAGATGGCCTTCCAAAAGACGTCCTTCTGGCCCGGGTGACGAGCGCTGCGTCCTTCAAATACAGGGCGGGGGTTAATAGGCAGGCAGATTTTCATCGCTGCGCTGAAAAGAATTAGTGCAATTCAGAGCACGCGCCCATTCGGCCCGAGGCGACTTGGCGGTAATCATTTGAGGTGAAGGAAGGGGTCACCGCATGCTTTGCTGGCCACTGAAGAGTAACTCGCATGACTTTTGCAGCTCTTCAGCAATTTGCAGCTTTCAAACAGGAAGTGAGAATCCTCTCAATGAAAAAAACCCCAGCAGCATCATTGTCCACAATGAAGGGTCTGCACCGGCGATGTTGGGTCTTTGCTCTTTGAATACGGCGAAGATGGCCTTCCAAAAGACGTCCTTCTGGCCCGGGTGCCGAGCGCTGCGTCCTTCAAATACAGGGCGGGGGTTAATAGGCAGGCAGATTTTCATCACTGCGCTGAAAAGAATTAGTGCAATTCAGAGCACGTGCCCATTCGGCCCGAGGCGACTTGGCGGTAATCATTTGAGGTGAAGGAAGGGGTCACCGCATGCTTTGCTGGCCACTGAAGAGTAACTCGCATGACTTTTGCAGCTCTTCAGCAATTTGCAGCTTTCAAACAGGAAGTGAGAATCCTCTCAATGAAAAAAACCCCAGCAGCATCATTGTCCACAATGAAGGGTCTGCACCGGCGATGTTGGGTCTTTGCTCTTTGAATACGGCGAAGATGGCCTTCCAAAAGACGTCCTTCTGGCCCGGGTGACGAGCTCTGCGTCCTTCAAATACAGGGCGGGGGTTAATAGGCAGGCAGATTTTCATCGCTGCGCTGAAAAGAATTAGTGCAATTCAGAGCACGCGCCCATTCGGCCCGAGGCGACTTGGCGGTAATCATTTGAGGTGAAGGAAGGGGTCACCGCATGCTTTGCTGGCCACTGAAGAGTAACTCGCATGACTTTTGCAGCTCTTCAGCAATTTGCAGCTTTCAAACAGGAAGTGAGAATCCTCTCAATGAAAAAAACCCCAGCAGCATCATTGTCCACAATGAAGGGTCTGCACCGACGATGTTGGGTCTTTGCTCTTTGAATACGGCGAAGATGGCCTTCCAAAAGACGTCCTTCTGGCCCGGGTGCCGAGCGCTGCGTCCTTCAAATACAGGGCGGGGGTTAATAGGCAGGCAGATTTTCATCGCTGCGCTGAAAAGAATTAGTGCAATTCAGAGCACGCGCCCATTCGGCCCGAGGCGACTTGGCGGTAATCATTTGAGGTGAAGGAAGGGGTCACCGCATGCTTTGCTGGCCACTGAAGAGTAACTCGCATGACTTTTGCAGCTCTTCAGCAATTTGCAGCTTTCAAACAGGAAGTGAGAATCCTCTCAATGAAAAAAACCCCAGCAGCATCATTGTCCACAATGAAGGGTCTGCACCGGCGATGTTGGGTCTTTGCTCTTTGAATACGGCGAAGATGGCCTTCCAAAAGACGTCCTTCTGGCCCGGGTGACGAGCTCTGCGTCCTTCAAATACAGGGCGGGGGTTAATAGGCAGGCAGATTTTCATCGCTGCGCTGAAAAGAATTAGTGCAATTCAGAGCACGCGCCCATTCGGCCCGAGGCGACTTGGCGGTAATCATTTGAGGTGAAGGAAGGGGTCACCGCATGCTTTGCTGGCCACTGAAGAGTAACTCGCATGACTTTTGCAGCTCTTCAGCAATTTGCAGCTTTCAAACAGGAAGTGAGAATCCTCTCAATGAAAAAAACCCCAGCAGCATCATTGTCCACAATGAAGGGTCTGCACCGGCGATGTTGGGTCTTTGCTCTTTGCATACTGCGAAGATGGCCTTCCAAAAGACGTCCTTCTGGCCCGGGTGCCGAGCGCTGCGTCCTTCAAATACAGGGCGGGGGTTAATAGGCAGGCAGATTTTCATCGCTGCGCTGAAAAGAATTAGTGCAATTCAGAGCACGTGCCCATTCGGCCCGAGGCGACTTGGCGGTAATCATTTGAGGTGAAGGAAGGGGTCACCGCATGCTTTGCTGGCCACTGAAGAGTAACTCGCATGACTTTTGCAGCTCTTCAGCAATTTGCAGCTTTCAAACAGGAAGTGAGAATCCTCTCAATGAAAAAAACCCCAGCAGCATCATTGTCCACAATGAAGGGTCTGCACCGGCGATGTTGGGTCTTTGCTCTTTGCATACTGCGAAGATGGCCTTCCAAAAGACGTCCTTCTGGCCCGGGTGACGAGCTCTGCGTCCTTCAAATACAGGGCGGGGGTTAATAGGCAGGCAGATTTTCATCACTGCGCTGAAAAGAATTAGTGCAATTCAGAGCACGTGCCCATTCGGCCCGAGGCGACTTGGCGGTAATCATTTGAGGTGAAGGAAGGGGTCACCGCATGCTTTGCTGGCCACTGAAGAGTAACTCGCATGACTTTTGCAGCTCTTCAGCAATTTGCAGCTTTCAAACAGGAAGTGAGAATCCTCTCAATGAAAAAAACCCCAGCAGCATCATTGTCCACAATGAAGGGTCTGCACCGACGATGTTGGGTCTTTGCTCTTTGAATACGGCGAAGATGGCCTTCCAAAAGACGTCCTTCTGGCCCGGGTGACGAGCTCTGCGTCCTTCAAATACAGGGCGGGGGTTAATAGGCAGGCAGATTTTCATCGCTGCGCTGAAAAGAATTAGTGCAATTCAGAGCACGCGCCCATTCGGCCCGAGGCGACTTGGCGGTAATCATTTGAGGTGAAGGAAGGGGTCACCGCATGCTTTGCTGGCCACTGAAGAGTAACTCGCATGACTTTTGCAGCTCTTCAGCAATTTGCAGCTTTCAAACAGGAAGTGAGAATCCTCTCAATGAAAAAAACCCCAGCAGCATCATTGTCCACAATGAAGGGTCTGCACCGGCGATGTTGGGTCTTTGCTCTTTGCATACTGCGAAGATGGCCTTCCAAAAGACGTCCTTCTGGCCCGGGTGCCGAGCGCTGCGTCCTTCAAATACAGGGCGGGGGTTAATAGGCAGGCAGATTTTCATCGCTGCGCTGAAAAGAATTAGTGCAATTCAGAGCACGCGCCCATTCGGCCCGAGGCGACTTGGCGGTAATCATTTGAGGTGAAGGAAGGGGTCACCGCATGCTTTGCTGGCCACTGAAGAGTAACTCGCATGACTTTTGCAGCTCTTCAGCAATTTGCAGCTTTCAAACAGGAAGTGAGAATCCTCTCAATGAAAAAAACCCCAGCAGCATCATTGTCCACAATGAAGGGTCTGCACCGACGATGTTGGGTCTTTGCTCTTTGAATACGGCGAAGATGGCCTTCCAAAAGACGTCCTTCTGGCCCGGGTGCCGAGCGCTGCGTCCTTCAAATACAGGGCGGGGGTTAATAGGCAGGCAGATTTTCATCGCTGCGCTGAAAAGAATTAGTGCAATTCAGAGCACGTGCCCATTCGGCCCGAGGCGACTTGGCGGTAATCATTTGAGGTGAAGGAAGGGGTCACCGCATGCTTTGCTGGCCACTGAAGAGTAACTCGCATGACTTTTGCAGCTCTTCAGCAATTTGCAGCTTTCAAACAGGAAGTGAGAATCCTCTCAATGAAAAAAACCCCAGCAGCATCATTGTCCACAATGAAGGGTCTGCACCGACGATGTTGGGTCTTTGCTCTTTGAATACGGCGAAGATGGCCTTCCAAAAGACGTCCTTCTGGCCCGGGTGACGAGCGCTGCGTCCTTCAAATACAGGGCGGGGGTTAATAGGCAGGCAGATTTTCATCGCTGCGCTGAAAAGAATTAGTGCAATTCAGAGCACGCGCCCATTCGGCCCGAGGCGACTTGGCGGTAATCATTTGAGGTGAAGGAAGGGGTCACCGCATGCTTTGCTGGCCACTGAAGAGTAACTCGCATGACTTTTGCAGCTCTTCAGCAATTTGCAGCTTTCAAACAGGAAGTGAGAATCCTCTCAATGAAAAAAACCCCAGCAGCATCATTGTCCACAATGAAGGGTCTGCACCGGCGATGTTGGGTCTTTGCTCTTTGAATACGGCGAAGATGGCCTTCCAAAAGACGTCCTTCTGGCCCGGGTGACGAGCGCTGCGTCCTTCAAATACAGGGCGGGGGTTAATAGGCAGGCAGATTTTCATCGCTGCGCTGAAAAGAATTAGTGCAATTCAGAGCACGCGCCCATTCGGCCCGAGGCGACTTGGCGGTAATCATTTGAGGTGAAGGAAGGGGTCACCGCATGCTTTGCTGGCCACTGAAGAGTAACTCGCATGACTTTTGCAGCTCTTCAGCAATTTGCAGCTTTCAAACAGGAAGTGAGAATCCTCTCAATGAAAAAAACCCCAGCAGCATCATTGTCCACAATGAAGGGTCTGCACCGGCGATGTTGGGTCTTTGCTCTTTGAATACGGCGAAGATGGCCTTCCAAAAGACGTCCTTCTGGCCCGGGTGACGAGCTCTGCGTCCTTCAAATACAGGGCGGGGGTTAATAGGCAGGCAGATTTTCATCGCTGCGCTGAAAAGAATTAGTGCAATTCAGAGCACGCGCCCATTCGGCCCGAGGCGACTTGGCGGTAATCATTTGAGGTGAAGGAAGGGGTCACCGCATGCTTTGCTGGCCACTGAAGAGTAACTCGCATGACTTTTGCAGCTCTTCAGCAATTTGCAGCTTTCAAACAGGAAGTGAGAATCCTCTCAATGAAAAAAACCCCAGCAGCATCATTGTCCACAATGAAGGGTCTGCACCGGCGATGTTGGGTCTTTGCTCTTTGCATACTGCGAAGATGGCCTTCCAAAAGACGTCCTTCTGGCCCGGGTGCCGAGCGCTGCGTCCTTCAAATACAGGGCGGGGGTTAATAGGCAGGCAGATTTTCATCGCTGCGCTGAAAAGAATTAGTGCAATTCAGAGCACGTGCCCATTCGGCCCGAGGCGACTTGGCGGTAATCATTTGAGGTGAAGGAAGGGGTCACCGCATGCTTTGCTGGCCACTGAAGAGTAACTCGCATGACTTTTGCAGCTCTTCAGCAATTTGCAGCTTTCAAACAGGAAGTGAGAATCCTCTCAATGAAAAAAACCCCAGCAGCATCATTGTCCACAATGAAGGGTCTGCACCGGCGATGTTGGGTCTTTGCTCTTTGCATACTGCGAAGATGGCCTTCCAAAAGACGTCCTTCTGGCCCGGGTGACGAGCTCTGCGTCCTTCAAATACAGGGCGGGGGTTAATAGGCAGGCAGATTTTCATCACTGCGCTGAAAAGAATTAGTGCAATTCAGAGCACGTGCCCATTCGGCCCGAGGCGACTTGGCGGTAATCATTTGAGGTGAAGGAAGGGGTCACCGCATGCTTTGCTGGCCACTGAAGAGTAACTCGCATGACTTTTGCAGCTCTTCAGCAATTTGCAGCTTTCAAACAGGAAGTGAGAATCCTCTCAATGAAAAAAACCCCAGCAGCATCATTGTCCACAATGAAGGGTCTGCACCGACGATGTTGGGTCTTTGCTCTTTGAATACGGCGAAGATGGCCTTCCAAAAGACGTCCTTCTGGCCCGGGTGACGAGCTCTGCGTCCTTCAAATACAGGGCGGGGGTTAATAGGCAGGCAGATTTTCATCGCTGCGCTGAAAAGAATTAGTGCAATTCAGAGCACGCGCCCATTCGGCCCGAGGCGACTTGGCGGTAATCATTTGAGGTGAAGGAAGGGGTCACCGCATGCTTTGCTGGCCACTGAAGAGTAACTCGCATGACTTTTGCAGCTCTTCAGCAATTTGCAGCTTTCAAACAGGAAGTGAGAATCCTCTCAATGAAAAAAACCCCAGCAGCATCATTGTCCACAATGAAGGGTCTGCACCGGCGATGTTGGGTCTTTGCTCTTTGCATACTGCGAAGATGGCCTTCCAAAAGACGTCCTTCTGGCCCGGGTGCCGAGCGCTGCGTCCTTCAAATACAGGGCGGGGGTTAATAGGCAGGCAGATTTTCATCGCTGCGCTGAAAAGAATTAGTGCAATTCAGAGCACGCGCCCATTCGGCCCGAGGCGACTTGGCGGTAATCATTTGAGGTGAAGGAAGGGGTCACCGCATGCTTTGCTGGCCACTGAAGAGTAACTCGCATGACTTTTGCAGCTCTTCAGCAATTTGCAGCTTTCAAACAGGAAGTGAGAATCCTCTCAATGAAAAAAACCCCAGCAGCATCATTGTCCACAATGAAGGGTCTGCACCGACGATGTTGGGTCTTTGCTCTTTGAATACGGCGAAGATGGCCTTCCAAAAGACGTCCTTCTGGCCCGGGTGCCGAGCGCTGCGTCCTTCAAATACAGGGCGGGGGTTAATAGGCAGGCAGATTTTCATCGCTGCGCTGAAAAGAATTAGTGCAATTCAGAGCACGTGCCCATTCGGCCCGAGGCGACTTGGCGGTAATCATTTGAGGTGAAGGAAGGGGTCACCGCATGCTTTGCTGGCCACTGAAGAGTAACTCGCATGACTTTTGCAGCTCTTCAGCAATTTGCAGCTTTCAAACAGGAAGTGAGAATCCTCTCAATGAAAAAAACCCCAGCAGCATCATTGTCCACAATGAAGGGTCTGCACCGACGATGTTGGGTCTTTGCTCTTTGAATACGGCGAAGATGGCCTTCCAAAAGACGTCCTTCTGGCCCGGGTGACGAGCGCTGCGTCCTTCAAATACAGGGCGGGGGTTAATAGGCAGGCAGATTTTCATCGCTGCGCTGAAAAGAATTAGTGCAATTCAGAGCACGCGCCCATTCGGCCCGAGGCGACTTGGCGGTAATCATTTGAGGTGAAGGAAGGGGTCACCGCATGCTTTGCTGGCCACTGAAGAGTAACTCGCATGACTTTTGCAGCTCTTCAGCAATTTGCAGCTTTCAAACAGGAAGTGAGAATCCTCTCAATGAAAAAAACCCCAGCAGCATCATTGTCCACAATGAAGGGTCTGCACCGGCGATGTTGGGTCTTTGCTCTTTGAATACGGCGAAGATGGCCTTCCAAAAGACGTCCTTCTGGCCCGGGTGACGAGCGCTGCGTCCTTCAAATACAGGGCGGGGGTTAATAGGCAGGCAGATTTTCATCGCTGCGCTGAAAAGAATTAGTGCAATTCAGAGCACGCGCCCATTCGGCCCGAGGCGACTTGGCGGTAATCATTTGAGGTGAAGGAAGGGGTCACCGCATGCTTTGCTGGCCACTGAAGAGTAACTCGCATGACTTTTGCAGCTCTTCAGCAATTTGCAGCTTTCAAACAGGAAGTGAGAATCCTCTCAATGAAAAAAACCCCAGCAGCATCATTGTCCACAATGAAGGGTCTGCACCGGCGATGTTGGGTCTTTGCTCTTTGCATACTGCGAAGATGGCCTTCCAAAAGACGTCCTTCTGGCCCGGGTGACGAGCTCTGCGTCCTTCAAATACAGGGCGGGGGTTAATAGGCAGGCAGATTTTCATCGCTGCGCTGAAAAGAATTAGTGCAATTCAGAGCACGCGCCCATTCGGCCCGAGGCGACTTGGCGGTAATCATTTGAGGTGAAGGAAGGGGTCACCGCATGCTTTGCTGGCCACTGAAGAGTAACTCGCATGACTTTTGCAGCTCTTCAGCAATTTGCAGCTTTCAAACAGGAAGTGAGAATCCTCTCAATGAAAAAAACCCCAGCAGCATCATTGTCCACAATGAAGGGTCTGCACCGGCGATGTTGGGTCTTTGCTCTTTGCATACTGCGAAGATGGCCTTCCAAAAGACGTCCTTCTGGCCCGGGTGACGAGCTCTGCGTCCTTCAAATACAGGGCGGGGGTTAATAGGCAGGCAGATTTTCATCGCTGCGCTGAAAAGAATTAGTGCAATTCAGAGCACGCGCCCATTCGGCCCGAGGCGACTTGGCGGTAATCATTTGAGGTGAAGGAAGGGGTCACCGCATGCTTTGCTGGCCACTGAAGAGTAACTCGCATGACTTTTGCAGCTCTTCAGCAATTTGCAGCTTTCAAACAGGAAGTGAGAATCCTCTCAATGAAAAAAACCCCAGCAGCATCATTGTCCACAATGAAGGGTCTGCACCGGCGATGTTGGGTCTTTGCTCTTTGCATACTGCGAAGATGGCCTTCCAAAAGACGTCCTTCTGGCCCGGGTGACGAGCTCTGCGTCCTTCAAATACAGGGCGGGGGTTAATAGGCAGGCAGATTTTCATCGCTGCGCTGAAAAGAATTAGTGCAATTCAGAGCACGCGCCCATTCGGCCCGAGGCGACTTGGCGGTAATCATTTGAGGTGAAGGAAGGGGTCACCGCATGCTTTGCTGGCCACTGAAGAGTAACTCGCATGACTTTTGCAGCTCTTCAGCAATTTGCAGCTTTCAAACAGGAAGTGAGAATCCTCTCAATGAAAAAAACCCCAGCAGCATCATTGTCCACAATGAAGGGTCTGCACCGGCGATGTTGGGTCTTTGCTCTTTGAATACGGCGAAGATGGCCTTCCAAAAGACGTCCTTCTGGCCCGGGTGCCGAGCGCTGCGTCCTTCAAATACAGGGCGGGGGTTAATAGGCAGGCAGATTTTCATCACTGCGCTGAAAAGAATTAGTGCAATTCAGAGCACGTGCCCATTCGGCCCGAGGCGACTTGGCGGTAATCATTTGAGGTGAAGGAAGGGGTCACCGCATGCTTTGCTGGCCACTGAAGAGTAACTCGCATGACTTTTGCAGCTCTTCAGCAATTTGCAGCTTTCAAACAGGAAGTGAGAATCCTCTCAATGAAAAAAACCCCAGCAGAATAATTGTCCACAATGAAGGGTCTGCACCGACGATGTTGGGTCTTTGCTCTTTGAATACGGCGAAGATGGCCTTCCAAAAGACGTCCTTCTGGCCCGGGTGCCGAGCGCTGCGTCCTTCAAATACAGGGCGGGGGTTAATAGGCAGGCAGATTTTCATCGCTGCGCTGAAAAGAATTAGTGCAATTCAGAGCACGTGCCCATTCGGCCCGAGGCGACTTGGCGGTAATCATTTGAGGTGAAGGAAGGGGTCACCGCATGCTTTGCTGGCCACTGAAGAGTAACTCGCATGACTTTTGCAGCTCTTCAGCAATTTGCAGCTTTCAAACAGGAAGTGAGAATCCTCTCAATGAAAAAAACCCCAGCAGCATCATTGTCCACAATGAAGGGTCTGCACCGGCGATGTTGGGTCTTTGCTCTTTGAATACGGCGAAGATGGCCTTCCAAAAGACGTCCTTCTGGCCCGGGTGCCGAGCGCTGCGTCCTTCAAATACAGGGCGGGGGTTAATAGGCAGGCAGATTTTCATCGCTGCGCTGAAAAGAATTAGTGCAATTCAGAGCACGCGCCCATTCGGCCCGAGGCGACTTGGCGGTAATCATTTGAGGTGAAGGAAGGGGTCACCGCATGCTTTGCTGGCCACTGAAGAGTAACTCGCATGACTTTTGCAGCTCTTCAGCAATTTGCAGCTTTCAAACAGGAAGTGAGAATCCTCTCAATGAAAAAAACCCCAGCAGCATCATTGTCCACAATGAAGGGTCTGCACCGGCGATGTTGGGTCTTTGCTCTTTGCATACTGCGAAGATGGCCTTCCAAAAGACGTCCTTCTGGCCCGGGTGACGAGCTCTGCGTCCTTCAAATACAGGGCGGGGGTTAATAGGCAGGCAGATTTTCATCGCTGCGCTGAAAAGAATTAGTGCAATTCAGAGCACGCGCCCATTCGGCCCGAGGCGACTTGGCGGTAATCATTTGAGGTGAAGGAAGGGGTCACCGCATGCTTTGCTGGCCACTGAAGAGTAACTCGCATGACTTTTGCAGCTCTTCAGCAATTTGCAGCTTTCAAACAGGAAGTGAGAATCCTCTCAATGAAAAAAACCCCAGCAGCATCATTGTCCACAATGAAGGGTCTGCACCGGCGATGTTGGGTCTTTGCTCTTTGCATACTGCGAAGATGGCCTTCCAAAAGACGTCCTTCTGGCCCGGGTGACGAGCTCTGCGTCCTTCAAATACAGGGCGGGGGTTAATAGGCAGGCAGATTTTCATCGCTGCGCTGAAAAGAATTAGTGCAATTCAGAGCACGCGCCCATTCGGCCCGAGGCGACTTGGCGGTAATCATTTGAGGTGAAGGAAGGGGTCACCGCATGCTTTGCTGGCCACTGAAGAGTAACTCGCATGACTTTTGCAGCTCTTCAGCAATTTGCAGCTTTCAAACAGGAAGTGAGAATCCTCTCAATGAAAAAAACCCCAGCAGCATCATTGTCCACAATGAAGGGTCTGCACCGGCGATGTTGGGTCTTTGCTCTTTGAATACTGCGAAGATGGCCTTCCAAAAGACGTCCTTCTGGCCCGGGTGACGAGCTCTGCGTCCTTCAAATACAGGGCGGGGGTTAATAGGCAGGCAGATTTTCATCGCTGCGCTGAAAAGAATTAGTGCAATTCAGAGCACGCGCCCATTCGGCCCGAGGCGACTTGGCGGTAATCATTTGAGGTGAAGGAAGGGGTCACCGCATGCTTTGCTGGCCACTGAAGAGTAACTCGCATGACTTTTGCAGCTCTTCAGCAATTTGCAGCTTTCAAACAGGAAGTGAGAATCCTCTCAATGAAAAAAACCCCAGCAGCATCATTGTCCACAATGAAGGGTCTGCACCGGCGATGTTGGGTCTTTGCTCTTTGAATACGGCGAAGATGGCCTTCCAAAAGACGTCCTTCTGGCCCGGGTGACGAGCTCTGCGTCCTTCAAATACAGGGCGGGGGTTAATAGGCAGGCAGATTTTCATCGCTGCGCTGAAAAGAATTAGTGCAATTCAGAGCACGCGCCCATTCGGCCCGAGGCGACTTGGCGGTAATCATTTGAGGTGAAGGAAGGGGTCACCGCATGCTTTGCTGGCCACTGAAGAGTAACTCGCATGACTTTTGCAGCTCTTCAGCAATTTGCAGCTTTCAAACAGGAAGTGAGAATCCTCTCAATGAAAAAAACCCCAGCAGCATCATTGTCCACAATGAAGGGTCTGCACCGGCGATGTTGGGTCTTTGCTCTTTGAATACTGCGAAGATGGCCTTCCAAAAGACGTCCTTCTGGCCCGGGTGCCGAGCGCTGCGTCCTTCAAATACAGGGCGGGGGTTAATAGGCAGGCAGATTTTCATCGCTGCGCTGAAAAGAATTAGTGCAATTCAGAGCACGCGCCCATTCGGCCCGAGGCGACTTGGCGGTAATCATTTGAGGTGAAGGAAGGGGTCACCGCATGCTTTGCTGGCCACTGAAGAGTAACTCGCATGACTTTTGCAGCTCTTCAGCAATTTGCAGCTTTCAAACAGGAAGTGAGAATCCTCTCAATGAAAAAAACCCCAGCAGCATCATTGTCCACAATGAAGGGTCTGCACCGGCGATGTTGGGTCTTTGCTCTTTGAATACGGCGAAGATGGCCTTCCAAAAGACGTCCTTCTGGCCCGGGTGACGAGCTCTGCGTCCTTCAAATACAGGGCGGGGGTTAATAGGCAGGCAGATTTTCATCGCTGCGCTGAAAAGAATTAGTGCAATTCAGAGCACGCGCCCATTCGGCCCGAGGCGACTTGGCGGTAATCATTTGAGGTGAAGGAAGGGGTCACCGCATGCTTTGCTGGCCACTGAAGAGTAACTCGCATGACTTTTGCAGCTCTTCAGCAATTTGCAGCTTTCTAACAGGAAGTGAGAATCCTCTCAATGAAAAAAACCCCAGCAGCATCATTGTCCACAATGAAGGGTCTGCACCGGCGATGTTGGGTCTTTGCTCTTTGAATACGGCGAAGATGGCCTTCCAAAAGACGTCCTTCTGGCCCGGGTGCCGAGCGCTGCGTCCTTCAAATACAGGGCGGGGGTTAATAGGCAGGCAGATTTTCATCACTGCGCTGAAAAGAATTAGTGCAATTCAGAGCACGTGCCCATTCGGCCCGAGGCGACTTGGCGGTAATCATTTGAGGTGAAGGAAGGGGTCACCGCATGCTTTGCTGGCCACTGAAGAGTAACTCGCATGACTTTTGCAGCTCTTCAGCAATTTGCAGCTTTCAAACAGGAAGTGAGAATCCTCTCAATGAAAAAAACCCCAGCAGAATAATTGTCCACAATGAAGGGTCTGCACCGACGATGTTGGGTCTTTGCTCTTTGAATACGGCGAAGATGGCCTTCCAAAAGACGTCCTTCTGGCCCGGGTGCCGAGCGCTGCGTCCTTCAAATACAGGGCGGGGGTTAATAGGCAGGCAGATTTTCATCGCTGCGCTGAAAAGAATTAGTGCAATTCAGAGCACGCGCCCATTCGGCCCGAGGCGACTTGGCGGTAATCATTTGAGGTGAAGGAAGGGGTCACCGCATGCTTTGCTGGCCACTGAAGAGTAACTCGCATGACTTTTGCAGCTCTTCAGCAATTTGCAGCTTTCAAACAGGAAGTGAGAATCCTCTCAATGAAAAAAACCCCAGCAGCATCATTGTCCACAATGAAGGGTCTGCACCGGCGATGTTGGGTCTTTGCTCTTTGCATACTGCGAAGATGGCCTTCCAAAAGACGTCCTTCTGGCCCGGGTGACGAGCTCTGCGTCCTTCAAATACAGGGCGGGGGTTAATAGGCAGGCAGATTTTCATCGCTGCGCTGAAAAGAATTAGTGCAATTCAGAGCACGCGCCCATTCGGCCCGAGGCGACTTGGCGGTAATCATTTGAGGTGAAGGAAGGGGTCACCGCATGCTTTGCTGGCCACTGAAGAGTAACTCGCATGACTTTTGCAGCTCTTCAGCAATTTGCAGCTTTCAAACAGGAAGTGAGAATCCTCTCAATGAAAAAAACCCCAGCAGCATCATTGTCCACAATGAAGGGTCTGCACCGGCGATGTTGGGTCTTTGCTCTTTGAATACGGCGAAGATGGCCTTCCAAAAGACGTCCTTCTGGCCCGGGTGACGAGCTCTGCGTCCTTCAAATACAGGGCGGGGGTTAATAGGCAGGCAGATTTTCATCGCTGCGCTGAAAAGAATTAGTGCAATTCAGAGCACGCGCCCATTCGGCCCGAGGCGACTTGGCGGTAATCATTTGAGGTGAAGGAAGGGGTCACCGCATGCTTTGCTGGCCACTGAAGAGTAACTCGCATGACTTTTGCAGCTCTTCAGCAATTTGCAGCTTTCAAACAGGAAGTGAGAATCCTCTCAATGAAAAAAACCCCAGCAGCATCATTGTCCACAATGAAGGGTCTGCACCGGCGATGTTGGGTCTTTGCTCTTTGCATACTGCGAAGATGGCCTTCCAAAAGACGTCCTTCTGGCCCGGGTGACGAGCTCTGCGTCCTTCAAATACAGGGCGGGGGTTAATAGGCAGGCAGATTTTCATCGCTGCGCTGAAAAGAATTAGTGCAATTCAGAGCACGCGCCCATTCGGCCCGAGGCGACTTGGCGGTAATCATTTGAGGTGAAGGAAGGGGTCACCGCATGCTTTGCTGGCCACTGAAGAGTAACTCGCATGACTTTTGCAGCTCTTCAGCAATTTGCAGCTTTCAAACAGGAAGTGAGAATCCTCTCAATGAAAAAAACCCCAGCAGCATCATTGTCCACAATGAAGGGTCTGCACCGGCGATGTTGGGTCTTTGCTCTTTGAATACTGCGAAGATGGCCTTCCAAAAGACGTCCTTCTGGCCCGGGTGACGAGCTCTGCGTCCTTCAAATACAGGGCGGGGGTTAATAGGCAGGCAGATTTTCATCGCTGCGCTGAAAAGAATTAGTGCAATTCAGAGCACGCGCCCATTCGGCCCGAGGCGACTTGGCGGTAATCATTTGAGGTGAAGGAAGGGGTCACCGCATGCTTTGCTGGCCACTGAAGAGTAACTCGCATGACTTTTGCAGCTCTTCAGCAATTTGCAGCTTTCAAACAGGAAGTGAGAATCCTCTCAATGAAAAAAACCCCAGCAGCATCATTGTCCACAATGAAGGGTCTGCACCGGCGATGTTGGGTCTTTGCTCTTTGAATACGGCGAAGATGGCCTTCCAAAAGACGTCCTTCTGGCCCGGGTGACGAGCTCTGCGTCCTTCAAATACAGGGCGGGGGTTAATAGGCAGGCAGATTTTCATCGCTGCGCTGAAAAGAATTAGTGCAATTCAGAGCACGCGCCCATTCGGCCCGAGGCGACTTGGCGGTAATCATTTGAGGTGAAGGAAGGGGTCACCGCATGCTTTGCTGGCCACTGAAGAGTAACTCGCATGACTTTTGCAGCTCTTCAGCAATTTGCAGCTTTCAAACAGGAAGTGAGAATCCTCTCAATGAAAAAAACCCCAGCAGCATCATTGTCCACAATGAAGGGTCTGCACCGGCGATGTTGGGTCTTTGCTCTTTGAATACTGCGAAGATGGCCTTCCAAAAGACGTCCTTCTGGCCCGGGTGCCGAGCGCTGCGTCCTTCAAATACAGGGCGGGGGTTAATAGGCAGGCAGATTTTCATCGCTGCGCTGAAAAGAATTAGTGCAATTCAGAGCACGCGCCCATTCGGCCCGAGGCGACTTGGCGGTAATCATTTGAGGTGAAGGAAGGGGTCACCGCATGCTTTGCTGGCCACTGAAGAGTAACTCGCATGACTTTTGCAGCTCTTCAGCAATTTGCAGCTTTCAAACAGGAAGTGAGAATCCTCTCAATGAAAAAAACCCCAGCAGCATCATTGTCCACAATGAAGGGTCTGCACCGGCGATGTTGGGTCTTTGCTCTTTGAATACGGCGAAGATGGCCTTCCAAAAGACGTCCTTCTGGCCCGGGTGACGAGCTCTGCGTCCTTCAAATACAGGGCGGGGGTTAATAGGCAGGCAGATTTTCATCGCTGCGCTGAAAAGAATTAGTGCAATTCAGAGCACGCGCCCATTCGGCCCGAGGCGACTTGGCGGTAATCATTTGAGGTGAAGGAAGGGGTCACCGCATGCTTTGCTGGCCACTGAAGAGTAACTCGCATGACTTTTGCAGCTCTTCAGCAATTTGCAGCTTTCTAACAGGAAGTGAGAATCCTCTCAATGAAAAAAACCCCAGCAGCATCATTGTCCACAATGAAGGGTCTGCACCGGCGATGTTGGGTCTTTGCTCTTTGAATACTGCGAAGATGGCCTTCCAAAAGACGTCCTTCTGGCCCGGGTGACGAGCTCTGCGTCCTTCAAATACAGGGCGGGGGTTAATAGGCAGGCAGATTTTCATCGCTGCGCTGAAAAGAATTAGTGCAATTCAGAGCACGCGCCCATTCGGCCCGAGGCGACTTGGCGGTAATCATTTGAGGTGAAGGAAGGGGTCACCGCATGCTTTGCTGGCCACTGAAGAGTAACTCGCATGACTTTTGCAGCTCTTCAGCAATTTGCAGCTTTCAAACAGGAAGTGAGAATCCTCTCAATGAAAAAAACCCCAGCAGCATCATTGTCCACAATGAAGGGTCTGCACCGGCGATGTTGGGTCTTTGCTCTTTGAATACGGCGAAGATGGCCTTCCAAAAGACGTCCTTCTGGCCCGGGTGACGAGCTCTGCGTCCTTCAAATACAGGGCGGGGGTTAATAGGCAGGCAGATTTTCATCGCTGCGCTGAAAAGAATTAGTGCAATTCAGAGCACGCGCCCATTCGGCCCGAGGCGACTTGGCGGTAATCATTTGAGGTGAAGGAAGGGGTCACCGCATGCTTTGCTGGCCACTGAAGAGTAACTCGCATGACTTTTGCAGCTCTTCAGCAATTTGCAGCTTTCAAACAGGAAGTGAGAATCCTCTCAATGAAAAAAACCCCAGCAGCATCATTGTCCACAATGAAGGGTCTGCACCGGCGATGTTGGGTCTTTGCTCTTTGAATACTGCGAAGATGGCCTTCCAAAAGACGTCCTTCTGGCCCGGGTGCCGAGCGCTGCGTCCTTCAAATACAGGGCGGGGGTTAATAGGCAGGCAGATTTTCATCGCTGCGCTGAAAAGAATTAGTGCAATTCAGAGCACGCGCCCATTCGGCCCGAGGCGACTTGGCGGTAATCATTTGAGGTGAAGGAAGGGGTCACCGCATGCTTTGCTGGCCACTGAAGAGTAACTCGCATGACTTTTGCAGCTCTTCAGCAATTTGCAGCTTTCAAACAGGAAGTGAGAATCCTCTCAATGAAAAAAACCCCAGCAGCATCATTGTCCACAATGAAGGGTCTGCACCGGCGATGTTGGGTCTTTGCTCTTTGAATACGGCGAAGATGGCCTTCCAAAAGACGTCCTTCTGGCCCGGGTGACGAGCTCTGCGTCCTTCAAATACAGGGCGGGGGTTAATAGGCAGGCAGATTTTCATCGCTGCGCTGAAAAGAATTAGTGCAATTCAGAGCACGCGCCCATTCGGCCCGAGGCGACTTGGCGGTAATCATTTGAGGTGAAGGAAGGGGTCACCGCATGCTTTGCTGGCCACTGAAGAGTAACTCGCATGACTTTTGCAGCTCTTCAGCAATTTGCAGCTTTCTAACAGGAAGTGAGAATCCTCTCAATGAAAAAAACCCCAGCAGCATCATTGTCCACAATGAAGGGTCTGCACCGGCGATGTTGGGTCTTTGCTCTTTGAATACTGCGAAGATGGCCTTCCAAAAGACGTCCTTCTGGCCCGGGTGCCGAGCGCTGCGTCCTTCAAATACAGGGCGGGGGTTAATAGGCAGGCAGATTTTCATCGCTGCGCTGAAAAGAATTAGTGCAATTCAGAGCACGCGCCCATTCGGCCCGAGGCGACTTGGCGGTAATCATTTGAGGTGAAGGAAGGGGTCACCGCATGCTTTGCTGGCCACTGAAGAGTAACTCGCATGACTTTTGCAGCTCTTCAGCAATTTGCAGCTTTCAAACAGGAAGTGAGAATCCTCTCAATGAAAAAAACCCCAGCAGCATCATTGTCCACAATGAAGGGTCTGCACCGGCGATGTTGGGTCTTTGCTCTTTGAATACGGCGAAGATGGCCTTCCAAAAGACGTCCTTCTGGCCCGGGTGACGAGCTCTGCGTCCTTCAAATACAGGGCGGGGGTTAATAGGCAGGCAGATTTTCATCGCTGCGCTGAAAAGAATTAGTGCAATTCAGAGCACGCGCCCATTCGGCCCGAGGCGACTTGGCGGTAATCATTTGAGGTGAAGGAAGGGGTCACCGCATGCTTTGCTGGCCACTGAAGAGTAACTCGCATGACTTTTGCAGCTCTTCAGCAATTTGCAGCTTTCTAACAGGAAGTGAGAATCCTCTCAATGAAAAAAACCCCAGCAGCATCATTGTCCACAATGAAGGGTCTGCACCGGCGATGTTGGGTCTTTGCTCTTTGAATACGGCGAAGATGGCCTTCCAAAAGACGTCCTTCTGGCCCGGGTGCCGAGCGCTGCGTCCTTCAAATACAGGGCGGGGGTTAATAGGCAGGCAGATTTTCATCGCTGCGCTGAAAAGAATTAGTGCAATTCAGAGCACGTGCCCATTCGGCCCGAGGCGACTTGGCGGTAATCATTTGAGGTGAAGGAAGGGGTCACCGCATGCTTTGCTGGCCACTGAAGAGTAACTCGCATGACTTTTGCAGCTCTTCAGCAATTTGCAGCTTTCAAACAGGAAGTGAGAATCCTCTCAATGAAAAAAACCCCAGCAGCATCATTGTCCACAATGAAGGGTCTGCACCGGCGATGTTGGGTCTTTGCTCTTTGAATACGGCGAAGATGGCCTTCCAAAAGACGTCCTTCTGGCCCGGGTGACGAGCGCTGCGTCCTTCAAATACAGGGCGGGGGTTAATAGGCAGGCAGATTTTCATCGCTGCGCTGAAAAGAATTAGTGCAATTCAGAGCACGCGCCCATTCGGCCCGAGGCGACTTGGCGGTAATCATTTGAGGTGAAGGAAGGGGTCACCGCATGCTTTGCTGGCCACTGAAGAGTAACTCGCATGACTTTTGCAGCTCTTCAGCAATTTGCAGCTTTCAAACAGGAAGTGAGAATCCTCTCAATGAAAAAAACCCCAGCAGCATCATTGTCCACAATGAAGGGTCTGCACCGGCGATGTTGGGTCTTTGCTCTTTGCATACTGCGAAGATGGCCTTCCAAAAGACGTCCTTCTGGCCCGGGTGACGAGCTCTGCGTCCTTCAAATACAGGGCGGGGGTTAATAGGCAGGCAGATTTTCATCGCTGCGCTGAAAAGAATTAGTGCAATTCAGAGCACGCGCCCATTCGGCCCGAGGCGACTTGGCGGTAATCATTTGAGGTGAAGGAAGGGGTCACCGCATGCTTTGCTGGCCACTGAAGAGTAACTCGCATGACTTTTGCAGCTCTTCAGCAATTTGCAGCTTTCAAACAGGAAGTGAGAATCCTCTCAATGAAAAAAACCCCAGCAGCATCATTGTCCACAATGAAGGGTCTGCACCGGCGATGTTGGGTCTTTGCTCTTTGAATACTGCGAAGATGGCCTTCCAAAAGACGTCCTTCTGGCCCGGGTGCCGAGCGCTGCGTCCTTCAAATACAGGGCGGGGGTTAATAGGCAGGCAGATTTTCATCGCTGCGCTGAAAAGAATTAGTGCAATTCAGAGCACGCGCCCATTCGGCCCGAGGCGACTTGGTGGTAATCATTTGAGGTGAAGGAAGGGGTCACCGCATGCTTTGCTGGCCACTGAAGAGTAACTCGCATGACTTTTGCAGCTCTTCAGCAATTTGCAGCTTTCAAACAGGAAGTGAGAATCCTCTCAATGAAAAAAACCCCAGCAGCATCATTGTCCACAATGAAGGGTCTGCACCGGCGATGTTGGGTCTTTGCTCTTTGAATACGGCGAAGATGGCCTTCCAAAAGACGTCCTTCTGGCCCGGGTGACGAGCTCTGCGTCCTTCAAATACAGGGCGGGGGTTAATAGGCAGGCAGATTTTCATCGCTGCGCTGAAAAGAATTAGTGCAATTCAGAGCACGCGCCCATTCGGCCCGAGGCGACTTGGCGGTAATCATTTGAGGTGAAGGAAGGGGTCACCGCATGCTTTGCTGGCCACTGAAGAGTAACTCGCATGACTTTTGCAGCTCTTCAGCAATTTGCAGCTTTCAAACAGGAAGTGAGAATCCTCTCAATGAAAAAAACCCCAGCAGCATCATTGTCCACAATGAAGGGTCTGCACCGGCGATGTTGGGTCTTTGCTCTTTGAATACGGCGAAGATGGCCTTCCAAAAGACGTCCTTCTGGCCCGGGTGACGAGCTCTGCGTCCTTCAAATACAGGGCGGGGGTTAATAGGCAGGCAGATTTTCATCGCTGCGCTGAAAAGAATTAGTGCAATTCAGAGCACGCGCCCATTCGGCCCGAGGCGACTTGGCGGTAATCATTTGAGGTGAAGGAAGGGGTCACCGCATGCTTTGCTGGCCACTGAAGAGTAACTCGCATGACTTTTGCAGCTCTTCAGCAATTTGCAGCTTTCAAACAGGAAGTGAGAATCCTCTCAATGAAAAAAACCCCAGCAGCATCATTGTCCACAATGAAGGGTCTGCACCGGCGATGTTGGGTCTTTGCTCTTTGCATACTGCGAAGATGGCCTTCCAAAAGACGTCCTTCTGGCCCGGGTGACGAGCTCTGCGTCCTTCAAATACAGGGCGGGGGTTAATAGGCAGGCAGATTTTCATCGCTGCGCTGAAAAGAATTAGTGCAATTCAGAGCACGCGCCAATTCGGCCCGAGGCGACTTGGCGGTAATCATTTGAGGTGAAGGAAGGGGTCACCGCATGCTTTGCTGGCCACTGAAGAGTAACTCGCATGACTTTTGCAGCTCTTCAGCAATTTGCAGCTTTCAAACAGGAAGTGAGAATCCTCTCAATGAAAAAAACCCCAGCAGCATCATTGTCCACAATGAAGGGTCTGCACCGGCGATGTTGGGTCTTTGCTCTTTGAATACGGCGAAGATGGCCTTCCAAAAGACGTCCTTCTGGCCCGGGTGACGAGCTCTGCGTCCTTCAAATACAGGGCGGGGGTTAATAGGCAGGCAGATTTTCATCGCTGCGCTGAAAAGAATTAGTGCAATTCAGAGCACGCGCCCATTCGGCCCGAGGCGACTTGGCGGTAATCATTTGAGGTGAAGGAAGGGGTCACCGCATGCTTTGCTGGCCACTGAAGAGTAACTCGCATGACTTTTGCAGCTCTTCAGCAATTTGCAGCTTTCAAACAGGAAGTGAGAATCCTCTCAATGAAAAAAACCCCAGCAGCATCATTGTCCACAATGAAGGGTCTGCACCGGCGATGTTGGGTCTTTGCTCTTTGAATACGGCGAAGATGGCCTTCCAAAAGACGTCCTTCTGGCCCGGGTGACGAGCTCTGCGTCCTTCAAATACAGGGCGGGGGTTAATAGGCAGGCAGATTTTCATCGCTGCGCTGAAAAGAATTAGTGCAATTCAGAGCACGCGCCCATTCGGCCCGAGGCGACTTGGCGGTAATCATTTGAGGTGAAGGAAGGGGTCACCGCATGCTTTGCTGGCCACTGAAGAGTAACTCGCATGACTTTTGCAGCTCTTCAGCAATTTGCAGCTTTCAAACAGGAAGTGAGAATCCTCTCAATGAAAAAAACCCCAGCAGCATCATTGTCCACAATGAAGGGTCTGCACCGGCGATGTTGGGTCTTTGCTCTTTGAATACGGCGAAGATGGCCTTCCAAAAGACGTCCTTCTGGCCCGGGTGACGAGCTCTGCGTCCTTCAAATACAGGGCGGGGGTTAATAGGCAGGCAGATTTTCATCGCTGCGCTGAAAAGAATTAGTGCAATTCAGAGCACGCGCCAATTCGGCCCGAGGCGACTTGGCGGTAATCATTTGAGGTGAAGGAAGGGGTCACCGCATGCTTTGCTGGCCACTGAAGAGTAACTCGCATGACTTTTGCAGCTCTTCAGCAATTTGCAGCTTTCAAACAGGAAGTGAGAATCCTCTCAATGAAAAAAACCCCAGCAGCATCATTGTCCACAATGAAGGGTCTGCACCGGCGATGTTGGGTCTTTGCTCTTTGAATACGGCGAAGATGGCCTTCCAAAAGACGTCCTTCTGGCCCGGGTGACGAGCTCTGCGTCCTTCAAATACAGGGCGGGGGTTAATAGGCAGGCAGATTTTCATCGCTGCGCTGAAAAGAATTAGTGCAATTCAGAGCACGCGCCCATTCGGCCCGAGGCGACTTGGCGGTAATCATTTGAGGTGAAGGAAGGGGTCACCGCATGCTTTGCTGGCCACTGAAGAGTAACTCGCATGACTTTTGCAGCTCTTCAGCAATTTGCAGCTTTCAAACAGGAAGTGAGAATCCTCTCAATGAAAAAAACCCCAGCAGCATCATTGTCCACAATGAAGGGTCTGCACCGGCGATGTTGGGTCTTTGCTCTTTGAATACGGCGAAGATGGCCTTCCAAAAGACGTCCTTCTGGCCCGGGTGACGAGCTCTGCGTCCTTCAAATACAGGGCGGGGGTTAATAGGCAGGCAGATTTTCATCGCTGCGCTGAAAAGAATTAGTGCAATTCAGAGCACGCGCCCATTCGGCCCGAGGCGACTTGGCGGTAATCATTTGAGGTGAAGGAAGGGGTCACCGCATGCTTTGCTGGCCACTGAAGAGTAACTCGCATGACTTTTGCAGCTCTTCAGCAATTTGCAGCTTTCAAACAGGAAGTGAGAATCCTCTCAATGAAAAAAACCCCAGCAGCATCATTGTCCACAATGAAGGGTCTGCACCGGCGATGTTGGGTCTTTGCTCTTTGAATACGGCGAAGATGGCCTTCCAAAAGACGTCCTTCTGGCCCGGGTGACGAGCTCTGCGTCCTTCAAATACAGGGCGGGGGTTAATAGGCAGGCAGATTTTCATCGCTGCGCTGAAAAGAATTAGTGCAATTCAGAGCACGCGCCCATTCGGCCCGAGGCGACTTGGCGGTAATCATTTGAGGTGAAGGAAGGGGTCACCGCATGCTTTGCTGGCCACTGAAGAGTAACTCGCATGACTTTTGCAGCTCTTCAGCAATTTGCAGCTTTCAAACAGGAAGTGAGAATCCTCTCAATGAAAAAAACCCCAGCAGCATCATTGTCCACAATGAAGGGTCTGCACCGGCGATGTTGGGTCTTTGCTCTTTGAATACTGCGAAGATGGCCTTCCAAAAGACGTCCTTCTGGCCCGGGTGCCGAGCGCTGCGTCCTTCAAATACAGGGCGGGGGTTAATAGGCAGGCAGATTTTCATCGCTGCGCTGAAAAGAATTAGTGCAATTCAGAGCACGCGCCCATTCGGCCCGAGGCGACTTGGCGGTAATCATTTGAGGTGAAGGAAGGGGTCACCGCATGCTTTGCTGGCCACTGAAGAGTAACTCGCATGACTTTTGCAGCTCTTCAGCAATTTGCAGCTTTCAAACAGGAAGTGAGAATCCTCTCAATGAAAAAAACCCCAGCAGCATCATTGTCCACAATGAAGGGTCTGCACCGGCGATGTTGGGTCTTTGCTCTTTGAATACGGCGAAGATGGCCTTCCAAAAGACGTCCTTCTGGCCCGGGTGACGAGCTCTGCGTCCTTCAAATACAGGGCGGGGGTTAATAGGCAGGCAGATTTTCATCGCTGCGCTGAAAAGAATTAGTGCAATTCAGAGCACGCGCCCATTCGGCCCGAGGCGACTTGGCGGTAATCATTTGAGGTGAAGGAAGGGGTCACCGCATGCTTTGCTGGCCACTGAAGAGTAACTCGCATGACTTTTGCAGCTCTTCAGCAATTTGCAGCTTTCAAACAGGAAGTGAGAATCCTCTCAATGAAAAAAACCCCAGCAGCATCATTGTCCACAATGAAGGGTCTGCACCGACGATGTTGGGTCTTTGCTCTTTGCATACTGCGAAGATGGCCTTCCAAAAGACGTCCTTCTGGCCCGGGTGACGAGCTCTGCGTCCTTCAAATACAGGGCGGGGGTTAATAGGCAGGCAGATTTTCATCGCTGCGCTGAAAAGAATTAGTGCAATTCAGAGCACGCGCCCATTCGGCCCGAGGCGACTTGGCGGTAATCATTTGAGGTGAAGGAAGGGGTCACCGCATGCTTTGCTGGCCACTGAAGAGTAACTCGCATGACTTTTGCAGCTCTTCAGCAATTTGCAGCTTTCAAACAGGAAGTGAGAATCCTCTCAATGAAAAAAACCCCAGCAGCATCATTGTCCACAATGAAGGGTCTGCACCGGCGATGTTGGGTCTTTGCTCTTTGAATACGGCGAAGATGGCCTTCCAAAAGACGTCCTTCTGGCCCGGGTGACGAGCTCTGCGTCCTTCAAATACAGGGCGGGGGTTAATAGGCAGGCAGATTTTCATCGCTGCGCTGAAAAGAATTAGTGCAATTCAGAGCACGCGCCCATTCGGCCCGAGGCGACTTGGCGGTAATCATTTGAGGTGAAGGAAGGGGTCACCGCATGCTTTGCTGGCCACTGAAGAGTAACTCGCATGACTTTTGCAGCTCTTCAGCAATTTGCAGCTTTCAAACAGGAAGTGAGAATCCTCTCAATGAAAAAAACCCCAGCAGCATCATTGTCCACAATGAAGGGTCTGCACCAGCGATGTTGGGTCTTTGCTCTTTGAATACGGCGAAGATGGCCTTCCAAAAGACGTCCTTCTGGCCCGGGTGACGAGCTCTGCGTCCTTCAAATACAGGGCGGGGGTTAATAGGCAGGCAGATTTTCATCGCTGCGCTGAAAAGAATTAGTGCAATTCAGAGCACGCGCCCATTCGGCCCGAGGCGACTTGGCGGTAATCATTTGAGGTGAAGGAAGGGGTCACCGCATGCTTTGCTGGCCACTGAAGAGTAACTCGCATGACTTTTGCAGCTCTTCAGCAATTTGCAGCTTTCAAACAGGAAGTGAGAATCCTCTCAATGAAAAAAACCCCAGCAGCATCATTGTCCACAATGAAGGGTCTGCACCGGCGATGTTGGGTCTTTGCTCTTTGAATACGGCGAAGATGGCCTTCCAAAAGACATCCTTCTGGCCCGGGTGCCGAGCGCTGCGTCCTTCAAATACAGGGCGGGGGTTAATAGGCAGGCAGATTTTCATCGCTGCGCTGAAAAGAATTAGTGCAATTCAGAGCACGTGCCCATTCGGCCCGAGGCGACTTGGCGGTAATCATTTGAGGTGAAGGAAGGGGTCACCGCATGCTTTGCTGGCCACTGAAGAGTAACTCGCATGACTTTTGCAGCTCTTCAGCAATTTGCAGCTTTCAAACAGGAAGTGAGAATCCTCTCAATGAAAAAAACCCCAGCAGCATCATTGTCCACAATGAAGGGTCTGCACCAGCGATGTTGGGTCTTTGCTCTTTGAATACGGCGAAGATGGCCTTCCAAAAGACGTCCTTCTGGCCCGGGTGACGAGCTCTGCGTCCTTCAAATACAGGGCGGGGGTTAATAGGCAGGCAGATTTTCATCGCTGCGCTGAAAAGAATTAGTGCAATTCAGAGCACGCGCCCATTCGGCCCGAGGCGACTTGGCGGTAATCATTTGAGGTGAAGGAAGGGGTCACCGCATGCTTTGCTGGCCACTGAAGAGTAACTCGCATGACTTTTGCAGCTCTTCAGCAATTTGCAGCTTTCAAACAGGAAGTGAGAATCCTCTCAATGAAAAAAACCCCAGCAGCATCATTGTCCACAATGAAGGGTCTGCACCGACGATGTTGGGTCTTTGCTCTTTGCATACTGCGAAGATGGCCTTCCAAAAGACGTCCTTCTGGCCCGGGTGACGAGCTCTGCGTCCTTCAAATACAGGGCGGGGGTTAATAGGCAGGCAGATTTTCATCGCTGCGCTGAAAAGAATTAGTGCAATTCAGAGCACGCGCCCATTCGGCCCGAGGCGACTTGGCGGTAATCATTTGAGGTGAAGGAAGGGGTCACCGCATGCTTTGCTGGCCACTGAAGAGTAACTCGCATGACTTTTGCAGCTCTTCAGCAATTTGCAGCTTTCAAACAGGAAGTGAGAATCCTCTCAATGAAAAAAACCCCAGCAGCATCATTGTCCACAATGAAGGGTCTGCACTGGCGATGTTGGGTCTTTGCTCTTTGAATACGGCGAAGATGGCCTTCCAAAAGACGTCCTTCTGGCCCGGGTGACGAGCGCTGCGTCCTTCAAATACAGGGCGGGGGTTAATAGGCAGGCAGATTTTCATCGCTGCGCTGAAAAGAATTAGTGCAATTCAGAGCACGCGCCCATTCGGCCCGAGGCGACTTGGCGGTAATCATTTGAGGTGAAGGAAGGGGTCACCGCATGCTTTGCTGGCCACTGAAGAGTAACTCGCATGACTTTTGCAGCTATTCAGCAATTTGCAGCTTTCAAACAGGAAGTGAGAATCCTCTCAATGAAAAAAACCCCAGCAGCATCATTGTCCACAATGAAGGGTCTGCACCGACGATGTTGGGTCTTTGCTCTTTGAATACGGCGAAGATGGCCTTCCAAAAGACGTCCTTCTGGCCCGGGTGCCGAGCGCTGCGTCCTTCAAATACAGGGCGGGGGTTAATAGGCAGGCAGATTTTCATCGCTGCGCTGAAAAGAATTAGTGCAATTCAGAGCACGCGCCCATTCGGCCCGAGGCGACTTGGCGGTAATCATTTGAGGTGAAGGAAGGGGTCACCGCATGCTTTGCTGGCCACTGAAGAGTAACTCGCATGACTTTTGCAGCTCTTCAGCAATTTGCAGCTTTCAAACAGGAAGTGAGAATCCTCTCAATGAAAAAAACCCCAGCAGCATCATTGTCCACAATGAAGGGTCTGCACCGGCGATGTTGGGTCTTTGCTCTTTGAATACGGCGAAGATGGCCTTCCAAAAGACGTCCTTCTGGCCCGGGTGACGAGCTCTGCGTCCTTCAAATACAGGGCGGGGGTTAATAGGCAGGCAGATTTTCATCGCTGCGCTGAAAAGAATTAGTGCAATTCAGAGCACGCGCCCATTCGGCCCGAGGCGACTTGGCGGTAATCATTTGAGGTGAAGGAAGGGGTCACCGCATGCTTTGCTGGCCACTGAAGAGTAACTCGCATGACTTTTGCAGCTCTTCAGCAATTTGCAGCTTTCAAACAGGAAGTGAGAATCCTCTCAATGAAAAAAACCCCAGCAGCATCATTGTCCACAATGAAGGGTCTGCACCGGCGATGTTGGGTCTTTGCTCTTTGAATACGGCGAAGATGGCCTTCCAAAAGACGTCCTTCTGGCCCGGGTGACGAGCTCTGCGTCCTTCAAATACAGGGCGGGGGTTAATAGGCAGGCAGATTTTCATCGCTGCGCTGAAAAGAATTAGTGCAATTCAGAGCACGCGCCCATTCGGCCCGAGGCGACTTGGCGGTAATCATTTGAGGTGAAGGAAGGGGTCACCGCATGCTTTGCTGGCCACTGAAGAGTAACTCGCATGACTTTTGCAGCTCTTCAGCAATTTGCAGCTTTCAAACAGGAAGTGAGAATCCTCTCAATGAAAAAAACCCCAGCAGCATCATTGTCCACAATGAAGGGTCTGCACCGGCGATGTTGGGTCTTTGCTCTTTGAATACGGCGAAGATGGCCTTCCAAAAGACGTCCTTCTGGCCCGGGTGCCGAGCGCTGCGTCCTTCAAATACAGGGCGGGGGTTAATAGGCAGGCAGATTTTCATCGCTGCGCTGAAAAGAATTAGTGCAATTCAGAGCACGCGCCCATTCGGCCCGAGGCGACTTGGCGGTAATCATTTGAGGTGAAGGAAGGGGTCACCGCATGCTTTGCTGGCCACTGAAGAGTAACTCGCATGACTTTTGCAGCTCTTCAGCAATTTGCAGCTTTCAAACAGGAAGTGAGAATCCTCTCAATGAAAAAAACCCCAGCAGCATCATTGTCCACAATGAAGGGTCTGCACCGGCGATGTTGGGTCTTTGCTCTTTGAATACGGCGAAGATGGCCTTCCAAAAGACGTCCTTCTGGCCCGGGTGCCGAGCGCTGCGTCCTTCAAATACAGGGCGGGGGTTAATAGGCAGGCAGATTTTCATCGCTGCGCTGAAAAGAATTAGTGCAATTCAGAGCACGCGCCCATTCGGCCCGAGGCGACTTGGCGGTAATCATTTGAGGTGAAGGAAGGGGTCACCGCATGCTTTGCTGGCCACTGAAGAGTAACTCGCATGACTTTTGCAGCTCTTCAGCAATTTGCAGCTTTCAAACAGGAAGTGAGAATCCTCTCAATGAAAAAAACCCCAGCAGCATCATTGTCCACAATGAAGGGTCTGCACCGACGATGTTGGGTCTTTGCTCTTTGAATACGGCGAAGATGGCCTTCCAAAAGACGTCCTTCTGGCCCGGGTGCCGAGCGCTGCGTCCTTCAAATACAGGGCGGGGGTTAATAGGCAGGCAGATTTTCATCGCTGCGCTGAAAAGAATTAGTGCAATTCAGAGCACGCGCCCATTCGGCCCGAGGCGACTTGGCGGTAATCATTTGAGGTGAAGGAAGGGGTCACCGCATGCTTTGCTGGCCACTGAAGAGTAACTCGCATGACTTTTGCAGCTCTTCAGCAATTTGCAGCTTTCAAACAGGAAGTGAGAATCCTCTCAATGAAAAAAACCCCAGCAGCATCATTGTCCACAATGAAGGGTCTGCACCGGCGATGTTGGGTCTTTGCTCTTTGAATACGGCGAAGATGGCCTTCCAAAAGACGTCCTTCTGGCCCGGGTGACGAGCTCTGCGTCCTTCAAATACAGGGCGGGGGTTAATAGGCAGGCAGATTTTCATCGCTGCGCTGAAAAGAATTAGTGCAATTCAGAGCACGCGCCCATTCGGCCCGAGGCGACTTGGCGGTAATCATTTGAGGTGAAGGAAGGGGTCACCGCATGCTTTGCTGGCCACTGAAGAGTAACTCGCATGACTTTTGCAGCTCTTCAGCAATTTGCAGCTTTCAAACAGGAAGTGAGAATCCTCTCAATGAAAAAAACCCCAGCAGCATCATTGTCCACAATGAAGGGTCTGCACCGGCGATGTTGGGTCTTTGCTCTTTGAATACGGCGAAGATGGCCTTCCAAAAGACGTCCTTCTGGCCCGGGTGACGAGCTCTGCGTCCTTCAAATACAGGGCGGGGGTTAATAGGCAGGCAGATTTTCATCGCTGCGCTGAAAAGAATTAGTGCAATTCAGAGCACGCGCCCATTCGGCCCGAGGCGACTTGGCGGTAATCATTTGAGGTGAAGGAAGGGGTCACCGCATGCTTTGCTGGCCACTGAAGAGTAACTCGCATGACTTTTGCAGCTCTTCAGCAATTTGCAGCTTTCAAACAGGAAGTGAGAATCCTCTCAATGAAAAAAACCCCAGCAGCATCATTGTCCACAATGAAGGGTCTGCACCGGCGATGTTGGGTCTTTGCTCTTTGAATACGGCGAAGATGGCCTTCCAAAAGACGTCCTTCTGGCCCGGGTGCCGAGCGCTGCGTCCTTCAAATACAGGGCGGGGGTTAATAGGCAGGCAGATTTTCATCGCTGCGCTGAAAAGAATTAGTGCAATTCAGAGCACGCGCCCATTCGGCCCGAGGCGACTTGGCGGTAATCATTTGAGGTGAAGGAAGGGGTCACCGCATGCTTTGCTGGCCACTGAAGAGTAACTCGCATGACTTTTGCAGCTCTTCAGCAATTTGCAGCTTTCAAACAGGAAGTGAGAATCCTCTCAATGAAAAAAACCCCAGCAGCATCATTGTCCACAATGAAGGGTCTGCACCGGCGATGTTGGGTCTTTGCTCTTTGAATACGGCGAAGATGGCCTTCCAAAAGACGTCCTTCTGGCCCGGGTGCCGAGCGCTGCGTCCTTCAAATACAGGGCGGGGGTTAATAGGCAGGCAGATTTTCATCGCTGCGCTGAAAAGAATTAGTGCAATTCAGAGCACGCGCCCATTCGGCCCGAGGCGACTTGGCGGTAATCATTTGAGGTGAAGGAAGGGGTCACCGCATGCTTTGCTGGCCACTGAAGAGTAACTCGCATGACTTTTGCAGCTCTTCAGCAATTTGCAGCTTTCAAACAGGAAGTGAGAATCCTCTCAATGAAAAAAACCCCAGCAGCATCATTGTCCACAATGAAGGGTCTGCACCGGCGATGTTGGGTCTTTGCTCTTTGAATACGGCGAAGATGGCCTTCCAAAAGACGTCCTTCTGGCCCGGGTGACGAGCTCTGCGTCCTTCAAATACAGGGCGGGGGTTAATAGGCAGGCAGATTTTCATCGCTGCGCTGAAAAGAATTAGTGCAATTCAGAGCACGCGCCCATTCGGCCCGAGGCGACTTGGCGGTAATCATTTGAGGTGAAGGAAGGGGTCACCGCATGCTTTGCTGGCCACTGAAGAGTAACTCGCATGACTTTTGCAGCTCTTCAGCAATTTGCAGCTTTCAAACAGGAAGTGAGAATCCTCTCAATGAAAAAAACCCCAGCAGCATCATTGTCCACAATGAAGGGTCTGCACCGGCGATGTTGGGTCTTTGCTCTTTGAATACGGCGAAGATGGCCTTCCAAAAGACGTCCTTCTGGCCCGGGTGCCGAGCGCTGCGTCCTTCAAATACAGGGCGGGGGTTAATAGGCAGGCAGATTTTCATCGCTGCGCTGAAAAGAATTAGTGCAATTCAGAGCACGCGCCCATTCGGCCCGAGGCGACTTGGCGGTAATCATTTGAGGTGAAGGAAGGGGTCACCGCATGCTTTGCTGGCCACTGAAGAGTAACTCGCATGACTTTTGCAGCTCTTCAGCAATTTGCAGCTTTCAAACAGGAAGTGAGAATCCTCTCAATGAAAAAAACCCCAGCAGCATCATTGTCCACAATGAAGGGTCTGCACCAGCGATGTTGGGTCTTTGCTCTTTGAATACGGCGAAGATGGCCTTCCAAAAGACGTCCTTCTGGCCCGGGTGACGAGCTCTGCGTCCTTCAAATACAGGGCGGGGGTTAATAGGCAGGCAGATTTTCATCGCTGCGCTGAAAAGAATTAGTGCAATTCAGAGCACGCGCCCATTCGGCCCGAGGCGACTTGGCGGTAATCATTTGAGGTGAAGGAAGGGGTCACCGCATGCTTTGCTGGCCACTGAAGAGTAACTCGCATGACTTTTGCAGCTCTTCAGCAATTTGCAGCTTTCAAACAGGAAGTGAGAATCCTCTCAATGAAAAAAACCCCAGCAGCATCATTGTCCACAATGAAGGGTCTGCACCGGCGATGTTGGGTCTTTGCTCTTTGAATACGGCGAAGATGGCCTTCCAAAAGACGTCCTTCTGGCCCGGGTGCCGAGCGCTGCGTCCTTCAAATACAGGGCGGGGGTTAATAGGCAGGCAGATTTTCATCGCTGCGCTGAAAAGAATTAGTGCAATTCAGAGCACGTGCCCATTCGGCCCGAGGCGACTTGGCGGTAATCATTTGAGGTGAAGGAAGGGGTCACCGCATGCTTTGCTGGCCACTGAAGAGTAACTCGCATGACTTTTGCAGCTCTTCAGCAATTTGCAGCTTTCAAACAGGAAGTGAGAATCCTCTCAATGAAAAAAACCCCAGCAGCATCATTGTCCACAATGAAGGGTCTGCACCAGCGATGTTGGGTCTTTGCTCTTTGAATACGGCGAAGATGGCCTTCCAAAAGACGTCCTTCTGGCCCGGGTGACGAGCTCTGCGTCCTTCAAATACAGGGCGGGGGTTAATAGGCAGGCAGATTTTCATCGCTGCGCTGAAAAGAATTAGTGCAATTCAGAGCACGCGCCCATTCGGCCCGAGGCGACTTGGCGGTAATCATTTGAGGTGAAGGAAGGGGTCACCGCATGCTTTGCTGGCCACTGAAGAGTAACTCGCATGACTTTTGCAGCTCTTCAGCAATTTGCAGCTTTCAAACAGGAAGTGAGAATCCTCTCAATGAAAAAAACCCCAGCAGCATCATTGTCCACAATGAAGGGTCTGCACCGACGATGTTGGGTCTTTGCTCTTTGCATACTGCGAAGATGGCCTTCCAAAAGACGTCCTTCTGGCCCGGGTGACGAGCTCTGCGTCCTTCAAATACAGGGCGGGGGTTAATAGGCAGGCAGATTTTCATCGCTGCGCTGAAAAGAATTAGTGCAATTCAGAGCACGCGCCCATTCGGCCCGAGGCGACTTGGCGGTAATCATTTGAGGTGAAGGAAGGGGTCACCGCATGCTTTGCTGGCCACTGAAGAGTAACTCGCATGACTTTTGCAGCTCTTCAGCAATTTGCAGCTTTCAAACAGGAAGTGAGAATCCTCTCAATGAAAAAAACCCCAGCAGCATCATTGTCCACAATGAAGGGTCTGCACTGGCGATGTTGGGTCTTTGCTCTTTGAATACGGCGAAGATGGCCTTCCAAAAGACGTCCTTCTGGCCCGGGTGACGAGCGCTGCGTCCTTCAAATACAGGGCGGGGGTTAATAGGCAGGCAGATTTTCATCGCTGCGCTGAAAAGAATTAGTGCAATTCAGAGCACGCGCCCATTCGGCCCGAGGCGACTTGGCGGTAATCATTTGAGGTGAAGGAAGGGGTCACCGCATGCTTTGCTGGCCACTGAAGAGTAACTCGCATGACTTTTGCAGCTATTCAGCAATTTGCAGCTTTCAAACAGGAAGTGAGAATCCTCTCAATGAAAAAAACCCCAGCAGCATCATTGTCCACAATGAAGGGTCTGCACCGACGATGTTGGGTCTTTGCTCTTTGAATACGGCGAAGATGGCCTTCCAAAAGACGTCCTTCTGGCCCGGGTGCCGAGCGCTGCGTCCTTCAAATACAGGGCGGGGGTTAATAGGCAGGCAGATTTTCATCGCTGCGCTGAAAAGAATTAGTGCAATTCAGAGCACGCGCCCATTCGGCCCGAGGCGACTTGGCGGTAATCATTTGAGGTGAAGGAAGGGGTCACCGCATGCTTTGCTGGCCACTGAAGAGTAACTCGCATGACTTTTGCAGCTCTTCAGCAATTTGCAGCTTTCAAACAGGAAGTGAGAATCCTCTCAATGAAAAAAACCCCAGCAGCATCATTGTCCACAATGAAGGGTCTGCACCGGCGATGTTGGGTCTTTGCTCTTTGAATACTGCGAAGATGGCCTTCCAAAAGACGTCCTTCTGGCCCGGGTGACGAGCGCTGCGTCCTTCAAATACAGGGCGGGGGTTAATAGGCAGGCAGATTTTCATCGCTGCGCTGAAAAGAATTAGTGCAATTCAGAGCACGCGCCCATTCGGCCCGAGGCGACTTGGCGGTAATCATTTGAGGTGAAGGAAGGGGTCACCGCATGCTTTGCTGGCCACTGAAGAGTAACTCGCATGACTTTTGCAGCTCTTCAGCAATTTGCAGCTTTCAAACAGGAAGTGAGAATCCTCTCAATGAAAAAAACCCCAGCAGCATCATTGTCCACAATGAAGGGTCTGCACCGGCGATGTTGGGTCTTTGCTCTTTGAATACGGCGAAGATGGCCTTCCAAAAGACGTCCTTCTGGCCCGGGTGCCGAGCGCTGCGTCCTTCAAATACAGGGCGGGGGTTAATAGGCAGGCAGATTTTCATCGCTGCGCTGAAAAGAATTAGTGCAATTCAGAGCACGCGCCCATTCGGCCCGAGGCGACTTGGCGGTAATCATTTGAGGTGAAGGAAGGGGTCACCGCATGCTTTGCTGGCCACTGAAGAGTAACTCGCATGACTTTTGCAGCTCTTCAGCAATTTGCAGCTTTCAAACAGGAAGTGAGAATCCTCTCAATGAAAAAAACCCCAGCAGCATCATTGTCCACAATGAAGGGTCTGCACCGGCGATGTTGGGTCTTTGCTCTTTGCATACTGCGAAGATGGCCTTCCAAAAGACGTCCTTCTGGCCCGGGTGACGAGCTCTGCGTCCTTCAAATACAGGGCGGGGGTTAATAGGCAGGCAGATTTTCATCGCTGCGCTGAAAAGAATTAGTGCAATTCAGAGCACGCGCCCATTCGGCCCGAGGCGACTTGGCGGTAATCATTTGAGGTGAAGGAAGGGGTCACCGCATGCTTTGCTGGCCACTGAAGAGTAACTCGCATGACTTTTGCAGCTCTTCAGCAATTTGCAGCTTTCAAACAGGAAGTGAGAATCCTCTCAATGAAAAAAACCCCAGCAGCATCATTGTCCACAATGAAGGGTCTGCACCGGCGATGTTGGGTCTTTGCTCTTTGCATACTGCGAAGATGGCCTTCCAAAAGACGTCCTTCTGGCCCGGGTGACGAGCTCTGCGTCCTTCAAATACAGGGCGGGGGTTAATAGGCAGGCAGATTTTCATCGCTGCGCTGAAAAGAATTAGTGCAATTCAGAGCACGCGCCCATTCGGCCCGAGGCGACTTGGCGGTAATCATTTGAGGTGAAGGAAGGGGTCACCGCATGCTTTGCTGGCCACTGAAGAGTAACTCGCATGACTTTTGCAGCTCTTCAGCAATTTGCAGCTTTCAAACAGGAAGTGAGAATCCTCTCAATGAAAAAAACCCCAGCAGCATCATTGTCCACAATGAAGGGTCTGCACCGGCGATGTTGGGTCTTTGCTCTTTGAATACGGTGAAGATGGCCTTCCAAAAGACGTCCTTCTGGCCCGGGTGCCGAGCGCTGCGTCCTTCAAATACAGGGCGGGGGTTAATAGGCAGGCAGATTTTCATCGCTGCGCTGAAAAGAATTAGTGCAATTCAGAGCACGCGCCCATTCGGCCCGAGGCGACTTGGCGGTAATCATTTGAGGTGAAGGAAGGGGTCACCGCATGCTTTGCTGGCCACTGAAGAGTAACTCGCATGACTTTTGCAGCTCTTCAGCAATTTGCAGCTTTCAAACAGGAAGTGAGAATCCTCTCAATGAAAAAAACCCCAGCAGCATCATTGTCCACAATGAAGGGTCTGCACCGGCGATGTTGGGTCTTTGCTCTTTGAATACGGCGAAGATGGCCTTCCAAAAGACGTCCTTCTGGCCCGGGTGACGAGCTCTGCGTCCTTCAAATACAGGGCGGGGGTTAATAGGCAGGCAGATTTTCATCGCTGCGCTGAAAAGAATTAGTGCAATTCAGAGCACGCGCCCATTCGGCCCGAGGCGACTTGGCGGTAATCATTTGAGGTGAAGGAAGGGGTCACCGCATGCTTTGCTGGCCACTGAAGAGTAACTCGCATGACTTTTGCAGCTCTTCAGCAATTTGCAGCTTTCAAACAGGAAGTGAGAATCCTCTCAATGAAAAAAACCCCAGCAGCATCATTGTCCACAATGAAGGGTCTGCACCGGCGATGTTGGGTCTTTGCTCTTTGAATACGGCGAAGATGGCCTTCCAAAAGACGTCCTTCTGGCCCGGGTGACGAGCTCTGCGTCCTTCAAATACAGGGCGGGGGTTAATAGGCAGGCAGATTTTCATCGCTGCGCTGAAAAGAATTAGTGCAATTCAGAGCACGCGCCCATTCGGCCCGAGGCGACTTGGCGGTAATCATTTGAGGTGAAGGAAGGGGTCACCGCATGCTTTGCTGGCCACTGAAGAGTAACTCGCATGACTTTTGCAGCTCTTCAGCAATTTGCAGCTTTCAAACAGGAAGTGAGAATCCTCTCAATGAAAAAAACCCCAGCAGCATCATTGTCCACAATGAAGGGTCTGCACCGGCGATGTTGGGTCTTTGCTCTTTGAATACGGCGAAGATGGCCTTCCAAAAGACGTCCTTCTGGCCCGGGTGCCGAGCGCTGCGTCCTTCAAATACAGGGCGGGGGTTAATAGGCAGGCAGATTTTCATCGCTGCGCTGAAAAGAATTAGTGCAATTCAGAGCACGCGCCCATTCGGCCCGAGGCGACTTGGCGGTAATCATTTGAGGTGAAGGAAGGGGTCACCGCATGCTTTGCTGGCCACTGAAGAGTAACTCGCATGACTTTTGCAGCTCTTCAGCAATTTGCAGCTTTCAAACAGGAAGTGAGAATCCTCTCAATGAAAAAAACCCCAGCAGCATCATTGTCCACAATGAAGGGTCTGCACCGGCGATGTTGGGTCTTTGCTCTTTGAATACGGCGAAGATGGCCTTCCAAAAGACGTCCTTCTGGCCCGGGTGCCGAGCGCTGCGTCCTTCAAATACAGGGCGGGGGTTAATAGGCAGGCAGATTTTCATCGCTGCGCTGAAAAGAATTAGTGCAATTCAGAGCACGCGCCCATTCGGCCCGAGGCGACTTGGCGGTAATCATTTGAGGTGAAGGAAGGGGTCACCGCATGCTTTGCTGGCCACTGAAGAGTAACTCGCATGACTTTTGCAGCTCTTCAGCAATTTGCAGCTTTCAAACAGGAAGTGAGAATCCTCTCAATGAAAAAAACCCCAGCAGCATCATTGTCCACAATGAAGGGTCTGCACCGGCGATGTTGGGTCTTTGCTCTTTGAATACGGCGAAGATGGCCTTCCAAAAGACGTCCTTCTGGCCCGGGTGACGAGCTCTGCGTCCTTCAAATACAGGGCGGGGGTTAATAGGCAGGCAGATTTTCATCGCTGCGCTGAAAAGAATTAGTGCAATTCAGAGCACGCGCCCATTCGGCCCGAGGCGACTTGGCGGTAATCATTTGAGGTGAAGGAAGGGGTCACCGCATGCTTTGCTGGCCACTGAAGAGTAACTCGCATGACTTTTGCAGCTCTTCAGCAATTTGCAGCTTTCAAACAGGAAGTGAGAATCCTCTCAATGAAAAAAACCCCAGCAGCATCATTGTCCACAATGAAGGGTCTGCACCGGCGATGTTGGGTCTTTGCTCTTTGAATACGGCGAAGATGGCCTTCCAAAAGACGTCCTTCTGGCCCGGGTGCCGAGCGCTGCGTCCTTCAAATACAGGGCGGGGGTTAATAGGCAGGCAGATTTTCATCGCTGCGCTGAAAAGAATTAGTGCAATTCAGAGCACGCGCCCATTCGGCCCGAGGCGACTTGGCGGTAATCATTTGAGGTGAAGGAAGGGGTCACCGCATGCTTTGCTGGCCACTGAAGAGTAACTCGCATGACTTTTGCAGCTCTTCAGCAATTTGCAGCTTTCAAACAGGAAGTGAGAATCCTCTCAATGAAAAAAACCCCAGCAGCATCATTGTCCACAATGAAGGGTCTGCACCGGCGATGTTGGGTCTTTGCTCTTTGAATACGGCGAAGATGGCCTTCCAAAAGACGTCCTTCTGGCCCGGGTGACGAGCTCTGCGTCCTTCAAATACAGGGCGGGGGTTAATAGGCAGGCAGATTTTCATCGCTGCGCTGAAAAGAATTAGTGCAATTCAGAGCACGCGCCCATTCGGCCCGAGGCGACTTGGCGGTAATCATTTGAGGTGAAGGAAGGGGTCACCGCATGCTTTGCTGGCCACTGAAGAGTAACTCGCATGACTTTTGCAGCTCTTCAGCAATTTGCAGCTTTCAAACAGGAAGTGAGAATCCTCTCAATGAAAAAAACCCCAGCAGCATCATTGTCCACAATGAAGGGTCTGCACCGGCGATGTTGGGTCTTTGCTCTTTGAATACTGCGAAGATGGCCTTCCAAAAGACGTCCTTCTGGCCCGGGTGCCGAGCACTGCGTCCTTCAAATACAGGGCGGGGGTTAATAGGCAGGCAGATTTTCATCGCTGCGCTGAAAAGAATTAGTGCAATTCAGAGCACGCGCCCATTCGGCCCGAGGCGACTTGGCGGTAATCATTTGAGGTGAAGGAAGGGGTCACCGCATGCTTTGCTGGCCACTGAAGAGTAACTCGCATGACTTTTGCAGCTCTTCAGCAATTTGCAGCTTTCAAACAGGAAGTGAGAATCCTCTCAATGAAAAAAACCCCAGCAGCATCATTGTCCACAATGAAGGGTCTGCACCGGCGATGTTGGGTCTTTGCTCTTTGAATACGGCGAAGATGGCCTTCCAAAAGACGTCCTTCTGGCCCGGGTGACGAGCTCTGCGTCCTTCAAATACAGGGCGGGGGTTAATAGGCAGGCAGATTTTCATCGCTGCGCTGAAAAGAATTAGTGCAATTCAGAGCACGCGCCCATTCGGCCCGAGGCGACTTGGCGGTAATCATTTGAGGTGAAGGAAGGGGTCACCGCATGCTTTGCTGGCCACTGAAGAGTAACTCGCATGACTTTTGCAGCTCTTCAGCAATTTGCAGCTTTCAAACAGGAAGTGAGAATCCTCTCAATGAAAAAAACCCCAGCAGCATCATTGTCCACAATGAAGGGTCTGCACCGGCGATGTTGGGTCTTTGCTCTTTGAATACGGCGAAGATGGCCTTCCAAAAGACGTCCTTCTGGCCCGGGTGACGAGCTCTGCGTCCTTCAAATACAGGGCGGGGGTTAATAGGCAGGCAGATTTTCATCGCTGCGCTGAAAAGAATTAGTGCAATTCAGAGCACGCGCCCATTCGGCCCGAGGCGACTTGGCGGTAATCATTTGAGGTGAAGGAAGGGGTCACCGCATGCTTTGCTGGCCACTGAAGAGTAACTCGCATGACTTTTGCAGCTCTTCAGCAATTTGCAGCTTTCAAACAGGAAGTGAGAATCCTCTCAATGAAAAAAACCCCAGCAGCATCATTGTCCACAATGAAGGGTCTGCACCGGCGATGTTGGGTCTTTGCTCTTTGAATACGGCGAAGATGGCCTTCCAAAAGACGTCCTTCTGGCCCGGGTGACGAGCTCTGCGTCCTTCAAATACAGGGCGGGGGTTAATAGGCAGGCAGATTTTCATCGCTGCGCTGAAAAGAATTAGTGCAATTCAGAGCACGCGCCCATTCGGCCCGAGGCGACTTGGCGGTAATCATTTGAGGTGAAGGAAGGGGTCACCGCATGCTTTGCTGGCCACTGAAGAGTAACTCGCATGACTTTTGCAGCTCTTCAGCAATTTGCAGCTTTCAAACAGGAAGTGAGAATCCTCTCAATGAAAAAAACCCCAGCAGCATCATTGTCCACAATGAAGGGTCTGCACCGGCGATGTTGGGTCTTTGCTCTTTGAATACTGCGAAGATGGCCTTCCAAAAGACGTCCTTCTGGCCCGGGTGCCGAGCACTGCGTCCTTCAAATACAGGGCGGGGGTTAATAGGCAGGCAGATTTTCATCGCTGCGCTGAAAAGAATTAGTGCAATTCAGAGCACGCGCCCATTCGGCCCGAGGCGACTTGGCGGTAATCATTTGAGGTGAAGGAAGGGGTCACCGCATGCTTTGCTGGCCACTGAAGAGTAACTCGCATGACTTTTGCAGCTCTTCAGCAATTTGCAGCTTTCAAACAGGAAGTGAGAATCCTCTCAATGAAAAAAACCCCAGCAGCATCATTGTCCACAATGAAGGGTCTGCACCGGCGATGTTGGGTCTTTGCTCTTTGAATACGGCGAAGATGGCCTTCCAAAAGACGTCCTTCTGGCCCGGGTGACGAGCTCTGCGTCCTTCAAATACAGGGCGGGGGTTAATAGGCAGGCAGATTTTCATCGCTGCGCTGAAAAGAATTAGTGCAATTCAGAGCACGCGCCCATTCGGCCCGAGGCGACTTGGCGGTAATCATTTGAGGTGAAGGAAGGGGTCACCGCATGCTTTGCTGGCCACTGAAGAGTAACTCGCATGACTTTTGCAGCTCTTCAGCAATTTGCAGCTTTCAAACAGGAAGTGAGAATCCTCTCAATGAAAAAAACCCCAGCAGCATCATTGTCCACAATGAAGGGTCTGCACCGGCGATGTTGGGTCTTTGCTCTTTGAATACGGCGAAGATGGCCTTCCAAAAGACGTCCTTCTGGCCCGGGTGACGAGCTCTGCGTCCTTCAAATACAGGGCGGGGGTTAATAGGCAGGCAGATTTTCATCGCTGCGCTGAAAAGAATTAGTGCAATTCAGAGCACGCGCCCATTCGGCCCGAGGCGACTTGGCGGTAATCATTTGAGGTGAAGGAAGGGGTCACCGCATGCTTTGCTGGCCACTGAAGAGTAACTCGCATGACTTTTGCAGCTCTTCAGCAATTTGCAGCTTTCAAACAGGAAGTGAGAATCCTCTCAATGAAAAAAACCCCAGCAGCATCATTGTCCACAATGAAGGGTCTGCACCGGCGATGTTGGGTCTTTGCTCTTTGAATACTGCGAAGATGGCCTTCCAAAAGACGTCCTTCTGGCCCGGGTGCCGAGCGCTGCGTCCTTCAAATACAGGGCGGGGGTTAATAGGCAGGCAGATTTTCATCGCTGCGCTGAAAAGAATTAGTGCAATTCAGAGCACGCGCCCATTCGGCCCGAGGCGACTTGGCGGTAATCATTTGAGGTGAAGGAAGGGGTCACCGCATGCTTTGCTGGCCACTGAAGAGTAACTCGCATGACTTTTGCAGCTCTTCAGCAATTTGCAGCTTTCAAACAGGAAGTGAGAATCCTCTCAATGAAAAAAACCCCAGCAGCATCATTGTCCACAATGAAGGGTCTGCACCGGCGATGTTGGGTCTTTGCTCTTTGAATACGGCGAAGATGGCCTTCCAAAAGACGTCCTTCTGGCCCGGGTGACGAGCTCTGCGTCCTTCAAATACAGGGCGGGGGTTAATAGGCAGGCAGATTTTCATCGCTGCGCTGAAAAGAATTAGTGCAATTCAGAGCACGCGCCCATTCGGCCCGAGGCGACTTGGCGGTAATCATTTGAGGTGAAGGAAGGGGTCACCGCATGCTTTGCTGGCCACTGAAGAGTAACTCGCATGACTTTTGCAGCTCTTCAGCAATTTGCAGCTTTCAAACAGGAAGTGAGAATCCTCTCAATGAAAAAAACCCCAGCAGCATCATTGTCCACAATGAAGGGTCTGCACCGGCGATGTTGGGTCTTTGCTCTTTGCATACTGCGAAGATGGCCTTCCAAAAGACGTCCTTCTGGCCCGGGTGACGAGCTCTGCGTCCTTCAAATACAGGGCGGGGGTTAATAGGCAGGCAGATTTTCATCGCTGCGCTGAAAAGAATTAGTGCAATTCAGAGCACGCGCCCATTCGGCCCGAGGCGACTTGGCGGTAATCATTTGAGGTGAAGGAAGGGGTCACCGCATGCTTTGCTGGCCACTGAAGAGTAACTCGCATGACTTTTGCAGCTCTTCAGCAATTTGCAGCTTTCAAACAGGAAGTGAGAATCCTCTCAATGAAAAAAACCCCAGCAGCATCATTGTCCACAATGAAGGGTCTGCACCGGCGATGTTGGGTCTTTGCTCTTTGAATACGGCGAAGATGGCCTTCCAAAAGACGTCCTTCTGGCCCGGGTGCCGAGCGCTGCGTCCTTCAAATACAGGGCGGGGGTTAATAGGCAGGCAGATTTTCATCGCTGCGCTGAAAAGAATTAGTGCAATTCAGAGCACGCGCCCATTCGGCCCGAGGCGACTTGGCGGTAATCATTTGAGGTGAAGGAAGGGGTCACCGCATGCTTTGCTGGCCACTGAAGAGTAACTCGCATGACTTTTGCAGCTCTTCAGCAATTTGCAGCTTTCAAACAGGAAGTGAGAATCCTCTCAATGAAAAAAACCCCAGCAGCATCATTGTCCACAATGAAGGGTCTGCACCGGCGATGTTGGGTCTTTGCTCTTTGAATACGGCGAAGATGGCCTTCCAAAAGACGTCCTTCTGGCCCGGGTGACGAGCTCTGCGTCCTTCAAATACAGGGCGGGGGTTAATAGGCAGGCAGATTTTCATCGCTGCGCTGAAAAGAATTAGTGCAATTCAGAGCACGCGCCCATTCGGCCCGAGGCGACTTGGCGGTAATCATTTGAGGTGAAGGAAGGGGTCACCGCATGCTTTGCTGGCCACTGAAGAGTAACTCGCATGACTTTTGCAGCTCTTCAGCAATTTGCAGCTTTCAAACAGGAAGTGAGAATCCTCTCAATGAAAAAAACCCCAGCAGCATCATTGTCCACAATGAAGGGTCTGCACCGGCGATGTTGGGTCTTTGCTCTTTGAATACGGCGAAGATGGCCTTCCAAAAGACGTCCTTCTGGCCCGGGTGCCGAGCGCTGCGTCCTTCAAATACAGGGCGGGGGTTAATAGGCAGGCAGATTTTCATCGCTGCGCTGAAAAGAATTAGTGCAATTCAGAGCACGCGCCCATTCGGCCCGAGGCGACTTGGCGGTAATCATTTGAGGTGAAGGAAGGGGTCACCGCATGCTTTGCTGGCCACTGAAGAGTAACTCGCATGACTTTTGCAGCTCTTCAGCAATTTGCAGCTTTCAAACAGGAAGTGAGAATCCTCTCAATGAAAAAAACCCCAGCAGCATCATTGTCCACAATGAAGGGTCTGCACCGGCGATGTTGGGTCTTTGCTCTTTGAATACGGCGAAGATGGCCTTCCAAAAGACGTCCTTCTGGCCCGGGTGCCGAGCGCTGCGTCCTTCAAATACAGGGCGGGGGTTAATAGGCAGGCAGATTTTCATCGCTGCGCTGAAAAGAATTAGTGCAATTCAGAGCACGCGCCCATTCGGCCCGAGGCGACTTGGCGGTAATCATTTGAGGTGAAGGAAGGGGTCACCGCATGCTTTGCTGGCCACTGAAGAGTAACTCGCATGACTTTTGCAGCTCTTCAGCAATTTGCAGCTTTCAAACAGGAAGTGAGAATCCTCTCAATGAAAAAAACCCCAGCAGCATCATTGTCCACAATGAAGGGTCTGCACCGGCGATGTTGGGTCTTTGCTCTTTGAATACGGCGAAGATGGCCTTCCAAAAGACGTCCTTCTGGCCCGGGTGACGAGCTCTGCGTCCTTCAAATACAGGGCGGGGGTTAATAGGCAGGCAGATTTTCATCGCTGCGCTGAAAAGAATTAGTGCAATTCAGAGCACGCGCCCATTCGGCCCGAGGCGACTTGGCGGTAATCATTTGAGGTGAAGGAAGGGGTCACCGCATGCTTTGCTGGCCACTGAAGAGTAACTCGCATGACTTTTGCAGCTCTTCAGCAATTTGCAGCTTTCAAACAGGAAGTGAGAATCCTCTCAATGAAAAAAACCCCAGCAGCATCATTGTCCACAATGAAGGGTCTGCACCGGCGATGTTGGGTCTTTGCTCTTTGAATACGGCGAAGATGGCCTTCCAAAAGACGTCCTTCTGGCCCGGGTGACGAGCTCTGCGTCCTTCAAATACAGGGCGGGGGTTAATAGGCAGGCAGATTTTCATCGCTGCGCTGAAAAGAATTAGTGCAATTCAGAGCACGCGCCCATTCGGCCCGAGGCGACTTGGCGGTAATCATTTGAGGTGAAGGAAGGGGTCACCGCATGCTTTGCTGGCCACTGAAGAGTAACTCGCATGACTTTTGCAGCTCTTCAGCAATTTGCAGCTTTCAAACAGGAAGTGAGAATCCTCTCAATGAAAAAAACCCCAGCAGCATCATTGTCCACAATGAAGGGTCTGCACCGGCGATGTTGGGTCTTTGCTCTTTGAATACGGCGAAGATGGCCTTCCAAAAGACGTCCTTCTGGCCCGGGTGACGAGCTCTGCGTCCTTCAAATACAGGGCGGGGGTTAATAGGCAGGCAGATTTTCATCGCTGCGCTGAAAAGAATTAGTGCAATTCAGAGCACGCGCCCATTCGGCCCGAGGCGACTTGGCGGTAATCATTTGAGGTGAAGGAAGGGGTCACCGCATGCTTTGCTGGCCACTGAAGAGTAACTCGCATGACTTTTGCAGCTCTTCAGCAATTTGCAGCTTTCAAACAGGAAGTGAGAATCCTCTCAATGAAAAAAACCCCAGCAGCATCATTGTCCACAATGAAGGGTCTGCACCGGCGATGTTGGGTCTTTGCTCTTTGAATACTGCGAAGATGGCCTTCCAAAAGACGTCCTTCTGGCCCGGGTGCCGAGCACTGCGTCCTTCAAATACAGGGCGGGGGTTAATAGGCAGGCAGATTTTCATCGCTGCGCTGAAAAGAATTAGTGCAATTCAGAGCACGCGCCCATTCGGCCCGAGGCGACTTGGCGGTAATCATTTGAGGTGAAGGAAGGGGTCACCGCATGCTTTGCTGGCCACTGAAGAGTAACTCGCATGACTTTTGCAGCTCTTCAGCAATTTGCAGCTTTCAAACAGGAAGTGAGAATCCTCTCAATGAAAAAAACCCCAGCAGCATCATTGTCCACAATGAAGGGTCTGCACCGGCGATGTTGGGTCTTTGCTCTTTGAATACTGCGAAGATGGCCTTCCAAAAGACGTCCTTCTGGCCCGGGTGCCGAGCGCTGCGTCCTTCAAATACAGGGCGGGGGTTAATAGGCAGGCAGATTTTCATCGCTGCGCTGAAAAGAATTAGTGCAATTCAGAGCACGCGCCCATTCGGCCCGAGGCGACTTGGCGGTAATCATTTGAGGTGAAGGAAGGGGTCACCGCATGCTTTGCTGGCCACTGAAGAGTAACTCGCATGACTTTTGCAGCTCTTCAGCAATTTGCAGCTTTCAAACAGGAAGTGAGAATCCTCTCAATGAAAAAAACCCCAGCAGCATCATTGTCCACAATGAAGGGTCTGCACCGGCGATGTTGGGTCTTTGCTCTTTGAATACGGCGAAGATGGCCTTCCAAAAGACGTCCTTCTGGCCCGGGTGACGAGCTCTGCGTCCTTCAAATACAGGGCGGGGGTTAATAGGCAGGCAGATTTTCATCGCTGCGCTGAAAAGAATTAGTGCAATTCAGAGCACGCGCCCATTCGGCCCGAGGCGACTTGGCGGTAATCATTTGAGGTGAAGGAAGGGGTCACCGCATGCTTTGCTGGCCACTGAAGAGTAACTCGCATGACTTTTGCAGCTCTTCAGCAATTTGCAGCTTTCAAACAGGAAGTGAGAATCCTCTCAATGAAAAAAACCCCAGCAGCATCATTGTCCACAATGAAGGGTCTGCACCGGCGATGTTGGGTCTTTGCTCTTTGAATACTGCGAAGATGGCCTTCCAAAAGACGTCCTTCTGGCCCGGGTGCCGAGCACTGCGTCCTTCAAATACAGGGCGGGGGTTAATAGGCAGGCAGATTTTCATCGCTGCGCTGAAAAGAATTAGTGCAATTCAGAGCACGCGCCCATTCGGCCCGAGGCGACTTGGCGGTAATCATTTGAGGTGAAGGAAGGGGTCACCGCATGCTTTGCTGGCCACTGAAGAGTAACTCGCATGACTTTTGCAGCTCTTCAGCAATTTGCAGCTTTCAAACAGGAAGTGAGAATCCTCTCAATGAAAAAAACCCCAGCAGCATCATTGTCCACAATGAAGGGTCTGCACCGGCGATGTTGGGTCTTTGCTCTTTGAATACGGCGAAGATGGCCTTCCAAAAGACGTCCTTCTGGCCCGGGTGACGAGCTCTGCGTCCTTCAAATACAGGGCGGGGGTTAATAGGCAGGCAGATTTTCATCGCTGCGCTGAAAAGAATTAGTGCAATTCAGAGCACGCGCCCATTCGGCCCGAGGCGACTTGGCGGTAATCATTTGAGGTGAAGGAAGGGGTCACCGCATGCTTTGCTGGCCACTGAAGAGTAACTCGCATGACTTTTGCAGCTCTTCAGCAATTTGCAGCTTTCAAACAGGAAGTGAGAATCCTCTCAATGAAAAAAACCCCAGCAGCATCATTGTCCACAATGAAGGGTCTGCACCGGCGATGTTGGGTCTTTGCTCTTTGAATACGGCGAAGATGGCCTTCCAAAAGACGTCCTTCTGGCCCGGGTGACGAGCTCTGCGTCCTTCAAATACAGGGCGGGGGTTAATAGGCAGGCAGATTTTCATCGCTGCGCTGAAAAGAATTAGTGCAATTCAGAGCACGCGCCCATTCGGCCCGAGGCGACTTGGCGGTAATCATTTGAGGTGAAGGAAGGGGTCACCGCATGCTTTGCTGGCCACTGAAGAGTAACTCGCATGACTTTTGCAGCTCTTCAGCAATTTGCAGCTTTCAAACAGGAAGTGAGAATCCTCTCAATGAAAAAAACCCCAGCAGCATCATTGTCCACAATGAAGGGTCTGCACCGGCGATGTTGGGTCTTTGCTCTTTGAATACTGCGAAGATGGCCTTCCAAAAGACGTCCTTCTGGCCCGGGTGCCGAGCACTGCGTCCTTCAAATACAGGGCGGGGGTTAATAGGCAGGCAGATTTTCATCGCTGCGCTGAAAAGAATTAGTGCAATTCAGAGCACGCGCCCATTCGGCCCGAGGCGACTTGGCGGTAATCATTTGAGGTGAAGGAAGGGGTCACCGCATGCTTTGCTGGCCACTGAAGAGTAACTCGCATGACTTTTGCAGCTCTTCAGCAATTTGCAGCTTTCAAACAGGAAGTGAGAATCCTCTCAATGAAAAAAACCCCAGCAGCATCATTGTCCACAATGAAGGGTCTGCACCGGCGATGTTGGGTCTTTGCTCTTTGAATACGGCGAAGATGGCCTTCCAAAAGACGTCCTTCTGGCCCGGGTGACGAGCTCTGCGTCCTTCAAATACAGGGCGGGGGTTAATAGGCAGGCAGATTTTCATCGCTGCGCTGAAAAGAATTAGTGCAATTCAGAGCACGCGCCCATTCGGCCCGAGGCGACTTGGCGGTAATCATTTGAGGTGAAGGAAGGGGTCACCGCATGCTTTGCTGGCCACTGAAGAGTAACTCGCATGACTTTTGCAGCTCTTCAGCAATTTGCAGCTTTCAAACAGGAAGTGAGAATCCTCTCAATGAAAAAAACCCCAGCAGCATCATTGTCCACAATGAAGGGTCTGCACCGGCGATGTTGGGTCTTTGCTCTTTGAATACGGCGAAGATGGCCTTCCAAAAGACGTCCTTCTGGCCCGGGTGACGAGCTCTGCGTCCTTCAAATACAGGGCGGGGGTTAATAGGCAGGCAGATTTTCATCGCTGCGCTGAAAAGAATTAGTGCAATTCAGAGCACGCGCCCATTCGGCCCGAGGCGACTTGGCGGTAATCATTTGAGGTGAAGGAAGGGGTCACCGCATGCTTTGCTGGCCACTGAAGAGTAACTCGCATGACTTTTGCAGCTCTTCAGCAATTTGCAGCTTTCAAACAGGAAGTGAGAATCCTCTCAATGAAAAAAACCCCAGCAGCATCATTGTCCACAATGAAGGGTCTGCACCGGCGATGTTGGGTCTTTGCTCTTTGAATACTGCGAAGATGGCCTTCCAAAAGACGTCCTTCTGGCCCGGGTGCCGAGCGCTGCGTCCTTCAAATACAGGGCGGGGGTTAATAGGCAGGCAGATTTTCATCGCTGCGCTGAAAAGAATTAGTGCAATTCAGAGCACGCGCCCATTCGGCCCGAGGCGACTTGGCGGTAATCATTTGAGGTGAAGGAAGGGGTCACCGCATGCTTTGCTGGCCACTGAAGAGTAACTCGCATGACTTTTGCAGCTCTTCAGCAATTTGCAGCTTTCAAACAGGAAGTGAGAATCCTCTCAATGAAAAAAACCCCAGCAGCATCATTGTCCACAATGAAGGGTCTGCACCGGCGATGTTGGGTCTTTGCTCTTTGAATACGGCGAAGATGGCCTTCCAAAAGACGTCCTTCTGGCCCGGGTGACGAGCTCTGCGTCCTTCAAATACAGGGCGGGGGTTAATAGGCAGGCAGATTTTCATCGCTGCGCTGAAAAGAATTAGTGCAATTCAGAGCACGCGCCCATTCGGCCCGAGGCGACTTGGCGGTAATCATTTGAGGTGAAGGAAGGGGTCACCGCATGCTTTGCTGGCCACTGAAGAGTAACTCGCATGACTTTTGCAGCTCTTCAGCAATTTGCAGCTTTCAAACAGGAAGTGAGAATCCTCTCAATGAAAAAAACCCCAGCAGCATCATTGTCCACAATGAAGGGTCTGCACCGGCGATGTTGGGTCTTTGCTCTTTGCATACTGCGAAGATGGCCTTCCAAAAGACGTCCTTCTGGCCCGGGTGACGAGCTCTGCGTCCTTCAAATACAGGGCGGGGGTTAATAGGCAGGCAGATTTTCATCGCTGCGCTGAAAAGAATTAGTGCAATTCAGAGCACGCGCCCATTCGGCCCGAGGCGACTTGGCGGTAATCATTTGAGGTGAAGGAAGGGGTCACCGCATGCTTTGCTGGCCACTGAAGAGTAACTCGCATGACTTTTGCAGCTCTTCAGCAATTTGCAGCTTTCAAACAGGAAGTGAGAATCCTCTCAATGAAAAAAACCCCAGCAGCATCATTGTCCACAATGAAGGGTCTGCACCGGCGATGTTGGGTCTTTGCTCTTTGAATACGGCGAAGATGGCCTTCCAAAAGACGTCCTTCTGGCCCGGGTGCCGAGCGCTGCGTCCTTCAAATACAGGGCGGGGGTTAATAGGCAGGCAGATTTTCATCGCTGCGCTGAAAAGAATTAGTGCAATTCAGAGCACGCGCCCATTCGGCCCGAGGCGACTTGGCGGTAATCATTTGAGGTGAAGGAAGGGGTCACCGCATGCTTTGCTGGCCACTGAAGAGTAACTCGCATGACTTTTGCAGCTCTTCAGCAATTTGCAGCTTTCAAACAGGAAGTGAGAATCCTCTCAATGAAAAAAACCCCAGCAGCATCATTGTCCACAATGAAGGGTCTGCACCGGCGATGTTGGGTCTTTGCTCTTTGAATACGGCGAAGATGGCCTTCCAAAAGACGTCCTTCTGGCCCGGGTGACGAGCTCTGCGTCCTTCAAATACAGGGCGGGGGTTAATAGGCAGGCAGATTTTCATCGCTGCGCTGAAAAGAATTAGTGCAATTCAGAGCACGCGCCCATTCGGCCCGAGGCGACTTGGCGGTAATCATTTGAGGTGAAGGAAGGGGTCACCGCATGCTTTGCTGGCCACTGAAGAGTAACTCGCATGACTTTTGCAGCTCTTCAGCAATTTGCAGCTTTCAAACAGGAAGTGAGAATCCTCTCAATGAAAAAAACCCCAGCAGCATCATTGTCCACAATGAAGGGTCTGCACCGGCGATGTTGGGTCTTTGCTCTTTGAATACGGCGAAGATGGCCTTCCAAAAGACGTCCTTCTGGCCCGGGTGCCGAGCGCTGCGTCCTTCAAATACAGGGCGGGGGTTAATAGGCAGGCAGATTTTCATCGCTGCGCTGAAAAGAATTAGTGCAATTCAGAGCACGCGCCCATTCGGCCCGAGGCGACTTGGCGGTAATCATTTGAGGTGAAGGAAGGGGTCACCGCATGCTTTGCTGGCCACTGAAGAGTAACTCGCATGACTTTTGCAGCTCTTCAGCAATTTGCAGCTTTCAAACAGGAAGTGAGAATCCTCTCAATGAAAAAAACCCCAGCAGCATCATTGTCCACAATGAAGGGTCTGCACCGGCGATGTTGGGTCTTTGCTCTTTGAATACGGCGAAGATGGCCTTCCAAAAGACGTCCTTCTGGCCCGGGTGCCGAGCGCTGCGTCCTTCAAATACAGGGCGGGGGTTAATAGGCAGGCAGATTTTCATCGCTGCGCTGAAAAGAATTAGTGCAATTCAGAGCACGCGCCCATTCGGCCCGAGGCGACTTGGCGGTAATCATTTGAGGTGAAGGAAGGGGTCACCGCATGCTTTGCTGGCCACTGAAGAGTAACTCGCATGACTTTTGCAGCTCTTCAGCAATTTGCAGCTTTCAAACAGGAAGTGAGAATCCTCTCAATGAAAAAAACCCCAGCAGCATCATTGTCCACAATGAAGGGTCTGCACCGGCGATGTTGGGTCTTTGCTCTTTGAATACGGCGAAGATGGCCTTCCAAAAGACGTCCTTCTGGCCCGGGTGACGAGCTCTGCGTCCTTCAAATACAGGGCGGGGGTTAATAGGCAGGCAGATTTTCATCGCTGCGCTGAAAAGAATTAGTGCAATTCAGAGCACGCGCCCATTCGGCCCGAGGCGACTTGGCGGTAATCATTTGAGGTGAAGGAAGGGGTCACCGCATGCTTTGCTGGCCACTGAAGAGTAACTCGCATGACTTTTGCAGCTCTTCAGCAATTTGCAGCTTTCAAACAGGAAGTGAGAATCCTCTCAATGAAAAAAACCCCAGCAGCATCATTGTCCACAATGAAGGGTCTGCACCGGCGATGTTGGGTCTTTGCTCTTTGAATACGGCGAAGATGGCCTTCCAAAAGACGTCCTTCTGGCCCGGGTGACGAGCTCTGCGTCCTTCAAATACAGGGCGGGGGTTAATAGGCAGGCAGATTTTCATCGCTGCGCTGAAAAGAATTAGTGCAATTCAGAGCACGCGCCCATTCGGCCCGAGGCGACTTGGCGGTAATCATTTGAGGTGAAGGAAGGGGTCACCGCATGCTTTGCTGGCCACTGAAGAGTAACTCGCATGACTTTTGCAGCTCTTCAGCAATTTGCAGCTTTCAAACAGGAAGTGAGAATCCTCTCAATGAAAAAAACCCCAGCAGCATCATTGTCCACAATGAAGGGTCTGCACCGGCGATGTTGGGTCTTTGCTCTTTGAATACGGCGAAGATGGCCTTCCAAAAGACGTCCTTCTGGCCCGGGTGACGAGCTCTGCGTCCTTCAAATACAGGGCGGGGGTTAATAGGCAGGCAGATTTTCATCGCTGCGCTGAAAAGAATTAGTGCAATTCAGAGCACGCGCCCATTCGGCCCGAGGCGACTTGGCGGTAATCATTTGAGGTGAAGGAAGGGGTCACCGCATGCTTTGCTGGCCACTGAAGAGTAACTCGCATGACTTTTGCAGCTCTTCAGCAATTTGCAGCTTTCAAACAGGAAGTGAGAATCCTCTCAATGAAAAAAACCCCAGCAGCATCATTGTCCACAATGAAGGGTCTGCACCGGCGATGTTGGGTCTTTGCTCTTTGAATACTGCGAAGATGGCCTTCCAAAAGACGTCCTTCTGGCCCGGGTGCCGAGCACTGCGTCCTTCAAATACAGGGCGGGGGTTAATAGGCAGGCAGATTTTCATCGCTGCGCTGAAAAGAATTAGTGCAATTCAGAGCACGCGCCCATTCGGCCCGAGGCGACTTGGCGGTAATCATTTGAGGTGAAGGAAGGGGTCACCGCATGCTTTGCTGGCCACTGAAGAGTAACTCGCATGACTTTTGCAGCTCTTCAGCAATTTGCAGCTTTCAAACAGGAAGTGAGAATCCTCTCAATGAAAAAAACCCCAGCAGCATCATTGTCCACAATGAAGGGTCTGCACCGGCGATGTTGGGTCTTTGCTCTTTGAATACTGCGAAGATGGCCTTCCAAAAGACGTCCTTCTGGCCCGGGTGCCGAGCGCTGCGTCCTTCAAATACAGGGCGGGGGTTAATAGGCAGGCAGATTTTCATCGCTGCGCTGAAAAGAATTAGTGCAATTCAGAGCACGCGCCCATTCGGCCCGAGGCGACTTGGCGGTAATCATTTGAGGTGAAGGAAGGGGTCACCGCATGCTTTGCTGGCCACTGAAGAGTAACTCGCATGACTTTTGCAGCTCTTCAGCAATTTGCAGCTTTCAAACAGGAAGTGAGAATCCTCTCAATGAAAAAAACCCCAGCAGCATCATTGTCCACAATGAAGGGTCTGCACCGGCGATGTTGGGTCTTTGCTCTTTGAATACGGCGAAGATGGCCTTCCAAAAGACGTCCTTCTGGCCCGGGTGACGAGCTCTGCGTCCTTCAAATACAGGGCGGGGGTTAATAGGCAGGCAGATTTTCATCGCTGCGCTGAAAAGAATTAGTGCAATTCAGAGCACGCGCCCATTCGGCCCGAGGCGACTTGGCGGTAATCATTTGAGGTGAAGGAAGGGGTCACCGCATGCTTTGCTGGCCACTGAAGAGTAACTCGCATGACTTTTGCAGCTCTTCAGCAATTTGCAGCTTTCAAACAGGAAGTGAGAATCCTCTCAATGAAAAAAACCCCAGCAGCATCATTGTCCACAATGAAGGGTCTGCACCGGCGATGTTGGGTCTTTGCTCTTTGCATACTGCGAAGATGGCCTTCCAAAAGACGTCCTTCTGGCCCGGGTGACGAGCGCTGCGTCCTTCAAATACAGGGCGGGGGTTAATAGGCAGGCAGATTTTCATCGCTGCGCTGAAAAGAATTAGTGCAATTCAGAGCACGCGCCCATTCGGCCCGAGGCGACTTGGCGGTAATCATTTGAGGTGAAGGAAGGGGTCACCGCATGCTTTGCTGGCCACTGAAGAGTAACTCGCATGACTTTTGCAGCTCTTCAGCAATTTGCAGCTTTCAAACAGGAAGTGAGAATCCTCTCAATGAAAAAAACCCCAGCAGCATCATTGTCCACAATGAAGGGTCTGCACCGGCGATGTTGGGTCTTTGCTCTTTGAATACGGCGAAGATGGCCTTCCAAAAGACGTCCTTCTGGCCCGGGTGACGAGCTCTGCGTCCTTCAAATACAGGGCGGGGGTTAATAGGCAGGCAGATTTTCATCGCTGCGCTGAAAAGAATTAGTGCAATTCAGAGCACGCGCCCATTCGGCCCGAGGCGACTTGGCGGTAATCATTTGAGGTGAAGGAAGGGGTCACCGCATGCTTTGCTGGCCACTGAAGAGTAACTCGCATGACTTTTGCAGCTCTTCAGCAATTTGCAGCTTTCAAACAGGAAGTGAGAATCCTCTCAATGAAAAAAACCCCAGCAGCATCATTGTCCACAATGAAGGGTCTGCACCGGCGATGTTGGGTCTTTGCTCTTTGCATACTGCGAAGATGGCCTTCCAAAAGACGTCCTTCTGGCCCGGGTGACGAGCTCTGCGTCCTTCAAATACAGGGCGGGGGTTAATAGGCAGGCAGATTTTCATCGCTGCGCTGAAAAGAATTAGTGCAATTCAGAGCACGCGCCCATTCGGCCCGAGGCGACTTGGCGGTAATCATTTGAGGTGAAGGAAGGGGTCACCGCATGCTTTGCTGGCCACTGAAGAGTAACTCGCATGACTTTTGCAGCTCTTCAGCAATTTGCAGCTTTCAAACAGGAAGTGAGAATCCTCTCAATGAAAAAAACCCCAGCAGCATCATTGTCCACAATGAAGGGTCTGCACCGGCGATGTTGGGTCTTTGCTCTTTGAATACGGCGAAGATGGCCTTCCAAAAGACGTCCTTCTGGCCCGGGTGCCGAGCGCTGCGTCCTTCAAATACAGGGCGGGGGTTAATAGGCAGGCAGATTTTCATCGCTGCGCTGAAAAGAATTAGTGCAATTCAGAGCACGCGCCCATTCGGCCCGAGGCGACTTGGCGGTAATCATTTGAGGTGAAGGAAGGGGTCACCGCATGCTTTGCTGGCCACTGAAGAGTAACTCGCATGACTTTTGCAGCTCTTCAGCAATTTGCAGCTTTCAAACAGGAAGTGAGAATCCTCTCAATGAAAAAAACCCCAGCAGCATCATTGTCCACAATGAAGGGTCTGCACCGGCGATGTTGGGTCTTTGCTCTTTGAATACGGCGAAGATGGCCTTCCAAAAGACGTCCTTCTGGCCCGGGTGCCGAGCGCTGCGTCCTTCAAATACAGGGCGGGGGTTAATAGGCAGGCAGATTTTCATCGCTGCGCTGAAAAGAATTAGTGCAATTCAGAGCACGCGCCCATTCGGCCCGAGGCGACTTGGCGGTAATCATTTGAGGTGAAGGAAGGGGTCACCGCATGCTTTGCTGGCCACTGAAGAGTAACTCGCATGACTTTTGCAGCTCTTCAGCAATTTGCAGCTTTCAAACAGGAAGTGAGAATCCTCTCAATGAAAAAAACCCCAGCAGCATCATTGTCCACAATGAAGGGTCTGCACCGGCGATGTTGGGTCTTTGCTCTTTGAATACGGCGAAGATGGCCTTCCAAAAGACGTCCTTCTGGCCCGGGTGACGAGCTCTGCGTCCTTCAAATACAGGGCGGGGGTTAATAGGCAGGCAGATTTTCATCGCTGCGCTGAAAAGAATTAGTGCAATTCAGAGCACGCGCCCATTCGGCCCGAGGCGACTTGGCGGTAATCATTTGAGGTGAAGGAAGGGGTCACCGCATGCTTTGCTGGCCACTGAAGAGTAACTCGCATGACTTTTGCAGCTCTTCAGCAATTTGCAGCTTTCAAACAGGAAGTGAGAATCCTCTCAATGAAAAAAACCCCAGCAGCATCATTGTCCACAATGAAGGGTCTGCACCGGCGATGTTGGGTCTTTGCTCTTTGAATACGGCGAAGATGGCCTTCCAAAAGACGTCCTTCTGGCCCGGGTGACGAGCTCTGCGTCCTTCAAATACAGGGCGGGGGTTAATAGGCAGGCAGATTTTCATCGCTGCGCTGAAAAGAATTAGTGCAATTCAGAGCACGCGCCCATTCGGCCCGAGGCGACTTGGCGGTAATCATTTGAGGTGAAGGAAGGGGTCACCGCATGCTTTGCTGGCCACTGAAGAGTAACTCGCATGACTTTTGCAGCTCTTCAGCAATTTGCAGCTTTCAAACAGGAAGTGAGAATCCTCTCAATGAAAAAAACCCCAGCAGCATCATTGTCCACAATGAAGGGTCTGCACCGGCGATGTTGGGTCTTTGCTCTTTGAATACGGCGAAGATGGCCTTCCAAAAGACGTCCTTCTGGCCCGGGTGACGAGCTCTGCGTCCTTCAAATACAGGGCGGGGGTTAATAGGCAGGCAGATTTTCATCGCTGCGCTGAAAAGAATTAGTGCAATTCAGAGCACGCGCCCATTCGGCCCGAGGCGACTTGGCGGTAATCATTTGAGGTGAAGGAAGGGGTCACCGCATGCTTTGCTGGCCACTGAAGAGTAACTCGCATGACTTTTGCAGCTCTTCAGCAATTTGCAGCTTTCAAACAGGAAGTGAGAATCCTCTCAATGAAAAAAACCCCAGCAGCATCATTGTCCACAATGAAGGGTCTGCACCGGCGATGTTGGGTCTTTGCTCTTTGAATACTGCGAAGATGGCCTTCCAAAAGACGTCCTTCTGGCCCGGGTGCCGAGCGCTGCGTCCTTCAAATACAGGGCGGGGGTTAATAGGCAGGCAGATTTTCATCGCTGCGCTGAAAAGAATTAGTGCAATTCAGAGCACGCGCCCATTCGGCCCGAGGCGACTTGGCGGTAATCATTTGAGGTGAAGGAAGGGGTCACCGCATGCTTTGCTGGCCACTGAAGAGTAACTCGCATGACTTTTGCAGCTCTTCAGCAATTTGCAGCTTTCAAACAGGAAGTGAGAATCCTCTCAATGAAAAAAACCCCAGCAGCATCATTGTCCACAATGAAGGGTCTGCACCGGCGATGTTGGGTCTTTGCTCTTTGAATACGGCGAAGATGGCCTTCCAAAAGACGTCCTTCTGGCCCGGGTGACGAGCTCTGCGTCCTTCAAATACAGGGCGGGGGTTAATAGGCAGGCAGATTTTCATCGCTGCGCTGAAAAGAATTAGTGCAATTCAGAGCACGCGCCCATTCGGCCCGAGGCGACTTGGCGGTAATCATTTGAGGTGAAGGAAGGGGTCACCGCATGCTTTGCTGGCCACTGAAGAGTAACTCGCATGACTTTTGCAGCTCTTCAGCAATTTGCAGCTTTCAAACAGGAAGTGAGAATCCTCTCAATGAAAAAAACCCCAGCAGCATCATTGTCCACAATGAAGGGTCTGCACCGGCGATGTTGGGTCTTTGCTCTTTGCATACTGCGAAGATGGCCTTCCAAAAGACGTCCTTCTGGCCCGGGTGACGAGCTCTGCGTCCTTCAAATACAGGGCGGGGGTTAATAGGCAGGCAGATTTTCATCGCTGCGCTGAAAAGAATTAGTGCAATTCAGAGCACGCGCCCATTCGGCCCGAGGCGACTTGGCGGTAATCATTTGAGGTGAAGGAAGGGGTCACCGCATGCTTTGCTGGCCACTGAAGAGTAACTCGCATGACTTTTGCAGCTCTTCAGCAATTTGCAGCTTTCAAACAGGAAGTGAGAATCCTCTCAATGAAAAAAACCCCAGCAGCATCATTGTCCACAATGAAGGGTCTGCACCGGCGATGTTGGGTCTTTGCTCTTTGAATACGGCGAAGATGGCCTTCCAAAAGACGTCCTTCTGGCCCGGGTGCCGAGCGCTGCGTCCTTCAAATACAGGGCGGGGGTTAATAGGCAGGCAGATTTTCATCGCTGCGCTGAAAAGAATTAGTGCAATTCAGAGCACGCGCCCATTCGGCCCGAGGCGACTTGGCGGTAATCATTTGAGGTGAAGGAAGGGGTCACCGCATGCTTTGCTGGCCACTGAAGAGTAACTCGCATGACTTTTGCAGCTCTTCAGCAATTTGCAGCTTTCAAACAGGAAGTGAGAATCCTCTCAATGAAAAAAACCCCAGCAGCATCATTGTCCACAATGAAGGGTCTGCACCGGCGATGTTGGGTCTTTGCTCTTTGAATACGGCGAAGATGGCCTTCCAAAAGACGTCCTTCTGGCCCGGGTGACGAGCTCTGCGTCCTTCAAATACAGGGCGGGGGTTAATAGGCAGGCAGATTTTCATCGCTGCGCTGAAAAGAATTAGTGCAATTCAGAGCACGCGCCCATTCGGCCCGAGGCGACTTGGCGGTAATCATTTGAGGTGAAGGAAGGGGTCACCGCATGCTTTGCTGGCCACTGAAGAGTAACTCGCATGACTTTTGCAGCTCTTCAGCAATTTGCAGCTTTCAAACAGGAAGTGAGAATCCTCTCAATGAAAAAAACCCCAGCAGCATCATTGTCCACAATGAAGGGTCTGCACCGGCGATGTTGGGTCTTTGCTCTTTGAATACGGCGAAGATGGCCTTCCAAAAGACGTCCTTCTGGCCCGGGTGCCGAGCGCTGCGTCCTTCAAATACAGGGCGGGGGTTAATAGGCAGGCAGATTTTCATCGCTGCGCTGAAAAGAATTAGTGCAATTCAGAGCACGCGCCCATTCGGCCCGAGGCGACTTGGCGGTAATCATTTGAGGTGAAGGAAGGGGTCACCGCATGCTTTGCTGGCCACTGAAGAGTAACTCGCATGACTTTTGCAGCTCTTCAGCAATTTGCAGCTTTCAAACAGGAAGTGAGAATCCTCTCAATGAAAAAAACCCCAGCAGCATCATTGTCCACAATGAAGGGTCTGCACCGGCGATGTTGGGTCTTTGCTCTTTGAATACGGCGAAGATGGCCTTCCAAAAGACGTCCTTCTGGCCCGGGTGCCGAGCGCTGCGTCCTTCAAATACAGGGCGGGGGTTAATAGGCAGGCAGATTTTCATCGCTGCGCTGAAAAGAATTAGTGCAATTCAGAGCACGCGCCCATTCGGCCCGAGGCGACTTGGCGGTAATCATTTGAGGTGAAGGAAGGGGTCACCGCATGCTTTGCTGGCCACTGAAGAGTAACTCGCATGACTTTTGCAGCTCTTCAGCAATTTGCAGCTTTCAAACAGGAAGTGAGAATCCTCTCAATGAAAAAAACCCCAGCAGCATCATTGTCCACAATGAAGGGTCTGCACCGGCGATGTTGGGTCTTTGCTCTTTGAATACGGCGAAGATGGCCTTCCAAAAGACGTCCTTCTGGCCCGGGTGACGAGCTCTGCGTCCTTCAAATACAGGGCGGGGGTTAATAGGCAGGCAGATTTTCATCGCTGCGCTGAAAAGAATTAGTGCAATTCAGAGCACGCGCCCATTCGGCCCGAGGCGACTTGGCGGTAATCATTTGAGGTGAAGGAAGGGGTCACCGCATGCTTTGCTGGCCACTGAAGAGTAACTCGCATGACTTTTGCAGCTCTTCAGCAATTTGCAGCTTTCAAACAGGAAGTGAGAATCCTCTCAATGAAAAAAACCCCAGCAGCATCATTGTCCACAATGAAGGGTCTGCACCGGCGATGTTGGGTCTTTGCTCTTTGAATACGGCGAAGATGGCCTTCCAAAAGACGTCCTTCTGGCCCGGGTGCCGAGCGCTGCGTCCTTCAAATACAGGGCGGGGGTTAATAGGCAGGCAGATTTTCATCGCTGCGCTGAAAAGAATTAGTGCAATTCAGAGCACGCGCCCATTCGGCCCGAGGCGACTTGGCGGTAATCATTTGAGGTGAAGGAAGGGGTCACCGCATGCTTTGCTGGCCACTGAAGAGTAACTCGCATGACTTTTGCAGCTCTTCAGCAATTTGCAGCTTTCAAACAGGAAGTGAGAATCCTCTCAATGAAAAAAACCCCAGCAGCATCATTGTCCACAATGAAGGGTCTGCACCGGCGATGTTGGGTCTTTGCTCTTTGAATACTGCGAAGATGGCCTTCCAAAAGACGTCCTTCTGGCCCGGGTGCCGAGCGCTGCGTCCTTCAAATACAGGGCGGGGGTTAATAGGCAGGCAGATTTTCATCGCTGCGCTGAAAAGAATTAGTGCAATTCAGAGCACGCGCCCATTCGGCCCGAGGCGACTTGGCGGTAATCATTTGAGGTGAAGGAAGGGGTCACCGCATGCTTTGCTGGCCACTGAAGAGTAACTCGCATGACTTTTGCAGCTCTTCAGCAATTTGCAGCTTTCAAACAGGAAGTGAGAATCCTCTCAATGAAAAAAACCCCAGCAGCATCATTCTCCACAATGAAGGGTCTGCACCGGCGATGTTGGGTCTTTGCTCTTTGAATACTGCGAAGATGGCCTTCCAAAAGACGTCCTTCTGGCCCGGGTGCCGAGCGCTGCGTCCTTCAAATACAGGGCGGGGGTTAATAGGCAGGCAGATTTTCATCGCTGCGCTGAAAAGAATTAGTGCAATTCAGAGCACGCGCCCATTCGGCCCGAGGCGACTTGGCGGTAATCATTTGAGGTGAAGGAAGGGGTCACCGCATGCTTTGCTGGCCACTGAAGAGTAACTCGCATGACTTTTGCAGCTCTTCAGCAATTTGCAGCTTTCAAACAGGAAGTGAGAATCCTCTCAATGAAAAAAACCCCAGCAGCATCATTGTCCACAATGAAGGGTCTGCACCGGCGATGTTGGGTCTTTGCTCTTTGAATACTGCGAAGATGGCCTTCCAAAAGACGTCCTTCTGGCCCGGGTGCCGAGCGCTGCGTCCTTCAAATACAGGGCGGGGGTTAATAGGCAGGCAGATTTTCATCGCTGCGCTGAAAAGAATTAGTGCAATTCAGAGCACGCGCCCATTCGGCCCGAGGCGACTTGGCGGTAATCATTTGAGGTGAAGGAAGGGGTCACCGCATGCTTTGCTGGCCACTGAAGAGTAACTCGCATGACTTTTGCAGCTCTTCAGCAATTTGCAGCTTTCAAACAGGAAGTGAGAATCCTCTCAATGAAAAAAACCCCAGCAGCATCATTGTCCACAATGAAGGGTCTGCACCGGCGATGTTGGGTCTTTGCTCTTTGAATACGGCGAAGATGGCCTTCCAAAAGACGTCCTTCTGGCCCGGGTGCCGAGCGCTGCGTCCTTCAAATACAGGGCGGGGGTTAATAGGCAGGCAGATTTTCATCGCTGCGCTGAAAAGAATTAGTGCAATTCAGAGCACGCGCCCATTCGGCCCGAGGCGACTTGGCGGTAATCATTTGAGGTGAAGGAAGGGGTCACCGCATGCTTTGCTGGCCACTGAAGAGTAACTCGCATGACTTTTGCAGCTCTTCAGCAATTTGCAGCTTTCAAACAGGAAGTGAGAATCCTCTCAATGAAAAAAACCCCAGCAGCATCATTGTCCACAATGAAGGGTCTGCACCGGCGATGTTGGGTCTTTGCTCTTTGAATACGGCGAAGATGGCCTTCCAAAAGACGTCCTTCTGGCCCGGGTGACGAGCTCTGCGTCCTTCAAATACAGGGCGGGGGTTAATAGGCAGGCAGATTTTCATCGCTGCGCTGAAAAGAATTAGTGCAATTCAGAGCACGCGCCCATTCGGCCCGAGGCGACTTGGCGGTAATCATTTGAGGTGAAGGAAGGGGTCACCGCATGCTTTGCTGGCCACTGAAGAGTAACTCGCATGACTTTTGCAGCTCTTCAGCAATTTGCAGCTTTCAAACAGGAAGTGAGAATCCTCTCAATGAAAAAAACCCCAGCAGCATCATTGTCCACAATGAAGGGTCTGCACCGGCGATGTTGGGTCTTTGCTCTTTGAATACGGCGAAGATGGCCTTCCAAAAGACGTCCTTCTGGCCCGGGTGCCGAGCGCTGCGTCCTTCAAATACAGGGCGGGGGTTAATAGGCAGGCAGATTTTCATCGCTGCGCTGAAAAGAATTAGTGCAATTCAGAGCACGCGCCCATTCGGCCCGAGGCGACTTGGCGGTAATCATTTGAGGTGAAGGAAGGGGTCACCGCATGCTTTGCTGGCCACTGAAGAGTAACTCGCATGACTTTTGCAGCTCTTCAGCAATTTGCAGCTTTCAAACAGGAAGTGAGAATCCTCTCAATGAAAAAAACCCCAGCAGCATCATTGTCCACAATGAAGGGTCTGCACCGGCGATGTTGGGTCTTTGCTCTTTGAATACTGCGAAGATGGCCTTCCAAAAGACGTCCTTCTGGCCCGGGTGCCGAGCGCTGCGTCCTTCAAATACAGGGCGGGGGTTAATAGGCAGGCAGATTTTCATCGCTGCGCTGAAAAGAATTAGTGCAATTCAGAGCACGCGCCCATTCGGCCCGAGGCGACTTGGCGGTAATCATTTGAGGTGAAGGAAGGGGTCACCGCATGCTTTGCTGGCCACTGAAGAGTAACTCGCATGACTTTTGCAGCTCTTCAGCAATTTGCAGCTTTCAAACAGGAAGTGAGAATCCTCTCAATGAAAAAAACCCCAGCAGCATCATTGTCCACAATGAAGGGTCTGCACCGGCGATGTTGGGTCTTTGCTCTTTGAATACGGCGAAGATGGCCTTCCAAAAGACGTCCTTCTGGCCCGGGTGACGAGCTCTGCGTCCTTCAAATACAGGGCGGGGGTTAATAGGCAGGCAGATTTTCATCGCTGCGCTGAAAAGAATTAGTGCAATTCAGAGCACGCGCCCATTCGGCCCGAGGCGACTTGGCGGTAATCATTTGAGGTGAAGGAAGGGGTCACCGCATGCTTTGCTGGCCACTGAAGAGTAACTCGCATGACTTTTGCAGCTCTTCAGCAATTTGCAGCTTTCAAACAGGAAGTGAGAATCCTCTCAATGAAAAAAACCCCAGCAGCATCATTGTCCACAATGAAGGGTCTGCACCGGCGATGTTGGGTCTTTGCTCTTTGAATACGGCGAAGATGGCCTTCCAAAAGACGTCCTTCTGGCCCGGGTGACGAGCTCTGCGTCCTTCAAATACAGGGCGGGGGTTAATAGGCAGGCAGATTTTCATCGCTGCGCTGAAAAGAATTAGTGCAATTCAGAGCACGCGCCCATTCGGCCCGAGGCGACTTGGCGGTAATCATTTGAGGTGAAGGAAGGGGTCACCGCATGCTTTGCTGGCCACTGAAGAGTAACTCGCATGACTTTTGCAGCTCTTCAGCAATTTGCAGCTTTCAAACAGGAAGTGAGAATCCTCTCAATGAAAAAAACCCCAGCAGCATCATTGTCCACAATGAAGGGTCTGCATCGGCGATGTTGGGTCTTTGCTCTTTGAATACTGCGAAGATGGCCTTCCAAAAGACGTCCTTCTGGCCCGGGTGCCGAGCGCTGCGTCCTTCAAATACAGGGCGGGGGTTAATAGGCAGGCAGATTTTCATCGCTGCGCTGAAAAGAATTAGTGCAATTCAGAGCACGCGCCCATTCGGCCCGAGGCGACTTGGCGGTAATCATTTGAGGTGAAGGAAGGGGTCACCGCATGCTTTGCTGGCCACTGAAGAGTAACTCGCATGACTTTTGCAGCTCTTCAGCAATTTGCAGCTTTCAAACAGGAAGTGAGAATCCTCTCAATGAAAAAAACCCCAGCAGCATCATTGTCCACAATGAAGGGTCTGCACCGGCGATGTTGGGTCTTTGCTCTTTGAATACTGCGAAGATGGCCTTCCAAAAGACGTCCTTCTGGCCCGGGTGCCGAGCGCTGCGTCCTTCAAATACAGGGCGGGGGTTAATAGGCAGGCAGATTTTCATCGCTGCGCTGAAAAGAATTAGTGCAATTCAGAGCACGCGCCCATTCGGCCCGAGGCGACTTGGCGGTAATCATTTGAGGTGAAGGAAGGGGTCACCGCATGCTTTGCTGGCCACTGAAGAGTAACTCGCATGACTTTTGCAGCTCTTCAGCAATTTGCAGCTTTCAAACAGGAAGTGAGAATCCTCTCAATGAAAAAAACCCCAGCAGCATCATTGTCCACAATGAAGGGTCTGCACCGGCGATGTTGGGTCTTTGCTCTTTGAATACGGCGAAGATGGCCTTCCAAAAGACGTCCTTCTGGCCCGGGTGCCGAGCGCTGCGTCCTTCAAATACAGGGCGGGGGTTAATAGGCAGGCAGATTTTCATCGCTGCGCTGAAAAGAATTAGTGCAATTCAGAGCACGCGCCCATTCGGCCCGAGGCGACTTGGCGGTAATCATTTGAGGTGAAGGAAGGGGTCACCGCATGCTTTGCTGGCCACTGAAGAGTAACTCGCATGACTTTTGCAGCTCTTCAGCAATTTGCAGCTTTCAAACAGGAAGTGAGAATCCTCTCAATGAAAAAAACCCCAGCAGCATCATTGTCCACAATGAAGGGTCTGCACCGGCGATGTTGGGTCTTTGCTCTTTGAATACGGCGAAGATGGCCTTCCAAAAGACGTCCTTCTGGCCCGGGTGACGAGCTCTGCGTCCTTCAAATACAGGGCGGGGGTTAATAGGCAGGCAGATTTTCATCGCTGCGCTGAAAAGAATTAGTGCAATTCAGAGCACGCGCCCATTCGGCCCGAGGCGACTTGGCGGTAATCATTTGAGGTGAAGGAAGGGGTCACCGCATGCTTTGCTGGCCACTGAAGAGTAACTCGCATGACTTTTGCAGCTCTTCAGCAATTTGCAGCTTTCAAACAGGAAGTGAGAATCCTCTCAATGAAAAAAACCCCAGCAGCATCATTGTCCACAATGAAGGGTCTGCACCGGCGATGTTGGGTCTTTGCTCTTTGAATACGGCGAAGATGGCCTTCCAAAAGACGTCCTTCTGGCCCGGGTGCCGAGCGCTGCGTCCTTCAAATACAGGGCGGGGGTTAATAGGCAGGCAGATTTTCATCGCTGCGCTGAAAAGAATTAGTGCAATTCAGAGCACGCGCCCATTCGGCCCGAGGCGACTTGGCGGTAATCATTTGAGGTGAAGGAAGGGGTCACCGCATGCTTTGCTGGCCACTGAAGAGTAACTCGCATGACTTTTGCAGCTCTTCAGCAATTTGCAGCTTTCAAACAGGAAGTGAGAATCCTCTCAATGAAAAAAACCCCAGCAGCATCATTGTCCACAATGAAGGGTCTGCACCGGCGATGTTGGGTCTTTGCTCTTTGAATACTGCGAAGATGGCCTTCCAAAAGACGTCCTTCTGGCCCGGGTGCCGAGCGCTGCGTCCTTCAAATACAGGGCGGGGGTTAATAGGCAGGCAGATTTTCATCGCTGCGCTGAAAAGAATTAGTGCAATTCAGAGCACGCGCCCATTCGGCCCGAGGCGACTTGGCGGTAATCATTTGAGGTGAAGGAAGGGGTCACCGCATGCTTTGCTGGCCACTGAAGAGTAACTCGCATGACTTTTGCAGCTCTTCAGCAATTTGCAGCTTTCAAACAGGAAGTGAGAATCCTCTCAATGAAAAAAACCCCAGCAGCATCATTGTCCACAATGAAGGGTCTGCACCGGCGATGTTGGGTCTTTGCTCTTTGAATACGGCGAAGATGGCCTTCCAAAAGACGTCCTTCTGGCCCGGGTGACGAGCTCTGCGTCCTTCAAATACAGGGCGGGGGTTAATAGGCAGGCAGATTTTCATCGCTGCGCTGAAAAGAATTAGTGCAATTCAGAGCACGCGCCCATTCGGCCCGAGGCGACTTGGCGGTAATCATTTGAGGTGAAGGAAGGGGTCACCGCATGCTTTGCTGGCCACTGAAGAGTAACTCGCATGACTTTTGCAGCTCTTCAGCAATTTGCAGCTTTCAAACAGGAAGTGAGAATCCTCTCAATGAAAAAAACCCCAGCAGCATCATTGTCCACAATGAAGGGTCTGCACCGGCGATGTTGGGTCTTTGCTCTTTGAATACGGCGAAGATGGCCTTCCAAAAGACGTCCTTCTGGCCCGGGTGACGAGCTCTGCGTCCTTCAAATACAGGGCGGGGGTTAATAGGCAGGCAGATTTTCATCGCTGCGCTGAAAAGAATTAGTGCAATTCAGAGCACGCGCCCATTCGGCCCGAGGCGACTTGGCGGTAATCATTTGAGGTGAAGGAAGGGGTCACCGCATGCTTTGCTGGCCACTGAAGAGTAACTCGCATGACTTTTGCAGCTCTTCAGCAATTTGCAGCTTTCAAACAGGAAGTGAGAATCCTCTCAATGAAAAAAACCCCAGCAGCATCATTGTCCACAATGAAGGGTCTGCATCGGCGATGTTGGGTCTTTGCTCTTTGAATACGGCGAAGATGGCCTTCCAAAAGACGTCCTTCTGGCCCGGGTGACGAGCTCTGCGTCCTTCAAATACAGGGCGGGGGTTAATAGGCAGGCAGATTTTCATCGCTGCGCTGAAAAGAATTAGTGCAATTCAGAGCACGCGCCCATTCGGCCCGAGGCGACTTGGCGGTAATCATTTGAGGTGAAGGAAGGGGTCACCGCATGCTTTGCTGGCCACTGAAGAGTAACTCGCATGACTTTTGCAGCTCTTCAGCAATTTGCAGCTTTCAAACAGGAAGTGAGAATCCTCTCAATGAAAAAAACCCCAGCAGCATCATTGTCCACAATGAAGGGTCTGCACCGGCGATGTTGGGTCTTTGCTCTTTGCATACTGCGAAGATGGCCTTCCAAAAGACGTCCTTCTGGCCCGGGTGACGAGCTCTGCGTCCTTCAAATACAGGGCGGGGGTTAATAGGCAGGCAGATTTTCATCGCTGCGCTGAAAAGAATTAGTGCAATTCAGAGCACGCGCCAATTCGGCCCGAGGCGACTTGGCGGTAATCATTTGAGGTGAAGGAAGGGGTCACCGCATGCTTTGCTGGCCACTGAAGAGTAACTCGCATGACTTTTGCAGCTCTTCAGCAATTTGCAGCTTTCAAACAGGAAGTGAGAATCCTCTCAATGAAAAAAACCCCAGCAGCATCATTGTCCACAATGAAGGGTCTGCACCGGCGATGTTGGGTCTTTGCTCTTTGAATACGGCGAAGATGGCCTTCCAAAAGACGTCCTTCTGGCCCGGGTGCCGAGCGCTGCGTCCTTCAAATACAGGGCGGGGGTTAATAGGCAGGCAGATTTTCATCGCTGCGCTGAAAAGAATTAGTGCAATTCAGAGCACGCGCCCATTCGGCCCGAGGCGACTTGGCGGTAATCATTTGAGGTGAAGGAAGGGGTCACCGCATGCTTTGCTGGCCACTGAAGAGTAACTCGCATGACTTTTGCAGCTCTTCAGCAATTTGCAGCTTTCAAACAGGAAGTGAGAATCCTCTCAATGAAAAAAACCCCAGCAGCATCATTGTCCACAATGAAGGGTCTGCACCGGCGATGTTGGGTCTTTGCTCTTTGAATACGGCGAAGATGGCCTTCCAAAAGACGTCCTTCTGGCCCGGGTGCCGAGCGCTGCGTCCTTCAAATACAGGGCGGGGGTTAATAGGCAGGCAGATTTTCATCGCTGCGCTGAAAAGAATTAGTGCAATTCAGAGCACGCGCCCATTCGGCCCGAGGCGACTTGGCGGTAATCATTTGAGGTGAAGGAAGGGGTCACCGCATGCTTTGCTGGCCACTGAAGAGTAACTCGCATGACTTTTGCAGCTCTTCAGCAATTTGCAGCTTTCAAACAGGAAGTGAGAATCCTCTCAATGAAAAAAACCCCAGCAGCATCATTGTCCACAATGAAGGGTCTGCACCGGCGATGTTGGGTCTTTGCTCTTTGAATACGGCGAAGATGGCCTTCCAAAAGACGTCCTTCTGGCCCGGGTGACGAGCTCTGCGTCCTTCAAATACAGGGCGGGGGTTAATAGGCAGGCAGATTTTCATCGCTGCGCTGAAAAGAATTAGTGCAATTCAGAGCACGCGCCCATTCGGCCCGAGGCGACTTGGCGGTAATCATTTGAGGTGAAGGAAGGGGTCACCGCATGCTTTGCTGGCCACTGAAGAGTAACTCGCATGACTTTTGCAGCTCTTCAGCAATTTGCAGCTTTCAAACAGGAAGTGAGAATCCTCTCAATGAAAAAAACCCCAGCAGCATCATTGTCCACAATGAAGGGTCTGCACCGGCGATGTTGGGTCTTTGCTCTTTGAATACGGCGAAGATGGCCTTCCAAAAGACGTCCTTCTGGCCCGGGTGCCGAGCGCTGCGTCCTTCAAATACAGGGCGGGGGTTAATAGGCAGGCAGATTTTCATCGCTGCGCTGAAAAGAATTAGTGCAATTCAGAGCACGCGCCCATTCGGCCCGAGGCGACTTGGCGGTAATCATTTGAGGTGAAGGAAGGGGTCACCGCATGCTTTGCTGGCCACTGAAGAGTAACTCGCATGACTTTTGCAGCTCTTCAGCAATTTGCAGCTTTCAAACAGGAAGTGAGAATCCTCTCAATGAAAAAAACCCCAGCAGCATCATTGTCCACAATGAAGGGTCTGCACCGGCGATGTTGGGTCTTTGCTCTTTGAATACTGCGAAGATGGCCTTCCAAAAGACGTCCTTCTGGCCCGGGTGCCGAGCGCTGCGTCCTTCAAATACAGGGCGGGGGTTAATAGGCAGGCAGATTTTCATCGCTGCGCTGAAAAGAATTAGTGCAATTCAGAGCACGCGCCCATTCGGCCCGAGGCGACTTGGCGGTAATCATTTGAGGTGAAGGAAGGGGTCACCGCATGCTTTGCTGGCCACTGAAGAGTAACTCGCATGACTTTTGCAGCTCTTCAGCAATTTGCAGCTTTCAAACAGGAAGTGAGAATCCTCTCAATGAAAAAAACCCCAGCAGCATCATTGTCCACAATGAAGGGTCTGCACCGGCGATGTTGGGTCTTTGCTCTTTGAATACTGCGAAGATGGCCTTCCAAAAGACGTCCTTCTGGCCCGGGTGCCGAGCGCTGCGTCCTTCAAATACAGGGCGGGGGTTAATAGGCAGGCAGATTTTCATCGCTGCGCTGAAAAGAATTAGTGCAATTCAGAGCACGCGCCCATTCGGCCCGAGGCGACTTGGCGGTAATCATTTGAGGTGAAGGAAGGGGTCACCGCATGCTTTGCTGGCCACTGAAGAGTAACTCGCATGACTTTTGCAGCTCTTCAGCAATTTGCAGCTTTCAAACAGGAAGTGAGAATCCTCTCAATGAAAAAAACCCCAGCAGCATCATTGTCCACAATGAAGGGTCTGCACCGGCGATGTTGGGTCTTTGCTCTTTGAATACTGCGAAGATGGCCTTCCAAAAGACGTCCTTCTGGCCCGGGTGCCGAGCGCTGCGTCCTTCAAATACAGGGCGGGGGTTAATAGGCAGGCAGATTTTCATCGCTGCGCTGAAAAGAATTAGTGCAATTCAGAGCACGCGCCCATTCGGCCCGAGGCGACTTGGCGGTAATCATTTGAGGTGAAGGAAGGGGTCACCGCATGCTTTGCTGGCCACTGAAGAGTAACTCGCATGACTTTTGCAGCTCTTCAGCAATTTGCAGCTTTCAAACAGGAAGTGAGAATCCTCTCAATGAAAAAAACCCCAGCAGCATCATTGTCCACAATGAAGGGTCTGCACCGGCGATGTTGGGTCTTTGCTCTTTGAATACGGCGAAGATGGCCTTCCAAAAGACGTCCTTCTGGCCCGGGTGCCGAGCGCTGCGTCCTTCAAATACAGGGCGGGGGTTAATAGGCAGGCAGATTTTCATCGCTGCGCTGAAAAGAATTAGTGCAATTCAGAGCACGCGCCCATTCGGCCCGAGGCGACTTGGCGGTAATCATTTGAGGTGAAGGAAGGGGTCACCGCATGCTTTGCTGGCCACTGAAGAGTAACTCGCATGACTTTTGCAGCTCTTCAGCAATTTGCAGCTTTCAAACAGGAAGTGAGAATCCTCTCAATGAAAAAAACCCCAGCAGCATCATTGTCCACAATGAAGGGTCTGCACCGGCGATGTTGGGTCTTTGCTCTTTGAATACGGCGAAGATGGCCTTCCAAAAGACGTCCTTCTGGCCCGGGTGACGAGCTCTGCGTCCTTCAAATACAGGGCGGGGGTTAATAGGCAGGCAGATTTTCATCGCTGCGCTGAAAAGAATTAGTGCAATTCAGAGCACGCGCCCATTCGGCCCGAGGCGACTTGGCGGTAATCATTTGAGGTGAAGGAAGGGGTCACCGCATGCTTTGCTGGCCACTGAAGAGTAACTCGCATGACTTTTGCAGCTCTTCAGCAATTTGCAGCTTTCAAACAGGAAGTGAGAATCCTCTCAATGAAAAAAACCCCAGCAGCATCATTGTCCACAATGAAGGGTCTGCACCGGCGATGTTGGGTCTTTGCTCTTTGAATACGGCGAAGATGGCCTTCCAAAAGACGTCCTTCTGGCCCGGGTGCCGAGCGCTGCGTCCTTCAAATACAGGGCGGGGGTTAATAGGCAGGCAGATTTTCATCGCTGCGCTGAAAAGAATTAGTGCAATTCAGAGCACGCGCCCATTCGGCCCGAGGCGACTTGGCGGTAATCATTTGAGGTGAAGGAAGGGGTCACCGCATGCTTTGCTGGCCACTGAAGAGTAACTCGCATGACTTTTGCAGCTCTTCAGCAATTTGCAGCTTTCAAACAGGAAGTGAGAATCCTCTCAATGAAAAAAACCCCAGCAGCATCATTGTCCACAATGAAGGGTCTGCACCGGCGATGTTGGGTCTTTGCTCTTTGAATACTGCGAAGATGGCCTTCCAAAAGACGTCCTTCTGGCCCGGGTGCCGAGCGCTGCGTCCTTCAAATACAGGGCGGGGGTTAATAGGCAGGCAGATTTTCATCGCTGCGCTGAAAAGAATTAGTGCAATTCAGAGCACGCGCCCATTCGGCCCGAGGCGACTTGGCGGTAATCATTTGAGGTGAAGGAAGGGGTCACCGCATGCTTTGCTGGCCACTGAAGAGTAACTCGCATGACTTTTGCAGCTCTTCAGCAATTTGCAGCTTTCAAACAGGAAGTGAGAATCCTCTCAATGAAAAAAACCCCAGCAGCATCATTGTCCACAATGAAGGGTCTGCACCGGCGATGTTGGGTCTTTGCTCTTTGAATACGGCGAAGATGGCCTTCCAAAAGACGTCCTTCTGGCCCGGGTGACGAGCTCTGCGTCCTTCAAATACAGGGCGGGGGTTAATAGGCAGGCAGATTTTCATCGCTGCGCTGAAAAGAATTAGTGCAATTCAGAGCACGCGCCCATTCGGCCCGAGGCGACTTGGCGGTAATCATTTGAGGTGAAGGAAGGGGTCACCGCATGCTTTGCTGGCCACTGAAGAGTAACTCGCATGACTTTTGCAGCTCTTCAGCAATTTGCAGCTTTCAAACAGGAAGTGAGAATCCTCTCAATGAAAAAAACCCCAGCAGCATCATTGTCCACAATGAAGGGTCTGCACCGGCGATGTTGGGTCTTTGCTCTTTGAATACGGCGAAGATGGCCTTCCAAAAGACGTCCTTCTGGCCCGGGTGACGAGCTCTGCGTCCTTCAAATACAGGGCGGGGGTTAATAGGCAGGCAGATTTTCATCGCTGCGCTGAAAAGAATTAGTGCAATTCAGAGCACGCGCCCATTCGGCCCGAGGCGACTTGGCGGTAATCATTTGAGGTGAAGGAAGGGGTCACCGCATGCTTTGCTGGCCACTGAAGAGTAACTCGCATGACTTTTGCAGCTCTTCAGCAATTTGCAGCTTTCAAACAGGAAGTGAGAATCCTCTCAATGAAAAAAACCCCAGCAGCATCATTGTCCACAATGAAGGGTCTGCATCGGCGATGTTGGGTCTTTGCTCTTTGAATACGGCGAAGATGGCCTTCCAAAAGACGTCCTTCTGGCCCGGGTGACGAGCTCTGCGTCCTTCAAATACAGGGCGGGGGTTAATAGGCAGGCAGATTTTCATCGCTGCGCTGAAAAGAATTAGTGCAATTCAGAGCACGCGCCCATTCGGCCCGAGGCGACTTGGCGGTAATCATTTGAGGTGAAGGAAGGGGTCACCGCATGCTTTGCTGGCCACTGAAGAGTAACTCGCATGACTTTTGCAGCTCTTCAGCAATTTGCAGCTTTCAAACAGGAAGTGAGAATCCTCTCAATGAAAAAAACCCCAGCAGCATCATTGTCCACAATGAAGGGTCTGCACCGGCGATGTTGGGTCTTTGCTCTTTGCATACTGCGAAGATGGCCTTCCAAAAGACGTCCTTCTGGCCCGGGTGACGAGCTCTGCGTCCTTCAAATACAGGGCGGGGGTTAATAGGCAGGCAGATTTTCATCGCTGCGCTGAAAAGAATTAGTGCAATTCAGAGCACGCGCCAATTCGGCCCGAGGCGACTTGGCGGTAATCATTTGAGGTGAAGGAAGGGGTCACCGCATGCTTTGCTGGCCACTGAAGAGTAACTCGCATGACTTTTGCAGCTCTTCAGCAATTTGCAGCTTTCAAACAGGAAGTGAGAATCCTCTCAATGAAAAAAACCCCAGCAGCATCATTGTCCACAATGAAGGGTCTGCACCGGCGATGTTGGGTCTTTGCTCTTTGAATACGGCGAAGATGGCCTTCCAAAAGACGTCCTTCTGGCCCGGGTGACGAGCTCTGCGTCCTTCAAATACAGGGCGGGGGTTAATAGGCAGGCAGATTTTCATCGCTGCGCTGAAAAGAATTAGTGCAATTCAGAGCACGCGCCCATTCGGCCCGAGGCGACTTGGCGGTAATCATTTGAGGTGAAGGAAGGGGTCACCGCATGCTTTGCTGGCCACTGAAGAGTAACTCGCATGACTTTTGCAGCTCTTCAGCAATTTGCAGCTTTCAAACAGGAAGTGAGAATCCTCTCAATGAAAAAAACCCCAGCAGCATCATTGTCCACAATGAAGGGTCTGCACCGGCGATGTTGGGTCTTTGCTCTTTGCATACTGCGAAGATGGCCTTCCAAAAGACGTCCTTCTGGCCCGGGTGACGAGCTCTGCGTCCTTCAAATACAGGGCGGGGGTTAATAGGCAGGCAGATTTTCATCGCTGCGCTGAAAAGAATTAGTGCAATTCAGAGCACGCGCCCATTCGGCCCGAGGCGACTTGGCGGTAATCATTTGAGGTGAAGGAAGGGGTCACCGCATGCTTTGCTGGCCACTGAAGAGTAACTCGCATGACTTTTGCAGCTCTTCAGCAATTTGCAGCTTTCAAACAGGAAGTGAGAATCCTCTCAATGAAAAAAACCCCAGCAGCATCATTGTCCACAATGAAGGGTCTGCACCGGCGATGTTGGGTCTTTGCTCTTTGAATACTGCGAAGATGGCCTTCCAAAAGACGTCCTTCTGGCCCGGGTGCCGAGCGCTGCGTCCTTCAAATACAGGGCGGGGGTTAATAGGCAGGCAGATTTTCATCGCTGCGCTGAAAAGAATTAGTGCAATTCAGAGCACGCGCCCATTCGGCCCGAGGCGACTTGGCGGTAATCATTTGAGGTGAAGGAAGGGGTCACCGCATGCTTTGCTGGCCACTGAAGAGTAACTCGCATGACTTTTGCAGCTCTTCAGCAATTTGCAGCTTTCAAACAGGAAGTGAGAATCCTCTCAATGAAAAAAACCCCAGCAGCATCATTGTCCACAATGAAGGGTCTGCACCGGCGATGTTGGGTCTTTGCTCTTTGAATACGGCGAAGATGGCCTTCCAAAAGACGTCCTTCTGGCCCGGGTGACGAGCTCTGCGTCCTTCAAATACAGGGCGGGGGTTAATAGGCAGGCAGATTTTCATCGCTGCGCTGAAAAGAATTAGTGCAATTCAGAGCACGCGCCCATTCGGCCCGAGGCGACTTGGCGGTAATCATTTGAGGTGAAGGAAGGGGTCACCGCATGCTTTGCTGGCCACTGAAGAGTAACTCGCATGACTTTTGCAGCTCTTCAGCAATTTGCAGCTTTCAAACAGGAAGTGAGAATCCTCTCAATGAAAAAAACCCCAGCAGCATCATTGTCCACAATGAAGGGTCTGCACCGGCGATGTTGGGTCTTTGCTCTTTGCATACTGCGAAGATGGCCTTCCAAAAGACGTCCTTCTGGCCCGGGTGACGAGCTCTGCGTCCTTCAAATACAGGGCGGGGGTTAATAGGCAGGCAGATTTTCATCGCTGCGCTGAAAAGAATTAGTGCAATTCAGAGCACGCGCCCATTCGGCCCGAGGCGACTTGGCGGTAATCATTTGAGGTGAAGGAAGGGGTCACCGCATGCTTTGCTGGCCACTGAAGAGTAACTCGCATGACTTTTGCAGCTCTTCAGCAATTTGCAGCTTTCAAACAGGAAGTGAGAATCCTCTCAATGAAAAAAACCCCAGCAGCATCATTGTCCACAATGAAGGGTCTGCACCGGCGATGTTGGGTCTTTGCTCTTTGAATACTGCGAAGATGGCCTTCCAAAAGACGTCCTTCTGGCCCGGGTGCCGAGCGCTGCGTCCTTCAAATACAGGGCGGGGGTTAATAGGCAGGCAGATTTTCATCGCTGCGCTGAAAAGAATTAGTGCAATTCAGAGCACGCGCCCATTCGGCCCGAGGCGACTTGGCGGTAATCATTTGAGGTGAAGGAAGGGGTCACCGCATGCTTTGCTGGCCACTGAAGAGTAACTCGCATGACTTTTGCAGCTCTTCAGCAATTTGCAGCTTTCAAACAGGAAGTGAGAATCCTCTCAATGAAAAAAACCCCAGCAGCATCATTGTCCACAATGAAGGGTCTGCACCGGCGATGTTGGGTCTTTGCTCTTTGAATACGGCGAAGATGGCCTTCCAAAAGACGTCCTTCTGGCCCGGGTGACGAGCTCTGCGTCCTTCAAATACAGGGCGGGGGTTAATAGGCAGGCAGATTTTCATCGCTGCGCTGAAAAGAATTAGTGCAATTCAGAGCACGCGCCCATTCGGCCCGAGGCGACTTGGCGGTAATCATTTGAGGTGAAGGAAGGGGTCACCGCATGCTTTGCTGGCCACTGAAGAGTAACTCGCATGACTTTTGCAGCTCTTCAGCAATTTGCAGCTTTCAAACAGGAAGTGAGAATCCTCTCAATGAAAAAAACCCCAGCAGCATCATTGTCCACAATGAAGGGTCTGCACCGGCGATGTTGGGTCTTTGCTCTTTGAATACGGCGAAGATGGCCTTCCAAAAGACGTCCTTCTGGCCCGGGTGACGAGCTCTGCGTCCTTCAAATACAGGGCGGGGGTTAATAGGCAGGCAGATTTTCATCGCTGCGCTGAAAAGAATTAGTGCAATTCAGAGCACGCGCCCATTCGGCCCGAGGCGACTTGGCGGTAATCATTTGAGGTGAAGGAAGGGGTCACCGCATGCTTTGCTGGCCACTGAAGAGTAACTCGCATGACTTTTGCAGCTCTTCAGCAATTTGCAGCTTTCAAACAGGAAGTGAGAATCCTCTCAATGAAAAAAACCCCAGCAGCATCATTGTCCACAATGAAGGGTCTGCACCGACGATGTTGGGTCTTTGCTCTTTGCATACTGCGAAGATGGCCTTCCAAAAGACGTCCTTCTGGCCCGGGTGACGAGCTCTGCGTCCTTCAAATACAGGGCGGGGGTTAATAGGCAGGCAGATTTTCATCGCTGCGCTGAAAAGAATTAGTGCAATTCAGAGCACGCGCCCATTCGGCCCGAGGCGACTTGGCGGTAATCATTTGAGGTGAAGGAAGGGGTCACCGCATGCTTTGCTGGCCACTGAAGAGTAACTCGCATGACTTTTGCAGCTCTTCAGCAATTTGCAGCTTTCAAACAGGAAGTGAGAATCCTCTCAATGAAAAAAACCCCAGCAGCATCATTGTCCACAATGAAGGGTCTGCACCGGCGATGTTGGGTCTTTGCTCTTTGAATACGGCGAAGATGGCCTTCCAAAAGACGTCCTTCTGGCCCGGGTGACGAGCGCTGCGTCCTTCAAATACAGGGCGGGGGTTAATAGGCAGGCAGATTTTCATCGCTGCGCTGAAAAGAATTAGTGCAATTCAGAGCACGCGCCCATTCGGCCCGAGGCGACTTGGCGGTAATCATTTGAGGTGAAGGAAGGGGTCACCGCATGCTTTGCTGGCCACTGAAGAGTAACTCGCATGACTTTTGCAGCTATTCAGCAATTTGCAGCTTTCAAACAGGAAGTGAGAATCCTCTCAATGAAAAAAACCCCAGCAGCATCATTGTCCACAATGAAGGGTCTGCACCGACGATGTTGGGTCTTTGCTCTTTGAATACGGCGAAGATGGCCTTCCAAAAGACGTCCTTCTGGCCCGGGTGCCGAGCGCTGCGTCCTTCAAATACAGGGCGGGGGTTAATAGGCAGGCAGATTTTCATCGCTGCGCTGAAAAGAATTAGTGCAATTCAGAGCACGCGCCCATTCGGCCCGAGGCGACTTGGCGGTAATCATTTGAGGTGAAGGAAGGGGTCACCGCATGCTTTGCTGGCCACTGAAGAGTAACTCGCATGACTTTTGCAGCTCTTCAGCAATTTGCAGCTTTCAAACAGGAAGTGAGAATCCTCTCAATGAAAAAAACCCCAGCAGCATCATTGTCCACAATGAAGGGTCTGCACCGGCGATGTTGGGTCTTTGCTCTTTGCATACTGCGAAGATGGCCTTCCAAAAGACGTCCTTCTGGCCCGGGTGACGAGCTCTGCGTCCTTCAAATACAGGGCGGGGGTTAATAGGCAGGCAGATTTTCATCGCTGCGCTGAAAAGAATTAGTGCAATTCAGAGCACGCGCCCATTCGGCCCGAGGCGACTTGGCGGTAATCATTTGAGGTGAAGGAAGGGGTCACCGCATGCTTTGCTGGCCACTGAAGAGTAACTCGCATGACTTTTGCAGCTCTTCAGCAATTTGCAGCTTTCAAACAGGAAGTGAGAATCCTCTCAATGAAAAAAACCCCAGCAGCATCATTGTCCACAATGAAGGGTCTGCACCGACGATGTTGGGTCTTTGCTCTTTGCATACTGCGAAGATGGCCTTCCAAAAGACGTCCTTCTGGCCCGGGTGACGAGCTCTGCGTCCTTCAAATACAGGGCGGGGGTTAATAGGCAGGCAGATTTTCATCGCTGCGCTGAAAAGAATTAGTGCAATTCAGAGCACGCGCCCATTCGGCCCGAGGCGACTTGGCGGTAATCATTTGAGGTGAAGGAAGGGGTCACCGCATGCTTTGCTGGCCACTGAAGAGTAACTCGCATGACTTTTGCAGCTCTTCAGCAATTTGCAGCTTTCAAACAGGAAGTGAGAATCCTCTCAATGAAAAAAACCCCAGCAGCATCATTGTCCACAATGAAGGGTCTGCACCGACGATGTTGGGTCTTTGCTCTTTGCATACTGCGAAGATGGCCTTCCAAAAGACGTCCTTCTGGCCCGGGTGACGAGCTCTGCGTCCTTCAAATACAGGGCGGGGGTTAATAGGCAGGCAGATTTTCATCGCTGCGCTGAAAAGAATTAGTGCAATTCAGAGCACGCGCCCATTCGGCCCGAGGCGACTTGGCGGTAATCATTTGAGGTGAAGGAAGGGGTCACCGCATGCTTTGCTGGCCACTGAAGAGTAACTCGCATGACTTTTGCAGCTCTTCAGCAATTTGCAGCTTTCAAACAGGAAGTGAGAATCCTCTCAATGAAAAAAACCCCAGCAGCATCATTGTCCACAATGAAGGGTCTGCACCGGCGATGTTGGGTCTTTGCTCTTTGAATACGGCGAAGATGGCCTTCCAAAAGACGTCCTTCTGGCCCGGGTGACGAGCGCTGCGTCCTTCAAATACAGGGCGGGGGTTAATAGGCAGGCAGATTTTCATCGCTGCGCTGAAAAGAATTAGTGCAATTCAGAGCACGCGCCCATTCGGCCCGAGGCGACTTGGCGGTAATCATTTGAGGTGAAGGAAGGGGTCACCGCATGCTTTGCTGGCCACTGAAGAGTAACTCGCATGACTTTTGCAGCTCTTCAGCAATTTGCAGCTTTCAAACAGGAAGTGAGAATCCTCTCAATGAAAAAAACCCCAGCAGCATCATTGTCCACAATGAAGGGTCTGCACCGGCGATGTTGGGTCTTTGCTCTTTGCATACTGCGAAGATGGCCTTCCAAAAGACGTCCTTCTGGCCCGGGTGACGAGCTCTGCGTCCTTCAAATACAGGGCGGGGGTTAATAGGCAGGCAGATTTTCATCGCTGCGCTGAAAAGAATTAGTGCAATTCAGAGCACGCGCCCATTCGGCCCGAGGCGACTTGGCGGTAATCATTTGAGGTGAAGGAAGGGGTCACCGCATGCTTTGCTGGCCACTGAAGAGTAACTCGCATGACTTTTGCAGCTCTTCAGCAATTTGCAGCTTTCAAACAGGAAGTGAGAATCCTCTCAATGAAAAAAACCCCAGCAGCATCATTGTCCACAATGAAGGGTCTGCACCGGCGATGTTGGGTCTTTGCTCTTTGAATACTGCGAAGATGGCCTTCCAAAAGACGTCCTTCTGGCCCGGGTGCCGAGCGCTGCGTCCTTCAAATACAGGGCGGGGGTTAATAGGCAGGCAGATTTTCATCGCTGCGCTGAAAAGAATTAGTGCAATTCAGAGCACGCGCCCATTCGGCCCGAGGCGACTTGGCGGTAATCATTTGAGGTGAAGGAAGGGGTCACCGCATGCTTTGCTGGCCACTGAAGAGTAACTCGCATGACTTTTGCAGCTCTTCAGCAATTTGCAGCTTTCAAACAGGAAGTGAGAATCCTCTCAATGAAAAAAACCCCAGCAGCATCATTGTCCACAATGAAGGGTCTGCACCGGCGATGTTGGGTCTTTGCTCTTTGAATACGGCGAAGATGGCCTTCCAAAAGACGTCCTTCTGGCCCGGGTGACGAGCTCTGCGTCCTTCAAATACAGGGCGGGGGTTAATAGGCAGGCAGATTTTCATCGCTGCGCTGAAAAGAATTAGTGCAATTCAGAGCACGCGCCCATTCGGCCCGAGGCGACTTGGCGGTAATCATTTGAGGTGAAGGAAGGGGTCACCGCATGCTTTGCTGGCCACTGAAGAGTAACTCGCATGACTTTTGCAGCTCTTCAGCAATTTGCAGCTTTCAAACAGGAAGTGAGAATCCTCTCAATGAAAAAAACCCCAGCAGCATCATTGTCCACAATGAAGGGTCTGCACCGACGATGTTGGGTCTTTGCTCTTTGCATACTGCGAAGATGGCCTTCCAAAAGACGTCCTTCTGGCCCGGGTGACGAGCTCTGCGTCCTTCAAATACAGGGCGGGGGTTAATAGGCAGGCAGATTTTCATCGCTGCGCTGAAAAGAATTAGTGCAATTCAGAGCACGCGCCCATTCGGCCCGAGGCGACTTGGCGGTAATCATTTGAGGTGAAGGAAGGGGTCACCGCATGCTTTGCTGGCCACTGAAGAGTAACTCGCATGACTTTTGCAGCTCTTCAGCAATTTGCAGCTTTCAAACAGGAAGTGAGAATCCTCTCAATGAAAAAAACCCCAGCAGCATCATTGTCCACAATGAAGGGTCTGCACCGGCGATGTTGGGTCTTTGCTCTTTGAATACGGCGAAGATGGCCTTCCAAAAGACGTCCTTCTGGCCCGGGTGCCGAGCGCTGCGTCCTTCAAATACAGGGCGGGGGTTAATAGGCAGGCAGATTTTCATCGCTGCGCTGAAAAGAATTAGTGCAATTCAGAGCACGTGCCCATTCGGCCCGAGGCGACTTGGCGGTAATCATTTGAGGTGAAGGAAGGGGTCACCGCATGCTTTGCTGGCCACTGAAGAGTAACTCGCATGACTTTTGCAGCTCTTCAGCAATTTGCAGCTTTCAAACAGGAAGTGAGAATCCTCTCAATGAAAAAAACCCCAGCAGCATCATTGTCCACAATGAAGGGTCTGCACCGGCGATGTTGGGTCTTTGCTCTTTGAATACGGCGAAGATGGCCTTCCAAAAGACGTCCTTCTGGCCCGGGTGACGAGCTCTGCGTCCTTCAAATACAGGGCGGGGGTTAATAGGCAGGCAGATTTTCATCGCTGCGCTGAAAAGAATTAGTGCAATTCAGAGCACGCGCCCATTCGGCCCGAGGCGACTTGGCGGTAATCATTTGAGGTGAAGGAAGGGGTCACCGCATGCTTTGCTGGCCACTGAAGAGTAACTCGCATGACTTTTGCAGCTCTTCAGCAATTTGCAGCTTTCAAACAGGAAGTGAGAATCCTCTCAATGAAAAAAACCCCAGCAGCATCATTGTCCACAATGAAGGGTCTGCACCGACGATGTTGGGTCTTTGCTCTTTGCATACTGCGAAGATGGCCTTCCAAAAGACGTCCTTCTGGCCCGGGTGACGAGCTCTGCGTCCTTCAAATACAGGGCGGGGGTTAATAGGCAGGCAGATTTTCATCGCTGCGCTGAAAAGAATTAGTGCAATTCAGAGCACGCGCCCATTCGGCCCGAGGCGACTTGGCGGTAATCATTTGAGGTGAAGGAAGGGGTCACCGCATGCTTTGCTGGCCACTGAAGAGTAACTCGCATGACTTTTGCAGCTCTTCAGCAATTTGCAGCTTTCAAACAGGAAGTGAGAATCCTCTCAATGAAAAAAACCCCAGCAGCATCATTGTCCACAATGAAGGGTCTGCACCGGCGATGTTGGGTCTTTGCTCTTTGAATACGGCGAAGATGGCCTTCCAAAAGACGTCCTTCTGGCCCGGGTGACGAGCGCTGCGTCCTTCAAATACAGGGCGGGGGTTAATAGGCAGGCAGATTTTCATCGCTGCGCTGAAAAGAATTAGTGCAATTCAGAGCACGCGCCCATTCGGCCCGAGGCGACTTGGCGGTAATCATTTGAGGTGAAGGAAGGGGTCACCGCATGCTTTGCTGGCCACTGAAGAGTAACTCGCATGACTTTTGCAGCTCTTCAGCAATTTGCAGCTTTCAAACAGGAAGTGAGAATCCTCTCAATGAAAAAAACCCCAGCAGCATCATTGTCCACAATGAAGGGTCTGCACCGGCGATGTTGGGTCTTTGCTCTTTGCATACTGCGAAGATGGCCTTCCAAAAGACGTCCTTCTGGCCCGGGTGACGAGCTCTGCGTCCTTCAAATACAGGGCGGGGGTTAATAGGCAGGCAGATTTTCATCGCTGCGCTGAAAAGAATTAGTGCAATTCAGAGCACGCGCCCATTCGGCCCGAGGCGACTTGGCGGTAATCATTTGAGGTGAAGGAAGGGGTCACCGCATGCTTTGCTGGCCACTGAAGAGTAACTCGCATGACTTTTGCAGCTCTTCAGCAATTTGCAGCTTTCAAACAGGAAGTGAGAATCCTCTCAATGAAAAAAACCCCAGCAGCATCATTGTCCACAATGAAGGGTCTGCACCGGCGATGTTGGGTCTTTGCTCTTTGAATACTGCGAAGATGGCCTTCCAAAAGACGTCCTTCTGGCCCGGGTGCCGAGCGCTGCGTCCTTCAAATACAGGGCGGGGGTTAATAGGCAGGCAGATTTTCATCGCTGCGCTGAAAAGAATTAGTGCAATTCAGAGCACGCGCCCATTCGGCCCGAGGCGACTTGGCGGTAATCATTTGAGGTGAAGGAAGGGGTCACCGCATGCTTTGCTGGCCACTGAAGAGTAACTCGCATGACTTTTGCAGCTCTTCAGCAATTTGCAGCTTTCAAACAGGAAGTGAGAATCCTCTCAATGAAAAAAACCCCAGCAGCATCATTGTCCACAATGAAGGGTCTGCACCGGCGATGTTGGGTCTTTGCTCTTTGAATACGGCGAAGATGGCCTTCCAAAAGACGTCCTTCTGGCCCGGGTGACGAGCTCTGCGTCCTTCAAATACAGGGCGGGGGTTAATAGGCAGGCAGATTTTCATCGCTGCGCTGAAAAGAATTAGTGCAATTCAGAGCACGCGCCCATTCGGCCCGAGGCGACTTGGCGGTAATCATTTGAGGTGAAGGAAGGGGTCACCGCATGCTTTGCTGGCCACTGAAGAGTAACTCGCATGACTTTTGCAGCTCTTCAGCAATTTGCAGCTTTCAAACAGGAAGTGAGAATCCTCTCAATGAAAAAAACCCCAGCAGCATCATTGTCCACAATGAAGGGTCTGCACCGACGATGTTGGGTCTTTGCTCTTTGCATACTGCGAAGATGGCCTTCCAAAAGACGTCCTTCTGGCCCGGGTGACGAGCTCTGCGTCCTTCAAATACAGGGCGGGGGTTAATAGGCAGGCAGATTTTCATCGCTGCGCTGAAAAGAATTAGTGCAATTCAGAGCACGCGCCCATTCGGCCCGAGGCGACTTGGCGGTAATCATTTGAGGTGAAGGAAGGGGTCACCGCATGCTTTGCTGGCCACTGAAGAGTAACTCGCATGACTTTTGCAGCTCTTCAGCAATTTGCAGCTTTCAAACAGGAAGTGAGAATCCTCTCAATGAAAAAAACCCCAGCAGCATCATTGTCCACAATGAAGGGTCTGCACCGGCGATGTTGGGTCTTTGCTCTTTGAATACGGCGAAGATGGCCTTCCAAAAGACGTCCTTCTGGCCCGGGTGCCGAGCGCTGCGTCCTTCAAATACAGGGCGGGGGTTAATAGGCAGGCAGATTTTCATCGCTGCGCTGAAAAGAATTAGTGCAATTCAGAGCACGTGCCCATTCGGCCCGAGGCGACTTGGCGGTAATCATTTGAGGTGAAGGAAGGGGTCACCGCATGCTTTGCTGGCCACTGAAGAGTAACTCGCATGACTTTTGCAGCTCTTCAGCAATTTGCAGCTTTCAAACAGGAAGTGAGAATCCTCTCAATGAAAAAAACCCCAGCAGCATCATTGTCCACAATGAAGGGTCTGCACCAGCGATGTTGGGTCTTTGCTCTTTGAATACGGCGAAGATGGCCTTCCAAAAGACGTCCTTCTGGCCCGGGTGACGAGCTCTGCGTCCTTCAAATACAGGGCGGGGGTTAATAGGCAGGCAGATTTTCATCGCTGCGCTGAAAAGAATTAGTGCAATTCAGAGCACGCGCCCATTCGGCCCGAGGCGACTTGGCGGTAATCATTTGAGGTGAAGGAAGGGGTCACCGCATGCTTTGCTGGCCACTGAAGAGTAACTCGCATGACTTTTGCAGCTCTTCAGCAATTTGCAGCTTTCAAACAGGAAGTGAGAATCCTCTCAATGAAAAAAACCCCAGCAGCATCATTGTCCACAATGAAGGGTCTGCACCGACGATGTTGGGTCTTTGCTCTTTGCATACTGCGAAGATGGCCTTCCAAAAGACGTCCTTCTGGCCCGGGTGACGAGCTCTGCGTCCTTCAAATACAGGGCGGGGGTTAATAGGCAGGCAGATTTTCATCGCTGCGCTGAAAAGAATTAGTGCAATTCAGAGCACGCGCCCATTCGGCCCGAGGCGACTTGGCGGTAATCATTTGAGGTGAAGGAAGGGGTCACCGCATGCTTTGCTGGCCACTGAAGAGTAACTCGCATGACTTTTGCAGCTCTTCAGCAATTTGCAGCTTTCAAACAGGAAGTGAGAATCCTCTCAATGAAAAAAACCCCAGCAGCATCATTGTCCACAATGAAGGGTCTGCACCGGCGATGTTGGGTCTTTGCTCTTTGAATACGGCGAAGATGGCCTTCCAAAAGACGTCCTTCTGGCCCGGGTGACGAGCGCTGCGTCCTTCAAATACAGGGCGGGGGTTAATAGGCAGGCAGATTTTCATCGCTGCGCTGAAAAGAATTAGTGCAATTCAGAGCACGCGCCCATTCGGCCCGAGGCGACTTGGCGGTAATCATTTGAGGTGAAGGAAGGGGTCACCGCATGCTTTGCTGGCCACTGAAGAGTAACTCGCATGACTTTTGCAGCTATTCAGCAATTTGCAGCTTTCAAACAGGAAGTGAGAATCCTCTCAATGAAAAAAACCCCAGCAGCATCATTGTCCACAATGAAGGGTCTGCACCGACGATGTTGGGTCTTTGCTCTTTGAATACGGCGAAGATGGCCTTCCAAAAGACGTCCTTCTGGCCCGGGTGCCGAGCGCTGCGTCCTTCAAATACAGGGCGGGGGTTAATAGGCAGGCAGATTTTCATCGCTGCGCTGAAAAGAATTAGTGCAATTCAGAGCACGCGCCCATTCGGCCCGAGGCGACTTGGCGGTAATCATTTGAGGTGAAGGAAGGGGTCACCGCATGCTTTGCTGGCCACTGAAGAGTAACTCGCATGACTTTTGCAGCTCTTCAGCAATTTGCAGCTTTCAAACAGGAAGTGAGAATCCTCTCAATGAAAAAAACCCCAGCAGCATCATTGTCCACAATGAAGGGTCTGCACCGGCGATGTTGGGTCTTTGCTCTTTGAATACGGCGAAGATGGCCTTCCAAAAGACGTCCTTCTGGCCCGGGTGACGAGCGCTGCGTCCTTCAAATACAGGGCGGGGGTTAATAGGCAGGCAGATTTTCATCGCTGCGCTGAAAAGAATTAGTGCAATTCAGAGCACGCGCCCATTCGGCCCGAGGCGACTTGGCGGTAATCATTTGAGGTGAAGGAAGGGGTCACCGCATGCTTTGCTGGCCACTGAAGAGTAACTCGCATGACTTTTGCAGCTATTCAGCAATTTGCAGCTTTCAAACAGGAAGTGAGAATCCTCTCAATGAAAAAAACCCCAGCAGCATCATTGTCCACAATGAAGGGTCTGCACCGACGATGTTGGGTCTTTGCTCTTTGAATACGGCGAAGATGGCCTTCCAAAAGACGTCCTTCTGGCCCGGGTGCCGAGCGCTGCGTCCTTCAAATACAGGGCGGGGGTTAATAGGCAGGCAGATTTTCATCGCTGCGCTGAAAAGAATTAGTGCAATTCAGAGCACGCGCCCATTCGGCCCGAGGCGACTTGGCGGTAATCATTTGAGGTGAAGGAAGGAGTCACCGCATGCTTTGCTGGCCACTGAAGAGTAACTCGCATGACTTTTGCAGCTCTTCAGCAATTTGCAGCTTTCAAACAGGAAGTGAGAATCCTCTCAATGAAAAAAACCCCAGCAGCATCATTGTCCACAATGAAGGGTCTGCACCGGCGATGTTGGGTCTTTGCTCTTTGAATACGGCGAAGATGGCCTTCCAAAAGACGTCCTTCTGGCCCGGGTGACGAGCGCTGCGTCCTTCAAATACAGGGCGGGGGTTAATAGGCAGGCAGATTTTCATCGCTGCGCTGAAAAGAATTAGTGCAATTCAGAGCACGCGCCCATTCGGCCCGAGGCGACTTGGCGGTAATCATTTGAGGTGAAGGAAGGGGTCACCGCATGCTTTGCTGGCCACTGAAGAGTAACTCGCATGACTTTTGCAGCTATTCAGCAATTTGCAGCTTTCAAACAGGAAGTGAGAATCCTCTCAATGAAAAAAACCCCAGCAGCATCATTGTCCACAATGAAGGGTCTGCACCGACGATGTTGGGTCTTTGCTCTTTGAATACGGCGAAGATGGCCTTCCAAAAGACGTCCTTCTGGCCCGGGTGCCGAGCGCTGCGTCCTTCAAATACAGGGCGGGGGTTAATAGGCAGGCAGATTTTCATCGCTGCGCTGAAAAGAATTAGTGCAATTCAGAGCACGCGCCCATTCGGCCCGAGGCGACTTGGCGGTAATCATTTGAGGTGAAGGAAGGGGTCACCGCATGCTTTGCTGGCCACTGAAGAGTAACTCGCATGACTTTTGCAGCTCTTCAGCAATTTGCAGCTTTCAAACAGGAAGTGAGAATCCTCTCAATGAAAAAAACCCCAGCAGCATCATTGTCCACAATGAAGGGTCTGCACCGACGATGTTGGGTCTTTGCTCTTTGCATACTGCGAAGATGGCCTTCCAAAAGACGTCCTTCTGGCCCGGGTGACGAGCTCTGCGTCCTTCAAATACAGGGCGGGGGTTAATAGGCAGGCAGATTTTCATCGCTGCGCTGAAAAGAATTAGTGCAATTCAGAGCACGCGCCCATTCGGCCCGAGGCGACTTGGCGGTAATCATTTGAGGTGAAGGAAGGGGTCACCGCATGCTTTGCTGGCCACTGAAGAGTAACTCGCATGACTTTTGCAGCTCTTCAGCAATTTGCAGCTTTCAAACAGGAAGTGAGAATCCTCTCAATGAAAAAAACCCCAGCAGCATCATTGTCCACAATGAAGGGTCTGCACCGGCGATGTTGGGTCTTTGCTCTTTGAATACGGCGAAGATGGCCTTCCAAAAGACGTCCTTCTGGCCCGGGTGACGAGCGCTGCGTCCTTCAAATACAGGGCGGGGGTTAATAGGCAGGCAGATTTTCATCGCTGCGCTGAAAAGAATTAGTGCAATTCAGAGCACGCGCCCATTCGGCCCGAGGCGACTTGGCGGTAATCATTTGAGGTGAAGGAAGGGGTCACCGCATGCTTTGCTGGCCACTGAAGAGTAACTCGCATGACTTTTGCAGCTCTTCAGCAATTTGCAGCTTTCAAACAGGAAGTGAGAATCCTCTCAATGAAAAAAACCCCAGCAGCATCATTGTCCACAATGAAGGGTCTGCACCGGCGATGTTGGGTCTTTGCTCTTTGCATACTGCGAAGATGGCCTTCCAAAAGACGTCCTTCTGGCCCGGGTGACGAGCTCTGCGTCCTTCAAATACAGGGCGGGGGTTAATAGGCAGGCAGATTTTCATCGCTGCGCTGAAAAGAATTAGTGCAATTCAGAGCACGCGCCCATTCGGCCCGAGGCGACTTGGCGGTAATCATTTGAGGTGAAGGAAGGGGTCACCGCATGCTTTGCTGGCCACTGAAGAGTAACTCGCATGACTTTTGCAGCTCTTCAGCAATTTGCAGCTTTCAAACAGGAAGTGAGCATCCTCTCAATGAAAAAAACCCCAGCAGCATCATTGTCCACAATGAAGGGTCTGCACCGGCGATGTTGGGTCTTTGCTCTTTGAATACGGCGAAGATGGCCTTCCAAAAGACGTCCTTCTGGCCCGGGTGCCGAGCGCTGCGTCCTTCAAATACAGGGCGGGGGTTAATAGGCAGGCAGATTTTCATCGCTGCGCTGAAAAGAATTAGTGCAATTCAGAGCACGCGCCCATTCGGCCCGAGGCGACTTGGCGGTAATCATTTGAGGTGAAGGAAGGGGTCACCGCATGCTTTGCTGGCCACTGAAGAGTAACTCGCATGACTTTTGCAGCTCTTCAGCAATTTGCAGCTTTCAAACAGGAAGTGAGAATCCTCTCAATGAAAAAAACCCCAGCAGCATCATTGTCCACAATGAAGGGTCTGCACCGGCGATGTTGGGTCTTTGCTCTTTGCATACTGCGAAGATGGCCTTCCAAAAGACGTCCTTCTGGCCCGGGTGACGAGCTCTGCGTCCTTCAAATACAGGGCGGGGGTTAATAGGCAGGCAGATTTTCATCGCTGCGCTGAAAAGAATTAGTGCAATTCAGAGCACGCGCCCATTCGGCCCGAGGCGACTTGGCGGTAATCATTTGAGGTGAAGGAAGGGGTCACCGCATGCTTTGCTGGCCACTGAAGAGTAACTCGCATGACTTTTGCAGCTCTTCAGCAATTTGCAGCTTTCAAACAGGAAGTGAGAATCCTCTCAATGAAAAAAACCCCAGCAGCATCATTGTCCACAATGAAGGGTCTGCACCGACGATGTTGGGTCTTTGCTCTTTGCATACTGCGAAGATGGCCTTCCAAAAGACGTCCTTCTGGCCCGGGTGACGAGCTCTGCGTCCTTCAAATACAGGGCGGGGGTTAATAGGCAGGCAGATTTTCATCGCTGCGCTGAAAAGAATTAGTGCAATTCAGAGCACGCGCCCATTCGGCCCGAGGCGACTTGGCGGTAATCATTTGAGGTGAAGGAAGGGGTCACCGCATGCTTTGCTGGCCACTGAAGAGTAACTCGCATGACTTTTGCAGCTCTTCAGCAATTTGCAGCTTTCAAACAGGAAGTGAGAATCCTCTCAATGAAAAAAACCCCAGCAGCATCATTGTCTACAATGAAGGGTCTGCACCGGCGATGTTGGGTCTTTGCTCTTTGAATACGGCGAAGATGGCCTTCCAAAAGACGTCCTTCTGGCCCGGGTGACGAGCGCTGCGTCCTTCAAATACAGGGCGGGGGTTAATAGGCAGGCAGATTTTCATCGCTGCGCTGAAAAGAATTAGTGCAATTCAGAGCACGCGCCCATTCGGCCCGAGGCGACTTGGCGGTAATCATTTGAGGTGAAGGAAGGGGTCACCGCATGCTTTGCTGGCCACTGAAGAGTAACTCGCATGACTTTTGCAGCTCTTCAGCAATTTGCAGCTTTCAAACAGGAAGTGAGAATCCTCTCAATGAAAAAAACCCCAGCAGCATCATTGTCCACAATGAAGGGTCTGCACCGGCGATGTTGGGTCTTTGCTCTTTGCATACTGCGAAGATGGCCTTCCAAAAGACGTCCTTCTGGCCCGGGTGACGAGCTCTGCGTCCTTCAAATACAGGGCGGGGGTTAATAGGCAGGCAGATTTTCATCGCTGCGCTGAAAAGAATTAGTGCAATTCAGAGCACGCGCCCATTCGGCCCGAGGCGACTTGGCGGTAATCATTTGAGGTGAAGGAAGGGGTCACCGCATGCTTTGCTGGCCACTGAAGAGTAACTCGCATGACTTTTGCAGCTCTTCAGCAATTTGCAGCTTTCAAACAGGAAGTGAGCATCCTCTCAATGAAAAAAACCCCAGCAGCATCATTGTCCACAATGAAGGGTCTGCACCGGCGATGTTGGGTCTTTGCTCTTTGAATACGGCGAAGATGGCCTTCCAAAAGACGTCCTTCTGGCCCGGGTGCCGAGCGCTGCGTCCTTCAAATACAGGGCGGGGGTTAATAGGCAGGCAGATTTTCATCGCTGCGCTGAAAAGAATTAGTGCAATTCAGAGCACGCGCCCATTCGGCCCGAGGCGACTTGGCGGTAATCATTTGAGGTGAAGGAAGGAGTCACCGCATGCTTTGCTGGCCACTGAAGAGTAACTCGCATGACTTTTGCAGCTCTTCAGCAATTTGCAGCTTTCAAACAGGAAGTGAGAATCCTCTCAATGAAAAAAACCCCAGCAGCATCATTGTCCACAATGAAGGGTCTGCACCGGCGATGTTGGGTCTTTGCTCTTTGCATACTGCGAAGATGGCCTTCCAAAAGACGTCCTTCTGGCCCGGGTGACGAGCTCTGCGTCCTTCAAATACAGGGCGGGGGTTAATAGGCAGGCAGATTTTCATCGCTGCGCTGAAAAGAATTAGTGCAATTCAGAGCACGCGCCCATTCGGCCCGAGGCGACTTGGCGGTAATCATTTGAGGTGAAGGAAGGGGTCACCGCATGCTTTGCTGGCCACTGAAGAGTAACTCGCATGACTTTTGCAGCTCTTCAGCAATTTGCAGCTTTCAAACAGGAAGTGAGAATCCTCTCAATGAAAAAAACCCCAGCAGCATCATTGTCCACAATGAAGGGTCTGCACCGACGATGTTGGGTCTTTGCTCTTTGCATACTGCGAAGATGGCCTTCCAAAAGACGTCCTTCTGGCCCGGGTGACGAGCTCTGCGTCCTTCAAATACAGGGCGGGGGTTAATAGGCAGGCAGATTTTCATCGCTGCGCTGAAAAGAATTAGTGCAATTCAGAGCACGCGCCCATTCGGCCCGAGGCGACTTGGCGGTAATCATTTGAGGTGAAGGAAGGGGTCACCGCATGCTTTGCTGGCCACTGAAGAGTAACTCGCATGACTTTTGCAGCTCTTCAGCAATTTGCAGCTTTCAAACAGGAAGTGAGAATCCTCTCAATGAAAAAAACCCCAGCAGCATCATTGTCCACAATGAAGGGTCTGCACCGGCGATGTTGGGTCTTTGCTCTTTGAATACGGCGAAGATGGCCTTCCAAAAGACGTCCTTCTGGCCCGGGTGACGAGCGCTGCGTCCTTCAAATACAGGGCGGGGGTTAATAGGCAGGCAGATTTTCATCGCTGCGCTGAAAAGAATTAGTGCAATTCAGAGCACGCGCCCATTCGGCCCGAGGCGACTTGGCGGTAATCATTTGAGGTGAAGGAAGGGGTCACCGCATGCTTTGCTGGCCACTGAAGAGTAACTCGCATGACTTTTGCAGCTCTTCAGCAATTTGCAGCTTTCAAACAGGAAGTGAGAATCCTCTCAATGAAAAAAACCCCAGCAGCATCATTGTCCACAATGAAGGGTCTGCACCGGCGATGTTGGGTCTTTGCTCTTTGCATACTGCGAAGATGGCCTTCCAAAAGACGTCCTTCTGGCCCGGGTGACGAGCTCTGCGTCCTTCAAATACAGGGCGGGGGTTAATAGGCAGGCAGATTTTCATCGCTGCGCTGAAAAGAATTAGTGCAATTCAGAGCACGCGCCCATTCGGCCCGAGGCGACTTGGCGGTAATCATTTGAGGTGAAGGAAGGGGTCACCGCATGCTTTGCTGGCCACTGAAGAGTAACTCGCATGACTTTTGCAGCTCTTCAGCAATTTGCAGCTTTCAAACAGGAAGTGAGAATCCTCTCAATGAAAAAAACCCCAGCAGCATCATTGTCCACAATGAAGGGTCTGCACCGACGATGTTGGGTCTTTGCTCTTTGCATACTGCGAAGATGGCCTTCCAAAAGACGTCCTTCTGGCCCGGGTGACGAGCTCTGCGTCCTTCAAATACAGGGCGGGGGTTAATAGGCAGGCAGATTTTCATCGCTGCGCTGAAAAGAATTAGTGCAATTCAGAGCACGCGCCCATTCGGCCCGAGGCGACTTGGCGGTAATCATTTGAGGTGAAGGAAGGGGTCACCGCATGCTTTGCTGGCCACTGAAGAGTAACTCGCATGACTTTTGCAGCTCTTCAGCAATTTGCAGCTTTCAAACAGGAAGTGAGAATCCTCTCAATGAAAAAAACCCCAGCAGCATCATTGTCCACAATGAAGGGTCTGCACCGGCGATGTTGGGTCTTTGCTCTTTGAATACGGCGAAGATGGCCTTCCAAAAGACGTCCTTCTGGCCCGGGTGACGAGCGCTGCGTCCTTCAAATACAGGGCGGGGGTTAATAGGCAGGCAGATTTTCATCGCTGCGCTGAAAAGAATTAGTGCAATTCAGAGCACGCGCCCATTCGGCCCGAGGCGACTTGGCGGTAATCATTTGAGGTGAAGGAAGGGGTCACCGCATGCTTTGCTGGCCACTGAAGAGTAACTCGCATGACTTTTGCAGCTCTTCAGCAATTTGCAGCTTTCAAACAGGAAGTGAGAATCCTCTCAATGAAAAAAACCCCAGCAGCATCATTGTCCACAATGAAGGGTCTGCACCGGCGATGTTGGGTCTTTGCTCTTTGCATACTGCGAAGATGGCCTTCCAAAAGACGTCCTTCTGGCCCGGGTGACGAGCTCTGCGTCCTTCAAATACAGGGCGGGGGTTAATAGGCAGGCAGATTTTCATCGCTGCGCTGAAAAGAATTAGTGCAATTCAGAGCACGCGCCCATTCGGCCCGAGGCGACTTGGCGGTAATCATTTGAGGTGAAGGAAGGGGTCACCGCATGCTTTGCTGGCCACTGAAGAGTAACTCGCATGACTTTTGCAGCTCTTCAGCAATTTGCAGCTTTCAAACAGGAAGTGAGAATCCTCTCAATGAAAAAAACCCCAGCAGCATCATTGTCCACAATGAAGGGTCTGCACCGGCGATGTTGGGTCTTTGCTCTTTGAATACTGCGAAGATGGCCTTCCAAAAGACGTCCTTCTGGCCCGGGTGCCGAGCGCTGCGTCCTTCAAATACAGGGCGGGGGTTAATAGGCAGGCAGATTTTCATCGCTGCGCTGAAAAGAATTAGTGCAATTCAGAGCACGCGCCCATTCGGCCCGAGGCGACTTGGCGGTAATCATTTGAGGTGAAGGAAGGGGTCACCGCATGCTTTGCTGGCCACTGAAGAGTAACTCGCATGACTTTTGCAGCTCTTCAGCAATTTGCAGCTTTCAAACAGGAAGTGAGAATCCTCTCAATGAAAAAAACCCCAGCAGCATCATTGTCCACAATGAAGGGTCTGCACCGGCGATGTTGGGTCTTTGCTCTTTGAATACGGCGAAGATGGCCTTCCAAAAGACGTCCTTCTGGCCCGGGTGACGAGCTCTGCGTCCTTCAAATACAGGGCGGGGGTTAATAGGCAGGCAGATTTTCATCGCTGCGCTGAAAAGAATTAGTGCAATTCAGAGCACGCGCCCATTCGGCCCGAGGCGACTTGGCGGTAATCATTTGAGGTGAAGGAAGGGGTCACCGCATGCTTTGCTGGCCACTGAAGAGTAACTCGCATGACTTTTGCAGCTCTTCAGCAATTTGCAGCTTTCAAACAGGAAGTGAGAATCCTCTCAATGAAAAAAACCCCAGCAGCATCATTGTCCACAATGAAGGGTCTGCACCGACGATGTTGGGTCTTTGCTCTTTGCATACTGCGAAGATGGCCTTCCAAAAGACGTCCTTCTGGCCCGGGTGACGAGCTCTGCGTCCTTCAAATACAGGGCGGGGGTTAATAGGCAGGCAGATTTTCATCGCTGCGCTGAAAAGAATTAGTGCAATTCAGAGCACGCGCCCATTCGGCCCGAGGCGACTTGGCGGTAATCATTTGAGGTGAAGGAAGGGGTCACCGCATGCTTTGCTGGCCACTGAAGAGTAACTCGCATGACTTTTGCAGCTCTTCAGCAATTTGCAGCTTTCAAACAGGAAGTGAGAATCCTCTCAATGAAAAAAACCCCAGCAGCATCATTGTCCACAATGAAGGGTCTGCACCGGCGATGTTGGGTCTTTGCTCTTTGCATACTGCGAAGATGGCCTTCCAAAAGACGTCCTTCTGGCCCGGGTGACGAGCTCTGCGTCCTTCAAATACAGGGCGGGGGTTAATAGGCAGGCAGATTTTCATCGCTGCGCTGAAAAGAATTAGTGCAATTCAGAGCACGCGCCCATTCGGCCCGAGGCGACTTGGCGGTAATCATTTGAGGTGAAGGAAGGGGTCACCGCATGCTTTGCTGGCCACTGAAGAGTAACTCGCATGACTTTTGCAGCTCTTCAGCAATTTGCAGCTTTCAAACAGGAAGTGAGAATCCTCTCAATGAAAAAAACCCCAGCAGCATCATTGTCCACAATGAAGGGTCTGCACCGGCGATGTTGGGTCTTTGCTCTTTGAATACTGCGAAGATGGCCTTCCAAAAGACGTCCTTCTGGCCCGGGTGCCGAGCGCTGCGTCCTTCAAATACAGGGCGGGGGTTAATAGGCAGGCAGATTTTCATCGCTGCGCTGAAAAGAATTAGTGCAATTCAGAGCACGCGCCCATTCGGCCCGAGGCGACTTGGCGGTAATCATTTGAGGTGAAGGAAGGGGTCACCGCATGCTTTGCTGGCCACTGAAGAGTAACTCGCATGACTTTTGCAGCTCTTCAGCAATTTGCAGCTTTCAAACAGGAAGTGAGAATCCTCTCAATGAAAAAAACCCCAGCAGCATCATTGTCCACAATGAAGGGTCTGCACCGGCGATGTTGGGTCTTTGCTCTTTGAATACGGCGAAGATGGCCTTCCAAAAGACGTCCTTCTGGCCCGGGTGACGAGCTCTGCGTCCTTCAAATACAGGGCGGGGGTTAATAGGCAGGCAGATTTTCATCGCTGCGCTGAAAAGAATTAGTGCAATTCAGAGCACGCGCCCATTCGGCCCGAGGCGACTTGGCGGTAATCATTTGAGGTGAAGGAAGGGGTCACCGCATGCTTTGCTGGCCACTGAAGAGTAACTCGCATGACTTTTGCAGCTCTTCAGCAATTTGCAGCTTTCAAACAGGAAGTGAGAATCCTCTCAATGAAAAAAACCCCAGCAGCATCATTGTCCACAATGAAGGGTCTGCACCGACGATGTTGGGTCTTTGCTCTTTGCATACTGCGAAGATGGCCTTCCAAAAGACGTCCTTCTGGCCCGGGTGACGAGCTCTGCGTCCTTCAAATACAGGGCGGGGGTTAATAGGCAGGCAGATTTTCATCGCTGCGCTGAAAAGAATTAGTGCAATTCAGAGCACGCGCCCATTCGGCCCGAGGCGACTTGGCGGTAATCATTTGAGGTGAAGGAAGGGGTCACCGCATGCTTTGCTGGCCACTGAAGAGTAACTCGCATGACTTTTGCAGCTCTTCAGCAATTTGCAGCTTTCAAACAGGAAGTGAGAATCCTCTCAATGAAAAAAACCCCAGCAGCATCATTGTCCACAATGAAGGGTCTGCACCGGCGATGTTGGGTCTTTGCTCTTTGAATACGGCGAAGATGGCCTTCCAAAAGACGTCCTTCTGGCCCGGGTGCCGAGCGCTGCGTCCTTCAAATACAGGGCGGGGGTTAATAGGCAGGCAGATTTTCATCGCTGCGCTGAAAAGAATTAGTGCAATTCAGAGCACGTGCCCATTCGGCCCGAGGCGACTTGGCGGTAATCATTTGAGGTGAAGGAAGGGGTCACCGCATGCTTTGCTGGCCACTGAAGAGTAACTCGCATGACTTTTGCAGCTCTTCAGCAATTTGCAGCTTTCAAACAGGAAGTGAGAATCCTCTCAATGAAAAAAACCCCAGCAGCATCATTGTCCACAATGAAGGGTCTGCACCAGCGATGTTGGGTCTTTGCTCTTTGAATACGGCGAAGATGGCCTTCCAAAAGACGTCCTTCTGGCCCGGGTGACGAGCTCTGCGTCCTTCAAATACAGGGCGGGGGTTAATAGGCAGGCAGATTTTCATCGCTGCGCTGAAAAGAATTAGTGCAATTCAGAGCACGCGCCCATTCGGCCCGAGGCGACTTGGCGGTAATCATTTGAGGTGAAGGAAGGGGTCACCGCATGCTTTGCTGGCCACTGAAGAGTAACTCGCATGACTTTTGCAGCTCTTCAGCAATTTGCAGCTTTCAAACAGGAAGTGAGAATCCTCTCAATGAAAAAAACCCCAGCAGCATCATTGTCCACAATGAAGGGTCTGCACCGACGATGTTGGGTCTTTGCTCTTTGCATACTGCGAAGATGGCCTTCCAAAAGACGTCCTTCTGGCCCGGGTGACGAGCTCTGCGTCCTTCAAATACAGGGCGGGGGTTAATAGGCAGGCAGATTTTCATCGCTGCGCTGAAAAGAATTAGTGCAATTCAGAGCACGCGCCCATTCGGCCCGAGGCGACTTGGCGGTAATCATTTGAGGTGAAGGAAGGGGTCACCGCATGCTTTGCTGGCCACTGAAGAGTAACTCGCATGACTTTTGCAGCTCTTCAGCAATTTGCAGCTTTCAAACAGGAAGTGAGCATCCTCTCAATGAAAAAAACCCCAGCAGCATCATTGTCCACAATGAAGGGTCTGCACCGGCGATGTTGGGTCTTTGCTCTTTGAATACGGCGAAGATGGCCTTCCAAAAGACGTCCTTCTGGCCCGGGTGACGAGCGCTGCGTCCTTCAAATACAGGGCGGGGGTTAATAGGCAGGCAGATTTTCATCGCTGCGCTGAAAAGAATTAGTGCAATTCAGAGCACGCGCCCATTCGGCCCGAGGCGACTTGGCGGTAATCATTTGAGGTGAAGGAAGGGGTCACCGCATGCTTTGCTGGCCACTGAAGAGTAACTCGCATGACTTTTGCAGCTCTTCAGCAATTTGCAGCTTTCAAACAGGAAGTGAGAATCCTCTCAATGAAAAAAACCCCAGCAGCATCATTGTCCACAATGAAGGGTCTGCACCGGCGATGTTGGGTCTTTGCTCTTTGCATACTGCGAAGATGGCCTTCCAAAAGACGTCCTTCTGGCCCGGGTGACGAGCTCTGCGTCCTTCAAATACAGGGCGGGGGTTAATAGGCAGGCAGATTTTCATCGCTGCGCTGAAAAGAATTAGTGCAATTCAGAGCACGCGCCCATTCGGCCCGAGGCGACTTGGCGGTAATCATTTGAGGTGAAGGAAGGGGTCACCGCATGCTTTGCTGGCCACTGAAGAGTAACTCGCATGACTTTTGCAGCTCTTCAGCAATTTGCAGCTTTCAAACAGGAAGTGAGAATCCTCTCAATGAAAAAAACCCCAGCAGCATCATTGTCCACAATGAAGGGTCTGCACCGGCGATGTTGGGTCTTTGCTCTTTGAATACGGCGAAGATGGCCTTCCAAAAGACGTCCTTCTGGCCCGGGTGCCGAGCGCTGCGTCCTTCAAATACAGGGCGGGGGTTAATAGGCAGGCAGATTTTCATCGCTGCGCTGAAAAGAATTAGTGCAATTCAGAGCACGTGCCCATTCGGCCCGAGGCGACTTGGCGGTAATCATTTGAGGTGAAGGAAGGGGTCACCGCATGCTTTGCTGGCCACTGAAGAGTAACTCGCATGACTTTTGCAGCTCTTCAGCAATTTGCAGCTTTCAAACAGGAAGTGAGAATCCTCTCAATGAAAAAAACCCCAGCAGCATCATTGTCCACAATGAAGGGTCTGCACCAGCGATGTTGGGTCTTTGCTCTTTGAATACGGCGAAGATGGCCTTCCAAAAGACGTCCTTCTGGCCCGGGTGACGAGCTCTGCGTCCTTCAAATACAGGGCGGGGGTTAATAGGCAGGCAGATTTTCATCGCTGCGCTGAAAAGAATTAGTGCAATTCAGAGCACGCGCCCATTCGGCCCGAGGCGACTTGGCGGTAATCATTTGAGGTGAAGGAAGGGGTCACCGCATGCTTTGCTGGCCACTGAAGAGTAACTCGCATGACTTTTGCAGCTCTTCAGCAATTTGCAGCTTTCAAACAGGAAGTGAGAATCCTCTCAATGAAAAAAACCCCAGCAGCATCATTGTCCACAATGAAGGGTCTGCACCGACGATGTTGGGTCTTTGCTCTTTGCATACTGCGAAGATGGCCTTCCAAAAGACGTCCTTCTGGCCCGGGTGACGAGCTCTGCGTCCTTCAAATACAGGGCGGGGGTTAATAGGCAGGCAGATTTTCATCGCTGCGCTGAAAAGAATTAGTGCAATTCAGAGCACGCGCCCATTCGGCCCGAGGCGACTTGGCGGTAATCATTTGAGGTGAAGGAAGGGGTCACCGCATGCTTTGCTGGCCACTGAAGAGTAACTCGCATGACTTTTGCAGCTCTTCAGCAATTTGCAGCTTTCAAACAGGAAGTGAGAATCCTCTCAATGAAAAAAACCCCAGCAGCATCATTGTCCACAATGAAGGGTCTGCACCGGCGATGTTGGGTCTTTGCTCTTTGAATACGGCGAAGATGGCCTTCCAAAAGACGTCCTTCTGGCCCGGGTGACGAGCGCTGCGTCCTTCAAATACAGGGCGGGGGTTAATAGGCAGGCAGATTTTCATCGCTGCGCTGAAAAGAATTAGTGCAATTCAGAGCACGCGCCCATTCGGCCCGAGGCGACTTGGCGGTAATCATTTGAGGTGAAGGAAGGGGTCACCGCATGCTTTGCTGGCCACTGAAGAGTAACTCGCATGACTTTTGCAGCTCTTCAGCAATTTGCAGCTTTCAAACAGGAAGTGAGAATCCTCTCAATGAAAAAAACCCCAGCAGCATCATTGTCCACAATGAAGGGTCTGCACCGACGATGTTGGGTCTTTGCTCTTTGCATACTGCGAAGATGGCCTTCCAAAAGACGTCCTTCTGGCCCGGGTGACGAGCTCTGCGTCCTTCAAATACAGGGCGGGGGTTAATAGGCAGGCAGATTTTCATCGCTGCGCTGAAAAGAATTAGTGCAATTCAGAGCACGCGCCCATTCGGCCCGAGGCGACTTGGCGGTAATCATTTGAGGTGAAGGAAGGGGTCACCGCATGCTTTGCTGGCCACTGAAGAGTAACTCGCATGACTTTTGCAGCTCTTCAGCAATTTGCAGCTTTCAAACAGGAAGTGAGAATCCTCTCAATGAAAAAAACCCCAGCAGCATCATTGTCCACAATGAAGGGTCTGCACCGGCGATGTTGGGTCTTTGCTCTTTGAATACGGCGAAGATGGCCTTCCAAAAGACGTCCTTCTGGCCCGGGTGACGAGCGCTGCGTCCTTCAAATACAGGGCGGGGGTTAATAGGCAGGCAGATTTTCATCGCTGCGCTGAAAAGAATTAGTGCAATTCAGAGCACGCGCCCATTCGGCCCGAGGCGACTTGGCGGTAATCATTTGAGGTGAAGGAAGGGGTCACCGCATGCTTTGCTGGCCACTGAAGAGTAACTCGCATGACTTTTGCAGCTATTCAGCAATTTGCAGCTTTCAAACAGGAAGTGAGAATCCTCTCAATGAAAAAAACCCCAGCAGCATCATTGTCCACAATGAAGGGTCTGCACCGACGATGTTGGGTCTTTGCTCTTTGAATACGGCGAAGATGGCCTTCCAAAAGACGTCCTTCTGGCCCGGGTGCCGAGCGCTGCGTCCTTCAAATACAGGGCGGGGGTTAATAGGCAGGCAGATTTTCATCGCTGCGCTGAAAAGAATTAGTGCAATTCAGAGCACGCGCCCATTCGGCCCGAGGCGACTTGGCGGTAATCATTTGAGGTGAAGGAAGGGGTCACCGCATGCTTTGCTGGCCACTGAAGAGTAACTCGCATGACTTTTGCAGCTCTTCAGCAATTTGCAGCTTTCAAACAGGAAGTGAGAATCCTCTCAATGAAAAAAACCCCAGCAGCATCATTGTCCACAATGAAGGGTCTGCACCGGCGATGTTGGGTCTTTGCTCTTTGCATACTGCGAAGATGGCCTTCCAAAAGACGTCCTTCTGGCCCGGGTGACGAGCTCTGCGTCCTTCAAATACAGGGCGGGGGTTAATAGGCAGGCAGATTTTCATCGCTGCGCTGAAAAGAATTAGTGCAATTCAGAGCACGCGCCCATTCGGCCCGAGGCGACTTGGCGGTAATCATTTGAGGTGAAGGAAGGGGTCACCGCATGCTTTGCTGGCCACTGAAGAGTAACTCGCATGACTTTTGCAGCTCTTCAGCAATTTGCAGCTTTCAAACAGGAAGTGAGAATCCTCTCAATGAAAAAAACCCCAGCAGCATCATTGTCCACAATGAAGGGTCTGCACCGACGATGTTGGGTCTTTGCTCTTTGCATACTGCGAAGATGGCCTTCCAAAAGACGTCCTTCTGGCCCGGGTGACGAGCTCTGCGTCCTTCAAATACAGGGCGGGGGTTAATAGGCAGGCAGATTTTCATCGCTGCGCTGAAAAGAATTAGTGCAATTCAGAGCACGCGCCCATTCGGCCCGAGGCGACTTGGCGGTAATCATTTGAGGTGAAGGAAGGGGTCACCGCATGCTTTGCTGGCCACTGAAGAGTAACTCGCATGACTTTTGCAGCTCTTCAGCAATTTGCAGCTTTCAAACAGGAAGTGAGAATCCTCTCAATGAAAAAAACCCCAGCAGCATCATTGTCCACAATGAAGGGTCTGCACCGGCGATGTTGGGTCTTTGCTCTTTGAATACGGCGAAGATGGCCTTCCAAAAGACGTCCTTCTGGCCCGGGTGACGAGCGCTGCGTCCTTCAAATACAGGGCGGGGGTTAATAGGCAGGCAGATTTTCATCGCTGCGCTGAAAAGAATTAGTGCAATTCAGAGCACGCGCCCATTCGGCCCGAGGCGACTTGGCGGTAATCATTTGAGGTGAAGGAAGGGGTCACCGCATGCTTTGCTGGCCACTGAAGAGTAACTCGCATGACTTTTGCAGCTCTTCAGCAATTTGCAGCTTTCAAACAGGAAGTGAGAATCCTCTCAATGAAAAAAACCCCAGCAGCATCATTGTCCACAATGAAGGGTCTGCACCGGCGATGTTGGGTCTTTGCTCTTTGCATACTGCGAAGATGGCCTTCCAAAAGACGTCCTTCTGGCCCGGGTGACGAGCTCTGCGTCCTTCAAATACAGGGCGGGGGTTAATAGGCAGGCAGATTTTCATCGCTGCGCTGAAAAGAATTAGTGCAATTCAGAGCACGCGCCCATTCGGCCCGAGGCGACTTGGCGGTAATCATTTGAGGTGAAGGAAGGGGTCACCGCATGCTTTGCTGGCCACTGAAGAGTAACTCGCATGACTTTTGCAGCTCTTCAGCAATTTGCAGCTTTCAAACAGGAAGTGAGCATCCTCTCAATGAAAAAAACCCCAGCAGCATCATTGTCCACAATGAAGGGTCTGCACCGGCGATGTTGGGTCTTTGCTCTTTGAATACGGCGAAGATGGCCTTCCAAAAGACGTCCTTCTGGCCCGGGTGCCGAGCGCTGCGTCCTTCAAATACAGGGCGGGGGTTAATAGGCAGGCAGATTTTCATCGCTGCGCTGAAAAGAATTAGTGCAATTCAGAGCACGCGCCCATTCGGCCCGAGGCGACTTGGCGGTAATCATTTGAGGTGAAGGAAGGGGTCACCGCATGCTTTGCTGGCCACTGAAGAGTAACTCGCATGACTTTTGCAGCTCTTCAGCAATTTGCAGCTTTCAAACAGGAAGTGAGAATCCTCTCAATGAAAAAAACCCCAGCAGCATCATTGTCCACAATGAAGGGTCTGCACCGGCGATGTTGGGTCTTTGCTCTTTGCATACTGCGAAGATGGCCTTCCAAAAGACGTCCTTCTGGCCCGGGTGACGAGCTCTGCGTCCTTCAAATACAGGGCGGGGGTTAATAGGCAGGCAGATTTTCATCGCTGCGCTGAAAAGAATTAGTGCAATTCAGAGCACGCGCCCATTCGGCCCGAGGCGACTTGGCGGTAATCATTTGAGGTGAAGGAAGGGGTCACCGCATGCTTTGCTGGCCACTGAAGAGTAACTCGCATGACTTTTGCAGCTCTTCAGCAATTTGCAGCTTTCAAACAGGAAGTGAGAATCCTCTCAATGAAAAAAACCCCAGCAGCATCATTGTCCACAATGAAGGGTCTGCACCGACGATGTTGGGTCTTTGCTCTTTGCATACTGCGAAGATGGCCTTCCAAAAGACGTCCTTCTGGCCCGGGTGACGAGCTCTGCGTCCTTCAAATACAGGGCGGGGGTTAATAGGCAGGCAGATTTTCATCGCTGCGCTGAAAAGAATTAGTGCAATTCAGAGCACGCGCCCATTCGGCCCGAGGCGACTTGGCGGTAATCATTTGAGGTGAAGGAAGGGGTCACCGCATGCTTTGCTGGCCACTGAAGAGTAACTCGCATGACTTTTGCAGCTCTTCAGCAATTTGCAGCTTTCAAACAGGAAGTGAGAATCCTCTCAATGAAAAAAACCCCAGCAGCATCATTGTCCACAATGAAGGGTCTGCACCGGCGATGTTGGGTCTTTGCTCTTTGAATACGGCGAAGATGGCCTTCCAAAAGACGTCCTTCTGGCCCGGGTGACGAGCGCTGCGTCCTTCAAATACAGGGCGGGGGTTAATAGGCAGGCAGATTTTCATCGCTGCGCTGAAAAGAATTAGTGCAATTCAGAGCACGCGCCCATTCGGCCCGAGGCGACTTGGCGGTAATCATTTGAGGTGAAGGAAGGGGTCACCGCATGCTTTGCTGGCCACTGAAGAGTAACTCGCATGACTTTTGCAGCTCTTCAGCAATTTGCAGCTTTCAAACAGGAAGTGAGCATCCTCTCAATGAAAAAAACCCCAGCAGCATCATTGTCCACAATGAAGGGTCTGCACCGGCGATGTTGGGTCTTTGCTCTTTGAATACGGCGAAGATGGCCTTCCAAAAGACGTCCTTCTGGCCCGGGTGACGAGCTCTGCGTCCTTCAAATACAGGGCGGGGGTTAATAGGCAGGCAGATTTTCATCGCTGCGCTGAAAAGAATTAGTGCAATTCAGAGCACGCGCCCATTCGGCCCGAGGCGACTTGGCGGTAATCATTTGAGGTGAAGGAAGGGGTCACCGCATGCTTTGCTGGCCACTGAAGAGTAACTCGCATGACTTTTGCAGCTCTTCAGCAATTTGCAGCTTTCAAACAGGAAGTGAGAATCCTCTCAATGAAAAAAACCCCAGCAGCATCATTGTCCACAATGAAGGGTCTGCACCGACGATGTTGGGTCTTTGCTCTTTGAATACGGCGAAGATGGCCTTCCAAAAGACGTCCTTCTGGCCCGGGTGCCGAGCGCTGCGTCCTTCAAATACAGGGCGGGGGTTAATAGGCAGGCAGATTTTCATCGCTGCGCTGAAAAGAATTAGTGCAATTCAGAGCACGTGCCCATTCGGCCCGAGGCGACTTGGCGGTAATCATTTGAGGTGAAGGAAGGGGTCACCGCATGCTTTGCTGGCCACTGAAGAGTAACTCGCATGACTTTTGCAGCTCTTCAGCAATTTGCAGCTTTCAAACAGGAAGTGAGAATCCTCTCAATGAAAAAAACCCCAGCAGCATCATTGTCCACAATGAAGGGTCTGCACCGGCGATGTTGGGTCTTTGCTCTTTGCATACTGCGAAGATGGCCTTCCAAAAGACGTCCTTCTGGCCCGGGTGACGAGCTCTGCGTCCTTCAAATACAGGGCGGGGGTTAATAGGCAGGCAGATTTTCATCGCTGCGCTGAAAAGAATTAGTGCAATTCAGAGCACGCGCCCATTCGGCCCGAGGCGACTTGGCGGTAATCATTTGAGGTGAAGGAAGGGGTCACCGCATGCTTTGCTGGCCACTGAAGAGTAACTCGCATGACTTTTGCAGCTCTTCAGCAATTTGCAGCTTTCAAACAGGAAGTGAGAATCCTCTCAATGAAAAAAACCCCAGCAGCATCATTGTCCACAATGAAGGGTCTGCACCGACGATGTTGGGTCTTTGCTCTTTGCATACTGCGAAGATGGCCTTCCAAAAGACGTCCTTCTGGCCCGGGTGACGAGCTCTACGTCCTTCAAATACAGGGCGGGGGTTAATAGGCAGGCAGATTTTCATCGCTGCGCTGAAAAGAATTAGTGCAATTCAGAGCACGCGCCCATTCGGCCCGAGGCGACTTGGCGGTAATCATTTGAGGTGAAGGAAGGGGTCACCGCATGCTTTGCTGGCCACTGAAGAGTAACTCGCATGACTTTTGCAGCTCTTCAGCAATTTGCAGCTTTCAAACAGGAAGTGAGAATCCTCTCAATGAAAAAAACCCCAGCAGCATCATTGTCCACAATGAAGGGTCTGCACCGGCGATGTTGGGTCTTTGCTCTTTGAATACTGCGAAGATGGCCTTCCAAAAGACGTCCTTCTGGCCCGGGTGCCGAGCGCTGCGTCCTTCAAATACAGGGCGGGGGTTAATAGGCAGGCAGATTTTCATCGCTGCGCTGAAAAGAATTAGTGCAATTCAGAGCACGCGCCCATTCGGCCCGAGGCGACTTGGCGGTAATCATTTGAGGTGAAGGAAGGGGTCACCGCATGCTTTGCTGGCCACTGAAGAGTAACTCGCATGACTTTTGCAGCTCTTCAGCAATTTGCAGCTTTCAAACAGGAAGTGAGAATCCTCTCAATGAAAAAAACCCCAGCAGCATCATTGTCCACAATGAAGGGTCTGCACCGGCGATGTTGGGTCTTTGCTCTTTGAATACTGCGAAGATGGCCTTCTAAAAGACGTCCTTCTGGCCCGGGTGCCGAGCGCTGCGTCCTTCAAATACAGGGCGGGGGTTAATAGGCAGGCAGATTTTCATCGCTGCGCTGAAAAGAATTAGTGCAATTCAGAGCACGCGCCCATTCGGCCCGAGGCGACTTGGCGGTAATCATTTGAGGTGAAGGAAGGGGTCACCGCATGCTTTGCTGGCCACTGAAGAGTAACTCGCATGACTTTTGCAGCTCTTCAGCAATTTGCAGCTTTCAAACAGGAAGTGAGAATCCTCTCAATGAAAAAAACCCCAGCAGCATCATTGTCCACAATGAAGGGTCTGCACCGGCGATGTTGGGTCTTTGCTCTTTGAATACTGCGAAGATGGCCTTCCAAAAGACGTCCTTCTGGCCCGGGTGCCGAGCGCTGCGTCCTTCAAATACAGGGCGGGGGTTAATAGGCAGGCAGATTTTCATCGCTGCGCTGAAAAGAATTAGTGCAATTCAGAGCACGCGCCCATTTGGCCCGAGGCGACTTGGCGGTAATCATTTGAGGTGAAGGAAGGGGTCACCGCATGCTTTGCTGGCCACTGAAGAGTAACTCGCATGACTTTTGCAGCTCTTCAGCAATTTGCAGCTTTCAAACAGGAAGTGAGAATCCTCTCAATGAAAAAAACCCCAGCAGCATCATTGTCCACAATGAAGGGTCTGCACCGGCGATGTTGGGTCTTTGCTCTTTGAATACGGCGAAGATGGCCTTCCAAAAGACGTCCTTCTGGCCCGGGTGACGAGCTCTGCGTCCTTCAAATACAGGGCGGGGGTTAATAGGCAGGCAGATTTTCATCGCTGCGCTGAAAAGAATTAGTGCAATTCAGAGCACGCGCCCATTCGGCCCGAGGCGACTTGGCGGTAATCATTTGAGGTGAAGGAAGGGGTCACCGCATGCTTTGCTGGCCACTGAAGAGTAACTCGCATGACTTTTGCAGCTCTTCAGCAATTTGCAGCTTTCAAACAGGAAGTGAGAATCCTCTCAATGAAAAAAACCCCAGCAGCATCATTGTCCACAATGAAGGGTCTGCACCGGCGATGTTGGGTCTTTGCTCTTTGAATACGGCGAAGATGGCCTTCCAAAAGACGTCCTTCTGGCCCGGGTGACGAGCGCTGCGTCCTTCAAATACAGGGCGGGGGTTAATAGGCAGGCAGATTTTCATCGCTGCGCTGAAAAGAATTAGTGCAATTCAGAGCACGCGCCCATTCGGCCCGAGGCGACTTGGCGGTAATCATTTGAGGTGAAGGAAGGGGTCACCGCATGCTTTGCTGGCCACTGAAGAGTAACTCGCATGACTTTTGCAGCTCTTCAGCAATTTGCAGCTTTCAAACAGGAAGTGAGAATCCTCTCAATGAAAAAAACCCCAGCAGCATCATTGTCCACAATGAAGGGTCTGCACCGACGATGTTGGGTCTTTGCTCTTTGAATACGGCGAAGATGGCCTTCCAAAAGACGTCCTTCTGGCCCGGGTGCCGAGCGCTGCGTCCTTCAAATACAGGGCGGGGGTTAATAGGCAGGCAGATTTTCATCGCTGCGCTGAAAAGAATTAGTGCAATTCAGAGCACGTGCCCATTCGGCCCGAGGCGACTTGGCGGTAATCATTTGAGGTGAAGGAAGGGGTCACCGCATGCTTTGCTGGCCACTGAAGAGTAACTCGCATGACTTTTGCAGCTCTTCAGCAATTTGCAGCTTTCAAACAGGAAGTGAGAATCCTCTCAATGAAAAAAACCCCAGCAGCATCATTGTCCACAATGAAGGGTCTGCACCGGCGATGTTGGGTCTTTGCTCTTTGCATACTGCGAAGATGGCCTTCCAAAAGACGTCCTTCTGGCCCGGGTGACGAGCTCTGCGTCCTTCAAATACAGGGCGGGGGTTAATAGGCAGGCAGATTTTCATCGCTGCGCTGAAAAGAATTAGTGCAATTCAGAGCACGCGCCCATTCGGCCCGAGGCGACTTGGCGGTAATCATTTGAGGTGAAGGAAGGGGTCACCGCATGCTTTGCTGGCCACTGAAGAGTAACTCGCATGACTTTTGCAGCTCTTCAGCAATTTGCAGCTTTCAAACAGGAAGTGAGAATCCTCTCAATGAAAAAAACCCCAGCAGCATCATTGTCCACAATGAAGGGTCTGCACCGACGATGTTGGGTCTTTGCTCTTTGCATACTGCGAAGATGGCCTTCCAAAAGACGTCCTTCTGGCCCGGGTGACGAGCTCTACGTCCTTCAAATACAGGGCGGGGGTTAATAGGCAGGCAGATTTTCATCGCTGCGCTGAAAAGAATTAGTGCAATTCAGAGCACGCGCCCATTCGGCCCGAGGCGACTTGGCGGTAATCATTTGAGGTGAAGGAAGGGGTCACCGCATGCTTTGCTGGCCACTGAAGAGTAACTCGCATGACTTTTGCAGCTCTTCAGCAATTTGCAGCTTTCAAACAGGAAGTGAGAATCCTCTCAATGAAAAAAACCCCAGCAGCATCATTGTCCACAATGAAGGGTCTGCACCGGCGATGTTGGGTCTTTGCTCTTTGAATACTGCGAAGATGGCCTTCCAAAAGACGTCCTTCTGGCCCGGGTGCCGAGCGCTGCGTCCTTCAAATACAGGGCGGGGGTTAATAGGCAGGCAGATTTTCATCGCTGCGCTGAAAAGAATTAGTGCAATTCAGAGCACGCGCCCATTCGGCCCGAGGCGACTTGGCGGTAATCATTTGAGGTGAAGGAAGGGGTCACCGCATGCTTTGCTGGCCACTGAAGAGTAACTCGCATGACTTTTGCAGCTCTTCAGCAATTTGCAGCTTTCAAACAGGAAGTGAGAATCCTCTCAATGAAAAAAACCCCAGCAGCATCATTGTCCACAATGAAGGGTCTGCACCGGCGATGTTGGGTCTTTGCTCTTTGAATACTGCGAAGATGGCCTTCCAAAAGACGTCCTTCTGGCCCGGGTGCCGAGCGCTGCGTCCTTCAAATACAGGGCGGGGGTTAATAGGCAGGCAGATTTTCATCGCTGCGCTGAAAAGAATTAGTGCAATTCAGAGCACGCGCCCATTCGGCCCGAGGCGACTTGGCGGTAATCATTTGAGGTGAAGGAAGGGGTCACCGCATGCTTTGCTGGCCACTGAAGAGTAACTCGCATGACTTTTGCAGCTCTTCAGCAATTTGCAGCTTTCAAACAGGAAGTGAGAATCCTCTCAATGAAAAAAACCCCAGCAGCATCATTGTCCACAATGAAGGGTCTGCACCGGCGATGTTGGGTCTTTGCTCTTTGAATACTGCGAAGATGGCCTTCCAAAAGACGTCCTTCTGGCCCGGGTGCCGAGCGCTGCGTCCTTCAAATACAGGGCGGGGGTTAATAGGCAGGCAGATTTTCATCGCTGCGCTGAAAAGAATTAGTGCAATTCAGAGCACGCGCCCATTTGGCCCGAGGCGACTTGGCGGTAATCATTTGAGGTGAAGGAAGGGGTCACCGCATGCTTTGCTGGCCACTGAAGAGTAACTCGCATGACTTTTGCAGCTCTTCAGCAATTTGCAGCTTTCAAACAGGAAGTGAGAATCCTCTCAATGAAAAAAACCCCAGCAGCATCATTGTCCACAATGAAGGGTCTGCACCGGCGATGTTGGGTCTTTGCTCTTTGAATACGGCGAAGATGGCCTTCCAAAAGACGTCCTTCTGGCCCGGGTGACGAGCTCTGCGTCCTTCAAATACAGGGCGGGGGTTAATAGGCAGGCAGATTTTCATCGCTGCGCTGAAAAGAATTAGTGCAATTCAGAGCACGCGCCCATTCGGCCCGAGGCGACTTGGCGGTAATCATTTGAGGTGAAGGAAGGGGTCACCGCATGCTTTGCTGGCCACTGAAGAGTAACTCGCATGACTTTTGCAGCTCTTCAGCAATTTGCAGCTTTCAAACAGGAAGTGAGAATCCTCTCAATGAAAAAAACCCCAGCAGCATCATTGTCCACAATGAAGGGTCTGCACCGGCGATGTTGGGTCTTTGCTCTTTGAATACGGCGAAGATGGCCTTCCAAAAGACGTCCTTCTGGCCCGGGTGACGAGCGCTGCGTCCTTCAAATACAGGGCGGGGGTTAATAGGCAGGCAGATTTTCATCGCTGCGCTGAAAAGAATTAGTGCAATTCAGAGCACGCGCCCATTCGGCCCGAGGCGACTTGGCGGTAATCATTTGAGGTGAAGGAAGGGGTCACCGCATGCTTTGCTGGCCACTGAAGAGTAACTCGCATGACTTTTGCAGCTCTTCAGCAATTTGCAGCTTTCAAACAGGAAGTGAGAATCCTCTCAATGAAAAAAACCCCAGCAGCATCATTGTCCACAATGAAGGGTCTGCACCGACGATGTTGGGTCTTTGCTCTTTGAATACGGCGAAGATGGCCTTCCAAAAGACGTCCTTCTGGCCCGGGTGCCGAGCGCTGCGTCCTTCAAATACAGGGCGGGGGTTAATAGGCAGGCAGATTTTCATCGCTGCGCTGAAAAGAATTAGTGCAATTCAGAGCACGTGCCCATTCGGCCCGAGGCGACTTGGCGGTAATCATTTGAGGTGAAGGAAGGGGTCACCGCATGCTTTGCTGGCCACTGAAGAGTAACTCGCATGACTTTTGCAGCTCTTCAGCAATTTGCAGCTTTCAAACAGGAAGTGAGAATCCTCTCAATGAAAAAAACCCCAGCAGCATCATTGTCCACAATGAAGGGTCTGCACCGGCGATGTTGGGTCTTTGCTCTTTGAATACGGCGAAGATGGCCTTCCAAAAGACGTCCTTCTGGCCCGGGTGACGAGCTCTGCGTCCTTCAAATACAGGGCGGGGGTTAATAGGCAGGCAGATTTTCATCGCTGCGCTGAAAAGAATCAGTGCAATTCAGAGCACGCGCCCATTCGGCCCGAGGCGACTTGGCGGTAATCATTTGAGGTGAAGGAAGGGGTCACCGCATGCTTTGCTGGCCACTGAAGAGTAACTCGCATGACTTTTGCAGCTCTTCAGCAATTTGCAGCTTTCAAACAGGAAGTGAGAATCCTCTCAATGAAAAAAACCCCAGCAGCATCATTGTCCACAATGAAGGGTCTGCACCGACGATGTTGGGTCTTTGCTCTTTGAATACGGCGAAGATGGCCTTCCAAAAGACGTCCTTCTGGCCCGGGTGCCGAGCGCTGCGTCCTTCAAATACAGGGCGGGGGTTAATAGGCAGGCAGATTTTCATCGCTGCGCTGAAAAGAATTAGTGCAATTCAGAGCACGCGCCCATTCGGCCCGAGGCGACTTGGCGGTAATCATTTGAGGTGAAGGAAGGGGTCACCGCATGATTTGCTGGCCACTGAAGAGTAACTCGCATGACTTTTGCAGCTCTTCAGCAATTTGCAGCTTTCAAACAGGAAGTGAGCATCCTCTCAATGAAAAAACCCCCAGCAGCATCATTGTCCACAATGAAGGGTCTGCACCGACGATGTTGGGTCTTTGCTCTTTGAATACGGCGAAGATGGCCTTCCAAAAGACGTCCTTCTGGCCCGGGTGCCGAGCGCTGCGTCCTTCAAATACAGGGCGGGGGTTAATAGGCAGGCAGATTTTCATCGCTGCGCTGAAAAGAATTAGTGCAATTCAGAGCACGTGCCCATTCGGCCCGAGGCGACTTGGCGGTAATCATTTGAGGTGAAGGAAGGGGTCACCGCATGCTTTGCTGGCCACTGAAGAGTAACTCGCATGACTTTTGCAGCTCTTCAGCAATTTGCAGCTTTCAAACAGGAAGTGAGAATCCTCTCAATGAAAAAAACCCCAGCAGCATCATTGTCCACAATGAAGGGTCTGCACCGGCGATGTTGGGTCTTTGCTCTTTGCATACTGCGAAGATGGCCTTCCAAAAGACGTCCTTCTGGCCCGGGTGACGAGCTCTGCGTCCTTCAAATACAGGGCGGGGGTTAATAGGCAGGCAGATTTTCATCACTGCGCTGAAAAGAATTAGTGCAATTCAGAGCACGTGCCCATTCGGCCCGAGGCGACTTGGCGGTAATCATTTGAGGTGAAGGAAGGGGTCACCGCATGCTTTGCTGGCCACTGAAGAGTAACTCGCATGACTTTTGCAGCTCTTCAGCAATTTGCAGCTTTCAAACAGGAAGTGAGAATCCTCTCAATGAAAAAAACCCCAGCAGCATCATTGTCCACAATGAAGGGTCTGCACCGGCGATGTTGGGTCTTTGCTCTTTGCATACTGCGAAGATGGCCTTCCAAAAGACGTCCTTCTGGCCCGGGTGACGAGCTCTGCGTCCTTCAAATACAGGGCGGGGGTTAATAGGCAGGCAGATTTTCATCGCTGCGCTGAAAAGAATTAGTGCAATTCAGAGCACGCGCCCATTCGGCCCGAGGGGACTTGGCGGTAATCATTTGAGGTGAAGGAAGGGGTCACCGCATGCTTTGCTGGCCACTGAAGAGTAACTCGCATGACTTTTGCAGCTCTTCAGCAATTTGCAGCTTTCAAACAGGAAGTGAGAATCCTCTCAATGAAAAAAACCCCAGCAGCATCATTGTCCACAATGAAGGGTCTGCACCGACGATGTTGGGTCTTTGCTCTTTGAATACGGCGAAGATGGCCTTCCAAAAGACGTCCTTCTGGCCCGGGTGCCGAGCGCTGCGTCCTTCAAATACAGGGCGGGGGTTAATAGGCAGGCAGATTTTCATCACTGCGCTGAAAAGAATTAGTGCAATTCAGAGCACGTGCCCATTCGGCCCGAGGCGACTTGGCGGTAATCATTTGAGGTGAAGGAAGGGGTCACCGCATGCTTTGCTGGCCACTGAAGAGTAACTCGCATGACTTTTGCAGCTCTTCAGCAATTTGCAGCTTTCAAACAGGAAGTGAGAATCCTCTCAATGAAAAAAACCCCAGCAGCATCATTGTCCACAATGAAGGGTCTGCACCGGCGATGTTGGGTCTTTGCTCTTTGAATACGGCGAAGATGGCCTTCCAAAAGACGTCCTTCTGGCCCGGGTGCCGAGCGCTGCGTCCTTCAAATACAGGGCGGGGGTTAATAGGCAGGCAGATTTTCATCACTGCGCTGAAAAGAATTAGTGCAATTCAGAGCACGTGCCCATTCGGCCCGAGGCGACTTGGCGGTAATCATTTGAGGTGAAGGAAGGGGTCACCGCATGCTTTGCTGGCCACTGAAGAGTAACTCGCATGACTTTTGCAGCTCTTCAGCAATTTGCAGCTTTCAAACAGGAAGTGAGAATCCTCTCAATGAAAAAAACCCCAGCAGCATCATTGTCCACAATGAAGGGTCTGCACCGGCGATGTTGGGTCTTTGCTCTTTGCATACTGCGAAGATGGCCTTCCAAAAGACGTCCTTCTGGCCCGGGTGACGAGCTCTGCGTCCTTCAAATACAGGGCGGGGGTTAATAGGCAGGCAGATTTTCATCGCTGCGCTGAAAAGAATTAGTGCAATTCAGAGCACGCGCCCATTCGGCCCGAGGCGACTTGGCGGTAATCATTTGAGGTGAAGGAAGGGGTCACCGCATGCTTTGCTGGCCACTGAAGAGTAACTCGCATGACTTTTGCAGCTCTTCAGCAATTTGCAGCTTTCAAACAGGAAGTGAGAATCCTCTCAATGAAAAAAACCCCAGCAGCATCATTGTCCACAATGAAGGGTCTGCACCGACGATGTTGGGTCTTTGCTCTTTGAATACGGCGAAGATGGCCTTCCAAAAGACGTCCTTCTGGCCCGGGTGCCGAGCGCTGCGTCCTTCAAATACAGGGCGGGAGTTAATAGGCAGGCAGATTTTCATCGCTGCGCTGAAAAGAATTAGTGCAATTCAGAGCACGTGCCCATTCGGCCCGAGGCGACTTGGCGGTAATCATTTGAGGTGAAGGAAGGGGTCACCGCATGCTTTGCTGGCCACTGAAGAGTAACTCGCATGACTTTTGCAGCTCTTCAGCAATTTGCAGCTTTCAAACAGGAAGTGAGAATCCTCTCAATGAAAAAAACCCCAGCAGCATCATTGTCCACAATGAAGGGTCTGCACCGACGATGTTGGGTCTTTGCTCTTTGAATACGGCGAAGATGGCCTTCCAAAAGACGTCCTTCTGGCCCGGGTGCCGAGCGCTGCGTCCTTCAAATACAGGGCGGGGGTTAATAGGCAGGCAGATTTTCATCGCTGCGCTGAAAAGAATTAGTGCAATTCAGAGCACGTGCCCATTCGGCCCGAGGCGACTTGGCGGTAATCATTTGAGGTGAAGGAAGGGGTCACCGCATGCTTTGCTGGCCACTGAAGAGTAACTCGCATGACTTTTGCAGCTCTTCAGCAATTTGCAGCTTTCAAACAGGAAGTGAGAATCCTCTCAATGAAAAAAACCCCAGCAGCATCATTGTCCACAATGAAGGGTCTGCACCGGCGATGTTGGGTCTTTGCTCTTTGCATACTGCGAAGATGGCCTTCCAAAAGACGTCCTTCTGGCCCGGGTGACGAGCTCTGCGTCCTTCAAATACAGGGCGGGGGTTAATAGGCAGGCAGATTTTCATCACTGCGCTGAAAAGAATTAGTGCAATTCAGAGCACGTGCCCATTCGGCCCGAGGCGACTTGGCGGTAATCATTTGAGGTGAAGGAAGGGGTCACCGCATGCTTTGCTGGCCACTGAAGAGTAACTCGCATGACTTTTGCAGCTCTTCAGCAATTTGCAGCTTTCAAACAGGAAGTGAGAATCCTCTCAATGAAAAAAACCCCAGCAGCATCATTGTCCACAATGAAGGGTCTGCACCGGCGATGTTGGGTCTTTGCTCTTTGCATACTGCGAAGATGGCCTTCCAAAAGACGTCCTTCTGGCCCGGGTGACGAGCTCTGCGTCCTTCAAATACAGGGCGGGGGTTAATAGGCAGGCAGATTTTCATCGCTGCGCTGAAAAGAATTAGTGCAATTCAGAGCACGCGCCCATTCGGCCCGAGGCGACTTGGCGGTAATCATTTGAGGTGAAGGAAGGGGTCACCGCATGCTTTGCTGGCCACTGAAGAGTAACTCGCATGACTTTTGCAGCTCTTCAGCAATTTGCAGCTTTCAAACAGGAAGTGAGAATCCTCTCAATGAAAAAAACCCCAGCAGCATCATTGTCCACAATGAAGGGTCTGCACCGACGATGTTGGGTCTTTGCTCTTTGAATACGGCGAAGATGGCCTTCCAAAAGACGTCCTTCTGGCCCGGGTGCCGAGCGCTGCGTCCTTCAAATACAGGGCGGGGGTTAATAGGCAGGCAGATTTTCATCGCTGCGCTGAAAAGAATTAGTGCAATTCAGAGCACGCGCCCATTCGGCCCGAGGCGACTTGGCGGTAATCATTTGAGGTGAAGGAAGGGGTCACCGCATGCTTTGCTGGCCACTGAAGAGTAACTCGCATGACTTTTGCAGCTCTTCAGCAATTTGCAGCTTTCAAACAGGAAGTGAGAATCCTCTCAATGAAAAAAACCCCAGCAGCATCATTGTCCACAATGAAGGGTCTGCACCGGCGATGTTGGGTCTTTGCTCTTTGAATACGGCGAAGATGGCCTTCCAAAAGACGTCCTTCTGGCCCGGGTGACGAGCTCTGCGTCCTTCAAATACAGGGCGGGGGTTAATAGGCAGGCAGATTTTCATCGCTGCGCTGAAAAGAATTAGTGCAATTCAGAGCACGCGCCCATTCGGCCCGAGGCGACTTGGCGGTAATCATTTGAGGTGAAGGAAGGGGTCACCGCATGCTTTGCTGGCCACTGAAGAGTAACTCGCATGACTTTTGCAGCTCTTCAGCAATTTGCAGCTTTCAAACAGGAAGTGAGAATCCTCTCAATGAAAAAAACCCCAGCAGCATCATTGTCCACAATGAAGGGTCTGCACCGACGATGTTGGGTCTTTGCTCTTTGAATACGGCGAAGATGGCCTTCCAAAAGACGTCCTTCTGGCCCGGGTGCCGAGCGCTGCGTCCTTCAAATACAGGGCGGGGGTTAATAGGCAGGCAGATTTTCATCGCTGCGCTGAAAAGAATTAGTGCAATTCAGAGCACGCGCCCATTCGGCCCGAGGCGACTTGGCGGTAATCATTTGAGGTGAAGGAAGGGGTCACCGCATGCTTTGCTGGCCACTGAAGAGTAACTCGCATGACTTTTGCAGCTCTTCAGCAATTTGCAGCTTTCAAACAGGAAGTGAGAATCCTCTCAATGAAAAAAACCCCAGCAGCATCATTGTCCACAATGAAGGGTCTGCACCGGCGATGTTGGGTCTTTGCTCTTTGAATACGGCGAAGATGGCCTTCCAAAAGACGTCCTTCTGGCCCGGGTGCCGAGCGCTGCGTCCTTCAAATACAGGGCGGGGGTTAATAGGCAGGCAGATTTTCATCGCTGCGCTGAAAAGAATTAGTGCAATTCAGAGCACGTGCCCATTCGGCCCGAGGCGACTTGGCGGTAATCATTTGAGGTGAAGGAAGGGGTCACCGCATGCTTTGCTGGCCACTGAAGAGTAACTCGCATGACTTTTGCAGCTCTTCAGCAATTTGCAGCTTTCAAACAGGAAGTGAGAATCCTCTCAATGAAAAAAACCCCAGCAGCATCATTGTCCACAATGAAGGGTCTGCACCGGCGATGTTGGGTCTTTGCTCTTTGCATACTGCGAAGATGGCCTTCCAAAAGACGTCCTTCTGGCCCGGGTGACGAGCTCTGCGTCCTTCAAATACAGGGCGGGGGTTAATAGGCAGGCAGATTTTCATCACTGCGCTGAAAAGAATTAGTGCAATTCAGAGCACGTGCCCATTCGGCCCGAGGCGACTTGGCGGTAATCATTTGAGGTGAAGGAAGGGGTCACCGCATGCTTTGCTGGCCACTGAAGAGTAACTCGCATGACTTTTGCAGCTCTTCAGCAATTTGCAGCTTTCAAACAGGAAGTGAGAATCCTCTCAATGAAAAAAACCCCAGCAGCATCATTGTCCACAATGAAGGGTCTGCACCGGCGATGTTGGGTCTTTGCTCTTTGCATACTGCGAAGATGGCCTTCCAAAAGACGTCCTTCTGGCCCGGGTGACGAGCTCTGCGTCCTTCAAATACAGGGCGGGGGTTAATAGGCAGGCAGATTTTCATCGCTGCGCTGAAAAGAATTAGTGCAATTCAGAGCACGCGCCCATTCGGCCCGAGGCGACTTGGCGGTAATCATTTGAGGTGAAGGAAGGGGTCACCGCATGCTTTGCTGGCCACTGAAGAGTAACTCGCATGACTTTTGCAGCTCTTCAGCAATTTGCAGCTTTCAAACAGGAAGTGAGAATCCTCTCAATGAAAAAAACCCCAGCAGCATCATTGTCCACAATGAAGGGTCTGCACCGACGATGTTGGGTCTTTGCTCTTTGAATACGGCGAAGATGGCCTTCCAAAAGACGTCCTTCTGGCCCGGGTGCCGAGCGCTGCGTCCTTCAAATACAGGGCGGGGGTTAATAGGCAGGCAGATTTTCATCACTGCGCTGAAAAGAATTAGTGCAATTCAGAGCACGTGCCCATTCGGCCCGAGGCGACTTGGCGGTAATCATTTGAGGTGAAGGAAGGGGTCACCGCATGCTTTGCTGGCCACTGAAGAGTAACTCGCATGACTTTTGCAGCTCTTCAGCAATTTGCAGCTTTCAAACAGGAAGTGAGAATCCTCTCAATGAAAAAAACCCCAGCAGCATCATTGTCCACAATGAAGGGTCTGCACCGGCGATGTTGGGTCTTTGCTCTTTGAATACGGCGAAGATGGCCTTCCAAAAGACGTCCTTCTGGCCCGGGTGCCGAGCGCTGCGTCCTTCAAATACAGGGCGGGGGTTAATAGGCAGGCAGATTTTCATCACTGCGCTGAAAAGAATTAGTGCAATTCAGAGCACGTGCCCATTCGGCCCGAGGCGACTTGGCGGTAATCATTTGAGGTGAAGGAAGGGGTCACCGCATGCTTTGCTGGCCACTGAAGAGTAACTCGCATGACTTTTGCAGCTCTTCAGCAATTTGCAGCTTTCAAACAGGAAGTGAGAATCCTCTCAATGAAAAAAACCCCAGCAGCATCATTGTCCACAATGAAGGGTCTGCACCGGCGATGTTGGGTCTTTGCTCTTTGCATACTGCGAAGATGGCCTTCCAAAAGACGTCCTTCTGGCCCGGGTGACGAGCTCTGCGTCCTTCAAATACAGGGCGGGGGTTAATAGGCAGGCAGATTTTCATCGCTGCGCTGAAAAGAATTAGTGCAATTCAGAGCACGCGCCCATTCGGCCCGAGGCGACTTGGCGGTAATCATTTGAGGTGAAGGAAGGGGTCACCGCATGCTTTGCTGGCCACTGAAGAGTAACTCGCATGACTTTTGCAGCTCTTCAGCAATTTGCAGCTTTCAAACAGGAAGTGAGAATCCTCTCAATGAAAAAAACCCCAGCAGCATCATTGTCCACAATGAAGGGTCTGCACCGACGATGTTGGGTCTTTGCTCTTTGAATACGGCGAAGATGGCCTTCCAAAAGACGTCCTTCTGGCCCGGGTGCCGAGCGCTGCGTCCTTCAAATACAGGGCGGGGGTTAATAGGCAGGCAGATTTTCATCGCTGCGCTGAAAAGAATTAGTGCAATTCAGAGCACGTGCCCATTCGGCCCGAGGCGACTTGGCGGTAATCATTTGAGGTGAAGGAAGGGGTCACCGCATGCTTTGCTGGCCACTGAAGAGTAACTCGCATGACTTTTGCAGCTCTTCAGCAATTTGCAGCTTTCAAACAGGAAGTGAGAATCCTCTCAATGAAAAAAACCCCAGCAGCATCATTGTCCACAATGAAGGGTCTGCACCGGCGATGTTGGGTCTTTGCTCTTTGAATACGGCGAAGATGGCCTTCCAAAAGACGTCCTTCTGGCCCGGGTGCCGAGCGCTGCGTCCTTCAAATACAGGGCGGGGGTTAATAGGCAGGCAGATTTTCATCGCTGCGCTGAAAAGAATTAGTGCAATTCAGAGCACGTGCCCATTCGGCCCGAGGCGACTTGGCGGTAATCATTTGAGGTGAAGGAAGGGGTCACCGCATGCTTTGCTGGCCACTGAAGAGTAACTCGCATGACTTTTGCAGCTCTTCAGCAATTTGCAGCTTTCAAACAGGAAGTGAGAATCCTCTCAATGAAAAAAACCCCAGCAGCATCATTGTCCACAATGAAGGGTCTGCACCGGCGATGTTGGGTCTTTGCTCTTTGCATACTGCGAAGATGGCCTTCCAAAAGACGTCCTTCTGGCCCGGGTGACGAGCTCTGCGTCCTTCAAATACAGGGCGGGGGTTAATAGGCAGGCAGATTTTCATCACTGCGCTGAAAAGAATTAGTGCAATTCAGAGCACGTGCCCATTCGGCCCGAGGCGACTTGGCGGTAATCATTTGAGGTGAAGGAAGGGGTCACCGCATGCTTTGCTGGCCACTGAAGAGTAACTCGCATGACTTTTGCAGCTCTTCAGCAATTTGCAGCTTTCAAACAGGAAGTGAGAATCCTCTCAATGAAAAAAACCCCAGCAGCATCATTGTCCACAATGAAGGGTCTGCACCGGCGATGTTGGGTCTTTGCTCTTTGCATACTGCGAAGATGGCCTTCCAAAAGACGTCCTTCTGGCCCGGGTGACGAGCTCTGCGTCCTTCAAATACAGGGCGGGGGTTAATAGGCAGGCAGATTTTCATCGCTGCGCTGAAAAGAATTAGTGCAATTCAGAGCACGCGCCCATTCGGCCCGAGGCGACTTGGCGGTAATCATTTGAGGTGAAGGAAGGGGTCACCGCATGCTTTGCTGGCCACTGAAGAGTAACTCGCATGACTTTTGCAGCTCTTCAGCAATTTGCAGCTTTCAAACAGGAAGTGAGAATCCTCTCAATGAAAAAAACCCCAGCAGCATCATTGTCCACAATGAAGGGTCTGCACCGACGATGTTGGGTCTTTGCTCTTTGAATACGGCGAAGATGGCCTTCCAAAAGACGTCCTTCTGGCCCGGGTGCCGAGCGCTGCGTCCTTCAAATACAGGGCGGGGGTTAATAGGCAGGCAGATTTTCATCACTGCGCTGAAAAGAATTAGTGCAATTCAGAGCACGTGCCCATTCGGCCCGAGGCGACTTGGCGGTAATCATTTGAGGTGAAGGAAGGGGTCACCGCATGCTTTGCTGGCCACTGAAGAGTAACTCGCATGACTTTTGCAGCTCTTCAGCAATTTGCAGCTTTCAAACAGGAAGTGAGAATCCTCTCAATGAAAAAAACCCCAGCAGCATCATTGTCCACAATGAAGGGTCTGCACCGGCGATGTTGGGTCTTTGCTCTTTGAATACGGCGAAGATGGCCTTCCAAAAGACGTCCTTCTGGCCCGGGTGCCGAGCGCTGCGTCCTTCAAATACAGGGCGGGGGTTAATAGGCAGGCAGATTTTCATCACTGCGCTGAAAAGAATTAGTGCAATTCAGAGCACGTGCCCATTCGGCCCGAGGCGACTTGGCGGTAATCATTTGAGGTGAAGGAAGGGGTCACCGCATGCTTTGCTGGCCACTGAAGAGTAACTCGCATGACTTTTGCAGCTCTTCAGCAATTTGCAGCTTTCAAACAGGAAGTGAGAATCCTCTCAATGAAAAAAACCCCAGCAGCATCATTGTCCACAATGAAGGGTCTGCACCGGCGATGTTGGGTCTTTGCTCTTTGCATACTGCGAAGATGGCCTTCCAAAAGACGTCCTTCTGGCCCGGGTGACGAGCTCTGCGTCCTTCAAATACAGGGCGGGGGTTAATAGGCAGGCAGATTTTCATCGCTGCGCTGAAAAGAATTAGTGCAATTCAGAGCACGCGCCCATTCGGCCCGAGGCGACTTGGCGGTAATCATTTGAGGTGAAGGAAGGGGTCACCGCATGCTTTGCTGGCCACTGAAGAGTAACTCGCATGACTTTTGCAGCTCTTCAGCAATTTGCAGCTTTCAAACAGGAAGTGAGAATCCTCTCAATGAAAAAAACCCCAGCAGCATCATTGTCCACAATGAAGGGTCTGCACCGACGATGTTGGGTCTTTGCTCTTTGAATACGGCGAAGATGGCCTTCCAAAAGACGTCCTTCTGGCCCGGGTGCCGAGCGCTGCGTCCTTCAAATACAGGGCGGGGGTTAATAGGCAGGCAGATTTTCATCGCTGCGCTGAAAAGAATTAGTGCAATTCAGAGCACGTGCCCATTCGGCCCGAGGCGACTTGGCGGTAATCATTTGAGGTGAAGGAAGGGGTCACCGCATGCTTTGCTGGCCACTGAAGAGTAACTCGCATGACTTTTGCAGCTCTTCAGCAATTTGCAGCTTTCAAACAGGAAGTGAGAATCCTCTCAATGAAAAAAACCCCAGCAGCATCATTGTCCACAATGAAGGGTCTGCACCGACGATGTTGGGTCTTTGCTCTTTGAATACGGCGAAGATGGCCTTCCAAAAGACGTCCTTCTGGCCCGGGTGCCGAGCGCTGCGTCCTTCAAATACAGGGCGGGGGTTAATAGGCAGGCAGATTTTCATCGCTGCGCTGAAAAGAATTAGTGCAATTCAGAGCACGTGCCCATTCGGCCCGAGGCGACTTGGCGGTAATCATTTGAGGTGAAGGAAGGGGTCACCGCATGCTTTGCTGGCCACTGAAGAGTAACTCGCATGACTTTTGCAGCTCTTCAGCAATTTGCAGCTTTCAAACAGGAAGTGAGAATCCTCTCAATGAAAAAAACCCCAGCAGCATCATTGTCCACAATGAAGGGTCTGCACCGGCGATGTTGGGTCTTTGCTCTTTGAATACGGCGAAGATGGCCTTCCAAAAGACGTCCTTCTGGCCCGGGTGACGAGCTCTGCGTCCTTCAAATACAGGGCGGGGGTTAATAGGCAGGCAGATTTTCATCGCTGCGCTGAAAAGAATTAGTGCAATTCAGAGCACGCGCCCATTCGGCCCGAGGCGACTTGGCGGTAATCATTTGAGGTGAAGGAAGGGGTCACCGCATGCTTTGCTGGCCACTGAAGAGTAACTCGCATGACTTTTGCAGCTCTTCAGCAATTTGCAGCTTTCAAACAGGAAGTGAGAATCCTCTCAATGAAAAAAACCCCAGCAGCATCATTGTCCACAATGAAGGGTCTGCACCGACGATGTTGGGTCTTTGCTCTTTGAATACGGCGAAGATGGCCTTCCAAAAGACGTCCTTCTGGCCCGGGTGCCGAGCGCTGCGTCCTTCAAATACAGGGCGGGGGTTAATAGGCAGGCAGATTTTCATCACTGCGCTGAAAAGAATTAGTGCAATTCAGAGCACGTGCCCATTCGGCCCGAGGCGACTTGGCGGTAATCATTTGAGGTGAAGGAAGGGGTCACCGCATGCTTTGCTGGCCACTGAAGAGTAACTCGCATGACTTTTGCAGCTCTTCAGCAATTTGCAGCTTTCAAACAGGAAGTGAGAATCCTCTCAATGAAAAAAACCCCAGCAGCATCATTGTCCACAATGAAGGGTCTGCACCGGCGATGTTGGGTCTTTGCTCTTTGAATACGGCGAAGATGGCCTTCCAAAAGACGTCCTTCTGGCCCGGGTGCCGAGCGCTGCGTCCTTCAAATACAGGGCGGGGGTTAATAGGCAGGCAGATTTTCATCACTGCGCTGAAAAGAATTAGTGCAATTCAGAGCACGTGCCCATTCGGCCCGAGGCGACTTGGCGGTAATCATTTGAGGTGAAGGAAGGGGTCACCGCATGCTTTGCTGGCCACTGAAGAGTAACTCGCATGACTTTTGCAGCTCTTCAGCAATTTGCAGCTTTCAAACAGGAAGTGAGAATCCTCTCAATGAAAAAAACCCCAGCAGCATCATTGTCCACAATGAAGGGTCTGCACCGGCGATGTTGGGTCTTTGCTCTTTGAATACGGCGAAGATGGCCTTCCAAAAGACGTCCTTCTGGCCCGGGTGACGAGCTCTGCGTCCTTCAAATACAGGGCGGGGGTTAATAGGCAGGCAGATTTTCATCGCTGCGCTGAAAAGAATTAGTGCAATTCAGAGCACGCGCCCATTCGGCCCGAGGCGACTTGGCGGTAATCATTTGAGGTGAAGGAAGGGGTCACCGCATGCTTTGCTGGCCACTGAAGAGTAACTCGCATGACTTTTGCAGCTCTTCAGCAATTTGCAGCTTTCAAACAGGAAGTGAGAATCCTCTCAATGAAAAAAACCCCAGCAGCATCATTGTCCACAATGAAGGGTCTGCACCGGCGATGTTGGGTCTTTGCTCTTTGAATACGGCGAAGATGGCCTTCCAAAAGACGTCCTTCTGGCCCGGGTGCCGAGCGCTGCGTCCTTCAAATACAGGGCGGGGGTTAATAGGCAGGCAGATTTTCATCGCTGCGCTGAAAAGAATTAGTGCAATTCAGAGCACGCGCCCATTCGGCCCGAGGCGACTTGGCGGTAATCATTTGAGGTGAAGGAAGGGGTCACCGCATGCTTTGCTGGCCACTGAAGAGTAACTCGCATGACTTTTGCAGCTCTTCAGCAATTTGCAGCTTTCAAACAGGAAGTGAGAATCCTCTCAATGAAAAAAACCCCAGCAGCATCATTGTCCACAATGAAGGGTCTGCACCGGCGATGTTGGGTCTTTGCTCTTTGAATACGGCGAAGATGGCCTTCCAAAAGACGTCCTTCTGGCCCGGGTGACGAGCTCTGCGTCCTTCAAATACAGGGCGGGGGTTAATAGGCAGGCAGATTTTCATCGCTGCGCTGAAAAGAATTAGTGCAATTCAGAGCACGCGCCCATTCGGCCCGAGGCGACTTGGCGGTAATCATTTGAGGTGAAGGAAGGGGTCACCGCATGCTTTGCTGGCCACTGAAGAGTAACTCGCATGACTTTTGCAGCTCTTCAGCAATTTGCAGCTTTCAAACAGGAAGTGAGAATCCTCTCAATGAAAAAAACCCCAGCAGCATCATTGTCCACAATGAAGGGTCTGCACCGGCGATGTTGGGTCTTTGCTCTTTGAATACGGCGAAGATGGCCTTCCAAAAGACGTCCTTCTGGCCCGGGTGCCGAGCGCTGCGTCCTTCAAATACAGGGCGGGGGTTAATAGGCAGGCAGATTTTCATCGCTGCGCTGAAAAGAATTAGTGCAATTCAGAGCACGCGCCCATTCGGCCCGAGGCGACTTGGCGGTAATCATTTGAGGTGAAGGAAGGGGTCACCGCATGCTTTGCTGGCCACTGAAGAGTAACTCGCATGACTTTTGCAGCTCTTCAGCAATTTGCAGCTTTCAAACAGGAAGTGAGAATCCTCTCAATGAAAAAAACCCCAGCAGCATCATTGTCCACAATGAAGGGTCTGCACCGGCGATGTTGGGTCTTTGCTCTTTGCATACTGCGAAGATGGCCTTCCAAAAGACGTCCTTCTGGCCCGGGTGACGAGCTCTGCGTCCTTCAAATACAGGGCGGGGGTTAATAGGCAGGCAGATTTTCATCGCTGCGCTGAAAAGAATTAGTGCAATTCAGAGCACGCGCCCATTCGGCCCGAGGCGACTTGGCGGTAATCATTTGAGGTGAAGGAAGGGGTCACCGCATGCTTTGCTGGCCACTGAAGAGTAACTCGCATGACTTTTGCAGCTCTTCAGCAATTTGCAGCTTTCAAACAGGAAGTGAGAATCCTCTCAATGAAAAAAACCCCAGCAGCATCATTGTCCACAATGAAGGGTCTGCACCGACGATGTTGGGTCTTTGCTCTTTGAATACGGCGAAGATGGCCTTCCAAAAGACGTCCTTCTGGCCCGGGTGCCGAGCGCTGCGTCCTTCAAATACAGGGCGGGGGTTAATAGGCAGGCAGATTTTCATCGCTGCGCTGAAAAGAATTAGTGCAATTCAGAGCACGTGCCCATTCGGCCCGAGGCGACTTGGCGGTAATCATTTGAGGTGAAGGAAGGGGTCACCGCATGCTTTGCTGGCCACTGAAGAGTAACTCGCATGACTTTTGCAGCTCTTCAGCAATTTGCAGCTTTCAAACAGGAAGTGAGAATCCTCTCAATGAAAAAAACCCCAGCAGCATCATTGTCCACAATGAAGGGTCTGCACCGGCGATGTTGGGTCTTTGCTCTTTGAATACGGCGAAGATGGCCTTCCAAAAGACGTCCTTCTGGCCCGGGTGACGAGCTCTGCGTCCTTCAAATACAGGGCGGGGGTTAATAGGCAGGCAGATTTTCATCGCTGCGCTGAAAAGAATTAGTGCAATTCAGAGCACGTGCCCATTCGGCCCGAGGCGACTTGGCGGTAATCATTTGAGGTGAAGGAAGGGGTCACCGCATGCTTTGCTGGCCACTGAAGAGTAACTCGCATGACTTTTGCAGCTCTTCAGCAATTTGCAGCTTTCAAACAGGAAGTGAGAATCCTCTCAATGAAAAAAACCCCAGCAGCATCATTGTCCACAATGAAGGGTCTGCACCGGCGATGTTGGGTCTTTGCTCTTTGCATACTGCGAAGATGGCCTTCCAAAAGACGTCCTTCTGGCCCGGGTGCCGAGCGCTGCGTCCTTCAAATACAGGGCGGGGGTTAATAGGCAGGCAGATTTTCATCGCTGCGCTGAAAAGAATTAGTGCAATTCAGAGCACGCGCCCATTCGGCCCGAGGCGACTTGGCGGTAATCATTTGAGGTGAAGGAAGGGGTCACCGCATGCTTTGCTGGCCACTGAAGAGTAACTCGCATGACTTTTGCAGCTCTTCAGCAATTTGCAGCTTTCAAACAGGAAGTGAGAATCCTCTCAATGAAAAAAACCCCAGCAGCATCATTGTCCACAATGAAGGGTCTGCACCGGCGATGTTGGGTCTTTGCTCTTTGAATACGGCGAAGATGGCCTTCCAAAAGACGTCCTTCTGGCCCGGGTGACGAGCTCTGCGTCCTTCAAATACAGGGCGGGGGTTAATAGGCAGGCAGATTTTCATCGCTGCGCTGAAAAGAATTAGTGCAATTCAGAGCACGTGCCCATTCGGCCCGAGGCGACTTGGCGGTAATCATTTGAGGTGAAGGAAGGGGTCACCGCATGCTTTGCTGGCCACTGAAGAGTAACTCGCATGACTTTTGCAGCTCTTCAGCAATTTGCAGCTTTCAAACAGGAAGTGAGAATCCTCTCAATGAAAAAAACCCCAGCAGCATCATTGTCCACAATGAAGGGTCTGCACCGGCGATGTTGGGTCTTTGCTCTTTGAATACGGCGAAGATGGCCTTCCAAAAGACGTCCTTCTGGCCCGGGTGACGAGCTCTGCGTCCTTCAAATACAGGGCGGGGGTTAATAGGCAGGCAGATTTTCATCGCTGCGCTGAAAAGAATTAGTGCAATTCAGAGCACGTGCCCATTCGGCCCGAGGCGACTTGGCGGTAATCATTTGAGGTGAAGGAAGGGGTCACCGCATGCTTTGCTGGCCACTGAAGAGTAACTCGCATGACTTTTGCAGCTCTTCAGCAATTTGCAGCTTTCAAACAGGAAGTGAGAATCCTCTCAATGAAAAAAACCCCAGCAGCATCATTGTCCACAATGAAGGGTCTGCACCGGCGATGTTGGGTCTTTGCTCTTTGCATACTGCGAAGATGGCCTTCCAAAAGACGTCCTTCTGGCCCGGGTGCCGAGCGCTGCGTCCTTCAAATACAGGGCGGGGGTTAATAGGCAGGCAGATTTTCATCGCTGCGCTGAAAAGAATTAGTGCAATTCAGAGCACGCGCCCATTCGGCCCGAGGCGACTTGGCGGTAATCATTTGAGGTGAAGGAAGGGGTCACCGCATGCTTTGCTGGCCACTGAAGAGTAACTCGCATGACTTTTGCAGCTCTTCAGCAATTTGCAGCTTTCAAACAGGAAGTGAGAATCCTCTCAATGAAAAAAACCCCAGCAGCATCATTGTCCACAATGAAGGGTCTGCACCGGCGATGTTGGGTCTTTGCTCTTTGAATACGGCGAAGATGGCCTTCCAAAAGACGTCCTTCTGGCCCGGGTGACGAGCTCTGCGTCCTTCAAATACAGGGCGGGGGTTAATAGGCAGGCAGATTTTCATCGCTGCGCTGAAAAGAATTAGTGCAATTCAGAGCACGTGCCCATTCGGCCCGAGGCGACTTGGCGGTAATCATTTGAGGTGAAGGAAGGGGTCACCGCATGCTTTGCTGGCCACTGAAGAGTAACTCGCATGACTTTTGCAGCTCTTCAGCAATTTGCAGCTTTCAAACAGGAAGTGAGAATCCTCTCAATGAAAAAAACCCCAGCAGCATCATTGTCCACAATGAAGGGTCTGCACCGGCGATGTTGGGTCTTTGCTCTTTGAATACGGCGAAGATGGCCTTCCAAAAGACGTCCTTCTGGCCCGGGTGACGAGCTCTGCGTCCTTCAAATACAGGGCGGGGGTTAATAGGCAGGCAGATTTTCATCGCTGCGCTGAAAAGAATTAGTGCAATTCAGAGCACGCGCCCATTCGGCCCGAGGCGACTTGGCGGTAATCATTTGAGGTGAAGGAAGGGGTCACCGCATGCTTTGCTGGCCACTGAAGAGTAACTCGCATGACTTTTGCAGCTCTTCAGCAATTTGCAGCTTTCAAACAGGAAGTGAGAATCCTCTCAATGAAAAAAACCCCAGCAGCATCATTGTCCACAATGAAGGGTCTGCACCGGCGATGTTGGGTCTTTGCTCTTTGCATACTGCGAAGATGGCCTTCCAAAAGACGTCCTTCTGGCCCGGGTGACGAGCTCTGCGTCCTTCAAATACAGGGCGGGGGTTAATAGGCAGGCAGATTTTCATCGCTGCGCTGAAAAGAATTAGTGCAATTCAGAGCACGCGCCCATTCGGCCCGAGGCGACTTGGCGGTAATCATTTGAGGTGAAGGAAGGGGTCACCGCATGCTTTGCTGGCCACTGAAGAGTAACTCGCATGACTTTTGCAGCTCTTCAGCAATTTGCAGCTTTCAAACAGGAAGTGAGAATCCTCTCAATGAAAAAAACCCCAGCAGCATCATTGTCCACAATGAAGGGTCTGCACCGGCGATGTTGGGTCTTTGCTCTTTGCATACTGCGAAGATGGCCTTCCAAAAGACGTCCTTCTGGCCCGGGTGACGAGCTCTGCGTCCTTCAAATACAGGGCGGGGGTTAATAGGCAGGCAGATTTTCATCGCTGCGCTGAAAAGAATTAGTGCAATTCAGAGCACGCGCCCATTCGGCCCGAGGCGACTTGGCGGTAATCATTTGAGGTGAAGGAAGGGGTCACCGCATGCTTTGCTGGCCACTGAAGAGTAACTCGCATGACTTTTGCAGCTCTTCAGCAATTTGCAGCTTTCAAACAGGAAGTGAGAATCCTCTCAATGAAAAAAACCCCAGCAGCATCATTGTCCACAATGAAGGGTCTGCACCGGCGATGTTGGGTCTTTGCTCTTTGAATACGGCGAAGATGGCCTTCCAAAAGACGTCCTTCTGGCCCGGGTGCCGAGCGCTGCGTCCTTCAAATACAGGGCGGGGGTTAATAGGCAGGCAGATTTTCATCGCTGCGCTGAAAAGAATTAGTGCAATTCAGAGCACGCGCCCATTCGGCCCGAGGCGACTTGGCGGTAATCATTTGAGGTGAAGGAAGGGGTCACCGCATGCTTTGCTGGCCACTGAAGAGTAACTCGCATGACTTTTGCAGCTCTTCAGCAATTTGCAGCTTTCAAACAGGAAGTGAGAATCCTCTCAATGAAAAAAACCCCAGCAGCATCATTGTCCACAATGAAGGGTCTGCACCGACGATGTTGGGTCTTTGCTCTTTGAATACGGCGAAGATGGCCTTCCAAAAGACGTCCTTCTGGCCCGGGTGCCGAGCGCTGCGTCCTTCAAATACAGGGCGGGGGTTAATAGGCAGGCAGATTTTCATCGCTGCGCTGAAAAGAATTAGTGCAATTCAGAGCACGTGCCCATTCGGCCCGAGGCGACTTGGCGGTAATCATTTGAGGTGAAGGAAGGGGTCACCGCATGCTTTGCTGGCCACTGAAGAGTAACTCGCATGACTTTTGCAGCTCTTCAGCAATTTGCAGCTTTCAAACAGGAAGTGAGAATCCTCTCAATGAAAAAAACCCCAGCAGCATCATTGTCCACAATGAAGGGTCTGCACCGGCGATGTTGGGTCTTTGCTCTTTGAATACGGCGAAGATGGCCTTCCAAAAGACGTCCTTCTGGCCCGGGTGACGAGCTCTGCGTCCTTCAAATACAGGGCGGGGGTTAATAGGCAGGCAGATTTTCATCGCTGCGCTGAAAAGAATTAGTGCAATTCAGAGCACGCGCCCATTCGGCCCGAGGCGACTTGGCGGTAATCATTTGAGGTGAAGGAAGGGGTCACCGCATGCTTTGCTGGCCACTGAAGAGTAACTCGCATGACTTTTGCAGCTCTTCAGCAATTTGCAGCTTTCAAACAGGAAGTGAGAATCCTCTCAATGAAAAAACCCCCAGCAGCATCATTGTCCACAATGAAGGGTCTGCACCGACGATGTTGGGTCTTTGCTCTTTGAATACGGCGAAGATGGCCTTCCAAAAGACGTCCTTCTGGCCCGGGTGCCGAGCGCTGCGTCCTTCAAATACAGGGCGGGGGTTAATAGGCAGGCAGATTTTCATCGCTGCGCTGAAAAGAATTAGTGCAATTCAGAGCACGTGCCCATTCGGCCCGAGGCGACTTGGCGGTAATCATTTGAGGTGAAGGAAGGGGTCACCGCATGCTTTGCTGGCCACTGAAGAGTAACTCGCATGACTTTTGCAGCTCTTCAGCAATTTGCAGCTTTCAAACAGGAAGTGAGAATCCTCTCAATGAAAAAAACCCCAGCAGCATCATTGTCCACAATGAAGGGTCTGCACCGGCGATGTTGGGTCTTTGCTCTTTGAATACGGCGAAGATGGCCTTCCAAAAGACGTCCTTCTGGCCCGGGTGACGAGCTCTGCGTCCTTCAAATACAGGGCGGGGGTTAATAGGCAGGCAGATTTTCATCGCTGCGCTGAAAAGAATTAGTGCAATTCAGAGCACGCGCCCATTCGGCCCGAGGCGACTTGGCGGTAATCATTTGAGGTGAAGGAAGGGGTCACCGCATGCTTTGCTGGCCACTGAAGAGTAACTCGCATGACTTTTGCAGCTCTTCAGCAATTTGCAGCTTTCAAACAGGAAGTGAGAATCCTCTCAATGAAAAAAACCCCAGCAGCATCATTGTCCACAATGAAGGGTCTGCACCGGCGATGTTGGGTCTTTGCTCTTTGCATACTGCGAAGATGGCCTTCCAAAAGACGTCCTTCTGGCCCGGGTGACGAGCTCTGCATCCTTCAAATACAGGGCGGGGGTTAATAGGCAGGCAGATTTTCATCGCTGCGCTGAAAAGAATTAGTGCAATTCAGAGCACGCGCCCATTCGGCCCGAGGCGACTTGGCGGTAATCATTTGAGGTGAAGGAAGGGGTCACCGCATGCTTTGCTGGCCACTGAAGAGTAACTCGCATGACTTTTGCAGCTCTTCAGCAATTTGCAGCTTTCAAACAGGAAGTGAGAATCCTCTCAATGAAAAAAACCCCAGCAGCATCATTGTCCACAATGAAGGGTCTGCACCGACGATGTTGGGTCTTTGCTCTTTGAATACGGCGAAGATGGCCTTCCAAAAGACGTCCTTCTGGCCCGGGTGCCGAGCGCTGCGTCCTTCAAATACAGGGCGGGGGTTAATAGGCAGGCAGATTTTCATCGCTGCGCTGAAAAGAATTAGTGCAATTCAGAGCACGCGCCCATTCGGCCCGAGGCGACTTGGCGGTAATCATTTGAGGTGAAGGAAGGGGTCACCGCATGCTTTGCTGGCCACTGAAGAGTAACTCGCATGACTTTTGCAGCTCTTCAGCAATTTGCAGCTTTCAAACAGGAAGTGAGCATCCTCTCAATGAAAAAACCCCCAGCAGCATCATTGTCCACAATGAAGGGTCTGCACCGACGATGTTGGGTCTTTGCTCTTTGAATACGGCGAAGATGGCCTTCCAAAAGACGTCCTTCTGGCCCGGGTGCCGAGCGCTGCGTCCTTCAAATACAGGGCGGGGGTTAATAGGCAGGCAGATTTTCATCGCTGCGCTGAAAAGAATTAGTGCAATTCAGAGCACGTGCCCATTCGGCCCGAGGCGACTTGGCGGTAATCATTTGAGGTGAAGGAAGGGGTCACCGCATGCTTTGCTGGCCACTGAAGAGTAACTCGCATGACTTTTGCAGCTCTTCAGCAATTTGCAGCTTTCAAACAGGAAGTGAGAATCCTCTCAATGAAAAAAACCCCAGCAGCATCATTGTCCACAATGAAGGGTCTGCACCGGCGATGTTGGGTCTTTGCTCTTTGAATACGGCGAAGATGGCCTTCCAAAAGACGTCCTTCTGGCCCGGGTGACGAGCTCTGCGTCCTTCAAATACAGGGCGGGGGTTAATAGGCAGGCAGATTTTCATCGCTGCGCTGAAAAGAATTAGTGCAATTCAGAGCACGCGCCCATTCGGCCCGAGGCGACTTGGCGGTAATCATTTGAGGTGAAGGAAGGGGTCACCGCATGCTTTGCTGGCCACTGAAGAGTAACTCGCATGACTTTTGCAGCTCTTCAGCAATTTGCAGCTTTCAAACAGGAAGTGAGAATCCTCTCAATGAAAAAAACCCCAGCAGCATCATTCTCCACAATGAAGGGTCTGCACCGGCGATGTTGGGTCTTTGCTCTTTGCATACTGCGAAGATGGCCTTCCAAAAGACGTCCTTCTGGCCCGGGTGACGAGCTCTGCGTCCTTCAAATACAGGGCGGGGGTTAATAGGCAGGCAGATTTTCATCGCTGCGCTGAAAAGAATTAGTGCAATTCAGAGCACGCGCCCATTCGGCCCGAGGCGACTTGGCGGTAATCATTTGAGGTGAAGGAAGGGGTCACCGCATGCTTTGCTGGCCACTGAAGAGTAACTCGCATGACTTTTGCAGCTCTTCAGCAATTTGCAGCTTTCAAACAGGAAGTGAGAATCCTCTCAATGAAAAAAACCCCAGCAGCATCATTGTCCACAATGAAGGGTCTGCACCGACGATGTTGGGTCTTTGCTCTTTGAATACGGCGAAGATGGCCTTCCAAAAGACGTCCTTCTGGCCCGGGTGCCGAGCGCTGCGTCCTTCAAATACAGGGCGGGGGTTAATAGGCAGGCAGATTTTCATCGCTGCGCTGAAAAGAATTAGTGCAATTCAGAGCACGTGCCCATTCGGCCCGAGGCGACTTGGCGGTAATCATTTGAGGTGAAGGAAGGGGTCACCGCATGCTTTGCTGGCCACTGAAGAGTAACTCGCATGACTTTTGCAGCTCTTCAGCAATTTGCAGCTTTCAAACAGGAAGTGAGAATCCTCTCAATGAAAAAAACCCCAGCAGCATCATTGTCCACAATGAAGGGTCTGCACCGGCGATGTTGGGTCTTTGCTCTTTGCATACTGCGAAGATGGCCTTCCAAAAGACGTCCTTCTGGCCCGGGTGACGAGCTCTGCGTCCTTCAAATACAGGGCGGGGGTTAATAGGCAGGCAGATTTTCATCGCTGCGCTGAAAAGAATTAGTGCAATTCAGAGCACGCGCCCATTCGGCCCGAGGCGACTTGGCGGTAATCATTTGAGGTGAAGGAAGGGGTCACCGCATGCTTTGCTGGCCACTGAAGAGTAACTCGCATGACTTTTGCAGCTCTTCAGCAATTTGCAGCTTTCAAACAGGAAGTGAGAATCCTCTCAATGAAAAAAACCCCAGCAGCATCATTGTCCACAATGAAGGGTCTGCACCGACGATGTTGGGTCTTTGCTCTTTGAATACGGCGAAGATGGCCTTCCAAAAGACGTCCTTCTGGCCCGGGTGCCGAGCGCTGCGTCCTTCAAATACAGGGCGGGGGTTAATAGGCAGGCAGATTTTCATCGCTGCGCTGAAAAGAATTAGTGCAATTCAGAGCACGCGCCCATTCGGCCCGAGGCGACTTGGCGGTAATCATTTGAGGTGAAGGAAGGGGTCACCGCATGCTTTGCTGGCCACTGAAGAGTAACTCGCATGACTTTTGCAGCTCTTCAGCAATTTGCAGCTTTCAAACAGGAAGTGAGCATCCTCTCAATGAAAAAACCCCCAGCAGCATCATTGTCCACAATGAAGGGTCTGCACCGACGATGTTGGGTCTTTGCTCTTTGAATACGGCGAAGATGGCCTTCCAAAAGACGTCCTTCTGGCCCGGGTGCCGAGCGCTGCGTCCTTCAAATACAGGGCGGGGGTTAATAGGCAGGCAGATTTTCATCGCTGCGCTGAAAAGAATTAGTGCAATTCAGAGCACGTGCCCATTCGGCCCGAGGCGACTTGGCGGTAATCATTTGAGGTGAAGGAAGGGGTCACCGCATGCTTTGCTGGCCACTGAAGAGTAACTCGCATGACTTTTGCAGCTCTTCAGCAATTTGCAGCTTTCAAACAGGAAGTGAGAATCCTCTCAATGAAAAAAACCCCAGCAGCATCATTGTCCACAATGAAGGGTCTGCACCGGCGATGTTGGGTCTTTGCTCTTTGAATACGGCGAAGATGGCCTTCCAAAAGACGTCCTTCTGGCCCGGGTGACGAGCTCTGCGTCCTTCAAATACAGGGCGGGGGTTAATAGGCAGGCAGATTTTCATCGCTGCGCTGAAAAGAATTAGTGCAATTCAGAGCACGCGCCCATTCGGCCCGAGGCGACTTGGCGGTAATCATTTGAGGTGAAGGAAGGGGTCACCGCATGCTTTGCTGGCCACTGAAGAGTAACTCGCATGACTTTTGCAGCTCTTCAGCAATTTGCAGCTTTCAAACAGGAAGTGAGAATCCTCTCAATGAAAAAAACCCCAGCAGCATCATTGTCCACAATGAAGGGTCTGCACCGGCGATGTTGGGTCTTTGCTCTTTGCATACTGCGAAGATGGCCTTCCAAAAGACGTCCTTCTGGCCCGGGTGACGAGCTCTGCGTCCTTCAAATACAGGGCGGGGGTTAATAGGCAGGCAGATTTTCATCGCTGCGCTGAAAAGAATTAGTGCAATTCAGAGCACGCGCCCATTCGGCCCGAGGCGACTTGGCGGTAATCATTTGAGGTGAAGGAAGGGGTCACCGCATGCTTTGCTGGCCACTGAAGAGTAACTCGCATGACTTTTGCAGCTCTTCAGCAATTTGCAGCTTTCAAACAGGAAGTGAGAATCCTCTCAATGAAAAAAACCCCAGCAGCATCATTGTCCACAATGAAGGGTCTGCACCGACGATGTTGGGTCTTTGCTCTTTGAATACGGCGAAGATGGCCTTCCAAAAGACGTCCTTCTGGCCCGGGTGCCGAGCGCTGCGTCCTTCAAATACAGGGCGGGGGTTAATAGGCAGGCAGATTTTCATCGCTGCGCTGAAAAGAATTAGTGCAATTCAGAGCACGCGCCCATTCGGCCCGAGGCGACTTGGCGGTAATCATTTGAGGTGAAGGAAGGGGTCACCGCATGATTTGCTGGCCACTGAAGAGTAACTCGCATGACTTTTGCAGCTCTTCAGCAATTTGCAGCTTTCAAACAGGAAGTGAGCATCCTCTCAATGAAAAAACCCCCATCAGCATCATTGTCCACAATGAAGGGTCTGCACCGGCGATGTTGGGTCTTTGCTCTTTGAATACGGCGAAGATGGCCTTCCAAAAGACGTCCTTCTGGCCCGGGTGCCGAGCGCTGCGTCCTTCAAATACAGGGCGGGGGTTAATAGGCAGGCAGATTTTCATCGCTGCGCTGAAAAGAATTAGTGCAATTCAGAGCACGTGCCCATTCGGCCCGAGGCGACTTGGCGGTAATCATTTGAGGTGAAGGAAGGGGTCACCGCATGCTTTGCTGGCCACTGAAGAGTAACTCGCATGACTTTTGCAGCTCTTCAGCAATTTGCAGCTTTCAAACAGGAAGTGAGAATCCTCTCAATGAAAAAAACCCCAGCAGCATCATTGTCCACAATGAAGGGTCTGCACCGGCGATGTTGGGTCTTTGCTCTTTGCATACTGCGAAGATGGCCTTCCAAAAGACGTCCTTCTGGCCCGGGTGACGAGCTCTGCGTCCTTCAAATACAGGGCGGGGGTTAATAGGCAGGCAGATTTTCATCGCTGCGCTGAAAAGAATTAGTGCAATTCAGAGCACGCGCCCATTCGGCCCGAGGCGACTTGGCGGTAATCATTTGAGGTGAAGGAAGGGGTCACCGCATGCTTTGCTGGCCACTGAAGAGTAACTCGCATGACTTTTGCAGCTCTTCAGCAATTTGCAGCTTTCAAACAGGAAGTGAGAATCCTCTCAATGAAAAAAACCCCAGCAGCATCATTGTCCACAATGAAGGGTCTGCACCGACGATGTTGGGTCTTTGCTCTTTGAATACGGCGAAGATGGCCTTCCAAAAGACGTCCTTCTGGCCCGGGTGCCGAGCGCTGCGTCCTTCAAATACAGGGCGGGGGTTAATAGGCAGGCAGATTTTCATCGCTGCGCTGAAAAGAATTAGTGCAATTCAGAGCACGTGCCCATTCGGCCCGAGGCGACTTGGCGGTAATCATTTGAGGTGAAGGAAGGGGTCACCGCATGCTTTGCTGGCCACTGAAGAGTAACTCGCATGACTTTTGCAGCTCTTCAGCAATTTGCAGCTTTCAAACAGGAAGTGAGAATCCTCTCAATGAAAAAAACCCCAGCAGCATCATTGTCCACAATGAAGGGTCTGCACCGGCGATGTTGGGTCTTTGCTCTTTGCATACTGCGAAGATGGCCTTCCAAAAGACGTCCTTCTGGCCCGGGTGACGAGCTCTGCGTCCTTCAAATACAGGGCGGGGGTTAATAGGCAGGCAGATTTTCATCGCTGCGCTGAAAAGAATTAGTGCAATTCAGAGCACGCGCCCATTCGGCCCGAGGCGACTTGGCGGTAATCATTTGAGGTGAAGGAAGGGGTCACCGCATGCTTTGCTGGCCACTGAAGAGTAACTCGCATGACTTTTGCAGCTCTTCAGCAATTTGCAGCTTTCAAACAGGAAGTGAGAATCCTCTCAATGAAAAAAACCCCAGCAGCATCATTGTCCACAATGAAGGGTCTGCACCGACGATGTTGGGTCTTTGCTCTTTGAATACGGCGAAGATGGCCTTCCAAAAGACGTCCTTCTGGCCCGGGTGCCGAGCGCTGCGTCCTTCAAATACAGGGCGGGGGTTAATAGGCAGGCAGATTTTCATCGCTGCGCTGAAAAGAATTAGTGCAATTCAGAGCACGCGCCCATTCGGCCCGAGGCGACTTGGCGGTAATCATTTGAGGTGAAGGAAGGGGTCACCGCATGATTTGCTGGCCACTGAAGAGTAACTCGCATGACTTTTGCAGCTCTTCAGCAATTTGCAGCTTTCAAACAGGAAGTGAGCATCCTCTCAATGAAAAAACCCCCAGCAGCATCATTGTCCACAATGAAGGGTCTGCACCGACGATGTTGGGTCTTTGCTCTTTGAATACGGCGAAGATGGCCTTCCAAAAGACGTCCTTCTGGCCCGGGTGCCGAGCGCTGCGTCCTTCAAATACAGGGCGGGGGTTAATAGGCAGGCAGATTTTCATCGCTGCGCTGAAAAGAATTAGTGCAATTCAGAGCACGTGCCCATTCGGCCCGAGGCGACTTGGCGGTAATCATTTGAGGTGAAGGAAGGGGTCACCGCATGCTTTGCTGGCCACTGAAGAGTAACTCGCATGACTTTTGCAGCTCTTCAGCAATTTGCAGCTTTCAAACAGGAAGTGAGAATCCTCTCAATGAAAAAAACCCCAGCAGCATCATTGTCCACAATGAAGGGTCTGCACCGGCGATGTTGGGTCTTTGCTCTTTGAATACGGCGAAGATGGCCTTCCAAAAGACGTCCTTCTGGCCCGGGTGCCGAGCGCTGCGTCCTTCAAATACAGGGCGGGGGTTAATAGGCAGGCAGATTTTCATCGCTGCGCTGAAAAGAATTAGTGCAATTCAGAGCACGCGCCCATTCGGCCCGAGGCGACTTGGCGGTAATCATTTGAGGTGAAGGAAGGGGTCACCGCATGATTTGCTGGCCACTGAAGAGTAACTCGCATGACTTTTGCAGCTCTTCAGCAATTTGCAGCTTTCAAACAGGAAGTGAGCATCCTCTCAATGAAAAAACCCCCAGCAGCATCATTGTCCACAATGAAGGGTCTGCACCGACGATGTTGGGTCTTTGCTCTTTGAATACGGCGAAGATGGCCTTCCAAAAGACGTCCTTCTGGCCCGGGTGCCGAGCGCTGCGTCCTTCAAATACAGGGCGGGGGTTAATAGGCAGGCAGATTTTCATCGCTGCGCTGAAAAGAATTAGTGCAATTCAGAGCACGTGCCCATTCGGCCCGAGGCGACTTGGCGGTAATCATTTGAGGTGAAGGAAGGGGTCACCGCATGCTTTGCTGGCCACTGAAGAGTAACTCGCATGACTTTTGCAGCTCTTCAGCAATTTGCAGCTTTCAAACAGGAAGTGAGCATCCTCTCAATGAAAAAACCCCCAGCAGCATCATTGTCCACAATGAAGGGTCTGCACCGGCGATGTTGGGTCTTTGCTCTTTGAATACGGCGAAGATGGCCTTCCAAAAGACGTCCTTCTGGCCCGGGTGCCGAGTGCTGCGTCCTTCAAATACAGGGCGGGGGTTAATAGGCAGGCAGATTTTCATCACTGCGCTGAAAAGAATTAGTGCAATTCAGAGCACGTGCCCATTCGGCCCGAGGCGACTTGGCGGTAATCATTTGAGGTGAAGGAAGGGGTCACCGCATGCTTTGCTGGCCACTGAAGAGTAACTCGCATGACTTTTGCAGCTCTTCAGCAATTTGCAGCTTTCAAACAGGAAGTGAGAATCCTCTCAATGAAAAAAACCCCAGCAGCATCATTGTCCACAATGAAGGGTCTGCACCGGCGATGTTGGGTCTTTGCTCTTTGCATACTGCGAAGATGGCCTTCCAAAAGACGTCCTTCTGGCCCGGGTGACGAGCTCTGCGTCCTTCAAATACAGGGCGGGGGTTAATAGGCAGGCAGATTTTCATCGCTGTGCTGAAAAGAATTAGTGCAATTCAGAGCACGCGCCCATTCGGCCCGAGGCGACTTGGCGGTAATCATTTGAGGTGAAGGAAGGGGTCACCGCATGATTTGCTGGCCACTGAAGAGTAACTCGCATGACTTTTGCAGCTCTTCAGCAATTTGCAGCTTTCAAACAGGAAGTGAGCATCCTCTCAATGAAAAAACCCCCAGCAGCATCATTGTCCACAATGAAGGGTCTGCACCGACGATGTTGGGTCTTTGCTCTTTGAATACGGCGAAGATGGCCTTCCAAAAGACGTCCTTCTGGCCCGGGTGCCGAGCGCTGCGTCCTTCAAATACAGGGCGGGGGTTAATAGGCAGGCAGATTTTCATCGCTGCGCTGAAAAGAATTAGTGCAATTCAGAGCACGTGCCCATTCGGCCCGAGGCGACTTGGCGGTAATCATTTGAGGTGAAGGAAGGGGTCACCGCATGCTTTGCTGGCCACTGAAGAGTAACTCGCATGACTTTTGCAGCTCTTCAGCAATTTGCAGCTTTCAAACAGGAAGTGAGAATCCTCTCAATGAAAAAAACCCCAGCAGCATCATTGTCCACAATGAAGGGTCTGCACCGACGTTTGGCTTTCGGGCACATCACTCCACAGATACTGCCCTGTGTATGTTAGTGGAGAACTTGAAGAACTTGCTGGACAAGAGTCCCTGTGTTGGAGCTGTATTTTTAGATCTGAAGAAGGCTTTCGACTCTGTAAACCATCAGATATTGTTGTCCAGATTGACTCAGTTTAATATCTCCAGTCAGGCTCTTCAGTGGTTTGCCTCATATCTCTCACACAGGAAACAGTGTGTGGTGTTGGATGGGGTTAAATCTCCATATTTAGACTGTGGTACAGGGGTTCCTCAAGGATCTGTTCTTGGGCCCTTATTGTTCTTTCTTTTTATCAATAACTTACCTGAAATCTGTCCAAATATATTTGCTCAAATGTATGCAGCTGATGCAGTTATATATATGCAAGCAAATATTGTCCAGCAGGTGGCAAAAGATCTTACAGCTGCTTTAGCATTAATGCATAGCTGGCTGGAGGACTCATGCCTAATGTTGAACACCTCCAAAACTGTCTGTATGTATTTTTCAAAACGCCCCTTAAACTTGAAGCAGTCAAACATATTCCTGGATTGAGTAGAGCTTGAATTAGCTCCAGAATTTCAATGTCTTGGGGTCATTCTAGACCCAACATTATCCTTCAAGAGTCACATAAATAAAGTGTCCCAGGTACTTAAATTTAATTATCGAAATTTTAATCATATACGTAATAATTTAAATATGAATGTTGCAAAAACTTATTTTTACTCAATGATCATCTCTCATATGGACTATTGTTTGACGTCCTGTTCACTTGCTTGTCCAACAACACTTAAAACTATTGAAAACATTTATAAAAGAAGTAACTACTTGACAAAAAACCGACTTCCCACCACCACTGTCATGTGTTAAAAAACATAAATTACTGAACTTCAATAACTTAGTGAAACAGTTCATTGGGCATAAAGAAAGCTCAGACAGGACCACTCGAGCTACAATCCGAGGAGACTTGTTTATACCCCACAGACGGACAGCATTTGGGCAGAACGTCCTCTCTGTTAAGGGTGGCCATCTGTGGAACAGTCTTCCTCAACCCATTAGAGAATGCTCTACACTCAATTTGTTTAAGGGAAAGGTTAAAAACTAGTTATGGACAAATCAAGTGTGTGATCATGTATGAGTTGTATAGTTTTAATGTTTTATTTGGGAACAGAATGGTGTGTATGTGTAAGTTTGGTGATGGAGTTTTTATTATGAATGAATGATGAATTTTTATGAATTATTATGTCTATTTTTTATGTTTAAGGACAACAGATGGAAATTAGCCTTTGGCTATAATCTGGCATGTTTACATTCATGTAATTTTTTTTTTTACATTTATGTTCATTAACATGCACTGTCCTAAATAAATAAATAAAAATAACAGCAAATGAACTGTACAACCGAAAATGTAAACGCTATTTATGGTCTCCTCAGAACAATGATAAGAAAAATAAACTGGGCCAATATGGCATGTTTGTTAAATGGTAAAAATGGTAAATGGCCTGTATTTGTATAGCGCTTTACTAGTCCGTCGGCAACCTTCCGATTACAAGGCAAACTCCCAACTCTTGAGCCACGATCACCCAACAATACAGAGATACACATGTCAATGTGATCTCTGGTCTCCCACTCAGAGACACAGGTCTCCGATTGTCCAGCATTCAGACGGCTGCCTGAGGACACTATTTGTGTGAGAGAAAATCTGCTCACACAGATATGTAGAGCAAAATACTGTCAATAAGGCCTTGGATTAACTGGCTGGACACAGAGGACATCGAAATGCAGCTGATTGAACTGAAAAGATTGACTATGTGGGGACAAAGGTTGCAGATCTCCGAACGCAGTCTCTGCAATGTTCTGAAGACAATTAAACTTGTCAGGTAGTGATGTCCAGCTGGTGAAAATGCAAGCACAGCTATGGATTCCAGCTGCGTTCGGAGATCTGCAACCTTTGACCCCACATAGTCAAGCTTTTCAGTTCAATCAGCTGAATTTCGATGTCCTCTGTGTCCAGCCAGTTAATCCAAGACAAATCCAGCAGCTCATTAAAGTTTTCTAGTTTGATCAGAAAAGATAACATTGGTCTATACATGCTGGACTGGGACAAATAATCAGTCCGGGCATTTTGACTAGAGACCGGCCCACCAGGTATTAGGAAGAGGAAAAGCCATAAAGTCTTTGAATGAAAACAAATGCTTTTGTGACAGTGATGTACACTGTCTTGTTGGTATATGTATGATTTGTATACATTTTACGTCAGATAAAAACTTTGGTTGTAAGATTAAGATAATAATTTATTAAAAGCTAGCTGACAGCTGGTAACTGTGCAGGGGCGGGTCTAGCAAACCTTTGCCAGGGGGTCAGGTAGGGCATTAACAGGGAAAGGAGGGCACAAAGAAATTTAGATTCAGATTCAGAAGACTCTTTATCCCCGAGGGGCAATTTAGAGACTGACTTTGCCAACCGTACATACAATACACAAACATCACATTGGGGAGACAGGTCAGGCTAGGTAGTTGGCCGGTCAGCCGCATGAGCAGCGACCTGGAATTGAACAATGGGAAATACACAACATCAGGAAAAACAACGAGAAAAACGAACTCCCCCAAGACTGAGCTCCAACAGGGAGATCAGTTTGACAACAGAAAAAACAACTCTGCGCATAGCACATGAAAAAACTCTTAATACACCACAGAAACACATGACAATCGGCATGGATGGGTAAAAGGTGAGAGACAGCCAGTTTAGACAGCACATCTAGGCCTGCAGCATATGCGCTGGTCCCCTTTGATCTACCGTTTGCATCGGGAGGGAATAAGCGTCGAAGGCATTTGGAAGGAGAGGGGGGATGAGTGTATATCTGCATGTGTATATGTGTGTTATCATGGTTCCGAAAAGGTGTCTTCAATGTCTTACAGTCAGACTGACCCAAGCCCAGGCTTGTCGTTGAGAAGAGGGTGTCAATTACATTCAGGGGCCAGTTGATCAAATCCATAATTCGTCTTTTATGTTTTAGAGAACAGATTGTGAGAGAGTGTTCCAGGGAAAAAGTAATAGACGAGACTAGAAAAGGACACAAGACGCTAAGCAGGAAAGATAAGGGAAGGGAGAGGTGAAAAGTGTGACTGCCTTCACCAAGAGCCATTCTTGTCCTCATAGAAAAGGATCCTGGTTTTATTTGTCTCAGAAACAGTTCATAACTTCCCTTCAACTCATTCATGTCACCTAAAAGGTAAACCTGTTTCTCCATCACTTGTTCAGCTCTGATGATTCAGTAAGGACATCTCCTGGTTTCATGTTTCCGTCTCACCAGATAACCACACAATATCATGACCAGCAGCTTTTACAGCTGGGGCTCCAGCAACAACAACAGCTGATCAAGCTTAAACGTGCTGCTGTTGTTTAGCGTGAAATCCGCTGGTTTCCTCTTTCTGGCGCATAGTGAGCGATAAACAAGCAAGAGAGAAAAGCCGATCAGCTGATCAGTTTTATGATTGAAGTAGCAACAGGAGAGGGAGGAGGAGAGAATGAGAGAAGAAGATGCAGCTGACAGCGTAAAGATGCAGAATAACTCCAGCTTTGTGTCTTTTTTTCATTCTAGCTGAAGTACGGGAAAAACGGTGTTCTTTTTCAGCTCAATACGAAACAAGTAATATTTTCTCTGAATACGAGACGATTCACCGAAACTCAGTCATGCTAGCTAGTACGCAGTACAAGTTATTGTAACTGACTGTAAAAAGTCAGTACAACGAAAATAAACTACACCTAAACTTGATTTATATCTGACCCAGATGGACTGCAGGTCATAACTTCTTACCTGAAGTTCAGTTCACCTGACACTCGCACCGGTGGCTGCCTCAGGTCTCTCTTCCTCCCCATACCCTCATCCAACCGCTGGACGCTGTGGAAGCTCTGCCATAGCCATGACCAAACAACTGAGTTATTTTTACACATCAGACAGCATCTGGCCAATCCACCACTTTTCATTGTTTATATGGTTACAAAAAACAAACAAAAAAAGCCTCCACATCGGCCCATAAAAATGAAAAATCACCACCGGCCCATCGGGCAAGTGCCCGGTATGCCCGGTGGCCAGTCCAGCTATGGTCATGCCATCAGTAAACCCTTCACGTGCCAGCGATGGCACGTGTGCCCAGGGATGCCCTGGTCTTTGTTATTACAGATTGCTTTCTTGGAACTCACATACAGTTCTTGGTATTTGGGATTGGGTGCTTGGAATTAAGATAATGTTTGTAATATTAGAGATTGCTTTCTTGGAACTGAGATACAGTTATAATAATACTAATACTAATACTAATAATTATTATTATTATAATTATTATTAGGGATGGGTATCGAAAACCGGTTCTTGTTGAGAACCGGTTCCCACTGTTTCAATTCCTTGGAATTGTTTGCCATATTTGCAAACGATTCCCTTATCGATTCCAGTCGCCACGAATGACGTCACCACGTTGCGGAGCGTCATTTACCTGGCAGGAAACATGGCGGCTCAACGCTAAAAAGTTTGGTTATACTTTACAAGAATGGATGACAACAGGGCAACTTGCAATACTTGCAAAGTAGATACTTCATTTAAGGGAGGAAACACTACGAATATGCAAAAGCATTTGCTCACAAAACACGCGACAACCTTAAATGAATGTCGTGTTTTTAATTCCGCTCCAGACTCGTGAATTTCAACCCAGCAGCAGCGGTAACGTTTGCACGTCCTCTCCCGTTAATGCGGCAGGTAAATAATCAACTAACAGTGCATATTATGTTAGCGCAATCTGCCTTATCTGCCATTGCTGTGCGTTTAGGTGACCATGATGAGAGAGACAGAGTCTGGCTGGCGCTCGCTGGCAGTTCTTGCTGCAGTCTACCGGTAGCGTCTCCTTTCAAGCCAGGATGGACTAATGTTACCGAGCAATGACTAAGTTTGTGGTCAAAGGCTTGCACCCATTTGCCACAGCAGATGCCCCCGATTTTCGGTAAGTGAATGTGTTTAATTGTAGGCAGGGACATTACTGGATATTCTTGTGTAATTGCTACAGAATAATTTATGTTATACTTTGTTATTGCTACAGAAGAATATTTATTTTATTATTTTACATTTACAATTTTTTTCCCCCGGGGTCCCTGTGACACCACATTGAAGAGCCATAGGCTGGATCTCTTAAAATCTCACTGCTGGGTTTGTAAGGCCATGTTACTCCTAAATTTCTATCTTGTTCAAAGAGAAGATATAAAACAAAGTTCTAAGCTAATCGACCTTAGTGTTCTCCTTTTTTAAAAAGAATCGATAAGAGAATCGATAAAGAATCGAATCGTTAAACAGAATCGAAAATGGAATCGGAATCGTGAAAATCTTATCAATACCCATCCCTACTGGTACCTGGTACTTTTTCAGATCCAAACGATCCGAGCAGGTATTAAAATGTGATGTCGTCACACTGCATGACACTGATTTGCTGGTCAGTAGTGTCACTCAATGAATCATGAGAGCTTCTCATTCACGAAAGTCAAAACCGTCATCTTTGAAACCCAGCAACGAGGGAAATAGCTCCCAAAAAAAAGAAATGCGGTGATCCTTGAGTCTGACGAAAAGCCACAGACCAAGCAGTAGGTATATTCTTGCCTAAATGTCCACCTTTAGTCTTCGTATCGCACATTATTGACGTCGTGGGACGTGCAGATGCATTGCTATGTTGACAAGCATGCACACAAGGTAGTACTAGGTTGTAATGGGAAACCAGTCAATCCAAGCCAAGTTGTGGTGATAAGGGGGTGAGTCGATCTGAGTAGCTGCTAATTGATAAGGGCCTTGAGATTGTTTATTCCAAGGCTTTGTTACCCAGTTCCGGATAATAACAGTTTTTCTGGAACTGTTGTGCAGCTAAACTGGGCCAATTACAAATTGAAACTTTACCCAGGCGGAATTCAGCAGTGTAGGGACTAACGCGTTATTAAGTAATGCGTTACAGTAACTACGTTATTATTGTGATAATGAGCACGGTAACTAGTTATTATGCCAAAATCAGGAACACGTTAATCGTTACTGGGATTTAGATAGGCTCGTTATTCATTACTTCTTGTGGTGGCTATCGTGGCGCATCCACAGATTCATTAGCAAGTGGTGGAGGCCAGCAGGTGGATGAGGGAAAGGTGAGGCAGGAGGAGCAGAGACCCGAGGAGTCCGAGTGTCAGGTGAACTGAACTTCAGGTAAGAAGGTATGACCTGCAGTCTGTCTGGGTCAGATATAAACTAAGTTTAGGTGGAGTTTATTTTCGTTATGCTGACTTTTTCGTACTGGGTACATGCTTCACAAACAAATGGGGTTTTTTTTGGTCTTGCAGGGCTTCTTGGCACAGCTCCTGTGGTACCACCGTGGGTAAATCTTGCAGCCAGTGTGAATTAGACAAAACAAGGTAACATGAGTATTTTGTTAAAAGTGTTATACAAATAAGTATGTAAATAACAATCTTGCAAAATACTCAGTCCACCATTCATTACAACTTCTGAATGACATCCACCAAGTCTGAAGCAGAAATAGTATTTCAGTGACAAGATATAGTCCACAATCACTTTTTGGCAGGTTGAAAATGACATATTATCGGTATTAATGTTCTTTTAAAAGTTATTCAGCAGTTCTTGGAGAATGTTTGGGATATAATATATCACATGTAACCCTTCTGGAGGATATCCAACAATTTTGAAGCAGAAATATTGTTTCAGTGACAAGATATAGGCGGCAATCACTTTTTGGCAGGTTGGAAATTGCATATTATCAGTTTTATCGTTCCCTTAATGGTTATTCAGCAGTTCTAAGGGACTGTTTGAGATATAATATGTCACATAGGACCCTTCAGAATGACATCCACCAAGTTTGAAGCAGAAATAGTTTTTCATTAACAAGATATAGGCCACAATCGCTTTTTGGCAGCTTGAAAATGACATATTATCGGTATTAATGTTCTTTTAAAAGTTTTTCAGCAGTTCTTGGAGAGTGTTTGAGATATAATATGTCACATAGGACCCTTCTGAATGACATCCACCAAGTTTGAAGCAGAAACATTGTTTCAGTGACAAGATATAGGCCACAATCACTTTTTGGCAGCTTGAAAATGGCATATTGTCAGTTTTATTGTTCCTGTACAAGTTATTCAGCAGTTCTTGGAGAGTGAATGAAATTTGACATTTTATGCACTTTTTGGCAGGTTGAAAATGGCACATTATAGGTATTAATGATCCTTTAAAAGTTATCCAGCATTTCTTAGAGACTGTTTGGGATATGATGTGCCACATATCATCCTTTTGGATGATACCCAACAAGTTTGAAGCAGAAATATTGTTTCAGTGACAATTTATAGGCCACAATCACTTTTTGGCAGCTTGAAAATGGCATATTGTCAGTTTTATTGTTCCTGTACAAGTTATTCAGCAGTTCTTGGAGAGTTTTTGGGATATAATATATCACATGTAACCCTTCTGGAATATATCCAACAAGTTTGAAGCCGAAATATTGTTTCAGTGACAAGTTATAGGCCACAATCGCTTTTTGGTAGCGCTAAAATGCCATGTTCTCAGTCGTTATTCTGAACAAACAAGAAAGAGTCATGGTGATACTGGCACAATAGGTCTTTATTGTTTTAACTACTATTCGACAGTCTTATAAAAAATATGAACAACGAGAGTAGACATACTAAACCTGTAGGCATTAATTATTCCGTGTAGTCATTCGTGACTGCGCTACACACTGAAAGCAACCTTCTGATAAGCGCCATAATTCGGTTACAGGAAACGTTAAAGCTCCATAAATGCATACCTTTGCCTAATAACGAAGGCATAAATGTGTTTGGTTTTTTCCCCCCACGTTATATCAGTTGCTCGGAAGTAGCTGGCAACACAAGTAATCCGGGCGCTGCAGCTTTAAGCAGCTGCGCGCGCTCCCGCGGACGGCAATCAGTTTCTGGCAGACAATCACTTTTTGGCACAACACCGGCACTCTGTGTAAGCCCCGCCCATCCCCTTCGAAATGTCTTGACGTCAACGCGCAACACCCCCTCCGCACTCCGTCCACCCAAGCAGAAGAGTCTCTATCGGCGGCTTTAACTGGCGCCATCCACGGGAAGCACCTGTGAAAATAAACACTAAACGGGACCTTATCGTCGCCATCGTCGGATATGGAAGCGGCAAACCCCTCCAGCAGTCAGTGCAGGTAGGAATGACAAGGCTGGATGTTAGTGAAAAGAGCCTAATGATTGTCAAGGCCACTACGCTAATTGGAATGTGGACGGTGTTGAAGGGGGTCTAAAGAATAAATCCTAAGATTTACATAAAGCATCTTGTGCGTTTTGAGAAACGTATAATGAAGGCAAAAGTGACAGGACGCTTATTTCTGAAGATTAGACCAGCCAATGAGGGTTTTCCTCTTATGAAGTGAGCTTGTCGTAATATGACAGGTGGAAGCCTTTACCTACAGCGTGAGGGAAGAATAACCTGCATTGTTAATATATAAAAATGCAAATGTCATTGCTATCTATCGTAATGATCTAGTCAGACTGGTTGCACGTTCGCCTACTTCACAGGCCTGTCTTGTGTGTCTAATTCAAAGCCTGGGGCTTAGCAACTACCGCGACTAGTCAAGCTGCCTTTTGTGTTTTCGGGACTTTGTGTTCGGAATGCCAGAAATATGTGGCAGTCAGGCTTCAGAGCCTGAATACAAATTTCCCGCAGCACCACGGACAGCTCCACACGATACCAGCCCACCAGTTCAAGGGAAGGAGAGCCCTTACAAACTCACTTCCTGCTTGCTGTTATATAATTGAACATAATCACAAAGTGAGCTCAAAGACAAACGTAACCTAGATAAACATTGAGCTCAATTGAAAGGCAGGTAGGAGAAAAATCGAAATAAAATGTACTGGCTTACTCATATATTACTCTATATGTTGCTAGGTGTAGGTGTAAGTCTAGGTGTAGCTGTGAAAAACTACTGCCACAGGACTAAAAAAAAGTAAGTAACATCCAGGTGTTATTAGCTCTACAAAAGCAGAAGGCTTTATAGAGGTTCTGCTTTTAAGATTCTGCTCTGTAAAATTAGAAGCTAGTGTAGAGGATGACACAGAAAACAGCTACTTTAACTTATTGCAACTAAATTTGGTTTAGTTAATGAAACATGGATTGTACTGAGTTTTTCACAGTTTTTTTTACAAGCTGTCATTTTGACATGACTTTAAAATGCTAACTCATAGTAGACACTGTAAGGTTATTATGTAATTTAAAAAACAGGATAATCTAACAGATTAACACCATCATACAAAGATGGCTAAACATCAAGTTCTTATAATTGTTATTTGGTAAGTCTAGTTGGCCACTCAAAAGTAAATTCATCTTGTTTATGGGGAAAGTTTACTTCCCCTTAAATAAAAAGTTACAGCAGAATTACAGAAATGAGAGCTGTCATCATGTTCTTGCTGAATAAGAGATGGTTTTATTGCTATGCTACATATTATACACCCCTGCTGATGTCTCCATGTTTCCATTGCTTGGGTTTATAAATCACTGATAAAAAAAAACATGCAATGGTTAAATAACCTGACATGCTGTCATTTATTCTCCACCTTCTAATCCAGCAGACCTTTGTACAGTCATGTGTTAATCTTCCTGACTGGTGTTCTTGTACAAAGCTGAAAATTACCACCTGAAGAATTAGTTATAGAGCCACGATTGCAACTGACAGACTGGATAATGATTCAGTTACTTTCAGTTTCTTTCTTCTGGATAAAATTTTTGATGCATAGACCCTTGATATATTTGGCAGCTGGCCCACTTTCTTACTTCATGGAAATTTTATGACTTTGACTGAACTCTCCATCACAGTTGCCAAAACTTCTACTGTTGCTAAAATAATTCCATGCTAGATTTTTAGCAAAGAAAAAGGTGGAATATGGAAAAGATAAGCCAGAACATCTAATTCTAATCAAATATAGCATATATCTTAGATAGGATTTCTAGAGTCTTTGGGCTTTCCCCTGCTTCAGCTTGATCTGGTAAAGGCCACAGCCTGAAGTGTCCCTGTATTTTAACAACAAGGCTTGACTTGAGGCATTGAGGGAACATTAACAAGGTTATAGCTTTACTACCACATTTATAACCAGAATTACAGACTGGTTCAGGCTTTATATAATGTAGTACCTTGGGGCATTCCCAATCAAATCAGCACCCCTGAATTATAATTTGCCTGGTGCACTCAAAATAGCAAAGTAAAAGCCCTTCAGTGTGTTGCACCCTGCATCATTGAATCATATTTTTACAGTGTTCATTTCTGTGGGTTTTTACTCCCACATTTCTCCTCCAGATGATCTTTTCACTTATTTTTAACATCGCTGTTGCTGAATAGTGGGTAACTCTACCAGTGCAACCAGTGAGACAATGAGCATTAGCTTTACATGAGTTGTGGAAACTTTGTCATCACAAAGGGACACACTTTAGCTGGATAGACAGGTCAGGCTAGTTGATCCACACAGGAAAGCCTTAACTGAACAAAACTCATTAATCTTTCTATTTTTTAGAGTTCTGACTTTTAATGATTGCCTATAGAAGTTAAAAGAACTTTCAGTTGAAGCTGTTCTGCTGGTTCTTCTGTTTTCAACAATGTCTTACTTTTGTATTCTCAGTTAAAACTGCACATGTTGACTTGATATTGTTTATGTTCCTTAACACTTTCATATACAGTTATGAAGACTATAAGGAGACAGCGGACTGGCTGCTTAACCGTACAAAGCAGCGTCCCAAAGTGGCCATCATCTGTGGTTCAGGCCTGGGCGGTCTAGCTGATCTGCTGGAGGAGAAGATAGTGTTCAAATATGAGGATATTCCATGTTTTCCCACCAGCACTGGTAAGCGGTTTCCTAAAACTCATTATTACTGTCTGGACAGTGTGCATATTCATGCCAGCAATGGCTAATGCTACGCGTGTGCTGTGCAGTGCAGGGTCATGCAGGGCAGCTGGTGTTTGGCAAGCTGAATGGCTGCGAGTGTGTCTGTATGCAGGGGAGATTCCATTTCTACGAGGGTTACAACATACAAACGGTAAGCAGCAGTATGTAGAGATAATCTACTGCTTGTGGTACCTTTTATTACCCAGATTAGACCACCTTTTTCTTTTCTGATGTCACATTGGCTACAGCCATCTTATATAGAATGTATAGTTATTTCACTCTTTATTTCACTCTGGGGGCGATCGTGGCTCAAGAGTTGGGAGTTCGCCTTGTAATCGGAAGGTTGCCGGTTCGAGCCCCGGCTTGGACAGTCTCGGTCGTTGTGTCCTTGGGCAAGACACTTCACCCATTGCCTACTGGTGGTTTCAGAGGGCCCGGTGGCGCCAGTGTCCGGCAGCCTCGCCTCTGTCAGTGCGCCCCAGGGTGGCTGTGGCTACAATGTAGCTTGCCATCACCATTGTGTGAATGTGTGTGTGAATGGGTGGATGACTGGATATGTAAAGCGCTTTGGGGTCCTTAGGGACTAGTAAAGCGCTATATAAATACAGGCCATTTACCATTTCACAATAAAAATAAGTAATAAATTACCAATATTTAAACTGGTGTTGTGGGATTACAATTATAAATAGCTGCAGTTCTAAGAAAATGTTGGTTCCACACAAAGCAAAAGTTCAACTATTTCAGTCTGCAGTAAATACAGAGACATGACTGTTCTTAATCATCTAAATAGCAGTGAGGCTAGTATGGCTAAAAACAGTCATGTCTCTGATATGAGTTTTATATTTGTTACAGCCCTAGCAAGTCTGTGTGTTGTGTGGGTGTGTTTTTCTCATCCAGTAGTTTAGCTTCCACCCAGCTCGCCCGAGGAGCCAGTGGACAGCTGGCTTTATTCAGCAATCAGCCACCTAGTGAAGAGCTGGTTAGTCAGTGTGTGGACCAGTCTCGTGTGGGGAGCTTTAGTAGCGTATTCTGCTTATGTTAAGAAAGCTTGGTGTTTTCTTTGAGCTACTGTGAGTAGCAGATACCTGGTGTTTACTCTTTGGGATGTAACCTGATAGGTTTGTAGCTTGAACCTATTCGCTGGAACGTTAAAGACAATATAATTACACAGCAAGCAAAACATGAAGTAGGCACCAAAGTTCTCTGGTTTACTCATGCATGAGGGAGACCTGCCTAGAGCCAAGTGTCGTCCTACCACTTGACCTCCATCAGACTCTCAGCCAGGCTCCCCACAGCACTCCTTTTATTGTGGTTACATGAATATGCATAGGGTCATTAACATATAGCATCTTACATAGGTATACATGTGAACAAAGAATACTGTGTGTGTGTGTGTTTGTGTGTGTGTGTGTGTGTGTGTGTGTGTGTGTGTGTGTGTGTGTGTGTGTGTGTATGTGTGGTACTGCTGATCAAAGGGTCATATAACATCCTTGGTCAGGAAGAGGGTAGACCCCCCCCTCACCCTAGATGGTTCACCCTAGATAACACGGTGAGGAAGTCCAGCAGTTCATCTAAACAAAAAGCACTTAGACTAGAACAGACGTAGCTACGTTAATCCTACCATAAAACAATAAGACAAGGTACGACCTCTTCCCATGCTCCCAGGATGTAGGTGTGGAATACACACCAAGCCTTTGTGTCCTGCTAAAGATCACAGTCCTATCACTACACAATTGATTATACACCTCTAAGAATATATGGTTAAATATTTCTAAGCATAAATGACAATCAACAATACAAAACCTAACATAACCCATTATTTGTCCACTTCCATACTCTGCTCTGCTGGGATTATATTTGATCTAACTGCATTTTGAATGGCTTCCATGTGAAAATGTGCAAAGATAGACATTTATTTGTTATTGCTTTGCCTCATGAGCAGCTTTCTGTCACAATTTCTATCCCAAATTACAGAAGAAATCCAGTAACGAAAGAACAAGACAAATAAAAAGCAGTCATCATTCAGAGTTTTCATTAAAAAGGTTATTATATGCATATGGGACTGAGACTCTGGCCCGGCACACAGTCGAAGTGGTGTACTCATTTCACATTCATATGGTGTAGTCGTTCCCTCAGCAGAACATTCAGGGGCTTCAAGACTGTATCAATCATGTTTCATAGAATAGTTTCATAACTCATGAATCAGCATTATTGTGCTGTGAAAAAACAAGCAACTCTGGAACAAATACAACATTTCCATTACACAACCCAACTCGCTTCTGTGTCTTGAGACCTTGCTGATGCAAACGATGCACTGTACTGTAGAATTCAGCCAGCAGTTTAAATTCTGACATAGTCAGTCACACTGAGAAAAACATGCAGTTCAAACTGCCTTCAAAATAGATTGTTGCTCTTTAAATTGATGAGTCAAAATCAGACTTTCTTCCATAAAGCTTATATTCTATGAGAGAACGCTGTTCTCTAAGACAATTAACCCTCTCAGGCTCAAATTAAACTTTTTGTTGCTAATGCACAGCCTGCAGTGGTACTTCTGAGTAAAAAAAAACCTCATAAAATATGTATGTGGGTTAATCAGGTTGTTAGTTTTTAACTGTTGCAAATCGGCAACGCCTGCCTTGAGAGGGTTAAGACTTTCTCCCAAATAGCCTAGTGATTTTTAAACGCTTACATAGAATAGAATAGAATAGAATAGAATAGAATAGAATAGAATAATAATAGAATAATCCTTTAATTGTCCCAGAAGGGAAATTTGGGTTTATGACATCAAGGATCAAGGATAGGTACAACTTGAGGTAACAATTTACCAAGTTTGTAGAATGATCAGCTGAAGTGCTGAGATGACAACCAGTGTGTCACATTGGATTGCCCTTTGGCCTGTGGAGACTGTATGCTGGTTTGACTTTTATTACCCGCTTTCACATGCCATATCCACATAAAATTCTCCATATGACCCCCCTGAATCAAAAAGACACATTTTTTTATAGTAACAGAAGGTCAGATGCTTTATAGTCCTCTTATATCCAGTTAGAAGTATAGACAAACAACATTTTAAATGTCTCTAGATGAGTCGTCTGCATATGCCACCCCCCACCTATGCCATCTTAAGTAAAATTTTCTACTACAAATTTGCTTTTCTGGCAGAATGTACTGGACTTTGTCCTGTGTTATGGTCCTTAAGCCCTACTTGGCAACCTGAAAAAAATAAAGCCAAGATAACATTAGATGGGATGTTTTTATTAACCATGTACAGTAACTGCATGGCTCAGTGAATGGCAGTGACACTCTGTTGGTTGTCCACACATTTTAATTGTTCCAGTGCTTGCTTTATGACAGAATATCTGCCAAATTAAAGACACGCTTATCACAACTGTCTTGTGGTTAGGCAGATCAGCTATTGTTACCATGGCAATACACTCATCTGAAACATTTAGTATAGTAAACATTACACCAGCAATAATAAGTGCCTGTAATTGATTACTTTGTCTTATACAATGAATATGTTTTTTTAGAAGAAGTATTCCACCAAACCTTATATCATTCGTTTGCTTTTAGAGGTTCTGCAGTCCTGTTATTACACACGGCTCTGCTTAAATTTTGTCCATGGAACAAAGTTTGTTGTGGGCTTATAATATGCAAATCCTATATCAAGCATACCAATATTCCAAAGTGACAGCACTGACCTTATCAAGGTAGCAAGCTACTCGATAACATTTCTGCACTAACTAGCAGAGCACTTTCATAGGCAATTCAATCTCTAGGGGAATGTGAAATAGAAAAAAACAATTTCTAAATGTGACTGCAGTGAAAAGTAGCAACAGTCATTTATGGGCCATCAGTTGCCATATAAAGGTTAGCACAGAACCACGACTAGGGATGGGTATTGATAAGATTTTAACGATTCCGATTCCATTTTCGATTCTGTTTAACGATTCGATTCTTTATCGATTCTCTTATCGATTCTTTTTTTTTTTTTTTAAAAAAAGGAGAACACTAAGGTCGATTAGCTTAGAACTTTTTTTTATATCTTCTCTTTGAACAAGATAGAAATTTAGGAGTAACATGGCCTTACAAACCCAACAGTGAGATCTTAAGAGATCCAGCCTACGGCTCTTCAATGGGGTGTCACAGGGTCCCCAGGAAAAAAAATTGTAAATGTAAAATAATAAAATAAATATTCTTCTGTAGCAATAACAAAGTATAACATAAATTGTTCTGTGGCAATTACACAAGAATATCCAGTAATGTCCCTGCCTACAATTAAACACATTCACTTACCGAAAATCGGGGGCATCTGCTGTGGCAAATGGGTTCAAGCCTTTGACCACAAACTTAGACACTGCTCGGTGACATTCGTCTATCCTGGCCTGAAAGGAGACGCTACCGGTAGACTGCAGCGAGAACTGCCAGCGAGCGCCAGCCAGACTCTGTCTGTCTCTCTCATCATGGTCACCTACATGTACAGTAATGGCAGGTCTTGTAATAAGGCAGATTGCGCTAACATAATATGCACTGTTAGTTGATTATTTACCTGCCGCATTAACGGGAGAGGACGTGCAAACGTTACTGCTGCTGCTGGGTTGAGATTCGCGAGTCCGGAGCGGAATTAAAAACGCGTGTCATCGCGTGTTTTGTGAGCAAATGCTTGTGCATAATCGTAGTGTTTCCTCCCTTAAATGAAATATCTACTTTGCAAGTTGCCCTGTTGTCATCGGTTCTCATAAAGTATAATCAAACTTTTGAGCGTTTGAGCCGCTTAGGCGCCGTGTTTCCTGCCAGGTAAATGACGCTCTGCAACGTGGTGACGTCATTCGGGGCGACTGGAATCGATAAGGGAATCGTTTGCAAAAATGGCAAACGATTCCAAGGAATTGAAACAGTGGGAACCGGTTCTCAACAAGAACCGGTTTTCGATACCCATCCCTAACCACGACTGTACCACACATGCGCAAAAACCTACAGTAATAAAAATCTTACTGACATCAGTGCATAAAGAAGCTGGCACTTTTATAATGTTTGCTTCATATGATGAATTGTTTGCTTTGCTATTATTCCCAGGTTACCTGTAACTCCCTTCTGTAATTTTCTGACAAACACTGAGACCATAAAAGAGTGACAGCTGCTCTCTCTGAAGCATACAATTTTTATCTTTCCAGGTGACTTACCCAGTGCGAGTCTTCTATCTGCTGGGTGTGAGCACTCTGATTGTGACAAATGCAGCAGGAGGACTCAATGACACCTACAGTGTGGGAGACATCATGCTCATTAAAGATCACATCAACATGCCCGGATTTGCAGGACAGAACCCTCTGTGTGGGCACAATGATGAGAGGTACAGAAACACTCAGGCAGGGCAGTGAAAGGAAAATCTGTATCTTATACATTACTCCTGTGTCTCATTCATGCATTAATTATCCCTGCAGGTTCGGAGTGCGGTTCGCATGCATGTCAGATGCATATGACCGTGACCTGAGAGCCCTGACCAGAAAAACAGCAAAGGAACTGGGCTATGACAGCTTCCTGCAGGAAGGGGTATACTGCATGTTGGCTGGCCCAACATATGAAACCATTGCTGAGTGCAAACTCTTTCAGATGCTGGGGGCTGATGCTGTGGGTTAGTACAGCTCCTTCATCCTCAGTTCAGATAGTGCCCTTTAAAAAGGTACCATAAAGGGTTAAAACTTCATAACAGTACATCTACAAGAGCCACCATACATACATTAAAAAAATATACGGAGAGACGAATTACTTTGAAGATGTACTGACAGCAGTTAAATTTCTGCAGTAATATTACCCCAACAGTTGGAACTAGTGGAAGCTAACCCATATGGAAAAGATATATATAAATCTTATAAAGTTTGTATCTGTCAGGAGTGAAAACAGATATAAGATCCCTTGAAAAATTATATAAATGAGACTTGTATGTTTTGGATACTTACTAAAATAATATATAAAAGTAATGAGAAAGTGTCCACTTTCATAAGTAAATCATATAAGCCTTATATGATTCACTATATGAAGTAGGCCACATCTTATGCAAGTCTTTTACAAGTTTTCACTATTTCTTTTCCATATGGGAAAAAAGCATCAGTTTTCACCTGATTCATTGGACAGTGCAAAAACAAGCTTATGTTTGACAGAGTTTTCCTGTCTGGTTCACTTGTCCGATATTGAACCCCAGACTTAAAAGTACACAAGATATGATGGCTTAACTAAATTAAAGACCTAAAAATGACTTCAAAATCTATGCATGCAAAATGTTGTTTTGTATAAAGGATAGTATTTTTCATTTGGTCCTCCTAGTGATCTATTATGTATTATGTATGAGTCTGTATTTGTTACTTATTTGTTCAGATCATTGACAGACCAACTTGGCACCTGGCTCTCCTGTTATTATTACATAACCTCCACTTTTTACAAAGTCATACAGTATGAATGACTTTGCAATTCTTCACTCTTGAAAACGCTTCTTCTAATTCCCCTGTTTTTTTCTCCCACACTTTTTTTTGCACATTATGTGGTAGTATACAGTTACACACAATTATACTGCACAATACTTTTGTGTTTTTGAAGGTGAAGTTGGTTTAAATACAAGCTCTGTTTTCTTATTTAAATAATTCAGCTCCGTGGTTAAAATAACAATTTATACATGCAGAGTCTACAAGTCAACAGTAAATGGTTTGGATTCAGGCTATGAGTGGGACAAATCAGAAAAACTATCTGAGTAGTGTTATTTGTGATTTGTTGTTATGAGGTTTATGTTACGTGATTGGACTTGCTTATTGTTTGCCTTCATTACAGTTTTATTCACTTGTGCTCTTTAGATCCATCCATGAATAAATTCTAATTCTAAATAATTTGGTGGAGATCAAACTGGGAGCCATAACACTGCCTCCCAGTTTACTGTGCTACTTCCTCTCAGTTTGTTCCCTCACTACAAGAGATATTACTGAACCAAGAACACATCATAGAGCTCATATGATTCATTTCCACCTGTGCACATGGATCAAGTACCCTGACTTTCTTTAATTTACACAGATAATAATGCCATTAAATTTTACTTTCAAATTCAAACCAATAACTCCTTTCCAACACTTACTGCTCCACTTAAGGGGCATAACACAAGACACCTCATCACTAAATCAGTTTTACGTGCACCTTTTTCAGTACCAACTTGAAAAATCAGCTATCATCAGAGATCATTGTTTCATCCTTGTAACCACCGGTTCACATCATATACATCACAGCATACACCCTCTTACTCTTTTTTCACTGTATAGCAATTGATGTTTTGTTTGTGTTATTATGTATCATAATGTGATTTAGACTTTCATGTCCTACAAAGCAAGAACTTGATATAAACCAGTTTTAACTACATCAGATCAGTTACAGTAAATGTAGCATGTTTAATGGTAAATATTTTCTGTGTAGTAAAATTGGCAGAAAAAGATGATACATTTTGAAAGTTGTTACCTGGGTTCATTATCTTTTTGAGTTTTACTATAGTTTACTTTTACATATGTCAGTTCACAGCCAGAGTAGTTTCTAAATTATAGGAAAATATGCCATTTATGACAGAATAGTTATTATAAGATAGCTAATAAAAATGAATATCTAAGTTCATGAACTTTCACTGCCATAATCCTTTTAAAAAAAATTCAACAGGACTTCAAATGACTATATTTAAAACTGAAGGATGACTATCACTTGACTCTGCAGTTAACTGTAGTTCACCAATGCTTTATTGGTTTGTCTGTCCCATAACTTTACTATTTTGCCTCACAGTAAAACAGGCAGCTAAAAAGCCACTTTATGCTACAGACGCAGCAACAAATGGCAGACAAGTTAATTAGGATCTTAAATACATCATACAACGATAAGAAAATGACTCCAAATGAATTCTTAATAAGCAACTGTTTGCTAAAACATTGGATATACCTATGTTTATTTATGACTTTAATAATAGTCATATTGGCTTGTTTTGCTGCTCACAGGAGGGCCACTATCACAATTTTTTAAAACTATCTTAGTACTACTTTTACACTTAAGTTTAAGCCTATTTGTTATGGCATGTTCGTCGTGTTCTGTGAGGTGTTAGCCGTATTTGGGTTGGTAACTACACATTTATAAGAGAAAGCCAAGCCATGGAGATTAATTAAGCGGGGATTATCTAATAGAAATTGCTGTAAAGTTGCATTTTGTGAAATGAAGGATCCTGTGTGTTTGGAGACTGACCTATACCACAGTGCTGAAGTCAAACCACCTTTTCTTTTTAACGTGTCTCTTTCAAGGTTCAGTACTAACTGAGATGTAAAGGAATGTTTTTATGTACTCAATTAAATGTCAACCTCTACCCTCTGTCTAGGTATGAGCACAGTCCCGGAGGTGGTGGTGGCTCGTCACTGTGGCACACGTGTCCAGGAGGACGTGGCTCCTGACCGTCGCTTACGTGTCTTGGGCCTGTCCCTCATCACCAACAAGGTTGTGACAGATTATGAGAGCAATGAAAAAGCAAATCACACAGAAGTGCTGAAGACTACTGAGCGCAGGACTCAGGACCTCCAGAATCTTGTGAGCCGCCTCATAGCCAAGCTCTAGTAATGAATGAATGCCGTGATGTCAGATATAAATCACTCACTTTCAACCTACCACAGATGTAGACAATTTTGTTGTCTACATCTGTGGTAGGTTCTCTCAGCTATCTTTACTTCCTTCTTACTTTGGAATAAGTAGCTTTGGTGTGCCACTGTTTCCTTGTGGTGACAAACTGTTTTGCTGCCTGCCTGTTTGTGTTACTCTGCATTTCCTAGTTTCTATTTTGTACAATGTATACCTTTCCAGTGTACAAAATATATACTTAAATACAATTTATACCTTACATTATAACATTTTGAGTCCTCCTTCCTCACTACCTCACAGTAATGACATCATGACTTTTATAAATAATGTATTTATTACACATGCTAAGTAACGACAGTGATGAATAATATATTATTATTCTTGTTCTTCTATCTATAGAAGAACAAGAAGCGGCTACAGCTGTTCAAAATCCCACAAGGCTGGCCGACAAGATAGACGATGGGCAGGGCTGTGAGTACTCAGACTGTGTTTTTTTAAATGCAATATGGATAAGATCTTGGAGAAGCTCATGGCTCTGCAATATGGATAACATCCTGAAGAAGAACAATGGGAATTTAGAGACCTGATGACCAGTGACGGCCATTAGACCTACTGTAAAATTGGAAGCAGTTTGTATATTAGTACTAATCTTAATGCTCACAGGGGTCAATTGGTTAACTTTCCTGATTATTAATTTTAAATTCTGACAATAGGTTGTGTGAATAAGCAGAGCAATTTGCAATTTTTTGGGATTAACAATGTATCTGATTCTGATCATTAATATAAAATACTACAACAGCTAATAATAGCAACTCGGATAAAAAGCCATTGTTTATGTGAACATTCATACAGCACTTTAATCAATACTACAGAGTCAAAGTTTATTGATTTCTTTTACGAGGTATAATTTCAAATAAAAATATTTCTAATGGTAGCTGCGCAAATCCTGTTAATTAAGTTAAGTTGTATTAGTTACACATAAAATTTCTAATGGGTATTTCTACTTTCCAAGGTCCAGTACCCAATAAAACACAGCAGAATTCAGTTCTCTGATTGGCTAAAGATTGTTTTGAGTATAACAGCAAACTTTGGGGGAGTGGCAGTGCTCGGCCCCTTGCTAGCCCGCTTGTGGGTCTGCAGTGCCCACTATCCTGGGTTTTGGCACCACTGTAACAAACCACTGCAGGCCTAGTGACATTTTCAAGCTTTTCAGCATGGTTTATTCCACATCTTTGCAACATCCCTTGATACAGGACCCGGTACAGCTTTTAAGGTGGTGAGGCTAGCTCGTAGATGCAGATCATAGAGGTGCGTCCATCTCACCTGCAGTGGTACTGCAAGCCATGACCACATCAGATTTTAACCATACATTTGGACAGCACTTTATTATTTTTTTCATTTAAACCATTTTCTATCCATGGCTGGTTCGGAATCACCAATAAGTCTAACACGAAACTTTTCTGTACTGTTGGAGGAAACCCAAGTATCCACAGAGACAACATTCACTCAAAAGCAAGTGAGCAAGTCAAAAAGACACTTAGATCCACTGGATAATGATAACGGGAAACGTGTGGGATCAATTTATTGATTTCACATTTCTTTTTTTTTCGATCACTGTTAATGTGGTTCATTCCACATAGCTTGTCCTAATCTCCACATCACACTGATCAGATAGAGATGTCTATCCCTTTGATTTATATCTGACATCACAGCATTCATTCTTTTCCTGTCATGCTTTCCTACATTGCAAAATAATTTTATATGTCCAAAAGTCAGATAAGAAATTAGTCAGACTATAGGTTGTAATCTACAAATTATATTAAACTGTGTTACATTCCTAAAATTCTTATTTTCTTTCTTAGATGTAATTGTGTACTGCTGCCAATGAGTTCATCAACACGTCTGTTTGAAGCTATTTTATTGGAGTATCTACAAGCAAGAATTTTGAGATTCAAAGATCATTTTAACTAGGTGTGATTTCAAAAGAGTTAATTGTTGCACTAACCAAATTCCTAAAAGCTGTTAATATATTAATTTAATTTAATTTAATTTCCGTAAAGATTCCAAACAACTCATCTTCCATTCCAAGTATTGGTATCCTCAACTAGGTTGGTAAATTAGATCATGTGATTGGATGAAGGATCTGACTCGTCCTGAACTTTAGGGGGAGGAGCAATAACGTCAGACTGTGGTGAGAGTACAGCAGACTGGCAAAGATTTGTTTCAAGGTAAGTGCAATCCTAACCACTAATTCTTTCCTTTTGTTATGATCCTAATCTCTTGTCCTTCCAATGATACAATACAAATAGCTAAACTTCCATAATTTTCATCCCTGTCCCTGGACATTCCAGCTATGTAATATACAGTTGCTTGGAGAGGAGTTTCTCTTCATTACACGGAATGAACATGCAGGTTGCCTCTGTAACACTTGATGCAGAGACTGGCCCCTGAACAGACCATCCGAAGGTGCTCTCCAGTGCCACGAATGTTTTTGTAAGTCTCTCCACCCTTCCTGTCACGGTCTGCCAATAGTAGTCAGCTCCTATGAGGACAGCAAGCTCTGGTTCCTCATTGGATCCTGGGAAGTCAGCCAGTTGTAGTCCTCTTTTCTTAAGCTCATGCTGGATCTGTTCACCAGGAACCTTCATTATTGCCGAGCACACTTGTGGGGTCTCCACAGCTTCTATTACAATACTCTGTTTAGGATCCCAGATATTTTGAAGCATAACCTTCACTATGCTGTGCTGTGATCTTGTGGGAAAGGAGGACCCAAATGTGTGTAGTGTCAATGTCTCTTGCCTTATTACTGGTAAATTTAGGCTCTTCACCAATGTTTCATGTATGACGCTTCTTTGGCTGCCTCCACCTAATAAGCAACGAGCTACCCTTCTGCCTGATGGGCCTTCAATCCACACCTTTGCAGTCTGTAGCAACACAGTGTTCTGTTCACCTGGTTTCACTCTTACTGAATGAGGGAGCACGGAGGAGACCACTGCTTCTTCTGGTTGGGATGGGGCCTGTACATCCACCCTTTCACCACAGCACACAGCAACGTGATGTCTCCGTCCACATTTCTCACAGGACACATTCTTGGTCTTACAGAATCTTGCAATGTGTTTCTGTCCCAAACACACAAAACATCTCCCCATTGTCTTTAACTTGTCCTTTCTTTGAAGCGTGTCATTATTTGGGCAGTTTTCCGATTTGTGATCGGCACACTCACAGAATATACAGGTGTTTTGTTTCTGGCTGGCTGTGTACAGCGCAGCAGTAGATTGTATGCTAGGCCTTTTAAACCTCACATCACTGAACGGTGGCTTGTACAGTTTATTTTCAGTTTTCTGTGGGTTGTACGACTTTGTCATTTCCAGCGTTCTTTCCCTGCTCTGAACCTCATTCTGTAGGAATGTGACCATTTCTGACACTTTCCACTCTTCATCTCCATTTCTCTGACGGCTGTATTCAAGAGCTATAACATCTGGAATCATCTTTAGCACTATTGGGCATAACAAACTTCCGTAGCTTTCTGACACTACACCCAATGACTCTAAACTTCTGATCTGAATTTCACATTCATCATACAGCTGCCTCAAAGCATGCACATCAGAGGATTTTTTAACAGGGGTGTGGTTCAGCAGTTTTCACATGTGCGCACATCCTTTCTTCCATATCGGTTTTGCCATAACTCAATTGCGTTGTCATAATTTCCATCTGTCAACATTAGTCTTGCAACTGCTTTTGCTGCTTGGCCAGTGAGATAGGTTTTCAAAAAGGTAAACTTTTGCATAGTGCATCATTGTGGTGAATAACAGCTTCATATTGACTCCAAAACTCCTGCCACAAACTGGCATCTCCATCATATTTGTGAATAATCAGCTTAGGAAGCTTTACCGATGCTCTCTGTGCCAATGAATGAGCAGAGCTATCGTCACTCACCCTTTGATGCGCAGCTCGTTCGCGGCAATCCTCATTTCGCTTAATTATGCGCCGTGCACGGCTCTTGGACGGGATGATGCGCTCCTTATATTCCTCTGCGCTTTCGATCTCCATTTCCAGGTCATCCAGAGCTGTTTTACGTTCTATTTCACTATCTAAGGCATACAAGCTGAGCTCCTTTGCCGACAGCATTTCCAGTAATGTGCTCAGATGGTCAGTGTCCGGATCTGGTTTAGCCATTTCGGAGTCAATTTGATGTACAAGTCGTGTGGTAGCACCTCTTAACGTCCCACGTTTCCGTGTTGTTCTTTCCATTTCTCTCTGATGCTCGTCATCCGCCACTCCCGCAGCTTCGGCGGCGGCGGCTCCACGTAAGTCCTGTTCGCTCATTTCTCCTGGGTTTCGGCACGAAAAAATGATGTGGCGAATCCACTTAGCCAAAAAAATGGATCAGACATCAGTTGTAGAAACGATAGTCTTTATATAAGGCTTCAAAAAGGGGAATGTACAACAAATAAACTTCTCGACATCAGAGCAACATATAATGGCTTCTCGAAACTTTCTTTGCTAGCTAAAACCCAGAGTAACTTTCGTCTACCACAAAGGATCCTGGGAAACACAGTTTTCTAATGAAAATACCTGTTAAATGCTCCCCTTTAGCAGAAAATTAAATTTATAACTAGAAAAATTTGCATTTCCTGCGAAAATGCAGTGTGGATGCTTAAAGCTGAAGCTGCATGCAAAAAGTAGCTGAAAAAGCTGAAAAGTTGCAGAAATTGCAAAAACTTTGTAGAAGCAAATAGAACTTTGCGAAAATGTAATAACTTAGCAAAACTGCAATATCTTAGAAGAAACATAATACTTGGCAGAAATACAATAGCATAGCAGAACTTAGCAGAAATATTGTAACTTACCAGAAACTTGATAACTTCCCAAAAATACAAGAATTTAGGAGAAATAGTATAAGATAGCAGAAAGAATATATTTAGCCAAAAATACTTAAACATTACAGAAACACTATGATTTAGAAAAATAGTACAACATAGCAGAAATGCTGTATTTAGAAAGAAAAATATAATATAGTAGAAATAGTATGATTTGGCTGAAATACTATATTTAGCACATATACTGTAACATGACAGAAATTCCTCCAATTAGTAGTAATACTTTAACATAACACAAATGTTATGATTTGGCACAAAAATCACGATTTGTCAAAAATACTATGATTTAGCAGAAATACTATGATTGAGCAGAAGTACTAAGATGTAGTAAAAGTACTTTGATTTAACAGAAATACAATTATGGAGGAGTAATAGTTTAAAATGGGAGAAATATTGATACACACACACACATACACAGAGCCTAAAGGGAAGAGTATTTGTGCATTGGAGTGTTAACAAGAATGTGAGGTCCATATTAGAAAAGCTGGTAAAATCATAAAAGTTTGCAGAATTGTAATAAATGATGAATATGAATTACTGGTCTGTGACAGTGTATTAATTTGTAGGGAAAAAACATGTTGACCAAGGTGGAATCGAACCCACGATCTTTGGCTTGCAGACCCGTGTCATTACCAACTGCACCACTGGAAAAAAGAGGAGCCGCTTTGAAAAACAGGCTGATGAGGAGTCAGAATTAGATCGCGGTGAGAGGCGAAAAACGCTTTTTTTTGGAGTTACAAAACGTTGTGTAACTCAAAGACTAGGTGGACTAGAAGCATACTTCTTGTACTGGGTGAATCAGCGGACTTTGGTGTACTTTGACTGCGATTTTCATTGCTCTATGTACATCCGTCACTGAGATATGACGAGAGAGGAAACGGAAGACCTCAGATTTGATTGGCTGGCTGGGAGGCCGTGCAGGCCGTGATCTGTATATTTTAATGTCTCAATCCTCACAGAGGATTGGCTGCCTGGGGACCTGGCAGAAATATATAGAAATAGTATGATTAAGCATACTACATTTAGCAGAAAAACTATATTAAGCACAAAATCTATAAAAAGCAGAAATACTATATTAAGCACAAATCCTATAAAAAGCAGAAATACTATATTAAGCACAAATCGTATAAAAAGCAGAAATGGTATATTAAGCACAAATCTTATGAAATAGCAGAAATAGTATGATTTAGCACAATAGTAATAACTTAAACAGAAAAAATGGAAAAGCAAAATGGACAGCTGAAAAAATGCTGAACATGCTGAGGGTACCTCAAATATACTTGTTAAATGAAAAAAATTGGCAAAAAAAATAAAATATAACAGCCACACAATCACAAATATGTACACATAAGGAAACACACATGCACATAGAGACATACACACAAGATCCAATTCAGTCAACCAGTCTAAATATATTGAATTTTAATCTTACAATGAGATCATCCCATTAAAAGGCTTTCTCTCTCTCTCTCTCTCTGTCACACACACACACACACACACACACACACACACACACAGGGATCATCCCATAAAGAGGTTAGGGTTAGGTCGCAGTCTTTTATAGCTTCTGACGACCCCCACCTAGTCATAAAAGCTACATCTTCACATGTTTTTCTCTAATTCCCAGAGTCCTCAGCCACACCTTTTGCCCAGACAGGAAACAGCCACCGCCCAAACCCAGGTAACTCAAAGAAAGAGAAACATAATTAATATAACAAAACATTTAAGAAAAACCACACAATGTTACTATGTGCGCGCCTCATAATACCAATGTTAGGTTTAACCAAATGATTAATGAATTATATTAATGAAGAAAACTGCAAAACAAACTAATAAAGTGAACAAATGGACTGATTTACCCATGTGTGGCTGATGCCATCACACTCTTCTATCCATTTTCCTCTTCTTGTGAGGAGCCCACTTGACTAAGTACTTGCAATACTGTGTTGAAAGAGAAATTATTTTTAAAAAATACATAAAATATAAACAAAAACATTAAATGCAGTTCAGATGTTTGGTGCACATAGCGTGGCTTGTTTCCAAAGACACACTGCAGAGGACATCAGCACAATGTTGGAAGCATAAGTGATGTATATTACATAGCTGGAATGTCCAGGGACAGGGATGAAAATTATGGAAGTTTAGCTATTTGCATTGTATCATTGGAAGGACTAAGGATTAGGATCATAACAAAAGGAAAGAATTAGTGGTTAGGATTGCACTTACCTTGAAACAAATCTTTGCCAGTCTGCTGTACTCTCACGACAGTCTGACGTTATTGCTCCTCCCCCCAAAGTTCATGACGAATCAGATCCTTCAGCCAATCACATGATCTAATTTACCAACATAGTTGATGGTACCAGTACTTGGAATGGAAGACGACTCGTTTGGAATCTTTTATGCAATTAAAAATAAACTAAATATAATTAAATTAATATATTAACAGCTTTTAGGAATTGTGTTAGTGCAATGTTTAACTCTTTTGAAATCACAGCTTGTTAAAATGATCTTTGATTTTCCAAATTCTTGCTGGTAGATACTCCAATAAAATAACTTCAAACAGACGTGGTTATGAACTTATTGACAGCAGTACACTAACTACATGTAAATCAAAATTAACAACCGCAGGAACGTAACAGCTTAATATAATTTGTAGATAACAATTTATAGTTGGATTAATTTCTTATCTGGGTATTGGACATACAAAGTTATGTTGCAATGTAGGAAAAAATTATAAGAACAACAGAATAGTTGGTGCTGATGTCAGAGATAAACCAGGGTGAAAGGCATTGCCATCTGATCAGTGTGATGTGGAGTTTAGGATCAGGATCAGGCTTGTTTCCCAGTAAATGAATCTTTGTACTTTCGGACTTGCAGAAACAGAAGATTGTTATGGGCGGCTGGGCATCTTCCACTAATCGGAAGGTCAGTTGTTCAATCTCTTACAACATTTCTGGAAAACTGAGCTGAATTTGCACCTCTAGCTTGTCCAACAGTGCATAAAGCGTTTTATGAATACTAGGATAGATTCATCAGGCTTCTGTTTACACATAGTTACTGCATTTAAGTCAATTTTGTCTCTGGACATTGTTAGCAGGAATTTCTTTAGATTCTTAAAGAAATTGGTGATTTTGTCATTATTTACCCACAAAAACTCTGCAGTTGTGGATGCTTTATCATGCTTTGGGTCTGTTTGTTTACTACCGCGAGTGTTGGCGTGAGGACCTTTGTCATTCCGGCTTTGTTTTTCCTTTTTTTCCTTTTAGATAAGTCTTTATTAAAGTTCGGGTAACAGGTATTTCTTTAGCTACCTCTAAACCTCTAGCTACGATATCGTGGCATTTCATGTGGGTGTCTATTGTGGACACTGCCTGCAGTTTCTTCATAGTCGTCTAAATTGTTTTTCATAAGTTCCTCACATTCTTCTTTCAAAAGTTTTTCTCTTTTTTTATGTTCTGCTAATTCTTCCTTGCGGCGTATATATTGTTTTTCCTGATCTTGTTTAAAGAGATGGCTAAGATCCGTTGCATGTGATTCAGATTTTTTTTTTTTTTTTCGTCGCTTTCTTTTGAGCTGGTTGGATCAGAACGCTGACATTGTTTGCGTGCAGCTGCGGCAGCAACTATTAATTCGGTCTCATCTTCGTAAGGCGGCGGGGCTGTAGGCTGAATGGCTGAGCATGCAAGACTAGCTTTTCCCGCAGTAGATTTATTTTCTATGCCAGAGCCTGCACTAGTTTTATTTGATGTAAAAGTATCTACACCTGGTTCCGGTCCCTTTTTCCATAGTGGTAACATTTGATGCATCACGTCGCGGCATTCTATCATATATTTTCTACAGGACTTTTTAAGCAGACTACTTTTCTTATCACAAATGATATTCAACATTTCTACTGACCTGTTTTCTGGCGATAATCGTTCGGGATAAGGCTCCGGAAAGAAATTAGAATGCATTGAACTTCTTAAGTTGTAAACAAAGTCAGTCACATAAGCACTCCCGCATGTTCTGGATACGTGATCATGGACGTCTTCACCGAGTCGCGGACGTAGGTTACACGTAACCGGAAATGGGAGTTGTACTGAGCCGTTATTTGAGACTTTATTTTGTATTTTATTAATTTTTGGTTTTACAGGTACTTTAGATTTTTTATCGGACCTGTCTGTGGTCTTTGAATAATTCTGACTCATGTTCAGTGATTTCCAGAGGGGTTTACACGCTAGGAGGATTTAGGTTAGTATTTTCGCTGCGGCACAGCTGAGGTCACTTTAAATTTATTGCTAGCAATTTTTTGTTTGTGTGAGCAACTCTCACTTAGCGAGCAACTTCTCGCTTAACGAGCAACTTCTCGTAAAACAACAGGCAACTTCCTGTGTCTTTCTGCTTTTAATTTACTGCTTTTAACCCTTGTATGGTAATCGGGTCTGTGAGACCCGTTTTCAGTTTTCTTTCGTTTTTTTTTTTTTTTTTTTTTTTTAACAAAATTAAATTTAATTATTTACTAGCTTTCTGTGAGTGAGCAACTTCTCACTTTTTAACGTACGTTTCAAGATAACAGGCAACTTCCTGTGTCACTCTTTGGTGAGCAACTTCTCACTTAACGAGAAGTATTTAAGACAACAGGCAACTTCCTATGTCACTTTTTCGTACGTTTCAAGACAACAGGCAACTTCCTGTGTCCACCAACACCACACAAGGGTTAATTTACTTTATTCGGGGACTGAGGAAGTCGTCAGTGTATCTCTCTGGATCACTAAGTGAAACTTCGTCAGCATATCCCGTTTCTTTATGGATCGATCACTGAGAGAGGTATAATAGGTCTTTATATAAATATGAAAGACGCATATTTACCTTCTGTCAGTTATCCCACTTCTGACACCAAATTGAAGGAAATTGCCGTCCCGGGTTTCCTCCGTGGCGTGAGCGATAAGCAGAGTTCTGTCCTTTCCTTCTAAGATTCCTAATTATTTAAAGTAACACTCAGGTATGCCGTTCAGCTGGGTTAGTTACAGCGCCGGGAGCAGCTTGGGAGAACAAGGAAACACAGACTGCTTCAGGTTGCCTTCCCAAATCAACTCAAAGGTTTATTTGATACACAGCAGTTTATATAGAGAAAAAAAAGGTTCGTGTGTCAGCTTTCCCAGTTCAAACTGGTACAGACTAAATAAGGAAACGTCTTCCTGCCTTCTGAGCAAAGTATCCCTTGTGTAGTTTATCAGTTCAGCTATAATTTATGATCATCCCAGCAAAATACACTCCTAGACATAAAATACAGAGTTCTTTCATTAGTGAATTCTGAAACGAACCACCTAGCCTTTAACGAGCCTTTTCCAGGAGATAAAGAAAAAGGGAGGATGGGAGTAAGGAAGTGGTCTCATCTCTGTGGTGTTTTCGACCTTCTGGTACCAGCTTGTGAGTCTTACACATTAATTCTTGGGTCAGAGAGAAAGAGAAAAACAACTAGTAGATTGGCCTTATTGAGTAACAGTTTTCCTGTATAAAACAATATCCTGTAAATGCTTACCGTGGTATCAAAATATCATAACAGTAGCCATACGTTCAAATGTGATCAGGAAATGTTCAATATCATCAGCTTCAGTTAATCTTTCCAATCTGCCCTCTATTTGTAGGGGAAACTGAAATGCTGGTGAAATGGCTGGATTGGAATTAGTCATAACTGGTTCAGCCTGGGCCTGCTGAGCAGAGGAAGAAGGATGAATATCAAACTCTAATGATTCAGAGCGAGCTTCTGCAGAATCTGATGGTGATGTTCTGACTTGGATTTCTGACTGCAGAAGTCTAAACTGATGTTGAAAGGCTTTAAATCGGTGTTCTTGTCGTGCATTTAACTCACTCTGTTTTGCATCCCGGACATCCTGTTGTTCCATGTGAGCATGTAGCATATTGACTAGATCAGACAAAGTAGGCTCCTTTTCCACTCTCTCCACAACTTCAGTGACTCCTGAGGCTCCATTTTCCTCCTCTTCGCAGGTTTGCTGAGCAGATCCCTTTTTCTTTTCATTCTTGCCACCACGATGCATTCTTCTTCCTCATGGGGAAAAAAGAAAGAAAAAAAAAAAAAAAAAGACCTGTGTCCAATACTGGATGATCCCACTGCTGCCACCAATTGTCAGGGACCAAGCAGTAAAGCATAAAGGACACAGGTGGTTTTAATTCAAAAAATGGGTTTTATTGACCCAAAAATATGAAAATATATATTTAACAAAGCCAAAACTTAAACAGGCAGACCAATAAAAGAGGTCAACTCAATAGACTAAAGTCAAGATAATAATTAACAGAACCTCAAACAAACATATGACAAACTGACCTGCTGAAATGACACACAGGGGGACTTAAATACTGGTTTAGCTAAACCAAATGACACACATGGGGGAAAATAAGATGGCTGCCATATAACCAACTAATACAAAACATTTAAACAAACATGAAACACCCCCCAGGCAATGAAGCATGTGGTGCAATCCAATTAGGCTGTCAGTAGTACTTGAGGTCTCCCAGCCCTTTGCCACACCTTTTGCCAGACAGGAGGAGACACCAACCCCCAGGTAACTCAAACAAAGAAAGATGTATTAATATAACATAAAACAGAACTTTGACCTTGCAAGGTTAATATTAGTGATGGGCAGATGAAGCCCCATGAAGCACTGGAGCTTTTCATCCAATTGGTTCACCCCAACGCGAAGCTTCATGAAGCTTCATTTGCTCTAGCAGGACACCTACTGGACGTAAAAATAATAGCTGGCATGAATTTGAAGAGTGTGGCATTTTGCACACAGCCTGTAAATGTCAACAACAAAAGGAGTGTGTAAAACATGTATATTGTAGTGATGGCAGTATACTGTGTATATTTATGCTGGCAGTATGGAAAATGATTATTTGCGGCAAAGTTCGAACCGCTTCATGAACCAGTCACGTGGTACAGCCGGGCAGCGAGGCTTCGGACGTCATCATTTTCAGCTCCTCCCATAAATGAAGCAAGCCTCGATACGCGCTTCGCGGAAACGCCCCCTCCATTACTCGACACACGCTCCGAAGCCTCGATACAGAACGTCCCATCACTAGTTAATATGTGTGCACGCCATATAAACATTGGAAGGTGTGATGGAAAAATGAATACATTTAATAAAGAAACGATATTGAACAATAAGTAGAATATTTTAAAGTAGTGACTGTAAATTAAACTAAAGTGAACAGCGGGTGGTGAGGTGTGGAGCTTACCATGTGTGGCATGCCATCACAAAGTGACACTGTACAATAAATTGTACAGAGGTGCTTACCTGTTTGTTGACTAGTTTAAAATTAATCAACAATAAATTATTTGTCCTGATGTGAGTCTTTAGAACATTTCAGTACTCTGTCTTGGAAAACAAAGTCTTTCCTTATTGGAGCCGCACCAACTTTAGGTCACTTCCTTCTGCTCCACACTGCCAGCTGCTCAGTGATTCAGAATGGTGTAATGCTCAACTTCCCAACTCGAAACCTATCCAGTTGATCAAAATTTGAAGTCCAGAAAAAAAAGCACTAATTTCATGTTTGACTAATGAGTTTGGCAGGCACGTCTGTTGGATCACTGATGGCTGTGTCTTTTAATTTCTCTTATAGCTGCATTCATTACTGTAGTGCTGATGTCTTTCTTTAAAGAAACTGTTTGAGATTTTAGGGAATTTTGCTTATTTGCTTCCTTGCTGCAAGTAGGATGAAGAGATTGATCCCATTCTCGAGTTTGTTTGGGAAATATATTAAGTTACAGCTATTGGCCAGTTAGCTTAGCATAAAGCTGGCTGATAGTTGTATTTGACAGAAAACTCAGTTAATTACTGAGGAGATATTTAGATTATTACAGAAAGGAGGCAACATCAATTAATTACTGAGGTAATGCTAAATCAGAAATTAAATCACATATCATGCTTCATCTGTTGGAGCCATTTTTTGGCTGGGTGCAGAGAAGTCCATGCTATCTGCTTATCAGGAAGTGGCTGTGTTTGAAATATAATAGGCTAATAAGCAACTGTTCCAGATGCCCATAGTCTGACATTTGAATTCATCTGTATTTTGGCAAGAAATCAAATAAGCACTTTGGCCAAAATGTTAAACCTGTCCTCACACTTAGCGATGGTGCTCTGAGTACTGACATTTCCCTCTGGCCAAAGCTCGAAGCCTGGAGTTTTGCCAGGTGAAAGAGCCTCTTATGAACTGTCAATATTATGTCATGCTATTACGTCTCACCAGCAGCCGCCTCCTGTTTTCAAAGTAATCCAGAAAGGAGGCAAGGGCACCCTTTGGTGGTGGCGTTGGCTTTTTAGTGGGCTTTGGATAGTCCACTTTGACGCCTTCTTTCCATTTTTCTTTCCCCCAATCTTTCCCTCCTTTCCTGGCTTTCCTCTTCTGTCGGCTTTCTTGGCACCCTTGTCATTCGGTTTCTTCTTCTTGTCATGCTTATCGTGCTTTCCCTTCCTGGTAGGAGTGATAACAGTGATGACTTCTGACTCCTCTGGATTGCTTGCTGTTGGCTTGCTAGGCTCATACTCATACTCATACATGTCTTCATACTCGTTAGTCAACACCAGCGCACAAAAGCAGATATTATTTTTCATTTTCTTCACTGATTCAAACATTGTGAGAATGATTTGGTCTTGAGCTGGTGTCGTGGTAAACTTTTCTTTGTACACACAAAAAATGATGGTGAAATGAGTTATGTTGGCTGCTAAACAGCTATTTCATTTGAAAAGCTCCAATGAAAAGTGCGGTTATCTCCGGGTTTTCGGTGGGTACCGTTCCCTCTCTGCGGTTGTAGTAGTATGGATCAGCGGCCTTTTTGTGGTGGGTTTTCTGGTTGTCGTTGTAGTTGCTCTGGTTGTTGTAGTAGTCGCAGTGGTGGTCGTGGGCTGGGTTGAAACCCAAGTTAGTAAAAATAAAACAAGCCATTAGTAGGATCAAGAAATTGAAAGCCAAAATTGTGTTTCTACAAGAAACTCATATGCTAGGCAGTGAGACAAATAGAATCAAACACAGATGGCCAGGTCAAATTTTATCACCTCCTTACTCCTCCAATTCTAGGGGCGTTATGATAATGATACACAAATCCATACCTTTTCATGTTGAGCATGTGCGTCAAGATTCTAATGGACGTTTTGTTTTTAATACTACAAGGTAACCTACTATCTACTAGACTCAATTTAATTAATACTTATGGCCCAAATGAAGATAATCCACATTTTTATAGCAATTTATTTCTTAAAATTTCAGATTTACAAGGTAAATGTATAATTGCTGGGGATTGCAATTTGCTTTGAACCCACAGAAGGATAAATCGTCAGGCATGGATAACACTTACAATAGAACACTAAAGGTGATCAAACAATTTATGAAGGAGTTCAATATAACCGACATATGGCGCGATCAAAATCCAACCAAATTACAATATTCTTGCTGGTCAGGTACACACAAAGTGTATTCCAGAATAGACTACTTTTTGGTATCAACTGAGCTGGCTCCTTATACAAAAGATATAGTATACAGTATAAGGAAATAATAATATCTGACCATGCAGCCGTTACTTTGACTTTCATAGAGTCAAAACTGATTAAAACTCGAATTGAATGGAGGTTTCAATTGAAGTGGATGCAAGACAAACAGTTTCTTGAGTTTTAGGCAAGCAAATTAATGAATACTTTGAGCACAATTCAAATCAAACATCGGCAAGTGTGAGATGGGACGCCTTCAAGGCATACTTAAGAGGGCAAATTATAAGCTATACTAGTAAGAAAACAAGAGAACGAAACCAAAAGATAAAATATCTGGAATAAAAAAATAAAAATGTTAGAAGAGACCAGCTTTCAATCAGGCCAGAATAAGGAGGACAATGTCAAAGAATTATTACTATTGAGAACGCAATATAACGAAATGACAAGCGAAAAAGCAGCTGTACATTTATTGAGATTAAAGTAACAATCCTATGACCAAGGTGAAAAACCCAGCAAACTCCTGGCTTAGCGTATAAAACAGCAGCAATCTGAAAGGGCAATTACCAAACTTGAAACTTCAAATGGAAATATCATAATAGACCCAATCAAGATAAACAATGCATTTAAAGTTTTTTATGAAACGCTATATAATTCAGAATGCAACAATGAGGGTGCCCGCAGGATTCACCATTATCTCCACTTTTATTCCTTTTAGCTATTGAACCTCTGGCAATAGCGGTTAGAACCAGTGGATAAATACAAGGTGTTAAGATTGGTAGAAAGGAGCATAGAATTGCGTTATTTGCTGATGATGTCATATTATTTTTAAAGCAACTAAAAACTTCTGTGTCTGCTGTAAAGGATTTAATAGACCAGTTTGGGGCCTTCTCAGGGTATAAAGTAAATGTAACAAAATCATCATTAATGTTACTTAAACAAGAGCTTTACTGTTAATTCTGAATTCACTCATCTAGGCATTAAAATAAAAGATGTGGTGGTACTTAAATATAATACAATTCTACAGAAAATTTCCAAAGATCTGGAGCGTTGGATAAGTTTACCACTATCTATAAGTGTTCTTAACTTGGTTGGTCGTCAGAATTTACACCCTTTCGCGGTCGTCGGGACCCAAAATGGTCCCCATCCAAAAGGTGATATAGCAATGGATTTTATGAATTTTTTTTTCAGTTTTTTTTCACATCAGATCTTTTAAACAACTTCAGACCTATCCACTGATATAAAGTTTTTCATAATTTTTTTCATATTTTTTAGGTTTTTATGGCTTTATTGTCATAAAAACCCCTGTTTTTTGGGGGGTAAAAAATCATAATATGCAATATTTTTAAAAAATGAGTTGCAAATGGAACTACTTGGCATGAAGTTATTAGAGCCTTGGATAGGTAAAAAATTCATAACAGAATTGATTTGGATACTTTATTATTTTTGGAGCAATAAGAGTTTTTCAAATTTACACCCTTTTATGGTCCTCGGGACCCAAAATGGTCCCCATCCAAAAGGTGATATAGCAATGGATTTTATGAATTTTTTTTTCATTTTTTTTCACATCAGATCTTTTAAACAACTTCAGACCTATCCACTGATATAAAGTTTTTCATAATTTTTTTCATATTTTTTAGGTTTTTATGGCTTTATTGTCATAAAAACCCCTGTTTTTTGGGGGGTAAAAAATCATAATATGCAATATTTTTAAAAAATGAGTTGCAAATGGAACTACTTGGCATGAAGTTATTAGAGCCTTGGATAGGTAAAAAAATCATAACAGAATTGATTTGGATACTTTATTATTTTTGGAGCAATAAGAGTTTTTCAAATTTACACCCTTTTATGGTCCTCGGGACCCAAAATAGTCCCCATCCAAAAGGTGATATAGCAATGGATTTTATGAATTTTTTTTTCATTTTTTTTCACATCAGATCTTTTAAACAACTTCAGACCTATCCACTGATATAAAGTTTTTCATAATTTTTTTCATATTTTGTAGGTTTTTATGGCTTTATTGTCATAAAAACCCCTGTTTTTTGGGGGGTAAAAAATCATAATATGCAATATTTTTAAAAAATGAGTTGCAAATGGAACTACTTGGCATGAGGTTATTAGAGCCTTGGATAGGTAAAAAATTCATAACAGAATTGATTTGGATACTTTATTATTTTTGGAGCAATAAGAGTTTTTCAAATTTACACCCTTTTATGGTCCTCGGGACCCAAAATGGTCCCCATCCAAAAGGTGATATAGCAATGGATTTTATGAATTTTTTTTTCATTTTTTTTCACATCAGATCTTTTAAACAACTTCAGACCTATCCACTGATATAAAGTTTTTCATAATTTTTTTCATATTTTTTAGGTTTTTATGGCTTTATTGTCATAAAAACCCCTGTTTTTTGGGGGGTAAAAAACCATAATATGCAATATTTTTAAAAAATGAGTTGCAAATGGAACTACTTGGCATGAGGTTATTAGAGCCTTGGATAGGTAAAGAATTCAGAACAGAATTGATTTGGATGCATTATTATTTTTGGAGCAATAAGAGTTTTTACAATATACATCCATTGGTATCCCTTGGGACCCAAAGGGGTCCCCATCCAAAAGGTGATATAGCAATATCATATATGAATTTTTTTTTCATTTTTTTTCACATCAGATCTTTTAAACAACTTCAGACCTATCCACTGATATAAAGTTTTTCTTAATTTTTTTTTAAATTTTTTTAGGTTTTTATGGCTTTATTGTCATAAAGACCCCTGTTTATATTTTGGGGGGTAAAAAACCATAATATGCAATATTTTCAAAAAATGAGTTGCAAATGGAACTACTTGGCATGAGGTTATTAGAGCCTTGGATAGGTAAAGAATTCAGAATAGAATTGATTTGGATGCATTATTATTTTTGGAGCAATAAGAGTTTTTCAAATTTACACCCTTTTATGGTCCTCGGGACCCAAAATGGTCCCCATCCAAAAGGTGATATAGCAATGGATTTTATGAATTTTTTTTCCAGTTTTTTTCACACCAGATCTTTTAAACAACTTCAGACCTATCCACTGATATAAAGTTTTTCATAATTTTCTCAATATTTTTTATGTTTTTATGGCTTTATTGTCATAAAGACCCCTGTTTATTTTCTTTGGGGGGTAAAAAACCATAATATGCAATATTTTCAAAAAATGAGTTGCAAATGGAACTACTTGGCATGAGGTTATTAGAGCCTTGGATAGGTAAAGAATTCAGAATAGAATTGATTTGGATGCATTATTATTTTTGGAGCAATAAGAGTTTTTGCAATATACTTCCATTGGTATCCCTCGGGACCCAAAATGGTCCCCATCCAAAAGGTGATATAGCAATGAATTTTATGAATTGATTTTTCATTTTTTTTCACATCAGATCTTTTAAACAACTTCAGACCTAACCACAGATATAAAGTTTTTCATAAATTTGTAAATATTTTTTATGTTTTTATAGCTTTATTGTCATAAAGACCCCTGTTTATTTTTTATTTATTTATTTTGGGGGGGGGGGGGGAACCCGTAATATATATTATAAATATATTCTCAATCACATTCACACCACTCTCTTATATCAGTTCCACTACATCGAGACTATTTTATGGTGGTCAGCTGTTTTATTGTCATGTATTTTGCATAATAAGATAACCATGTCCTGCATTCAAAACCACTGAAAATGTCTATGGTGGTGCTGTACCTAATATTGTGCTCATTGGATCCAAAACATATTTTTCCTTTATTTTGAAGCCTGAGGCTTAGATCCATTAGGTATTCACGAGAAAAAAATTATCACATGTCAGGATTACAGTATATCGAAAATATGTGATTATAAAGGGAGTCAATGGGACCCAAAATGGTACGAGGACCACAGATGGTAACACTTATGTGAATCTCCTTTACTATACACAACACCATAGAGGGGATCAATGAATTTTAAAAATAATGCTAAAATGCAACTCCTAGCCAAGTTTCATGCAACTAGTCTTTAAAATGACTGATATATTGAGAATCAAAAATCCAAGGGGACCCAAAAGGGTCCCTATTTTGACGATGACCATCAGAGGGTTAAAATAAATGTATTACCTAAACTCTTGTATATGTTTCAGAATGTCCCACTGGCTCCTCCTGCTGGATTGTTTACCAAACTAGCGTCATTAATCAGAGAGTTTATTTGGAACAAGAAGCATCCCCGCATTTGTTTGTCTTTGTTGTATCTTGCCTTTGATACAGGGGGGTTGAAATGCCCCAACTTTTACTGGTACTATCTGGCTATTCATCTAAGGACAATAATGTTTTATTTTTCATCCCCAAAACACCCCGTCTTGGGTGGGGATGGAAGCAAATTCTCTTAAAATGCCATTAAACTTGTACTTATACTCTGCACAGCCAAAACAATTAAAGAAAGAAACAAATAATCCTATAGTCCGAAATATGATTGAAGTTTGGTTTACAATAAAAGAAATTTTGAATATTAAGAATAATCTCTCTCATTTTAGTCCTATTTGGGGAAAATGCCTTATTTGCACCAGGAAATATGGACGCAGGGTTCCAGGGTTGGGCAGAAAAAGGTGTTAGGAAAGTGGGTGATCTTTTTTGTGATGGAATAATGGTTCCATTTGAGGATTTAGCCTCAAAATTTCAAATCCTCCAAAAACACTTCTTTAAGCATTTACAGATTTGAAGCTTCATTTCTTCCATGCAAAATCAGTCTCTCAACCTTCCCCAGTTAACTAATTTAGAGGAGTTAATGGTGGAGGGAAAAAAAGTGGTAACAAAGGCTTAATTTCAACATTCTATAACTGGATTGTCTCTGCCTCCCCAGAAACATCAGTTTCTAAGTTATAATCTTGGAGAAATGACCTAAATATTAATATTTCTGAGGAGACATGGAAGTCAATTTGCTTAAAATGACCCCAGGTATTTAAACTCATTTACCTTTAATACCTTTACTCCTTGCATATTTCAGATGAGCTGACCATCTGATGTAAAAGAATACATATTTTGGTCAAGGCATTGAAATCGAGGACAATTTTGACCTTTTCCGTGGCCAGTGGTCAGTGAAAACACTAAAAACAAGTACAAGAACATACATTACATACTTTTCTCTTGCGCAACTGGTATGTCACTTTTTGTAGATGCTCCACCTCCTTTTTCAAATCCTGTTTAGTTTCTCTTATTGTGGCTCCGGCACTACCGGCACCCTCACCCTGACCTGGGCTCACCATCTGTTTATGGTACAAATTAAATATGTTTTGTTCATGATGGAGTAAATGATTATATATGAAAGAAGTCCAAACAATCAAAACTCTTACCAAGGGAATCAGGGCACACATTGTTACTGCTACACTGGAAGAGCATTCTGTCTAAAAGCTCCTCTGTTCCTGATGACTGCTGCTCTTGCTGGGAAGCATGTATAATGTAAACAGAATTGGTCCTAGCACTGAACCCTGTGGAACTCCATAAGTAACCTCAGTGTGTGAAGAGGACTCTCCATTTACGTGCACAAATTAATTAATTATCGGAAATAATTAATTACATAAATATTTACAACAAATGTAATTAATTAATTATTGACACATTTAATTATTTATTTATTTATTTATTTCACATTTTAATTAATTATTGCCACATTTAAATAATTATTTGATTGTGTATTTAATTAATTCATTTTGGCACAGTTGACTCCTTCAGGTCTCACCATGAAATAATTTTATCTGTCAACCTCACCCATCAAACTCAGGAGGCGGGGTTAACACTGATCGAGTCAAAACCATTGCTTTGGCCTGGTGGCCATTGTTTCTAGCACACAACAACCGGCATGTGGAAACTCACAGAACTGAACTTTGAAAAACCCTGTTTGTGTGTCACCAAATACCGTTTTAATATTTTTTTTAGCGAGAATGTTGTGATTTAATCTTCATATGTCTGGTCGGTTTGTCAAGATACAGCCTCTTTGCAAAAGTGCTTCGATGATTTTGGAGATGTCTGCCCAGGATAGACCCGTTCGCCTCGCAAGCAATCAAGTTGTTATTACCACTGACAAAGCGCAGGCCCCGGTACACAGCTGTAATAACCCCCGCTGACACTGACTTCTTTTACTGAGGTTATATTTATCGGGGTTTTATTTCCTGATGTTCTTATGTGTCCTACGTGTTTCAGTCGCCAATTCTGAATTATAACTAACATTAAAAACATGTTTAAGGAGGAGAGAGAGCAAATAAATTTGATTAACAGCTGATCTTTGGGCTTTTGTTCAGTAATCAGCGTGACCTGCGTATAAACGTATAAAAGAGATAACGTTGGTGTTTCCGTCATGTAGTAACTGCTGGCTTTAACTGTACAAAGGTTGTTCGACACTATGAAACACATACAGACTTCATGATGTTCGGCTAATATTTTTATTGTGAATAGTAATCATGAGGGTAAACGGACCTGTACACCACGGAGCGAGGTCAGCATATCCACGATATCTTCAGCTCTATGAGTTAACAGTTTCCCAGCTGACTAGTCTAACTGACATCTACGAATATGTCACGGGTCATATCAATATGATTTTACAGAAGATCATCCTTATTACTGCCAACTATTCCAGAGACGTGAAAATCTACAGCATAAAGAACAAAAAAATATAGCAGTCTAACGCAACACTGTAACAGAGATGAACCGTCAGTTTGTCGCAGATCAAAGTGGAATGAAAGTGATTGGTTGAACAGGTGTTCGTGATCTGTGTTTTCTGCATTTTCATCAGCGTAAGAGACTCAGCAGCAGATTAGAATAACAGTTACACATTTAATAAATCACCAAATGAATACACGCAAGAAACGAGCAAACCTGTTCCGACAATTTGAGTTTGTGTTCCCTCAGCTGCAGACTCGCTGCTGTTTAAATGTTTGAGAGGAAGATTAGATATAAAGCAAACGTCAAACATAGACTCAGTCTGCGTTCACATTTGATATGAGGCCAGGACGGATAATGGCTGTGTCCTGTTTGAAGATCATATATGTAAAATTGTTGTCTGACCTCCGTCGATCCAGCCGCTCAGAGTCCGTGGTTACCATGGTTACTGTATAAGCACCTATAATGTAAACAGCTGACACAGGGGAAACCTACCGGGAGCATGGGTGTTTATGGTTTTCATTGCAAAAGAACCGTCTGTCTATGTTTCAGTGCCCTGGTCTGCCACAGTTTCCACCAGCCCCACTCCAGTCTCAGCAGTTTAGTGACCTGACTGTTCCATTTTTAACTTTTGGTGTTTCTGCCTATCACAAGATTGATAACTTCAGTCAGCACTGTAGTGCATCATTCTCACATCAGAGGGACATTTGAATACTGTTTTATACAGCATATGACTGGAAGATGAATATCAAGCAGGCATAAGTGTGATGTTGATTGAACTGAGATCTCCTACTGTCATTTCTGTTGCTGGAGATGTCCACTCTAATTTAATTTAATTTAATTAGTTTGCTGCTTTGAATTATATGCAAACATGTCCATGTGGATTATATAAGTTGCTTGAGGAAGAGAAAATATGTTCATCAAAAGAAGACAGTTGAGGTATCTAACCAGGATTCCTCCTGGACTCCTTGGTAGGTGAGATGTTTTTGGCCATGTCCTACTGGGAGGAGGTCTCAGCGGGCTTGGGGAATACTGTGTCCTCCAGGATGAGCTGGAAGGCATGGCTGGGTTGAAGGAAGTCTGTCAAATTGATAAGCAGAGGAAGTGGTGCAGCACCTGGTTCTGTTTGTAGAAGCTCAGATGTAGGGGCAGCCAATCAGATGAAAGCTGGCGTAAATAGAGGAGGGGTTGGGGTGGGGGCTCCAAAAGACTGTAGCATGCAAAACCACTACTTTGTACAATTTCTGTCGTCTACAGACAAAATCATCTTAACTTGTGATCTTGTAAGCTGCTGGTACTTGAGTTGTTTAATGCCTTTGAACAGAGCCTGGTGGGTATTTGGTCCTGCTTCTGGCATCAGTGCTAAGTTACACTAATCCAGCTGCTGGGTGTAATTTGTTATTAACTGGACTAGTTCATTTATCTATCTCTAGTATGCATTTGAAGAACTCATAATCTTCTGTGTTCTCCCTAGCTGCCCTGGGCTTATCCGTGGCCTTCATCTTAAAATTCAGAGACAACATGTTATGCCTAGTGCGATTTTTTTTGAAAAGTAAAATTGGTCCCCTGGAAGTGACTTTTCCTGACAACGTGTGTAAATGTGTGTGTCGACTTGATGCCCTACTGGTGAAATGTGGTATTGCAAGTGTGTAAAATTGGACCGGTGGGGCCATTTTCCTGACAAAGTGTAAACTTTTAAACTAACTATAACTTTATATTTTATGAATGCATTTACATCAAATGCATTTCTTAATGATCTGGGTGGAGTTTTGAAAGGCTGAGCATTCTGATATGTCACTCCTACGCGAATAGGCCCCCCAAAATGTACTTTCAAACTCCCCTATACAATTGCATTGCCTTTTCTCCTAACTTTGCAGTCATGCTGTGAGTCACAGGAGGGGCGTAGAGGGTCAGAAATCGGGTCACTTCTTCGCCAAATCACCCTCTTCAAGGCATAAGTGTTTGCATTCTGATACGTCACTCCTACGCGATTAGGCCCCCCAAAATGTACTTTCAAATTCCCCTATACATTTGTATTGCCTTTTCCACTAACTTTGCCGTCATGCTGTGAGTCACAGGAGGGGCGTAGAGGGTCAGAAATCGGGTCACTTCTTCGCCAAATCACCCTCTTCAAGGCATAAGTGTTTGCATTCTGATACGTCACTCCTACGCGATTAGGCCCCCAAAATGTTCTTTACAGTGGTGACCTTTGACCCCCTGGTTCTCCAGACTTCCAGAGGGCCTTCTAAAGGCCCTGAATCCCAGCCAACAGGCACCTTTCTTGGCATCCCAAGATGCAATGACCCACTGCTGATTTTCAGGACCACGGGTAAGGCCTGCAAGGACTTTTGAAAAAAACTGACAGCTTTCATCCTTTTTGAGTCAGAGGGGTCGCAAGGGGGAAAGGTGAAATGCATGTATAAAAGTGGAAGATAAGTGCGTATGCTGGTGATGGCAGGAAAGACAGAACAATGTGAAATTCAACATGCTTTTACTCTTTGATAACCCCTTCTAGAATCTTGAGTTTGAAACACATGCAGCCATGGGTTTGATGTTTTCCTGACTATTTAGCAAGTTTTGGAGGGAAAACGTGAAAAAGAACTTTCTAGTAGGGCTGGGCCATATTATACCGTTCACGGTAATACCGGTATAATGTTCTGCAACGATAAGAAAATAAAATATCGTGATAGAATATGAGTAAAATGGGCATGCGCAGTGCCTTTGTTTTCATATGCACAGGGCCAAAAAAGCATGGCGGTAACAGAGAATGAGAAGGGGGAAAGCTGATCGTTGAGTGAAACGGATGAACCAGAATTGGTTTGTAAAAATGGTAACTGGTTTGGTGTTTGTCCGTCAGATACACACCAAAGCACATTTCTTTTATAGAACATCCAAGCGGGACATCATTATTACCGTAATTGTCGGCAATTTTCTCAAAACTCAACAATGCACCTTATAATCAATCCTGTGTGCCTTATGTATGAATTCTGCATTCCGTACCATTGATTCATTAATGTTGAATTGTCTCGCAGCTGCTCTATTCCCATGTTGTTGCAGTATATTAATAACTATTGTGGATGGATTATCTCAGTTGTTCTCCCAACTGAAGTTTGGTCCGTTTATATCATCCTGCCATGCAATTGAATTTGTCCCTAACCACCAGAAACCCTCACGTTAACTTTTATCGAATGGAAAAAAGTTAGCGTTCATCGTCCAGCTTCACTGTGTTAATGTTATGCTAACATAACTGTGTCGCTAGCGATCATGTAGCACATCATTAAATACCAGCTAGTCCAACTTCAGTAACCCTACAAAAGTCACTGCTGTTTAGTTAATTTATGTTGGAAGTGATGGCAGAGCTGTATGTTTTAATTTGTTTCAGAAATCTCTCAGTCAGAACATGCTATATCATGTTTAGGTGGAAACTAGCTAGCTAACTTCCTGTTAACTTCTAACTCTGTTAAATTTAATAAATTCTGTTTTTATGGATGCCTGGATGTTAAACTTAGTTGTTACACCTGGTAAATCAGCCAGACTGATCATTTCATTAAAGATGAAAGAATTTAGACAGTTTTAACTCTCAGTGATGCTGCAGCGTTCGTTTGCCTTTGGGACCTGAAGACAGAGTTTAGGACCCAGTTACTCCGCAAAGCTCTTGACTATGGCAGCCGTAATGCTCCGACAATCCATCAAGCGGTGCAGCTTCATAGCTTACCCAAGTCGTACCAAATCATTTTGTGACAGATTTTTGAGGGCCGTGTAACACATAAAATCTGTTCGAGGTCAGTAAGCACAACCAGAATTCATACATAAGACGCACTGTCGATTTTTGAGAAAATTAAAGGATTTTAAGTGAGCCTCATAGTGTGGAAAATACATTATACAGAAGAAAAGAATATATCGCCATATATATTGTTACCGCACATGCTTCAAATTATACCGCAATATGGATTTTAGGCCATATAGCCCAGCCCTACATAGAAGTAATTTTCCTTTATATGTCTACTGTCTTTAGCTTATTAATACAATAAAGATAAAGTTAAAGAGGTAATACCTTTAAAAGTAAGGGGGGAAAAACTCAAGGTTGCATTCAAAGGTGGACTGTGGGGTATTTCATTTAAAAAAATTATATGAATCAATCAATCAATCAATCAATCAATCAATACTTTACAATTTATATTGCACATTTAAAGACCAGAGGTACACCAAAGTGCTTCTCAAGAGTAAAATATGAAATAAAATTTATTACATATGGGTACGATAGCTGAGTATAAATACACTTCTCAGAAAAAAGTGCTAATTAACCCGGCAGTACTATGTTAAAAGAAATATTTCACTCCTGTTGTAAAAAACCCTGTAACACAGTAGGTTAAAACTACATACAGATGCAATAAAAGTACAGTGTATCAATTATATTTTAAAAGATTGAATAGATTCCGATGTGCAAATATCAGCTGGAAGACTGTTCCAGAGGTTAGGTGCAGCAATGTCAAAGGCATGATCACCTCTGGTTTTCAGCCAGGACCTAAGTTGCACCAAGAGCATTTGACTCGATGATAGAATTGCTCTCCTAGGTGTATACAGGCGGAGAAGTTCAGTTAAATAGCAAGGCGCAATATTATTTATCATTTTGAAGCAATAAAATCTTAAAATCAATCCAATATTTAGTGGGCACCGAATGTAGGTCAGCAAGGTTTGGGGTAATAGAATCAAACCTAGTACCAGTTAAAAGGCGTGCCACTGCATTTTGGAAAAGTTGTAGTTTTTGAAGAAGGTCAGATTGGAGGCCCAGGTAAAGGGAGTTGCAATAGTCTAATCTTGAAGTAACAAAGGCATGGATAAGTTTTGCAAGATTTGTCGTAGTTGGTAAAAGCTAGACTGTACTAAAGAGGACACTTGTTTATCAAGTTTAAAGGAACTGTCCATAAGAACACCTAAGTTACGTACTGTATCAGAGAGAGGTAGCAAAGGGCCCAAATATATCGGCTAGTTCTCCCCGAGGGATGTGGCTATCAAAGACAATTATTTCTGTTATCTTTTTATTTAGAAAAAGGGAGTTACTCTATAACCAGCCTTTGACCTCCCTCATACAATCAAGAAAGCAGCGTAGTGAAGATGGAATATCGTCAGTCAGATAAAAATAGATTTGAATATCATCAGCATAAAAATGAAAAGAAATGTTATATTTGTCAAATATAGAGCCCACAGTTGGAATGTACAATGAGACCAACATAGGGCCCAGAACAGACGCCTGGGGCACACCACAATGAAAAGGGGTAACAGAAGAAGAGTAGCTCCTCATCGCAACAAAAAAGGAACTATCCAAAAGATACAATTGAAACCATTCAAGGGCGCTTCCTTTAATGCCTACTAAACATTCTAGTCTTGTTAGCAGAATGCTGTGGTCCACCACATCAAAGGCTGAAGACAAGTTCAGTAAAACCAAGAACACAGGGCTCCCTAAATCCGCAATTAAAAGGTCATTTAAGCTCTGCGCAAAGCCGTTTCAGTACTATGACGTGGTTTAAACTAGAGATGGCACGATACCACATTTTTATGTCCGATACCGATGCCGATATCATAAATTTGGATATCTGCTGATACCGATATGAATCCTATAGTGTTTTTTAATCAATAAAACTGTTTTCTTAATATATTGCTGCATTTTGTATAAGTTCAAACACAAGTTTAAATAAACAACAACACTAAAGCTATTCTGTTACACCTGTATCTAAAGAATACACTGCACCCAAAATATTTCATAGTTCAGCAACACTGATCAATCTAATAAACTTAAACCTACTCCATCCTCCCTATTCTGGTATTTTTAAAGAGTACTTAGCAGAAATATTAAGCAACCTAACTAATAGGGTTGCAAACTCCCAGCAAAAAAAAAATAGGGAAACACCCCCCACCCTCCACCTCATGATGCTTAATCGACATAATCAACTTTAATTTGATGCAGTGTGGAAAAAAAATGCACAGAAATGAATTATTTTTCAAGAATAATTATATAGATTAAACATCTTTCTTCAACAGAATTGCAGACTGCACAGATGGTACCTTGCCAAAGGAAAAAGTAGTATAGCTTACTAAGGGTATATTAGACTTAACAGTTACCCCCGCGACCCGGCCTCGAATAAAGCGGATGAAGATGGATGGATGATATTAAAATATTAAAACTTTGTGCGTAATATTCAGATAATTATTTATTAAAAGCTAGACATTTTAAATGAGAATAAGAAAGAAAAGTATGTCTTTGTGCCTCCTTTTCCCTGTTCATGCCCGATCGGCCCCCCTGGCTACACTTTGCTAGATTTGCCCCTGCACAGTTACCAGCCGTCAGCTGCGTAGAAAAAGATCCTGGTGTAGAAAGTTATATTAAATAAATTTTAACAAAATATTATCGAGCTTAAACGTGCTGCTGTTGTTCAGCCGCTGGTTTCCTTTTTCTGGCGCAAAGTGGGCCAAAAACAAACAAGAGAGACGAACTTGCGACAGAAAAGCCGATCAGCTGATCATTAAGCAGTTTCACGATTGAAGTAGGAGCGGGAGAGATAGAGGCAGTCTCCATAAATCGGTTGGAGACTGCCAACGTGGGAATGCTTTACAAACATTCAGAGATGAACTTACACACTTGCTTTACTTCTCTCTGGGATCACTTCCTCAGAGATGAAATGCAGGTTTGGTAGTGAGGCTACAAATACACACAGCCGCTCTATCATGTGAGCACACTGCTCCAACGTGCTACGGTTATGAGCCGAGTTACGCCGTGTCGCAAGTTTTGTGAGGTGCTTTTTTGATATTTAATGGATCGGATTACATTTTTTTATTTCTCTCCGATATCCGATCCAGTAATTTACGTCAGTATCGGACCGATACCGATACGTAATATTGGATCAGTCCATCTCCAGTTTAAACCCAGACTAAAATCTGTGCTATTTCGATTAGCATCTAAAAAGCCTGGTAATTGCTGACGAACTACATGTAATAATAATGGATTGCATTTATATAGCGCTTTTTGAGACCCTCAAAGCGCTTTACAATACCACTATTCATTCACTCTCACATTCATACACTGGTGGAGGCAAGCTACAGTTGTAGCCACAGCTGCCCTGGGGCAGACTGACAGAAGCGAGGCTGCCATATCGCAAGACACTTCACCATGGTAGGTGAAGTGTCTTGCCCAAGGACACAACGACCAGGACTGTCCGAACTGGGGCTCGAACCGGCAACCTTCCAATCACAAGACAAACTGCCAACTCTTGAGCCACGATCGCTCCAATATTCCTGTGCTTAAACTGCTGTTTTAAAAATAAGTGATCCATTTTCCTTTTTTGGATTTGTTTTTTAATAATTTGTTTTGATTGACAAATAAAATTTAAAATACACAAAGACAATCAACAGTGAAACAAAAGCAAGCCTACATGAAACAAATGTGTGCAGATGAGAGTAAGCTGACATTTCCAGACTTTTCTGGTCCCCATGATGACCATGCCCATCCCCCAATAAAGTGTGTGCCTCAGCAGGTGGAGAGAATCTTGTTTGCAAAGGTTACACCTTTCCTGAATTTTGCGGTCCCCACGTTACCCATCAGTTTAGCTCCACCCCTGCAGACACTCATTTCAGCACGTGTAGCGATGTTAGACGGAAAAATCAATTTGTGCAAGGACAGCGATTACTCGATGGAAAGCAGGTAAGTCCACTCAAAACTTTATTATTCTCAATAGATGCAGGGACGTTCCAGAAATATTTTTAGCTTTTTATGAGTTAAATTTCTTAACTATACGATTTTTTTCGTAGGTGGTGTGAGGTTAGCTAGCTAGGCTAGTTAATTAGCTAGCTGCGGCCTAAGGCTTACTGAGGGACGACGATGGCTCATTGACACTCGTTTGGTTGTTTATTTACTGGGTGCTTAATTTGACCTATTTTACATTGGAACTAATTTTAAAAGCCTAAAATCTTATTGAGATGCTCAGGTATTCGGTGATGGAGTTGGCGAAATATGGCGTTATTTTTGTGCCACTATTTTGAGCGCACGTCAAAAGATTTTCCAAGTACAAGTGTTGCATTTTGAAGAGAAATTTATTTTGAGCGAAGAAAAGCTAAATTCCAGCAAACAAAATTCATTGCTGCGTGCAAAAAATGTATTTCAGTGTTTGCTATTATCCATATACACACACAATAACAGCCCCTCTCGCTCAGTTTTTGCATTTGCTCTTGCTAAGATCTCTGTGGACCCGCTCGCAGTGTGTCGCTCGCGCTCTCAACATCTCTGGCCATGTGCGTTCAACTCTTTCTGTACAGTGTTATATTTGTGCCACAGAATGCGTTTAGTCCAAAACTCAAACGAGGGAGTGGAAGAGGAGTGCAGAGTGGCGGAGTTAGATATATCACTCTCTTTCGATCACAAAATAAACTTTTAAGATATTTTAAGGCTAGAATGTTGCTGTGTAAACTTCAAATATGTGCTCGATTTAGAGAGACACCACATATTTGCATTGTGTTCTAACGTTTTCGGACATGCCTGTTAGCCACCAGCTGACCGCACAGCTGAAGTGGCCATCGGCTGATAGTGATTTTTCGTTTTTATGTTTGTTTGTTTTTGTAACGGTATTGTCACGGCTGGCGGGGTGAGCCGTGTGGTGTAGGAGAAAAAGGACCCAAAATGCAGGCAGTGGACTGGTGATGAGAGTGATGATTTATTTACAGAAGAGGAGCGACCGAACAGGCAGTGAGAAAAGACAAATGACTGAAAAAACCTAGACTGGAAAAACTAAATGACAAACCTAAGCATGAAACGTGGGCTGAGAATGCAGAGAGACGTAGTTACACCGAGAAACACAGACGATCCGACGATGAACAGAAGCCAACACAATGAAACAAAACCACTAACACATAGCAAACCTAAACAAAAGACAAAACAGAATAACCGAGAACAAAGAATAATATAAAGAAACACAATACACAGAGTCCTCAGACTCAGGACCATGACAGGTATAAACTATGAAGGTGGTGGATTTGAAAAGTGGTCATGATGGATTCTGGGCTGGACCAATTACAATACATCCGTATTGAGGGGAAAAGGAAGCAATTTGTCCCGTGAATTATGAAGCGGAACTTTAATCTAAGCCAAACCGATTTACTCAGGAACAAATGAAACACTGAAATAAGCCAAACAATAACATTTAACATTTATCTAAGTGATTTATAATTTATATATCATCTTTAACACGAGTAGCGAAAGACTGCTGGGGGGGGTTGAAAACGCTGTGCCTGGAGTCTGCATTTGACCAGCCGGTCACCTTGTGGATAACAGGCAGCTCCAAAAATGTTAGAACACTTTTTCAAATATGTGGTGTCTTTATAAATCAAGAAGATAATTTAAGTTTACACAGCAACATTCTAGACTTAAAATATCTTTAAAGTTTATTTTGTGGTCCAGAGAGAGTAATATTTCAAACTCCGCCACTCTGCGTTCTTCTTTCGCTGCCTCGTTTGAGTTTTGGACTATTTGCCTGGGTTTGGCTACAATAGATAGCGAGCTAGACCGAGCTAGACCAAAACAGCCAATCAGATTTTTTTGCATCCAAGTCTGTGATTGGTTGGTTTTGTGGCACAAATATAACACTGTACAGAAAGAGTTGAACGCACATGGCCAGAGATGTTGAGAGCGCGAGCGACACACTGCGAGCGGGTCCACAGAGATCTTAGCAAGAGCAAATGCAAAAACTGAGCGAGAGGGGCTGTTATTGTGTGTGTATATGGATAATAGCAAACACTGAAATACATTTTTTGCACGCAGCAATGAATTTTGTTTGCTCGAAATGATTTTCTCCTCAAAATGCAGTACTTGCAAATTGTTTTTACTTGCGCTCAAAATAGTGGCACAAAAATAATGCCATAGAAAAAGTGGATGGAAGCTGTGAATACAAATATTTATTTATTTATTTTTTAACATGGTCAGCATGTTTAACATTCACGTTCAGTTGCAGTGATTCTGTATAGCTTGTCTTCTGAGTAATTCTGATTAGTTCCTGTTTGTTTTAAATCCATATAGTTATCTATTTGTTTAACATCACACTGTGCCTGGAGACCAAGGTCAGGTGCATGAGGCCTAGTAAAACTACATTTGTGTAGAAACATGGAGTCTGCTCAACCCACTGCCATCTCAGCAGTTTTATTGAAACAAAACAGCTGCTTCTGTTCCCTAGTTTGGTAAATGGCCGGCACTGTGGACTAGGGCTGCCACGATTAGTCGACTAGTCACGATTACGTCGACTATCAAAATCGTCGACGACAAATTTAATAGTCGACACGTCGTTTGAAGGTTTGTAAGATCGCAAAACACGCAGGAATAAGTAGGATTTAAGAGTGTAATAACGGACTGAAACAGAAGATGGCAGCACTGCATGTACAAGGATGCCAGCTGCCGTTAAACCCCGAAGAAGAAGAAGCTGTGTCCCAGAATTCATAGCGCAGCCCAGCTCAGTCTCCAACAATGGTGGCAGCTAGTTAGTTTTAATATTACTCTTATTATTCTTTCTGGGTCACAAAATAAACGTTTAACATATTTCTAGGCGAGAATGTAGCTGTGTAACCCTCAAATATCTGCTCAGTTTATCAAGACGCATATTTTCAAAAGCGCTCCGACGTTTTCGGAGATGTCTGTTGCCCACTAGCTCGATAGCTAGCTGGGTTGCAAGGCTCGGTAGAGCCGTGAGAACACCGGACTCCCGGCAAATCGTTTTCAAACCCACCGCCGTCTTTCGCTACTCAGGTTAAACATATATATAAGTCACTTAGATAACTTAAACATGTTATTGTTTGGCTTTCAGTATTTTATTTGTTCCTGAGTAAATCGGTTTGGCTGAGATTAAAGTTATAGTTTTTACACAGCTGAATAAACGTCAAGCAGACAGCTGATTATCAGAAGTGTGAGATGCTGGAGAATTTACTCCGGTGTCCTGTTATATTTTAGATAGCAAGGAGTTTATTAAACTTCACCGAAACAATCTGCAAATTTCATTAAAATTTAATAAACTATCATCTTGTCTTTATTTTTAGTTAGCACAGACCTTAAACACTTAAAGCTGTAAGCTAATGATAGTTATATAAGAGCAGATGCTGCTGGTGCAATAAGCTGTACGTTTTACGTCCAATGGATGATGACATGATTAGTTGACTAATCGCAAAAATAATCGGTGACTAGTCGACTATCAAAATAATCGTTTGTGGCAGCCCTACTGTGGACCTTTTTAGATGATCTGGACCACAGCAGTCTTTAATGGCTGCGTCTTCAGAATTAGTATGCACATATGTAAAATTAGTTAAGTCATCTGTCTGGGCTCAGTTAGAGAGGTAAACAAAACGCACATGCCTGGTGTGTAACATGGACAGAACCATGGGTTTTCCATGCGTGGAACGTGCACGCAGCTACAGATCCTGTTTGGATCCGTGCAAGTCGGCAGAGCAAAGAGCTGCGGCTCTGTAGAAACTGTTTTCTTCTAAGCTGACATGCTTGACGATTTGTGTGGTGCATGCACCTGTGTGGGGAGCCTGCCATGAATATTTAAATATGAGTTAAGGAGAGGGTCACTTGCTGTGGGGGGATAGAACTGTGCACCTACAGGATAACTGCTTACAACAACACAGCTGTGGATTTAGGGAGAGAACATACATGTAAATAGAAACTGTTAAAAAAAACCCAGTTTAATCAACTCAGTAAAGTTTATTATTGCTGAGAACTTGTGCTTTTTCAGAAATACAGTATGTATGGCTTTTACTGTGATACCTCTGCATGCATGTATATTTAATGTAATTTTCTCATGTCTAACTGGTACACTATCCAGATTCAAAAAACGTTTGGATCACCTGAGGGATCATCATGAAAAGTGCTCAGAGAAGTACACTAAGTACATCAATGCCCAACAGGTAATGTAAATCTGCTCATGCAACTGTTTTTTGGATGCATTATATTGTGAGCCAAAGACCACATGACCGGTTAGTGTTCTGAATCAACAGAAAATTCGCTTGATCAGTATGTCGTTATTTTTGTGCCACTATTCTGATCGCATGTAAAAACAATTTGAGTGCACGTAAACATTTTTTGCAAGTACAAGTGTTGCATTTTGAGGAGAAATTTTTTGTGAGCAAAGAAAAGCTAAACCAGAGAGAGTAATATTTCAAACTCTGCCACTTTGCGTTCCTCCGCCACTGCCTCATTTGGGTTTTGTTTGCTCGAATTTAGCTTTTCTTCACTCAAAATAAATTTCTCCTCAAAATGCAACACTTGGACTTGCAAGGGTATTTTTATTTTTTATTTTTTTAAATTTCGTGCGCTCAAAATAGTGGCACAAAAATAACGCCATAGATCAGTTGTAGGTTTAGCTTCATGTTTCCTGAGAAAGTGATACAAGCTTATTTTGCACCAGTCTAGTGTAAGTGTAGCTGCAGTTTACATTATTTTATCTTTTGTTCTGTTTGGAGCGGTGCTTGCTGGATTTAAAGCTGATCTCAATCCAGAGGCCTGCATTCTGTTAAGTGAGGCTTTAACATGTGTTCATGTGTGAAGAAAATGCTTTTTTTTTTTTTAATTTTTATTTAAAGCTGCGTACAGTTTTGCATGGCCCTCGCCTCTTTCCCATATTTCCATACACAACTGCTAATTTGCTGCCCAGTGCAGGTCATCAGAGCAGTAGCATGTTTTTGCTCAGGTAGAAGGACATGTAGGTTGTGAGTCAAAGTGTGGGTTTTTAACAAAGTGTTGGTCTCCTGGGCCCTGTTTCAGGAAGCTGGTTTGGAAAACTCAGAGTGAAAAACGATACGCAGGGTTGAGTAACCCCGAACTGTCCAACCCGGAATATTCGGTTTCAGAAAGGCTGATAACAAGTAGTTCAATCAACGCGGAGTTGCTTTAACCCCAAGTCAAGCGCGCGGACGAGGATACATAAAGCCCTGATAAGCGGAGCACAGATTAAGCGAGTCACCATGGAGATGGAGGGAAAGAAGGCGCGGTCAATGTATTTCACAGCGCGTGAGGCCGAAATTCTGATGGCAGCATATGCCGATAACATGCAAATTACGCGGAAAAAAGTAACACAGCCACAGCTGCAAAAGACAGGGAGCATGCATGGCAAAACATAGCCGACAGAGTCAATGCGTGAGTGTTAATTTAAACATTGATCTAGTGATTTCCACCCATTTAACACGTTATTTTATCATATGTTATTTTATTTGTTATTTCATACATTCTATTTTGTGAAGTGATGTGAGCGCAGGTGCAACCCAACAGGCCCCAAACGTGCCTGGCAGCAAGTAAAAATGAAATATAAAAATATAGTCCAAACAGGTAAGGTGTAATTGTATTATGAGCCATAGTGCTTGGTCTGTTTGTCCCATGTAAATCAATTGCAGTTAGAGGCTACATTAATTTCCTTTCTGTAAGCACTTATTGAAATTATCTGAGCACATTACAAGTACATATTTGCTTACTCTGTATGCTCAAATGTGGCCCGTTATAGCCAACAGAAAAAAAGCGGAGGCCCGAAAAACAGGTGGGGGTCCTCCACCACCACCACTCACAGAGGCTGAGCAGTTGGCCCTCAGCCAAAACAGTGGGCGCCCTGTGGCCGAAGGCATCTCTGCGGGGACATCCTCTGAGTCAATAACCCCGCAAGACACAAGTGCCTACATAGGGGGTAAATTCTAAATAATACATGATGTGCATACATCCTTTCTTCACAGTCACCTTCGCAGTGCTACTCATTCATTTGATAAACTCTTTACCATAATGGATTATTTTGTAGTGAAGTTATTTTCCTACTGATTTTGCCTTCCCTCAGTCTTGGTTGTCTTTGAGAGCATAATGACAATGAAGTGTAAGGTGATTGGTATGTTTGTTAATTGCCATTTGGTCCCTTGTAAGTTATAAGTGACCTGTATGAACCTCATATTCTATCAGTTGATGGTGGTGGTGTACTGCATCTGGTGCAGCCTCCTGTTGAGCCAGACCAACATGCAGTTGTGAGTAATACTCCACAGATTATATGAGTTTACAGTAGAACAGCAATGTTGTTTATTTCTTTACTACAGGAAAATAATGAAGAAACATTGACAGCTGTTACAGAGGAGGAAGCAACAGAGACACTTTATGAGGTTTACATCTTTTAATACTTTGTGTACAGGAAATACAGGCGACCAATAAAGCCAGTTGAACAAAAAATCTGTTTATTCTTCTTTCAACATGTTGAGGTGATGGGTCAAAAGAAATGATTGTGACATATGGTGTCTCTGACTGCGCTTCCATCTTGTATGTCCGTGGGAGGGTCAGGATGTTCATGGTTTGGATCACTGCTGATGTTTGGTACAGAAGGACAGTGTTCTCCTCTAATTGTGGCAATGTTGTGAAGAATCACACATGCCACAATAATGTCACATGCCCTTTCTGGGGTGACCCTGAGTCTTTGCAGGCACTGGAACCGGGCCTTAAGCATTCCGATAGTCATTTCAATTCTGGCTCTTGTCCTGCAATGAGCCAGATTATATCGCTGCTGTGGGCCCGGTTCAGGGTCAGGGTAAGGGGTAAGCAAGTAGCCAGTGAACTCTCCTAAGACAGAAGGATACACTTCAGTTCAAATGTCCCTGAAGCAATTGGTCTTTATATATTTTAAAGTATTCTCAACTCACCATGTCCAAATTTTGTGCTCAGTGTACATTCACGGAATATTTGTGAGTCATGGACAGAGCCTGGCCACTTGGCTTCCACATTTGTGTTAATATATGATCTTCACAGTGCAGAGAACACAAATTAGCATCCATTACTATGATGACATAATTTGTTAGTTTGAAATGCTACAGGGAACTATGTACCTGTACATTAATGCTGTGGAAAGACTTCCTGTTCACATAGTCTCCTTCATTTACTAAAGAAGCAATGATTGGAATGTGTACAGCCAATCACGCCTGGGAACCCTGAATATAAATGTAAAATTTAAGTAGTAGTTCAAGTATCACCACATCATAAATTAAGTTTTGGTCATCCTGCTACCTGCAATTTTGTGGCATCCCTCTTTGATGAATCTTGTGGGTCTGTGACCGGGGAACACCACAAACGTGTACAGGAGACGTTTCAGTGCAACTGTAACATTCCTGACTGCCCGACAGACGGTAGCCTTGGAAACGTGCTCAGCGTCACCAATATTATACAGAAAGCTCCCGTTTGCAAAAAACCGAAGTGCAATACAAATAATATGTAATGAACTGAGAGCATGTCCGCGATGTGTCACATGCGTAATATATGGCCTGAGGATGTTATCCAAATAACTTATAGATTGTGCTGAAAAACGGTAACGTTCGCACAGAAGATCATCAGGAAATGATAAAATGTCCAAACGCGCTCTGATCACTCTCTCCCGGCGGAGAGCTCTGCGGAGAATTTGGGCTTCACGATCTACTGGCTCTTCAAGGAAGAGGCACCCCATGTCCGACACTTCCTACTGTCAGGTTTCCGACAAAGGGGCGGAGACAGTCAGGGTTAGTTGTAGTAAACCTGCTAGGGGGCAGGTTAGCTTCACGGCGTGTGTCGTCATAGTGACTCACTCAGGCTTCAGCTGAACTCGCTTTGTGAAACCGAAAAACCAGAGTTTTCGTTAACTCAGGGTATACTTACTCAGTTTTTCCACTAAACCGGCTTCCTGAAACAGGGCCCTGGCCCTGAGTTAACGAAAACTCTGGGTTTTCGGTTTCACAAAGCGAGTTCAGATGAAGCCTCAGTGAGTCACTATGACGACACACGCCGTGAAGCTAACCTGCCCCTAGCAGGTTTACTACAACCAACCCTGACTGTCTCCGCCCCTTTGTCGGAAACCTGACAGTAGGAAGTGTCGGACATGGCGTGCCTCTTCCTTGAAGAACCAGTAGATCGTGAAGCCCAAATTCTCCGCAGAGCTCTCCGCCGGGAGAGAGTGATCAGAGCGCGTTTGGACATTTTATCATTTCCTGATGATTTTCTGTGTGAACGTTACCGTTTCTCAGCACAATCTATAAGTTATTTGGATAACATCCTCAGGCCATATATTACGCATGTGACACATCGCGGACATGCTCTCAGTTCATTACATATTATTTGTATTGCACTTCGGTTTTTTTCAAATGGGAGCTTTCTGTATAATATTGGTGACGCTGAGCACGTTTCCAAGGCTACCGTCTGTCGGGCAGTCAGGAATGTTACAGTTGCACTGAAACGTTTCCTGTACTCGTCTGTGGTGTTCCCCGGTCACAGACCCACAAGATTTATCAAAGAGGGATTCCACAAAATTGCAGGTATCAGGATGAACAAAACTTAATTCATGATGTGGTGATACTTGAACCACTACTTAAATTTTACATTTATTTTCAGGGTTCCCAGGCGTGATTGGCTGTATAGATGGCACTCACATTCCAATCATTGCTCCTTCAGTAAATGAAGGAGACTATGTGAACAGGAAGTCTTTCCACAGCATTAATGTACAGGTACATAGTTCCCTGTAGCATTTCAAACTAACAAATTATTTCATCATAGTAATGGATGCTAATTTGTGTTCTCTGCACTGTGAAGATCATATATGATGCTGCCAACATTATCACAAATGTGGAAGCCAAGTGGCCAGGCTCTGTCCATGACTCACAAATATTCCGTGAATGTACACTGAACACAAAATTTGGACATGGTGAGTTGAAAATACTTTAAAATATATAAAGACCAATTGCTTCAGGGACATTTGAACTGAAGTGTATCCTTCTGTCTTAGGAGAGTTCACTGGCTACTTGCTTGGTGATAGGGGGTATCAATGTTTACCCTATTTGCTTACCCCTTACCCTGACCCTGAACCGGGCCCACAGCAGCGATATAATCTGGCTAATTGCAGGACAAGAGCCAGAATTGAAATGACTATCGGAATGCTTAAGGCCCGGTTCCAGTGCCTGCAAAGACTCAGGGTCACCCCAGAAAGGGCATGTGACATTATTGTGTGATTCTTCACAACATTGCCACAATTAGAGGAGAACACTGTCCTTCTGAACCAAACATCAGCAGTGATCCAAACCATGAACATCCTGACCCTCCCACGGACATACAAGATGGAAGCGCAGTCAGAGACACCATATGTCACAATCATTTCTTTTGACCCATCACCTCAACATGTTGAAAGAAGAATAAACAGATTTTTTGTTCAACTGGCTTTATTGGTCGCCTGTGTTTCCTGTACACAAAGTATTAAAAGATGTAAACCTCATAAAGTGTCTCTGTTGCTTCCTCCTCTGTAACAGCTGTCAATGTTTCTTCATTATTTTCCTGTAGTAAAGAAATAAACAACATTGCTGTTCTACTGTACACTCATATAATCTGTGGAGTATTACTCACAACTGCATGTTGGTCTGGCTCAACAGGAGGCTGCACCAGATGCAGTACACCACCACCATCAACTGATAGAATATGAGGTTCATACAGGTCACTTATAACTTACAAGGGACCAAATGGCAATTAACAAACATACCAATCACCTTACACTTCATTGTCATTATGCTCTCAAAGACAACCAAGACTGAGGGAAGGCAAAATCAGTAGGAAAATAACTTCACTACAAAATAATCCATTATGGTAAAGAGTTTATGAGTAGCACTGCGAAGGTGACTGTGAAGAAAGGATGTATGCACATCATGTATTATTTAGAATTTACCCCCTATGTAGGCACTTGTGTCTTGCGGGGTTATTGACTCAGAGGATGTCCCCGCAGAGATGCCTTCGGCCACAGGGCGCCCACTGTTTTGGCTGAGGGCCAACTGCTCAGCCTCTGTGAGTGGTGGTGGTGGAGGACCCCCACCTGTTTTTCGGGCCTCTGCTTTTTTTCTGTTGGCTATAACGGGGTCACATTTGAGCATACAGAGTGAGCAAATATGTACTTGTAATGTGCTCAGATAATTTCAATAAGTGCTTACAGAAAGAAAATTAATGTAGCCTCTAACTGCAATTGATTTACATGGGACAAACAGACCAAGCACTATGGCTCATAATACAATTACACCTTACCTGTTTGGACTATATTTTTATATTTCATTTTTACTTGCTGCCAGGCACGTTTGGGGCCTGTTGGGTTGCACCTGCGCTCACATCACATCACAAAATAAAATGTATAAAATAACAAATAAAATAACATATGATAAAATAACATATGATAAAATAACGTGTTAAATGGGTGGAAATCCCTCGATCAATGTTTATATTAACACTCACGCATTGACTCTGTCGGCTATGTTTTGCCATGCATGCTCCCTGTCTTTTGCAGCTGAGGCTGTGTTACTTTTTTCCGCGGAATTTGCATGTTATCGGCATATGCTGCCATCAGAATTTTGGCCTCAAGCGCTGTAAAATACATTGACCGCGCCTTCTTTCCCTCCGTCTCCATGGTGACTCGCTTAATCTGTGCTCCGCTTATCAGGGCTTTATGTATCCTCGTCCGCGCGCTTGACTTGGGGTTAAAGCAACTCCGCGTTGATTGAACTACTTGTTATCAGCCTTTCTGAAACCGAATATTCCGAGTTGGACAGTTCGGGGTTACTCAACCCTGCGTATCGTTTTTCACTCTGAGTTTTCTAAACCGGCTTCCTGAAATAGGGCCCAGGTCTTTCTTTTTTATTATTATTATTAAAGCTCACAAGCATCCATTTCTGTGAATGTTTTAATTAAAAATGGTATGCATTTCCAAATTATGCTTGGTTATGGGATTGCAAAGTTAAAGAGTTAAATCCTCTGCAAATGTGGAGATCTGGGGTCATGTTCACAATTATCCATGGGAGAACCATTACAGTAATTCACATCTGATAGTCTGTAAGCTGTGTTTGACTGTAGATGTCAAACTTGAGTCTAGAAATGGTAGAAGCAACAAATATGATGTTGCACTTAAACTCAACTTGTTAAGTAATGCTAGATTAGGGTCTACTCCCCACTTGGATGGTTGTAATTTATGCCTCCTTGCCTTCATGCTGCTGTACCCTTTTTTTTATTTTTTAAGCAGTTTTTCACATTTCACAAGAAGGCATTAAGTGGCATGGGGTTTCATTCATTTTTAGAAGAAGAAAAGTTTTTCTTCTTCAGCTTTCTTGAAACTTAACTCCAGAGAGGAAGCCCTTGATAGATTATAAGGAACCGTTTGCCATAGTTTGAGTTTCAGACAAGACACACTGCGTATTAGTTTTGTGATCAAAGACTTCAAGATATTTGACATGGGTCCACCTTTAGTGCCATTTACCATCACTGTTTTTAACTAATGGTTCGCTGGAAAATAACAATGCAGTAGCTTTCAAGAACAAGGGTTGGACAACACTGTGTAAAGTAAATGTCTTAGAAATAAAACATTTTTTTTACTTGAGTCATTTTTAAACACATTTGATTCAAAAACTTAATTTGTATGGCAGATAAATGAAGTAAGGTTTTGATTATAAATGTAATTGTTAACAAAAAAGAATTGGTCTTTGGTTTTTGTTGTCTCTAAATGAGAAATAACAAAAGAATCAAACACTGGATCTAATCAAAACTGTTACAGAGCCTTAATATTGCAAATCAAACAGTAAGACTGTAGCAGACTTTAAGTAGAAAGTACATTTTTTTTTCCAACAATATCTTTATTGCGTTTCAAAATTACATACAGAAATTGGAGTACTTCCACAGCAGAGGAGACATCCAGGGCAGCTAAATTATTGTACAACAGTCACTCGCCCTCCCTTGCAAATCAGACACTTATAAGATGTTAGAGAGCAACAGTTAAGTGGAAGTACAAACTATATGACCTGTAAATAATAACTTAGTCAAACAAAGGAAAAAGAAAACACAACCCCCCCCCACCCAAAAAAAAAACAAACACAAAAAAAACCAAAAAAAAAAACCATATAATAATGACAATAATAATAATAATAAGCTTCTCTATTTCCAAGGGTTGCTCAACACCAACTCGGTTACACTATTGTGCATGGTTCAAAGTTACAAACTCAAATGTATAAGTCACACAGCATTAAAGATCAAGTATAAAAGAGATTAATTTAGGAAACTGCAGAGGACCACCAACATTTACACCCCATCTTCCCCATCCACCATACTGCCAAGATCCATATTTCCCATATATTGCATAAAGGGACCCCAGATGTTTTGAAAAAGTGGTAGTTTCCCCTTGATAATGTAAGTAATTTTTTCCATAGGTAAAGTTGTGGACAATTCCTTAATCCAGTTAATGTATTTTGGCTTACTGGTCTTCCTCCATGAGAGTGCTATGACTCTTTTTGCCAGCAGTAGACATAGGTCCAGGGCGGTAATTACCTTTCTAGACATAAGATGTCCATCAGGATACAACCCTAAAATAAAAAGTTTAGGGTCAAGAGCTAGTTGTGTACCCAATATAATATCCAGAGCTTGTTTAATCTCTTTCCAAAACCGTTGTACTTTATTGCATTCCCAGACACAGTGGAAAAACGTCCCTTTCTCCTCACCGCACCTGAAACACAAGTCTGGGATATCACCATTATACTTATTAAGCTTTTCTGGAGTCACATACGTCCTCATTAGCCAATTATATTGCAATACTTTGAGACGAGTACTGGTAGTTTGTGTTTGTGCTTCAGCACATGCCTCCTCCCAGTCTTCGGAGGATAAGTCCTCCCGTAAATCTTCCCTCCAGGCATTAAGTTTTCCTAAAGAAGATTCAGGGGAACCTTCTACTAACATATTATATAATTTGGAGATTATTCCCTTTCCAAAGCAATCTCTTTTCATTTCTGTTTCCAAAGTGGAAAACGGAGGGATTGACAAACACTGATTTTGAGACGATCTAATAAAGTTTCTCACTTGTAGATATTTAAATCTATGTTTGCATGGGATATCATACTTGGAAATCAACTCCTCAAATGACATCAAAGTCTCACCCTCTGATCCCGCGAGATCCCCTATTGTCTTTAAGCCTTTGTCAGCCCACTTCCTAAAACCAGGGTCTGCTCTGCCTGGAGGGAAAAATTGATTACCCCATATTGGGCTAAAGCGTGCGAAGGATGTGGGTTCACCCAGGTATTTTTTAACCTGATACCACATCATAATCATATTTCTGACTATAGGATTTTTTCTTTTTTTTCAACATTTTGACTTTCGCTGAGTATAGGTACTGGGGAAGGGGAAGAGGTACTGAACTGTTTTCCATATTTGTCCAAGGCGGGGGGGATTTATCTGTAAAATAATACATCATAGTCCTCAATTAGGCTGCCCAATAGTACCAAAGTGGATTGGGACATTTGAGGCCTCCTCTGTCATACGGTAAGTACAAGAGTGATAAACGGAGCCTTGGTCGTCTATCATTCCACAAAAAACGAACGAAAATTGTCTTCAGGTGTGAAAATAAGTTAGCAGGGGGTGACAATGGGATGTTCTGGAACAGGTACAAAAGTCTGGGCATTATGTTTAATTTGAGAACATTAATTCTCGCTATAAGTGACAAGGGCAAGGGCTTCCATCTATCTAGGGATGAGGTGATTGAGTCTACCATAGGGGTGTAGTTAACTCCAGCAATATCTCTCAAACATGGCACTATCTTAATCCCCAGATAAGTAAAACAGTCCACCATTTTGAATTGGAAAGGATTTCCAGCACCCTCTCTCTCTCCTGAGTTAAGTATCATTAGTGAAGATTTTTCTTTGTTCACTTTATATCCTGATATCTGTCCAAATATGTGTAGTAGATCCAACAAGGCTGGGATAGACTCCTTCAGCTTTTCCAAGAAGAGAATAACATCATCTGCAAACAAAGCAATTCTGTGTTCCTGTTGGTTTACCGATAGACCAGTTATGCTCTTATGGGACCGCACCGCAATGGCAAACGGTTCAATTGCTAAAATAAACAATAAAGGGGACAAAGGGCACCCTTGCCTACAGCCCCGTTTAATTTCAAACGGTTTAGATATAATTCCATTTGTCAGTATTTCAGCATTTGGCTCATTATATAAAAGTCTAATCCACCGACAGAAATTATCCCCACAGCCAAATCTTTTTAATATTTCAAATAAATAGGGCCACTCAACTCTATCAAAGGCCTTTTCGGCATCTAATGATAGTAGAGCAGTGTCCGGTTTTCCTTCCTGACTATGAAGAATATCCAACACTCTCCTCACATTATGAAATCCCTGTCTGCCTGCAATAAACCCATTCTGATCACAGGTAATTAGGTCAGGTAAAGATTTCTCCAGTCTTCGAGCCAAAATTTTGCAAAGTATCTTTAGATCCACATTAAGTGTGCGTGTGTGTGTGTGGGGGGAGGGGGGGATATGTGTGTATTCACATCATTTATGTTAATGAGAGTGCGGGGAGTGAGTTGGAGGGTGGGGTGGGCTGCTTTTAACTATGTAAAGCACTTTGTGCTACATTTTTTTTGTATGAAAAGTGCTTTATAAATAAAGACTGATTGATTGATTGATTGATTGATATAACGAGCGGTCACGGTCATGTGGCTTTCCGTTGCCCTGGAGGTCCACCCATTTGTAGTTAGAGCAACAGAAGATGCCTGGGACAGTTCAGCCATAACTTTAAACTTTTCCTGCTCATACATGCTTGGAACGATCTTGTCACTGAAGTGGATGCGCAACGAGATATCATAGCGTGGCTCAAGCACGTTCATCACAGTTTAAACCCCTTGTTTTGCACAACTGAATACGGCCTCCCGTCTGCAGCTAAACACCCCAGTAGCTTTTGTAATAGCTTTAGCCCGGTCGGACTGGGCAGCAAAAGGCTGCTTAAATGCCGCAAACTCCTCTGCTCCGCTACTTGGACCGCTAGCACTGACCATAACTACCGCTTGACACCACTGTTTGTTTGTGGATATACAACTGAATGACTGAATTATCCATGACTGAATTATCCATGAAATCATCACATTCTCTGTAAGATTATGGTCAACTATATATATATTTAGAAGTAGAGGCTCTAAAGCAGGGGTGTCAAACGTACGGCCCACGGGCTGGATCAGGCCCGCAAACGGGTTTAATCCGGCCCGTGAGATGATTTTGTAAAGTATAAAAATGAGCAGCAATTCTTCAATAAAGAAACTGCTGTTCCAATTGTGTCCCTTGGATGGCGCAATAGCAATTGTGAGCTACTTTGTTTTGCCCACGAAATTTAAACCTGATGTGCTTTGGCACCCTCATTGCCCCAATATGTCTCTGTCAAAAAAGAGAAAAGTGGATGCAGAGTGTTCCAAGAAAAATGGTCATCCTCCTATTTGTTCACGGAAGTGAATGGGAAAGCTGTATGTTTGGTGTGTTCCCAGCATGTTGCAGTGCTAGAATATAGAATATATTATATATATATTATAAGAATATAACCTCCGTTGCCACTATGTGAATCTTCATGCCGACAAATATGACAACTTTCAAGGACAGCGGAGAAGAGAGAAGGTGAATGAACTGTTGGCGGGTCTGAAGAAACCGCAGTCTGTTTACTCACAGCCGAGACATCAGTGACGCTGCAGTGAAAGCTAGCTACCTCGTTGCTAACGACATTGCACTAGCTTCAAAACCATTTAGTGAGGGTGAATTTGTAAAAACATGTATGATGAAGGCATCGGAGATTGTGTGCCCTGAAAAGCGCCAGGCCTTTGCAAATATCAGCCTGACAAGAAACACAGTTGCAGACAGGGTTTCTGATCTTTCAGCGGAATTTGGACAGCCAGTTGAAGCAAAAAGTAAAGTTATTTATTATGTTTTCAGTTGCAATTGATGAAGGCACGGACATTACAGATGTTGCACAACTGGCAATTTTTATTGATGACACATTGACCGTCACCGAGGAGTTCGTGGAGTTGGTACCGATGATAGATACAACGACCGCAGCTGTCGGCGCGCTGGACAGGGTCGGAGTGGACTGGTCCCGTGCTGTCAGCCTGGCTACAGATGGTACACCCTCAATGATCGGGAAGAAAGCAGGCGTTGTAAAAAAGTTCAGAGAAAAGGTGCAATCTGCAAATGGAGGACGTGATTTTTGGACTTTTCACTGTATTTTGCACCAGGAGGCTTTGTGTTGCAAGTCACTGAAAATGGATAACGTCATGAAGGTGGTCATCCAAAATGTTAATTTCATCCAATCCAGAAGCCTCAATCACCGTCAGTTTGACAGTCTTCTCAGAGAGAAAGACCACATCTATGGCCTGCCATACCACACTGAGGTAAGATGGTTGAGCCGAGGTGCTGTGCTGAGGCGTTTCTTTGATTTACGAGGAAGAAATTGAACAGTTTATGGAAGAAAAGGGCAAACCAGTGTTAGAATTTCATTCTGCAGAATGGATGCAGGACCTTGCATTTATGGTGGATGTTACAGAGCACCTGAATAACTTGAACAAACAGCTGCAAGGACGCAACAAAGTTGTCACGCAGTATTATGACAGCATACGTTCTTTCAAGTTGAAGCTGTTATTTGTCGTGTCCAAATTCATGAGCTGCATCCTCCTGAGGCCGCATTTGTAGACCGATTACGTCACAGCGACGCGCCGAAGGCTGTCCAAATTCATATACTGCTCCGAATGCAGCCGACAAACGAGTCCTCCTTTTCCCCGAATTTGAAGGATGGGTCGGGTGTATCCTTCGTGGCCTACCATATCCCAGAATTCATAGCGCGGCCCAGCCAAACTCCAGTTTCCAACAATGGCGGCCGCTACTAAGTTTTAAAATTACTCCTACTAATCTTTCTGGGTCAGAAAATAAACTTTTAACATATTTTCAGGCGAGAAAGTAGTTGTGTAAACATCAAATATCAGCTCGGTTTATCAAGATATCGCATATTTGCAAAAGTGCTTCGACGTTTTCGGAGACGTCTGCTACCCACCAGCTCGACAGCCAGCCGGGAGCTCGAGGTTACTGATGCGGCCGAGAACGGCACAACTCCCGGCACATCATTTTCAGATCACCGCGGACTTTCACTACTCGGGTTAAACGTAAGATATAAGTCACTTAGACAACCTAAAAATGTTATTGTTTGGCTTTTTTCAGTGTTTTGTTTGTTCGTGAGTAAATCGGTTTGGCTGAGATTAAAGTTATTAGATTAGATTAGATAAAATAAAACTTTATTAATCCCCCGGGTGGGTTCCTCCTTGGTTTTTACACAGCTGACTAAACGTCAAACAGAAAACTGATTAAACAGAAGTGTGAGACAGTCGAGAATTTATGCCAGTGTCCTGTTATATTTTAGATAGCAAGGAGCAGACGGCTGAGTTTAATAAACTCCACCGAGACAGCGGTGACGCTAATCAGAAGGCTAGACTGTCCAATTTCACGGCCGTTTACTTCCGGCCTACTCGAACTTCTGAGGACCCGGCCCACGTAGACCGCGAAGGCCAGGTCCTCAGGAGGATGCAGCCCATGAATTTGGACACGACCACTGTGGGAGACGCAGCTCGCTGGTGGTGATCAGTGTTGGGTAAGTTACTTTAAAATAGTAACTTAGTTACATTACTAGTTACTTCTCTCAAAAGTAACTCAGTTACTTCAAGTTACTCGTTACTTTCAAAGTAACTAGTTACTAGGGAAAGTAACTTTGGTTTTACTCAGAATTCTCTTGTTAATGTGTTGCTTCCATAACTTTGCCAGTCTTCTAGCTTGCTTACTTGCCACAAGTGCACTGTGCCACCTACCAATAGAAAGGAAAAGATAATGTGCATATTTCCACGAGAGAAATCCCACGCCAGGACCGTCATTGACTGCTGCCATGATTCTAGCCTACGTCACAGCGTCATGTGCGCCTTTTACATCCAACACAAAAACTGCAGTCGTGGTGCTTTCGATTGTACTCAGAACTCGGAAATTCTGCCTCCTGAATAGGAAGATGTTGGTAACACCAGACTGCAGATGAGCTGCATACAGGGCTGGACTGGGACAGAAAATTGGCCCGGACATTTTGACTAGGAAAAATTATAAAGCCTTTGAATGAAAACAAACGCTGTTGTGACAGTGATGTACACTGTTTTGATGGTATATATGCATCAATCTATCAATCGTTTGTTGTAAGATTCAGATAATTATTTTTTAAAAGCTAGACATTTTAAATGAGAATAAGAAAGAAAAGTATTTCTTTGTGCCCACCTCTCCCTGTTAATGCCCTACCTGGCCCCCCTGGCAAAACTTTGCTAGATCCGCACCTGCACAGTTACCAGCTGTCAGCTACCTAAAAAAGGATCCTGGGGTTATTTGTCTCTCAGAAACAGTTCATAACTTCCCTTCAACTCATTCATGTCACCTAAAGGGTAAACCTGTTTCTCCATCACCTGTTCAGCTCTGATGATCCAGTAAGGACATCTCCTGGTTTCATCTTCATGTTTCCCTCTCACCAGATAACCAAACCGACCAGCAGCTTTTTTGCAGCTGTGGCTCCAGCAAACATCAGCTGATACTAGAAATTAATATTAAATTCTAACAACAGCTGATCAAGCTTAAACGTGCTGCTGTTGTTTAGCGCGACATCTGCTGGTTTCCTCTTTCGGCGCAAAGTGGGCGATAAACAAACAAGAGAGCCGATCAGCTGATCATTGATCAGTTTTCATGATTGAAGTAGAAACGGGAGAGGGAGGGGGGAGAATGAGAGAAGAAGAGGCAGCTGTGCAGCAAAGACACAGAATAACTCCAGCTTTGTGTCTTTTTCATTGTAGCTGAATTACGGGACAAACTGTTCCCTTTCACCTCAATAAGAAACGCGTAATATTTTCTCTGAATACCAGACGGGACGGTTGACAACTCTAATAACTTATGAACAAAATAAAGTTCAACATCATTAACTTCATAGCACCCACCCAGCTGTATAGAAACTCCGTCATGCTAGCTAGCACGCAGCATGTTGGACTATTTTTCTAAATCATAGTGTTTCTGTAATGTTCAAGTATTTTTGGCTAAATATATTCTTTTTGTTATCTTATACTATTTCTCCTAAATATCATGATCAGCAAAATTATCCACACCCACCGCCGCGCTATGAATTGTGGGATATATGGGAACACGAAGCGTGCACCGGACCACGCTTGATATTTGGGGAAATCGACGGCGCATTTGAAGTACACTTCGAGTTGGGACAGTCGTCACGTGGCGGTGACGTAATCGCACTCAAAATGCGTACTTCAAGCGTGCGGTCTCTGAATTGGGACACAGCCCCAGTCTCCATTTCAACTTGTGTTGAAAGTGCGGACTTCAAATGATATTCTCTTAATTGTGTTAATAGGCCACGTAAAACCAGAGTTATGATTCGAAACAGTACAAACGGTGTTTTCTGAGGACAGCGCTACCAAACACTCTCCGTTGGCGACCAAAATTTTAAAAACAAAATTTAAAAAAAAAAAAAAAAAAGGATGCATGTCTGCCATTACCTGCCAAAACCGGAAGTAACATATTTTGTGGGAAACGTAGTTTTTCCCCTCAGGGCCTTGATGAACCTATACTGGTGGTTTTAAGTTATGTCTGACATATGTCTGTGCAGTTTCTGGGATGCTTAGATCTCAAAATGCACTGTTGGAAATTATTTTATTTTCTATGTTTTGTTTTGTTACTTTTCTAAAAACAGATGGTGATCTTTTCTAAAAGCGATAGGACAGGTGTGGAGGAGAGTGAAGCAAGAGAATGGGTTCCTAAGGTGGGCAAGAAAAATCCAGCTAAGTTTCTGTAAATATGTTGTTTTCACACATCCATGGAAAATGAGCAAAATATATATTTTTCTGCTCTAATAACAGTCTGTGAGCTCATCTGAAGATGATGGGACAGATGACTGGAAACCCACACAGGATGAATCTGAAGGCTATTCAGAAGAGGAGGAAGAACAAGAACGTAAAAGGATTCCTAAGGTAGCCATGAAAAACAAAACTGGGTGTCCTATGCCACAAAGAGATGTGAAATTCATCCTCAGTTTCAGTGCTTCCACAATCTATCTATCAAAAATTAGCCAAACATATTGTTGTCTTCTCTGAAAACAGATGGCGGCAGCATCTGAAGAGGATGGGACACATGATAGCAGACCCACACAGGATGAATCTAAAGATGATTCAAAGGATGAAGCAGAACATTTGGGACAAATGATTCACAAGGTGGCCATGGAAAAGGTAAAATTTGTTCTCAGTTTCAATGCATTCAACAAAATATGTCTTTGTATTCTTCTGCGTCAGATGGTCAGCTCATATGAAATATGCAAGGAGTAAAGGTATTGAAGGTACATGAGTTTAAATAGCTGGAGTCAAGCATCCAAAGCAACAAGCAGTGCAAAAGGCCAGGCAGGGGATGGCAGGGCTCAAGATGCTAAGATTTTGTTTGGGAGTGACCAGAATGGAGAAGATTAGAAATGAGTGCATTAGAGAGACAGCTCATGTTGAGCGGTTTGGACACAAAGTTAGAGAGGCAAAGCTGACATGATTTGGACATATGTAGAAGAGGCATAGTGAATATATTGTTCCATATGGAGCTGCCAGGCAGGAGAGAAAGAGCAAGCCCTTAGAAGAAGTTCGTGGATGTAGTGATGGAGGATATAGATAGGGTTGGTTTGATGGAGGAGGCGGCTATGGATAGAATAAGATGGAGGCAGATGATCCACTGTAGTGACCCCTAAAGGGAGGAGCCAGAAGAAGAAGAAGAACTCAGCTCATTTGAAGAGGATGGAATAGATGATGGGAAACCTCCACCAGATAAATTCAAAGACAATTCAGAAAAGATGAGTTTAAGGAAGAAGTGAGTTAGCTCCAGTCCATTTTTTCAGAATCAGAATACTTTATTGATGCCTGGTGGAAATTATTTTTTTGTTCCAGTACATGAGTCACTTATTAATAAATAGCTGAAAAAGAAACGTGTAGTTGTAGCAGTAACCAGTGTGTTAAGTGGATGCGTTGTACAGGGAGATGGCCACAGGCAGGAAAGATTTCCTGTGTCGTTCAGTGGTGCTTTTCGGTACTCTCAGTCTCTCACTGAATGTGCTCCTGTGACTGAGCAGCATGTCATGGAGTGGGTGGGAGGTGTTATCCAACATTGTCTTTATTTTGGACAACATCCGCCTCTCCGACACCACCTTGAGAGAGTCCAGCTCCATCCCCACAACATTACTGGCCTTACGGATCAGTTTATCAAGTCTGTTGGCCTCTGCTACCCTCAGCCTGCTCCCCCAGCATGCAACAGCATAGAGGATCGCACTGGCCACAACAGACTCGTATAAAATCCAGAGCATTTTCTGGCAGATGTTGAAGATGTTGTTTAGTGAGGTCATGAGGAGGAGTAGTAGTGGGAAACGTACTCATGATGAATTCAAAGACAGTATATATATTCAAAGAAATATAAAGGTCAAATCAAAAGTAGTCAGAATTACTAACAGTACTGCAGATAATTTATTTTCATTGGCATTTGTAAATATTAAGTAAGAGTAAGACAAAAAATAAAACTTTTTTAGTAGTTGTATGCGTCTTCTTTTTGTGTACAGGGGGCGTTCGTGAGCAGTGAGTTGCCACAGAGGACAGAGGAACGGCAACAGGTTGCTGTCGCCTCAAAGTCTCAAAGGCATCACTATGTCAGAAATGGACACAAGTGTCCCATATGTGGACATGTATATGCTGATATTGTTCAGCACCTAAGAGTCACAGAGAAGGTGGTAAATGAAATTGAGCTGCTTCTTTTGAGCCAATTTTCTCATCGGCAGTAAGTGTCTTAATAAATTCTGAAAGAGACTAAATTTACATGTTTTCGAATCACTGCATTTATTTAATTGCTAACTTTTATATACACCCAATTTCTATTTCATCCTACTCAGCATTTTATTTTGACTATTTTTACAGCTTTTCTACAAATCTGGACTGTCCAGTCCGCTTATGTCAGTCAAAACATCTTAATCGGCTTGATAAGCACCTGGAAAAGGTCCACAAATTACAGGTATGTTATTGACTTTGTGGTGTCTCTGTGTGGTTTTTGTGTGTTGGTGAGGCAGCCCTTGATCTCTGGAATCAGATGTTTATGTTAAAGGGACTTACATTTAGCACCTTGCATTTTACATATTTGTTACTCTGGTGAAATGAAAGTCTTCCAGTTTCCATAGAAGAATACGGTGGTTCTTTCTTTGTCCGTATGCTGTATTTATATAATGTTCCTCGAGCTCTAGAAAGCATGTTGTGTGCATAGATAAAAACATGAAGGATGCCCAATTAATTAAAATCTAATCTTAATCCTTTCTAATGCTAACTTTTTCAGAAACCTATGATTAAACTTTACATGCAAAAGGCCAAGGACAGATGCGTTGCTAAGGAACTTGCACTTCTGAGGGTATCAAATCCCACACCGCAAATGGTCTCACATGTGGGTGAAGTGGATTATACAGTGATTGAGGAGGGCATCTTTAGGGCACTGGAGGCAAGGTCCAAGGTTGCATCCCCTATAGCCTCTTCCAGCAAGGCTCCCAGTGACCATGCTATACTGAACCATCGGCCTGCTCCTCCCTCTGACAGCAAGGCTCTGGGTGACTCTACCAGACCAAACCTACAGCCTCCTCTCTCTGCCAGTGACACTCTCAGTGACCACACCATCCCAATTATGCAGCCTCCTTCTATCTCCAGCAGCAAGGTTACTTGTCATTCAACAGGGGTATCTCCTGATGTTTTAATCCCAAGCAGTGCACCTTACTATGCAGTACAGCAATGGAGGGGACGTCCTCTCCCGAGGACACCTGCTCCTGGTTGCAAAAACTGTCAGATACTGTTCACTGAGCTACAGGTGGTGAAGCAGTTGCTAGAGTGTGAAATTGAAAGGAATCATGAGCTCAAGCAGATACACTCTTCAACCAAGCGTGCAAATGTGAGTATTGTTTACCTCCTGTGATTGTACACCTCATTGTGAAACATTCTTTCATTTACTATTGATAAACAAATCTGGTTAATGATTTTTTTTTATTTCAGGTTAAATATAGCAGACGGAAACGGTTTTCACTCAGCAAAGCCCCTCACTATGGTAAATAATATATCTTATCAAACTTACTACTGTAAATTAGGGGTGGGCGATTGAAACAATATAAATTTGGCCAACGATAGAGATTTTGACTATTCCGCTCTACCGCGATAGTGCATGTTGATGATGTCATAAAGCTGCGCCTGTTTTGGTCGAAAGCATCGTAGCTACAACCATTATCATCTGCAAATTATGCCAGGTAACAGTCATAGCAAAGAGATGAAGCACTTTTGAAATATGGGGAAAGCCAAAAACTGCGCTTCCTCCACTTGCGTAACATTGATTCATTAATGTTGAATTCTCTCGCAGCTGGTCTATTCCCATCTTGTTGCAGTATACAGGGAGTGCAGAATTATTAGGCAAATGAGTATTTTGTCCACATCATCCTCTTCATGCATGTTGTCTTACTCCAAGCTGTATAGGCTCGAAAGCCTACTACCAACTAAGCATATTAGGTGATGTGCATCTCTGTAATGAGAAGGGGATGCAGAGGGATGCAGCAGTCTCAAAATTGCAAAGCTTCTGAAGCGTGATCATCGAACAATCAAGCGTTTCATTCAAAATAATCAACAGGGTCGCAAGAAGCGTGTGGAAAAATAAGCGAGGTCAAGCGTGCAGCTGCCAAGATGCCACTTGCCACCAGTTTGGCCATATTTCAGAGCTGCAACATTACTGGAGTGCCCAAAAGCACAAGGTGTGCAATACTCAGAGACATAGCCAAGGTAAGAAAGGCTGAAAGACGACCACCACTGAACAAGACACACAAGCTGAAACGTCAAGACTGGGCCAAGAAATATCTCAAGACTGATTTTTCTAAGGTTTTATGGACTGATGAAATGAGAGTGAGTCTTGATGGGCCAGATGGATGGGCCCGTGGCTGGATTGGTAAAGGGCAGAGAGCTCCAGTCCGACTCAGACGCCAGCAAGGTGGAGGTGGAGTACTGGTTTGGGCTGGTATCATCAAAGATGAGCTCGTGGGGCCTTTTCGGGTTGAGGATGGAGTCAAGCTCAACTCCCAGTCCTACTGCCAGTTTCTGGAAGACACCTTCTTCAAGCAGTGGTACAGGAAGAAGTCTGCAACCTTCAAGAAAAACATGATTTTCATGCAGGACAATGCTCCATCACACGCGTCCAAGTACTCCACAGCGTGGCTGGCAAGAAAGGGTATAAAAGAAGAAAAACTAATGACATGGCCTCCTTGTTCACCTGATCTGAACCCCATTGAGAACCTGTGGTCCATCATCAAATGTGAGATTTACAAGGAGGGAAAACAGTACACCTCTCTGAACAGTGTCTGGGAGGCTGTGGTTTCTGCTGCACGCAATGTTGATGGTGAACAGATCAAAACACTGACAGAATCCATGGATGGCAGGCTTTTGAGTGTCCTTGCAAAGAAAGGTGGCTATATTGGTCGCTGATTTGTTTTTGTTTTGTTTTTGAATGTCAGAAATGTATATTTGTGAATGTGGAGATGTTATATTGGTTTCACTGGTAAACATAAATAATTAAAATGGGTATATATTTGTTTTTGTTAAGTTGCCTAATAATTATGCACAGTAATAGTCACCTGCACACACAGATATCCCCCTAAAATAGCTAAAACTAAAGACAAACTAAAAACTACTTCCAAAAACATTCAGCTTTGATATTAATGAGTTTTTTGGGTTCATTGAGAACATGGTTGTTGTTCAATAATAAAATTATTCCTCAAAAATACAACTTGCCTAATAATTCTGCACTCCCTGTACTAATAACTAACCTTGTATTGTGGAATAATCTCAGTTGTTCTCTTGACTGAAGTTTGGCCCGTGTATAGCATCTTGCTATGCGATTGCATTTGTCCCTGACCACCAGAATCCCTCACGTTAACTTTTATTGAGTGGAAACAAAAGCTGGTGTTCATCCTCCAGCTTCACTGTGCTAATGTTATGCTAACATTGCTGTGTCGCTGGCAATCACGTAGCACAACATTATATACCAGGTAGTCCAACTTCAGTAACCCTGCAAACGCCACTGCTGTTTAGTTTTCTGTCTTCAGAACGGAGCCCAGCAGGGGACATGGGAGAAAAAAATTAAGACTGACTTTTGTGAGATCTCGCAAAACTAACTCAGGATCTCGCAAAAGTTGAATTCCAACAATGGCGGCAGCTACTTAGTTGTAATGTTACTCTTTCTGGGTCACAAAATACACTTTTAAGATATTTTGAAGCGTGAATGTAGTTGTGTAAACGTCAGATACCTGCTCGGTTTACAAGACATCATATATTTGCAAATGTGCTCAGACGTTTTCGGAGATCTGACACCCACCATCTCGAAGCTAACAGGAGGTCGAGACCTACTACAGCCGGGAGGAACACCGCTCTCCCGGCACATCGTGCCTCGACCTCCCGGTCGGCTTCGAGCTGGCAGCCTTCGAAGAATGCAGCTAAAACTTTTGCGAGATCCCGAGTTTGTTTTGCGAGATCTCGCAAAAGTCAATCTTAATTTTTTTTCTCCCATGTCCCTTGCGGGGCTCCGTAGGAAGTGGTAGCAGAGCTGTACATTTTAATTAGTTTCAAAAATCTCCCAGAACATGGTATGTCATTTTTAGGTGAAAGAATTTAGACCGTTTTTAACTCTGTGTTCGTTTGACTTTGGGACCTGAAACAGACAGAGTTTTGGACCCAGATTACTCCGCGAAGCTCCTCACTACGGCAGCCGTAATGCTCCGACAATCCATCAAGCAGTGCGGCTTACCAAAGTTGTACTAAAACATTTTTTAACAGATTTCTGCACGCCCAAATCGGTTCGAGGTCAGTAAGCACAACCAGAATTCATACATAAGGCACACTCTGGATTTTTGAGAAATTTAAAGGATTTTAAGTGTGCCTTATAGTGTGGAAAATACGTTATACAGAAGAAAATAATATATCGCGATATATATCGTTACCGCATGTGCTTCAAATTATACCCCAATATGGATTTTAGGCCATATCGCCCAGCCCTATGTAAAATGTATTAACTGGAGAGAATCTTACATAGTATGACTGACCATCCTGGAATAGGAATTCTTACTCAGTTAATTTGTGAAGAGTGAGTTCTTCTAGGCTAAGAATTGTTCTTCATTGAGGTTTTCTTTATGCATTGAGAAGCTTGAAAAAATATTTGTTTTGTCAACAAAATCCCCCTGATGTAAAAGACCTGAGGTCTAAATATGAGTGCTATACAAATGTACTTTGATATGATGTCTATTCTTGCCTCATCAGTAAGACTGGTGGAAGAATTTAGGGTCCATGCAGAAGGTGTGAACCCTAGCAGAAAAATATGTGACAATGCAAAGCAGCGGGCCACCCATGTCATCCATTTTCTGGAATTCATGGCAGACCCAGCGATTCCAAACGTTGACCTTCTGTTTCTGAGGAACCATGGAAAAGTCCGTGAGTAAGTGTTAAATTTGAATGATTATTAGTTTCTATATACATGTGTGCATATACAGTTTAACACATGAACTAATTTGTATTTTTGACTTTGGAGTTTTCTAGCACACCTGCAAGCAAAAGGGTTTAAACCAACAACTCAGAGAGCTTATCTCATGGATGCTATTGCTTTCATGAAATATATATTAAACATGTCACCACCACAAGTCAGACTTGGAAAAAAAAGGTTCAACGCCCTTTTGGTCGAACTGAGGGCACGTTACAGAGATGTTGGCCGTGAAGTAGTCGTGCACCAGCTGAATGTGTGGAGATCTAAGTCTAGTACGTCTATAATACATATCTCCACCTCTTTTATTAACATTATGTCATTAAAGTAGGTAAACTGTCTAAGGGATTGTGCTTACATTTGTTTTCAGACAGACTTGTCCAAGCAGAAAAACATGCTTTGTTAATTGAAGAGGCTCCCCAGAAGATTGCTGCCGCACTGGGTATGGATCACTGCAACGCTTAAATCTGTAAATAGATTGTATAATCCCTCTTAAGTAAAATTAACAGACTCCATGTCTGGGTTAAGACATAGCACCTACAGATCTTTACATCACTGTGATCCACACATTGAAATGGATTTCATGTCTTTTCTGTCTGATGACTACGTTTCTCTGATGTCCAGTTTAAATTGAAGAATAATGTGGAGCTTGGTTAAAAACACATCACCATTGCAGTGAAATATGTGCAGCTCTGGATTAAGATGGAGCCCTGCACATTTTGATCTTGTTATTTCTGGAATGATTGGAAAGATTATTTTCAATATTATGGCTAGAGTAAAGTGTAAGAGCTATTTGCACTTATAAAGAATAATACTAAGACTTTTACCTTTATTGTTTCATAAAAGGTGTCCACAATTTAGAGGTTAAGGGCAGGCACATAAGAGGAAAAAAAAAAATCCCAAAAAATAATCAGATTACTTAAACTCTACTTATCCAACTAGGCTGCTCTGAGGTAATGTTGAGTTTGTTCTTTTCTTTGGTGAAGAGAGGTTGGAGGAAGGATGAGCAATCAGCTGGGCATCTACTGGAATTATGATGTAAATTAAAATCCTTCTAAATTAACCCCCTAACACAGCAACAATGAGCAGACGAAAAGGAATGAATTCACAGGTTGGACAGGTTTTCAACTGTGAACCCCTTCGATCCAATCTTTTGGGCTGCTCATCTTGCAGAAGACAAAAATCTTTTCTTTACCTCACTTTTTCACCTTCTCACCCTTTCTCCCCCCTCTCCTACTGGACGTCACATCTTCTCACACCTTATCTATCAATGTATATCTATCTGACAAGATTTGACAAACAGTTAAAAATGTTTAAACTTGTAAAACGCTTCATTACATTTTCATTGTTATTCTTAACATAAAGAATTCACATTGAATCACATCTGGATGTAATCCCCTACATTTCATTCAGTTTATGTGATTCTACTTCAGTTAGATTTGTCTTTAGGACATTTTCACATGAACATTCATTGTAACATAATCCAATTTTCAATTCAAATGCTTTTTAGAATTCAGTTAATTGCCATTTATTTCTTTACTTTTTATCCAACTTGTTTTATGAAAACATACATTTTGTTTGCCAGATATTCTTTGAGATTAGTAGCTCCACTGTGTCACATTATACATCACACACCAAGGTCAGACACTCTGAGGCCTGTTATTAGAATCACTGTTATTCTATTCTCTCATTACACACACACACACACACACACACACACACACACAAAGAACTCAGTCATTATAACAGCCATTTGTACTACTCAAACACTTTTGCATTTGTTATCAATATATTGATCAGATTTACATTGTGATTTCTCTTAGATTAAGAATAAAACTACTTTATAATTAGGAAAAGAGAGAAAAGCTCTGTTTTAGCACTCTGATCATTTTTTATTACATATGTTTTATATTTTAAGACCTTTGAACCATTGAACTCATCCAAGTGACTTCTTCAGTCTCAGCTGACTGCAGGTTTCCCCAATCTTTTATAAACAGTACATTTGCATAATGACTGAAACCAGCCCACTGAAGGAACAATGGGCTGGGAGGTCAGTTCCTTAATATTAATTATGCAAATTCTCATGACCATTGATTAACAACCACTGACCAAAACTCACTGATCAATGGCCATAAGTAACATTTAGAGTGGCAACATTTATGTGCCATGATGCCATCACAGCCAACAGATTTTACCAAGGTTATTTAAAAAAGCGAAAGTCAAGTTATACATTTATCTATACACTTACATTTACTAATATTTAGTAATATTGCTTTGCACAGCTGAGGACCCTGCAGAGGACACACTCCAGAGCCGAGCACTGACAACAAATGCAATTCCAACATGTGCAGCAAAGAAAAGGAAAAGGAGAGAGGACAGAGGATCTGTGCAGGACGAGGACAGTGAAGGATCTGAAAAGGAAGAGCAGCAGTCATCAGGAACAGAGGAGCTTTTAGACAGAACGCTCTTCCAGTGTAGCAGTAACAAGGTATGTGTGCCCTGATTCCCTTGGTAAGAGTTTTGATTGGTTGCACTTCTTTCATATATAATCATTTACTCCATCATGAACAAAACATATTTAATTTGTACCATAAACAGATGGTGAGCCCAGGTCAGGGTGAGGTTGCCTGTAGTGCTGGAACCACAATAAACGAAACTAAACAGGATTTGAAAGAGGAGGTGGAGCATCTACAAAAAGTGACATACCAGTTGCGCAAGAGAAAAGTATGTAATGTATGTTCTTGTACTTGTTTTAGTGTTTTTTTTGGGTCTGTGTTTCCACAAGCCCCGCTAGTTTAGAGACTTATTCCTCATAAAGAAGACAAGACATAACAGAACATCTTCAACTCGCTAGCTAGGGTCTTTGGTCAAGAACCAGCTCTTGGAGCTCACGCTCCTAGCCTGTGTCCAGCCCAAAGTCCTTCAAAGAGCAGCTCGCTGGCAGCTATTTATTGACAAACTGTTACAATATACATCACAGCAAAAGCACCTCCCTTTGTAAAACCTCCCAATGGTTCTAAGACAAGGCACTATGTGTGTGTATGTGTAAACATCTGTATGCATGTGCAAGAATGTGTGTCTGTATGTATGACTTCCAACTGTTTCTAACAACATCATTAGTCATAAAATTGTAATCTCCCCCACACCCAATATATGGTTCAATTCCTGTATTGGTTCACCATGCACAAAACTGTGAAGCCATACAAAGGGCAGGAAGCTTACCAAACATCAAACAGAATCTTCACAAGGGACGTGTCTACAATAATCCTCCCCCAGCACAGAGTGGCTGGAGAGGTGGGCAGAGACAAAGGAATGTCCTGATCCTATAGATTGAACTCAGACCTTACAAATTTAAGAAACACAATGACAACATCCAACAATTAGACTTAACAGTTTTCACTGATTACTAATCTTTTACCTTTTTATTTTTACTTTTCTAAAATCAGATGGTCATCTTTTACAAAAATGATAGGACAGGTGTGGGGAAACTCACACAGGAAGACAATCCAGAAGAGGAGGAGGAAGAGGATGAAGCGAGAGAATGGGTTCATAAGGTGGGCAAGAAAAATCCAGCAGTTTCTGTTTCCACACATCCATGGAAAATGAGCAAAATATACACAGGGTGGGCCATTTATATGGATACACCGTAATAACATGGAAATGGTTGGTGATATTAAAGTCCTATTTGTGGCACATTAGTATATGTGAGGGGGCAAACTCCTGAAGATGGGTGGTGACCATGGTGGCCATTTAGAAGTCGGCCATCTTGGATACAACTTTTGTTTTGTCAATAGGAAGAGGGCCATGTGACACATTAAACTTATTGGTAATGTCACAAGAAAAACAATGGTGTGCTTGGTTTCAACGTAACTTTATTCTTTCACGAGTTATTTACACGTTTCTCTTTGTTCACAGCCATTGACTTGTCGAATGGCTGGCCTAGCAAAAAAAGTAGTGATGGAGGATATAGATAGGGTTGGTATGACCAAGGAGGTGGCTATGGATAGGATAAGACTGAGGCAGATGATCCACTGTAGTGACCCCTAAAGGGAGGAGCTAGATCAGGGGTGCCCAATCCCGGTCCTCGAGAGCTACCGTCCTGCAGCTTTTAGATGCATCCTTGTTCCCACACACCTGAATCAAATGAATGGCTTGTTATCAGGCCTTTGCCAAACATGATGGCATGCTGAAGAGATCAAACCATTTGATTCAGCTGTGTTGGAGTAGGGATGCATCTAAAAGCTGCAGGATAGTAGCTCTCGAGGACCGGGATTGGGCAGGCCTGAGCTAGATGAAGAAGAACTCAGCTCATTTGAAGAGGATGGAACAGGTGATGGGAAACATACACAAGATCAATTCAAAGACAATTTAGAAAAGATGTGTTTGAGGAAGAGGTGAGTTAGCTGCAGTCCATTTTTAGTGAGGTCATGAGGAGGAGTAGAAAGCTGCAGTAATGATCGTACTGGTGTATGTATAACACCAGCAGTGAGTTCTAAGTACTTGGAATGTCCTAAAAGTATTTGCTAGGAAATCAGCACTTGTAACTTTTACCAAATGCTTTTACTCACAAATAGGGGGCTGAAGTCCATTCCTGGCAGTTTGATTTGTTTCTAAAACCATAAATACCAACATGAAGATGGTTTATAATTTTTTTCTTCTTGCATTTCTGTGTGTTATATGTACAGGACAGGGAAACAGCGATGAGCTCATTACCATTACAACACCAAATACCAGTTGTTATTCTGAATTCAGTCACTCTCAAGACACCCATGGTAAGAACAATTGATAACAAATGTCAACAAAACTGTAAATCACACCTGATGACATTTTCTTTTACAATAAAGATATGTATGTTTTGAAATAAGATCTTTGCCTTTGTGTGAAACTGATTACATTTCAAGTTTTCTTGTACTGAGGTGTGTGATCTCAAAATTGCTTTAACAATTGTTTGACCATTTCTCCACAGATGGACAAGGTCGCAGTGGAGGTCCCTCCTGGTGTAAGAGCACTACAGCATAACAAATCTGAACATTACATCTAGATGAGCTAAAGTAACCTTGTTTTTCTTTGTCAATCATAATTTTTCAGATGCAGCAGGTCTATGTAAGCCAAGACACAGCAATGACTGTGACTCAGAGTTCAGAAAAAAGTGTGATTCACCAAACCAGTTACTTGAAGAGGCTAACTTTTCATCAGTCAACTCTCTTTGACGACACCATACCCAGATCTGGTAACTGGAAACCAGCAGCTGTAGTAAAAATACACAAGTTCAAAGAACTTTAAGGTGGAGTGGTATTTATTTATTTCTCATATGGTCTTAGATAACAACAAGAAAGACCAAAGTGGAATGTCATCTGCAGCAATAATAACCTCAGGTAAATATTAACATTATATTGCACAATATGAACAATGTTAAGTTAATCAGTAAGTAAATGATTATTTTCTTAAAATAAAGAACAACTGGAGGAGAAAGAGATACAAGAAGAGTCTCTGGAGAAGATGAAGAGTGAAGGCAAAGAAGGGAAGAGAAAAGAAAATGTACAGCAGGAGCCTCTGGAGAAGATGAGCGGCAAAAAGAAAAGGAAGGAAGAAAAGATACAGGCAGAGCCTCTGGAGAAGATGAGCGGCAAAAGGCAAAGGAAGGAAGAAAAGATAAAGGCAGAGCCTCAGGAGAAGATGAGCGGCAAAAGGAAAAGGAAGGAAGAAAAGATACAGGCAGAGCCTCTGGAGAAGATGAGCGGCAAAAGGAAAAGGAAGGAAGAAAAGATACAGGCAGAGCCTCAGGAGATGATGAGCGGCAAAAGGCAAAGGAAGGAAGAAAAGATACAGGCAGAGCCTCAGGAGAAGATGAGCGGCAAAAGGAAAAGGAAGGAAGAAAAGATACAGGCAGAGCCTCTGGAGAAGATGAAGAGTGAAGACAAAGTAGGAAAGAGAAAAGAAAAAGTACAACAGGAGCCTCAGGAGAAGATGGGCGGCAAAAAGAAAAGGAAGGAAGAAAAGATACAGGCAGAGCCTCTGGAGAAGATGAGCGGCAAAAGGCAAAGGAAGGAAGAAAAGATACAGGCAGAGCCTCTGGAGAAGATGAAGAGTGAAGCCAAAGTAGGAAAGAGAAAAGAAAAAGTACAGCAGGAGCCTCTGGAGAAGATGAGCGGCAAAAGGCAAAGGAAGGAAGAAAAGATACAGGCAGAGCCTCTGGAGAAGATGAAGAGTCAAGCCAAAGTAGGAAAGAGAAAAGAAAAAGTACAGCAGGAGCCTCTGGAGAAGATGAAGCGTGAAGACAAAGTAGAAAAGAGAAAAAAAAAGTACAGCAGGAGCCTCAGGAGAAGATGAGTGAAGGGGGAAAGGACTCTGAAAATAAGGTGCAATTTATTCCATTGCTCCCAGTAAGCCCAAGAAATGCCTTATTTGAGGGCTTTTGCATTGTATTTGTTTTTGAAGATTCCACTTTTTTATTACATAAAAGAGTTATTAATAAAAAGTGATCATCTAATACTGTGTCCAATGAGTTACTGTCACGTTTATTTTCTGGAATCACTGGTGCTCTCAGACTTGACATTATATAATTCCACCATATGTGAGATCAGTCAAATTAAGAAAGGAGACATGCTTCTTGAAGAAGTAAAAGTCAAAGCTTAAGATATAATGTCAGTATGTAAATGTTGAAGTTTTGGGGTATGTTGTACTATACAGTCAAACCATTTGATGCCATTTGGTCCTATATCTACACAAGTTTCAGTTGTAAAATCATAAGGCTAATAAGTTCACATAAACTTCATAACTTAATCAGAATGTACATAGAGGTCCTACCACTGGGGGAAAGACCAAGCACCACAATCTACCACATTTTCTGAACCACTTGCTCTCATCCACATAGGGAGCCGCATTGAACTTGTTAATCTAATAAAAGAAAAAGTGACCTCAATTTTGCAGCGGTTTGTTCTCCCCCCTGCCTGACTTTAAATGGTAAATGGCCTGCATTTGTATAGCGCTTTTCTAGTCCTTAAGGACCCCAAAGTGCTTTACACTACATTCAGTCATTCACACACTGGCGATAGCAAGCTACATTGTAGCCACAGCTGCCCTGGGGCGCACTGACAGAAGCGAGGCTGCCGGCCACAGGCGCTACCGGGCCCTCTGACCACCACCAGTAGGCAAACATGGGGTTAGTATCTTGCCTAAGGATATTTGGCATGCAGCCAGGAGGAAGCCTGGGATCGAACCACCGACCTTCTGATTAGTGGCTGACCTGCTCTGCCACCTGAGCTACAGCCACCCCAGAAACTTACTTTGCTTATAGAGTGGTGGTGGTCAGAGGGCCCGGTGGCGCCTGTGTCCGGCAGCCTCGCCTCTGTCAGTGCGCCCCAGGGCAGCTGTGGCTACAATGTAGCTTCCTATCGCCAGTGTGTGAATGGGTGAATGACTGGGGTCCTATGGACTAGAAAAGCGCTATACAAATGCAGGCCATTTACCATTTATAGAGCGCTATTTTGAAACACAGCCTGGGGTGATAATGCACTCATAGCCTGACTCGAGCACAACAGGCAAATTGTTCAGAAGAAAATGGGCAAAATGTTGAAACTGGGAGTGATAGAAGAGTAACACATTGTGTAGTGTTTCCTCATAATTCTTGTAGGGAACAAAGATGCGTCTATATAATCTATAATTGTTAATCAGTTCTTGATAATCCCCTTTCCGAAACACAGACTAATCAGTGATTACTACCACCTGGACTATTGAGTCTTGTACTAAATTAATCTGGATTAAGTTAAAACCACTAGTGCTAGGGTGACTTAACCAAAGTGAGATTGCCTGTAAAACATGGGGTGGAATCAAATTAGCTATACCAATGGCTGCAGAAAAGTGACAGTGGTCAAACAACATCATTGAGCATGACAAAACACTTTTGAAGACAGCAGTCTCCAGATACCTCATCATTGAAGACAAACGACACACATCTATTGTGGAGAAAATTCGGTTCAAATCAATTTTATTTATATAGCGGCAAATCACCACAACATTCGCCTCAAGGCACTTTATATTGTAAGGTAGACCCTACAATAATACATACAGATGTAAACCCAACAATCATATGACCCCCTATGAGCAAGCACTGTGGCGAAAGTGGGAAGGAAAAACTCTTTTGACAGGAAGAAACCTCTGGCTGAACCAGGCTCAGGGAGGGGCGGGGCCATCTTCTGCGACCGGTTGGGCTGAGAGAAGGAAGACAGGATAAAGACAGAAGAGAGAAAGAGATTAATAACAGATATGATTCAATGCAGAGAGGTCTATTAATACATAGTGAGTGAGAAAGGTGACTGAAGAAGAAATGCTCAATGCCTCATTGGAATCCCTCAGCAGCCTACACCTACAGCAGCATGACTAAGGGAGGATTCAGGGTCACCTGATCCAGCCTTAACTATATGCTTTAGCAAAAAGGAAAGTTTTGAGCCTAAACTTTAAAGTAGAGATAGTGTCTGTCTCCAAAATCCAAACTGGTTCCACAGAAGAGGGGCCTGAAAAGTGATGGCTCTTCCATTCTACTTGTAAAATACTCTAGGAGCAACAAGTAAGCCTGCAGTGCGAGAGCAAAGTGCTCTAATAGGGTGATATGGTACTACAAGGTCATTAAGATAAGATGTGGGGATGATTATTTAAGACCTTGTATGTGAGGAGCAGGATTTTGAATTCAATTCTGGATTTAACAGGGAGTCGATGAAGAGAAGTCAGTACTGGAGAAATCTGCTCTCTCTTTCTAGTCCCCGTCAGTACTCTTGCTGCAGCATTTTGGATTAAATGAAGGCTTTTCAGGCAGTTTTTAGAACATCCTGATAATAATGAATTACAGTAGACCAGCCTAGATGTAATGAATTCATGAACTAGGTGCAAGATTTGCATGACAAATTGAGGTATTCAGTACAGTTTCTATTACAACATTTTATTGAGATTGATGCCATATATAGGTTGTTCCCCCAAGGATCGATATAGTCTGTGTAGTTGGAATTACTGGGTGGTCCCATCATGCTGTGTCCACATCAGTCAAATATCTGTTGCAGTCAGCTGGACCACAATTAAATAATTCTGAGCAGCACTTGGCAGACTGCAGCAGCCTGCATGTGTGTGTTCCATGAAAATCAAAAGTAACAAAAACCCTGCCATTCCTCAAGCCTGAATCATTTCAGTCACATTTTCTCCTGGAGATGTCTAAAGACAGGCTGTCTTTTGTTGCCATAGAGACCTGAATCCCCCCCGAACACAGTGTAGAGATCTGGCAGGTTTTTGACCATAATTGCGGGTTGTCACCCTCTGGCAGTAATAGGGGGAATATGTAGCACACAAGCACAAACTCCTTGTCTTGGTACAGAGCTCTCACTGCGGGACCATCAACATCCAGCCATATCCAAACTCCTCCAGGGCACTTTTGGCCACATTTCCAGGTCTGACCACATCAGGAAGGTGGCACGAAAAGTCATGCTGGCATCTGGGGTCATGTCCAGTTATTCCATAATGAATGAAAACTGGCTGATTGTTTCATGGGTCATGGTTCAGTCTGACACAGAAAGGTCCTTGGAGCCCATGTACCAGGGAATGGCCAAGAGGTACAGTGATGCAGGAGTGGAAAAGGCCGGCTACCACTGGGTGGACAGGTAAAAACCGTAATCATCGTTGTCATTCAAACTGCTAATCTGTCTGGAAAAACTGAGTTTTTCTTTTTCAGATCAATTTGATGCACACACATAATATTCCATATACTTACATGTATTTGTATTTCTTACATTTAGGGATTGCTGTGCTCCATTTAAGATCCCAGACTGCATCCCTGTCGAAAATCTATCGTGGGATGCCTGAAAAACCACTCCTGCTGTTGTTGCTGCGGCCACATCTGGACCAGTGGCAAACAGCTGTGCCTCTCGAACCCACTACAACAAGAACATTATTGTAAAACTGGACCTGTTCCACTGCCTGAGGCGATTTTTGCGGGAGTGTACCTCTGAGCATCTTCCTCTGTTCAGCACTTTCTGCCAGCTTCTCTCTGCGGCATTCTCAGTGGTTGATCAGGCAGACCTGAAGAGGCTCCAGGATGCTTATAAGTTCTGTGGCATCCATCCTGCTAATCCCACAAAGCAACACATAAGGGAGCACTGCAGGATCCAAATACCACAACCCACTGAGCTGCTGAACAGAGTGGAAAAGGTCCTGAACCATTTTCACCTGGCCACAGACCCCAACAACGTCCCACTCTTCAAGCCATCCATGCTGAAGACGTGACGCAGTGCACATTCTGCGTGGCTGCCTAAGTGACCCTGAACTCTCAGAGGGTGTAATGTTTAGGTACGGTGGGACTCTTCAGCTTAACCATGTCCCTGGTGAAGGTGCCAAGGTCCCCATCTGGATTCCTGTCCGAGGCACTTCACAGCAGGAGGGTTATCATTTCCGTCTTTAACCCGCCTCCTCCTGCCCTGTCTACACCACTGACACAAGTCTCAATAGAGAAGATTGTGGAGGGCATCTTAGAAAGGCAACAGCAGCAGCAGCCACAGCAGCCACTTGGCAGCTTATTTCTAAATCACTTAATGTAATGATAACAAGCCATCCGTTCTCTAGTGGGGTCTCACAGCTTTTATCTTCATAATCTTTCTGGTTGATTTGTAATATTAGAAACATGACTGCTGTCTTTTATCTGTGTGACTGTACAGCCTGTTTCAGACATGACAACCAGACAGTGTCTGAAGTTATCTTTAATACATGCAACGCAGCTGGAGATAGTCCAGACACTTTCTCACTTCTGATGATAATATTTTTGGTTTAGGTGTTGTTGCTTTCTGGCTTGAAGCTTATCTACAAAAGCAGTTCAATAAGGAGAGATCATGTGGAAAAACTGAGCATGATTTATTGAGGTACAGAAATAAATGTAACTGTTAGGCAGTTAAACTCCAATGACCCATCATAGCAGAAGAAATCTCAGCAGTGACAGGATTTTGCACAAGCCACACCCCAGAGTCAAAATGCTGGTAGTGATGAAGATGGAGGCTGGGACAGGGTTCTGAGTGACCACGGTGAGGAGGAGAAAGGAGAGGAGGCGGGCTGCATAGCTGAGGATCTGAAACGCAGAATGGCAGAAGCAGAAGAGCAACAGATTTAAAGCATGCAGAGTGGAGGCTGGCATGCTCGGTGAAGGCAGGCAAGAGCATAACTGGAATAAAGTAATGATGTCAGTGCTGAGTTTGTGCTGGAAAATGAATAGATATAAACTGGCAGCCACCGGGAAGCAGACAAATGACTTATTACACATCTTCCTTATTGAAATTATGCGTAAGCTTCATTTTCTATGCCAACAGAATGTATCTGAATTATAGTTTAAACTTTAATCTTTGTATTAAAAGTTGGATGTCTGGTTTGTGATGATACAGTTTATTCTGAGTTATGTACTTATGTACTGCAGTTGTTGTGAAAGTTTTCCATTAAATAAAGCCAACAGAGCCTTGGGTATAAACACCTCCTACAGAACCAAAAGGCAGTACACAGCTGTTTTCACACCTTTGGTCTTCCCCCAGAGAAAAGTTCACACTCCCTTGCTTCCTCTTACAGTGGAGAAGACAAAAGATGAACTTTTCCCGTGTGAATGCCTGCTTCCAGCTTCCTGAGATACCTTCCGTTAGCAACATGAATGTGTGAGACATTGAGGCATGCTAAAAGCCCGTGGCACCAAAGCATTGTACAATAAAATAATGTGAATAATACATAAATATAAATAAAAGATATTCCTTAACACAGTATAGGTACATAATACTCCACAGGCCAAAACACTATGATATAAATAGAATGATAATCAAATAATAAGAAAAAGCAAAGTGAAAAATACATTTTATCCACATTAACTAAATTAAAAATGGTGTTTATCTTTTGATAATGTAACACAGGCTTTGTCCCAACCAGGACTCGAACCTGCGCTCAGACGGTTCAGTGGAAAAAAAAAAATCATCTTTTACACTGGCTGAAAAGCTGCGATTTGATTGGCTGTTTCTCCGTTACACCGCGATGGGCCAGTCTGTGATTGGCTGGTTTTGTGGGACAAATATAACGGCGTAGAGAAAGAGAGAAAGAGTTGAGCACGCATGGGCAGAAATGTTGAGAGCACGAGCGACACATTGCGAGCGCAAATGCAAAAACTGAGCGAGAGGGGCTGCCATTGTGTGTGTGTGTGTGTGTGTGTATGGATAATAGCAAACACTGAAATACATTTTTTGCATGCAGGAATGAGTTTTGTTCGCTCAAAATAAATTTCTCCTCAAAATACATCATTTGCACCTGCAAACTTTTTTTACGTGCGCTCAAATTTTTTTTTGCGTGCGCTCAGAATAGTGGCACAAAAATAAGGCCATATATTTTGACCTATTTTGACCCCGAAAATGGCGCATCAGGCCAAAATCCTTTCCACGCCCACCCCCGTGACATCACGCTCCAATGCCCTATGGTAACTAATGTTATAAAAATGTTCCGCCCCTAATGAGCATTTGAGCAGCCAATCAGAATCATCTATGTCATGTGATCATGAGTACAGCAGCGGATTGTTCTAGTGAGAGTTTCGAAGCACCATGGATGATGAATTTGAAGGTAAATGCACCTTTCAATTGTTTGCCAACCGCCAATACGACTGTCAGAAAGAAAGAAAGAAGAAAGAGTTTGAAGGTACCAGCTCTCAGGTATGAAGCTAACTTTCAAAAGTTACATGAGTACAAACAGGTACCTTGTCGGGTTTTTTTCGTTTGCTTGTTTTTGGTTGGGTTTTTTTTTTTTTTTAACCCTGTCCTGTCTGGCTGTTTTTGTGGCACAAATATAACGGTGTAGAGAAAGAGTTGAGCGCGCACGGGCAGAAATGTTGAGAGCGCCAGCAACACGTTGTTAGCGAGCGCAAATGCAAAAACCGAGCGAGAGGGGCTGCTGTTGTGTGTGTGTGTTAGTGATGGGTCGTTCGCGAACGAAATGGCTCTTAGAGCCGTCTCTTTGACGTGAACGACGCGAGCCGGCTCCTTATCGCGAGCCGTCACGTGGGTTTTTTTTCTTTTTCTTTCTCTCACTCTCTCTCTCTCTCGCACGTTTTTTCCGCTTCACTCTGCACGTGGGCAGAGGGGGGGAGGGGCGGTAGTTACTCTCAGTAGCACAGGAACAGCCAGAGGGAGAGAGAGAGAAAGAGAGCCAGGGATAGAAAGGTATAGTAATCATCCACAACTATTTTCGGTTGCAGATGATAAAGGATTCAGAAAGTTTATTCATGCGGGCCCATATGACAGAGAATATACATGTTCTTTTTGTTTTCATATTATAATTTATATTTAATTGTGTTGTGGTTTGCAGTGTTTTGTGTTGTTTTCACTTTAAATTTGTAAAAGGAAAAAGCTGAAAATTTAAATAGTTAAAAGTTGAAATGTGAATAGTTGATTTTTGTATTATATGATTTATTTATTACATTTTATGTGGATTTTGCAGCAAAATTATCCACACCCACCGCCGCGCTATGAATTGTGGGATATATGGGACCACGAAGCGTGCACCGGACCACGCTTGATATTTGGGGAAATCGACGGCGCATTTGAAGTACACTTCGAGTTGGGACAGTCGTCACGTGGCGGTGACGTAATCGCACTCAAAATGCATACTTCAAGCGTGCGGTCTCTGAATTGGGACACAGCCCCAGTCTCCATTTCAACTTGTGTTGAAAGTGCGGACTTCAAATGATATTCTCTTAATTGTGTTAATAGGCCACGTAAAACCAGAGTTATGATTCGAAACAGTACAAACGGTGTTTTCTGAGGACAGCGCTACCAAACACTCTCCGTTGGCGACCAAAATTTTAAAAACAAAATTAAAAAAAAAAAAAAAAAAGGATGCATGTCTGCCATTACCTGCCAAAACCGGAAGTAACATAATATTTTGTGGGAAACGTAGTTTTTCCCCTCAGGGCCTTGATGAACCTATACTGGTGGTTTTAAGTTATGTCTGACATATGTCTGTGCAGTTTCTGGGATGCTTAGATCTCAAAATGCACTGTTGGAAATTATTTTATTTTCTATGTTTTGTTTTGTTACTTTTCTAAAAACAGATGGTGATCTTTTCTAAAAGCGATAGGACAGGTGTGGAGGAGAGTGAAGCAAGAGAATGGGTTCCTAAGGTGGGCAAGAAAAATCCAGCTAAGTTTCTTCTCCTGTAGTTAACGATGTAAATATGTTGTTTTCACACATCCATGGAAAATGAGCAAAATATATATTTTTCTGCTCTAATAACAGTCTGTGAGCTCATCTGAAGATGATGGGACAGATGACTGGAAACCCACACGGGATGAATCTGAAGGCTATTCAGAAGAGGAGGAAGAACAAGAACGTAAAAGGATTCCTAAGGTAGCCATGAAAAACAAAACTGGGTGTCCTATGCCACAAAGAGATGTGAAATTCATCCTCAGTTTCACTGCTTCCACAATCTATATATCAAAAATGAGCCAAACATATTGTTGTCTTCTCTTAAAACAGATGGTGGCAGCATCTGAAGAGGATGGGACACATGATAACAGACCCACACAGGATGATTCAAAAGATGAAGCAGAACATTTGGGTCAAATGATTCACAAAGTGGCCATGGAAAAGGTAAAATTTGTTCTCAGTTTCAATGCATTCAACAAAATATGTCTTTGTATTCTTCTACGTCACATGGTCAGCTCATATGTATGGAACACCAGGACTGCCATAATGAATTAATTAAATACACCATTAAATAATTAATTAAATGTGGCAATAATTAATTAAAGAGAAGATTTAGAAGAAGATTAGAAATGAGTGATGATGGGAAACCTCCACCAGATAAATTTAAAGACAATTGAGAAAAGATGAGTTTAAGGAAGAGGTGAGTTAGCTCCAGTCCATTTTTAGTGAGGTCATGAGGAGTGGTGGTAGTGGGTTTCGTACACAAGATGAATTCAAAGACAGTATATATATTCAAAGAAATATAAAGGTCAAATCAAAAGTAGTCAGAATTACTAACAGTACTGCAGATAATTTATTTTCATTGGCATTTGTAAATATTAAGTAAGAGTAAGACAAAAAATAAAACTTTTTTAGTAGTTGCATGCGTCTTCTTTTTGTGTACAGGGGGCGTTCGTGAGCAGTGAGTTGCCACAGAGGACAGAGGAACGGCAACAGGTTGCTGTCGCCTCAAAGTCTCAAAGGCATCACTATGTCAGAAATGGACACAAGTGTCCCATATGTGGACATGTATATGCTGATATTGTTCAGCACCTAAGAGTCACAGAGCAGGTTGTAAATAAAACTGAGCTGACTCTTTTGAGCCAATTTTCTCATCGGCAGTAAGTGTCTTAATAAATTCTGAAAGATAAATTTATATTTACTGTCCCTACACATTTTTTCTAAGCACTGCATTTATTTGATACAATTATCTTACACATCCAATTTCTATTTCATCCTACTCAGCATTTTTTTTTTTACTATTTTTACAGCTTTTCTACAAATCTGGACTGTCCAGTCCGCTTATGTCAGTCAAAACATCTTAATCGGCTTGACAAGCACCTGGAAAAGGTCCACAAATTACAGGTATGTTATTGACTTTGTGGTGTCTCTGTGTGGTTTTTGTGTGTTGGTGAGGCAGCCCTTGATCTCTGGAATCAGATGTTTATGTTAAAGGGACTTACATTTAGCACCTTGCATTTTACATATTTGTTACTCTGGTGAAATGAAAGTCTTCCAGTTTCCATAGAAGAATACGGTGGTTCTTTCTTTGTCCGTATGCTGCATTTATATAATGTTCCTCGAGCTCTAGAAAGCATGTTGTGTGCATAGATAAAAACATGAAGGATGCCCAAATAAGTAAAATACTGACAGTTTTGATATACGGTTACTAGGGGTGCAACGATACACAAAATTCACGGTTCGGTTCGATACTTTGGTGTCACGGTTTGATATTTTTTCGATACAAAAAAATGTTCATGCCTTTTTAATTTGTCATTTATTAAAATTATAAAGTTTTACAGTTTTTAGATTTTATGTTGCTGAAACAAAAAAGTAATAAAAAAAATATATCTCAGGGCTCGCAAAATTTCAAAATCCCTGGTAGCCCTTTGGGCAGGGACTCTTCAGTTTTTGGTAGCCCAAAACAAAATTTAAGTAGCCCGAATAAAAAAGAGAGCAATTTTTGATTTATGTTTTGTTTCCTGTTTTGTTTCCTTTACAATATTATACATTAAAGTATAATATTGTATAATTATATAATATTAACTTCTTTTCTTGTGCGCGTTTCTTATTTTGACAGCGAATGCGCACCTGCGGACCACTTATGTGTAGCCCTGGTTATTTAGCTCATCATATCGCAGCCACAGAAATTATTTTGTCCATGAAACCATAAAGCTGCACTTTCTTTTTGCCTTATAGTCTGATTTGTCATAACTTTTCCGTTTTGTGGTAAGCTTTTCTTTGGCTGTCACTTCTTCACCCTGACCTGTCTTATTTGGCTCAGCAGAACTAAAAATATATCCTGCTGCTTTTACACACGCGCACACACACACACACACACACACACATAACGCTCAGCGATTCTCTGCGCGATCAACCTCTCACATGTTTAAGCTTGCTGCGGGAGATTTCACTTGTCATGTTTGCATAGTAAGCTAACGATTGATAAGACGATGTCAGAGGAATTGGTGCGCAAATTATCGTCACTCACCAATCAGTGCTGTCGCTCTCTATACACAGTTCGTGCGATTGCAAAGTGAAAGCAAAAAACAAGGGCAAATTCAAACGCGATTTCAATATGTCACATATTGACAGTGGCTCACCGATGCCAATGACATACTTACCCAGCTACATTTCCGAAAGAATGCAAAAGCATTGACATATATTTTTCCTTCCTACGATAGCCCGTCGGGCAGGGCAGAGATAGATTTTGGTAGCCCGACTGGAAAAATCGCTAGCCCCGGGACGTCGGGCTAGCGATTTTGTGAGCCCTGTATCTGATTGAGGAATCACTCATCTTTGGAAAAGAGAGTTTATTACAGAGAAATGTCTCTTTCCAAAATAAAAGCTATACAATATGCTTCTTCTGGGCTATATTCTCAGCAGCATATTAAACATATCAGGTCCCCATAAGAAGAATCATGTGCTAACGGCTGTCTAAATGACTCGGGTAAAGTTTGTAGCATGCATGCTTGCTGTTTTTGTCTGCTTCCACTTGTCTTTTGCACTAGGATGATGTCGGAGTAAATGTGCAGTCATATTTGTTGAGTTCCCACTAGTGCTGTCAGCGTTAATCTCGTTGAAATGACCTTAACGCCACAACACGGCAAATCTCCGTTAACGAGCTACCGCGGATCGCCCCGTGCCTGGGGCTGGACGGCCAACACGTTAACGAGCTAACTGCGCTAACACACTAGTTCCCACCCCATGTAATTGAGCATTGTGTGGCACATCCAACATACTGTTTTACTTTAGTCCGTGACGCGCTTACCTTTAGGGTCATACGTCACATGAAAACCAAAAGAGTTCCAAACGCCAGATCTGAATGAGGGTGGGGGAGGTTCAATTTGCCATGTTGCAAGGAGAGCTTAACTTCTGTCTGGCTAGCTTGCCCTGCGCTCAGTGAATCTGCAATCGACTACTCCACCTAGGCTGCACTGTCGAGCGCAGATCCACTGAGCGCTCAACACAGACAGCATCGTCAGAAGGAAAGTTGATAAAATAAATTAAAAATTTTGTATTGTTCGATACATATGCGTACCGAACCGAAAGCACTGTATCGAACGGTTCAATATTGATACGAGTATCGTTGCACCCCTAACGGTTACACAGAAAACTGTTTAAATTTAACCCTAATCACATGTAATACTAACTTTTTCAGAAACCTATGATTAAACTTTACATGCAAAAGGCCAAGGACAGACACATTGCTAAAGAACTGGCACTTCTGAGGGCATCAAATCCCACACCACAAATGGTCTCACACATGGATGAAGTGGATGATGCTGTAATTGAGGAGGGCATCTTTAGGGCACTGGAGGAAGGGTCAAAGGTTGCTTCTGCTATAGCCTCTTCCAGCAAGGCTCACAGTGACCATGCTACACTGATCCACTGGCCTGCTCCTCCCTCTGACAGCGAGGCTCCCAGTGACCATGCTACATTGAACCATCGGCCTGCTCCTCCCTCTGACAGCGAGGCTCACAGTGACCATGCTACATTGAACCATCGGCCTGCTCCTCCCTCTGACAGCGAGGCTCCCAGTGACCATGATACACTGAACCATCGGCCTGCTCCTCCCTCTGACAGCGAGGCTCACAGTGACCATAGTACACTGATCCACCGGCCTGCTCGAGACGATTCCGTTGACTCTGACAGCGAGGCTCACAGTGACCATGCTACATTGAACCATCGGCCTGCTCCTCCCTCTGACAGCGAGGCTCTGGGTGACTCTACCAGACCAAACCTACAGCCTCTCTCTGCCAGTGACACTCTCAGTGACCACACCATCCCAATTATGCAGCCTTCTATCTCCAGCAGCAAGGTTACTTGTCATTCAACAGGGGTATCTCCTGATGTTTTAATCCCAAGCAGTGCACCTTACTATGCAGCAAAGCAAAGGAGGGGACGTCCTCTCCCGAGGACACCTGCTCCTGGTTGCAAACACTGTCAGATACTGTTCACTGAGCTACAGGTGGTGAAGCAGTTGCTAGAGTGTGAACTTGAAAGTAATCATGAGCTCAAGCAGATACACTCTTCAACCAAGCGTGCAAATGTGAGTATTGTTTACCTCCTGTGATTGTACACCTCATTGTGAAACATTCTTTCATTTGCTTTTGATAAACAAATCTGCTTAATGACCCTTTTTATTTCAGGTTAAATATAGCAGACGTAAACGGTTTTCACCCAGCAAAGCCCCTCACTACGGTAAATAATATATCTTATCAAACTTACTACTGTAAAATTTCAAGTTTCATGTTTTATTGTCATGTACAGATAAACATTGTAGCCACCGCTTTACATGAACATATAGAAGTGAGCAGTTATATTAAAGAAGAAAATTTATTTATTAATAATAATAATAAATAATAAATAACAAAATACTAAAGTATTAATATTAAGAGAATTTGTTTGGAATTTACAGTTTCTCATTTACAGTTGTGCAAAAACTTATGCAGTAAGGATTTAAATTGGTTTATAGTGACAGTTTGTAGAGTCCAGTAGTTGTAGTGAGTGTGTAATGGTGTGTGCCGAATGTCTGCAGTTCAGAAGTCTGATAGCTTGTGGGTAGAAACTAGAGCTGGGCGATATATCGAGTTTTTAAAAAATATCGATATATTTTTATACAAGATATAAGATGTGACAATATCCTTTATATCGATATAGTCTATGTTACGTTATAATTATACTTGTGGAGCCGCAGGTTTGCCTCTCTTTCGTCCACTTTCGTCTTTACGCAATGTTACTCGGCCTCGCCTCTCCTTCACTGAACACAACTCCTCGTCCCCCATCGCTTCACCTGCAGGAAGCGACAAGATGGACACGGCAAATCTCCGTTAACGAGTTACTGCGCATCGCCCCGTGCGTGGGGCTGGACGGCGTCAACGTGTTAGCTAGCTAACCACGCTAACGAGCTAACCACGCTAACGCCATGCAGCCCAGAGGGGCTGCACGGACTAAAATCCTTTCATTTTCTCAAAAGTTGACAGCGCGCCTTATGTATGAATTCTGGTTGTGCTTGATGGCTGCGAACCGATTTTATGTGGTACACAGCGCTCAGCAATCTGTCAAAAAATGTTTTAGTACGACTTTAGTAAGCTACGGAGCTGCACCGCTTGATGGATTGTCGGAGCATTACGGCTGAGCCTCGCGGAGTGATACGTACTGTACTTCAACGTAATATTACCCTACTGTGTATAAGGACTATAAATGGCACCTGTTAAGAGACGCGGTTGCGAAGCGGATTTCAAACTCCAGGTTGTCAGTCACGCAGTACAAGTTGGGAACAGAGCAGCTGTGAAATCTGTCTTTGTTATTGTGCTCAGCGTCTTTTAGTTTACATTTTGACTGCACAATTGTGAGCTTTTTGTTATGCACAAAAACAACATTGTTTTCTTTTATTTATGGAGCATTATTATTTAATAAATGCTCATAATTTATTTTTGAGTAAATTTTATGTACATCTGCTCTATGTTAATAAAAGTGCCTGTGTGACATCTGGGACACAGCTTTGACTAAGAACTCTCTTTTTGTTCTTACTTTATGGCTTTAAAAAAAATATATCGAGATATATATCTTATATCGCCATCCAGCTAAAAAATATCGAGATATGAATTTTGGGTCATATCGCCCAGCCCTAGTAGAAACTATCCCTGAATGTTCCTGAACCACCTGCCGGTCTGTGGCTGGGGTGGCTGTGATCAGAGAGGATCTGCTGCATCTTCCTCCTGCATGGCTGGCAGTTCAGTCCTGTTGATGCGCTGTACTTGAGAGAATCTTGCATCGTATGACTGACCATCCTGGGATAGCGATCCCTACTCGGTTCATTTATGAAGAGTCAGTTCCTCTAGGCTAGGGGTAGGCAACCTTTCTGATGACAAGTGCCGTCTAAAATTTCCTCAGAAGTCAATGTGCCATATGATTGCATTAGCAAAAAATTTAATAATGCTCTATGTTAACAGTTACACACTATATAGAGCAACTTTATAGAATTATATTTATTCTCAGATGTTGGCAGCTATCAGTGAATAGTTATCAGCTATTTTGAAACAAAAAAAGACACTTTTTATCCATAACAGCAAATGAACTGTACAACAGAAAATACAAATGCTATTTATGGTCTCCTCACAACAATGATAAGAAAAATAAACTGGGCCAATATGGCATGTTTGTTAATAAAGAGATACACATGCTCACACAGATATGTAGAGACAAATACTGGCAATAAGGCCCCTGCAATGTTCTGAAGAAAGTTAAACTTGTCAGGTAGTGATGTCCAGCAGGTGAAAATGCAGCTCCATGAACACGCACAGCTATGGATTCCAGCTGCTTCGATGTTAACTGGCATTAACTCAGCCAGATAATGCGAGACAAATCTAGCTGCTCATTAAAGTGTTCTGGTTTGATCAGAAAATAAAACATTGGTCCATACACCTGAAAGTCCCAAAAACGCATTGTGAATTCTGTCTCGAGTCTACGGATGTATCCGTGTATTTCCGTGGTGCTGATGCTGCGCTGAGCAAAAAGCTCCTGAAGCTTTTGAAGTGTCGGAATGTGGAAAGCTTAACAACGTCCCTCTCACCGGTAGGGACGTTATTTTTAGCCAATTACAAGTTGAATCTGGTAGTTGAGTTGTTAGCTAAGATACCGTCATTAAGAAGCGGCACAACTAATGTGTCTATGCGAGCTAATTTTTTGATGTGCACCTCTGGCCCGGCCATTTATTTTTTAATGCACCTTCTCAGATTAATTCACTGCGTGTTGTGCCCAGGGCTGGACTGGGACAAAAAATCGGCTCGAGCTGCTGTTGTTTAGCGCGACATCTGCTGGTTTCCTCTTTCTGGCGCAAAGTGAGTGATAAACAAACGAGAGAAAAGCTGATCAACTGATCATTGATCAGTTTCATGATTGAAGTAGCAACAAGAGAGGAAGGGGGAGAGAATGAGAGAAGAAGAGGCAGCTGTGCAGCGTAACGACAGAATAACTCCAGCTTTGTGTCTTTTTCCATTCTAGCTGAAGTCCGGGACAAACTGTTTTCCTTTTCAGCTCAATACGAAACACGTAATATCTTCTCTCAATACGAGACGATTCTGTTTTTTACGGGACGATTGCCAACTCTACTAACTAACCTTATGAATAAAATAAAGTTCACTGTCAGTAACGTCATAGCACCCACCTAGCTGTATAGAAACTCCGTCGTGCTAGCTAGTACGGAGTACGAGTTATTGTAACTGACTGTAAAAAGTCAGCACAATGAAAATAAACTCCACATAAAATTGGTTCATATCTGACCCAGACAGACTGCAGGTCATAACTTCTTACCTGGAGTTCAGTTCACCTGACACTCGGACCAGCGGCCACCTCGGGTCTCTCCTCTTGCCTACCCTTTCCCTCATCCACCTGCTGGCCTCCACCACTTGTTAATGTTACTGAATCTGGGGAAGCTCCGCCATAGCCACCACCGGCCAGCATCTGGCCAATCCACCACCTTTCATTGTTTATACCATTACCAAACAAAAACAAAAAAATCATCGGCCCACCGAGCAAATGCCCAATGGCCAGTCCAGCTATGGTCGTGCCATCAGTTAACCAATACAAATGTACTGATATGATTTGTGTTCTTGCCTCATCAGTAAGACTGGTGGAAGAATTTAGGGCCCATGCAGAAGGTGTGAACCCTAGCAGAAAAATACGTGACAATGCAAAGCAGCGAGCCACCCATGTCATCCATTTTCTGGAATTCATGGCAGACCCAGCGATTCCAAACGTTGACCTTCTGTTTCTGAGGAACCATGGAAAAGTCCGTGAGTAAGTGTTAAATTTGAAGGATTATTAGTTTCTATATACATGTGTGCATATACAGTTTAACACATGAACTAATTTGTATTTTTGACTTTGGAGTTTTCTAGCACACCTGCAAGCAAAAGGGTTTAAACCAACAACTCAGAGAGCTTATCTCATGGATGCTATTGCTTTCATGAAATATATATTAAACATGTCACCACCACAAGTCAGACTTGGAAAAAAAAGGTTCAACGCCCTTTTGGTCGAACTGAGGGCACGTAACAGAGATGTTGGCCGTGAAGTAGTCGTGCACCAGCTGAATGTGCGGAGATCTAAGTCTAGTACGTATATAATACACATCTATACCTCTACCTACTTTAATGACATGATGTTAATAATAAAGTGTCTAAGGGATTGTGCTTAAATTCTTTTTTTAGAAAGACTTGTCAAAGCAGAAAAACATGCTTTGTTCATTGATGAGGCTCCCCAGAAGATTGCTGCCGCACTGGGTATGGATCACTGCAATGATCACAATGACACTGAATGTTCATTTTACTTAAGAGTGATTATACAGACTTCAGATCTGGGTTAAGACAAAGCCCCTACAGATCTTTACATCACAGTGACCCCACACACTGAAACTGAGCTTATGTCTTTTCTGTCTAATGTCCATTTTAAATTGAAGAATAATGTGCAGCTTGGTCAATGTAATGCACATGAAGCCAGAGCTAAAACACATCACCGTTGCAGTGAAATATGTGCAGCTCTGGTTTAAGATGGAGCCCTGCACATTTTGATCTTGTTATTTCTGGGATGATTGTAAAGGTTATTTTCATTATTGTGGCTAGAATAAAGTGTAAGAGGTATTTGCACTTACAAAGAATAAGACTTTTACTTTTATTGTTTAAAAAAGGTGTCCACAATTTAAACTTTAATTGCAGGAAATTTAATTAAATGAGAATAAGGAAAATAAAATAATCACAAAACAATAATCAGATTACTTAAACTCTACTTATCTAACTAAGATGCTCTAAGCTAATGCTGAGTGTGTTCTTTTCTTTGGTGAGGAGAGGTTGGAGGAAGGATGTAAATCAAAATCCTTCTAAATTAACCGCCTAACACAGCAACAATGAGCAGACAAAAAGGAATGAATTCACAGGTTGGACAGGTTTTCAACTGAACCTCTTCGATCCAATCTTTTGGGCTGCTCATCTTGCAGAAGACAAAAAAGAAAAACACAAAATCTCTTCTTCACCTCACCTTTTCACCTGTTCAGCCCCCCCCCCCCCCCCCCCCTCTCCTACTGGACGTCATATCTTCCCACACCTTATCTATCAATGTGTAGCTTTTAAAATTGTGAATGCTTCATTACATTTTCATTGTTATTCTTAACATAGAGAATTCATATTCAATCACATCTGGATGTAAATACCTTCATGTTTCATTCAGTTTATGTGATTCTACTTCAGTTAGATTTGTCTTTAGGACATTTTCACAAGAACATCCATTGTAACTTAATCCCTTTCCAATTCGAATGCTTTAAAACTCAGTTAATTACCATTTATTTCTCTAGTTATTTTATGATTTTATGAAAACATACATTTTGTTTGTCAGATATTCTTTGAGATTATTAGCTCCACTGTGTCACATTATACACAACACACAGAAACACACACACACCAAGGTCAGACACTCTGTGAGGCCTGTTATTAGAATCACTGTTATTCTACAGGGAGTGCAGAATTATTAGGCAAATGAGTATTTTGTCCACATCATCCTCTTCATGCATGTTGTCTTACTCCAAGCTGTATAGGCTCGAAAGCCTACTACCAATTAAGCATATTAGGTGATGTGCATCTCTGTAATGAGAAGGGGTGTGGTCTAATGACATCAACACCCTATATCAGGTGTGCATAATTATTAGGCAACGTCCTTTCCTTTGGCAAAATGGGTCAAAAGAAGGACTTGACAGGCTCAGAAAAGTCAAAAATAGTGAGATATCTTGCAGAGGGATGCAGCAGTCTCAAAATTGCAAAGCTTCTGAAGCGTGATCATCGAACAATCAAGCGTTTCATTCAAAATAGTCAACAGGGTTGCAAGAAGCGTGTGGAAAAACCAAGACGCAACGTAACTGCCCATGAACTGAGAAAAGTCAAGCGTGCAGCTGCCAAGATGCCACTTGCCACCAGTTTGGCCATATTTCAGAGCTGCAACATCACTGGAGTGCCCAAAAGCACAAGGTGTGCAATACTCAGAGACATGGCCAAGGTAAGAAAGGCTGAAAGACGACCACCACTGAACAAGACACACAAGCTGAAACGTCAAGACTGGGCCAAGAAATATCTCAAGACTGATTTTTCTAAGGTTTTATGGACTGATGACATGAGAGTGAGTCTTGATGGGCCAGATGGATGGGCCCGTGGCTGGATTGGTAAAGGGCAGAGAGCTCCAGTCCGACTCAGACGCCAGCAAGGTGGAGGTGGAGTACTGGTTTGGGCTGGTATCATCAAAGATGAGCTTGTGGGGCCTTTTCGGGTTGAGGATGGAGTCAAGCTCAACTCCCAGTCCTACTGCCAGTTTCTGGAAGACACCTTCTTCAAGCAGTGGTACAGGAAGAAGTCTGCATCCTTCAAGAAAAACATGATTGTCATGCAGGACAATGCTCCATCACACGCGTCCAAGTACTCCACAGCGTGGCTGGCAAGAAAGGGTATAAAAGAAGAAAAACTTATGACATTGCCTCCTTGTTCACCTGATCTGAACCCCATTGAGAACCTGTGGTCCATCATCAAATGTGAGATTTACAAGGAGGGAAAACAGTACACCTCTCTGAACAATGTCTGGGAGGCTGTGGTTGCTGCTGCACGCAATGTTGATGGTGAACAGATCAAAACACTGACAGAATCCATGGATGGCAGGCTTTTGAGTGTCCTTGCAAAGAAAGGTGGCTATATTGGTCGCTGATTTGTTTTTGTTTTGTTTTTGAAGGTCAGAAATGTATATTTGCGAATGTGGAGATGTTATATTGGTTTCACTGGTAAAAATAAATAATTGAAATGGGTATATATTTGTTTTTTGTTAAGTTGCCTAATAATTATGCACAGTAATAGTCACCTGCACACACAGATATCCCCCTAAAATAGCTAAAACTAAAAACTACTTCCAAAAACATTCAGCTTTGATATTAATGAGTTTTTTTGGGTTCATTGAGAACATGGTTGTTGTTCAATAATAAAATTATTCCTCAAAAATACAACTTGCCTAATAATTCTGCACTCCCTGTATTCTCAGATTCATTACACTGGTTAACATACACATTTTTTTTCCTTTGTTTCATTTATTTTCAACATGCCAGAAACTGAGCATGACTAACCCTCAGTAAAACAAGTTACAAGTTATGGTATCTGGAACAGATTTACATTCAATATTTAGAGTTATATTTTGGACGCACAGACGCGCACACACACACACACTCAGCCATTATAACAGCCATTTCTACTACTCAAACACGTTTGCATTTGTTATCTATTTGTAGAGGCGGCAAGGGGCGTGAGACTTTTATCTCTTTCTATATTCTATCTTAAGACACATTACAGGGTTTTGTAATTGGAAACTGGGTTTTTTGTATGGTTGGTCTGGAAAATTTGTTTGATACTTTGTGGTGCTTGCATGGTCCTTGAGACATGGTGCTTGTAAAGTTCCTCTATAATCTGCACAAGGGACTGGGCATGTAAATGCAGTGTATGTGTTAGCATAGCATATTAATACATGTAGTGTTCTCTTTGTGTTTTTACAGATGACCTCGAGAAGCAACCCCAGAGCAGAACAATATTGAAATTGTTTTTTGGACTGTTGGGCGGATATATTATTGCCATAACTGGTCACCGAAAGGGAGTGATCATCAACATGACTACTGAGGAGGTTGAAATGGCAGAAAAAACTAAGCAGGGTGCTCGCATCATCCGTGTATGTACTAAAACTATATAAATCTAAGTATACATAAACATTTTTTTTTATTCAGCTGAATAAAAATGTATTTTCATGTATTAGGTTAAACAGCACAAAACTCAAAGATATCATGGGCAAGCAGCTGTCCCCCTGTACAAGAATGAGTATACCTGGTTGCAGCGTTACAATCATATCAGAGAGTATGTTGAAGGCGGTTCGGAGGCACCGACTTTTTTCCACAGTTCTAGTGGAGGTGTTCTTCATAGACTACCGGTATTTTTCAAGGCAGCCTGGGAGATGATGAATCTGGGGATTGCCCCCACCTTCAACATGCTACGTTCCTCCTGTAGCACTTACGTGAGAAAACCTTTCATTTTTATTTTTTGACACACAATGAAGTAGGTTGAAGTGTCATGGGTTTTATTCATGTGGTTTCTTTTTAAAACATTATTCTTTCAGGCCAAGCGACAGTTGGGACGTAAATCTTACGACAGAGTGGCAACATTTATGTGCCATGATGCCATCACAGCCAAAAGATTTTATCAAGGTTATTTAAATAAGCTAAAGTGAAGTCATATATTTATCTATACACTTACATTTATTCATATTTAGTAATATTGCTTTGCACAGCTGAGGACCCTGCAGAGGACACACTCCAGAGCCGAGCACTGACCACCAATGCAATTGCAACATATGCAGCAAATAAAAGGAAAAGGAGAGAGGACAGAGGATCTGTGCAGGACGAGGACAGTGAAGGATCTGAAAAGGAAGAGCAGCAGTCATCAGGAACAGAGGAGCTTTTAGACAGAACGCTGTTCCAGTGTAGCAGTAACAAGGTATGTGTGCCCTGATTCCCTTGGTAAGAGTTTTGATTGGTTGCACTTCTTTCATATATAATCATTTACTCCATCATGAACAAAACATATTTAATTTGTACCATAAACAGATGGTGAGCCCAGGTCAGGGTGAGGGTGCCGGTAGTGCCGGAGCCACAATAAGAGAAACTAAACAGGATTTGAAAAAGGGGGTGGAGCATCTACAAAAAGTGACATACCAGTTGCGCAAGAGAAAAGTATGTAATGTATGTTCTTGTGCTTGTTTTTAGTGTTTTCACTGATTACTAATCTTTTACCTTTTTACTTTTACTTTTCTAAAATCAGATGGTCATCTTTTACAAAAATGATAGGACAGATGTGGGGAAACTCACACAAGAAGACAATCCAGAAGAGGAGGAGGAGGATGAAGCGAGGGAATGGGTTCCTAAGGTGGGCAGGAAAAATCCAGCAGGGTTTCTTCTCCTGCAGTTAAAGATGTAAGTGTTTTGTTTCCAAACATCCATGAAAAATGAGTAAAATATATATTTTTCTGCTCTAAAAGCAGTCTGTTAGCTCATCTGACGATGATGGGACAGATGACTGGAAACCCACACAGGATGAATCTGAAGGCTATTCAGAAGAGGAGGAAGAACAAGAACGTAAAAGGATTCCTAAGGTAGCCATGAAAAACAAAACTGGGTGTCCTATGCCACAAAGAGATGTGAAATTCATCCTCAGTTTCACTGCTTCCACAATCTATATATCAAAAATGAGCCAAACATATTGTTGTCTTCTCTTAAAACAGATGGTGGCAGCATCTGAAGAGGATGGGACACATGATAGCAGACCCACACAGGATGAATCTAAAGACGATTCAAAGGATGAAGCAGAACATTTGGGACAAATGATTCACAAAGTGGCCATGGAAAAGGTAAAATTTGTTCTCAGTTTCAATGCATTCAACAAAATATGTCTTTGTATTCTTCTACGTCACATGGTCAGCTCATATGTATGGAACACCAGGACTGCCATAATGAATTAATTAAATACACCATTAAATAATTAATTAAATGTGGCAATAATTAATTAAAGAGAAGATTTAGAAGAAGATTAGAAATGAGTGATGATGGGAAACCTCCACCAGATAAATTTAAAGACAATTGAGAAAAGATGAGTTTAAGGAAGAGGTGAGTTAGCTCCAGTCCATTTTTAGTGAGGTCATGAGGAGGAGTAGTAGTGGGTTTCGTACACAAGATGAATTCAAAGACAGTATATATATTCAAAGAAATATAAAGGTCAAATCAAAAGTAGTCAGAATTACTAACAGTACTGCAGATAATTTATTTTCATTGGCATTTGTAAATATTAAGTAAGAGTAAGACAAAAAATAAAACTTTTTTAGTAGTTGTATGCATCTTCTTTTTGTGTACAGGGGGCGTTCGTGAGCAGTGAGTTGCCGCAGAGGACAGAGGAACGGCAACAGGTTGCTGTCGCCTCAAAGTCTCAAAGGCATCACTGTGTCAGAAATGGACACAAGTGTCCCATATGTGGACATGTATATGCTGATATTGTTCAGCACCTAAGAGTCACAGAGCAGGTTGTAAATAAAACTGAGCTGACTCTTTTGAGCCAATTTTCTCATCGGCAGTAAGTGTCTTAATAAATTCTGAAAGATAAATTTATATTTACTGTCCCTACACATTTTTTCTAAGCACTGCATTTATTTGATACAATTATCTTACACATCCAATTTCTATTTCATCCTACTCAGCATTTTTTTTTACTATTTTTACAGCTTTTCTACAAATCTGGACTGTCCAGTCCGCTTATGTCAGTCAAAACATCTTAAACGGCTTGACAAGCACCTGGAAAAGGTCCACAAATTACAGGTATGTTATTGACTTTGTGGTGTCTCTGTGTGGTTTTTGTGTGTTGGTGAGGCAGCCCTTGATCTCTGGAATCAGATGTTTATGTTAAAGGGACTTACATTTAGGACCTTGCATTTTACATATTTGTTACTCTGGTGAAATGAAAGTCTTCCAGTTTCTATAGAAGAATACGGTGGTTCTTTCTTTGTCCGTATGCTGTATTTATATAATGTTCCTCGAGCTCTAGAAAGCATGTTGTGTGCATAGATAAAAACGTGAAGGATGCCCAAATAAGTAAAATACTGACAGTTTTGATATATGGTTACACAGAAAACTGTTTAAATTTAACCCTAATCACATCTAATACCAATTTTTTCAGACACCTATGATTAAACTTTACATGCAAAAGGCCAAGGACAGACACGTTGCTAAAGAACTGGCACTTCTGAGGGCATCAAATCCCACACCACAAATGGTCTCACACATGGATGAAGTGGATGATGCTGTAATTGAGGAGGGCATCTTTAGGGCACTGGAGGAAGGGTCAAAGGTTGCTTCTGCTATAGCCTCTTCCAGCAAGGCTCACAGTGACCATGCTACACTGATCCACTGGCCTGCTCCTCCCTCTGACAGCGAGGCTCCCAGTGACCATGCTACATTGAACCATCGGCCTGCTCCTCCCTCTGACAGCGAGGCTCACAGTGACCATGCTACATTGAACCATCGGCCTGCTCCTCCCTCTGACAGCGAGGCTCTGGGTGACTCTACCAGACCAAACCTACAGCCTCTCTCTGCCAGTGACACTCTCAGTGACCACACCATCCCAATTATGCAGCCTTCTATCTCCAGCAGCAAGGTTACTTGTCATTCAACAGGGGTATCTCCTGATGTTTTAATCCCAAGCAGTGCACCTTACTATGCAGCAAAGCAAAGGAGGGGACGTCCTCTCCCGAGGACACCTGCTCCTGGTTGCAAACACTGTCAGATACTGTTCACTGAGCTACAGGTGGTGAAGCAGTTGCTAGAGTGTGAACTTGAAAGTAATCATGAGCTCAAGCAGATACACTCTTCAACCAAGCGTGCAAATGTGAGTATTGTTTACCTCCTGTGATTGTACACCTCATTGTGAAACATTCTTTCATTTGCTTTTGATAAACAAATCTGCTTAATGTTCCTTTTTATTTCAGGTTAAATATAGCAGACGTAAACGGTTTTCACCCAGCAAAGCCCCTCACTACGGTAAATAATATATCTTATCAAACTTACTACTGTAAAATTTCAAGTTTCATGTTTTATTGTCATGTACAGATAAACATTGTAGCCACAGCTTTACATGAACATATAGAAGTGAGCAGTTATATTAAAGAAGAAAATTTATTTATTAATAATAATAATAAATAACAAAATACTAAAGTATTAATATTAAGAGAATTTGTTTGGAATTTACAGTTGTGCAAAAACTTGTGCAGTAAGGATTTAAATTGGTTTATAGTGACAGTTTGTAGAGTCCAGTAGTTGTAGTGAGTGTGTGCCGAATGTCTGCAGTTCAGAAGTCTGATAGCTTGTGGGTAGAAACTATCCCTGAATGTTCCTGAACCACCTGCCGGTCTGTGGCTGGGGTGGCTGTGATCAGAGAGGATCTGCTGCATCTTCCTCCTGCATGGCTGGCAGTTCAGTCCTGTTGATGCGCTGTGCTTGAGAGAATCTTGCATCGTATGACTGACCATCCTGGGATAGCGATCCCTACTCGATTCATTTATGAAGAGTCAGTTCCTCTAGGCTAGGGGTAGGCAACCTTTCTGATGACGAGTGCCGTCTAAAATTTCCTCAGAAGTCAATGTGCCATATGATTGCATTAGCAAAAAATTTAATAATGCTCTATGTTAACAGTTACACACTATATAGAGCAACTTTATAGAATTATATTTATTCTCAGATGTTGGCAGCTATCAGTGAATAGTTATCAGCTATTTTGAAACAAAAAAAGACACTTTTTATCCATAACAGCAAATGAACTGTACAACAGAAAATACAAATGCTATTTATGGTCTCCTCACAACAATGATAAGAAAAATAAACTGGGCCAATATGGCATGTTTGTTAATAAAGAGATACACATGCTCACACAGATATGTAGAGACAAATACTGGCAATAAGGCCCCTGCAATGTTCTGAAGAAAGTTAAACTTGTCAGGTAGTGATGTCCAGCAGGTGAAAATGCAGCTCCATGAACACGCACAGCTATGGATTCCAGCTGCTTCGATGTTAACTGGCATTAACTCAGCCAGATAATGCGAGACAAATCTAGCTGCTCATTAAAGTGTTCTGGTTTGATCAGAAAATAAAACATTGGTCCATACACCTGAAAGTCCCAAAAACGCATTGTGAATTCTGTCTCGAGTCTACGGATGTATCCGTGTATTTCCGTGGTGCTGATGCTGCACTGAGCAAAAAGCTCCTGAAGCTTTTGAAGTGTGAAAAATCAGGGTGAAAAAATGCAGCAAAGACCTGACACAGGACCTGAGAGATGCATCTGGGCTTGCAGTTGATCCATATACTGCTTACTGAAGCCACATCAGAAATGGTGTCAGTGTGAGGGTGGCTGTCAAAAAATTACTCTTAAGGAAGAGAAATTGGAAGAAAATGTTATGGTATGCCAAATGACACAATAACCAGACTGAAAATCCCTGTGAGCCCTGTTGCAACAGTGCTTATTGAGTCATAGTTTGACAGAGAATAAACAAAAACAGCCAACATCCACATAAAACTCTTGGATTACTTAAAGAATTGACCTGAAAGCTTGCCTGATACATAGATTTCTTGGAATATAAAGGTCATCTTACTGAATATTGATATACAAGATAAGGGGTATATAGTCTCAATGACACGGTCATCTTTGTATTGCATTATACTGAGTTGTTTCTCCTCATAAGCTGTTTCACAGATGAGCCATTAATGGAAAAGCCACCACATATCTCGAAACGGCTCACACAGCATAATTAGAATGATATTCTTTTAACCAAATTAACCCGCAGTGTTGTTTTTAGTGTCTTGTATTTGATCATTATTTCTGCAAGTTTTAGTTCACACTTACATCCTGTCAATGTCAAAACTTTTCAATGTATACATAAATGATATTTTTGATGTTTCTCAAGTACTTAAACTCATACTGTTCGCAGATGACACCAACATATTTTTCAGTAGCGATAATTATACTGATCTTGTAATGACCGTAAACAGGGAGCTAAAATTAATAAAAAAAAAATGGATGGACATAAATAAATTATCATTAAATATAAATAAAACTAAAGCAATGTTTTTTGGTAATTTAAAATATAATATAGAATTACCAATTATCATTGAAGGTGTACCAACTGATAATGTGAGTGAAAACAAATTTTTGGGAGTCGTAATTGATAATAAAATTTCATGGAAACCCCACGTCAGACACATAAAAACCAAAATTTCTAGAAGCCTCGCAGTTTTGAACAAAGTGAAACAATTCCTTGATAAAGATGCACTTCGTACTCTGTACTGTACCCTGGTTCTTCCATATCTTACATATTGTGTGGAAGTGTGGGGAAATACATATAAAAATACAACTAATCCATTAGTCGCAGTACAGAAACGAGCACTGCGTATTATTCACAAGGCTGGTTATCTAGATCATACTCACAAATTCTTTCTTCAGGCAAAGTTACTTAAATTCCAGGATCTGGTTAATTACAATACATCCATAATTTTGTATAAAGCTTTTACTAAACTTTTACCGGCAAATTTACAAACTAGATTTGAAATTCAAGAAAAGGTTTATAATGTGAGAGGCTTTGGAGAATTCAAATTACCCAGAACTCGAACAACCCATAAAGGCTTTTGTGTGTCTGTATGTGGTGTGAAAATCTGGAACAGTCTGAGTTTACAATTGAAACAATGCAAAAATATTCATAGATTTAAATTTCTCTACAAACAGTTGGTCTGGTCACAGTATACTCAATGATGGGTTTTAGTGTGCTCTGTAATGTCTGTCCTCTTACCATTGCTGGTATGGATTCCAAAAAATAAAAATAAAAAAGTGTGCATATGTATGTACATATATGTACTTGTGTGTGTAGATATATATATGTATGTATATGTATGTGTGTTTGTTACTTGTAGTTATTACTGCCTGTTACCTGTGGTAATGCAATTTATAATTTATATATTCTGTATTCAGTTATGAAGGCTCTAATTGTTGTTTGCGAGCTGCCGCTTAGATGCTTGTATGTGCCTGGGGCTGTTGATGGGTCTGTATGCAATGATGGGCGTAGCTGCGGGAAGTTTATTGTTTGTTTGTTTTTTGTTGATGAGTGAGTATAGGGGTGGGATTTAATAAGTTTTCTTCGTCCCACTCCTTTTTCAGGCAATTTTTGTTTTTTGTTTTGTGTATTTTATGTTCAATATAGGTATTTGTTGTGCCTGAAAATGAACAAATGAATGAATGAATGTTGTCTTTTTAAAACCTTTCTGAGACACACACAACACTTTTAAAAAATTCTTTGGCAGTATAATAATCATAATGTAAAGGGGAAGTCTGATAAACATGTGTGCGTGCATGTTTGTATGTATTCCAGCAGGTTTGGCTGGATCCATTTCCAGTCGCAGCCATGTGCCCTTGTGCCCCAGGCTGTGCTCCGGCTCATCAGCCTACATTCTTGCTCTCGGGCTAGGCTTTGTAACACTGGGGACCAGCCGCATCCTACTTCTGAAAATGTCTGCCAGTGCCGGTGATTACCTGACAGTAAACACATGCACACAACTTTTTTTTTCCACATCTGGATAAAAAGATTTAAAAAACAGTGTTAATTTTTCTGGCGTGCATTACAGTGATGTGTTGGCAGCTTGCTCAGTACGTGTCTTCACATTTTGTTCTGTTTGCAGAAAACAAGTATGACTTCCTCCCAGCATCTGTAAATCTGCTTGCTGAGGCTCTTAAACTGCACTTTTGTCTGGTCATGTCAGTCAGGGTCATAGTCCAAGGTAAACTTTGATAGCATACTGCTGTTCTCATTTGAAGTCATGCTGTTGTCTAAAAATTGTTTGCCTCATTCTGATGTCTTTTCAAAAAAAGGTTGCCATGGTTACACAGGCCTGAGGTACATCGCCATTCTGAAGCTGGTTGGCACAGAGTTGCCAGATATGGGCGGAGTCTTGGAGCTCTATCCTATCAATGGTAAGAATTTTTAATACAAAATAGTGAACAGATATATTTTCTGAAAGCTAAGGTCTCTACTTTTTTGGTATCTGAGTTCAGTGTGATAAGTTTAGAGGAAGAGGAAAATGTCGATGTGCTACATCTATTGTGAAATTCACTCTTTAATAGGTTGTTCCTAACCTGATCCTCTGGTCCATCCAGGGAGTGCTACCGTGGAGCGTGAAGGGCTCTCAGCTACCCTCGTGAAGGACATGAGAAACTACTTCCAAATCAGCCCAGAATACTTCTCCATGCTGCTGGTGGGGAAGGACGGCAATGTTAAGTGCTGGTACCCCTCACCCATGTGGTCCATGGCCATTATCTATGACCTGGTAGACTCTATGCAGCTCCGCAGACAGGAGATGGCCATCCAGCAGTGCCTTGGCATGCGCTGCCCTGAAGACGAATATGGTGGCTATGGTTACCATCATCATGGATACGAACACGGTTATCAGGATGGCTATCACCAGGGGTATGGTTACTAACAGGTGTGTGCTTTCCAATGATGCACACTGGCCTGCAGCTGGTCCTTGGTGCTTCCTTTGGCCCAAAACCTTTTTGTGTCTTTCCCATCACTTAGTGAAGGGAAGAAAAATGCTTTCAGAAATGGATTGCATACTTTAGTTTTTGCTGTTTTTTTTTGTTTGGTTTTTTTTGTTTGTTTCAACTTAAAACATTATTGCATCGTCTGTCATCTCTAACTGGCTTTTTTAGGTCAGACTTGCATAGTTTCAGCACACACGTTGATTTTGTAGATAATAGAACATATTTATTGGACATCTGTTGCATTTGAAGTGCAGTTACCAATAATATTATTAAAAGCATCACATTATTTCTCTTTTGTAAAGTTTCTGTTGCTATACATTGTTTCTATTTATTCTTTGTTTCTATATGGCTATATGAAAATAAACATTTGTTTACTACCAGGTCCTTTAAATTATTTGTCTCACTTTCAGTGCCAATGCGCTGCAACAATCTTTTGAGCAACACCTCCCCCTAGTGGCAAAACTGGAAAAATATTTCCAAGTATATTTTAGTGGTCATGTAATGATTGAAACAACCTGCCGTACTTGTAATATCTACAGTAGTTTCAGACCTTCTCAACTTACTGTCCCCTCAATGCAATCACAGTTGTAAAAACACTTTGCGAGTAAGAAGGGCTGGAATCCACCTACCCATTTTCTTCCACTTATCCAATTAAGGGCATGGGGAGGCTGGAGCATCTCTCAGCTGCCATAGAGCAAGAGACAGAGTTTGTATTAAACATGGCCAAAGTGTATGTACAAGTGAGTCTTGTTCATTTAAAGCTTAGACCTCAGACTGCGTTACAGTCTCCTTTCTCTTGGATCTGTATAATGTTAGTGGGTGTGGAACACTGTTATTCAGCAGGTGGGTAAAATATCTAAGAGTTGGCTTAAAGGAACTGATAGGGAGCTAAAACAGCTATCAAGCATGTGCAAAGTAATAGAAGAAAAACATGGAGTTAGAGCAGCTAGTACCCTTTAGGTCTTCCTCCAGAAAACCTCAGTATTTAAATAAATGCACAAATTTATGACAAGACATCAGCGATTGTATTAAATTGCATTACTTGCACAGAAGTAAAACAACTTGCCATTTATTTTACAAGAAAATGCATTCACACGTGAGGATTTTAATGGCACAAACAACAATCTTTAGACAATGTTATTTTACAGTTTAACAAGAAAATATTCAAGCCCCAAGTAAGAGAGGCAGGGAGTTTGTGGTGCTGACAGAAAGTCAGGCATTAGTGGCAATTATGTCAATACCACTTATTCTGGCTCAGAAAATAAACAAATAAAAAAATAAACTGCCTCTTCCACAGTACAATACAAACTGAATTCATCATAGTGTGGATAAAGATTCAAAATCACCACAATTTCAAACAAATCTATTATCAAAACAATCCTGAAACTGCAGTTTCTGGTCCTTAGACGTCCAGCACCAGCAAGCAGTCAAATAGCAGCATGTACAACAGGAATCATGTAAAGAAATACACTGTCCATAAAAGGAATCCATAATGAATCCAAAAGTATCACTTATTTTCCAACAAACAGCGTTGCTGGTACTTTCCCCCATATGAATGACAGCAGTCATCCACAGACAGGCACGTTTCCAAAATATACACATTTCGCTAATTCTGTTATTAAACACTTTGTTTTTAATACTAGGAGTCTATCATATAATCTATCAACAGTATCTTTCACCGTTTACCTGCTTATCACTGTTCAAATAAATGCTTTCACAGACAATCTATTCAATTCAATTCAATTCAATTTTATTTATATAGCGCCAAATCACAACAAAAGTCGCCTCAAGGCGCTTCATAGATACAGAGAAAAACCCAACAATCATATGACCCCCTATGAGCAAGCACTTTGGCGACAGTGGGAAGGAAAAACTCCCTTTTAACAGGAAGAAACCTCCGGCAGAACCAGGCTCAGGGAGGGGCGGCCATCTGCTGCGACCGGTTGGGGTGAGAGAAGGAAGACAGGATAAAGACATGCTGTGGAAGAGAGACAGAGGTTAATAACAGATATGATTCAATGCAGAGAGGTCTATTAATACATAGTGAGTGAGAAAGGTGACTGGAAAGGAAAAACTCAATGCATCATGGGAATCCCCCGGCAGCCTACATCTATTGCAGCATAACAAAGGGAGGATTCAGGGTCACCTGGTCCAGCCCTAACTATATGCTTTAGAAAAAAGGAAAGTTTTAAGCCTAATCTTAAAAGTAGAGATAGTGTCTGTCTCCCGAATCCAAACTGGAAGCTGGTTCCACAGAAGAGGGGCCTGAAAACTGAAGGCTCTCCCTCCCATTCTACTTTTAAATACTCTAGGAACAACAAGTAGGCCTGCAGAGCGAGAGCGGAGCGCTCTAATAGGGTGATATGGTACTACAAGGTCATTAAGATAAGATGGGGCCTGATTATTTAAGACCTTGTATGTGAGGAGCAGGATTTTGAATTCAATTCTGGATTTAACAGGAAGCCAATGAAGGGAAGCCAAAACAGGAGAAATATGCTCTCTCTTTCTAGTCCCTGTCAGGACTCTTGCTGCAGCATTTTGGATTAGCTGAAGGCTTTTCAGTGAGTTTTTTGGACATCCTGATAATAATGAATTACAGTAGTCCAGCCTGGAAGTAATAAATGCATGAACTAGTTTTTCAGCGTCACTCTGAGACAGGATATTTCTAATTTTAGAGATGTTGCGCAAATGGAAGAAAGCAGTCTTACATATTTGTTTAATATGTGCGTTGAAGGACATGTCCTGGTCAAAAATGACTCCAAGGTTCCTCACCGCGTTACTGGAGGCCAAGGTAATGCCATCCAGAGTAAGAATCTGATTAGATACCATATTTCTAAGATTTTCAGGGCCGAGTACAATAACCTCAGTTTTATCTGAATTAAGAAGCAGAAAGTTAGCGGCCATCCAGGTCTTTATGTCTTTAAGACATTCCTGCAGTTTAACTAATTGGTGTGTGTTATCTGGCTTCATGGACAGATAGAGCTGGGTGTCATCTGCATAGCAGTGAAAATGTATGCTATGTCTTCTAATGATACTGCCTAAGGGAAGCATGTATAATGTAAACAGAATTGGTCCTAGCACTGAACCCTGTGGAACTCCATAATTAACCTCAGTGTGTGAAGAGGACTCTCCATTTACATGCACGAATTGGAGTCTATTAGATAGATATGATACAAACCACTGCAGCGCAGTACTTGTAATACCTACAGCATGTTCTAATCGCTCTAATAGGATATTATGATCAACAGTATCGAACGCTGCACTGAGGTCTAGCAGGACAAGCACAGAGATGAGTCCACTGTCAGAGGCCATAAGAAGATCATTTGTAACCTTCACTAAAGCTGTTTCTGTGCTGTGCTGAGCTCTGAAACCTGACTGAAACTCTGTGACCATGTTCCATCCAGTCAATTGTCCAGTTCGATATCAGCAGCAGGAAAGATGCAGAGTATCCTCTGGATACTTGGGAGTGAGCTCTGTCATTACTACAAGGACTCTTCATCAGAAACACTGTCTGCATTTACCTTTGTCAGGAGCTCGAGCTCCTCACTGTCCTGCAACACAAAAAAGAGACAAGGCATCAGAATGAATGAACAAGTGATCAAATCCAGTGGACAAATCTGCAGACATTGAGGCACTGTGCACATCTTTTTTCTGTTTTCAGAAAGTGGAGGGCAGTATTTACTCCCCGAAAAACACCGGGGAAGTACCGTGCATTTTAAAGCCACGGCTGCCAATGGAGAGGGTATTTTTGTTAGTGCTCTAGCAAAGAAACAAACACCTGAAACCTGGCATTTCACCTGATTTACAGGGTTTCTTCAATACAGAACAGGACGCTGGGGATGAAAAGAATTCCAGGATAGTATCCCCACAGACTACTGTATTGTTAAATAGCTTCTTCCATCAAAAAACACTTGACTACTAAAGGAATTCTATGACGTAAGGCTCCAGCATGAGCCTGGATGCTATTTTCATAGCTGGGAATCAGGTTTCCTCTTGCACTCAAGAAATGACATTACAGAGAAACAAGAGCCAAGTTTCCTGCAGAGCACTTGGTATGTGGGCGGGAGTAGAGGAAGTGGATATACATCGGGGTTAGGTGAGCGAAGTTGTGTGAGGAAAAGGAGTGTGTGGGCTTGTGTGCGTGACTACTGAGGATTTGTGGTTTGTCTCCTACCCCTCTTGACCTCTCAAACACCTCCCCGTTGATGACCCGTAGTTTCTCCCGCTGCAGGCTATATTCCAGGTCCTTGGGCCAGCTGGCATTGTAGATAAAGATGGCCAGCAGGACCGTGGGTGCCTGGAGGAAGAAGTCCAGCGAAGGGTGGAAGTCAAAGAGGAAGAGGGAGAGGCCTGTGACCAGAACAGTAGTGAACTGGCCAGTCAGCACATGGAACATGTTGTCTCTGAATTTTAAGATGAAGGCCACGGATAAGCCCAGGGCAGCTAGGGAGAACACAGAAGATTATGAGTTCTTCAAATGCATACTAGAGATAGATAAATGAACTAGTCCGGTTAATAACAAATTACACCCAGCAGCTGGATTAGTGTAACTTAGCACTGATGCCAGAAGCAGGACCAAATACCCACCAGGCTCTGTTCAAAGGCATAAAACAACTCAAGTACCAGCAGCTTACAAGATCACAAGTTAAGATGATTTTGTCTGTAGACGACAGAAATTGTACAAAGTAGTGGTTTTGCATGCTACAGTCTTTTGGAGCCCCCACCCCAACCCCTCCTCTATTTACGCCAGCTTTCATCTGATTGGCTGCCCCTACATCTGAGCTTCTACAAACAGAACCAGGTGCTGCACCACTTCCTCTGCTTATCAATTTGACAGACTTCCTTCAACCCAGCCATGCCTTCCAGCTCATCCTGGAGGACACAGTATTCCCCAAGCCCGCTGAGACCTCCTCCCAGTAGGACATGGCCAAAAACATCTCACCTACCAAGGAGTCCAGGAGGAATCCTGGTTAGATGCCCCGAGTACCTCAACTGTCTTCTTTTGATGAACATATTTTCTCTTCCTCAAGAAACTTATATAATCCACATGGACATGTTTGCATATAATTCAAAGCAGCAAACTAATTAAATTAAATTAAATTAGAGTGGACATCTCCAGCAACAGAAATGACAGTAGGAGATCTCAGTTCAATCAACATCACACTTATGCCTGCTTGATATTCATCTTCCAGTCATATGCTGTATAAAACAGTATTCAAATGTCCCTCTGATGTGAGAATGATGCACTACAGTGCTGACTGAAGTTATCAATCTTGTGATAGGCAGAAACACCAAAAGTTAAAAATGGAACAGTCAGGTCACTAAACTGCTGAGACTGGAGTGGGGCTGGTGGAAACTGTGGCAGACCAGGGCACTGAAACATAGACAGACGGTTCTTTTGCAATGAAAACCATAAACACCCATGCTCCCGGTAGGTTTCCCCTGTGTCAGCTGTTTACATTATAGGTGCTTATACAGTAACCATGGTAACCACGGACTCTGAGCGGCTGGCTCGACGAAGGTCAGACAACAATTTTACATATATGATCTTCAAACAGGACACAGCCATTATCCGTCCTGGCCTCATATCAAATGTGAACGCAGACTGAGTCTATGTTTGACGTTTGCTTTATATCTAATCTTCCTCTCAAACATTTAAACAGCAGCGAGTCTGCAGCTGAGGGAACACAAACTCAAATTGTCGGAACAGGTTTGCTCGTTTCTTGCGTGTATTCATTTGGTGATTTATTAAATGTGTAACTGTTATTCTAATCTGCTGCTGAGTCTCTTACGCTGATGAAAATGCAGAAAACACAGATCACGAACACCTGTTCAACCAATCACTTTCATTCCACTTTGATCTGCGACAAACTGACGGTTCATCTCTGTTACAGTGTTGCGTTAGACTGCTATATTTTTTTGTTCTTTATGCTGTAGATTTTCACGTCTCTGGAATAGTTGGCAGTAATAAGGATGATCTTCTGTAAAATCATATTGATATGACCCGTGACATATTCGTAGATGTCAGTTAGACTAGTCAGCTGGGAAACTGTTAACTCAGAGCTGAAGATATCGTGGATATGCTGACCTCGCTCCGTGGTGTACAGGTCCGTTTACCCTCATGATTACTATTCACAATAAAAATATTAGCCGAACATCATGAAGTCTGTATGTGTTTCATAGTGTCGAACAACCTTTGTACAGTTAAAGCCAGCAGTTACTACATGACGGAAACACCAACATTATCTCATTTATACGTTTATACGCAGGTCACGCTGATTACTGAACAAAAACCCAAAGATCAGCTGTTAATCAAATTTATTTGCTCTCTCTCCTCCTTAAACATGTTTTTAATGTTAGTTATAATTCAGAATTGGCGACTGAACATCAGGAAATAAAACCCCGATAAATATAACCTCAGTAAAAGAAGTCAGTGTCAGCGGGGGTTATTACAGCTGTGTACCGGGGCCTGCGCTTTGTCAGTGGTAATAACAACTTGATTGCTTGCGAGGCAAACGGGTCTATCCTGGGCAGACATCTCCAAAATCATCGAAGCACTTTTGCAAAGAGGCTGTATCTTGACAAACCGACCAGACATATGAAGATTAAATCACTACATTCTCGCTAAAAAAAATATTAAAACGGTATTTGGTGGCACACAAACAGGGTTTTTCAAAGTTCAGTTCTGTGAGTTTCCACATGCTGGTTGTTGTTGTTAGGTGTGGCTGTGTGCAGACAGGAATAGGACCCAAGGTGCAGACTGTCACAGGCTGGGTCTCTGACCCAGCGCTCTGAGTTCATGTTTGTATTTGTCTCATTTTGTTATGTGATTTAGTTTGTGTTATTTCCTATCTGCCTTTAGTTTAGGCAGTTATTGTTCCTGGGTTTTCTATGTTTTGGGGTTTTGTATTTATTCATCACATATTAGGTCTGTTAAGTTGTGTTGTCATGTTTTAGTTTTAGTATTTCCTGTTTTATTCTGACAATGTCATGTGTTCTTTGTTTATTGTATTTAGCTTTCCTCTCCTGGTCCTGTCATTAGGTTCATGTCTGTCAGCTGTTTCCCCCATGTGTCTCCACTTCCCCTGATCACCTCATGTATGTATTTAAGCCCTTTGTTTTCTGCATGCCAGGGTCAGGTCGTCTGCTCATCCATGTCTCAGCTCCAGGTACCCATGTCAGTTCACTATGGTTAAGGTTTTTCATGTTTTGTTATTAGTTCACCCAGTTTAGGTTATTGTTTAGTTTTTACCGATGCCCTGTTATTTTGTACCCTCATTTCTAGTCTCAATAAACGGCTTGTTTTGTTAATCCACACCACGTTTTGGTCTGTGTTTGAGTCCTCCTCTGCAACACATACGGTCTGCCCCAGCCAGACCGTGACACAGACTCCGGAGACAGAACTTAAACAAAAACAGCTTTAATGCTGAACGCAAACATGGCATAACTGGAAAATGTCAAAAATAAACTAACACCGGTGGACAGGCAAAACACACAGCAAAATAAACGGTAGATTGCGACACGGACACAGAGAAACACAGGGCTTAAATACACAGAGGGAGCAATCAGGAAATGAGTAACAGGAGGGAAACACAGCTGGGGCAAATCAGAACTGACGAGACCAAAGAAGCGTAAACTGAACACACTGAGATAAGACACAGACCTTCAAAGTAAAACAGGAAACGCATAACACAGACTGAACAAAGACACAGGCTCATAAGCAGGCACTACAAAGGGAACAGAGACGTGGGAACAGGGCAGACACAAACACTGACTGAACACGGGGATATAGGAACTTAAGATACACATAGACGCGAACTAGACAAGGCGATGCAGGTGATAGGGGAGACAGAGCAACTAAAGAAGACAGAGACATAAGCCATAAGACAGAACTCAAAGAAACCAAAAACTAGAAAGTATACATAATATTATAAACTCAAAAACCCTGGGTCGACGACCCAGGCATCCTAACAGTTGTGTGCTAAAAACAATGGCCACCAGGCCAAAGCAATGGTTTTGACTCGATCAGTGTTAACCCCGCCTCCTGAGTTTGATGGGTGAGGTTGACAGATAAAATTATTTCATGGTGAGACCTGAAGGAGTCAACTGTGCCAAAATGAATTAATTAAATACACAATTAAATAATTATTTAAATGTGGCAATAATTAATTAAAATGTGAAATAAATAAATAAATAATTAAATGTGTCAATAATTAATTAATTAATTACATTTGTTGTAAATATTTATGTAATTAATTATTTCCGATAATTAATTAATTTGTGCATGTAAATGGTGAGTCCTCTTCACACACTGAGGTTAATTATGGAGTTCCACAGGGTTCAGTGCTAGGACCAATTCTGTTTACATTATACATGCTTCCCTTAGGCAGCATCATTAGAAGACATAGCATAAATTTTCACTGCTATGCAGATGACACCCAGCTCTATCTGTCCATGAAGCCAGATAATACACACCAAACTGCAGGAATGTCTTAAAGACATAAAGACCTGGATGGCCGCTAACTTTCTGCTTCTTATTTCAGATAAAACTGAGGTTACTTTCTAGGAAGTTATATTTCATGAGAGCTTTATAAGCTAGGACAAATGATAGATAATCTGTTAATGCTTCACAGATCAACAGTAAGCTAAAAATATTTTTTATCATTGCAAGGTTGTAAAAATTTGCTTTGGCTTAAATATAAACCCCTATTTAATGCCCCTGTGTACACACAGTGTATGTGTGTTTGAAGGTGAAACAGGCATGAAACATTCAAAAAGAGAGGGCAGGCAGGGAGGGGCCGTGCTAACACCTGCTGCTCTCTGGCAGCAGCACCATGCTCTCCCTTGTTTTAAATGCACTTTAGAACAACACGCAGCAACACTACACATGAGCGGGAGGAGGGAGGTATGGGGTCTTCACACATCCCCGTTCTCTGCTAACCATCGGGGCGGGGGGGCTGGGAGGAGATGTTGGCTGTCCGATTGGCCTCCCTACTGCTGCGGAGCCTGGGACGATCTGCTTGCCTCCACCCCGGGGGGAAGGGTAACATCTCTTGGGTCTGGGTTCTGTTTCCCCCTCTGGGGGCGAGGGTACCTGGACCCGGGGTATAGAGTATGTTTGGGGAGTGTGATTGTGTGTACATGTCCATTTATGTCAATCCTTACGTTGGGTGAGTGCTGAGTGTTTGTATATGTGTGCATGAGGGTGGGAATGCATGTTTGTGTCTGTGTGTGCCTGTTTGTCTGTGTCTATATGTCAGGTCGGGTCTTAGACTCCACCTCTCTGGGAACTCCCAGGTCCTCCAAGGCCTATCTCCCCTCACCACACTCCCTGTCGGTGACTGATGCCCTCAGGGGTCGGTGCATTGGTGGTTCTTGGTGTCCGGGGCTGGGCGCTCAGGTATGTACCGGCTCACTCCCGGTGGCTACCTGGCGGGGCCTGGCGCCTGTTGCTTGGTCAGGCCTCCTCCGGGGTGCGGGGGGCCCTCGGGCCTCCGGCCTCTGGGCCTGCAGCTCAGTTCACTCTGGCACAGCTGGCTGCTGGCAGAGCCGGCGGGCACGCCGGTGCAGCCCCCTCTAGCTTCTGCTCGGTGGCTACTGGGTGACGCTTCGTCTGGGGATCCTCAGCCCTTCCCATGAGTGTGGCACGGATGCCCCTCCAGTGGTCCTCCTTGGGCTCTCGCACTCTGGGGCCTCTGGATGTCTGGGGCCTGGATCTCCTCCATCTGGATCTCCTCCATGCCTGCTTCATGCCCTGGGGGACTGGGCTATGGCTCTCTACATCCTCTTGCAGACCATTACATGTGGAAACCATTTGAATACAAGCGCGCTGATCCACACAGGTGTGCACACGGGTGTTCACTGCTTGTAGACTTAAATTACACCTTTCTTGGCTGCTACTTCAAAGCACATTGTGCGCTGTCTGTCCTGCGTGCTGCACAACAACATTGAATAAATAGTATTTACTGCTGTTTACACTTAGCTAGATTATTGCGATGGTGTTGTGTTTAGTATGTTGCTTTGGTTTTTTTTGCTTGTTTTCTATTCTTTTTCTCTCAACAGGTGATCCAGGAGATTTTTTTCTCCCCCCCCCCTTTCTCACTGTCCCTCTCCCCTTTTGTTTTTCTTTTCCTTCCTCTTTCTTTCTCCCTTTCCTATCCCTCACTCATGTCTGTCCCGTCTGTAACAACTGAAAATAAAATAAAATAAATAATAAAAACAAAGGTCGATCAAATGGACCAATACGGCAATGCCACAATGATCCTTTTGGCAAAATAAATCCATTGGGTATCCTTGTTGGTCTTCAGACAACAATTCTGATGGCTAAAGAAACAAATGGGACAGGCAAAAAAGAAAAAAGAAAAAAAGTGAAAGGTTACTTGTCGGTCAGAAACTGATATAATGTAATTGTAGATTTATTGGCTGATTGTTACCAATAAAACATCTGACTCAAGGTCAAGCTCATACGCGTGAAAGACCATTTAGTGTTTTTTACAGACTATATTAACCTGTATGAATATGCAGAAGCAACAAAAGTCTGAAGGGAGCCAGGAAGAAATGTCCAAAATCTTCAGCTTGTGCAAACAAAACAAAAACGTGAGGTTTATCTTGGGCAGAAAGTCCTGCTGACAGCAGTTATTTGGTTTCACAGAGAAGGAAAGTTCACCGTGGGCTATTTAAAGTTTACATGTATCTTCCACAAACCTGTCAAACATGTCAGGTTGTTGAGATTTGCAAAGTTGAGACAAATGCCTCTTTTTGAGATGTGCGATAATAACTTTCAAGTTACTGTGGAAAAGTTGACTAACTGGCCGGCTGAAAAGTCTCCTGCCAGGGGAGGAAAAGAACAACAGTTCAGATTTTTGCCAGTTCCGTCATCTGGGATCCTTCTCCACATCCGCTGGTGAACATGCATTAACTCACACATAGTGCTCATGTGCATAAACACAGGCTGATAATGTCTGGAAAGTTGCAGTAAACAAAAAAACATTACTTGTTCATTTGATTTCATTGCTTCTTCATTTGATTAACATATTCATGAATATTCTGACTAACATTTTGGCAAGCAGGGACATGACACAGGCCCGTGTGAAGTGAAGGAATAAACATGTCATCAAAGGGAAGTTTCATAAAGAGTTCTGCTCTTTTAGCTATCTCTTCCCAGTAAATGAATCTTTGTACTTTCGGACTTGCAGAAACAGAAGATTGTTATGGGCGGCTGTGCATCTTCCACTAATCGGAAGGTCAGTTGTTCAATCTCTTACAACATTTCTTATAGGGTACAGAGTACAGTGAACAGGCACATCATGACCGTTTACGATTGTCAGTAGTTTGTTGACATTATATACTAAGAAGGAATACAAGACAGTCAGAGAGTTTTCAAAGAACTACGTGCACGGGTGAGAGAGAATGGATACTCACACCGAAGTGCTGCAGTCAGGCTTTATTTATACACAGAAGCAGTTTCATGACATTTCCTCTTTTTCAGACTTGAGTATATCTAAAGATAGTAAAGATGTATGTGTGAATGTATGTGTGTGTGTAGTCGCTCTCTTTCAGAGAAGACGGTTTTTTCCTGTTACCAAGGAGCCTTTTCCTCTATTCAGCAGTTAAAGCAGAGTTCATGTGTCTATGCACACGTGTCAAAGGCATAAAAATATGTGAACACTATGTGCTCCTTTAAGCTTTGCATTACATGAGTAAATAAACAGATAATACAGTAAAACAATAGAAATAAGCAAAATAGTAAAATCTCATAACATTCCCTGCTGTTGTTCATATATGTTTATGTACTTCAACTACTAGTCACTTGCGTGTGCATTTTCAACTAGTGTATCATTTTGTAAAAACATACATGATCAGCTTTATTAGGTATACATAGTTAATGATTAGAAGTCATCTTCTTCAAATTGCATTTCTTCTTGTTGTTTGCTTTGGGATAATGCGACATAAGCTTGCATTCTTACAGTGAACATTCTGCTTATCATGTTTCGGATACAGGGTAGCACACATGTTGAGAATAAGCAAAGGAGTATGAGAAGTACTCCAATGAGCATTAGTCCTTTAATAAGCAATGTCTTCCATGACCTGCTAAGTAGCCAGGTCAGCCAATCTTCTGTTGAAGCATTCAGAAACAGTCCAAAACGGTAGTCGAGTGTCTCTATCCTGAGCATGTTTTTGGCATTACCTTACTCCTCCATAGGTTGCGTTGCAGTTGCTGGTATGGCCCAGGGGGTGGCGTCCTTGCCCTGCCGCTTGGTAGAAGCATAGAGGATGCCACTTCTCTGGGAGTGAAGCTTTCATGCTGATTGCAAAGTGTTGTCTTCCAATGCTGGCAAAACTTGCTGCACATTCACTTTGCCAGTGACTGTTCATCATGCGACCATAGATGGTGGGGTAGACTGAAATTGAAGGCATGTGAGAACAGACATAACATTCTTTTTCCTCCACTCTGTTGTGTATGTATCGATACCAGGCGTTATTCATCCAAGGGTGAACATGGTCTTGAGTCATCTCAGAGAGGTGGGAATTGTCGTGGGTCCACCTCTTAGGTCGGGGAATAGTTGGTTCTGTCCTGTGGGTACCGCTGGGCATCAACCAAAAGAGCGCCGTCATCAGGAGGACGGCCATCAGACAGAATATGCGGCACATGAGTTGCTTTCCTTTGATGTCACAAGCGCCCAAACACAGCTTTGGGGCTGGAGCTGGTGCTGGCATTGATCCTGGGGCTGGTTCTTCTTCTGGATTTATCAGATTGTTTTCCTCAGTCATCTTGTTGAGATTTTATTCAGGCGTCCCTGGTGTTATTATTGGTTCTGCTCTTCGGTGGGATAGGTCAGTCTTTATTAGTGTCTGTTCTTCAGTGATGACCTGGAACCCCTAAAACTTCTGGTGAGTAGACCCCGTGCGAAGCGAAGAGGCGGGATATACCCAATCAGCCCTTCCTCCACCGGCAGATCACTCAGAAGCCAGGGGAACCGGCGTCTTATTGTGGTGCAAACACTTTCTTCACGTGGGTTTGATGTATCCACGAAGGTCGTTCGGCTATCTTACAAGCTGTGGGTGTGGTAAGTAACACCTGGAAGGGACCTTCCCACTTCGGAGCACTCCAGTTTTTCCGCTGGAGGACTTTAATCAGAATCCAATCACCGGGGTTCAACCTGCAAGAGACTGGAGAGAGATCACTCGGCAGTTGATTGCTTAGTCTCACTTCTTTATTCTCAAATAGTTTTATCATCCATTCTGCCATTGTTGTTTCTGCTGCAGCTTTATTAATTGGTTCACTGGTAATGGGCAGTGGGAATGCCCTGCCATGTATAATTTCAAATGGGGTCAGACCTCTTGCTCCTTGAGTTATTCTCATCCATAGTTTAACTAAACTCAAACATTCAGGCCATGGTCTTTTAGTTTCTTCCATACATTTTCTTAATCTCTGTTTAATTGTGCCATTAGTTCTCTCGACTAATCCTGCACTGCTTGGGTGATAGGCACAATGGTGTTTTATGCTAAAACCTAAAGCTTCAGAGACTTTGCTTATTACTTCATTTACAAAATGTGTGCCATTGTCAGATCGTATTAAACTTGGAATGCCATACGTGGGTATAAAATGGTTACACAAACATTTTGCTACTGAAATTGCATCTGCTTTTTTCACTGGGTATATTTCTGGCCATTTAGAAAATACATCTATTATCACAAGTGCATATTTGGAGGATTGTGATTCATTTAATTCTATGAAATCCATGTGGATAGTGTGAAATGGATGTGGTGGTTTAGGGAAATGCCCTCGCTTTGGTCGTAAATTTCCCTGTGCGTTGTGTCTTTGGCAAACCATACATGTTCTGATAAATTCTTTTGCTGAACTTTCAAAATTTTTTGTGTAGAATTGTTTAATTTGTATAAGTAGCCTCCCCGCTGTTGACACGTGGGTTTTCCCACGGGTCACCAACGCTGCCGCTTTGTGCAAAGATTTAGGTCATGTCATGATATCGTCTTGTAATATTGCTCCGTCTTTTAACCAGGAGGATTTTTCATTTTGTGATGCTGCTTTTTGTTCGTCTTTCAAAACATCTATTGATATCAGAGGGCAGGGGGTTAATGTAAAAGCGTCTGCTTCTTTTCCTGCTGCCTCTTTTGCTGCCTTATCTTGCAAAGTCATTTCCTTTAGTGATGTCTGAGTCATCTTTCTGATGTGCAGCACATTTACATAAGGCTAAATGTCTGGGCAATGTGATGACTTCCAGCAGTCTTTTCAAAAGACCACCGTGTTGTACTGGTGCGCCAGTTGATGTTATCATACCTCTGTTCTGCCATATCTTCGCAAAATGGTGTACTGCAGCGTAGACGTACTGGCTGTCTGTGTGTATGTTTATATCTTTGTCTTTGTATAATTCACAGGCTCTGATGACTGCTGTTAACTCTGCACTTTGGCCTGAGTGTGAAGAGGTTAATGGCCGTGCTTCAATAACTGTATCTATTGTGGTCACAGCATAACCAACACAGTTTCGTCCAGTTTTGTCCTTGCTTGCGGAACCATCTACAAAGATGTCTACAAAGGATATTTGTGGTGTGCTATATATGTCAGGTCGCGGTTTCGTTTCCTCATCTAGCTTGTGCAAACAGCTATGTGCATCACCATCTGTTTCCACAGGAAGCAGAGTACTCGGATTTAGCTGGTTACACTTCTCTATAGTATTATGTGTGACTGTGAAAGCAGGATGCCTACATATGATAGCTGTCTTGCATGTGTTAGATATGAGAGGTTCGCTTGCAGCAGTATCGAGGTAACAGCGTGTGGCACTTTAACAATTAAAGGGTGTCCTAAAATGATATCAGCTGACTTTTTAACTGCCTCTGCTGCAGCCGCACAGGCCTGCACGCAGGTAGGAAGGCCAGCAACCACAGAATCAAGTTTACATGAATAAAATGCCAATGGCCGCTGTCTATCCCCAAAAGCTTGTGTCAGTACGGCTTTCATGTATCCAGAGCTGCCATCCACGTGCAAGTAAAATGGCTTGTCATAGTCTGGTAATGCTAGGACAGTGCTAGTTTGCAGAGCTGATTTTAAATTCTGAAATGACTGTTCTGCTTCAGGCGTCCATGTCAACTTATCTCTCAAAGCTAGATTTTTTCCATAAATTAAGTCTTGCAGGGGTTGGACCCTGAGGGCATATTCTGGAATCCAACTTCTGCAAAAGTTGCAGAGACCAAGGAAGCTCATCATTTGTTGTTTTGTTAATGGTTTTGGAGCATCTTGTACAGCTGCTTTCCGGCTGTCTAGCAATTTCTTGCCCTGTCCTGTCAACTCATGACCTAGATATATGACCTTTGATTGCCACAATTGCAGCTTGTGTTGTGACACTTTGTGACCCTGCTGTGCTAGGTGTAGCAACACAGTTAGGGTGTTTTCCTTGCGGTCTGCCTGCGTGTTTCCGGTTACCAGAATGTCATCTACGTAGAGCAGGAACTGTCCTGGAGCGGGCAGACTGCAAGTGGACATTGAGTGCTTAAGCGCTTCTGCATATAGTGTTGGACTATTTTGAAAACCTTGTGGTAAGCGTGTGTATGTGTATTTCTGGTTATCAAACGTGAAGCCAAACAGTTTCTGTGACTCTGGGTGCAGAGGCACAGAGAAAAAAGCATTAGATAAATCAATTACTGAAAACCACTGTTCTCTGGGTGACACTTGGTTCAATATTGTGTGTGGGTTTGCCACAACAGGAGGGATTTGTTCTGTAATGTCATTAATTGCTCTCAAATCATGTACAAGTCTATATTTTCCTGTGCTTGCTTTCTTTACTGGAAATATAGGCGTGTTACATGTTGTTTTTGTTGTTTTTATCAGAATCCCTGCTTTTTCCATGTCTGCTATGACCAGTGTTGGGTAAGTTACTTTAAAATAGTAACTTAGTTACATTACTAGTTACTTCTCTCAAAAGTAACTCAGTTACTTCAAGTTACTCGTTACTTTCAAAGTAACTAGTTACTAGGGAAAGTAACTTTGGTTTTACTCAGAATTCTCTTGTTAATGTGTTTCTTCCATAACTTTGCCAGTCTTCTAGCTTGCTTACTTGCCACAAGTGCACTGTGCCACCTACCAATAGAAAGGATATGATAACGTGCATATTTCCACGAGAGAAATCCCACGCCTGGACCGTCATTGACTGCTGCCATGATTCTAGCCTACGTCACAGAGTCATGTGCGCCTTTTACATCCAACACAAAAACTGCAGTCGTAGTGCTTTCGATTGTACTCAGAACTCAGAAATTCTGCCTTCTGAATAGGAAGATGTAGGTAACACCAGACTGCAGATGAGCTGCATACAGGGCTGGACTGGGACAGAAAATTGGCCCGGGCATTTTGACTAGAAACTGGCCCACCATTATAGGAAAAATCATAAAGCCTTTGAATGAAAACAAACACTGTTGTGACAGTGATGTTCACTGTTTTGATGGTATATATGCATCAATCTATCAATCGTTTGTTGTAAGATTCAGATAATTATTTTTTAAAAGCTAGACATTTTAAATGAGAATAAGAAAGAAAAGTATTTCTTTGTGCCCCCCATTCCCTGTTAATGCCCTACATGCCCCCTTGGCCACACTTTGCTAGATCCGCACCTGCACAGTTACCAGCTGTCAGCTACCTAAAAAAGGATCCTGGGGTTATTTGTCTCTCAGAAACAGTTCATAACTTCCCTTCAACTCATTCATGTCATCTAAAAGGTAAACCTGTTTCTCCATCACCTGCTCAGCTCTGATGATCCAGTAAGGACATCTCCTGGTTTCATCTTCATGTTTCCCTCTCACCAGATAACCAAACCATATCATGACCAGCAGCTTTTTTTTTTACAGCTGTGGCTCCAGCAAACATCAGCTGATACTAGAAATTAATATTAAATAAATTCTAACAACAGCTGATCAAGCTTAAACGTGCTGCTGTTGTTTAGCGCGACATCCGCTGGTTTCCTCTTTCGGCGCAAAGTGGGCGATAAACAAACAAGAGAGCCGATCAGCTGATCATTGATCAGTTTCATGATTGAAGTAGAAACGGGAGAGGGAGGGGGGAGAATGAGAGAAGAAGAGGCAGCTGTGCAGCGTAAAGACACAGAATAACTCCAGCTTTGTGCCTTTTTCATTGTAGCTGAATTACGGGACAAACTGTTCCTTTTCACCTCAATAAGAAACGCGTAATATTTTCTCTGAATACCAGACGGGACGGTTGGCAACTCTAATAACTTATGAACAAATTAAGGTTCAACATCATTAACTTCATAGCACCACCCAGCTGTGTAGAAACTCCGTCATGCTAGCTAGCACGCAGTACGGAAAAAGTCAGAATAACGAAAATAAACTCCACCTAAGCTTGGTTTATATCTGACCCAGAGAGACTGCAGGTCATAACTTCTTACCTGAAGTTCAGTTCACACTTGGACCGGCGGCCGCCTCGGGTCTCTTTTCCTTCTGCGTCCCTTTTCCCTCATCCACCTGCTGCCTCCACCACTTGCTAATGTTACTGAATCTGTGGAAACTCCGCGATGCCACCACACGAAGTAACGAGTAACGACCCTATCTAAATCCCAGTAACGAGTAACGCGTTCCTGATTTTGGCATAATAACTAGTTACCGTGCTCGTTACCACAATAATAACGTAGTTACTGTAACGCGTTACTTAATAACGCGTTAGTCCCAACACTGGCTATGACCGGGCGAATCCCGTCTCTTGCTTCTGCAGATAGTGGGTATTGTGGCTTCATTGGTCTGCGGTCAGAGGTTACTTTTACTTTTATTGGATCAACGTGTTTTATTAATCCTACATCGGTTGGCCCATTTGACCACAAAGATTTTGGCAAGGCCTCAATCTCTGTGTCATGTACAGTGGTTAACATCAGTCACTTTTCTTTCTCAGTTACAAGGCATGAGGTTGGAGAGGTGGTTAAATGAGTGCTGGGTTTGACATTTATGTACACAGTTACTTCTGATTTGTGTTCAGAGCCTAAAAGCAACTGGTGGATGTTGAAAATTTCACCCTCGCACTCTAGCTGTTCGTGTGGGGTGTTTGGGCTAGGGCCTAGTCACATTTCATCTTCACTGTCCCTATTGTCTCTGCCCTGGCAAAATGTCCTTCTTTATCACAATTATAACACCTTCTATGTCGTTCTTTATCATCTCTATTCTGTTTCTTGCCTTTCCCTTTTTGTGGATTTCTGCCTGTGTATGCAACGATACCTCCTTCAGTGGTTACTACAAAAACTCCACTTTGGGCTGCTTTATTCTTTTGGACTTTCACTGCATGTTCTGCATACTGCAAAGCATCGGGTAGGTTCCCAGTATTTTGGGTGACCCAATGTTTATCTACATGAGCTCTAACTTTTGGGAGGAGGCCCTTCAAAAATGCATTTTTTAGCTGTTGTTGGTAGGGTGTCTCCGGGCCTTCAGTATATTCTAAACCTGAATTTTGTCGGAAGACTGGGCGCAGTCTATCCAGAAAATCAGAGGCTGTCTCATTTTATTTCTGTTTAGTCTCTCCTATTTTTGCATAATCAGGTCTTGGGGCTAGTATGGTTCTAATTCTCTCATACACTGGTTGTAGCGCTGCTTGTATTGAGTCAGGACACAAAAAGACAAAGAAAAATGCTGTCAGAAACAAAGCAGAAGTGTCAGGGGAAAACTGAGCTCACAGACAGCTGCATGTGTGGGCTTTTAATAGCATGCAGCCTCTGATCTAAAAAATAATAAAATAAATAAAGATAAAAGAAAATGTGTAACATGCTCATCAACTTAGCGGTGTCCACATATTTAATTCAGCTTCTCAATCCTGTAGGTTTAGTTATTATCTACAGGGTTTGGCTTATTAGTTGTTATTATAAACGTGCTCCACATCTCAGTAATATTTTATCTAGGATAAATTACAGGTTTTCAAACAGGTTAAGTGCCTCTATGCACCTAATTGGTTTAGATATTGCCTTTATTTTCTTCATCTCATATGTCATTATACTGAGTTTGAGCAAACCTTAAGCTTGATGCAGACGACTTCATAACAGTTGTCCATCTCACATCATACTGACTAGGATACTTCCTGTTATTAATTTTATACCATTATTAATATTATTAATAGTTAGGATCATCTTACTCAGCAAACAGATGATTTAGAATTCATCCAATCTGTACAAATTTCCTTTTTCCTATTTTTAGACTGGTCTTCTGTTTGCCTCATCTCAGATCCAACCTTCATTCACATTCATTCTCTCTGTTGCATGTCGAACCAAGTAGTTTATTATTATATTTTATTTTGTATCCATCAAGGACTGTGGGAGAGCTGCAGTTCTCACCCATTTCCAAGCTGGAGACATTTATCTTTTCACACACTTTCCTCGGCTGAACAATGACACAGCCATAATCTACCTTATGCATCTCTCTTTTTATAGAAAAGGTTTTCATGTGAATGATTTCCTTTTATTTATTTTATACAATCTGGGCATGATCGTCATGCCAAGTATATTACATTATTTAGTTCTGTTTGGAGGGTCTCCACGTAGGACAATTTAGTTTCTTTGGATTTCTCCACCTATTTGCGCTTATTTTGGCCGGCACCTGGATGGATTTTCTCCATCCACTGCTCATCAGCGGTTAATTCAGGTCTTGTGGGTTCATTTCCCATTTTAATTTATTTGTTTTATGTTTATTTTATTAATACTGCCAACACATACACTATGAAGTTTGGTGGATACAAAGGTCGGAGGAGGTTATTGAGGCAGCCTTCTACCCTGAGCTAAACTCAGGGCGGCCCCAATTTTATGCGATGAAGCGCAACCTTTCTCTTTCCCACCACACAATACCTCACAGGAAAACAGAAGAGTAGCACAGAGACCTAGAGTCTCTATTCAAAGGCGTACTTACTCTTTACACATATACATTGCGCGCTTAAAAAAAACCTGCTTTTACTCGACACTCCTTCCCTTGTTAAAGTTTTTAGCGGGTGCGATCCACACAGGAAGTGCAATCCCGTCTTATAGGTTACTTTCTAACCTTCCCTTGTTAAAGTTTTTAGCGGGTGCGATCCACACAGGAAGTGCAATCCCGTCTTATAGGTTACTTTCGAACCTTCGGTTCACACAGGACCTCTCTTAGTGTCCACACAGGACTCTTATTATCCACACAGGATTCTACAGGTATGAGTGTCGTTGTAAAGTCGATTTATTTCAAACGCATGATGTTTATGACTGTGTTATATTCACCTTCAAAGTAGCGCTGTGTTCTTATCCGGTGTTATCGAGTCCTGTCGCCGTGAAGCCTGAGTAAACACCGGCCAGCAGACGAATTTACGACTGTGGTCTTTCCTCATCTTCCTGGAAGCGAGCGTTTCAGTGCAGGCGGTCACGACGTCAGGATCCGAAGACTCCGTCTGTGGACAGTTGGACTAATAATATCAGTCAACTATCCGGCTCGAAGGACCAATTAAATGTCAGTAGTTTGTTGACATTATATACTAAGAAGGAATACAAGACAGTCAGAGAGTTTTCAAAGAACTACGTGCACGGGTGAGAGAGAATGGATACTCACACCGAAGTGCTGCAGTCAGGCTTTATTTATACACAGAAGCAGTTTCATGACATTTCCTCTTTTTCAGACTTGAGTATATCTAAAGATAGTAAAGATGTATGTGTGAATGTATGTGTGTGTGTAGTCGCTCTCTTTCAGAGAAGACGGTTTTTTCCTGTTACCAAGGAGCCTCTTCCTCTATTCAGCAGTTAAAGCAGAGTTCATGTGTCTATGCACACGTGTCAAAGGCATAAAAATATGTGAACACTATGTGCTCCTTTAAGCTTTGCATTACATGAGTAAATAAACAGATAATACAGTAAAACAATAGAAATAAGCAAAATAGTAAAATCTTATAACAACGATAAATTAGACTAAGAAGTGTTAATCACACTAACAATCGGTTCATTGAGCCTGCAACTGTGTTTCTTATAGATTTGTTTTTTGGTTGCAGCAGGCAGCAGATTTTGGAGAAAAAAACCTACATCACCTAAACAGCACCTAGCAGCAGAGAGACACAATTAGAGCTTGGGTGGCGAGCATATTTGAGCTTTTAGCAACTGAAGTGACCTCTGAAAAGTGAAACTGGTTGACTTCTGGTGACTCACCCAGATTGCAGGCTTGGCTGTTGAGGGCGTAAGGCTGCTGCTGATAGGCCCACTCCTCGTCGTTGGGAGCGGAGATGATGAACAGGCGATGTCTCCATCGGAACCTGCAATCACAGAAAATTTGAGTCTGGATTTAAGTGGCACTTTGGTCCCGCAGTGAGAGCTCTGTACCAAGACAAGGAGTTTGTGCTTGTGTGCTACATATTCCCCCTATTACTGCCAGAGGGTGACAACCCGGAATTATGGTCAAAAACCTGCCAGATCTCTACACTGTGTTCGGGGGGGATTCAGGTCTCTATGGCAACAAAAGACAGCCTGTCTTTAGACATCTCCAGGAGAAAATGTGACTGAAATGATTCAGGCTTGAGGAATGGCAGGGTTTTTGTTACTTTTGATTTTCATGGAACACACACATGCAGGCTGCTGCAGTCTGCCAAGTGCTGCTCAGAATTATTTAATTGTGGTCCAGCTGACTGCAACAGATATTTGACTGATGTGGACACAGCATGATGGGACCACCCAGTAATTCCAACTACACAGACTATATCGATCCTTGGGGGAACAACCTATATATGGCATCAATCTCAATAAAATGTTGTAATAGAAACTGTACTGAATACCTCAATTTGTCATGCAAATCTTGCACCTATGGAATGGTTTGTGCGTGCTATTTTTAAGCTACAAGTTAATGCTACATCAGCATGGGTGCTCTTATCCAGTGTTAATTTCACTGACCAATTATTTTTGTCATAATTTTTGTCAGTTACCTTTGTTTTCATGATGAAAGGGAGACAATAACTAACTAAAAACTAGTGCACGAGAAAAAAAAGTGCAATGGAATATATTGATACTTTGGTCTAAAAAAAAATAAAAAATGTGAGATCCAATCAGAAATATTTAAGCTGTGTACAAAGGCCCCAGGGCAGACCCAGGACACGCTGGAAAGATTATATCTCTCGGCTGGCCTGGGAACGCCTTGGTGTTCCCCCGGATAAGCTGGAGGAGGTGGCTGGGGAGCAGTGATGCCGGTAACGCGTTGCTTAGTAACGCGTTACTCCAAATATGACCACTTTTTCAGTAACGACTAATCTAACGCGTTACTATTTCCATAACAGTAGTCAGATTAAAGTTACTTGTTCAAACCACTGTGCGTTACTATTTTTTAAGCAAAAAGATTTGGTTTCTTCTTTTCGTCTCAGCGGATGACAAACGCATACGTGTCGTGAAACGTCACATAAGCGACAGGTCACGTTTCCCGCTCACAAGCAGCCAGCGACGTAAAAAAGTGTAAACAACAATGGAGGGAGAGTGATGTTCGTTCTTTAGCTGGAAATATAGTCACTATTTTGAGTTTCTGTCAACTAAAGATTTAAATATTAAGGTTCGTTGTACACTCTGTGTTGGCGAAAAAGTGTTATCTACCTTCAAAAACACTACGTCAAACTTAAAGAAACATTTGGAGTCGCAGCACAGCTCAGTCAAACTCACAGAGAGAGTCCCACCAAGTGGTCCGAAGCAGAGAGCCGTGACTTCCGCAGAAGGTCCTACACCCCCCAAACAACAAAAGTTGGACTTTGGTGCAAAACCAGTAAGTGATGAAGAATTGAAGAAGTTGGTCGCGCAGTATATTGTAGAAGAAATGCTACCTATAAACACTGTTGACTCGCCCTCGTTTCGTGCCATAATAAAAAAGATCCCTACTTCTGTTAATGCCGAGCTGCCTCACCGAACGACTTTTACTTCTTACTTGGAGAAGGAGTTTACAGAAATGGAGAGAAATTTGAAGGCCACACTGAAAGAGATTGACTTTGTTTCAACTACCGTGGATATTTGGACTGCTAACAACAGAAGCTATATGGGAGTAACGCTCCACTGGATCAGTAGAACCACATTAGAGCGCCACAAGGTTGCATTAGCATGTAGGCGAATTCGTGGTAGACACACGTATGATGTCATTGGTACAGAAATCGAAAACATCCACTCCTCTTATGGATTACTCAACAAAGTAGTTGCAACAGTTACTGATAATGGATCCAACTTTGTTAAGGCGTTTCAAGTTTATCATCCTGTCACGGAGTCCGATGATGAGATGGAGGAGGAAGAGTCCAGCCCCAAAGACGACGATGTCACTTTTTCTGATCTGTCAGAAATCCTCTCGGCTGAGAATGAAAGTGATGGTCAGCTGTCTCTTCCCCCGCACCGCAGGTGTGCTTCGCACACCATCAACATAATTTGCACACGTGATGTGGAGAAACATTTAACAACTAATGCAGAGAGCAGGGCTGTGTATAGGAGCAGCACAGCAAAATGCACAGCTCTTTGGACCAAATCGAGTAGATCTACACTTGCATCAGAAACAGTGGAAGAAATCAGCAAAAGAAAGCTCCTAATACCAACATCCACAAGGTGGAATTCCTTTTTTGATGCTGTAAAGAGAATTGCAGAAATCCCCATGGGTGAGCTGAATACTCTGTGCACAAAGCTAGGACTGAAGTGCTTCAAAGATCAAGAATACCAGTTCCTGCATGAGTACTGCATGTCCATGAAACCTCTGACTGCAGCACTGGACATTTTACAAGGCGACTGTCCATACTTTACTACCAACACTTGAAGTTCTGATGCAGAAGACCCAGGCTGTGAAAGATGACCTCTCCAGGATGACTGCAGGCCTTCCAGATGCCATTGTACAGGTACGCTCTATCTTGAAATTAGTCAGATTTTTTGCTTCATACAATTCACAAACATGGAACAGAATATTAATTATCATTGAAAAATAAGATTAAAACAATTAAAATGTTTACAAGTAACCTAAAACAAAATAAATCCATAATACTGATCTCATATTAGGCATGGTTTGCAAATAATTCAATAACATAATAAATTGTAGGCATAAAAAATATCAATTATGTTTTTTAGGCTATTCAGACTCATTTCGCCGGTGTGCTGGACGACAAAGATGCCCTTCTTGCAGCTGCCAGTTGTCCAAAATTCAAACTCCGATGGCTGAGAGATGCAGGAAGGAGGGAGCGAGTAAAACAGCTTCTGACAGCAGAGTGTTGCACCACTGTTCCTCTGGCAAAAAACCCTGCCAGTGTGCCCAGTGCTACTACATCTAGCAGCCAAGGTGAGATGGACTTTTTCACTTTTGAGGCAGAGCCAGAGGAGGAGACCTATTCTGCAGAAAAAGAAGTCATGGACTACCTGATGTCAGGCTACGACCTTCAGATTCTGCATAAATTTTCAAGCATAAAGACAATTTTTTTAAAGTATAACACTCCAACCCCATCAAGTGCTCCTGTGGAGCGGCTTTTTAGTCTGGGAGGTTTGGTGCTCACGCCTAAAAGACATCGACTTTCTGACAAAAGGTTTGAGAAGCTTCTGTTAATGAGGTACAACCACTGGTTTACTCGCTCCACTCTACTGTTTCCCCCATAACATGCGATGACAACATATACTGAAAAAACAGAGAATGGGGAATCCAATTTAAATAACTATTTACAAGTAATTAAATTAAGTTTATCAAAGTCACTTAATAAACTTATTAAAGTTTTCAAGTTGATTAACTTAAATCAATTACCTGCAAGGAAGTAAGGCAATTTAAGTTGGACCTGCAGTCTCTTTTTTTTTTCATAAGATTAGTCCAAAGTTACAAAAGCGGACAATAGTGTTTACATGTGGATGGTATAAAAAGTATCTTAAGGGAAGTCAAGAAAGACTCTTTGTTTGTTTTTGTTTTTTTATAAAAAGTATTTATGTTAAGTGAAGTAACAAGACTGTCTTTATTTTCATACAAACAAGTATTTCTGTCAGGAAAAAAGTTTTAAGTTCAACTTCAAATGTCAGGAGATATATTGTTGACATTACTGTTAAAATACACTTCCAATAAAGTGAGTATTGGCAAAATTGGTTGATGTTTTTATGTTGAGGCAGTGGGGAGTGTTATTGGCTGCTTCTGAAAGTAACTAATAAAGTAACTAGTAATCTAACTTAGTTACTTTAAAAATAAACTAATCAGTAAAGTAACTAAGTTACTTTTGGAAGGAGTAATCAGTAGTCCGTAATATATTACTTTTTCAAAGTAACTGTGGCAACACTGCTGGGGAGAGGGAGGTCTGGGCTTCTCTGCTTAGGCTGCTGCCCCCGCGACCTGGCCTCGGATAAAGCGGATGAAGATGATGATGATGACAAAGGCAGGACGAGTTTGGAAGTGACCCAATCAGATGTAATCGCCCTGTGCATAAAATGTAAAATGAAACCTGAGAGTGCTATCATGGTCAGGTTAAGAAACAATTATATCTTGCCATGTCTCCATGGTTGCTTTCGTTCACAAGTGGTCTCTGCTGGTGTGGGCAGGCCACGTGTAATTGTTGGCACCAGTGGTCAGTATTACATCCTGTCTTCACGACTCTGCTGCAGGGCTTGTCGCAGGAACTGGTTTGCTGACAATCCACGATGGCTGGAGAAACTGCCCAAAGGTTTACCAACCTTCTCCCTGCTTTTCTTACAAACAAAAAGGCCATCTGCAAGTCTGTTATGGATGAGCTCAGGAGGACTGGCAAATCTCCAACAGACATGGCAAACCAAATAAATGAACTCATGCACCTCAAGTACGAGCGAGCTCACCTGACGTACCTCCATGCCACAGGATCGGTCTGGGATTCTGAGGCAGGAGCTCATGCACAGAGGACCATTGGGCAGTTCCTGAGGAAGGAAAATAAGCCACAGGAGTTCAGGTCTTATGAAGACCCACATGCCTGGTGTGGCGTCTCTGTGTCCAGCCATTACCTGACTGACTGCCTGCTCGACGAATTCCGACGTCAACATCCAGCCATATCCAAACTCCTCCAGGGCACTTTTGGCCACATTTCCAGGTCTGACCACATCAGGAAGGTGGCACGAAAAGTCATGCTGGCATCTGGGGTCATGTCCAGTTATTCCATAATGAATGAAAACTGGCTGATTGTTTCGTGGGTCATGGTTCAGTCTGACACAGAAAGGTCCTTGGAGCCCATGTACCAGGGAATGGCCAAGAGGTACAGTGATGCAGGAGTGGAAAAGGCCGGCTACCACTGGGTGGACAGGTAAAAACCGTAATCATCGTTGTCATTCAAACTGCTAATCTGTCTGGAAAAACTGAGTTTTTCTTTTTCAGATCAATTTGATGCACACACATAATATTCCATATACTTACATGTATTTGTATTTCTTACATTTAGGGATTGCTGTGCTCCATTTAAGATCCCAGACTGCATCCCTGTCGAAAATCTATCGTGGGATGCCTGAAAAACCACTCCTGCTGTTGTTGCTGCGGCCACATCTGGACCAGTGGCAAACAGCTGTGCCTCTCGAACCCACTACAACAAGAACATTATTGTAAAACTGGACCTGTTCCACTGCCTGAGGCGATTTTTGTGGGAGTGTACCTCTGAGCATCTTCCTCTGTTCAGCACTTTCTGCCAGCTTCTCTCTGCGGCATTCTCAGTGGTTGATCAGGCAGACCTGAAGAGGCTCCAGGATGCTTATAAGTTCTGTGGCATCCATCCTGCTAATCCCACAAAGCAACACATAAGGGAGCACTGCAGGATCCAAATACCACAACCCACTGAGCTGCTGAACAGAGTGGAAAAGGTCCTGAACCATTTTCACCTGGCCACAGACCCCAACAACGTCCCACTCTTCAAGCCATCCATGCTGAAGACGTGACGCAGTGCACATTCTGCGTGGCTGCCTAAGTGACCCTGAACTCTCAGAGGGTGTAATGTTTAGGTACGGTGGGACTCTTCAGCTTAACCATGTCCCTGGTGAAGGTGCCAAGGTCCCCATCTGGATTCCTGTCCGAGGCACTTCACAGCAGGAGGGTTATCATTTCCACCAGGCCCAGTGGATCACCGGGACTCACGTTTCCACTGAACTATTCCAGGCCCAGGGCATCACAGGGGTGGCACGATGGAACTACCAACGACTGGTGGAGCTTAAGCAGCCAGGTGTCATGCTACCTTGTGTTTTTGATCCAGCTCTAGTGGTGGAGTTTAATGCAGCCTCCAGAAGAGTGACTGGTCAGGAGAAGTACACTGCACTTCACCTCTCTGACAGAGACACTGGAGAGCAATTTGGGCTTGAATACAGAGAGCCAGGCTGCCGTCCAGTCCCTCTGAACTGGGACAAACACAAAACTCTGAGAAAAGATGAACCAGCTGCCCTTCAGCCCCCACCCTCTGTTCCAAAACCTGTGGCTGCCCAGCAGCTGCTGTGGCAGTCTTTAACTGAAGGCAGTGAAACAACTAGTGTCCCTGTAGTCACCATAGAGCCCTGCCGTCTTTAACCCGCCTCCTCCTGCCCTGTCTACACCACTGACACAAGTCTCAATAGAGAAGATTGTGGAGGGCATCTTAGAAAGGCAACAGCAGCAGCAGCAGCCACAGCAGCCACTTGGCAGCTTATTTCTAAATCACTTCATGTAATGATAACAAGCCATCCGTTCTCTAGTGGGGTCTCACAGCTTTTATCTTCATAATCTTTCTGGTTGATTTGTAATATTAGAAACATGACTGCTGTCTTTTATCTGTGTGACTGTACAGCCTGTTTCAGACATGACAACCAGACAGTGTCTGAAGTTATCTTTAATACATGCAACGCAGCTGGAGATAGTCCAGACACTTTCTCACTTCTGATGATAATATTTTTGGTTTAGGTGTTGTTGCTTTCTGGCTTGAAGCTTATCTACAAAAGCAGTTCAATAAGGAGAGATCATGTGGAAAAACTGAGCATGATTTATTGAGGTACAGAAATAAATGTAACTGTTAGGCAGTTAAACTCCAATGACCCATCATAGCAGAAGAAATCTCAGCAGTGACAGGATGTGAGTAACACTTAAATCACTTACAAAATAACCAAAATGCTGTTATCAAACAATAAACTGCAATAAAGTTACAGAAAATGCCTTCAGTTTCAGTATTTTAGCTCTGAGACTTTGAATGGGGAGTTTTTAGACCTTGTGTCACTTTGAGGCAAATTGTGAAAAACCTGTAACTCGCACGATAATTATAGTGACACTGTCTTTTCAGCTCCTCCCGTAAATGAAGCAAGCCTCGATACGCGCATCGCGGAAACGCCCCCTCAATTACTCGACACAAGCTTTGAAGCCTCGACACAGAACGTCACATCACTAGTTCCTGGTACTGCTTTAGTACCTGCTCGGACGGGTTCCAAGCGATCCGAGCAGGTATTAAACTATTACGTCATCGGACAGCATGCCACTGATTGGCTGGTCAGTGGCATCACTCGATAGGTCATGAGAACATCTACTTCACAAAAAAATGAGAGAAATGTGTTCTGGGAATCCATGCGACCTCACAAACCATCCTACCTGTTGTTTCTGCGCATGTGCACAACACAAAATTAAGTGGCAACCCGCCCTATCTACTTAAATTTCTGCTGGAATTATTGTGTGACCGCAGGAATGTACACTAGGACGGTTTGCTCCAAGAAACAACGCCATGCTCCCGGAATCTGACAAACAGCCCCCGCATTCATGTCACATTTTAATTAAGATTACACGTTGCTATAACAACGAGCACCCATATTAGATGGTATTGGTTATAGTGGAAACCCAGTGTAGTCGAGTTGTGGCGAGTCGAGCAGGCACTAATGCAAAAGGGGCTAAAAAAAACCCTGAAAATGTTTCATACCTCTGAAAAGTGCGTCCTGTTTGGGTGCGCTTGTTTTGCAGACATGGCGGTGCAGGTGCCGTGCCTGTTGTTCCGGTGTTCCAGATCTACTGGCGTTTAGATCAACTGGCGTTGGTCGAACAGATGTGTGGCAGTCTTGCGTTTCAGGAGCTGCTACCGACAAACCAGCAAAAAAACGCCAAATGTGTCATCTGTGACACTTGTGAGGTTGTCTCAAACACACTCCGTCAGTCTTGATGCTGTTGAACAACAAAATGTTTAAAAATGTGGCGAGTTTACCTGGTGATATCCTCATGCGTGACGCGATCGCGAAAACAGCAAACAAGTAACACCACGCCGTTGTTGTTCACAGGACAGCAAGAGTAAACGATCGGGAGACTCTTGTCGTCGTTATCGTTCCCCTCGCACGGTTTATTTCTCCGAATTCAGCGTTTTTGCTTCACAACTACAGCGTGCAGTTTACTTTGTGCACTAACATGGAGTCGAGTCAACCAGCGCCACCTCTGGCCAAGTGCCACAGCCTACAGCCAGATCAACCTGTGACACACATCTGCACCACGTTTGAATTCGTGTCATGCACATTTGTACCTTTCAATTGTGTCTGTTTGTGCGTCATGCAAATAAACCTTTGAAATGAATGAAATGATATCATGTATTTATTATCAGCCTACATTTGTACAAAATGCCAAATGACATACACATAAGAATCACCATCCTGATATCAATACTTTTGCCCATACGAAAAATGTCGTGAACACACTAATATTTCACCAGTGTTGTAACATCACATGTCGTTAGCGTAGTCTGTCTGTGTCTGCCCTCTGCAAACAAACATGTTAGAGTTGGTTGTGATATACAGTCTGCATAAGTGTGGTCAATCTAATAAACATTTATAAGGAGATGGCAGTTACTGTGAATGTACAGCAGTTACACAGTGATTAGTAATAAACAGTCAGACAATGACCCTGACAATCTCATTCAATCTTGCAGATTGCACCTTCTGTGGAAAGTGGTACCACACGGTGTGTGTGGACTTCCCCTGTGCAGAAGGCGACTACAAATGTTGTGGGTGCTAAATAAACAGAAACAAATGATCCCTGTTGTCTTTGCTTACTGATTGTTTTCAGTGTTGACAATCCACATTGCTGTCATTGCATCTTTCAACATGTTTGTGGGTAGATTTGGATGTACCAGGGGTAAGTGCAGCCACTCAGCCTCTACTCAATGTGATCATAGCAGCAGGTGCAGATGTGTCACAAGTTAATCTAGTAGTGGCCTATGGTCATGTGTTAGTGGTGGGAACAGTCATATCCACTCACTCTCACTGGCTGTTTATTACTAATCACTGTGTAACTGCTGTGAATTCACAGTAACTGCCGTCTCCTTACAAATCTTCATTAGATTAACCACACTTATACAGACTGTATATAACTCCAGCCATGTTGATGAATTGCCTATATTGGCTGGAAATATTCATTTTCAGGGAAAAGACACAGACAGACGATGCTTACAGGATGTGATGTGACAACACTAATGAAATATTGATGTGTCATATTTGTCCAAGGTGTATTTCATTGTTATGGAAAAAGAGAATATTAAAATCATGATGACCAATTGGAGTGGTGATTTCTATGACTTTGTGTATATAATTTGGAATTTTGTACAAATGTAGGCCAATAAGGAATATATGATATCATTTCATTCTTTCCAAAGGTTTATTTGCATGACGCACAAACAGACACAATTGAAAGGTACAAATGTGCATGACACGAATTCAAACGTGGTGCAGATGTGTGTCACAGGTTGATCTGGCTGTAGGCTGTGGCACTTGGCCAGAGGTGGCGCTGGTTGACTCGACTCCATGTTAGTGCACAAAGTAAACTGCACGCTGTAGTTGTGAAGCAAAAACGCTGAATTCGGAGAAATAAACCGTGCGAGGGGAACGATAACGACGACAAGAGTCTCCCGATCGTTTACTCTTGCTGTCCCGTGAACAACAACGGCATGGTGTTAATTGTTTGCTGTTTTCGCGATCGCGTGGCGCACGAGGATATCACCAGGTAAACTCGCCACATTTTTAAACATTTTGTTGTTCAACAGCATCAAGACTGACGGAGTGTGTTTGAGACAACCTCACAAGTGTCACAGATGACACATTTGGCTTTTTTTTGCTGGTTTGTCGGTAGGAGCTACTGAAACGCAAGACTGCCACACATCTGTTCGACCAACGCCAGTTGATCTAAACGCCAGTAGATCTGGAACACCGGCAGCCGTATGCCGGCCTGGTTCTGGACGGGGTAAAGACGGTGGAGAGCCGCTGGAGGCCGCTGCTCGCTCCACTGGAGAACCAGACGCTGGCGGTCCACGTGGCTCAGCGTGACTGGGAGGGGTTGGAGTGGTGGGCGGTGCTAAGCGGCCTGCTGGGGATGGACAGATTGAGGCACTTCTGGAGTCCGGGGAGCGGTTCGGCCGCGGCGTGGTGGCAGGTTAGAATCACTATTTACTCTGCCACATTTACACATCCCTGAACGAACCCTGTGGTCTCTTTTAGGATTGGTGGATGTGGGCCAGACCTGGCTTTGCCCCGCCTCCCTCCAGGGGAAGGACCTACAGTGCCTGGAGCAGTCGGCCGTGCTGATTGGTCTGCAGGAGAAGCACCTGACTAACCTGTCCAACCCTCGCTGGCTGAAGGCCCCACTGAGAGCTCTGGGAGGTCGCGACCTCTGGACCATAGAGATCCCAGCAAAACTGTTCCCGTGACAACACATACGTAACCTACCCGGGCACTGAGGCCGATGCTGGAGCTACTTCTCTGTCATAGTACTTTGGTTTTTACAGCTGATCATTGATCTGTGATCAGAGCGGTGGCGCTGACCTCAGATCAGGTCACTGTGATGTCATCAGCACACCTGATTTTTGGGGTCGAGCGAGGTCTTCCATCTCTGAGGGTGGGGTGGGGGTCAGACCAATGATCTGAGCTCCTGGGGCCGTCATCCCGGAGCACCAGAGGCTTCACAGCAGCTCGATAAAAGTCCAACCTGTCCAGTTCTTTGTTTCTTTGAAATGATGGAACCCGTCTAATCCCAGATTTTTCGCAGCAAAATAAGTGAATGCATTTCACTCCTTAGACTTGTCCTACTGACTGTATGTTTAATTTTGTTGATGTGTGGGGGTTAAAACGGCAACTGTTGCCGGTGGGTTAATAAGGGCACCTTCCAAACGTCCAGTGTTTGTGTAAATAACCTACCTGTGGTGCTGTTATCAGGCGGCTGTATGTTACACTGAAATTAAAAGGTAATATTTTGCTATGCTTGCTGTTCTGCTCATTGTTCTCTCGCTGTTTTAGAAAACAGTCTGTGCAGAATTGTTGTAATTCAGTCACACTGGAGGGTTTTAGAGCATGAAGCCGTCAGGACTTTGACTAAACCAGAGGATGGTAAACTGCAGAATTCATGGTTCCATCAACAAAACAAATGGATAAGCACACAAACCGACCTCTAATCCAGGTAACTGCACGTAACTCAGGCTTTTCTGAAGGTGCTTCCTATCAAAAGTTACCATGGTAACTTATCAGCAGGTATGAAACCAGCACCCGTTAACCAATCAGATCTATAAAAACCCACAGTGATCAATACACATACAGTATAATTTAAACATGTATCAGGCTGAGTCAACACGCCATCTGCAGATTTTCATACAACCTGTGGCGCTTTTCTCTATGAAACAAGCGGCGGTGGATGGAGCAGCTACATCCACGTGAGCTCATCCCGAATGATGATGTCACCATAAGCAAATCCAGATAAAGAGTTCCTGGGCTGAGGGACGTCCCTCCATCACCGCGTTTCTATTCTTGGCTGTGACGCCACTTCCTGTGTCAATAAAGGTTTAAAAATGACAACAGGCGACTCAGTGGGGGTGGGGGGAGTCGTCTCAGGCTTCGCTGCTCATCACAGGTCTGGACAAAGTAGTCGTTCAAACATCCATCAACCTTTGTCTCAGTGTAATCAGATTACTTACTGAACTTCAGTGTCACAGCAGCTGTAATGGAAAAAAATGCCTTTATTGATTTTAGTTTCCATGGAAACTAAGAAAATCAGAGTCAGCCTCCAAAGCTCTCAAATTTTCTGCTGCTATGAATCACACTCACCCCTAACCTGCACAGGTGAGAGTTTTCTACCTGAGAGCTCAAACTGACACACTGAGGCGCTGCCCCCTCGCCAGAGATGACGACCTATCACCTGTAACTCCCCTCTGATCCCCATCTCTCACGTCCTGTGGAGAATCGCACCTTTCTGGCTTTATTATTTTACTTCCTGTTTGCTCAAAGCATAAAAAACAGGAAGTTGATGTTTGGGACTGTTAGCTGGACAATAGTCATGTGATGAAGCAAAAACGCCATCTGCTGGTGAAACAAACTTTATTCACCCAAAACCCAAAAAACAAAACATCAACACAAAGATCCCTCCACAAATAGGGACTGGTCACACCCACCACCTCATATTGGCTGTCACAACATGAATTTTAACCAACAGCAACATCCATTAACATCCAGCCAATATTTACCTTTAAATCCTAACTTTAATTTTGAAAGTCTTGCTGCAGGAAAAGTGTTCATAATAATGTTACCACTAATTCAAAACAAAAGGGGTTTTAGCCTTGAGCTAATATGCACGTTACATAGTGGGTGGGATGTAGAGTGTGTCTGTGTGGTGAGGGGGCGGGGCAGCAATGTATCCAACAACATGAGAACGTGGCCTCCAGTCGATATTGGCCTGTATGGGTGGTAGGAAGAGTGGTGAGGGTGGTGGGCGGGATGTGGAAGAGGAGGTGCAGGGGCTGTAGTCAGGTAGGTGCTTGGGGGTGGAGCTTCATATGGCAGGTGGAGCAGTGGGAGAGGAGGGAGGGGCGACTGATCTGGGTAGAGGAGAGCAGAGGAGGGGGCGGAGCCTGGAGGAGTAGGACTGATGGAGGAGGAGCTTTCCATGGAGACACCTGAGGAGACAAACCACATGCCTTTATTTTCAAAGTAAATTCGTTTATAATGCAGAAAATTTGGGTTTTAATGTGGAGGCACACTAATCATGTGACCTGACCAATGACTAACAGCGCCTGCAATTGGCCCATTGTGCTTCTGCCTTCATCTGACTCCAGAATTACTGCACCGCACTTCCTGTCTGTTGCCACGCCTGTTTGCTATGTTCATCCGGTCAAATTTCACCTTAATAACAATACAGTAGTCATTGGGTACAGGAATGTGACAGCTGGATGGTGTAGGGTTTGCCCCACCCTTCCGTCCTCATTGCGCCACTCTCACCATTATGCAGCTGTAAAGCTTCACCAACAGACCTGCTGACCTCCAGCACTTCTACACTGTTTTATTGACAAACACTTCCTGTTTTGGCAGCGTGTGCACTCCAAAGGTAAAGGTAAAGTACTGACCGCCGTTGCGTCCCTCTGTCTGTCCATCTGCAGACCTGGAGGATTCTGGGTAGGAGCTGGCGGGCTGATGGGAGATCCGCCCAGTCTCAGAGAACGGCTGGGAGGCAGCTGGGGACGGAAGATGGGACAGATCAAGTCACAGTAAAGGGGGTGGAGCTTAAATTAAAACACCTGAGGGACCATCCATGCTGTAATGACATCACTGCACACATCTTCCTGTTAGTCATGTGTTCCCCACAGTTGCCTCCTACCTGATCGCACTGTTTTATTGTGAAAGGCTTCGCTACGGAAGTGAAGGCTCAGCTAAAAGATGAAACTTGCATCTTTTGTATACAGGTGGAAGAAGTGCAGCACCACCTGCTGGAACCGATCACTCTTACCGTGCAGAGGGGGCTCCTGGCCCAGGTAGGGCGTGTAGGGCTGGTAGGGGTAGGCAGTCTCAGGTGAGGAGGCGGGATACAGCTGCTGCTGTTGCTTCCAGCAGCTCTGATGGTACCACTGAGGAGACAGATGGTCACATGACGGTCACATGACAAATTCACAGCATCATGTCATCACCTGAACCTGAAACACCTGCAGAATCATCTATAAACATTCAAAGAACCTGAAGGAAACGTGTGTCTCTTTGAAACGGCAGCCACAGGTTAAAGGAGAGGAACACCAGTCACATGACCTCCACAGGACCCAGGTGATCAGAGTGCCCTTGGAAGATGTTTACCACACCTGCAAGTGACTCAGGTGCACTCAGACTTCTGCTGCTAAAACAGATCTGCCAGTGGAGGAGCTGAGCTAGTTTCAGTCATTATGTCCCGTTTATAGGTCGGAAACCTGCAGTCAGCTGAGACTGAAGGATCACCTGGATGATAACGAAAGGTTTCTCCCACTGAAAACGTCCAGAACAGAATCAACATTCTGTGATGCTCCGTGAGTTCATTCAGGCGTCTCACCTTCACCTGTCAGCGCCGCTTCAAAGACTGCTGTTTACTGTTCAGGTGTCTCTTACCTGGATGCCCAAATTGAAGTAATACTGGAGGACTCTGCAGTCTACACATACTGCTCAACACACTGATCAGATAGTAGTGTGGGGTTAAAACGCCAACTCCTGTCTGTTCTAGGTAAGTCAGGCATAGCCAGTCAGAATTAAAGGGGCGTGGTCTGATATAACTATGGCACGGTATTCACAGGCACATGCAATACTAGTCAAGTAGTCTATCCTAGAAAAAGTGTGATGGACATAAGAGAAAAAGGAATACTCCTTTCAGTCAGATGCAGATATCCCTGTTCCCGTATGAAGAAAGGAATGAATGCGTTTATGTTTTTGAACAGAAACAGGAAATACACACTCAGACTTTGTCCCGACTGCCGTTAGACCAAAACCAAGAGAAGAAGAGAGCTCGGCGCGTCACAGGAACAGGAAGTGCTCAAAGTCCAAGCACCATTACCTTCAGAGGTTGCGACCTCTGGAGGATGACGTTGGACAGGCGCTTTAGGCCTGCTGTACAGGTTTTTGATTGGACGAACAATGTTTAGAGCTGTTCTCTGTCCAGCTTATCGCCGCCCACCGAGACGAGGCGGAGCAGAGATGGCAGCTGCAGTCTGTGGCGCGGTCGCAACAATATTCTCCTGAAGTCTGAAGCAGGAAGTTGAACTTCCCCGGGTCTGAAACGAGACGCTCAGACTGTGAGGCAGCAGCGCCAACCACTGAGCTACCCTGGCACCGCTGTCACACACGCGATGATGTCACCTTCAAGCTACGCTGCGGGACGTACCTGCTGGCTGTAGCTGAAGTTCACGTCTGATCTCGTGGGAGAGTCAGCCACGCCTCCTTCCTGCTCATCCTTTCAAAATAAAATAGAAACAGACTGATTACAGCTTCATGGGGTCACTGATCACATGACCTCTTCACACGTGCAAATTTCAAACCAATTTTCATGTGCAACATTATGCTGACCTGCATCACACTAACAGGAGACAGAGGCAGAGGTCAGCTCTTACCTGATTGGTGGAGGTCTCAGTGGCGCTGTAAACTCCGGAGGTCTGGAAACTCTGATCTGAAATAATGTGAGACAGAGTCACCAACATGGCTGCTGCAGGGAGGCGTGTCACAGCGGGATCACGTTACTCACCCTGTGAACTGTAGATGAAGTCAGCATATACACGTCCACATATGGGACACTTGTGTCCATTTCTGACATAGTGATGCCTTTGAGACTTTGAGGCGACAGCAACCTGTTGCCGTTCCTCTGTCCTCTGCGGCAACTCACTGCTCACGAACGCCCCCTGTACACAAAAAGAAGACGCATACAACTACTAAAAAAGTTTTATTTTTTGTCTTACTCTTACTTAATATTTACAAATGCCAATGAAAATAAATTATCTGCAGTACGGTTAGTAATTCTGACTACTTTTGATTTGACCTTTATATTTCTTTGAATATATATACTGTCTTTGAATTCATCTTGTGTACGAAACCCACTACTACTCCTCCTCATGACCTCACTAAAAATGGACTGGAACTAACTCACCTCTTCCTTAAACTCATCTTTTCTCAGTTGTCTTTAAATTTATCTGGTGGAGGTTTCCCATCATCACTCATTTCTAATCTTCTTCTAAATCTTCTCTTTAATTAATTATTGCCACATTTAATTAATTATCTAATGGTGTATTTAATTAATTCATTATGGCAGTCCTGGTGTTCCATACATATGAGCTGACCATGTGACGTAGAAGAATACAAAGACATATTTTGTTGAATGTATAGATTGTGGAAGCAGTGAAACTGAGGATGAATTTCACATCTCTTTGTGGCATAGGACACCCAGTTTTGTTTTTCATGGCTACCTTAGGAATCCTTTTACGTTCTTGTTCTTCCTCCTCTTCTGAATAGCCTTCAGATTCATCCTGTGTGGGTTTCCAGTCATCTGTCCCATCATCTTCAGATGAGCTCACAGACTGTTATTAGAGCAGAAAAATATATATTTTGCTCATTTTCCATGGATGTGTGAAAACAACATATTTACAGAAACTTAGCTGGATTTTTCTTGCCCACCTTAGGAACCCATTCTCTTGCTTCACTCTCCTCCACACCTGTCCTATCGCTTTTAGAAAAGATCACCATCTGTTTTTAGAAAAGTAACAGAACAAAACATAGAAAATAAAATAATTTCCAACAGTGCATTTTGAGGTCTAAGCATCCCAGAAACTGCACAGACATATGTCAGACATAACTTAAAACCACCAGTATAGGTTCATCAAGGCCCTGAGGGGAAAAACTACGTTTCCCACAAAATATTATGTTACTTCCGGTTTTGGCAGGTAATGGCAGACATGCATCCTTTTTTTTTTTTTTTTTAATTTTGTTTTTAAAATTTTGGTCGCCAACGGAGAGTGTTTGGTAGCGCTGTCCTCAGAAAACACCGTTTGTACTGTTTCGAATCATAACTCTGGTTTTACGTGGCCTATTAACACAATTAAGAGAATATCATTTGAAGTCCGCACTTTCAACACAAGTTGAAATGGAGACTGGGGCTGTGTCCCAATTCAGAGACCGCACGCTTGAAGTACGCATTTTGAGTGCGATTACGTCACCGCCACGTGACGACTGTCCCAACTCGAAGCGTACTTCAAATGCGCCGTCGATTTCCCCAAATATCAAGCGTGGTCCGGTGCACGCTTCGTGGTCCCATATATCCCACAATTCATAGCGCGGCGGTGGGTGTGGATAATTTTGCTGCAAAATCCACATAAAATGTAATAAATAAATCATATAATACAAAAATCAACTATTCACATTTCAACTTTTAACTATTTAAATTTTCAGCTTTTTCCTTTTACAAATTTAAAGTGAAAACAACACAAAACACTGCAAACCACAACACAATTAAATATAAATTATAATATGAAAACAAAAAGAACATGTATATTCTCTGTCATATGGGCCCGCATGAATAAACTTTCTGAATCCTTTATCATCTGCAACCGAAAATAGTTGTGGATGATTACTATACCTTTCTATCCCTGGCTCTCTTTCTCTCTCTCTCCCTCTGGCTGTTCCTGTGCTACTGAGAGTAACTACCGCCCCTCCCCCCCTCTGCCCACGTGCAGAGTGAAGCGGAAAAACGTGCGAGAGAGAGAGCGAGAGAGAGAGAGAGAGAGAGAGAAAAAAAACCACGTGACGGCTCGCGATAAGGAGCCGGCTCCCGTCGTTCACGTCAAAGAGACGGCTCTAAGAGCCATTTCGTTCGCGAACGACCCATCACTAACACACACACAACAGCAGCCCCTCTCGCTCGGTTTTTGCATTTGCGCTCACTAACAACGTGTTGCTGGCGCTCTCAACATTTCTGCCCGTGCGCGCTCAACTCTTTCTCTACACCGTTATATTTGTGCCACAAAAACAGCCAGACAGGACAGGGTTAAAAAAAAAACCAACCAAAAACAAGCAAACGAAAAAAACCCGACAAGGTACCTGTTTGTACTCATGTAACTTTTGAAAGTTAGCTTCATACCTGAGAGCTGGTACCTTCAAACTCTTTCTTCTTTCTTTCTTTCTGACAGTCGTATTGGCGGTTGGCAAACAATTGAAAGGTGCATTTACCTTCATCCATGGTGCTTCTAAACTCTCACTAGAACAATCTGCTGCTGTACTCATGATCACATGACATAGATGATTCTGATTGGCTGCTCAAATGCTCATTAGGGGCGGAACATTTTTATAACATTAGTTACCATAGGGCATTGGAGCGTGATGTCACGGGGGTGGGCGTGGAAAGGATTTTGGCCTGATGCGCCATTTTCGGGGTCAAAATAATATGGCGCATCAGGCCAAAATCCTTTCCACGCCCACCCCCGTGACATCACGCTCCAATGCCCTATGGTAACTAATGTTATAAAAATGTTCCGCCCCTAATGAGCATTTGAGCAGCCAATCAGAATCATCTATGTCATGTGATCATGAGTACAGCAGCAGATTGTTCTAGTGAGAGTTTCGAAGCACCATGGATGATGAATTTGAAGGTAAATGCACCTTTCAATTGTTTGCCAACCGCCAATACGACTGTCAGAAAGAAAGAAAGAAAGAAGAAAGAGTTTGAAGGTACCAGCTCTCAGGTATGAAGCTAACTTTCAAAAGTTACATGAGTACAAACAGGTACCTTGTCGGGTTTTTTTCGTTTGCTTGTTTATGGTTGGGTTTTTTTTTTTAACCCTGTCCTGTCTGGCTGTTTTTGTGGCACAAATATAACGGTGTAGAGAAAGAGTTGAGCGCGCACGGGCAGAAATGTTGAGAGCGCCAGCAACACGTTGTTAGCGAGCGCAAATGCAAAAACCAAGCGAGAGGGGCTGCTGTTGTGTGTGTGTGTTAGTGATGGGTCGTTCGCGAACGAAATGGCTCTTAGAGCCGTCTCTTTGACGTGAACGACGGGAGCCGGCTCCTTATCGCGAGCCGTCACGCGGGTTTTTTTCTCTTTCTCTCTCTCTCTCGCTCTCTCTCTCTCTCTCTCTCTCCCGCACGTTTTTTCCGCTTCACTCTGCACGTGGGCAGAGGGGGGGAGGGGCGGTAGTTACTCTCAGTAGCACAGGAACAGCCAGAGGGGGAGAGAGAGAAAGAGAGCCAGGGATAGAAACTGCGGTCAAGTGAGCCTGTCACTACCCGATCCGTACCGGAAACCCGATCGGTACCCCGCATGCGCGAAAGGTTTTTACTTCCGGTCGTAGCGTTTTACGATAGTTATGGGTCAGCGTATCTGTTAAAATGTTAAGAATAACAAGTATATCTTAAAATGTTTGCAATAATGAAGCATTTCAGTACGATGTAGACAAAAACGAAAAATAAAAAGAAAGTTACAGATCAGGACTCTCCGATCCTTACTGCGCATGTGTAAAGTCTGACCGTACAAATCGGGTCTACCCGATCTGTACCGCGCATGTGCAGATGTTTTCTTCTTCTTCTGTTCGTTTAATGGCAGTTTACTCCCCAGTGTACGAGGATACCGCCACCTGCTGACCGAGCGAATAAACCCTATTATAAACTGAATTATCGTCATTACAAACGTGTGTTAAATCTGATTTAGCGATAGTCGAGTGTGTTTATGCTTGTCTGTGAGGAGAGGATTGTTGGAATAGTGATGATGATGTCCGCTATCACTGTCAATTGTCAGTAAACACTTAATCTGGCTGATGAATCTACACGTGAGATATTACAAAGTCTGCATTATTAACTCTGTAATTAGGCGCCATTCTTCTTATTTTACGGCGCTGTTGCTCAATCGGGGGACGCTCTCTGTTGAGGAGAAAAGCATGAATTTCTTTGTATACGGATTATCCATTGTTTAAATGTCCCGGGCAGTCGAAAAGGAGGCAGAGCTGTTGAGAAATGCTAGGAGCTAACTGGGCGCTAACCGTACCATTCAAATATATTGAATGTCGCAATGTTGGCAAAGAGAGGAAGTGACGTAAGATTTGCGCATGCGGGGTACCGATCGGGTTTCCGGTACGGATCGGGTAGTGACAGAGCCCTCACTTACGAAGTCGCAGTCAAGCTAGCCGCCCCGCCAGCCGCACCTAAAATGTTGTTGCACTACTCTTACGCATATTACGGTATAGGTGCCGACTGGCTTAGAAACGCAGTGTTTTCTGTCCTGACACTATTTTACTTCACAATCCACTCCCAGTTTTGGTTAATCTCCACTTTCACCCCTGTGATCCACAGCCCAAATTACTGTATGATTCAGAGAAAATTAACAATAAAATTTACCCAATTTACTCAACTATACTTTTAATGTCCTCATCTTTGAGCTCAGATTACAGGAAAACTGAAAGAGGTGACGCAGATATCTCACTGGATTCTGACTCTGGGTGACCCCCACTCTGCATGCTGTGATCCACAGCCAAAATTACTGTACAGTTTTTGAGAAAATTGATAGTAAAATCTTCCCATTTTGCTTTACTGTACTCTACATATTGACATCTTTGATCTCCGATTACAGGAAAACTGTAAGAGGTGACGCAGATATTTCACTGGATTATGAATCTAGGCTGTCTCCACTCTGCACCCTGTGATCCACAGCCAAAATTACTGTACGGTTTTTGAGAAAATTGATAGTAAACTTTGCACAATTTACTCTACTGTACTCTATATATTCTCATCTTTGAGCTTAGATTACAGGAAAACTGTAAGAGGTGACGCAGATATCTCACTGGATTATGACTCTGGGTGACCCCCACTCTGCACCCTGTGATCCACAGCAAAAATTACTGTACAGTTTTTGAGAAAATTGATAGTAAAATCTTCCCATTTTGCTTTACTGTACTCTACATATTGACATCTTTGAGCTCAGATTACAGGAAAACTATAAGAGGTGACGCAGATATTTCACTGGATTCTGAATCTAGGCTGTCGCCACTCTTCACCCTGTCATCCACAGCCAAAATTACTGTACAGTTTTTGAGAAAATTCATGGTAAAATCTTCCCATTTTGCTTTACTGTACTCTACATATTGACATCTTTGAGCTCCGATTACAGGAAAACTATAAGAGGTGACGCAGATATTTCACTGGATTATGAATCTAGGCCATCTCCACTCTTCACCCTGTGATCCACAGCCAAAATTACTGTACGGATTTTGAGAAAATTGATAGTAAACTTTGCACAATTTACTCTACTGTACTCTATATATTCTCATCTTTGAGCTTAGATTACAGGAAAACTGTAAGAGGTGATGCAGATATCTCACTGGATTATGACTCTGGGTGACCCCCACTCTTCACCCTGTGATCCACAGCCAAAATTACTGTACGGTTTTTGAGAAAATTGATAGTAAACTTTGCACAATTTACTCTACTGTACTTTTAATATCCTCGTCTTTAACCTCAGATTACAGGAAAACCATAAGAGGTGACGCAGATATTTCACTGGATTATGACTCTGGGTGACCCCCACTCTGCACCCTGTGATCCACAGCAAAAATTACTGTATGGATTTTGAGAAAATTGATAGTAAAATCTTCCCATTTTGCTTCACTGTACTCTACATATTGACATCTTTGAGTTCCGATTACAGGAAAACTGTAAGAGGTGACGCAGATATTTCACTGGATTCTGACTCTAGGCTGTCTCCACTCTGCACCCTGTGATCCACAGCCAAAATTACTGTACAGTTTTTGAGAAAATTGATAGTAAAATCTTCCCATTTTGCTTTACTGTACTCTACATATTGACATCTTTGAGTTCCGATTACAGGAAAACTGTAAGAGGTGACGCAGATATTTCACTGGATTCTGACTCTAGGCTGTCGCCACTCTTCACCCTGTGATCCACAGCCAAAATTACTGTACGGTTTTTGAGAAAATTGATAGTAAACTTTGCACAATTTACTCTACTGTACTCTATATATTCTCATCTTTGAGCTCAGATTACAGGAAAACTATAAGAGGTGACACAGATATCTCACTGGATTATGACTCTGGGTGACCCCCACTCTGCACCCTGTGATCCACAGCCCAAATTACTGTACGGATTTTTAGAAAATTGATAGTAAACTTTGCACAATTTACTCTACTGTACTTTTAATATTCTCATCTTTGACCTCAGATTACAGGAAAACTATAAGAGGTGACGCAGATATCTCACTGGATTATGACTCTGGGTGACCCCCACTCTGCACCCTGTGATCCACAGCCAAAATTACTGTACGGATTTCTGATAAAATTAAATCCTATTCCATTACCAAACAAAATGAGTTCATTGAAGTATTTGCTTAACTACAAGAAATGTCTTTCCACACACAATTTAAATTTTTCAAAATGTCATTCACACACCACCTCAAGTATCAACTTCAGTTTTAGACATTATTTATTCAGTGCTTAATCACAACAATAGTCAACTTAAGGCACTTACATAATAAGTTAAACCTTACAATAATACATACAGAGAAAAACCCAACAATCATATGACCCCCTATGAGCAACAGTGGGAAGGAAAAACTCCCTTTTAACAGGAAGAAACCTCTGGCAGAACCAGGCTCAGGGAGGGGCGGCCATCTGCCTCAACCGGTCAGGGTGAGAAATTACATTTCTCAGATTACTGATTTCTCATATTACTACTACACAGTTTAGATACACTCAACAAAAATATAAACGCAACACCTTTGTTACTGCTCCCATTCCCCATGGGATGGACGTAGAGACCGAAAATTCATTCCAGATACACAATATAACCATCCCTCCCAAACAGTGGTCACAAATCAGTCCAAATGTGTGGTAGTGGGCACATCTGCCATATTGAGATAATCCATCCCACCTCACAGGTGTGCCACATCAGGATGCTGATCTGACATCATGAGTAGTGCACAGGTGTACCTCAGACTGCCCACAACAAAAGGCCACCCTGGAATGTGCAGTTTTTTGCGCTATTGGGGGTCTGGGGACCCAGAACCGGTCAGTATCTGGTGTGACCACCATTTGCCTCATGCAGTGCAACACATCGTCGCATGGAGTCTATCAGATTGTCAATTGTGGCCTGTGGAATGTTGGTCCACTCCACTTCAATGGTTGTGCGAGGTTGTTGGATATTCGTGGGAACTGGTACACGCTGTCGTATACGCCGGTCAAGCACATCCCGAACATGCTCAATGGGTGACATGTCCGGTGAGTATGCTGGCCATGCAAGAACTGGGACATTCTCAGCTGCCATCTGCCCTGAACAATGTGAACCATGATTCATCCGTGAAGCGCACACCTCTCCAACGTGCCAGACGCCATCGAATGTGAGCATTTGCCCACACAAGTCTGTTACGGCGACGAGCTGGAGTCAGGTCAAGACCCCGATGAGGACGACGGGCATGCAGTTGAGCTTCCCTGAGACGGTTTCTGACAGTTTGTGCAGAAATTGTTTGGTTGTGCAAACCAATTGTTCCAGCAGCTGTCTGGGTGGCTGGTCTCAGACGATCTTGGAGGTGAACCTGCTGGATGTGGAGGTCCTGGGCTGGTGTGGTTACACGAGGTCTGCGGTTGTGAGGCCGGTTGGATGTGCTGCCATATTCTCTGAAACGCCTGTGGAGACGGCTTATGGTTGAGAAATGAACATTCAATGCACGGGCGACAGATCTGGTTGACATTCCTGCTGTCAGCATGCCAATTGCACGCTCCCTCATTGCTTGTGGCATCTGTGGCATTTTGCTGTGAGACAAAACTGCACATTCCAGGGTGGCCTTTTGTTGTGGGCAGTCTGAGGTACACCTGTGCACTACTCATGATGTCAGATCAGCATCCTGATGTGGCACACCTGTGAGGTGGGATGGATTATCTCAATATGGCAGATGTGCCCACTACCACACATTTGGACTGATTTGTGACCACTGTTTGGGAGGGATGGTTATATTGTGTATCTGGAATGAATTTTCGGTCTCTACGTCCATCCCATGGGGAATGGGAGCAGTAACAAAGGTGTTGCGTTTATATTTTTGTTGAGTGTATCTAAACTGTGTAGTAGTAATATGAGAAATCAGTAATCTGAGAAATGTAATTTCTCACCCTGACCGGTTGAGGCAGATGGCCGCCCCTCCCTGAGCCTGGTTCTGCCAGAGGTTTCTTCCTGTTAAAAGGGAGTTTTTCCTTCCCACTGTTGCTCATAGGGGGTCATATGATTGTTGGGTTTTTCTCTGTATGTATTATTGTAAGGTTTAACTTATTATGTAAGTGCCTTAAGTTGACTATTGTTGTGATTAAGCACTGAATAAATAATGTCTAAAACTGAAGTTGATACTTGAGGTGGTGTGTGAATGACATTTTGAAAAATTTAAATTGTGTGTGGAAAGACATTTCTTGTAGTTAAGCAAATACTTCAATGAACTCATTTTGTTTGGTAATGGAATAGGATTTAATTTTATCAGAAATCCGTACAGTAATTTTGGCTGTGGATCACAGGGTGCAGAGTGGGGGTCACCCAGAGTCATAATCCAGTGAGATATCTGCGTCACCTCTTATAGTTTTCCTGTAATCTGAGGTCAAAGATGAGAATATTAAAAGTACAGTAGAGTAAATTGTGAAAGGTTTACTATCAATTTTCTCAAAAACCGTACAGTAATTTTTTCTGTGGATCACAGGGTGAAGAGTGGCGACAGCCTAGAGTCATAATCCAGTGAGATATCTGCGTCACCTCTTACAGTTTTCCTGTAATCGGAACTCAAAGATGTCAATATGTAGAGTACAGTAAAGCAAAATGGGAAGATTTTACTATCAATTTTCTCAAAAACTGTACAGTAATTTTGGCTGTGGATCACAGGGTGCAGAGTGGAGACAGCCTAGAGTCAGAATCCAGTGAAATATCTGCGTCACCTCTTACAGTTTTCCTGTAATCGGAACTCAAAGATGTCAATATGTAGAGTACAGTGAAGCAAAGTGGGAAGATTTTACTATCAATTTTCTCAAAATCCATACAGTAATTTTTGCTGTGGATCACAGGGTGCAGAGTGGAGACAGCCTAGATTCATAATCCAGTGAAATATCTGCGTCACCTCTTATGGTTTTCCTGTAATCTAAGCTCAAAGATGAGAATATATAGAGTATAGTACAGTAAATTGTGCAAAGTTTACTATCAATTTTCTCAAAAACCGTACAGTAATTTTGGCTGTGGATCACAGGGTGAAGAGTGGGGGTCACCCAGAGTCATAATCCAGTGAGATATCTGCGTCACCTCTTACAGTTTTCCTGTAATCTAAGCTCAAAGATGAGAATATATAGAGTACAGTAGAGTAAATTGTGCAAAGTTTACTATCAATTTTCTCAAAATCCGTACAGTAATTTTGGCTGTGGATCACAGGGTGAAGAGTGGAGATGGCCTAGATTCATAATCCAGTGAAATATCTGCGTCACCTCTTACAGTTTTCCTGTAATCAGAGCTCAAAGATGTCAATATGTGGAGTACAGTAAAGCATAATGGGAAGATTTTGCTATGAATTTTCTCAAAATCCATACAGTAATTTTGGCTGTGGATCACAGGGTGCAGAGTGGGGGTCCCCCAGAGTCAGAATCCAGTGAAATATCTGTGTCACCTCTTACAGTTTTCCTGTAATCAGAGCTCAAAGATGTCAATATGTGGAGTACAGTAAAGCATAATGGGAAGATTTTGCTATGAATTTTCTCAAAATCCATACAGTAATTTTGGCTGTGGATCACAGGGTGCAGAGTGGGGGTCACCCAGAGTCATAATCCAGTGAAATATCTGCGTCACCTCTTATAGTTTTCCTGTAATCTGAGCTCAAAGATGAGGACATTAAAAGTATAGTTGAGTAAATTGGGTAAATTTTATTGTTAATTTTCTCTGAATCATACAGTAATTTGGGCTGTGGATCACAGGGGGGAAAGTGGAGATACACTAAAAATGGGAGTGGATTGTGAAGTAAAATAGTGTCAGGACACAAAACACTGCGTTTCTAAGCCGGTCTTCACCCATACCGTAATATACGTAAGAGTAGTGCAACCACATTTTCGGTGCGGCTGGCGGGGCGGCTAGCTTGACTGCGACTTCGTAAGTGAGGGCTCACTTGACCGCAGTGGATAGAAAGGTATAGTAATCATCCACAACTATTTTCGGTTGCAGATGATAAAGGATTCAGAAAGTTTATTCATGCGGGCCCATATGACAGAGAATATACATGTTCTTTTTGTTTTCATATTATAATTTATATTTAATTGTGTTGTGGTTTGCAGTGTTTTGTGTTGTTTTCACTTTAAATTTGTAAAAGGAAAAAGCTGAAAATTTAAATAGTTAAAAGTTGAAATGTGAATAGTTGATTTTTGTATTATATGATTTATTTATTACATTTTATGTGGATTTTGCAGCAAAATTATCCACACCCACCGCCGCGCTATGAATTGTGGGATATATGGGACCACGAAGCGTGCACCGGACCACGCTTGATATTTGGGGAAATCGACGGCGCATTTGAAGTACGCTTCGAGTTGGGACAGTCGTCACGTGGCGGTGACGTAATCGCACTCAAAATGCGTACTTCAAGCGTGCGGTCTCTGAATTGGGACACAGCCCCAGTCTCCATTTCAACTTGTGTTGAAAGTGCGGACTTCAAATGATATTCTCTTAATTGTGTTAATAGGCCACGTAAAACCAGAGTTATGATTCGAAACAGTACAAACGGTGTTTTCTGAGGACAGCGCTACCAAACACTCTCCGTTGGCGACCAAAATTTTAAAAACAAAATTAAAAAAAAAAAAAAAAAAAGGATGCATGTCTGCCATTACCTGCCAAAACCGGAAGTAACATAATATTTTGTGGGAAACGTAGTTTTTCCCCTCAGGGCCTTGATGAACCTATACTGGTGGTTTTAAGTTATGTCTGACATATGTCTGTGCAGTTTCTGGGATGCTTAGATCTCAAAATGCACTGTTGGAAATTATTTTATTTTCTATGTTTTGTTTTGTTACTTTTCTAAAAACAGATGGTGATCTTTTCTAAAAGCGATAGGACAGGTGTGGAGGAGAGTGAAGCAAGAGAATGGGTTCCTAAGGTGGGCAAGAAAAATCCAGCTAAGTTTCTGTAAATATGTTGTTTTCACACATCCATGGAAAATGAGCAAAATATATATTTTTCTGCTCTAATAACAGTCTGTGAGCTCATCTGAAGATGATGGGACAGATGACTGGAAACCCACACAGGATGAATCTGAAGGCTATTCAGAAGAGGAGGAAGAACAAGAACGTAAAAGGATTCCTAAGGTAGCCATGAAAAACAAAACTGGGTGTCCTATGCCACAAAGAGATGTGAAATTCATCCTCAGTTTCAGTGCTTCCACAATCTATCTATCAAAAATTAGCCAAACATATTGTTGTCTTCTCTGAAAACAGATGGCGGCAGCATCTGAAGAGGATGGGACACATGATAGCAGACCCACACAGGATGAATCTAAAGATGATTCAAAGGATGAAGCAGAACATTTGGGACAAATGATTCACAAGGTGGCCATGGAAAAGGTAAAATTTGTTCTCAGTTTCAATGCATTCAACAAAATATGTCTTTGTATTCTTCTGCGTCAGATGGTCAGCTCATATGAAATATGCAAGGAGTAAAGGTATTGAAGGTACATGAGTTTAAATAGCTGGAGTCAAGCATCCAAAGCAACAAGCAGTGCAAAAGGCCAGGCAGGGGATGGCAGGGCTCAAGATGCTAAGATTTTGTTTGGGAGTGACCAGAATGGAGAAGATTAGAAATGAGTGCATTAGAGAGACAGCTCATGTTGAGCGGTTTGGACACAAAGTTAGAGAGGCAAAGCTGACATGATTTGGACATATGTAGAAGAGGCATAGTGAATATATTGTTCCATATGGAGCTGCCAGGCAGGAGAGAGAGAGCAAGCCCTTAGAAGAAGTTCGTGGATGTAGTGATGGAGGATATAGATAGGGTTGGTTTGATGGAGGAGGCGGCTATGGATAGAATAAGATGGAGGCAGATGATCCACTGTAGTGACCCCTAAAGGGAGGAGCCAGAAGAAGAAGAAGAACTCAGCTCATTTGAAGAGGATGGAATAGATGATGGGAAACCTCCACCAGATAAATTCAAAGACAATTCAGAAAAGATGAGTTTAAGGAAGAAGTGAGTTAGCTCCAGTCCATTTTTTCAGAATCAGAATACTTTATTGATGCCTGGTGGAAATTATTTTTTTGTTCCAGTACATGAGTCACTTATTAATAAATAGCTGAAAAAGAAACCTGTGTAGTTGTAGCAGTAACCAGTGTGTTAAGTGGATGCGTTGTACAGGGAGATGGCCACAGGCAGGAAAGATTTCCTGTGTCGTTCAGTGGTGCTTTTCGGTACTCTCAGTCTCTCACTGAATGTGCTCCTGTGACTGAGCAGCATGTCATGGAGTGGGTGGGAGGTGTTATCCAACATTGTCTTTATTTTGGACAACATCCGCCTCTCCGACACCACCTTGAGAGAGTCCAGCTCCATCCCCACAACATTACTGGCCTCACGGATCAGTTTATCAAGTCTGTTGGCCTCTGCTACCCTCAGCCTGCTCCCCCAGCATGCAACAGCATAGAGGATCGCACTGGCCACAACAGACTCGTATAAAATCCAGAGCATTTTCTGGCAGATGTTGAAGATGTTGTTTAGTGAGGTCATGAGGAGGAGTAGTAGTGGGAAACGTACTCATGATGAATTCAAAGACAGTATATATATTCAAAGAAATATAAAGGTCAAATCAAAAGTAGTCAGAATTACTAACAGTACTGCAGATAATTTATTTTCATTGGCATTTGTAAATATTAAGTAAGAGTAAGACAAAAAATAAAACTTTTTTAGTAGTTGTATGCGTCTTCTTTTTGTGTACAGGGGGCGTTCGTGAGCAGTGAGTTGCCACAGAGGACAGAGGAACGGCAACAGGTTGCTGTCGCCTCAAAGTCTCAAAGGCATCACTATGTCAGAAATGGACACAAGTGTCCCATATGTGGACATGTATATGCTGATATTGTTCAGCACCTAAGAGTCACAGAGAAGGTGGTAAATGAAATTGAGCTGCTTCTTTTGAGCCAATTTTCTCATCGGCAGTAAGTGTCTTAATAAATTCTGAAAGAGACTAAATTTACATGTTTTCGAATCACTGCATTTATTTAATTGCTAACTTTTATATACACCCAATTTCTATTTCATCCTACTCAGCATTTTATTTTGACTATTTTTACAGCTTTTCTACAAATCTGGACTGTCCAGTCCGCTTATGTCAGTCAAAACATCTTAATCGGCTTGATAAGCACCTGGAAAAGGTCCACAAATTACAGGTATGTTATTGACTTTGTGGTGTCTCTGTGTGGTTTTTGTGTGTTGGTGAGGCAGCCCTTGATCTCTGGAATCAGATGTTTATGTTAAAGGGACTTACATTTAGCACCTTGCATTTTACATATTTGTTACTCTGGTGAAATGAAAGTCTTCCAGTTTCCATAGAAGAATACGGTGGTTCTTTCTTTGTCCGTATGCTGTATTTATATAATGTTCCTCGAGCTCTAGAAAGCATGTTGTGTGCATAGATAAAAACATGAAGGATGCCCAATTAATTAAAATCTAATCTTAATCCTTTCTAATGCTAACTTTTTCAGAAACCTATGATTAAACTTTACATGCAAAAGGCCAAGGACAGATGCGTTGCTAAGGAACTTGCACTTCTGAGGGTATCAAATCCCACACCGCAAATGGTCTCACATGTGGGTGAAGTGGATTATACAGTGATTGAGGAGGGCATCTTTAGGGCACTGGAGGCAAGGTCCAAGGTTGCATCCCCTATAGCCTCTTCCAGCAAGGCTCCCAGTGACCATGCTATACTGAACCATCGGCCTGCTCCTCCCTCTGACAGCAAGGCTCTGGGTGACTCTACCAGACCAAACCTACAGCCTCCTCTCTCTGCCAGTGACACTCTCAGTGACCACACCATCCCAATTATGCAGCCTCCTTCTATCTCCAGCAGCAAGGTTACTTGTCATTCAACAGGGGTATCTCCTGATGTTTTAATCCCAAGCAGTGCACCTTACTATGCAGTACAGCAATGGAGGGGACGTCCTCTCCCGAGGACACCTGCTCCTGGTTGCAAAAACTGTCAGATACTGTTCACTGAGCTACAGGTGGTGAAGCAGTTGCTAGAGTGTGAAATTGAAAGGAATCATGAGCTCAAGCAGATACACTCTTCAACCAAGCGTGCAAATGTGAGTATTGTTTACCTCCTGTGATTGTACACCTCATTGTGAAACATTCTTTCATTTACTATTGATAAACAAATCTGGTTAATGATTTTTTTTTATTTCAGGTTAAATATAGCAGACGGAAACGGTTTTCACTCAGCAAAGCCCCTCACTATGGTAAATAATATATCTTATCAAACTTACTACTGTAAATTAGGGGTGGGCGATTGAAACAATATAAATTTGGCCAACGATAGAGATTTTGACTATTCCGCTCTACCGCGATAGTGCATGTTGATGATGTCATAAAGCTGCGCCTGTTTTGGTCGAAAGCATCGTAGCTACAACCATTATCATCTGCAAATTATGCCAGGTAACAGTCATAGCAAAGAGATGAAGCACTTTTGAAATATGGGGAAAGCCAAAAACTGCGCTTCCTCCACTTGCGTAACATTGATTCATTAATGTTGAATTCTCTCGCAGCTGGTCTATTCCCATCTTGTTGCAGTATACAGGGAGTGCAGAATTATTAGGCAAATGAGTATTTTGTCCACATCATCCTCTTCATGCATGTTGTCTTACTCCAAGCTGTATAGGCTCGAAAGCCTACTACCAACTAAGCATATTAGGTGATGTGCATCTCTGTAATGAGAAGGGGATGCAGAGGGATGCAGCAGTCTCAAAATTGCAAAGCTTCTGAAGCGTGATCATCGAACAATCAAGCGTTTCATTCAAAATAATCAACAGGGTCGCAAGAAGCGTGTGGAAAAATAAGCGAGGTCAAGCGTGCAGCTGCCAAGATGCCACTTGCCACCAGTTTGGCCATATTTCAGAGCTGCAACATTACTGGAGTGCCCAAAAGCACAAGGTGTGCAATACTCAGAGACATAGCCAAGGTAAGAAAGGCTGAAAGACGACCACCACTGAACAAGACACACAAGCTGAAACGTCAAGACTGGGCCAAGAAATATCTCAAGACTGATTTTTCTAAGGTTTTATGGACTGATGAAATGAGAGTGAGTCTTGATGGGCCAGATGGATGGGCCCGTGGCTGGATTGGTAAAGGGCAGAGAGCTCCAGTCCGACTCAGACGCCAGCAAGGTGGAGGTGGAGTACTGGTTTGGGCTGGTATCATCAAAGATGAGCTCGTGGGGCCTTTTCGGGTTGAGGATGGAGTCAAGCTCAACTCCCAGTCCTACTGCCAGTTTCTGGAAGACACCTTCTTCAAGCAGTGGTACAGGAAGAAGTCTGCAACCTTCAAGAAAAACATGATTTTCATGCAGGACAATGCTCCATCACACGCGTCCAAGTACTCCACAGCGTGGCTGGCAAGAAAGGGTATAAAAGAAGAAAAACTAATGACATGGCCTCCTTGTTCACCTGATCTGAACCCCATTGAGAACCTGTGGTCCATCATCAAATGTGAGATTTACAAGGAGGGAAAACAGTACACCTCTCTGAACAGTGTCTGGGAGGCTGTGGTTTCTGCTGCACGCAATGTTGATGGTGAACAGATCAAAACACTGACAGAATCCATGGATGGCAGGCTTTTGAGTGTCCTTGCAAAGAAAGGTGGCTATATTGGTCGCTGATTTGTTTTTGTTTTGTTTTTGAATGTCAGAAATGTATATTTGTGAATGTGGAGATGTTATATTGGTTTCACTGGTAAACATAAATAATTGAAATGGGTATATATTTGTTTTTGTTAAGTTGCCTAATAATTATGCACAGTAATAGTCACCTGCACACACAGATATCCCCCTAAAATAGCTAAAACTAAAAACTACTTCCAACAACATTCAGCTTTGATATTAATGAGTTTTTTGGGTTCATTGAGAACATGGTTGTTGTTCAATAATAAAATTATTCCTCAAAAATACAACTTGCCTAATAATTCTGCACTCCCTGTACTAATAACTAACCTTGTATTGTGGAATAATCTCAGTTGTTCTCTTGACTGAAGTTTGGCCCGTGTATAGCATCTTGCTATGCGATTGCATTTGTCCCTGACCACCAGAATCCCTCACGTTAACTTTTATTGAGTGGAAACAAAAGCTGGTGTTCATCCTCCAGCTTCACTGTGCTAATGTTATGCTAACATTGCTGTGTCGCTGGCAATCACGTAGCACAACATTATATACCAGGTAGTCCAACTTCAGTAACCCTGCAAACGCCACTGCTGTTTAGTTTTCTGTCTTCAGAACGGAGCCCAGCAGGGGACATGGGAGAAAAAAATTAAGACTGACTTTTGTGAGATCTCGCAAAACTAACTCAGGATCTCGCAAAAGTTGAATTCCAACAATGGCGGCAGCTACTTAGTTGTAATGTTACTCTTTCTGGGTCACAAAATACACTTTTAAGATATTTTGAAGCGTGAATGTAGTTGTGTAAACGTCAGATACCTGCTCGGTTTACAAGACATCATATATTTGCAAATGTGCTCAGACGTTTTCGGAGATCTGACACCCACCATCTCGAAGCTAACAGGAGGTCGAGACCTACTACAGCCGGGAGGAACACCGCTCTCCCGGCACATCGTGCCTCGACCTCCCGGTCGGCTTCGAGCTGGCAGCCTTCGAAGAATGCAGCTAAAACTTTTGCGAGATCCCGAGTTTGTTTTGCGAGATCTCGCAAAAGTCAATCTTAATTTTTTTTCTCCCATGTCCCTTGCGGGGCTCCGTAGGAAGTGGTAGCAGAGCTGTACATTTTAATTAGTTTCAAAAATCTCCCAGAACATGGTATGTCATTTTTAGGTGAAAGAATTTAGACCGTTTTTAACTCTGTGTTCGTTTGACTTTGGGACCTGAAACAGACAGAGTTTTGGACCCAGATTACTCCGCGAAGCTCCTCACTACGGCAGCCGTAATGCTCCGACAATCCATCAAGCAGTGCGGCTTACCAAAGTTGTACTAAAACATTTTTTAACAGATTTCTGCACGCCCAAATCGGTTCGAGGTCAGTAAGCACAACCAGAATTCATACATAAGGCACACTCTGGATTTTTGAGAAATTTAAAGGATTTTAAGTGTGCCTTATAGTGTGGAAAATACGTTATACAGAAGAAAATAATATATCGCGATATATATCGTTACCGCATGTGCTTCAAATTATACCCCAATATGGATTTTAGGCCATATCGCCCAGCCCTATGTAAAATGTATTAACTGGAGAGAATCTTACATAGTATGACTGACCATCCTGGAATAGGAATTCTTACTCAGTTAATTTGTGAAGAGTGAGTTCTTCTAGGCTAAGAATTGTTCTTCATTGAGGTTTTCTTTATGCATTGAGAAGCTTGAAAAAATATTTGTTTTGTCAACAAAATCCCCCTGATGTAAAAGACCTGAGGTCTAAATATGAGTGCTATACAAATGTACTTTGATATGATGTCTATTCTTGCCTCATCAGTAAGACTGGTGGAAGAATTTAGGGTCCATGCAGAAGGTGTGAACCCTAGCAGAAAAATATGTGACAATGCAAAGCAGCGGGCCACCCATGTCATCCATTTTCTGGAATTCATGGCAGACCCAGCGATTCCAAACGTTGACCTTCTGTTTCTGAGGAACCATGGAAAAGTCCGTGAGTAAGTGTTAAATTTGAATGATTATTAGTTTCGATATACATGTGTGCATATACAGTTTAACACATGAACTAATTTGTATTTTTGACTTTGGAGTTTTCTAGCACACCTGCAAGCAAAAGGGTTTAAACCAACAACTCAGAGAGCTTATCTCATGGATGCTATTGCTTTCATGAAATATATATTAAACATGTCACCACCACAAGTCAGACTTGGAAAAAAAAGGTTCAACGCCCTTTTGGTCGAACTGAGGGCACGTTACAGAGATGTTGGCCGTGAAGTAGTCGTGCACCAGCTGAATGTGTGGAGATCTAAGTCTAGTACGTCTATAATACATATCTCCACCTCTTTTATTAACATTATGTCATTAAAGTAGGTAAACTGTCTAAGGGATTGTGCTTACATTTGTTTTCAGACAGACTTGTCCAAGCAGAAAAACATGCTTTGTTAATTGAAGAGGCTCCCCAGAAGATTGCTGCCGCACTGGGTATGGATCACTGCAACGCTTAAATCTGTAAATAGATTGTATAATCCCTCTTAAGTAAAATTAACAGACTCCATGTCTGGGTTAAGACATAGCACCTACAGATCTTTACATCACTGTGATCCACACATTGAAATGGATTTCATGTCTTTTCTGTCTGATGACTACGTTTCTCTGATGTCCAGTTTAAATTGAAGAATAATGTGGAGCTTGGTTAAAAACACATCACCATTGCAGTGAAATATGTGCAGCTCTGGATTAAGATGGAGCCCTGCACATTTTGATCTTGTTATTTCTGGAATGATTGGAAAGATTATTTTCAATATTATGGCTAGAGTAAAGTGTAAGAGCTATTTGCACTTATAAAGAATAATACTAAGACTTTTACCTTTATTGTTTCATAAAAGGTGTCCACAATTTAGAGGTTAAGGGCAGGCACATAAGAGGAAAAAAAAAAATCCCAAAAAATAATCAGATTACTTAAACTCTACTTATCCAACTAGGCTGCTCTGAGGTAATGTTGAGTTTGTTCTTTTCTTTGGTGAAGAGAGGTTGGAGGAAGGATGAGCAATCAGCTGGGCATCTACTGGAATTATGATGTAAATTAAAATCCTTCTAAATTAACCCCCTAACACAGCAACAATGAGCAGACGAAAAGGAATGAATTCACAGGTTGGACAGGTTTTCAACTGTGAACCCCTTCGATCCAATCTTTTGGGCTGCTCATCTTGCAGAAGACAAAAATCTTTTCTTTACCTCACTTTTTCACCTTCTCACCCTTTCTCCCCCCTCTCCTACTGGACGTCACATCTTCTCACACCTTATCTATCAATGTATATCTATCTGACAAGATTTGACAAACAGTTAAAAATGTTTAAACTTGTAAAACGCTTCATTACATTTTCATTGTTATTCTTAACATAAAGAATTCACATTGAATCACATCTGGATGTAATCCCCTACATTTCATTCAGTTTATGTGATTCTACTTCAGTTAGATTTGTCTTTAGGACATTTTCACATGAACATTCATTGTAACATAATCCAATTTTCAATTTAAATGCTTTTTAGAATTCAGTTAATTGCCATTTATTTCTTTACTTTTTATCCAACTTGTTTTATGAAAACATACATTTTGTTTGCCAGATATTCTTTGAGATTAGTAGCTCCACTGTGTCACATTATACATCACACACCAAGGTCAGACACTCTGAGGCCTGTTATTAGAATCACTGTTATTCTATTCTCTCATTACACACACACACACACACACACACACACACACACACACACCTCAGTCATTATAACAGCCATTTGTACTACTCAAACACTTTTGCATTTGTTATCAATATATTGATCAGATTTACATTGTGATTTCTCTTAGATTAAGAATAAAACTACTTTATAATTAGGAAAAGAGAGAAAAGCTCTGTTTTAGCACTCTGATCATTTTTTATTACATATGTTTTATATTTTAAGACCTTTGAACCATTGAACTCATCCAAGTGACTTCTTCAGTCTCAGCTGACTGCAGGTTTCCCCAATCTTTTATAAACAGTACATTTGCATAATGACTGAAACCAGCCCACTGAAGGAACAATGGGCTGGGAGGTCAGTTCCTTAATATTAATTATGCAAATTCTCATGACCATTGATTAACAACCACTGACCAAAACTCACTGATCAATGGCCATAAGTAACATTTAGAGTGGCAACATTTATGTGCCATGATGCCATCACAGCCAAAAGATTTTACCAAGGTTATTTAAATAAGCGAAAGTCAAGTTATACATTTATCTATACACTTACATTTATTCATATTTAGTAATATTGCTTTGCACAGCTGAGGACCCTGCAGAGGACACACTCCAGAGCCGAGCACTGACCACCAATGCAATTGCAACATATGCAGCAAATAAAAGGAAAAGGAGAGAGGACAGAGGATCTGTGCAGGACGAGGACGGTGAAGGATCTGAAAAGGAAGAGCAGCAGTCATCAGGAACAGAGGAGCTTTTAGACAGAACGCTCTTCCAGTGTAGCAGTAACAAGGTATGTGTGCCCTGATTCCCTTGGTAAGAGTTTTGATTGGTTGCACTTCTTTCATATATAATCATTTACTCCATCATGAACAAAACATATTTAATTTGTACCATAAACAGATGGTGAGCCCAGGTCAGGGTGAGGTTGCCTGTAGTGCCGGAGCCACAATAAGAGAAACTAAACAGGATTTGAAAAAGGGGGTGGAGCATCTACAAAAAGTGACATACCAGTTGCGCAAGAGAAAAGTATGTAATGTATGTTCTTGTACTTGTTTTTAGTGTTTTCACTGATTACTAATCTTTTACCTTTTTACTTTTACTTTTCTAAAATCAGATGGTCATCTTTTACAAAAATGATAGGACAGATGTGGGGAAACTCACACAAGAAGACAATCCAGAAGAGGAGGAGGAGGATGAAGCGAGGGAATGGGTTCCTAAGGTGGGCAGGAAAAATCCAGCAGGGTTTCTTCTCCTGCAGTTAAAGATGTAAGTGTTTTGTTTCCAAACATCCATGAAAAATGAGTAAAATATATATTTTTCTGTTCTAATAACAGTCTGTGAGCTCATCTGAAGATGATGGGACAGATGACTGGAAACCCACACAGGATGAATCTGAAGGCTATTCAGAAGAGGAGGAAGAACAAGAACGTAAAAGGATTCCTAAGGTAGCCATGAAAAACAAAACTGGGTGTCCTATGCCACAAAGAGATGTGAAATTCATCCTCAGTTTCACTGCTTCCACAATCTATATATCAAAAATGAGCCAAACATATTGTTGTCTTCTCTGAAAACAGATGGTGGCAGCATCTGAAGAGGATGGGACACATGATAGCAGACCCACACAGGATGAATCTAAAGACGATTCAAAGGATGAAGCAGAACATTTGGGACAAATGATTCACAAAGTGGCCATGGAAAAGGTAAAATTTGTTCTCAGTTTCAATGCATTCAACAAAATATGTCTTTGTATTCTTCTACGTCACATGGTCAGCTCATATGTATGGAACACCAGGACTGCCATAATGAATTAATTAAATACACCATTAAATAATTAATTAAATGTGGCAATAATTAATTAAAGAGAAGATTTAGAAGAAGATTAGAAATGAGTGATGATGGGAAACCTCCACCAGATAAATTTAAAGACAATTGAGAAAAGATGAGTTTAAGGAAGAGGTGAGTTAGCTCCAGTCCATTTTTAGTGAGGTCATGAGGAGGAGTAGTAGTGGGTTTCGTACACAAGATGAATTCAAAGACAGTATATATATTCAAAGAAATATAAAGGTCAAATCAAAAGTAGTCAGAATTACTAACAGTACTGCAGATAATTTATTTTCATTGGCATTTGTAAATATTAAGTAAGAGTAAGACAAAAAATAAAACTTTTTTAGTAGTTGTATGCATCTTCTTTTTGTGTACAGGGGGCGTTCGTGAGCAGTGAGTTGCCGCAGAGGACAGAGGAACGGCAACAGGTTGCTGTCGCCTCAAAGTCTCAAAGGCATCACTGTGTCAGAAATGGACACAAGTGTCCCATATGTGGACATGTATATGCTGATATTGTTCAGCACCTAAGAGTCACAGAGCAGGTTGTAAATAAAACTGAGCTGACTCTTTTGAGCCAATTTTCTCATCGGCAGTAAGTGTCTTAATAAATTCTGAAAGATAAATTTATATTTACTGTCCCTACACATTTTTTCTAAGCACTGCATTTATTTGATACAATTATCTTACACATCCAATTTCTATTTCATCCTACTCAGCATTTTTTTTTACTATTTTTACAGCTTTTCTACAAATCTGGACTGTCCAGTCCGCTTATGTCAGTCAAAACATCTTAAACGGCTTGACAAGCACCTGGAAAAGGTCCACAAATTACAGGTATGTTATTGACTTTGTGGTGTCTCTGTGTGGTTTTTGTGTGTTGGTGAGGCAGCCCTTGATCTCTGGAATCAGATGTTTATGTTAAAGGGACTTACATTTAGGACCTTGCATTTTACATATTTGTTACTCTGGTGAAATGAAAGTCTTCCAGTTTCTATAGAAGAATACGGTGGTTCTTTCTTTGTCCGTATGCTGTATTTATATAATGTTCCTCGAGCTCTAGAAAGCATGTTGTGTGCATAGATAAAAACGTGAAGGATGCCCAAATAAGTAAAATACTGACAGTTTTGATATATGGTTACACAGAAAACTGTTTAAATTTAACCCTAATCACATCTAATACCAATTTTTTCAGACACCTATGATTAAACTTTACATGCAAAAGGCCAAGGACAGACACGTTGCTAAAGAACTGGCACTTCTGAGGGCATCAAATCCCACACCACAAATGGTCTCACACATGGATGAAGTGGATGATGCTGTAATTGAGGAGGGCATCTTTAGGGCACTGGAGGAAGGGTCAAAGGTTGCTTCTGCTATAGCCTCTTCCAGCAAGGCTCACAGTGACCATGCTACACTGATCCACTGGCCTGCTCCTCCCTCTGACAGCGAGGCTCCCAGTGACCATGCTACATTGAACCATCGGCCTGCTCCTCCCTCTGACAGCGAGGCTCACAGTGACCATGCTACATTGAACCATCGGCCTGCTCCTCCCTCTGACAGCGAGGCTCTGGGTGACTCTACCAGACCAAACCTACAGCCTCTCTCTGCCAGTGACACTCTCAGTGACCACACCATCCCAATTATGCAGCCTTCTATCTCCAGCAGCAAGGTTACTTGTCATTCAACAGGGGTATCTCCTGATGTTTTAATCCCAAGCAGTGCACCTTACTATGCAGCAAAGCAAAGGAGGGGACGTCCTCTCCCGAGGACACCTGCTCCTGGTTGCAAACACTGTCAGATACTGTTCACTGAGCTACAGGTGGTGAAGCAGTTGCTAGAGTGTGAACTTGAAAGTAATCATGAGCTCAAGCAGATACACTCTTCAACCAAGCGTGCAAATGTGAGTATTGTTTACCTCCTGTGATTGTACACCTCATTGTGAAACATTCTTTCATTTGCTTTTGATAAACAAATCTGCTTAATGTTCCTTTTTATTTCAGGTTAAATATAGCAGACGTAAACGGTTTTCACCCAGCAAAGCCCCTCACTACGGTAAATAATATATCTTATCAAACTTACTACTGTAAAATTTCAAGTTTCATGTTTTATTGTCATGTACAGATAAACATTGTAGCCACAGCTTTACATGAACATATAGAAGTGAGCAGTTATATTAAAGAAGAAAATTTATTTATTAATAATAATAATAAATAACAAAATACTAAAGTATTAATATTAAGAGAATTTGTTTGGAATTTACAGTTGTGCAAAAACTTGTGCAGTAAGGATTTAAATTGGTTTATAGTGACAGTTTGTAGAGTCCAGTAGTTGTAGTGAGTGTGTGCCGAATGTCTGCAGTTCAGAAGTCTGATAGCTTGTGGGTAGAAACTATCCCTGAATGTTCCTGAACCACCTGCCGGTCTGTGGCTGGGGTGGCTGTGATCAGAGAGGATCTGCTGCATCTTCCTCCTGCATGGCTGGCAGTTCAGTCCTGTTGATGCGCTGTGCTTGAGAGAATCTTGCATCGTATGACTGACCATCCTGGGATAGCGATCCCTACTCGATTCATTTATGAAGAGTCAGTTCCTCTAGGCTAGGGGTAGGCAACCTTTCTGATGACGAGTGCCGTCTAAAATTTCCTCAGAAGTCAATGTGCCATATGATTGCATTAGCAAAAAATTTAATAATGCTCTATGTTAACAGTTACACACTATATAGAGCAACTTTATAGAATTATATTTATTCTCAGATGTTGGCAGCTATCAGTGAATAGTTATCAGCTATTTTGAAACAAAAAAAGACACTTTTTATCCATAACAGCAAATGAACTGTACAACAGAAAATACAAATGCTATTTATGGTCTCCTCACAACAATGATAAGAAAAATAAACTGGGCCAATATGGCATGTTTGTTAATAAAGAGATACACATGCTCACACAGATATGTAGAGACAAATACTGGCAATAAGGCCCCTGCAATGTTCTGAAGAAAGTTAAACTTGTCAGGTAGTGATGTCCAGCAGGTGAAAATGCAGCTCCATGAACACGCACAGCTATGGATTCCAGCTGCTTCGATGTTAACTGGCATTAACTCAGCCAGATAATGCGAGACAAATCTAGCTGCTCATTAAAGTGTTCTGGTTTGATCAGAAAATAAAACATTGGTCCATACACCTGAAAGTCCCAAAAACGCATTGTGAATTCTGTCTCGAGTCTACGGATGTATCCGTGTATTTCCGTGGTGCTGATGCTGCACTGAGCAAAAAGCTCCTGAAGCTTTTGAAGTGTGAAAAATCAGGGTGAAAAAATGCAGCAAAGACCTGACACAGGACCTGAGAGATGCATCTGGGCTTGCAGTTGATCCATATACTGCTTACTGAAGCCACATCAGAAATGGTGTCAGTGTGAGGGTGGCTGTCAAAAAATTACTCTTAAGGAAGAGAAATTGGAAGAAAATGTTATGGTATGCCAAATGACACAATAACCAGACTGAAAATCCCTGTGAGCCCTGTTGCAACAGTGCTTATTGAGTCATAGTTTGACAGAGAATAAACAAAAACAGCCAACATCCACATAAAACTCTTGGATTACTTAAAGAATTGACCTGAAAGCTTGCCTGATACATAGATTTCTTGGAATATAAAGGTCATCTTACTGAATATTGATATACAAGATAAGGGGTATATAGTCTCAATGACACGGTCATCTTTGTATTGCATTATACTGAGTTGTTTCTCCTCATAAGCTGTTTCACAGATGAGCCATTAATGGAAAAGCCACCACATATCTCGAAACGGCTCACACAGCATAATTAGAATGATATTCTTTTAACCAAATTAACCCGCAGTGTTGTTTTTAGTGTCTTGTATTTGATCATTATTTCTGCAAGTTTTAGTTCACACTTACATCCTGTCAATGTCAAAACTTTTCAATGTATACATAAATGATATTTTTGATGTTTCTCAAGTACTTAAACTCATACTGTTCGCAGATGACACCAACATATTTTTCAGTAGCGATAATTATACTGATCTTGTAATGACCGTAAACAGGGAGCTAAAATTAATAAAAAAAAAATGGATGGACATAAATAAATTATCATTAAATATAAATAAAACTAAAGCAATGTTTTTTGGTAATTTAAAATATAATATAGAATTACCAATTATCATTGAAGGTGTACCAATTGATAATGTGAGTGAAAACAAATTTTTGGGAGTCGTAATTGATAATAAAATTTCATGGAAACCCCACGTCAGACACATAAAAACCAAAATTTCTAGAAGCCTCGCAGTTTTGAACAAAGTGAAACAATTCCTTGATAAAGATGCACTTCGTACTCTGTACTGTACCCTGGTTCTTCCATATCTTACATATTGTGTGGAAGTGTGGGGAAATACATATAAAAATACAACTAATCCATTAGTCGCAGTACAGAAACGAGCACTGCGTATTATTCACAAGGCTGGTTATCTAGATCATACTCACAAATTCTTTCTTCAGGCAAAGTTACTTAAATTCCAGGATCTGGTTAATTACAATACATCCATAATTTTGTATAAAGCTTTTACTAAACTTTTACCGGCAAATTTACAAACTAGATTTGAAATTCAAGAAAAGGTTTATAATGTGAGAGGCTTTGGAGAATTCAAATTACCCAGAACTCGAACAACCCATAAAGGCTTTTGTGTGTCTGTATGTGGTGTGAAAATCTGGAACAGTCTGAGTTTACAATTGAAACAATGCAAAAATATTCATAGATTTAAATTTCTCTACAAACAGTTGGTCTGGTCACAGTATACTCAATGATGGGTTTTAGTGTGCTCTGTAATGTCTGTCCTCTTACCATTGCTGGTATGGATTCCAAAAAATAAAAATAAAAAAGTGTGCATATGTATGTACATATATGTACTTGTGTGTGTAGATATATATATGTATGTATATGTATGTGTGTTTGTTACTTGTAGTTATTACTGCCTGTTACCTGTGGTAATGCAATTTATAATTTATATATTCTGTATTCAGTTATGAAGGCTCTAATTGTTGTTTGCGAGCTGCCGCTTAGATGCTTGTATGTGCCCGGGGCTGTTGATGGGTCTGTATGCAATGATGGGCGTAGCTGCGGGAAGTTTATTGTTTGTTTGTTTTTTGTTGATGAGTGAGTATAGGGGTGGGATTTAATAAGTTTTCTTCGTCCCACTCCTTTTTCAGGCAATTTTTGTTTTTTGTTTTGTGTATTTTATGTTCAATATAGGTATTTGTTGTGCCTGAAAATGAACAAATGAATGAATGAATGTTGTCTTTTTAAAACCTTTCTGAGACACACACAACACTTTTAAAAAATTCTTTGGCAGTATAATAATCATAATGTAAAGGGGAAGTCTGATAAACATGTGTGCGTGCATGTTTGTATGTATTCCAGCAGGTTTGGCTGGATCCATTTCCAGTCGCAGCCATGTGCCCTTGTGCCCCAGGCTGTGCTCCGGCTCATCAGCCTACATTCTTGCTCTCGGGCTAGGCTTTGTAACACTGGGGACCAGCCGCATCCTACTTCTGAAAATGTCTGCCAGTGCCGGTGATTACCTGACAGTAAACACATGCACACAACTTTTTTTTTCCACATCTGGATAAAAAGATTTAAAAAACAGTGTTAATTTTTCTGGCGTGCATTACAGTGATGTGTTGGCAGCTTGCTCAGTACGTGTCTTCACATTTTGTTCTGTTTGCAGAAAACAAGTATGACTTCCTCCCAGCATCTGTAAATCTGCTTGCTGAGGCTCTTAAACTGCACTTTTGTCTGGTCATGTCAGTCAGGGTCATAGTCCAAGGTAAACTTTGATAGCATACTGCTGTTCTCATTTGAAGTCATGCTGTTGTCTAAAAATTGTTTGCCTCATTCTGATGTCTTTTCAAAAAAAGGTTGCCATGGTTACACAGGCCTGAGGTACATCGCCATTCTGAAGCTGGTTGGCACAGAGTTGCCAGATATGGGCGGAGTCTTGGAGCTCTATCCTATCAATGGTAAGAATTTTTAATACAAAATAGTGAACAGATATATTTTCTGAAAGCTAAGGTCTCTACTTTTTTGGTATCTGAGTTCAGTGTGATAAGTTTAGAGGAAGAGGAAAATGTCGATGTGCTACATCTATTGTGAAATTCACTCTTTAATAGGTTGTTCCTAACCTGATCCTCTGGTCCATCCAGGGAGTGCTACCGTGGAGCGTGAAGGGCTCTCAGCTACCCTCGTGAAGGACATGAGAAACTACTTCCAAATCAGCCCAGAATACTTCTCCATGCTGCTGGTGGGGAAGGACGGCAATGTTAAGTGCTGGTACCCCTCACCCATGTGGTCCATGGCCATTATCTATGACCTGGTAGACTCTATGCAGCTCCGCAGACAGGAGATGGCCATCCAGCAGTGCCTTGGCATGCGCTGCCCTGAAGACGAATATGGTGGCTATGGTTACCATCATCATGGATACGAACACGGTTATCAGGATGGCTATCACCAGGGGTATGGTTACTAACAGGTGTGTGCTTTCCAATGATGCACACTGGCCTGCAGCTGGTCCTTGGTGCTTCCTTTGGCCCAAAACCTTTTTGTGTCTTTCCCATCACTTAGTGAAGGGAAGAAAAATGCTTTCAGAAATGGATTGCATACTTTAGTTTTTGCTGTTTTTTTTTGTTTGGTTTTTTTTGTTTGTTTCAACTTAAAACATTATTGCATCGTCTGTCATCTCTAACTGGCTTTTTTAGGTCAGACTTGCATAGTTTCAGCACACACGTTGATTTTGTAGATAATAGAACATATTTATTGGACATCTGTTGCATTTGAAGTGCAGTTACCAATAATATTATTAAAAGCATCACATTATTTCTCTTTTGTAAAGTTTCTGTTGCTATACATTGTTTCTATTTATTCTTTGTTTCTATATGGCTATATGAAAATAAACATTTGTTTACTACCAGGTCCTTTAAATTATTTGTCTCACTTTCAGTGCCAATGCGCTGCAACAATCTTTTGAGCAACACCTCCCCCTAGTGGCAAAACTGGAAAAATATTTCCAAGTATATTTTAGTGGTCATGTAATGATTGAAACAACCTGCCGTACTTGTAATATCTACAGTAGTTTCAGACCTTCTCAACTTACTGTCCCCTCAATGCAATCACAGTTGTAAAAACACTTTGCGAGTAAGAAGGGCTGGAATCCACCTACCCATTTTCTTCCACTTATCCAATTAAGGGCATGGGGAGGCTGGAGCATCTCTCAGCTGCCATAGAGCAAGAGACAGAGTTTGTATTAAACATGGCCAAAGTGTATGTACAAGTGAGTCTTGTTCATTTAAAGCTTAGACCTCAGACTGCGTTACAGTCTCCTTTCTCTTGGATCTGTATAATGTTAGTGGGTGTGGAACACTGTTATTCAGCAGGTGGGTAAAATATCTAAGAGTTGGCTTAAAGGAACTGATAGGGAGCTAAAACAGCTATCAAGCATGTGCAAAGTAATAGAAGAAAAACATGGAGTTAGAGCAGCTAGTACCCTTTAGGTCTTCCTCCAGAAAACCTCAGTATTTAAATAAATGCACAAATTTATGACAAGACATCAGCGATTGTATTAAATTGCATTACTTGCACAGAAGTAAAACAACTTGCCATTTATTTTACAAGAAAATGCATTCACACGTGAGGATTTTAATGGCACAAACAACAATCTTTAGACAATGTTATTTTACAGTTTAACAAGAAAATATTCAAGCCCCAAGTAAGAGAGGCAGGGAGTTTGTGGTGCTGACAGAAAGTCAGGCATTAGTGGCAATTATGTCAATACCACTTATTCTGGCTCAGAAAATAAACAAATAAAAAAATAAACTGCCTCTTCCACAGTACAATACAAACTGAATTCATCATAGTGTGGATAAAGATTCAAAATCACCACAATTTCAAACAAATCTATTATCAAAACAATCCTGAAACTGCAGTTTCTGGTCCTTAGACGTCCAGCACCAGCAAGCAGTCAAATAGCAGCATGTACAACAGGAATCATGTAAAGAAATACACTGTCCATAAAAGGAATCCATAATGAATCCAAAAGTATCACTTATTTTCCAACAAACAGCGTTGCTGGTACTTTCCCCCATATGAATGACAGCAGTCATCCACAGACAGGCACGTTTCCAAAATATACACATTTCGCTAATTCTGTTATTAAACACTTTGTTTTTAATACTAGGAGTCTATCATATAATCTATCAACAGTATCTTTCACCGTTTACCTGCTTATCACTGTTCAAATAAATGCTTTCACAGACAATCTGTGACCATGTTCCATCCAGTCAATTGTCCAGTTCGATATCAGCAGCAGGAAAGATGCAGAGTATCCTCTGGATACTTGGGAGTGAGCTCTGTCATTACTACAAGGACTCTTCATCAGAAACACTGTCTGCATTTACCTTTGTCAGGAGCTCGAGCTCCTCACTGTCCTGCAACACAAAAAAGAGACAAGGCATCAGAATGAATGAACAAGTGATCAAATCCAGTGGACAAATCTGCAGACATTGAGGCACTGTGCACATCTTTTTTCTGTTTTCAGAAAGTGGAGGGCAGTATTTACTCCCCGAAAAACACCGGGGAAGTACCGTGCATTTTAAAGCCACGGCTGCCAATGGAGAGGGTATTTTTGTTAGTGCTCTCGCAAAGAAACAAACACCTGAAACCTGGCATTTCACCTGAATTACAGGGTTTCTTCAATACAGAACAGGACAGGACGCTGGGGATGAAAAGAATTCCAGGATAGTATCCCCACAGACTACTGTATTGTTAAATAGCTTCTTCCATCAAAAAACACTTGACTACTAAAGGAATTCTATGACGTAAGGCTCCAGCATGAGCCTAGATGCTATTTTCATAGCTGGGAATCAGGTTTCCTCTTGCACTCAAGAAATGACATTACAGAGAAACAAGAGCCAAGTTTCCTGCAGAGCACTTGGTATGTGGGCGGGAGTAGAGGAAGTGGATATACATCGGGGTTAGGTGAGCGAAGTTGTGTGAGGAAAAGGAGTGTGTGGGCTTGTGTGCGTGACTACTGAGGATTTGTGGTTTGTCTCCTACCCCTCTTGACCTCTCAAACACCTCCCCGTTGATGACCCGTAGTTTCTCCCGCTGCAGGCTATATTCCAGGTCCTTGGGCCAGCTGGCATTGTAGATAAAGATGGCCAGCAGGACCGTGGGTGCCTGGAGGAAGAAGTCCAGCGAAGGGTGGAAGTCAAAGAGGAAGAGGGAGAGGCCTGTGACCAGAACAGTAGTGAACTGGCCAGTCAGCACATGGAACATGTTGTCTCTGAATTTTAAGATGAAGGCCACGGATAAGCCCAGGGCAGCTAGGGAGAACACAGAAGATTATGAGTTCTTCAAATGCATACTAGAGATAGATAAATGAACTAGTCCGGTTAATAACAAATTACACCCAGCAGCTGGATTAGTGTAACTTAGCACTGATGCCAGAAGCAGGACCAAATACCCACCAGGCTCTGTTCAAAGGCATAAAACAACTCAAGTACCAGCAGCTTACAAGATCACAAGTTAAGATGATTTTGTCTGTAGACGACAGAAATTGTACAAAGTAGTGGTTTTGCATGCTACAGTCTTTTGGAGCCCCCACCCCAACCCCTCCTCTATTTACGCCAGCTTTCATCTGATTGGCTGCCCCTACATCTGAGCTTCTACAAACAGAACCAGGTGCTGCACCACTTCCTCTGCTTATCAATTTGACAGACTTCCTTCAACCCAGCCATGCCTTCCAGCTCATCCTGGAGGACACAGTATTCCCCAAGCCCGCTGAGACCTCCTCCCAGTAGGACATGGCCAAAAACATCTCACCTACCAAGGAGTCCAGGAGGAATCCTGGTTAGATGCCCCGAGTACCTCAACTGTCTTCTTTTGATGAACATATTTTCTCTTCCTCAAGAAACTTATATAATCCACATGGACATGTTTGCATATAATTCAAAGCAGCAAACTAATTAAATTAAATTAAATTAGAGTGGACATCTCCAGCAACAGAAATGACAGTAGGAGATCTCAGTTCAATCAACATCACACTTATGCCTGCTTGATATTCATCTTCCAGTCATATGCTGTATAAAACAGTATTCAAATGTCCCTCTGATGTGAGAATGATGCACTACAGTGCTGACTGAAGTTATCAATCTTGTGATAGGCAGAAACACCAAAAGTTAAAAATGGAACAGTCAGGTCACTAAACTGCTGAGACTGGAGTGGGGCTGGTGGAAACTGTGGCAGACCAGGGCACTGAAACATAGACAGACGGTTCTTTTGCAATGAAAACCATAAACACCCATGCTCCCGGTAGGTTTCCCCTGTGTCAGCTGTTTACATTATAGGTGCTTATACAGTAACCATGGTAACCACGGACTCTGAGCGGCTGGCTCGACGAAGGTCAGACAACAATTTTACATATATGATCTTCAAACAGGACACAGCCATTATCCGTCCTGGCCTCATATCAAATGTGAACGCAGACTGAGTCTATGTTTGACGTTTGCTTTATATCTAATCTTCCTCTCAAACATTTAAACAGCAGCGAGTCTGCAGCTGAGGGAACACAAACTCAAATTGTCGGAACAGGTTTGCTCGTTTCTTGCGTGTATTCATTTGGTGATTTATTAAATGTGTAACTGTTATTCTAATCTGCTGCTGAGTCTCTTACGCTGATGAAAATGCAGAAAACACAGATCACGAACACCTGTTCAACCAATCACTTTCATTCCACTTTGATCTGCGACAAACTGACGGTTCATCTCTGTTACAGTGTTGCGTTAGACTGCTATATTTTTTTGTTCTTTATGCTGTAGATTTTCACGTCTCTGGAATAGTTGGCAGTAATAAGGATGATCTTCTGTAAAATCATATTGATATGACCCGTGACATATTCGTAGATGTCAGTTAGACTAGTCAGCTGGGAAACTGTTAACTCAGAGCTGAAGATATCGTGGATATGCTGACCTCGCTCCGTGGTGTACAGGTCCGTTTACCCTCATGATTACTATTCACAATAAAAATATTAGCCGAACATCATGAAGTCTGTATGTGTTTCATAGTGTCGAACAACCTTTGTACAGTTAAAGCCAGCAGTTACTACATGACGGAAACACCAACATTATCTCATTTATACGTTTATACGCAGGTCACGCTGATTACTGAACAAAAACCCAAAGATCAGCTGTTAATCAAATTTATTTGCTCTCTCTCCTCCTTAAACATGTTTTTAATGTTAGTTATAATTCAGAATTGGCGACTGAACATCAGGAAATAAAACCCCGATAAATATAACCTCAGTAAAAGAAGTCAGTGTCAGCGGGGGTTATTACAGCTGTGTACCGGGGCCTGCGCTTTGTCAGTGGTAATAACAACTTGATTGCTTGCGAGGCAAACGGGTCTATCCTGGGCAGACATCTCCAAAATCATCGAAGCACTTTTGCAAAGAGGCTGTATCTTGACAAACCGACCAGACATATGAAGATTAAATCACTACATTCTCGCTAAAAAAAATATTAAAACGGTATTTGGTGGCACACAAACAGGGTTTTTCAAAGTTCAGTTCTGTGAGTTTCCACATGCTGGTTGTTGTTGTTAGGTGTGGCTGTGTGCAGACAGGAATAGGACCCAAGGTGCAGACTGTCACAGGCTGGGTCTCTGACCCAGCGCTCTGAGTTCATGTTTGTATTTGTCTCATTTTGTTATGTGATTTAGTTTGTGTTATTTCCTATCTGCCTTTAGTTTAGGCAGTTATTGTTCCTGGGTTTTCTATGTTTTGGGGTTTTGTATTTATTCATCACATATTAGGTCTGTTAAGTTGTGTTGTCATGTTTTAGTTTTAGTATTTCCTGTTTTATTCTGACAATGTCATGTGTTCTTTGTTTATTGTATTTAGCTTTCCTCTCCTGGTCCTGTCATTAGGTTCATGTCTGTCAGCTGTTTCCCCCATGTGTCTCCACTTCCCCTGATCACCTCATGTATGTATTTAAGCCCTTTGTTTTCTGCATGCCAGGGTCAGGTCGTCTGCTCATCCATGTCTCAGCTCCAGGTACCCATGTCAGTTCACTATGGTTAAGGTTTTTCATGTTTTGTTATTAGTTCACCCAGTTTAGGTTATTGTTTAGTTTTTACCGATGCCCTGTTATTTTGTACCCTCATTTCTAGTCTCAATAAACGGCTTGTTTTGTTAATCCACACCACGTTTTGGTCTGTGTTTGAGTCCTCCTCTGCAACACATACGGTCTGCCCCAGCCAGACCGTGACACAGACTCCGGAGACAGAACTTAAACAAAAACAGCTTTAATGCTGAACGCAAACATGGCATAACTGGAAAATGTCAAAAATAAACTAACACCGGTGGACAGGCAAAACACACAGCAAAATAAACGGTAGATTGCGACACGGACACAGAGAAACACAGGGCTTAAATACACAGAGGGAGCAATCAGGAAATGAGTAACAGGAGGGAAACACAGCTGGGGCAAATCAGAACTGACGAGACCAAAGAAGCGTAAACTGAACACACTGAGATAAGACACAGACCTTCAAAGTAAAACAGGAAACGCATAACACAGACTGAACAAAGACACAGGCTCATAAGCAGGCACTACAAAGGGAACAGAGACGTGGGAACAGGGCAGACACAAACACTGACTGAACACGGGGATATAGGAACTTAAGATACACATAGACGCGAACTAGACAAGGCGATGCAGGTGATAGGGGAGACAGAGCAACTAAAGAAGACAGAGACATAAGCCATAAGACAGAACTCAAAGAAACCAAAAACTAGAAAGTATACATAATATTATAAACTCAAAAACCCTGGGTCGACGACCCAGGCATCCTAACAGTTGTGTGCTAAAAACAATGGCCACCAGGCCAAAGCAATGGTTTTGACTCGATCAGTGTTAACCCCGCCTCCTGAGTTTGATGGGTGAGGTTGACAGATAAAATTATTTCATGGTGAGACCTGAAGGAGTCAACTGTGCCAAAATGAATTAATTAAATACACAATTAAATAATTATTTAAATGTGGCAATAATTAATTAAAATGTGAAATAAATAAATAAATAATTAAATGTGTCAATAATTAATTAATTAATTACATTTGTTGTAAATATTTATGTAATTAATTATTTCCGATAATTAATTAATTTGTGCATGTAAATGGTGAGTCCTCTTCACACACTGAGGTTAATTATGGAGTTCCACAGGGTTCAGTGCTAGGACCAATTCTGTTTACATTATACATGCTTCCCTTAGGCAGCATCATTAGAAGACATAGCATAAATTTTCACTGCTATGCAGATGACACCCAGCTCTATCTGTCCATGAAGCCAGATAATACACACCAAACTGCAGGAATGTCTTAAAGACATAAAGACCTGGATGGCCGCTAACTTTCTGCTTCTTATTTCAGATAAAACTGAGGTTACTTTCTAGGAAGTTATATTTCATGAGAGCTTTATAAGCTAGGACAAATGATAGATAATCTGTTAATGCTTCACAGATCAACAGTAAGCTAAAAATATTTTTTATCATTGCAAGGTTGTAAAAATTTGCTTTGGCTTAAATATAAACCCCTATTTAATGCCCCTGTGTACACACAGTGTATGTGTGTTTGAAGGTGAAACAGGCATGAAACATTCAAAAAGAGAGGGCAGGCAGGGAGGGGCCGTGCTAACACCTGCTGCTCTCTGGCAGCAGCACCATGCTCTCCCTTGTTTTAAATGCACTTTAGAACAACACGCAGCAACACTACACATGAGCGGGAGGAGGGAGGTATGGGGTCTTCACACATCCCCGTTCTCTGCTAACCATCGGGGCGGGGGGGCTGGGAGGAGATGTTGGCTGTCCGATTGGCCTCCCTACTGCTGCGGAGCCTGGGACGATCTGCTTGCCTCCACCCCGGGGGGAAGGGTAACATCTCTTGGGTCTGGGTTCTGTTTCCCCCTCTGGGGGCGAGGGTACCTGGACCCGGGGTATAGAGTATGTTTGGGGAGTGTGATTGTGTGTACATGTCCATTTATGTCAATCCTTACGTTGGGTGAGTGCTGAGTGTTTGTATATGTGTGCATGAGGGTGGGAATGCATGTTTGTGTCTGTGTGTGCCTGTTTGTCTGTGTCTATATGTCAGGTCGGGTCTTAGACTCCACCTCTCTGGGAACTCCCAGGTCCTCCAAGGCCTATCTCCCCTCACCACACTCCCTGTCGGTGACTGATGCCCTCAGGGGTCGGTGCATTGGTGGTTCTTGGTGTCCGGGGCTGGGCGCTCAGGTATGTACCGGCTCACTCCCGGTGGCTACCTGGCGGGGCCTGGCGCCTGTTGCTTGGTCAGGCCTCCTCCGGGGTGCGGGGGGCCCTCGGGCCTCCGGCCTCTGGGCCTGCAGCTCAGTTCACTCTGGCACAGCTGGCTGCTGGCAGAGCCGGCGGGCACGCCGGTGCAGCCCCCTCTAGCTTCTGCTCGGTGGCTACTGGGTGACGCTTCGTCTGGGGATCCTCAGCCCTTCCCATGAGTGTGGCACGGATGCCCCTCCAGTGGTCCTCCTTGGGCTCTCGCACTCTGGGGCCTCTGGATGTCTGGGGCCTGGATCTCCTCCATGCCTGCTTCATGCCCTGGGGGACTGGGCTATGGCTCTCTACATCCTCTTGCAGACCATTACATGTGGAAACCATTTGAATACAAGCGCGCTGATCCACACAGGTGTGCACACGGGTGTTCACTGCTCGTAGACTTAAATTACACCTTTCTTGGCTGCTACTTCAAAGCACATTGTGCGCTGTCTGTCCTGCGTGCTGCACAACAACATTGAATAAATAGTATTTACTGCTGTTTACACTTAGCTAGATTATTGCGATGGTGTTGTGTTTAGTATGTTGCTTTGGTTTTTTTTGCTTGTTTTCTATTCTTTTTCTCTCAACAGGTGATCCAGGAGATTTTTTTCTCCCCCCCCTTTCTCACTGTCCCTCTCCCCTTTTGTTTTTCTTTTCCTTCCTCTTTCTTTCTCCCTTTCCTATCCCTCACTCATGTCTGTCCCGTCTGTAACAACTGAAAATAAAATAAAATAAATAATAAAAACAAAGGTCGATCAAATGGACCAATACGGCAATGCCACAATGATCCTTTTGGCAAAATAAATCCATTGGGTATCCTTGTTGGTCTTCAGACAACAATTCTGATGGCTAAAGAAACAAATGGGACAGGCAAAAAAGAAAAAAGAAAAAAAGTGAAAGGTTACTTGTCGGTCAGAAACTGATATAATGTAATTGTAGATTTATTGGCTGATTGTTACCAATAAAACATCTGACTCAAGGTCAAGCTCATACGCGTGAAAGACCATTTAGTGTTTTTTACAGACTATGTTGACCTGTATGAATATGCAGAAGCAACAAAAGTCTGAAGGGAGCCAGGAAGAAATGTCCAAAATCTTCAGCTTGTGCAAACAAAACAAAAACGTGAGGTTTATCTTGGGCAGAAAGTCCTGCTGACAGCAGTTATTTGGTTTCACAGAGAAGGAAAGTTCACCGTGGGCTATTTAAAGTTTACATGTATCTTCCACAAACCTGTCAAACATGTCAGGTTGTTGAGATTTGCAAAGTTGAGACAAATGCCTCTTTTTGAGATGTGCGATAATAACTTTCAAGTTACTGTGGAAAAGTTGACTAACTGGCCGGCTGAAAAGTCTCCTGCCAGGGGAGGAAAAGAACAACAGTTCAGATTTTTGCCAGTTCCGTCATCTGGGATCCTTCTCCACATCCGCTGGTGAACATGCATTAACTCACACATAGTGCTCATGTGCATAAACACAGGCTGATAATGTCTGGAAAGTTGCAGTAAACAAAAAAACATTACTTGTTCATTTGATTTCATTGCTTCTTCATTTGATTAACATATTCATGAATATTCTGACTAACATTTTGGCAAGCAGGGACATGACACAGGCCCGTGTGAAGTGAAGGAATAAACATGTCATCAAAGGGAAGTTTCATAAAGAGTTCTGCTCTTTTAGCTATCTCTTCCCAGTAAATGAATCTTTGTACTTTCGGACTTGCAGAAACAGAAGATTGTTATGGGCGGCTGTGCATCTTCCACTAATCGGAAGGTCAGTTGTTCAATCTCTTACAACATTTCTTATAGGGTACAGAGTACAGTGAACAGGCACATCATGACCGTTTACGATTGTCAGTAGTTTGTTGACATTATATACTAAGAAGGAATACAAGACAGTCAGAGAGTTTTCAAAGAACTACGTGCACGGGTGAGAGAGAATGGATACTCACACCGAAGTGCTGCAGTCAGGCTTTATTTATACACAGAAGCAGTTTCATGACATTTCCTCTTTTTCAGACTTGAGTATATCTAAAGATAGTAAAGATGTATGTGTGAATGTATGTGTGTGTGTAGTCGCTCTCTTTCAGAGAAGACGGTTTTTTCCTGTTACCAAGGAGCCTTTTCCTCTATTCAGCAGTTAAAGCAGAGTTCATGTGTCTATGCACACGTGTCAAAGGCATAAAAATATGTGAACACTATGTGCTCCTTTAAGCTTTGCATTACATGAGTAAATAAACAGATAATACAGTAAAACAATAGAAATAAGCAAAATAGTAAAATCTCATAACATTCCCTGCTGTTGTTCATATATGTTTATGTACTTCAACTACTAGTCACTTGCGTGTGCATTTTCAACTAGTGTATCATTTTGTAAAAACATACATGATCAGCTTTATTAGGTATACATAGTTAATGATTAGAAGTCATCTTCTTCAAATTGCATTTCTTCTTGTTGTTTGCTTTGGGATAATGCGACATAAGCTTGCATTCTTACAGTGAACATTCTGCTTATCATGTTTCGGATACAGGGTAGCACACATGTTGAGAATAAGCAAAGGAGTATGAGAAGTACTCCAATGAGCATTAGTCCTTTAATAAGCAATGTCTTCCATGACCTGCTAAGTAGCCAGGTCAGCCAATCTTCTGTTGAAGCATTCAGAAACAGTCCAAAACGGTAGTCGAGTGTCTCTATCCTGAGCATGTTTTTGGCATTACCTTACTCCTCCATAGGTTGCGTTGCAGTTGCTGGTATGGCCCAGGGGGTGGCGTCCTTGCCCTGCCGCTTGGTAGAAGCATAGAGGATGCCACTTCTCTGGGAGTGAAGCTTTCATGCTGATTGCAAAGTGTTGTCTTCCAATGCTGGCAAAACTTGCTGCACATTCACTTTGCCAGTGACTGTTCATCATGCGACCATAGATGGTGGGGTAGACTGAAATTGAAGGCATGTGAGAACAGACATAACATTCTTTTTCCTCCACTCTGTTGTGTATGTATCGATACCAGGCGTTATTCATCCAAGGGTGAACATGGTCTTGAGTCATCTCAGAGAGGTGGGAATTGTCGTGGGTCCACCTCTTAGGTCGGGGAATAGTTGGTTCTGTCCTGTGGGTACCGCTGGGCATCAACCAAAAGAGCGCCGTCATCAGGAGGACGGCCATCAGACAGAATATGCGGCACATGAGTTGCTTTCCTTTGATGTCACAAGCGCCCAAACACAGCTTTGGGGCTGGAGCTGGTGCTGGCATTGATCCTGGGGCTGGTTCTTCTTCTGGATTTATCAGATTGTTTTCCTCAGTCATCTTGTTGAGATTTTATTCAGGCGTCCCTGGTGTTATTATTGGTTCTGCTCTTCGGTGGGATAGGTCAGTCTTTATTAGTGTCTGTTCTTCAGTGATGACCTGGAACCCCTAAAACTTCTGGTGAGTAGACCCCGTGCGAAGCGAAGAGGCGGGATATACCCAATCAGCCCTTCCTCCACCGGCAGATCACTCAGAAGCCAGGGGAACCGGCGTCTTATTGTGGTGCAAACACTTTCTTCACGTGGGTTTGATGTATCCACGAAGGTCGTTCGGCTATCTTACAAGCTGTGGGTGTGGTAAGTAACACCTGGAAGGGACCTTCCCACTTCGGAGCACTCCAGTTTTTCCGCTGGAGGACTTTAATCAGAATCCAATCACCGGGGTTCAACCTGCAAGAGACTGGAGAGAGATCACTCGGCAGTTGATTGCTTAGTCTCACTTCTTTATTCTCAAATAGTTTTATCATCCATTCTGCCATTGTTGTTTCTGCTGCAGCTTTATTAATTGGTTCACTGGTAATGGGCAGTGGGAATGCCCTGCCATGTATAATTTCAAATGGGGTCAGACCTCTTGCTCCTTGAGTTATTCTCATCCATAGTTTAACTAAACTCAAACATTCAGGCCATGGTCTTTTAGTTTCTTCCATACATTTTCTTAATCTCTGTTTAATTGTGCCATTAGTTCTCTCGACTAATCCTGCACTGCTTGGGTGATAGGCACAATGGTGTTTTATGCTAAAACCTAAAGCTTCAGAGACTTTGCTTATTACTTCATTTACAAAATGTGTGCCATTGTCAGATCGTATTAAACTTGGAATGCCATACGTGGGTATAAAATGGTTACACAAACATTTTGCTACTGAAATTGCATCTGCTTTTTTCACTGGGTATATTTCTGGCCATTTAGAAAATACATCTATTATCACAAGTGCATATTTGGAGGATTGTGATTCATTTAATTCTATGAAATCCATGTGGATAGTGTGAAATGGATGTGGTGGTTTAGGGAAATGCCCTCGCTTTGGTCGTAAATTTCCCTGTGCGTTGTGTCTTTGGCAAACCATACATGTTCTGATAAATTCTTTTGCTGAACTTTCAAAATTTTTTGTGTAGAATTGTTTAATTTGTATAAGTAGCCTCCCCGCTGTTGACACGTGGGTTTTCCCACGGGTCACCAACGCTGCCGCTTTGTGCAAAGATTTAGGTCATGTCATGATATCGTCTTGTAATATTGCTCCGTCTTTTAACCAGGAGGATTTTTCATTTTGTGATGCTGCTTTTTGTTCGTCTTTCAAAACATCTATTGATATCAGAGGGCAGGGGGTTAATGTAAAAGCGTCTGCTTCTTTTCCTGCTGCCTCTTTTGCTGCCTTATCTTGCAAAGTCATTTCCTTTAGTGATGTCTGAGTCATCTTTCTGATGTGCAGCACATTTACATAAGGCTAAATGTCTGGGCAATGTGATGACTTCCAGCAGTCTTTTCAAAAGACCACCGTGTTGTACTGGTGCGCCAGTTGATGTTATCATACCTCTGTTCTGCCATATCTTCGCAAAATGGTGTACTGCAGCGTAGACGTACTGGCTGTCTGTGTGTATGTTTATATCTTTGTCTTTGTATAATTCACAGGCTCTGATGACTGCTGTTAACTCTGCACTTTGGCCTGAGTGTGAAGAGGTTAATGGCCGTGCTTCAATAACTGTATCTATTGTGGTCACAGCATAACCAACACAGTTTCGTCCAGTTTTGTCCTTGCTTGCGGAACCATCTACAAAGATGTCTACAAAGGATATTTGTGGTGTGCTATATATGTCAGGTCGCGGTTTCGTTTCCTCATCTAGCTTGTGCAAACAGCTATGTGCATCACCATCTGTTTCCACAGGAAGCAGAGTACTCGGATTTAGCTGGTTACACTTCTCTATAGTATTATGTGTGACTGTGAAAGCAGGATGCCTACATATGATAGCTGTCTTGCATGTGTTAGATATGAGAGGTTCGCTTGCAGCAGTATCGAGGTAACAGCGTGTGGCACTTTAACAATTAAAGGGTGTCCTAAAATGATATCAGCTGACTTTTTAACTGCCTCTGCTGCAGCCGCACAGGCCTGCACGCAGGTAGGAAGGCCAGCAACCACAGAATCAAGTTTACATGAATAAAATGCCAATGGCCGCTGTCTATCCCCAAAAGCTTGTGTCAGTACGGCTTTCATGTATCCAGAGCTGCCATCCACGTGCAAGTAAAATGGCTTGTCATAGTCTGGTAATGCTAGGACAGTGCTAGTTTGCAGAGCTGATTTTAAATTCTGAAATGACTGTTCTGCTTCAGGCGTCCATGTCAACTTATCTCTCAAAGCTAGATTTTTTCCATAAATTAAGTCTTGCAGGGGTTGGACCCTGAGGGCATATTCTGGAATCCAACTTCTGCAAAAGTTGCAGAGACCAAGGAAGCTCATCATTTGTTGTTTTGTTAATGGTTTTGGAGCATCTTGTACAGCTGCTTTCCGGCTGTCTAGCAATTTCTTGCCCTGTCCTGTCAACTCATGACCTAGATATATGACCTTTGATTGCCACAATTGCAGCTTGTGTTGTGACACTTTGTGACCCTGCTGTGCTAGGTGTAGCAACACAGTTAGGGTGTTTTCCTTGCGGTCTGCCTGCGTGTTTCCGGTTACCAGAATGTCATCTACGTAGAGCAGGAACTGTCCTGGAGCGGGCAGACTGCAAGTGGACATTGAGTGCTTAAGCGCTTCTGCATATAGTGTTGGACTATTTTGAAAACCTTGTGGTAAGCGTGTGTATGTGTATTTCTGGTTATCAAACGTGAAGCCAAACAGTTTCTGTGACTCTGGGTGCAGAGGCACAGAGAAAAAAGCATTAGATAAATCAATTACTGAAAACCACTGTTCTCTGGGTGACACTTGGTTCAATATTGTGTGTGGGTTTGCCACAACAGGAGGGATTTGTTCTGTAATGTCATTAATTGCTCTCAAATCATGTACAAGTCTATATTTTCCTGTGCTTGCTTTCTTTACTGGAAATATAGGCGTGTTACATGTTGTTTTTGTTGTTTTTATCAGAATCCCTGCTTTTTCCATGTCTGCTATGACCAGTGTTGGGTAAGTTACTTTAAAATAGTAACTTAGTTACATTACTAGTTACTTCTCTCAAAAGTAACTCAGTTACTTCAAGTTACTCGTTACTTTCAAAGTAACTAGTTACTAGGGAAAGTAACTTTGGTTTTACTCAGAATTCTCTTGTTAATGTGTTTCTTCCATAACTTTGCCAGTCTTCTAGCTTGCTTACTTGCCACAAGTGCACTGTGCCACCTACCAATAGAAAGGATATGATAACGTGCATATTTCCACGAGAGAAATCCCACGCCTGGACCGTCATTGACTGCTGCCATGATTCTAGCCTACGTCACAGAGTCATGTGCGCCTTTTACATCCAACACAAAAACTGCAGTCGTAGTGCTTTCGATTGTACTCAGAACTCAGAAATTCTGCCTTCTGAATAGGAAGATGTAGGTAACACCAGACTGCAGATGAGCTGCATACAGGGCTGGACTGGGACAGAAAATTGGCCCGGGCATTTTGACTAGAAACTGGCCCACCATTATAGGAAAAATCATAAAGCCTTTGAATGAAAACAAACACTGTTGTGACAGTGATGTTCACTGTTTTGATGGTATATATGCATCAATCTATCAATCGTTTGTTGTAAGATTCAGATAATTATTTTTTAAAAGCTAGACATTTTAAATGAGAATAAGAAAGAAAAGTATTTCTTTGTGCCCCCCATTCCCTGTTAATGCCCTACATGCCCCCTTGGCCACACTTTGCTAGATCCGCACCTGCACAGTTACCAGCTGTCAGCTACCTAAAAAAGGATCCTGGGGTTATTTGTCTCTCAGAAACAGTTCATAACTTCCCTTCAACTCATTCATGTCATCTAAAAGGTAAACCTGTTTCTCCATCACCTGCTCAGCTCTGATGATCCAGTAAGGACATCTCCTGGTTTCATCTTCATGTTTCCCTCTCACCAGATAACCAAACCATATCATGACCAGCAGCTTTTTTTTTTACAGCTGTGGCTCCAGCAAACATCAGCTGATACTAGAAATTAATATTAAATAAATTCTAACAACAGCTGATCAAGCTTAAACGTGCTGCTGTTGTTTAGCGCGACATCCGCTGGTTTCCTCTTTCGGCGCAAAGTGGGCGATAAACAAACAAGAGAGCCGATCAGCTGATCATTGATCAGTTTCATGATTGAAGTAGAAACGGGAGAGGGAGGGGGGAGAATGAGAGAAGAAGAGGCAGCTGTGCAGCGTAAAGACACAGAATAACTCCAGCTTTGTGCCTTTTTCATTGTAGCTGAATTACGGGACAAACTGTTCCTTTTCACCTCAATAAGAAACGCGTAATATTTTCTCTGAATACCAGACGGGACGGTTGGCAACTCTAATAACTTATGAACAAATTAAGGTTCAACATCATTAACTTCATAGCACCACCCAGCTGTGTAGAAACTCCGTCATGCTAGCTAGCACGCAGTACGGAAAAAGTCAGAATAACGAAAATAAACTCCACCTAAGCTTGGTTTATATCTGACCCAGAGAGACTGCAGGTCATAACTTCTTACCTGAAGTTCAGTTCACACTTGGACCGGCGGCCGCCTCGGGTCTCTTTTCCTTCTGCGTCCCTTTTCCCTCATCCACCTGCTGCCTCCACCACTTGCTAATGTTACTGAATCTGTGGAAACTCCGCGATGCCACCACACGAAGTAACGAGTAACGACCCTATCTAAATCCCAGTAACGAGTAACGCGTTCCTGATTTTGGCATAATAACTAGTTACCGTGCTCGTTACCACAATAATAACGTAGTTACTGTAACGCGTTACTTAATAACGCGTTAGTCCCAACACTGGCTATGACCGGGCGAATCCCGTCTCTTGCTTCTGCAGATAGTGGGTATTGTGGCTTCATTGGTCTGCGGTCAGAGGTTACTTTTACTTTTATTGGATCAACGTGTTTTATTAATCCTACATCGGTTGGCCCATTTGACCACAAAGATTTTGGCAAGGCCTCAATCTCTGTGTCATGTACAGTGGTTAACATCAGTCACTTTTCTTTCTCAGTTACAAGGCATGAGGTTGGAGAGGTGGTTAAATGAGTGCTGGGTTTGACATTTATGTACACAGTTACTTCTGATTTGTGTTCAGAGCCTAAAAGCAACTGGTGGATGTTGAAAATTTCACCCTCGCACTCTAGCTGTTCGTGTGGGGTGTTTGGGCTAGGGCCTAGTCACATTTCATCTTCACTGTCCCTATTGTCTCTGCCCTGGCAAAATGTCCTTCTTTATCACAATTATAACACCTTCTATGTCGTTCTTTATCATCTCTATTCTGTTTCTTGCCTTTCCCTTTTTGTGGATTTCTGCCTGTGTATGCAACGATACCTCCTTCAGTGGTTACTACAAAAACTCCACTTTGGGCTGCTTTATTCTTTTGGACTTTCACTGCATGTTCTGCATACTGCAAAGCATCGGGTAGGTTCCCAGTATTTTGGGTGACCCAATGTTTATCTACATGAGCTCTAACTTTTGGGAGGAGGCCCTTCAAAAATGCATTTTTTAGCTGTTGTTGGTAGGGTGTCTCCGGGCCTTCAGTATATTCTAAACCTGAATTTTGTCGGAAGACTGGGCGCAGTCTATCCAGAAAATCAGAGGCTGTCTCATTTTATTTCTGTTTAGTCTCTCCTATTTTTGCATAATCAGGTCTTGGGGCTAGTATGGTTCTAATTCTCTCATACACTGGTTGTAGCGCTGCTTGTATTGAGTCAGGACACAAAAAGACAAAGAAAAATGCTGTCAGAAACAAAGCAGAAGTGTCAGGGGAAAACTGAGCTCACAGACAGCTGCATGTGTGGGCTTTTAATAGCATGCAGCCTCTGATCTAAAAAATAATAAAATAAATAAAGATAAAAGAAAATGTGTAACATGCTCATCAACTTAGCGGTGTCCACATATTTAATTCAGCTTCTCAATCCTGTAGGTTTAGTTATTATCTACAGGGTTTGGCTTATTAGTTGTTATTATAAACGTGCTCCACATCTCAGTAATATTTTATCTAGGATAAATTACAGGTTTTCAAACAGGTTAAGTGCCTCTATGCACCTAATTGGTTTAGATATTGCCTTTATTTTCTTCATCTCATATGTCATTATACTGAGTTTGAGCAAACCTTAAGCTTGATGCAGACGACTTCATAACAGTTGTCCATCTCACATCATACTGACTAGGATACTTCCTGTTATTAATTTTATACCATTATTAATATTATTAATAGTTAGGATCATCTTACTCAGCAAACAGATGATTTAGAATTCATCCAATCTGTACAAATTTCCTTATTCCTATTTTTAGACTGGTCTTCTGTTTGCCTCATCTCAGATCCAACCTTCATTCACATTCATTCTCTCTGTTGCATGTCGAACCAAGTAGTTTATTATTATATTTTATTTTGTATCCATCAAGGACTGTGGGAGAGCTGCAGTTCTCACCCATTTCCAAGCTGGAGACATTTATCTTTTCACACACTTTCCTCGGCTGAACAATGACACAGCCATAATCTACCTTATGCATCTCTCTTTTTATAGAAAAGGTTTTCATGTGAATGATTTCCTTTTATTTATTTTATACAATCTGGGCATGATCGTCATGCCAAGTATATTACATTATTTAGTTCTGTTTGGAGGGTCTCCACGTAGGACAATTTAGTTTCTTTGGATTTCTCCACCTATTTGCGCTTATTTTGGCCGGCACCTGGATGGATTTTCTCCATCCACTGCTCATCAGCGGTTAATTCAGGTCTTGTGGGTTCATTTCCCATTTTAATTTATTTGTTTTATGTTTATTTTATTAATACTAAGAAGAACTAAGAACTAATACTAAGAACTAAGAAGTGTTAATCACACTAACAATCGGTTCATTGAGCCTGCAACTGTGTTTCTTATAGATTTGTTTTTTGGTTGCAGCAGGCAGCAGATTTTGGAGAAAAAAACCTACATCACCTAAACAGCACCTAGCAGCAGAGAGACACAATTAGAGCTTGGGTGGCGAGCATATTTGAGCTTTTAGCAACTGAAGTGACCTCTGAAAAGTGAAACTGGTTGACTTCTGGTGACTCACCCAGATTGCAGGCTTGGCTGTTGAGGGCGTAAGGCTGCTGCTGATAGGCCCACTCCTCGTCGTTGGGAGCGGAGATGATGAACAGGCGATGTCTCCATCGGAACCTGCAATCACAGAAAATTTGAGTCTGGATTTAAGTGGCACTTTGGTCCCGCAGTGAGAGCTCTGTACCAAGACAAGGAGTTTGTGCTTGTGTGCTACATATTCCCCCTATTACTGCCAGAGGGTGACAACCCGCAATTATGGTCAAAAACCTGCCAGATCTCTACACTGTGTTCGGGGGGGATTCAGGTCTCTATGGCAACAAAAGACAGCCTGTCTTTAGACATCTCCAGGAGAAAATGTGACTGAAATGATTCAGGCTTGAGGAATGGCAGGGTTTTTGTTACTTTTGATTTTCATGGAACACACACATGCAGGCTGCTGCAGTCTGCCAAGTGCTGCTCAGAATTATTTAATTGTGGTCCAGCTGACTGCAACAGATATTTGACTGATGTGGACACAGCATGATGGGACCACCCAGTAATTCCAACTACACAGACTATATCGATCCTTGGGGGAACAACCTATATATGGCATCAATCTCAATAAAATGTTGTAATAGAAACTGTACTGAATACCTCAATTTGTCATGCAAATCTTGCACCTATGGAATGGTTTGTGCGTGCTATTTTTAAGCTACAAGTTAATGCTACATCAGCATGGGTGCTCTTATCCAGTGTTAATTTCACTGACCAATTATTTTTGTCATAATTTTTGTCAGTTACCTTTGTTTTCATGATGAAAGGGAGACAATAACTAACTAAAAACTAGTGCACGAGAAAAAAAAGTGCAATGGAATATATTGATACTTTGGTCTAAAAAAAAATAAAAAATGTGAGATCCAATCAGAAATATTTAAGCTGTGTACAAAGGCCCCAGGGCAGACCCAGGACACGCTGGAAAGATTATATCTCTCGGCTGGCCTGGGAACGCCTTGGTGTTCCCCCGGATAAGCTGGAGGAGGTGGCTGGGGAGCAGTGATGCCGGTAACGCGTTGCTTAGTAACGCGTTACTCCAAATATGACCACTTTTTCAGTAACGACTAATCTAACGCGTTACTATTTCCATAACAGTAGTCAGATTAAAGTTACTTGTTCAAACCACTGTGCGTTACTATTTTTTAAGCAAAAAGATTTGGTTTCTTCTTTTCGTCTCAGCGGATGACAAACGCATACGTGTCGTGAAACGTCACATAAGCGACAGGTCACGTTTCCCGCTCACAAGCAGCCAGCGACGTAAAAAAGTGTAAACAACAATGGAGGGAGAGTGATGTTCGTTCTTTAGCTGGAAATATAGTCACTATTTTGAGTTTCTGTCAACTAAAGATTTAAATATTAAGGTTCGTTGTACACTCTGTGTTGGCGAAAAAGTGTTATCTACCTTCAAAAACACTACGTCAAACTTAAAGAAACATTTGGAGTCGCAGCACAGCTCAGTCAAACTCACAGAGAGAGTCCCACCAAGTGGTCCGAAGCAGAGAGCCGTGACTTCCGCAGAAGGTCCTACACCCCCCAAACAACAAAAGTTGGACTTTGGTGCAAAACCAGTAAGTGATGAAGAATTGAAGAAGTTGGTCGCGCAGTATATTGTAGAAGAAATGCTACCTATAAACACTGTTGACTCGCCCTCGTTTCGTGCCATAATAAAAAAGATCCCTACTTCTGTTAATGCCGAGCTGCCTCACCGAACGACTTTTACTTCTTACTTGGAGAAGGAGTTTACAGAAATGGAGAGAAATTTGAAGGCCACACTGAAAGAGATTGACTTTGTTTCAACTACCGTGGATATTTGGACTGCTAACAACAGAAGCTATATGGGAGTAACGCTCCACTGGATCAGTAGAACCACATTAGAGCGCCACAAGGTTGCATTAGCATGTAGGCGAATTCGTGGTAGACACACGTATGATGTCATTGGTACAGAAATCGAAAACATCCACTCCTCTTATGGATTACTCAACAAAGTAGTTGCAACAGTTACTGATAATGGATCCAACTTTGTTAAGGCGTTTCAAGTTTATCATCCTGTCACGGAGTCCGATGATGAGATGGAGGAGGAAGAGTCCAGCCCCAAAGACGACGATGTCACTTTTTCTGATCTGTCAGAAATCCTCTCGGCTGAGAATGAAAGTGATGGTCAGCTGTCTCTTCCCCCGCACCGCAGGTGTGCTTCGCACACCATCAACATAATTTGCACACGTGATGTGGAGAAACATTTAACAACTAATGCAGAGAGCAGGGCTGTGTATAGGAGCAGCACAGCAAAATGCACAGCTCTTTGGACCAAATCGAGTAGATCTACACTTGCATCAGAAACAGTGGAAGAAATCAGCAAAAGAAAGCTCCTAATACCAACATCCACAAGGTGGAATTCCTTTTTTGATGCTGTAAAGAGAATTGCAGAAATCCCCATGGGTGAGCTGAATACTCTGTGCACAAAGCTAGGACTGAAGTGCTTCAAAGATCAAGAATACCAGTTCCTGCATGAGTACTGCATGTCCATGAAACCTCTGACTGCAGCACTGGACATTTTACAAGGCGACTGTCCATACTTTACTACCAACACTTGAAGTTCTGATGCAGAAGACCCAGGCTGTGAAAGATGACCTCTCCAGGATGACTGCAGGCCTTCCAGATGCCATTGTACAGGTACGCTCTATCTTGAAATTAGTCAGATTTTTTGCTTCATACAATTCACAAACATGGAACAGAATATTAATTATCATTGAAAAATAAGATTAAAACAATTAAAATGTTTACAAGTAACCTAAAACAAAATAAATCCATAATACTGATCTCATATTAGGCATGGTTTGCAAATAATTCAATAACATAATAAATTGTAGGCATAAAAAATATCAATTATGTTTTTTAGGCTATTCAGACTCATTTCGCCGGTGTGCTGGACGACAAAGATGCCCTTCTTGCAGCTGCCAGTTGTCCAAAATTCAAACTCCGATGGCTGAGAGATGCAGGAAGGAGGGAGCGAGTAAAACAGCTTCTGACAGCAGAGTGTTGCACCACTGTTCCTCTGGCAAAAAACCCTGCCAGTGTGCCCAGTGCTACTACATCTAGCAGCCAAGGTGAGATGGACTTTTTCACTTTTGAGGCAGAGCCAGAGGAGGAGACCTATTCTGCAGAAAAAGAAGTCATGGACTACCTGATGTCAGGCTACGACCTTCAGATTCTGCATAAATTTTCAAGCATAAAGACAATTTTTTTAAAGTATAACACTCCAACCCCATCAAGTGCTCCTGTGGAGCGGCTTTTTAGTCTGGGAGGTTTGGTGCTCACGCCTAAAAGACATCGACTTTCTGACAAAAGGTTTGAGAAGCTTCTGTTAATGAGGTACAACCACTGGTTTACTCGCTCCACTCTACTGTTTCCCCCATAACATGCGATGACAACATATACTGAAAAAACAGAGAATGGGGAATCCAATTTAAATAACTATTTACAAGTAATTAAATTAAGTTTATCAAAGTCACTTAATAAACTTATTAAAGTTTTCAAGTTGATTAACTTAAATCAATTACCTGCAAGGAAGTAAGGCAATTTAAGTTGGACCTGCAGTCTCTTTTTTTTTTCATAAGATTAGTCCAAAGTTACAAAAGCGGACAATAGTGTTTACATGTGGATGGTATAAAAAGTATCTTAAGGGAAGTCAAGAAAGACTCTTTGTTTGTTTTTGTTTTTTTATAAAAAGTATTTATGTTAAGTGAAGTAACAAGACTGTCTTTATTTTCATACAAACAAGTATTTCTGTCAGGAAAAAAGTTTTAAGTTCAACTTCAAATGTCAGGAGATATATTGTTGACATTACTGTTAAAATACACTTCCAATAAAGTGAGTATTGGCAAAATTGGTTGATGTTTTTATGTTGAGGCAGTGGGGAGTGTTATTGGCTGCTTCTGAAAGTAACTAATAAAGTAACTAGTAATCTAACTTAGTTACTTTAAAAATAAACTAATCAGTAAAGTAACTAAGTTACTTTTGGAAGGAGTAATCAGTAGTCCGTAATATATTACTTTTTCAAAGTAACTGTGGCAACACTGCTGGGGAGAGGGAGGTCTGGGCTTCTCTGCTTAGGCTGCTGCCCCCGCGACCTGGCCTCAGATAAAGCGGATGAAGATGATGATGATGACAAAGGCAGGACGAGTTTGGAAGTGACCCAATCAGATGTAATCGCCCTGTGCATAAAATGTAAAATGAAACCTGAGAGTGCTATCATGGTCAGGTTAAGAAACAATTATATCTTGCCATGTCTCCATGGTTGCTTTCGTTCACAAGTGGTCTCTGCTGGTGTGGGCAGGCCACGTGTAATTGTTGGCACCAGTGGTCAGTATTACATCCTGTCTTCACGACTCTGCTGCAGGGCTTGTCGCAGGAACTGGTTTGCTGACAATCCACGATGGCTGGAGAAACTGCCCAAAGGTTTACCAACCTTCTCCCTGCTTTTCTTACAAACAAAAAGGCCATCTGCAAGTCTGTTATGGATGAGCTCAGGAGGACTGGCAAATCTCCAACAGACATGGCAAACCAAATAAATGAACTCATGCACCTCAAGTACGAGCGAGCTCACCTGACGTACCTCCATGCCACAGGATCGGTCTGGGATTCTGAGGCAGGAGCTCATGCACAGAGGACCATTGGGCAGTTCCTGAGGAAGGAAAATAAGCCACAGGAGTTCAGGTCTTATGAAGACCCACATGCCTGGTGTGGCGTCTCTGTGTCCAGCCATTACCTGACTGACTGCCTGCTCGACGAATTCCGACGTCAACATCCAGCCATATCCAAACTCCTCCAGGGCACTTTTGGCCACATTTCCAGGTCTGACCACATCAGGAAGGTGGCACGAAAAGTCATGCTGGCATCTGGGGTCATGTCCAGTTATTCCATAATGAATGAAAACTGGCTGATTGTTTCGTGGGTCATGGTTCAGTCTGACACAGAAAGGTCCTTGGAGCCCATGTACCAGGGAATGGCCAAGAGGTACAGTGATGCAGGAGTGGAAAAGGCCGGCTACCACTGGGTGGACAGGTAAAAACCGTAATCATCGTTGTCATTCAAACTGCTAATCTGTCTGGAAAAACTGAGTTTTTCTTTTTCAGATCAATTTGATGCACACACATAATATTCCATATACTTACATGTATTTGTATTTCTTACATTTAGGGATTGCTGTGCTCCATTTAAGATCTCAGACTGCATCCCTGTCGAAAATCTATCGTGGGATGCCTGAAAAACCACTCCTGCTGTTGTTGCTGCGGCCACATCTGGACCAGTGGCAAACAGCTGTGCCTCTCGAACCCACTACAACAAGAACATTATTGTAAAACTGGACCTGTTCCACTGCCTGAGGCGATTTTTGTGGGAGTGTACCTCTGAGCATCTTCCTCTGTTCAGCACTTTCTGCCAGCTTCTCTCTGCGGCATTCTCAGTGGTTGATCAGGCAGACCTGAAGAGGCTCCAGGATGCTTATAAGTTCTGTGGCATCCATCCTGCTAATCCCACAAAGCAACACATAAGGGAGCACTGCAGGATCCAAATACCACAACCCACTGAGCTGCTGAACAGAGTGGAAAAGGTCCTGAACCATTTTCACCTGGCCACAGACCCCAACAACGTCCCACTCTTCAAGCCATCCATGCTGAAGACGTGACGCAGTGCACATTCTGCGTGGCTGCCTAAGTGACCCTGAACTCTCAGAGGGTGTAATGTTTAGGTACGGTGGGACTCTTCAGCTTAACCATGTCCCTGGTGAAGGTGCCAAGGTCCCCATCTGGATTCCTGTCCGAGGCACTTCACAGCAGGAGGGTTATCATTTCCACCAGGCCCAGTGGATCACCGGGACTCACGTTTCCACTGAACTATTCCAGGCCCAGGGCATCACAGGGGTGGCACGATGGAACTACCAACGACTGGTGGAGCTTAAGCAGCCAGGTGTCATGCTACCTTGTGTTTTTGATCCAGCTCTAGTGGTGGAGTTTAATGCAGCCTCCAGAAGAGTGACTGGTCAGGAGAAGTACACTGCACTTCACCTCTCTGACAGAGACACTGGAGAGCAATTTGGGCTTGAATACAGAGAGCCAGGCTGCCGTCCAGTCCCTCTGAACTGGGACAAACACAAAACTCTGAGAAAAGATGAACCAGCTGCCCTTCAGCCCCCACCCTCTGTTCCAAAACCTGTGGCTGCCCAGCAGCTGCTGTGGCAGTCTTTAACTGAAGGCAGTGAAACAACTAGTGTCCCTGTAGTCACCATAGAGCCCTGCCGTCTTTAACCCGCCTCCTCCTGCCCTGTCTACACCACTGACACAAGTCTCAATAGAGAAGATTGTGGAGGGCATCTTAGAAAGGCAACAGCAGCAGCAGCAGCCACAGCAGACACTTGGCAGCTTATTTCTAAATCACTTCATGTAATGATAACAAGCCATCCGTTCTCTAGTGGGGTCTCACAGCTTTTATCTTCATAATCTTTCTGGTTGATTTGTAATATTAGAAACATGACTGCTGTCTTTTATCTGTGTGACTGTACAGCCTGTTTCAGACATGACAACCAGACAGTGTCTGAAGTTATCTTTAATACATGCAACGCAGCTGGAGATAGTCCAGACACTTTCTCACTTCTGATGATAATATTTTTGGTTTAGGTGTTGTTGCTTTCTGGCTTGAAGCTTATCTACAAAAGCAGTTCAATAAGGAGAGATCATGTGGAAAAACTGAGCATGATTTATTGAGGTACAGAAATAAATGTAACTGTTAGGCAGTTAAACTCCAATGACCCATCATAGCAGAAGAAATCTCAGCAGTGACAGGATGTGAGTAACACTTAAATCACTTACAAAATAACCAAAATGCTGTTATCAAACAATAAACTGCAATAAAGTTACAGAAAATGCCTTCAGTTTCAGTATTTTAGCTCTGAGACTTTGAATGGGGAGTTTTTAGACCTTGTGTCACTTTGAGGCAAATTGTGAAAAACCTGTAACTCGCACGATAATTATAGTGACACTGTCTTTTCAGCTCCTCCCGTAAATGAAGCAAGCCTCGATACGCGCATCGCGGAAACGCCCCCTCAATTACTCGACACAAGCTTTGAAGCCTCGACACAGAACGTCACATCACTAGTTCCTGGTACTGCTTTAGTACCTGCTCGGACGGGTTCCAAGCGATCCGAGCAGGTATTAAACTATTACGTCATCGGACAGCATGCCACTGATTGGCTGGTCAGTGGCATCACTCGATAGGTCATGAGAACATCTACTTCACAAAAAAATGAGAGAAATGTGTTCTGGGAATCCATGCGACCTCACAAACCATCCTACCTGTTGTTTCTGCGCATGTGCACAACACAAAATTAAGTGGCAACCCGCCCTATCTACTTAAATTTCTGCTGGAATTATTGTGTGACCGCAGGAATGTACACTAGGACGGTTTGCTCCAAGAAACAACGCCATGCTCCCGGAATCTGACAAACAGCCCCCGCATTCATGTCACATTTTAATTAAGATTACACGTTGCTATAACAACGAGCACCCATATTAGATGGTATTGGTTATAGTGGAAACCCAGTGTAGTCGAGTTGTGGCGAGTCGAGCAGGCACTAATGCAAAAGGGGCTAAAAAAAACCCTGAAAATGTTTCATACCTCTGAAAAGTGCGTCCTGTTTGGGTGCGCTTGTTTTGCAGACATGGCGGTGTAGGTGCCGTGCCTGTTGTTCCGGTGTTCCAGATCTACTGGCGTTTAGATCAACTGGCGTTGGTCGAACAGATGTGTGGCAGTCTTGCGTTTCAGGAGCTGCTACCGACAAACCAGCAAAAAAACGCCAAATGTGTCATCTGTGACACTTGTGAGGTTGTCTCAAACACACTCCGTCAGTCTTGATGCTGTTGAACAACAAAATGTTTAAAAATGTGGCGAGTTTACCTGGTGATATCCTCATGCGTGATGCGATCGCGAAAACAGCAAACAATTAACACCATGCCGTTGTTGTTCACAGGACAGCAAGAGTAAACGATCGGGAGACTCTTGTCGTCGTTATCGTTCCCCTCGCACGGTTTATTTCTCCGAATTCAGCGTTTTTGCTTCACAACTACAGCGTGCAGTTTACTTTGTGCACTAACATGGAGTCGAGTCAACCAGCGCCACCTCTGGCCAAGTGCCACAGCCTACAGCCAGATCAACCTGTGACACACATCTGCACCACGTTTGAATTCGTGTCATGCACATTTGTACCTTTCAATTGTGTCTGTTTGTGCGTCATGCAAATAAACCTTTGAAATGAATGAAATGATATCATGTATTTATTATCAGCCTACATTTGTACAAAATGCCAAATGACATACACATAAGAATCACCATCCTGATATCAATACTTTTGCCCATACGAAAAATGTCGTGAACACACTAATATTTCACCAGTGTTGTAACATCACATGTCGTTAGCGTAGTCTGTCTGTGTCTGCCCTCTGCAAACAAACATGTTAGAGTTGGTTGTGATATACAGTCTGCATAAGTGTGGTCAATCTAATAAACATTTATAAGGAGATGGCAGTTACTGTGAATGTACAGCAGTTACACAGTGATTAGTAATAAACAGTCAGACAATGACCCTGACAATCTCATTCAATCTTGCAGATTGCACCTTCTGTGGAAAGTGGTACCACACGGTGTGTGTGGACTTCCCCTGTGCAGAAGGCGACTACAAATGTTGTGGGTGCTAAATAAACAGAAACAAATGATCCCTGTTGTCTTTGCTTACTGATTGTTTTCAGTGTTGACAATCCACATTGCTGGCATTGCATCTTTCAACATGTTTGTGGGTAGATTTGGATGTACCAGGGGTAAGTGCAGCCACTCAGCCTCTACTCAATGTGATCATAGCAGCAGGTGCAGATGTGTCACAAGTTAATCTAGTAGTGGCCTATGGTCATGTGTTAGTGGTGGGAACAGTCATATCCACTCACTCTCACTGGCTGTTTATTACTAATCACTGTGTAACTGCTGTGAATTCACAGTAACTGCCGTCTCCTTACAAATCTTCATTAGATTAACCACACTTATACAGACTGTATATAACTCCAGCCATGTTGATGAATTGCCTATATTGGCTGGAAATATTCATTTTCAGGGAAAAGACACAGACAGACGATGCTTACAGGATGTGATGTGACAACACTAATGAAATATTGATGTGTCATATTTGTCCAAGGTGTATTTCATTGTTATGGAAAAAGAGAATATTAAAATCATGATGACCAATTGGAGTGGTGATTTCTATGACTTTGTGTATATAATTTGGAATTTTGTACAAATGTAGGCCAATAAGGAATATATGATATCATTTCATTCTTTCCAAAGGTTTATTTGCATGACGCACAAACAGACACAATTGAAAGGTACAAATGTGCATGACACGAATTCAAACGTGGTGCAGATGTGTGTCACAGGTTGATCTGGCTGTAGGCTGTGGCACTTGGCCAGAGGTGGCGCTGGTTGACTCGACTCCATGTTAGTGCACAAAGTAAACTGCACGCTGTAGTTGTGAAGCAAAAACGCTGAATTCGGAGAAATAAACCGTGCGAGGGGAACGATAACGACGACAAGAGTCTCCCGATCGTTTACTCTTGCTGTCCCGTGAACAACAACGGCATGGTGTTAATTGTTTGCTGTTTTCGCGATCGCGTGGCGCACGAGGATATCACCAGGTAAACTCGCCACATTTTTAAACATTTTGTTGTTCAACAGCATCAAGACTGACGGAGTGTGTTTGAGACAACCTCACAAGTGTCACAGATGACACATTTGGCTTTTTTTTTGCTGGTTTGTCGGTAGGAGCTACTGAAACGCAAGACTGCCACACATCTGTTCGACCAACGCCAGTTGATCTAAACGCCAGTAGATCTGGAACACCGGCAGCCGTATGCCGGCCTGGTTCTGGACGGGGTAAAGACGGTGGAGAGCCGCTGGAGGCCGCTGCTCGCTCCACTGGAGAACCAGACGCTGGCGGTCCACGTGGCTCAGCGTGACTGGGAGGGGTTGGAGTGGTGGGCGGTGCTAAGCGGCCTGCTGGGGATGGACAGATTGAGGCACTTCTGGAGTCCGGGGAGCGGTTCGGCCGCGGCGTGGTGGCAGGTTAGAATCACTATTTACTCTGCCACATTTACACATCCCTGAACGAACCCTGTGGTCTCTTTTAGGATTGGTGGATGTGGGCCAGACCTGGCTTTGCCCCGCCTCCCTCCAGGGGAAGGACCTACAGTGCCTGGAGCAGTCGGCCGTGCTGATTGGTCTGCAGGAGAAGCACCTGACTAACCTGTCCAACCCTCGCTGGCTGAAGGCCCCACTGAGAGCTCTGGGAGGTCGCGACCTCTGGACCATAGAGATCCCAGCAAAACTGTTCCCGTGACAACACATACGTAACCTACCCGGGCACTGAGGCCGATGCTGGAGCTACTTCTCTGTCATAGTACTTTGGTTTTTACAGCTGATCATTGATCTGTGATCAGAGCGGTGGCGCTGACCTCAGATCAGGTCACTGTGATGTCATCAGCACACCTGATTTTTGGGGTCGAGCGAGGTCTTCCATCTCTGAGGGTGGGGTGGGGGTCAGACCAATGATCTGAGCTCCTGGGGCCGTCATCCCGGAGCACCAGAGGCTTCACAGCAGCTCGATAAAAGTCCAACCTGTCCAGTTCTTTGTTTCTTTGAAATGATGGAACCCGTCTAATCCCAGATTTTTCGCAGCAAAATAAGTGAATGCATTTCACTCCTTAGACTTGTCCTACTGACTGTATGTTTAATTTTGTTGATGTGTGGGGGTTAAAACGGCAACTGTTGCCGGTGGGTTAATAAGGGCACCTTCCAAACGTCCAGTGTTTGTGTAAATAACCTACCTGTGGTGCTGTTATCAGGCGGCTGTATGTTACACTGAAATTAAAAGGTAATATTTTGCTATGCTTGCTGTTCTGCTCATTGTTCTCTCGCTGTTTTAGAAAACAGTCTGTGCAGAATTGTTGTAATTCAGTCACACTGGAGGGTTTTAGAGCATGAAGCCGTCAGGACTTTGACTAAACCAGAGGATGGTAAACTGCAGAATTCATGGTTCCATCAACAAAACAAATGGATAAGCACACAAACCGACCTCTAATCCAGGTAACTGCACGTAACTCAGGCTTTTCTGAAGGTGCTTCCTATCAAAAGTTACCATGGTAACTTATCAGCAGGTATGAAACCAGCACCCGTTAACCAATCAGATCTATAAAAACCCACAGTGATCAATACACATACAGTATAATTTAAACATGTATCAGGCTGAGTCAACACGCCATCTGCAGATTTTCATACAACCTGTGGCGCTTTTCTCTATGAAACAAGCGGCGGTGGATGGAGCAGCTACATCCACGTGAGCTCATCCCGAATGATGATGTCACCATAAGCAAATCCAGATAAAGAGTTCCTGGGCTGAGGGACGTCCCTCCATCACCGCGTTTCTATTCTTGGCTGTGACGCCACTTCCTGTGTCAATAAAGGTTTAAAAATGACAACAGGCGACTCAGTGGGGGTGGGGGGAGTCGTCTCAGGCTTCGCTGCTCATCACAGGTCTGGACAAAGTAGTCGTTCAAACATCCATCAACCTTTGTCTCAGTGTAATCAGATTACTTACTGAACTTCAGTGTCACAGCAGCTGTAATGGAAAAAAATGCCTTTATTGATTTTAGTTTCCATGGAAACTAAGAAAATCAGAGTCAGCCTCCAAAGCTCTCAAATTTTCTGCTGCTATGAATCACACTCACCCCTAACCTGCACAGGTGAGAGTTTTCTACCTGAGAGCTCAAACTGACACACTGAGGCGCTGCCCCCTCGCCAGAGATGACGACCTATCACCTGTAACTCCCCTCTGATCCCCATCTCTCACGTCCTGTGGAGAATCGCACCTTTCTGGCTTTATTATTTTACTTCCTGTTTGCTCAAAGCATAAAAAACAGGAAGTTGATGTTTGGGACTGTTAGCTGGACAATAGTCATGTGATGAAGCAAAAACGCCATCTGCTGGTGAAACAAACTTTATTCACCCAAAACCCAAAAAACAAAACATCAACACAAAGATCCCTCCACAAATAGGGACTGGTCACACCCACCACCCACCACTACCATTGGCTGAACATGAATTTTAACCAACAGCAACATCCAGCCAATATTTACCTTTAAATCCTAACTTTAATTTTGAAAGTCTTGCTGCAGGAAAAGTGTTCATAATAATGTTACCACTAATTCAAAACAAAAGGGGTTTTAGCCTTGAGCTAATATGCACGTTACATAGTGGGTGGGATGTAGAGTGTGTCTGTGTGGTGAGGGGGCGGGGCAGCAATGTATCCAACAACATGAGAAGGGTTGGGGGCAGGGCAGTAGAGTCGTGGGGCGTGGCCTCCAGTCGATATTGGCCTGTATGGGTGGTAGGAAGAGTGGTGAGGGTGGTGGGCGGGATGTGGAAGAGGAGGTGCAGGGGCTGTAGTCAGGTAGGTGCTTGGGGGTGGAGCTTCATATGGCAGGTGGAGCAGTGGGAGAGGAGGGAGGGGCGACTGATCTGGGTAGAGGAGAGCAGAGGAGGGGGCGGAGCCTGGAGGAGTAGGACTGATGGAGGAGGAGCTTTCCATGGAGACACCTGAGGAGACAAACCACATGCCTTTATTTTCAAAGTAAATTCGTTTATAATGCAGAAAATTTGGGTTTTAATGTGGAGGCACACTAATCATGTGACCTGACCAATGACTAACAGCGCCTGCAATTGGCCCATTGTGCTTCTGCCTTCATCTGACTCCAGAATTACTGCACCGCACTTCCTGTCTGTTGCCACGCCTGTTTGCTATGTTCATCCGGTCAAATTTCACCTTAATAACAATACAGTAGTCATTGGGTACAGGAATGTGACAGCTGGATGGTGTAGGGTTTGCCCCACCCTTCCGTCCTCATTGCGCCACTCTCACCATTATGCAGCTGTAAAGCTTCACCAACAGACCTGCTGACCTCCGGCACTTCTACACTGTTTTATTGACAAACACTTCCTGTTTTGGCAGCGTGTGCACTCCAAAGGTAAAGGTAAAGTACTGACCGCCGTTGCGTCCCTCTGTCTGTCCATCTGCAGACCTGGAGGATTCTGGGTAGGAGCTGGCGGGCTGATGGGAGATCCGCCCAGTCTCAGAGAACGGCTGGGAGGCAGCTGGGGACGGAAGATGGGACAGATCAAGTCACAGTAAAGGGGGTGGAGCTTAAATTAAAACACCTGAGGGACCATCCATGCTGTAATGACATCACTGCACACATCTTCCTGTTAGTCATGTGTTCCCCACAGTTGCCTCCTACCTGATCGCACTGTTTTATTGTGAAAGGCTTCGCTACGGAAGTGAAGGCTCAGCTAAAAGATGAAACTTGCATCTTTTGTATACAGGTGGAGGAAGTGCAGCACCACCTGCTGGAACCGATCACTCTTACCGTGCAGAGGGGGCTCCTGGCCCAGGTAGGGCGTGTAGGGCTGGTAGGGGTAGGCAGTCTCAGGTGAGGAGGCGGGATACAGCTGCTGCTGTTGCTTCCAGCAGCTCTGATGGTACCACTGAGGAGACAGATGGTCACATGACGGTCACATGACAAATTCACAGCATCATGTCATCACCTGAACCTGAAACACCTGCAGAATCATCTATAAACATTCAAAGAACCTGAAGGAAACGTGTGTCTCTTTGAAACGGCAGCCACAGGTTAAAGGAGAGGAACACCAGTCACATGACCTCCACAGGACCCAGGTGATCAGAGTGCCCTTGGAAGATGTTTACCACACCTGCAAGTGACTCAGGTGCACTCAGACTTCTGCTGCTAAAACAGATCTGCCAGTGGAGGAGCTGAGCTAGTTTCAGTCATTATGTCCCGTTTATAGGTCGGAAACCTGCAGTCAGCTGAGACTGAAGGATCACCTGGATGATAACGAAAGGTTTCTCCCACTGAAAACGTCCAGAACAGAATCAACATTCTGTGATGCTCCGTGAGTTCATTCAGGCGTCTCACCTTCACCTGTCAGCGCCGCTTCAAAGACTGCTGTTTACTGTTCAGGTGTCTCTTACCTGGATGCCCAAATTGAAGTAATACTGGAGGACTCTGCAGTCTACACATACTGCTCAACACACTGATCAGATAGTAGTGTGGGGTTAAAACGCCAACTCCTGTCTGTTCTAGGTAAGTCAGGCATAGCCAGTCAGAATTAAAGGGGCATGGTCTGATATAACTATGGCACGGTATTCACAGGCACATGCAATACTAGTCAAGTAGTCTATCCTAGAAAAAGTGTGATGGACATAAGAGAAAAAGGAATACTCCTTTCAGTCAGATGCAGATATCCCTGTTCCCGTATGAAGAAAGGAATGAATGCGTTTATGTTTTTGAACAGAAACAGGAAATACACACTCAGACTTTGTCCCGACTGCCGTTAGACCAAAACCAAGAGAAGAAGAGAGCTCGGCGCGTCACAGGAACAGGAAGTGCTCAAAGTCCAAGCACCATTACCTTCAGAGGTTGCGACCTCTGGAGGATGACGTTGGACAGGCGCTTTAGGCCTGCTGTACAGGTTTTTGATTGGACGAACAATGTTTAGAGCTGTTCTCTGTCCAGCTTATCGCCGCCCACCGAGACGAGGCGGAGCAGAGATGGCAGCTGCAGTCTGTGGCGCGGTCGCAACAATATTCTCCTGAAGTCTGAAGCAGGAAGTTGAACTTCCCCGGGTCTGAAACGAGACGCTCAGACTGTGAGGCAGCAGCGCCAACCACTGAGCTACCCTGGCACCGCTGTCACACACGCGATGATGTCACCTTCAAGCTACGCTGCGGGACGTACCTGCTGGCTGTAGCTGAAGTTCACGTCTGATCTCGTGGGAGAGTCAGCCACGCCTCCTTCCTGCTCATCCTTTCAAAATAAAATAGAAACAGACTGATTACAGCTTCATGGGGTCACTGATCACATGACCTCTTCACACGTGCAAATTTCAAACCAATTTTCATGTGCAACATTATGCTGACCTGCATCACACTAACAGGAGACAGAGGCAGAGGTCAGCTCTTACCTGATTGGTGGAGGTCTCAGTGGCGCTGTAAACTCCGGAGGTCTGGAAACTCTGATCTGAAATAATGTGAGACAGAGTCACCAACATGGCTGCTGCAGGGAGGCGTGTCACAGCGGGATCACGTTACTCACCCTGTGAACTGTAGATGAAGTCAGCATATACACGTCCACATATGGGACACTTGTGTCCATTTCTGACATAGTGATGCCTTTGAGACTTTGAGGCGACAGCAACCTGTTGCCGTTCCTCTGTCCTCTGCGGCAACTCACTGCTCACGAACGCCCCCTGTACACAAAAAGAAGACGCATACAACTACTAAAAAAGTTTTATTTTTTGTCTTACTCTTACTTAATATTTACAAATGCCAATGAAAATAAATTATCTGCAGTACGGTTAGTAATTCTGTGGCATAGGACACCCAGTTTTGTTTTTCATGGCTACCTTAGGAATCCTTTTACGTTCTTGTTCTTCCTCCTCTTCTGAATAGCCTTCAGATTCATCCTGTGTGGGTTTCCAGTCATCTGTCCCATCATCTTCAGATGAGCTCACAGACTGTTATTAGAGCAGAAAAATATATATTTTGCTCATTTTCCATGGATGTGTGAAAACAACATATTTACAGAAACTTAGCTGGATTTTTCTTGCCCACCTTAGGAACCCATTCTCTTGCTTCACTCTCCTCCACACCTGTCCTATCGCTTTTAGAAAAGATCACCATCTGTTTTTAGAAAAGTAACAGAACAAAACATAGAAAATAAAATAATTTCCAACAGTGCATTTTGAGGTCTAAGCATCCCAGAAACTGCACAGACATATGTCAGACATAACTTAAAACCACCAGTATAGGTTCATCAAGGCCCTGAGGGGAAAAACTACGTTTCCCACAAAATATTATGTTACTTCCGGTTTTGGCAGGTAATGGCAGACATGCATCCTTTTTTTTTTTTTTTTTAATTTTGTTTTTAAAATTTTGGTCGCCAACGGAGAGTGTTTGGTAGCGCTGTCCTCAGAAAACACCGTTTGTACTGTTTCGAATCATAACTCTGGTTTTACGTGGCCTATTAACACAATTAAGAGAATATCATTTGAAGTCCGCACTTTCAACACAAGTTGAAATGGAGACTGGGGCTGTGTCCCAATTCAGAGACCGCACGCTTGAAGTATGCATTTTGAGTGCGATTACGTCACCGCCACGTGACGACTGTCCCAACTCGAAGCGTACTTCAAATGCGCCGTCGATTTCCCCAAATATCAAGCGTGGTCCGGTGCACGCTTCGTGGTCCCATATATCCCACAATTCATAGCGCGGCGGTGGGTGTGGATAATTTTGCTGCAAAATCCACATAAAATGTAATAAATAAATCATATAATACAAAAATCAACTATTCACATTTCAACTTTTAACTATTTAAATTTTCAGCTTTTTCCTTTTACAAATTTAAAGTGAAAACAACACAAAACACTGCAAACCACAACACAATTAAATATAAATTATAATATGAAAACAAAAAGAACATGTATATTCTCTGTCATATGGGCCCGCATGAATAAACTTTCTGAATCCTTTATCATCTGCAACCGAAAATAGTTGTGGATGATTACTATACCTTTCTATCCCTGGCTCTCTTTCTCTCTCTCTCCCTCTGGCTGTTCCTGTGCTACTGAGAGTAACTACCGCCCCTCCCCCCCTCTGCCCACGTGCAGAGTGAAGCGGAAAAACGTGCGAGAGAGAGAGCGAGAGAGAGAGAGAGAGAGAAAAAAAACCACGTGACGGCTCGCGATAAGGAGCCGGCTCCCGTCGTTCACGTCAAAGAGACGGCTCTAAGAGCCATTTCGTTCGCGAACGACCCATCACTAACACACACACAACAGCAGCCCCTCTCGCTCGGTTTTTGCATTTGCGCTCGCTAACAACGTGTTGCTGGCGCTCTCAACATTTCTGCCCGTGCGCGCTCAACTCTTTCTCTACACCGTTATATTTGTGCCACAAAAACAGCCAGACAGGACAGGGTTAAAAAAAAAACCAACCAAAAACAAGCAAACGAAAAAAACCCGACAAGGTACCTGTTTGTACTCATGTAACTTTTGAAAGTTAGCTTCATACCTGAGAGCTGGTACCTTCAAACTCTTTCTTCTTTCTTTCTTTCTGACAGTCGTATTGGCGGTTGGCAAACAATTGAAAGGTGCATTTACCTTCATCCATGGTGCTTCTAAACTCTCACTAGAACAATCTGCTGCTGTACTCATGATCACATGACATAGATGATTCTGATTGGCTGCTCAAATGCTCATTAGGGGCGGAACATTTTTATAACATTAGTTACCATAGGGCATTGGAGCGTGATGTCACGGGGGTGGGCGTGGAAAGGATTTTGGCCTGATGCGCCATTTTCGGGGTCAAAATAATATGGCGCATCAGGCCAAAATCCTTTCCACGCCCACCCCCGTGACATCACGCTCCAATGCCCTATGGTAACTAATGTTATAAAAATGTTCCGCCCCTAATGAGCATTTGAGCAGCCAATCAGAATCATCTATGTCATGTGATCATGAGTACAGCAGCAGATTGTTCTAGTGAGAGTTTAGAAGCACCATGGATGATGAATTTGAAGGTAAATGCACCTTTCAATTGTTTGCCAACCGCCAATACGACTGTCAGAAAGAAAGAAAGAAAGAAGAAAGAGTTTGAAGGTACCAGCTCTCAGGTATGAAGCTAACTTTCAAAAGTTACATGAGTACAAACAGGTACCTTGTCGGGTTTTTTTCGTTTGCTTGTTTATGGTTGGGTTTTTTTTTTAACCCTGTCCTGTCTGGCTGTTTTTGTGGCACAAATATAACGGTGTAGAGAAAGAGTTGAGCGCGCACGGGCAGAAATGTTGAGAGCGCCAGCAACACGTTGTTAGCGAGCGCAAATGCAAAAACCAAGCGAGAGGGGCTGCTGTTGTGTGTGTGTGTTAGTGATGGGTCGTTCGCGAACGAAATGGCTCTTAGAGCCGTCTCTTTGACGTGAACGACGGGAGCCGGCTCCTTATCGCGAGCCGTCACGCGGGTTTTTTTCTCTTTCTCTCTCTCTCTCTCGCTCTCTCTCTCTCTCTCTCCCGCACGTTTTTTCCGCTTCACTCTGCACGTGGGCAGAGGGGGGGAGGGGCGGTAGTTACTCTCAGTAGCACAGGAACAGCCAGAGGGAGAGAGAGAGAAAGAGAGCCAGGGATAGAAACTGCGGTCAAGTGAGCCCTCACTTACGAAGTCGCAGTCAAGCTAGCCGCCCCGCCAGCCGCACCTAAAATGTTGTTGCACTACTCTTACGCATATTACGGTATAGGTGCCGACTGGCTTAGAAACGCAGTGTTTTCTGTCCTGACACTATTTTACTTCACAATCCACTCCCAGTTTTGGTTAATCTCCACTTTCACCCCTGTGATCCACAGCCCAAATTACTGTATGATTCAGAGAAAATTAACAATAAAATTTACCCAATTTACTCAACTATACTTTTAATGTCCTCATCTTTGAGCTCAGATTACAGGAAAACTGAAAGAGGTGACGCAGATATCTCACTGGATTCTGACTCTGGGTGACCCCCACTCTGCATGCTGTGATCCACAGCCAAAATTACTGTACAGTTTTTGAGAAAATTGATAGTAAAATCTTCCCATTTTGCTTTACTGTACTCTACATATTGACATCTTTGATCTCCGATTACAGGAAAACTGTAAGAGGTGACGCAGATATTTCACTGGATTATGAATCTAGGCTGTCTCCACTCTGCACCCTGTGATCCACAGCCAAAATTACTGTACGGTTTTTGAGAAAATTGATAGTAAACTTTGCACAATTTACTCTACTGTACTCTATATATTCTCATCTTTGAGCTTAGATTACAGGAAAACTGTAAGAGGTGACGCAGATATTTCACTGGATTATGAATCTAGGCTGTCTCCACTCTGCACCCTGTGATCCACAGCAAAAATTACTGTACAGTTTTTGAGAAAATTGATAGTAAAATCTTCCCATTTTGCTTTACTGTACTCTACATATTGACATCTTTGAGCTCAGATTACAGGAAAACTATAAGAGGTGACGCAGATATTTCACTGGATTCTGAATCTAGGCTGTCGCCACTCTTCACCCTGTCATCCACAGCCAAAATTACTGTACAGTTTTTGAGAAAATTCATGGTAAAATCTTCCCATTTTGCTTTACTGTACTCTACATATTGACATCTTTGAGCTCCGATTACAGGAAAACTATAAGAGGTGACGCAGATATTTCACTGGATTATGAATCTAGGCCATCTCCACTCTTCACCCTGTGATCCACAGCCAAAATTACTGTACGGATTTTGAGAAAATCGATAGTAAACTTTGCACAATTTACTCTACTGTACTCTATACATTCTCATCTTTGAGCTTAGATTACAGGAAAACTGTAAGAGGTGACGCAGATATCTCACTGGATTATGACTCTGGGTGACCCCCACTCTTCACCCTGTGATCCACAGCCAAAATTACTGTACGGTTTTTGAGAAAATTGATAGTAAACTTTGCACAATTTACTCTACTGTACTTTTAATATCCTCGTCTTTAACCTCAGATTACAGGAAAACTGTAAGAGGTGACGCAGATATTTCACTGGATTATGAATCTAGGCTGTCTCCACTCTGCACCCTGTGATCCACAGCAAAAATTACTGTATGGATTTTGAGAAAATTGATAGTAAAATCTTCCCATTTTGCTTCACTGTACTCTACATATTGACATCTTTGAGTTCCGATTACAGGAAAACTGTAAGAGGTGACGCAGATATTTCACTGGATTCTGACTCTAGGCTGTCTCCACTCTGCACCCTGTGATCCACAGCCAAAATTACTGTACAGTTTTTGAGAAAATTGATAGTAAAATCTTCCCATTTTGCTTTACTGTACTCTACATATTGACATCTTTGAGTTCCGATTACAGGAAAACTGTAAGAGGTGACGCAGATATTTCACTGGATTCTGACTCTAGGCTGTCGCCACTCTTCACCCTGTGATCCACAGCCAAAATTACTGTACGGTTTTTGAGAAAATTGATAGTAAACTTTGCACAATTTACTCTACTGTACTCTATATATTCTCATCTTTGAGCTCAGATTACAGGAAAACTATAAGAGGTGACACAGATATCTCACTGGATTATGACTCTGGGTGACCCCCACTCTGCACCCTGTGATCCACAGCCCAAATTACTGTACGGATTTTTAGAAAATTGATAGTAAACTTTGCACAATTTACTGTACTATACTCTATATATTCTTATCTTTGAGCTCAGATTACAGGAAAACTGTAAGAGGTGACGCAGATATTTCACTGGATTATGAATCTAGGCTGTCGCCACTCTGCACCCTGTGATCCACAGCCAAAATTACTGTACGGATTTTGAGAAAATTGATAGTAAACTTTGCACAATTTACTGTACTGTACTTTATATATTGACATCTTTGAGCTCAGATTACAGGAAAACTGTAAGAGGTGACGCAGATATTTCACTGGATTCTGACTCTAGGCTGTCTCCACTCTGCACCCTGTGATCCACAGCCAAAATTACTGTACGGATTTTGAGAAAATTGATAGTAAACTTTGCACAATTTACTGTACTGTACTTTATATATTGACATCTTTGAGCTCAGATTACAGGAAAACTGTAAGAGGTGACGCAGATATCTCACTGGATTATGACTCTAGGCTGTCGCCACTCTTCACCCTGTGATCCACAGAAAAAATTACTGTACGGTTTTTGAGAAAATTGATAGTAAACTTTCCACAATTTACTCTACTGTACTTTTAATATTCTCATCTTTGACCTCAGATTACAGGAAAACTATAAGAGGTGACGCAGATATCTCACTGGATTATGACTCTGGGTGACCCCCACTCTGCACCCTGTGATCCACAGCCAAAATTACTGTACGGATTTCTGATAAAATTAAATCCTATTCCATTACCAAACAAAATGAGTTCATTGAAGTATTTGCTTAACTACAAGAAATGTCTTTCCACACACAATTTAAATTTTTCAAAATGTCATTCACACACCACCTCAAGTATCAACTTCAGTTTTAGACATTATTTATTCAGTGCTTAATCACAACAATAGTCAACTTAAGGCACTTACATAATAAGTTAAACCTTACAATAATACATACAGAGAAAAACCCAACAATCATATGACCCCCTATGAGCAACAGTGGGAAGGAAAAACTCCCTTTTAACAGGAAGAAACCTCTGGCAGAACCAGGCTCAGGGAGGGGCGGCCATCTGCCTCAACCGGTCAGGGTGAGAAATTACATTTCTCAGATTACTGATTTCTCATATTACTACTACACAGTTTAGATACACTCAACAAAAATATAAACGCAACACCTTTGTTACTGCTCCCATTCCCCATGGGATGGACGTAGAGACCGAAAATTCATTCCAGATACACAATATAACCATCCCTCCCAAACAGTGGTCACAAATCAGTCCAAATGTGTGGTAGTGGGCACATCTGCCATATTGAGATAATCCATCCCACCTCACAGGTGTGCCACATCAGGATGCTGATCTGACATCATGAGTAGTGCACAGGTGTACCTCAGACTGCCCACAACAAAAGGCCACCCTGGAATGTGCAGTTTTTTGCGCTATTGGGGGTCTGGGGACCCAGAACCGGTCAGTATCTGGTGTGACCACCATTTGCCTCATGCAGTGCAACACATCGTCGCATGGAGTCTATCAGATTGTCAATTGTGGCCTGTGGAATGTTGGTCCACTCCACTTCAATGGTTGTGCGAGGTTGTTGGATATTCGTGGGAACTGGTACACGCTGTCGTATACGCCGGTCAAGCACATCCCGAACATGCTCAATGGGTGACATGTCCGGTGAGTATGCTGGCCATGCAAGAACTGGGACATTCTCAGCTGCCATCTGCCCTGAACAATGTGAACCATGATTCATCCGTGAAGCGCACACCTCTCCAACGTGCCAGACGCCATCGAATGTGAGCATTTGCCCACACAAGTCTGTTACGGCGACGAGCTGGAGTCAGGTCAAGACCCCGATGAGGACGACGGGCATGCAGTTGAGCTTCCCTGAGACGGTTTCTGACAGTTTGTGCAGAAATTGTTTGGTTGTGCAAACCAATTGTTCCAGCAGCTGTCTGGGTGGCTGGTCTCAGACGATCTTGGAGGTGAACCTGCTGGATGTGGAGGTCCTGGGCTGGTGTGGTTACACGAGGTCTGCGGTTGTGAGGCCGGTTGGATGTGCTGCCATATTCTCTGAAACGCCTGTGGAGACGGCTTATGGTTGAGAAATGAACATTCAATGCACGGGCGACAGATCTGGTTGACATTCCTGCTGTCAGCATGCCAATTGCACGCTCCCTCATTGCTTGTGGCATCTGTGGCATTTTGCTGTGAGACAAAACTGCACATTCCAGGGTGGCCTTTTGTTGTGGGCAGTCTGAGGTACACCTGTGCACTACTCATGATGTCAGATCAGCATCCTGATGTGGCACACCTGTGAGGTGGGATGGATTATCTCAATATGGCAGATGTGCCCACTACCACACATTTGGACTGATTTGTGACCACTGTTTGGGAGGGATGGTTATATTGTGTATCTGGAATGAATTTTCGGTCTCTACGTCCATCCCATGGGGAATGGGAGCAGTAACAAAGGTGTTGCGTTTATATTTTTGTTGAGTGTATCTAAACTGTGTAGTAGTAATATGAGAAATCAGTAATCTGAGAAATGTAATTTCTCACCCTGACCGGTTGAGGCAGATGGCCGCCCCTCCCTGAGCCTGGTTCTGCCAGAGGTTTCTTCCTGTTAAAAGGGAGTTTTTCCTTCCCACTGTTGCTCATAGGGGGTCATATGATTGTTGGGTTTTTCTCTGTATGTATTATTGTAAGGTTTAACTTATTATGTAAGTGCCTTAAGTTGACTATTGTTGTGATTAAGCACTGAATAAATAATGTCTAAAACTGAAGTTGATACTTGAGGTGGTGTGTGAATGACATTTTGAAAAATTTAAATTGTGTGTGGAAAGACATTTCTTGTAGTTAAGCAAATACTTCAATGAACTCATTTTGTTTGGTAATGGAATAGGATTTAATTTTATCAGAAATCCGTACAGTAATTTTGGCTGTGGATCACAGGGTGCAGAGTGGGGGTCACCCAGAGTCATAATCCAGTGAGATATCTGCGTCACCTCTTATAGTTTTCCTGTAATCTGAGCTCAAAGATGTCAATATATAAAGTACAGTACAGTAAATTGTGCAAAGTTTACTATCAATTTTCTCAAAAACCGTACAGTAATTTTGGCTGTGGATGACAGGGTGCAGAGTGGCGACAGCCTAGATTCATAATCCAGTGAAATATCTGCGTCACCTCTTACAGTTTTCCTGTAATCTGAGCTCAAAGATAAGAATATATAGAGTATAGTACAGTAAATTGTGCAAAGTTTACTATCAATTTTCTCAAAATCTGTACAGTAATTTTGGCTGTGGATCACAGGGTGAAGAGTGGCGACAGCCTAGAGTCAGAATCCAGTGAGATATCTGCGTCACCTCTTACAGTTTCCCTGTAATCTGAGCTTAAAGATGAGAATATATAGAGTACAGTAGAGTAAATTGTGCAAAGTTTACTATCAATTTTCTCAAAATCCATACAGTAATTTTGGCTGTGGATGACAGGGTGCAGAGTGGCGACAGCCTAGATTCATAATCCAGTGAAATATCTGCATCACGTCTTACAGTTTTTCTGTAATCTGAGCTTAAAGATGAGAATATATAGAGTACAGTAGAGTAAATTGTGCAAAGTTTACTATCAATTTTCTCAAAATCCGTACAGTAATTTTGGCTGTGGATCACAGGGTGCAGAGTGGGGGTCCCCCAGAGTCATAATCCAGTGAAATATCTGTGTCACCTCTTACAGTTTTCCTGTAATCAGAGCTCAAAGATGTCAATATGTGGAGTACAGTAAAGCATAATGGGAAGATTTTGCTATGAGTTTTCTCAAAATCCATACAGTAATTTTGGCTGTGGATCACAGGGTGCAGAGTGGGGGTCACCCAGAGTCATAATCCAGTGAAATATCTGCGTCACCTCTTATAGTTTTCCTGTAATCGGAGCTCAAAGATGTCAATATGTAGAGTACAGTAAAGCAAAATGGGAAGATTTTACCATGAATTTTCTCAAAAACTGTACAGTAATTTTTGCTGTGGATCACAGGGTGCAGAGTGGGGGTCACCCAGAGTCATAATCCAGTGAAATATCTGTGTCACCTCTTACAGTTTTCCTGTAATCTGAGCTCAAAGATAAGAATATATAGAGTATAGTACAGTAAATTGTGCAAAGTTTACTATCAATTTTCTAAAAATCCGTACAGTAATTTGGGCTGTGGATCACAGGGTGCAGAGTGGGGGTCACCCAGAGTCATAATCCAGTGAGATATCTGTGTCACCTCTTATAGTTTTCCTGTAATCTGAGCTCAAAGATGAGAATATATAGAGTACAGTAGAGTAAATTGTGCAAAGTTTACTATCAATTTTCTCAAAAACCGTACAGTAATTTTGGCTGTGGATCACAGGGTGAAGAGTGGCGACAGCCTAGAGTCAGAATCCAGTGAAATATCTGCGTCACCTCTTACAGTTTTCCTGTAATCGGAACTCAAAGATGTCAATATGTAGAGTACAGTAAAGCAAAATGGGAAGATTTTACCATGAATTTTCTCAAAAACTGTACAGTAATTTTTGCTGTGGATCACAGGGTGCAGAGTGGGGGTCACCCAGAGTCATAATCCAGTGAAATATCTGTGTCACCTCTTACAGTTTTCCTGTAATCTGAGCTCAAAGATAAGAATATATAGAGTATAGTACAGTAAATTGTGCAAAGTTTACTATCAATTTTCTAAAAATCCGTACAGTAATTTTGGCTGTGGATCACAGGGTGAAGAGTGGGGGTCACCCAGAGTCATAATCCAGTGAGATATCTGCGTCACCTCTTACAGTTTTCCTGTAATCTAAGCTCAAAGATGAGAATATATAGAGTACAGTAGAGTAAATTGTGCAAAGTTTACTATCAATTTTCTCAAAATCCGTACAGTAATTTTGGCTGTGGATCACAGGGTGAAGAGTGGAGATGGCCTAGATTCATAATCCAGTGAAATATCTGCGTCACCTCTTACAGTTTTCCTGTAATCAGAGCTCAAAGATGTCAATATGTGGAGTACAGTAAAGCATAATGGGAAGATTTTGCTATGAATTTTCTCAAAATCCATACAGTAATTTTTGCTGTGGATCACAGGGTGCAGAGTGGGGGTCCCCCAGAGTCAGAATCCAGTGAAATATCTGTGTCACCTCTTACAGTTTTCCTGTAATCAGAGCTCAAAGATGTCAATATGTGGAGTACAGTAAAGCATAATGGGAAGATTTTGCTATGAATTTTCTCAAAATCCATACAGTAATTTTTGCTGTGGATCACAGGGTGCAGAGTGGGGGTCCCCCAGAGTCAGAATCCAGTGAAATATCTGTGTCACCTCTTACAGTTTTCCTATAATCTGAGCTCAAAGATAAGAATATATAGAGTATAGTACAGTAAATTGTGCAAAGTTTACTATCAATTTTCTCAAAATCCGTACAGTAATTTTGGCTGTGGATCACAGGGTGAAGAGTGGCGACAGCCTAGAGTCAGAATCCAGTGAAATATCTGCGTCACCTCTTACAGTTTCCCTGTAATCTGAGTTTAAAGATGAGAATATATAGAGTACAGTAGAGTAAATTGTGCAAAGTTTACTATCAATTTTCTCAAAATCCGTACAGTAATTTTGGCTGTGGATGACAGGGTGCAGAGTGGCGACAGCCTAGATTCATAATCCAGTGAAATATCTGCATCACCTCTTACAGTTTTTCTGTAATCTGAGCTTAAAGATGAGAATATATAGAGTACAGTAGAGTAAATTGTGCAAAGTTTACTATCAATTTTCTCAAAATCCGTACAGTAATTTTGGCTGTGGATCACAGGGTGCAGAGTGGGGGTCCCCCAGAGTCATAATCCAGTGAAATATCTGTGTCACCTCTTACAGTTTTCCTGTAATCAGAGCTCAAAGATAAGAATATATAGAGTATAGTACAGTAAATTGTGCAAAGTTTACTATCAATTTTCTAAAAATCCGTACAGTAATTTGGGCTGTGGATCACAGGGTGAAGAGTGGCGACAGCCTAGAGTCATAATCCAGTGAAATATCTGCGTCACCTCTTACAGTTTTCCTGTAATCGGAACTCAAAGATGTCAATATGTAGAGTACAGTAAAGCAAAATGGGAAGATTTTACTATCAATTTTCTCAAAAACTGTACAGTAATTTTGGCTGTGGATCACAGGGTGCAGAGTGGAGACAGCCTAGATTCATAATCCAGTGAAATATCTGCGTCACCTCTTATGGTTTTCCTGTAATCTAAGCTCAAAGATGAGAATATATAGAGTATAGTACAGTAAATTGTGCAAAGTTTACTATCAATTTTCTAAAAATCCGTACAGTAATTTTGGCTGTGGATCACAGGGTGAAGAGTGGGGGTCACCCAGAGTCATAATCCAGTGAGATATCTGCGTCACCTCTTACAGTTTTCCTGTAATCAGAGCTCAAAGATGTCAATATGTGGAGTACAGTAAAGCATAATGGGAAGATTTTGCTATGAATTTTCTCAAAATCCATACAGTAATTTTTGCTGTGGATCACAGGGTGCAGAGTGGGGGTCCCCCAGAGTCAGAATCCAGTGAAATATCTGTGTCACCTCTTACAGTTTTCCTGTAATCAGAGCTCAAAGATGTCAATATGTGGAGTACAGTAAAGCATAATGGGAAGATTTTGCTATGAATTTTCTCAAAATCCATACAGTAATTTTGGCTGTGGATCACAGGGTGCAGAGTGGGGGTCACCCAGAGTCATAATCCAGTGAAATATCTGCGTCACCTCTTATAGTTTTCCTGTAATCTGAGCTCAAAGATGAGGACATTAAAAGTATAGTTGAGTAAATTGGGTAAATTTTATTGTTAATTTTCTCTGAATCATACAGTAATTTGGGCTGTGGATCACAGGGGGGAAAGTGGAGATACACTAAAAATGGGAGTGGATTGTGAAGTAAAATAGTGTCAGGACACAAAACACTGCGTTTCTAAGCCGGTCTTCACCCATACCGTAATATACGTAAGAGTAGTGCAACCACATTTTCGGTGCGGCTGGCGGGGCGGCTAGCTTGACTGCGACTTCGTAAGTGAGGGCTCACTTGACCGCAGTGGATAGAAAGGTATAGTAATCATCCACAACTATTTTCGGTTGCAGATGATAAAGGATTCAGAAAGTTTATTCATGCGGGCCCATATGACAGAGAATATACATGTTCTTTTTGTTTTCATATTATAATTTATATTTAATTGTGTTGTGGTTTGCAGTGTTTTGTGTTGTTTTCACTTTAAATTTGTAAAAGGAAAAAGCTGAAAATTTAAATAGTTAAAAGTTGAAATGTGAATAGTTGATTTTTGTATTATATGATTTATTTATTACATTTTATGTGGATTTTGCAGCAAAATTATCCACACCCACCGCCGCGCTATGAATTGTGGGATATATGGGACCACGAAGCGTGCACCGGACCACGCTTGATATTTGGGGAAATCGACGGCGCATTTGAAGTACGCTTCGAGTTGGGACAGTCGTCACGTGGCGGTGACGTAATCGCACTCAAAATGCGTACTTCAAGCGTGCGGTCTCTGAATTGGGACACAGCCCCAGTCTCCATTTCAACTTGTGTTGAAAGTGCGGACTTCAAATGATATTCTCTTAATTGTGTTAATAGGCCACGTAAAACCAGAGTTATGATTCGAAACAGTACAAACGGTGTTTTCTGAGGACAGCGCTACCAAACACTCTCCGTTGGCGACCAAAATTTTAAAAACAAAATTAAAAAAAAAAAAAAAAGGATGCATGTCTGCCATTACCTGCCAAAACCGGAAGTAACATAATATTTTGTGGGAAACGTAGTTTTTCCCCTCAGGGCCTTGATGAACCTATACTGGTGGTTTTAAGTTATGTCTGACATATGTCTGTGCAGTTTCTGGGATGCTTAGATCTCAAAATGCACTGTTGGAAATTATTTTATTTTCTATGTTTTGTTTTGTTACTTTTCTAAAAACAGATGGTGATCTTTTCTAAAAGCGATAGGACAGGTGTGGAGGAGAGTGAAGCAAGAGAATGGGTTCCTAAGGTGGGCAAGAAAAATCCAGCTAAGTTTCTGTAAATATGTTGTTTTCACACATCCATGGAAAATGAGCAAAATATATATTTTTCTGCTCTAATAACAGTCTGTGAGCTCATCTGAAGATGATGGGACAGATGACTGGAAACCCACACAGGATGAATCTGAAGGCTATTCAGAAGAGGAGGAAGAACAAGAACGTAAAAGGATTCCTAAGGTAGCCATGAAAAACAAAACTGGGTGTCCTATGCCACAAAGAGAGGTGAAATTCATCCTCAGTTTCACTGCTTCCACAATCAATCCATCAAAAATTAGCCAAACATATTGTTGTCTTCTCTTAAAACAGATGGTGGCAGCATCTGAAGAGGATGGGACACATGATAGCAGACCCACACAAGATGAATCTAAAGATGATTCAAAGGATGAAGCAGAACATTTGGGACAAATGATTCACAAAGTGGCCATGGAAAAGGTAAAATTTGTCCTCTGTTTCAATGCATTCAACAAAATATGTCTTTGTATTCTTCTACGTCAGATGGTCAGCTCATATGAAATATGAAAGGAGTAAAGGTATTGAAGGTACATGAGTTTAAATACCTGGAGTCAAGCATCCAAAGCAACAAGCAGTGCAAGGCCAGGCAGGGGATGGCAGGGCTCAAGATGCTAAGATTTTGTTTGGGAGTGACCAGAATGGAGAAGATTAGAAATGAGTGCATCAGAGAGACAGCTCATGTTGGGTGGTTTGGAGACAAAGTTAGAGAGGCAAAGCTGACATGATTTGGACATATGTAGAAGAGGCATAGTGAATATATTGTTCCATATGGAGCTGCCAGGCAGGAGGGAAAGAGCAAGCCCTTAGAAGAAGTTTGTGGATGTAGTGATGGAGGATATAGATAGGGTTGGTATGAACGAGGAGGCGGCTATGGATAGAATAAGATGGAGGCAGATGATCCACTGTAGTGACCTCTAAAGGGAGGAGCCAGAAGAAGAAGAAGAACTCAGCTTATTCGAAGAGGATGGAACATGATGGGAAACCTCCACCAGATAAATTCAAAGACAATTCAGAAAAGATGTGTTTGAGGAAGAGGTGAGTTAGCTGCAGTCCATTTTTAGTGAGGTCATGAGGAGGAGTAGAAAGCTGCAGTAAATCTAATGATCGTGCTGGTGTATGTATAATACCAGCAGTGAGTTCTGAGGACTTGGACGGTCCAAAAACTATTTGCTAACAAATCAGCACAGGCACTTATAGTGGTGCACTATTACAAAATGCTTTTACTCACAAATAGTGGGCTAAAGTTCATTCCTTCCCGTTTGATTTGTTTCTAAAACCATAAATACCAACATGAAACTGGTTTATAATTTTTTTCTTCTTCTTGCATTTCTGTGTGTTATATGTACAGGACAGGGAAACGGCGATGAGCTCATTACGATTACAACACCAAATTCCAGTTGTTACATAACAAATCTGAACATTACATCTAGATGAGCTAAAGTAACCTTGTTTTTCTTTGTCGATCATCATTTTTCAGATGCAGCAGGCCTATGTAAGCCAAGACAAAGCAATGACTGTGAATAAGAGTTCAGAAAAAAGGGTGATTCACCAAACCAGATGCTTGAAGAGGCTCACTTTTCATCAGTCAACTCTCTTTGAAGACACGATACCAAGATCTGGTAACTGGAAACCAGCAGCTGTAGTAAAAATACACAAATTCAAAGAACTTTAAGGTGGAGTGGTATTTATTTATTTCTCATATGGTCTTAGATAACAACAAGAAAGACCAAAGTGGAATGTCATCTGCAGCAATAATAACCTCAGGTAAATATTAACATTATATTGCACAATATGAACAATGTTAAGTTAATCAGTAAGTAAATGATTATTTTCTTAAAATAAAGAACAACTGGAGGAGAAAGAGATACAAGAAGAGTCTCTGGAGAAGATGAAGAGTGAAGACAAAGAAGGGAAGAGAAAAGAAAAAGTACAGCAGGAGCCTCTGGAGAAGATGAGCGGCAAAAGGCAAAGGAAGGAAGAAAAGATACAGGCAGAGCCTCTGGAGAAGATGAGCGGCAAAAGGCAAAGGAAGGAAGAAAAGATACAGGCAGAGCCTCTGGAGAAGATGAGCGGCAAAAGGCAAAGGAAGGAAGAAAAGATACAGGCAGAGCCTCTGGAGAAGATGAAGAGTGAAGCCAAAGTAGGAAAGAGAAAAGAAAAAGTACAGCAGGAGCCTCTGGAGAAGATGAGTGAAGGGGGAAAGGACTCTGAAAATAAGGTGCAATTTATTCCATTGCTCCCAGTAAGCCCAAGAAATGCCTTATTTGAGGGCTTTTGCATTGTATTTGTTTTTGAAGATCCCACTTTTTTTATTACATAAAAGAGTTGTTAATAAAAAGTGATCATCTAATACTGTGTCCAATGAGTTACTGTCACGTTTATTTTCTGGAATCACTGGTGCTCTCAGACTTGACATTATATAATTCCACCATATGTGAGATCAGTCAAATTAAGAAAGGAGACATGCTTCTTGAAGAAGTAAAAGTCAAAGCTTAAGATATAATGTCAGTATGTAAATGTTGAAGTTTTGGGGTATGTTGTACTATACAGTCAAACCATTTGATGCCATTTGGTCCTATATCTACACAAGTTTCAGTTGTAAAATCATAAGGCTAATAAGTTCACATAAACTTCATAACTTAATCAGAATGTACATAGAGGTCCTACCACTGGGGGAAAGACCAAGCACCACAATCTACCACATTTTCTGAACCACTTGCTCTCATCCACATAGGGAGCCGCATTGAACTTGTTAATCTAATAAAAGAAAAAGTGACCTCAATTTTGCAGCGGTTTGTTCTCCCCCCTGCCTGACTTTAAATGGTAAATGGCCTGCATTTGTATAGCGCTTTTCTAGTCCTTAAGGACCCCAAAGTGCTTTACACTACATTCAGTCATTCACACACTGGCGATAGCAAGCTACATTGTAGCCACAGCTGCCCTGGGGCGCACTGACAGAAGCGAGGCTGCCGGCCACAGGCGCTACCGGGCCCTCTGACCACCACCAGTAGGCAAACATGGGGTTAGTATCTTGCCTAAGGATATTTGGCATGCAGCCAGGAGGAAGCCTGGGATCGAACCACCGACCTTCTGATTAGTGGCTGACCTGCTCTGCCACCTGAGCTACAGCCACCCCAGAAACTTACTTTGCTTATAGAGTGGTGGTGGTCAGAGGGCCCGGTGGCGCCTGTGTCCGGCAGCCTCGCCTCTGTCAGTGCGCCCCAGGGCAGCTGTGGCTACAATGTAGCTTCCTATCGCCAGTGTGTGAATGGGTGAATGACTGGGGTCCTATGGACTAGAAAAGCGCTATACAAATGCAGGCCATTTACCATTTATAGAGCGCTATTTTGAAACACAGCCTGGGGTGATAATGCACTCATAGCCTGACTCGAGCACAACAGGCAAATTGTTCAGAAGAAAATGGGCAAAATGTTGAAACTGGGAGTGATAGAAGAGTAACACATTGTGTAGTGTTTCCTCATAATTCTTGTAGGGAACAAAGATGCGTCTATATAATCTATAATTGTTAATCAGTTCTTGATAATCCCCTTTCCGAAACACAGACTAATCAGTGATTACTACCACCTGGACTATTGAGTCTTGTACTAAATTAATCTGGATTAAGTTAAAACCACTAGTGCTAGGGTGACTTAACCAAAGTGAGATTGCCTGTAAAACATGGGGTGGAATCAAATTAGCTATACCAATGGCTGCAGAAAAGTGACAGTGGTCAAACAACATCATTGAGCATGACAAAACACTTTTGAAGACAGCAGTCTCCAGATACCTCATCATTGAAGACAAACGACACACATCTATTGTGGAGAAAATTCGGTTCAAATCAATTTTATTTATATAGCGGCAAATCACCACAACATTCGCCTCAAGGCACTTTATATTGTAAGGTAGACCCTACAATAATACATACAGATGTAAACCCAACAATCATATGACCCCCTATGAGCAAGCACTGTGGCGAAAGTGGGAAGGAAAAACTCTTTTGACAGGAAGAAACCTCTGGCTGAACCAGGCTCAGGGAGGGGCGGGGCCATCTTCTGCGACCGGTTGGGCTGAGAGAAGGAAGACAGGATAAAGACAGAAGAGAGAAAGAGATTAATAACAGATATGATTCAATGCAGAGAGGTCTATTAATACATAGTGAGTGAGAAAGGTGACTGAAGAAGAAATGCTCAATGCCTCATTGGAATCCCTCAGCAGCCTACACCTACAGCAGCATGACTAAGGGAGGATTCAGGGTCACCTGATCCAGCCTTAACTATATGCTTTAGCAAAAAGGAAAGTTTTGAGCCTAAACTTTAAAGTAGAGATAGTGTCTGTCTCCAAAATCCAAACTGGTTCCACAGAAGAGGGGCCTGAAAAGTGATGGCTCTTCCATTCTACTTGTAAAATACTCTAGGAGCAACAAGTAAGCCTGCAGTGCGAGAGCAAAGTGCTCTAATAGGGTGATATGGTACTACAAGGTCATTAAGATAAGATGTGGGGATGATTATTTAAGACCTTGTATGTGAGGAGCAGGATTTTGAATTCAATTCTGGATTTAACAGGGAGTCGATGAAGAGAAGTCAGTACTGGAGAAATCTGCTCTCTCTTTCTAGTCCCCGTCAGTACTCTTGCTGCAGCATTTTGGATTAAATGAAGGCTTTTCAGGCAGTTTTTAGAACATCCTGATAATAATGAATTACAGTAGACCAGCCTAGATGTAATGAATTCATGAACTAGGTGCAAGATTTGCATGACAAATTGAGGTATTCAGTACAGTTTCTATTACAACATTTTATTGAGATTGATGCCATATATAGGTTGTTCCCCCAAGGATCGATATAGTCTGTGTAGTTGGAATTACTGGGTGGTCCCATCATGCTGTGTCCACATCAGTCAAATATCTGTTGCAGTCAGCTGGACCACAATTAAATAATTCTGAGCAGCACTTGGCAGACTGCAGCAGCCTGCATGTGTGTGTTCCATGAAAATCAAAAGTAACAAAAACCCTGCCATTCCTCAAGCCTGAATCATTTCAGTCACATTTTCTCCTGGAGATGTCTAAAGACAGGCTGTCTTTTGTTGCCATAGAGACCTGAATCCCCCCCGAACACAGTGTAGAGATCTGGCAGGTTTTTGACCATAATTGCGGGTTGTCACCCTCTGGCAGTAATAGGGGGAATATGTAGCACACAAGCACAAACTCCTTGTCTTGGTACAGAGCTCTCACTGCGGGACCATCAACATCCAGCCATATCCAAACTCCTCCAGGGCACTTTTGGCCACATTTCCAGGTCTGACCACATCAGGAAGGTGGCACGAAAAGTCATGCTGGCATCTGGGGTCATGTCCAGTTATTCCATAATGAATGAAAACTGGCTGATTGTTTCATGGGTCATGGTTCAGTCTGACACAGAAAGGTCCTTGGAGCCCATGTACCAGGGAATGGCCAAGAGGTACAGTGATGCAGGAGTGGAAAAGGCCGGCTACCACTGGGTGGACAGGTAAAAACCGTAATCATCGTTGTCATTCAAACTGCTAATCTGTCTGGAAAAACTGAGTTTTTCTTTTTCAGATCAATTTGATGCACACACATAATATTCCATATACTTACATGTATTTGTATTTCTTACATTTAGGGATTGCTGTGCTCCATTTAAGATCCCAGACTGCATCCCTGTCGAAAATCTATCGTGGGATGCCTGAAAAACCACTCCTGCTGTTGTTGCTGCGGCCACATCTGGACCAGTGGCAAACAGCTGTGCCTCTCGAACCCACTACAACAAGAACATTATTGTAAAACTGGACCTGTTCCACTGCCTGAGGCGATTTTTGCGGGAGTGTACCTCTGAGCATCTTCCTCTGTTCAGCACTTTCTGCCAGCTTCTCTCTGCGGCATTCTCAGTGGTTGATCAGGCAGACCTGAAGAGGCTCCAGGATGCTTATAAGTTCTGTGGCATCCATCCTGCTAATCCCACAAAGCAACACATAAGGGAGCACTGCAGGATCCAAATACCACAACCCACTGAGCTGCTGAACAGAGTGGAAAAGGTCCTGAACCATTTTCACCTGGCCACAGACCCCAACAACGTCCCACTCTTCAAGCCATCCATGCTGAAGACGTGACGCAGTGCACATTCTGCGTGGCTGCCTAAGTGACCCTGAACTCTCAGAGGGTGTAATGTTTAGGTACGGTGGGACTCTTCAGCTTAACCATGTCCCTGGTGAAGGTGCCAAGGTCCCCATCTGGATTCCTGTCCGAGGCACTTCACAGCAGGAGGGTTATCATTTCCGTCTTTAACCCGCCTCCTCCTGCCCTGTCTACACCACTGACACAAGTCTCAATAGAGAAGATTGTGGAGGGCATCTTAGAAAGGCAACAGCAGCAGCAGCCACAGCAGCCACTTGGCAGCTTATTTCTAAATCACTTAATGTAATGATAACAAGCCATCCGTTCTCTAGTGGGGTCTCACAGCTTTTATCTTCATAATCTTTCTGGTTGATTTGTAATATTAGAAACATGACTGCTGTCTTTTATCTGTGTGACTGTACAGCCTGTTTCAGACATGACAACCAGACAGTGTCTGAAGTTATCTTTAATACATGCAACGCAGCTGGAGATAGTCCAGACACTTTCTCACTTCTGATGATAATATTTTTGGTTTAGGTGTTGTTGCTTTCTGGCTTGAAGCTTATCTACAAAAGCAGTTCAATAAGGAGAGATCATGTGGAAAAACTGAGCATGATTTATTGAGGTACAGAAATAAATGTAACTGTTAGGCAGTTAAACTCCAATGACCCATCATAGCAGAAGAAATCTCAGCAGTGACAGGATTTTGCACAAGCCACACCCCAGAGTCAAAATGCTGGTAGTGATGAAGATGGAGGCTGGGACAGGGTTCTGAGTGACCACGGTGAGGAGGAGAAAGGAGAGGAGGCGGGCTGCATAGCTGAGGATCTGAAACGCAGAATGGCAGAAGCAGAAGAGCAACAGATTTAAAGCATGCAGAGTGGAGGCTGGCATGCTCGGTGAAGGCAGGCAAGAGCATAACTGGAATAAAGTAATGATGTCAGTGCTGAGTTTGTGCTGGAAAATGAATAGATATAAACTGGCAGCCACCGGGAAGCAGACAAATGACTTATTACACATCTTCCTTATTGAAATTATGCATAAGCTTCATTTTCTATGCCAACAGAATGTATCTGAATTATAGTTTAAACTTTAATCTTTGTATTAAAAGTTGGATGTCTGGTTTGTGATGATACAGTTTATTCTGAGTTATGTACTTATGTACTGCAGTTGTTGTGAAAGTTTTCCATTAAATAAAGCCAACAGAGCCTTGGGTATAAACACCTCCTACAGAACCAAAAGGCAGTACACAGCTGTTTTCACACCTTTGGTCTTCCCCCAGAGAAAAGTTCACACTCCCTTGCTTCCTCTTACAGTGGAGAAGACAAAAGATGAACTTTTCCCGTGTGAATGCCTGCTTCCAGCTTCCTGAGATACCTTCCGTTAGCAACATGAATGTGTGAGACATTGAGGCATGCTAAAAGCCCGTGGCACCAAAGCATTGTACAATAAAATAATGTGAATAATACATAAATATAAATAAAAGATATTCCTTAACACAGTATAGGTACATAATACTCCACAGGCCAAAACACTATGATATAAATAGAATGATAATCAAATAATATATGTATTTGTTTTTGAAGATTCCACTTTTTTATTACATAAAAGAGTTGTTAATAAAAAGTGATCATCTAATACTGTGTCCAATGAGTTACTGTCACGTTTATTTTCTGGAATCACTGGTGCTCTCAGACTTGACATTATATAATTCCACCATATGTGAGATCAGTCAAATTAAGAAAGGAGACATGCTTCTTGAAGAAGTAAAAGTCAAAGCCTAAGATATAATGTCAGTATGTAAATGTTGAAGTTTTGGGGTATGTTGTACTATACAGTCAAACCATTTGATGCCATTTGGTCCTATATCTACACAAGTTTCAGTTGTAAAATCATAAGGCTAATAAGTTCACATAAACTTCTTAACTTAATCAGAATGTACATAGAGGTCCTACCACTGGGGGAAAGACCAAGCACCACAATCTACCACATTTTCTGAACCACTTGCTCTCATCCACATAGGGAGCCGCATTGAACTTGTTAATCTAACAAAAGAAAAAGTGACCTCAATTTTGCAGCGGTTTGCAGATTTGTTCTCCCCCCTGCCTGACTTTAAATGGTAAATGGCCTGCATTTGTATAGCGCTTTTCTAGTCCTTAAGGACCCCAAAGTGCTTTACACTACATTCAGTCATTCACACACTGGCGATAGCAAGTTACATTGTAGCCACAGCTGCCCTGGGGCGCACTGACAGAGGCGAGGCTGCTGGCCACAGGCGCTACCGGGCCCTCTGACCACCACCAGTAGGCAAACATGGGGTTAGTATCTTGCCCAAGGATATTTGGCATGCAGCCAGGAGGCAGCCTGGGATCGAACCACCGAGCAGGATTAGTGGCTGACCTGCTCTCCACCTGAGCTACAGCCACCCCAGAAACTTACTTTGCTTATAGAGCGCTATTTTGAAACACAGCCTGGGGTGATAATGCACTCATAGCCTGACTCGAGCACAACAGGCAAATTGTTCAGAAGAAAATGGGCAAAATGTTGAAACTGGGAGTGATAGAAGAGTAACACATTGTGTAGTGTTTCCTCATAATTCTTGTAGGGAACAAAGATGCGTCTATACGGTGGGGCAAAAAAGTATTTAGTCAGCCACCGATTGTGCAAGTTCCCCCACTTAAAATGATGACAGAGGTCAGTAATTTGCACCAGAGGTACACTTCAACTGTGAGAGCCAGAATGTGAAAAAAAAAATCCATGAATTCACTTGGTAGGATTTGTAAAGAATTTATTCGTAAATTAGGGTGGAAAATAAGTATTTGGTCACCTCAAACATGGAAAATCTCTGGCTCTCACAGACCTGTAACGTCTTCTGTAAGACGCTTTTCTGTCCCCCACTCGTTACCTGTATGAATGGCACCTGTTTGAACTCATCATCTGTATAAAAGACACCTGTCCACAGCCTCAAACAGTCAGACTCCAAACTCCGCCATGGCCAAGACCAAAGAGCTTTCGAAGGACACCAGGAAAAGTATTGTAGACCTGCACCAGACTGTGAAGAGTGAATCTACAATAGGCAAGCAGCTTGGTGTGAAAAAATCAACTGTGGGAGCAATCATCAGAAAATGGAAGACATACAAGACCACTGATAATCTCCCACGATCTGGGGCTCCACGCAAGATCTCATCCCGTGGGGTCAAAATGATCATGAGAACGGTGAGCAAAGATCCCAGAACCACACGGGGGGACCTGGTGAATGACCTGCAGAGAGCTGGGACCAAAGTAACAAAGGTCACCATCAGTAACACACTACAACGGCAGGGAATCAAATCCCGCAGTGCCAGACATGTTCCGCTGCTGAAGCCAGTGCATGTCCAGACCCGTCTGAAGTTTGCCAGAGAGCACATGGATGATACAGCAGAGGATTGGGAGAATGTCATGTGGTCAGATGAAACCAAAGTAGAACTTTTTGGTATAAACTCAACTCGTCGTGTTTGGAGGACGAAGAATACTGAGTTGCATCCCAAGAACACCATACCTACTGTGAAGCATGGGGGTGGAAACATCATGCAATGGGGCTGTTTTTCTGCCAAGGGGACAGGACGACTGATCCGTGTTAAGGACAGAATGAATGGGGCCATGTATCGTGAGATTTTGAGCCAAAACCTCCTTCCATCAGTGAGAACTTTGAAGATGAAACGAGGCTGGGTCTTCCAACATGACAATGATCCAAAACACACCGCCCGGGCAACAAAGGAGTGGCTCCGTAAGAAGCATTTGAAAGTCCTGGAGTGGCCTAGCCAGTCTCCAGACCTCAACCCCATAGAAAATCTGTGGCGGGAGTTGAAAGTCCGTGTTGCTCGGCGACAGCCCCAAAACATCACTGCTCTCGAGAAGATCTGCATGGAGGAATGGGCCAAAATACCAGCTACTGTGTTTGCAAACCTGGTAAAGACCTATAGTAAACTTGATGCCATGCTTGTGTCATGTTGTATAAAGCGCTTTGAGTACTCTGGGAGAGTAGAAAAGCGCTATGTAAGAATCAGTCCATGTAACATTTACTATTAAACTGGCCCTTCTCAGTGTCATCAGAGTACTCTGGAAGTCTTACATGAATTTAGAACTTAATACCAGAGGGTGTGACATAACAGCATTGTATGTCACATAACTAGCAGACCTGTAATGTCCTGAAGTTATAAAAAGAAATAATCCACGTACCTTGGTTATGGCTTCTTTCTGATACCTGTAGATACAAATCGGCTACAGTGTCTATTATCGTGACAAAAGTATAACACACTCTATACTCCAATGTGATGTGGTGGAGGAATACAAATACCTGGACACCCATATACACAACAGAGTGAACTAGTGTAGTATTCAGCTCATTCACCAACATTACTCATAAACCAAAATAGGACAGAAGTAACAACGCAGGCTTTGGTAAATTTACCTCTCGGAAAAAAGAAGTCTTGATAAGGCAAGACATTCCATTGTTTTCCCAACGGTCATATAAGTGAATTCTGCATGGATTCATTTAAAAAAAACAAAAACAAAGCCTTGTCAAGATTTCAAGGTTGGCAGTGTAGTGGACATTAGCAAAACTGTATTTTTATAAAAGTTAAGGTCTCCAAAGCATTCTGTCGCTTGTTTGCTTGATTATGCTTTAAAGACATCAAAATGCATAGTGGGATTAGTATACAAGTAAAAACTGTGACAAGGATTGGCACAGAACAGATAAACATAAGAAATCACTTGGCAGCAAGGTGATGAATTAGGGTGGTCTGCACTTCTTCTTTGACTTTGTGACAGGAGTTGAAAATAATTGGATGAGCGAGCCATGGGAGGGCCCTGCAACCTTCTGCATTTTAAACGGCGTCATAGCTGGCACTGAGTACTGAGAAAAAAAAACATTTTTTCTGTCCCCGAGGGTCCTGAAGCGAATGGCACTGTTTCTGAGCCATGGCACGGGCACCAGGGCAGGAGTGCTGGGAGTGAGTGCAGCCAGGACACCTGAAGTGGGAGTGTCTGCTGATTGAGGTGTGACAGGTGTTCCGCATCACTGGGGCTCCGGCACCCTCCCCGGTCCCTGAGGGACATACAGCATCCTCGTAAGGAGTCAAGTCTTTATTGAGTGAGTTGTGACACTTGCACAGGGGAGTGTCTTTGCGTCCACTGCCATAAATGGAGGTCCCGTTTGAGCCTGTTGGCATGGATCTGGCCATTTCACTGGATGCAGTTATCATTTTGTCTTAGTTCTAGTGGTTTATGCAACGTGATACCCAGAAGTAGTGCCACTGTGCACTGCAAAGAGAGTGGTGCAGGTGCTGCTGTTTCAGGTCATTTCAGTCTGTAAAATCCATGATTTGTAAGTTCATTTATGAGAATGAACATAGTTGGGATCGCTGGTTAGACCCTCTGATTGTGGGCCTCCATGGAATTTTCTCCCTTCAAGTTACTGTTCTGCAGAAAGCTACAGGGCTGCTCAACCTAATCAAATAAAACTGGGAGGAAGGTCTGAGTCCCGCTAAAAATGAGATTCAGTATGTCCTGGACTTGTGAGCAAAGCTGCATACTTTGGGGTGATCATTTTGAGAGAATTTGCACCAGGCCCAGGAGCGGCAGCATTTTCATCACCAATAGTGGTTGTCAAGAAGAAAAATGGAGACATTTGACTATGTATTGAGTACCGCAAACTCAACCTGCAAACGATTAAGGATGCGTACGCATTGCCCAACTTGGAGGAATCGTTTACAGCACTCACTGGATCGAAATGGTTCTCTGTGCTTGATCTCAAATCTGGTTATTATCAGATAGAGATGGATGAAGCTGATAAAGCCAAAACCGCTTTTGTAACACCAATCGGGTTTGGGGAGTTCAACCGAATGCCTCAAGGAGTTACTAACGCACCTTCAACGTTCCAAAGACTCATGGAGAAGTGCATGGGAGACTTGCACTTGAAAGAGGTCCTGGTGTTTTTGGATGATTTGATCATATTCTCCAACACTCTTGAGGAGCACGAAGACCGTTTGCTGAGAGTGTTGAATCGCTTGAAAGAATTTGGGTTAAAACTTTCTCCAGAAAAATGCTAATTCTTTCAGACATCTGTCCGATACTTGGGCCACATTGTTTCAGAAAATGGTGTTGAGACAGACCCAGAAAAGGTTGCCACCTTGAAATCCTGGCCAATTCCAACCAACTTGAAGACCTTGAAATCTTTTCTGGGATTCGCTGGCGTTTTATTAAGCCTCAGAAGGAGTGACAAAACTCTCACCTGTGCAGGTTAGGGGTGAGTGTGATTCATAGCAGCAGAAAATTTGAGAGCTTTGGAGGCTGACTCTGATTTTCTTAGTTTCCATGGAAACTAAAATCAATGAAGGCATTTTTTTTTTCCCATTACAGCTGCTGTGTCTACCTGAGAGCTCAAACTGACACACTGAGGCGCTGCCCCCTCGCTAGAGATGACGACCTATCACCTGTAACTGATCCTCCCCGCTTTCCTCAGGCAGCGCTTCCTGTAGATGTCTTGGAGGGAGGGAAGCTCACCTCCAATTATCTGTTCAGAGCACCGCACTACTCGCTGGAGCGCTTTGCAGTTGTAGGCGGTGCTGTTGCCATACCAGGTGGTGATGCATCCAGTGAGGATGCTCTCAATCCAGTGAGGATGCTCTCAATAGTTACAGAACAGTAACCAAACAGTTACAGAATGCTGTGTTGGTCAGTCTTTCACATATAGATGATGACATATTGAAAGATTTGCAATTTTACACAGAGGAACATTATTCTGGAATTGTTTCATAATTGAAAACAGATTTTTGCACAAGGTGACACTCTGTCTCTAAGATGCTCTGATTACACACAGTCATGTTACCAACCTGTGGCCAACTATTCAAATTAAGTGCAAAATGTTCCTCCAGCTGTTCTTTTCTTTTCTTTTCTTTTTAGTAATAATTGCTTTTCCAGCCTTTACATAGTAAAATGTCTCAGCTTAAACATCTGATATGCTTTCTGTGTTCGGGTCTGTAAAATTTGCAGATATTCCTATTTTTTTTTTAATATTTTACACAGTGGCTCAACTTTTTAAGAACTTGGACTGTATAAATTATGTTTCCTTGGTTGTTATGGAGTTGAATGTTTTACCAGTGTTGGTAGCTGCGTCGGAATACACCACATCTGGGTGTAATGTCACATGGCAATATCTGGAATAGAACATGGGGTCCTGCTGGCTGTGCAGTGACTGAAAAGCTGCACTCACCTGAGTGTGCAGGTTTATCATGTCGGCCTCCATCTCTGAGTTGGACTCATTCAGCTCGTTGATTTCCTTATTGAGCTGCTTGATATCTTCATCATTGTCCAGCACTGAGCAAGATCAGAAATTCACTATTAGCAAAATGAATGTGAAGACAACTAATAGTCCTGCGTTGGTAGCCTGTTATTTGGATTACACTCAGCATTTAAACTATCTAATTGTAATCTGATTGTTGGGGTTTTCTCTCTGTTATAGTAGTGGTTTTACAATATAAAGTACCTTGGGGCAACTGTTGTTTTGCTTTAGTGCTATATAAATAAAATGTAACTCTCATTGGGAAGTATAGGAGGAAAAACAAATGTAACACAGGCATAATTTTGAGCAGAGAGGAAACATCAGTGTTATGCCCTTGAGTCAAAGGTCAGCGGTTGGTGTGTGTGCTGATTGAGCCACATAAGCAGAGTGATAAATAAGCTCAGAGTGAGACATCATTTCCACAAGAGATCTTTGTATCCTATGTGCGGAAATGGAGCGAGGGAGCGTCCTGTTCACTAACCTATCTTTGATGTACCCTTTCGTTTATGATGTCGTGAAAAGTGCTCCGGCAGTTATTAAATAGGGACTAGTTCATGTTCACACTAAGAGTGCTCTACACGTTCGCACCTCGGAAAACGTTCGTCTTTGTGAGTATTGACATGTGTAGAGACAGTCGTTATATGTGTTTACATGGAGCGAACTGTATGCTGATGTAATGTACATGTTAAGCTAGGCTAATCGGCAAGTTGTTATTAAGATGTGTATTAGCTAGCAACTTATTTTTATTTTCTGTGTTTCAGTTACAAATAAGAAATAGCAAGGAGAAGCCTTGAGAGACATAAGGCTTTAAAAGGATCTTCAATAAAAACAAGAAAGTCAAGCCTTGTGTGGAAGACCTCTTCTATTTGTTCGCTAGCTGTCTAACCTCACAGGGTCACGTGTCGTGAGGGCAGCATAATCAGGGTTTCTTACCATCACTGGCTCTGAACTTTGCAGTGATATACTCATCTCCAGGGAACTTGGCTCTTTTCTTGTTGGCTGATGCTCTGGGACAACCTGACAGACTGAGAGAAGCAGCTGATGAGGATCAAGAGCTCTTACATTCTCACACAAGGCTGAAATAGTGGACATGGATGAGAAGGGAGACACACACACACACACACCTTGAGCAACCCCTCACTTTTTCAGATTTTGCCAGGGAAATGGAAAATAGGTTTTTATTTAAATGTACAAACATACATGAAAATACAGCAAAAATAGAATTTGTACATTTCAAATGAGCTTTATTGTAAATATTTTGCATGGCCACCTTTATTATTTGTCAAAGAACAATTCAAAAAACCCTCATGGAACTGAGTTCTTGGGGCTGGTTAACCTTAAATTGTGGCCCACCATTGGATCCAGCCCTGGGTCCATGGGGCCTGTTCGGGCACAGCACACAAAAATAACATAGTTTTGCCACCCTGTGGATCCACCACCCATGGGTGCAAGCACTGTGGTTGGGTGCAATGTTTCTCTATAGAGACTTCAGTGCCCACAATGTTATTGGAAATCTGTGCAGTGAGTGAGTGAGTGAGTGAGTCCCATCCCAGGGGAGGGTGGGGTAAATAAAGTCATAATGGGCCATGTTCAGGACCAATTCGGAGGAATCCAGCTCATCTGTACCTGTCACGGCAGTGGGACCAGGGGTGTTGTGAAGCAGTAGAGCAGTATCAGAGCACCAAAAGGGCTGTGGCTTTGGCAATTGTAGAATCATGGGTGTGAGCACCATGTTTGGATGAGATTCACCCTCGCATCTCAACATTGACACTGACATTGTGGGGCTGTCAAATTTAACAAACAAATGTAACAAATCTAAGCATGTTTTCAGCAGGTGTTGGATTCAACCCCTTGTCTCTAACATTCTTGATTTATATTGACAGGATTGCAAGGCATTTCCAGGTTGAGAAGGGTGTGGAAGAGTAGAGCGCAATCTTCAGCATGCACTGGTGCAGTTTGCAACAGAGTGTGAAATGTCTGGGATGAGAGTCAGCACACCCAAGAGTCTGAGGCCATGGTTCTTTGCCAGAAAAAGAGTGGAATGGTCTCTCTGGGTCAGAGGTGAGAGGCCTCCTTAATCAAGGGAGTTCAAGTGTCTTATTCATGAGTAATGAGTAACGGAGTACAGGTTGGACTGGCAGATTGGTGTGGCATCAACTGTAATGTGAGCATTGTACTGGATTGCCATAGTGAAGAGGAAGCTGAGCTGAAAGGCAAAGCATTCAATTTACCAGTCCCTCTACATCACAAGAGTTTTCTCTGTAGGATGGCTGGGTTCGGCTTTAGAAGAAGGTTAGGGAGCTCAGACATCCAGAAAGATTTCAGAAGAAAGCTGTTTCTGCGTGTGAAAAAGAGCCTGGGCACCTCCTTTTGGAAATGTTCCAGGCACATCTAACTTGGAAGAGACCAGATCTCCAACCCTACTGGCTGAAATGTACCACTAAACCATGACAGAGTTCCAGTTTTTTAAAAAAAAAAAAAAAAAAAAAAAAAAATACAACTCCCTGTAAACAACTACTATTACACCTGACCTTTTCTGAAAATATTTTTTTTATAATTCCAAATTTGAACTCATTACTTCATAAGACCTATTGCCTCTGATTGCCTCACCTTGAGGCAACAACTGTTGCCTCAAGGTGAGGCTCTAAATGGGTGATATGGTACTACAAGGTCATTAAGATAAGATGGGGCCTGATTATTTAAGACCTTTATGTGAGGAGCCAATGAAGAGGAGCCAATATAGGATAAATCTGCTCTCTCTTTCTAGTCCCTGTCAGTACTCTTGCTGCAGCATTTTGGATTAACTGAAGGCTTTTCAGGGAGTTTTTAGGACATCCTGATAATAATGAATTACAGTAGTCCAGCCTGGAAGTAAAACATGCATGAATTAGTTTTTCAGCATCACTCTGAGACAGGATATTTCTAATTTTAGAGATATAGTACAAATAAAGCAGTCCTACATATTTGTTTAATATGGGTATGGAAGGACATATCCTGGTCAAAAATGACTCCAATGTTCCTCACAGTGTTACTGGAGGCCAAGGTAATGCCATCCAGAGTAAGAATCTGGTTAGATACAGTATTTCTAAAATGTTCAGGGCTGAATACAATAACCTCAGTTTTATCTGAATTTAGAAGCAGAAAAATAGAGGCCATCCAGGTCTTTATGACCTTCCTGCAGTTTAAATAATTGGTGTGTGTTATGGATGATAGATAAAGTTGGGTGTTATCTGCATAGCGTATGTATGTATTAATAGCTCTAACCTTAATCCTACTATTGATCTTGTTTTTAATGTGTCTCTCTTACTTTTTGGATCTTACTGTGACTCTATCCTGGGCATAGATATATTTGGCTGTGACTGACCTTTTTGCTTCTTCATGATGGTCCCCATTGGCCTGTTGGGTACCTATGTACCTGGAGCTGTGCTACACGTATGCTATCGCACCTTCTGTGAACTTCATCCCTTTGGTTTGGATCACCTACAGTTAACTGATGTCTTGCTCACTCCTGGTGTATAGTTTCATGACATCCTTGTACAGGAGTGGCTGAGGGTTATTCCACTCATTTCACTCCTGAAACGATATCTGTATCCGCTCTTAATGAACTGGCTTAGAAGGTTGAGGTCTATCCAGGCTACGTCCACATGTAGATGGTTCTTTTTTCCTTTTTTTTTTTTTTTTTAAAACGCAGCTTTTTCTATGTGTTTGGACCTTTTGTCCACACGTAAACAGCATTTTGGATCACTGAAAACTGAGATTTTTAAAAACTCCTGCCAGGGTGGAGATTTTTTGCATTTACATGTGGACAAGGAAAACTGAGATTTAGTCACGCAATGTCAAAGGTGTGCGCCACATTATTGTTTACATGAGATGAATTTCAACAATGGTGGATATAGACAAAATACTGTTGCTGTTAATCTTACAATCTACAGTTTTTACACGCTTACATATCAAAACACAGTTACTGTCCCTCCATTTACAAAGACAGAGGCGTCAGAGTGAACTTTGGACGTGGCTTCTACATTCAGCACAGACACTTTCACAACCCAAATCCTGATGCCAACGCTGTCGTTGGGTTTGAATACATAATTAAATCATGTATTCTGCATGGATTTTGTCCATTTTTGAGTTTTGAGTCTACACTAGCCATATTTCACAGCACTGTGACTTATGATTATGAATCACTCAGACTAATGTAAAATTTTCAGTTTCTTTCTTAATTGAATAAACTCTGGCCAAGAGAGCCAGTGAGACAAAATTCAAAATACTGTCTTTACTTTTTAACATTTGAAATGATACAGAAGCTTGAAAAGTAACACAAAATTAGCTGTGTTTCCAGAAAAAACACAAAAACTTTTCAGAAGTACTTAAGGTTTTGTGAGGGCACAAAACCCTGTTTAAGCTTCTAGACTTCTGATTGGCCAACATTTCTATACGGTTAGGATTTGCCATGTTCTTGACAGCGTTTGACTTTATTTTTTGCGTTTACATGTAGATGGAGATATTTTTCAAAACTGCATGTGTGGATGGGATTTAAAGTAAAAAAAAAAAGAAAACTGAAAATATCTGTTTCAAAAATACGCGCGTAGGTGTGGACGTAGCCCCAGAAGAGCAGTGGGGACAGTACATCTTGGTATTTTCAATTGAATTAAATTTTAATCATACAGTGCTAAATCATAACAACCGTTACCTCAAGATTCTTTGTATTATCGCGAGTGATGGGAGAAGGGAGCCGGAGATCGACAGACGGATTGGGGCTGCAGTAATGCAGACGCTGCACCGGTTCGTCGTGGTGAAGAGGGAGCTGAGTGTAAAAGCGAAGCTCTCAATTTACCGGTCGATCTACGTCCCTACCCTCACCTATGGCCACGAGCTGTGGGTAGTGACCCAAAGAATGAGATCGCGGATACAAGCGGCAGAAATGAGCTTCCTCCGAAGGGTGGCTGGCCTCTCCCTTAGAGATCGGGTGAGAGGTTCGGCCATCCGGGAGGGGCTCAGAGTAGAGCAGCTACTGCTCCACATCGAAAGGAGCCAGCTGAGGTGGTTCGGGCATCTGACAAGGATGCCCCTGGGCGCCTCCTGGGTGAGGTGTTCCAGGCATGTCCCACCGGGAGGAGGCCCCGGGGCAGACCCAGGACACGCTGGAGAGATTATATCTCTTGGCTGGCCTGGGAACGCCTTGGTGTTCCCCTGGATAAGCTGGAGGAGGTGGCTGGGGAGAGGGAGGTCTGGGCCTCTTTGCTTAGGCTGCTGCCCCCACGACCCGGCCTCGGATAAAGCGGATGAAGATGGATGGATTGTCCTCTTCACAGGGTCAGTGTGCTGTCCTGTGACAGCCCTGAAGGTGGTGTAAGAACTAAAACTCCATCATTCATCTGAATCATCATAATTCATCTTCTGATACTTAATATCTATGATACATTTCTTTTGAGCCAAAGTAAACCAAATTATAATCTGGCAAACACACACCCAGTGCTAATGAGCTATTGTTGCCAACCTGAGCAGCTCAGAATCTTCTTTGTCATCCTTGGTAGGAGTTGATTTGACTCCACTTTTCTTGGCTCGGGGGCATCCAGACAAACTGGCACAGAGGAAGAAAGTGGACCACACAGAAAAGACAAAGCTTTGCTTAAACATAGGCTAAATAAAATTCTTTAAAAGAATGATCTCAAAAAGTAAAAAAGTCATTTGTATATTTTGAAACATGTAAGCTAATATGGGTGAGGCTGATTCTGTTTAATGTGCATTTTAACAGTTTACAAGGACTCAGTACATTTACAGTGAGTTTATGTGAACATTATATTCTGTTAGCTTAATGTTTGTCACTCAATGTCAGCTTCTGTCTTAGTGAGACTGGTGGACTGTGTAAGCAGTAGGGACCAAGGAAATAAGTCTACACACAGACTTTTTTTTTTTTTATTATTGCCAAAGTGTGACATAAATACACTGAGTAACAGATGTAGTCTGTAACGAATATGTGATTAGAGAGGCAAACTCTCACCTGCGATGTGAAGCATAGTTTCCAGTGATGTGGCCTGATCCATCACAACCTGGAGTTGGACACCTGAGACAAACACACCCACACCTATCTGTGTGTGCGTATGTGTGGTCGATTTTCATGGTGGAGTTGGTCAAAGACCTCCCAGGCAATGAAGCATGTGGTGCAATCCAATTAGGCTGTCAGTAGTACTTCAGGTCTCCCAGCCCTTTGCCACACCTTTTGCCAGACAGGAGGAGACACCAGGTGTTGCTGTGGATAACAATATCATCCAAGTAAGCAGCAGCAAAGTCAGAGCAGTCATGTAATACCTGATCCATCAGCCGTTGGAAATTTGCTGGAGCTCCATGTAGTCCAAATGGTAAGACTGTAAATTGGAAAAGCCCCCATGGTGTTCTGAATGCTGTGAACTCTCTGGACCGTTGAGTGAGTGGGACCTGCCAGTAACCCTTACACAGATCTATTGTGGTCAGGTACCTTGCTTTTCCCAGACGTTCAAGTAGATCATCAATTCTTGGTGTCGGGTAGGAGTCAAACATGGATATGGAGTTCAGGTACCTGAAATCAATGCAGAACCTCATACTCTCATCCTTTTTGGGTACCAAGACCACAGGGTTGCACCATTCACTCTTAGATCTTTCGATGATCCCTAGGGATAACATCAAATCAATTTCCTTCTTCAATGAAGGCAGCAGACGTTCCGGGATCCTGTAACTTAATCGTCTCACAGAGGCACCTTCTCGTACCACAATATCATGTTCGACAATGTCAGTTCTCCCTGGATTCTCTTGAAAGACTGCTGATTTACACATTTCTCTCACCTGCTGCTGCTTGTCCTCTGGGAGATGGCTGAGATCATAATCCAGAGAGCCAGCAGGTGGTAGATATTGCTCATCTGCTTCATCTTCTTCAGGCACTCGCCGTATGAGCATTGCATCTGCCTTGTGTTCAATACGCTCCACCCACTCCTTCAGAAGGTTTATATGCAAGACCTTGCTTGAGCGCAACTGCCCTGGGGTGGACACCTCATATGTGGTGGGTCCCAGCTTCCTCATGACTTCAAATGGCCCCTGCCACTTTGCCAACAATTTGTTGTTGTCACTGGGGAGGAGCACGAGCACCTTTTGTCCTGGCTCAAACGCACGCTGACGAGCAGATTTATCATACCAAGACTTCTGCTGCTGCTGGGCCTCCACCATATGTGATTGAGCAAGTTCACTCATTTTCTCCAACCGTTCTCTCATCTGAATGACATAAGACAAAATGTTCTTGGGTCCCTCCTCCGCCTTGTCTCCCTCCCAGATCTCCTTTAACAGAGTTAGAGGGCCGCAAACCTCATAACCATACAACAGCTCAAAAGGTGAAAAACCTGTGGAGGCTTGGGGGACTTCTCTATAAGCAAAGAGTAGATATGGCAGCCATTGATCCCAATCGTTACCACTGTCGTTGACAAACTTCCTGAGCATCTGTTTCAATGTCTGGTTAAACCGTTCTGTCAGCCCATCAGTTTGAGGGTGGTATGGTGAAGTTCTCAGACTCCGGATACCCAACAACTGATAAACTTGCTTTAACAAAGTAGACATGAAGTTAGTGCCTTGATCAGTTAGTATTTCTCGTGCAAAGAACTGCACTAAACAAAATGCAATGGGCTTGGCCTTTATAGATTTTAAAGGGAACACCTCAGGATATTTTGTGGCATAATCTGTTACAACAAGCATGTAACGATTTCCTGCTTTGCTCCTCTCAACAGGCCCTATTCATCCATTCCAAGACGCTCAAAAGGAGTGCCGATGACAGGGAGAGGTTGGAGTGGAGCTCTATGGGGGATTTTAGCAGATGTTATCTGACACTGTGGGCAACTTTTACAAAACTGAGCCACATCTTTGCTAAGACCAGGGGCCCGTTCTTCGTACGTCGCTTACTACATCCAAGATCAAATGACACATCCAAGATCAAATCATCGCGCTAACCGTGAGCTCGCTAATCCGGTTCTCCGAACACACCTGCTGTTGACGATTAGTACAGCTGGATGAAGTAATGTGACATCACTGGGTGTCGTAAAAGGGGCTACGCATCGATAGTAGAAACATTGATCGGCGACCCTCTGATTGGTCGGCGAAAATGTCGAAGGAGAGCGATCGGTATTTTTCGGCAGCAGAGCAAGAACTCCTGAGTGAGGGATTTCAGGAGTTTAATCAGAACGCAAGGGAACACTGCAAAGGCTGCAAAAGCAAGGAGAGAGGGCTGGCAGAAAGTTACTGACAAATCAAACTCGTAAGTAATTTAATAATAACAATAATAATGGAGTGGATTGATATAGCGCTTTTCAAGGCACCCAAAGCGCATGACAATACCACTATTCATTCACTCTCACATTCACACACTGGTGGAGGCAGTTACAGTTGTAGCCACAGCTGCCCTGGGACAGACTGACAGAAGCCAGGCTGCCATATCGCGCCATCGGCCCCTCTGGCCAACACCAGTAGGCGGCAGGGTAGATTTATTATATTACACTATATTATATTATATTATATCCCCTTTCACATTAGAGCCACAACAGGACCCACTAGAACATGGGTACAAGTAAAAGTGAAATATAAGAATATTCTACAGAACGGTAATGTTTATCACTTATATTGCTTTTCGTCTCTTGACCCTGAAATAATCTGTTTGTTTGTTCATAACAGCAACCAAGAAAAGGGCAGAGCAACAAAAGACAGGTGGTGGTCCTGCACCCCCTCGTCAACAAGTTGGTTAAATAATACCCTCACGGGAAAATTGATATCTCTCAATGAGCACACTGTCGCGCTGAGCTAAAGGATCCTGTCTGTCCCGCAATATGCGCTGGATACTGAGGACTCTCCTTATTAATTTGCACCTTCCGCAATGGGTGGCTCGCGTAAACAGACAGGACATGGCTGCGACAGGCTTCCCAAATCCACCTTCGCTTTTATAGCCGTGGTCTCTCATCTTGATTACACGAAGTAATTTACAATTACTACTCTGAAATATGAATTACATCTGTAATAATCACATACATGTAATAGAATGTTAATAGTACATTTCCCTTTTGTAGGAAATGACCTGTATGTATCTGTGTGACATCAATACAAGGATCAAGTGCTGCATTATCTTTAGTTACATTGATGTTATTTATTTATGGTGAAACAGTGGTGGAATATCGCTGTTGCTTTCGTATACATGAAGCGGACATACCCGAGTGGCCGCGAGCTAATCCTGTTTACATAAAGTAAACCTGCTCCCGAGCAGGTTTACGCTTACGGCTCTGTTGCTATGACAGCAAGTCCCGGATGAGCTTCAGGGAACCGAACGATCCAAGATCACGCGAAATCGTCAACAATCAAATCCAGCTAACTTACTTAGCGAGGTACGAAGAACGGGCCCCTGGCCAGTAGAAATGATGTTTGATGCGAGCTGTGGTCTTGTGTTTACCAAGGTGGCCAGCCCACGGAATAGAATGCCCTAAGGTGAGAATGGCGTTTCTAACCTTCTGGGGAACCACCAGCTGCAGCACAGACCCCTGCTGACGATAGAGAATGTCATTTTGCAAGATGTACTCACTGTTAAGAACCTGCTCCACTCCAGCTTCCGTTTCTTTGGCCTTCCGGAAAAGAGATATTAAAGATTGATCAGATTTTTGGAGTTCAGCAATTTCAGTTGGAATATTAAACCCTAGGGGTGACGGTGTTGGCTCGGCGTCTGTTAGTGTATCCACAGGTGAAAATTTGAATTTCTCCTGCCTTCTTTGTCTGCGGGTCTTCCGTGGCTTCACCACAGTTGTCTCAAACTCCTCATTAAAAAAAAGGCAGGGCACTCAGGATCTCAGAGTGGGTACTGACTTGCTTAGCCTGAGCTCTGGTAACAGCTACATTACACTCCTCAGTCTGCTCAGACTCCAACAAATCAAAAAGCACAGGAAGGTCACGCCCTAACACGACAGAGTAAGGCAAACTGTTCACAACACCCACATTCAGCAGATACATCTGGTCCTGAACTTTAATGTAGATGTCAGCTGTCGGATATCTTTTCTCATCTCCATGGACAAAACAGATTGAAATTGTATCACTGGTGCGAACAATATTAGGTGGGGCAAAATCTGAGTGAATAAGAGACCGAGAACTGCCAGAGTCAAGAAGGGCATTGAGTAGAACCCCATTCACTTCAATCTGACTCATTTTGATGGATTTGTCACTCTCCTGCTCAGGATCAGCATTAGAACGAGGGGCAAAGCACATTTGCACCATTTTAGCAGAATTTCTTGGGCACATAGGTTTTGTATGGCCCTCTAATCCACAAAGATAACAAATGAGCTTCTTACCAGAGGCCTTTGGTGGTCTAGTGATAGACTGAGAGGTCTTACTGGTGCTTGTATTTGCTGAATCCAGATGGTTTTGCTGAGATATCTTCCGGGTGTCCCTCGATGCCTTCCATGCATTATGGCTCCATGCTTGCCCCTTCTTTCTGGCAGCAACAAAAACATCAGCTAACCGAGCCGCTTCCATTGCTGAACCAGGGTTGTGTTCTCTGATCCAAACCTGAAGCTCAGGAGATAACATTCTGAGAAACTGCTCCAAGATTATAGTTTCACCAATGTCATGAATAGTTTTACCCTTTGGCTGGATCCATTTCCCATAAAGCTCCTTCAGTCTCGCATATAGCTCACGAGGGCTTTCATCTGGTTGAACGTCCAGGGATCTGAATCTTTGCCTATATGTTTCAGGGTTAATGTCATATTTTGGCAGAATAGCTGATTTCACTTTATCATAGTCTAATGAATCATCAATGTCCATGTGAACATAGGCACCTCTAGCTTTACCAGTAAGCAAGGGTATCAAATGAAAAACCCAATCTGATTTCTGCCATCGATAAGCTGTAGCCATACGTTCAAATGTGATCAGGAAATGTTCAATATCATCAGCTTCAGTTAATCTTTCCAATCTGCCCTCTATTTGTAGGGGAAACTGAAATGCTGGTGAAATGGCTGGATTGGAATTAGTCATAACTGGTTCAGCCTGGGCCTGCTGAGCAGAGGAAGAAGGATGAATATCAAACTCTAATGATTCAGAGCGAGCTTCTGCAGAATCTGATGGTGATGTTCTGACTTGGATTTCTGACTGCAGAAGTCTAAACTGATGTTGAAAGGCTTTAAATCGCTGTTCTTGTCGTGCATTTAACTCACTCTGTTTTGCATCCCGGACATCCTGTTGTTCCATGTGAGCATGTAGCATATTGACTAGATCAGACAAAGTAGGCTCCTTTTCCACTCTCTCCACAACTTCAGTGACTCCTGAGGCTCCATTTTCCTCCTCTTCGCAGGTTTGCTGAGCAGATCCCTTTTTCTTTTCATTCTTGCCACCACGATGCATTCTTCTTCCTCATGGGGAAAACAGAAGAAAGAAAAAAAAAAAAGACCTGTGTCTAGTGATGTGACGTTCTGTATCGAGGCTTCGAAGCGTGTGTCGAGTAATGGAGGGGGCGTTTCCGCGAAGCGCGTATCGAGGCTTGCTTCATTTATGGGAGGAGCTGAAAATGATGACGTCCGAAGCCTCGCTGCCCGGCTGTACCACGTGACTGGTTCAGGAAGCGGTTCGAACTTTGCCGCAAATAATCATTTTCCATACTGCCAGCATAAATATACACAGTATACTGCCATCACTACAATATAGATGTTTTACACACTCCTTTTGTTGTTGACATTTACAGGCTGTGTGCAAAATGCCACACTCTTCAAATTCATGCCAACTAATATTTTTACGTCCAGTAGGTGTCCTGCTAGAGCAAAAGAAGCTTCAAGAAGCTTCGCGTTGGGGTGAACCAATTGGATGAAAAGCTTCAGTGCTTCATGAGGCTTCATCTGCCCATCACTACCTGTGTCCAATACTGGATGATCCCACTGCTGCCACCAATTGTCAGGGACCAAGCAGTAAAGCATAAAGGACACAGGTGGTTTTAATTCAAAAAATGGGTTTTATTGACCCAAAAATATGAAAATATATATTTAACAAAGCCAAAACTTAAACAGGCAGACCAATAAAAGAGGTCAGCTCAATAAACTCAAGATAATAATTAACAGAACCTCAAACAAACATATGACAAACTGACCTGCTGAAATGACACACAGGGGGACTTAAATACTGGTTTAGCTAAACCAAATGACACACACGGGGGAAAATAAGATGGCTGCCATATAACCAACTAATACAAAACATTTAAACAAACATGAAACACCCCCCAGGCAATGAAGCATGTGGTGCAATCCAATTAGGCTGTCAGTAGTGCTTGAGGTCTCCCAGCCCTTTGCCACACCTTTTGCCAGACAGGAGGAGACACCAACCCCCAGGTAACTCAAACAAAGAAAGATGTATTAATATAACATAAAACAGAACTTTGACCTTGCAAGGTTAATATGTGTGCACGCCATATAAACATTGGAAGGTGTGATGGAAAAATGAATACATTTAATAAAGAAACGATATTGAACAATAAGTAGAATATTTTAAAGTAGTGACTGTAAATTAAACTAAAGTGAACAGCGGGTGGTGAGGTGTGGAGCTTACCATGTGTGGCATGCCATCACAAAGTGACACTGTACAATAAATTGTACAGAGGTGCTTACCTGTTTGTTGACTAGTTTAAAATTAATCAACAATAAATTATTTGTCCTGATGTGAGTCTTTAGAACATTTCAGTACTCTGTCTTGGAAAACAAAGTCTTTCCTTATTGGAGCCGCACCAACTTTAGGTCACTTCCTTCTGCTCCACACTGCCAGCTGCTCAGTGATTCAGAATGGTGTAATGCTCAACTTCCCAACTCGAAACCTATCCAGTTGATCAAAATTTGAAGTCCAGAAAAAAAAGCACTAATTTCATGTTTGACTAATGAGTTTGGCAGGCACGTCTGTTGGATCACTGATGGCTGTGTCTTTTAATTTCTCTTATAGCTGCATTCATTACTGTAGTGCTGATGTCTTTCTTTAAAGAAACTGTTTGAGATTTTAGGGAATTTTGCTTATTTGCTTCCTTGCTGCAAGTAGGATGAAGAGATTGATCCCATTCTCGAGTTTGTTTGGGAAATATATTAAGTTACAGCTATTGGCCAGTTAGCTTAGCATAAAGCTGGCTGATAGTTGTATTTGACAGAAAACTCAGTTAATTACTGAGGAGATATTTAGATTATTACAGAAAGGAGGCAACATCAATTAATTACTGAGGTAATGCTAAATCAGAAATTAAATCACATATCATGCTTCATCTGTTGGAGCCATTTTTTGGCTGGGTGCAGAGAAGTCCATGCTATCTGCTTATCAGGAAGTGGCTGTGTTTGAAATATAATAGGCTAATAAGCAACTGTTCCAGATGCCCATAGTCTGACATTTGAATTCATCTGTATTTTGGCAAGAAATCAAATAAGCACTTTGGCCAAAATGTTAAACCTGTCCTCACACTTAGCGATGGTGCTCTGAGTACTGACATTTCCCTCTGGCCAAAGCTCGAAGCCTGGAGTTTTGCCAGGTGAAAGAGCCTCTTATGAACTGTCAATATTATGTCATGCTATTACGTCTCACCAGCAGCCGCCTCCTGTTTTCAAAGTAATCCAGAAAGGAGGCAAGGGCACCCTTTGGTGGTGGCGTTGGCTTTTTAGTGGGCTTTGGATAGTCCACTTTGACGCCTTCTTTCCATTTTTCTTTCCCCCAATCTTTCCCTCCTTTCCTGGCTTTCCTCTTCTGTCGGCTTTCTTGGCACCCTTGTCATTCGGTTTCTTCTTCTTGTCATGCTTATCGTGCTTTCCCTTCCTGGTAGGAGTGATAACAGTGATGACTTCTGACTCCTCTGGATTGCTTGCTGTTGGCTTGCTAGGCTCATACTTGTCTTCATACTCGTTAGTCAACACCAGCGCACAAAAGCAGATATTATTTTTCATTTTCTTCACTGATTCAAACATTGTGAGAATGATTTGGTCTTGAGCTGGTGTCGTGGTAAACTTTTCTTTGTACACACAAAAAATGATGGTGAAATGAGTTATGTTGGCTGCTAAACAGCTATTTCATTTGAAAAGCTCCAATGAAAAGTGCGGTTATCTCCGGGTTTTCGGTGGGTACCGTTCCCTCTCTGCGGTTGTAGTAGTATGGATCAGCGGCCTTTTTGTGGTGGGTTTTCTGGTTGTCGTTGTAGTTGCTCTGGTTGTTGTAGTAGTCGCAGTGGTGGTCGTGGGCTGGGTTGAAACCCAAGTTAGTAAAAATAAAACAAGCCATTAGTAGGATCAAGAAATTGAAAGCCAAAATTGTGTTTCTACAAGAAACTCATATGCTAGGCAGTGAGACAAATAGAATCAAACACAGATGGCCAGGTCAAATTTTATCACCTCCTTACTCCTCCAATTCTAGGGGCGTTATGATAATGATACACAAATCCATACCTTTTCATGTTGAGCATGTGCGTCAAGATTCTAATGGACGTTTTGTTTTTAATACTACAAGGTAACCTACTATCTACTAGACTCAATTTAATTAATACTTATGGCCCAAATGAAGATAATCCACATTTTTATAGCAATTTATTTCTTAAAATTTCAGATTTACAAGGTAAATGTATAATTGCTGGGGATTGCAATTTGCTTTGAACCCACAGAAGGATAAATCGTCAGGCATGGATAACACTTACAATAGAACACTAAAGGTGATCAAACAATTTATGAAGGAGTTCAATATAACCGACATATGGCGCGATCAAAATCCAACCAAATTACAATATTCTTGCTGGTCAGGTACACACAAAGTGTATTCCAGAATAGACTACTTTTTGGTATCAACTGAGCTGGCTCCTTATACAAAAGATATAGTATACAGTATAAGGAAATAATAATATCTGACCATGCAGCCGTTACTTTGACTTTCATAGAGTCAAAACTGATTAAAACTCGAATTGAATGGAGGTTTCAATTGAAGTGGATGCAAGACAAACAGTTTCTTGAGTTTTAGGCAAGCAAATTAATGAATACTTTGAGCACAATTCAAATCAAACATCGGCAAGTGTGAGATGGGACGCCTTCAAGGCATACTTAAGAGGGCAAATTATAAGCTATACTAGTAAGAAAACAAGAGAACGAAACCAAAAGATAAAATATCTGGAATAAAAAAATAAAAATGTTAGAAGAGACCAGCTTTCAATCAGGCCAGAATAAGGAGGACAATGTCAAAGAATTATTACTATTGAGAACGCAATATAACGAAATGACAAGCGAAAAAGCAGCTGTACATTTATTGAGATTAAAGTAACAATCCTATGACCAAGGTGAAAAACCCAGCAAACTCCTGGCTTAGCGTATAAAACAGCAGCAATCTGAAAGGGCAATTACCAAACTTGAAACTTCAAATGGAAATATCATAATAGACCCAATCGAGATAAACAATGCATTTAAAGTTTTTTATGAAACGCTATATAATTCAGAATGCAACAATGAGGGTGCCCGCAGGATTCACCATTATCTCCACTTTTATTCCCTTTAGCTATTGAACCTCTGGCAATAGCGGTTAGAACCAGTGGACAAATACAAGGTGTTAAGATTGGTAGAAAGGAGCATAGAATTGCGTTATTTGCTGATGATGTCATATTATTTTTAAAGCAACTAAAAACTTCTGTGTCTGCTGTAAAGGATTTAATAGACCAGTTTGGGGCCTTCTCAGGGTATAAAGTAAATGTAACAAAATCATCATTAATGTTACTTAAACAAGGGCTTTACTGTTAATTCTGAATTCACTCATCTAGGCATTAAAATAAAAGATGTGGTGGTACTTAAATATAATACAATTCTACAGAAAATTTCCAAAGATCTGGAGCGTTGGATAAGTTTACCACTATCTATAAGTGTTCTTAAAATAAATGTATTACCTAAACTCTTGTATATGTTTCAGAATGTCCCACTGGCTCCTCCTGCTGGATTGTTTACCAAACTAGCGTCATTAATCAGAGAGTTTATTTGGAACAAGAAGCATCCCCGCATTTGTTTGTCTTTGTTGTATCTTGCCTTTGATACAGGGGGGTTGAAATGCCCCAACTTTTACTGGTACTATCTGGCTATTCATCTAAGGACAATAATGTTTTATTTTTCATGGAAGCAAATTCTCTTAAAATGCCATTAAACTTGTACTTATACTCTGCACAGCCAAAACAATTAAAGAAAGAAACAAATAATCCTATAGTCCGAAATATGATTGAAGTTTGGTTTACAATAAAAGAAATTTTGAATATTAAGAATAATCTCTCTCATTTTAGTCCTATTTGGGGAAAATGCCTTATTTGCACCAGGAAATGTGGCAGATAAAGGTGTTAGGAAAGTGGGTGATCTTTTTTGTGATGGAATAATGGTTCCATTTGAGGATTTAGCCTCAAAATTTCAAATCCTCCAAAAACACTTCTTTAAGCATTTACAGATTTGAAGCTTCATTTCTTCCATGCAAAATCAGTCTCCCAACCTTCCCCAGTTAACTAATTTAGAGGAGTTAATGGTGGAGGGGAAAAAAGTGGTAACAAAGGCTTAATTTCAACATTCTATAACTGGATTGTCTCTGCCTCCCCAGAAACATCAGTTTCTAAGTTATAATCTTGGAGAAATGACCTAAATATTAATATTTCTGAGGAGACATGGAAGTCAATTTGCTTAAAATGACCCCAGGTATTTAAACTCATTTACCTTTAATACCTTTACTCCTTGCATATTTCAGATGAGCTGACCATCTGATGTAAAAGAATACATATTTTGGTCAAGGCATTGAAACCGAGGACAATTTTGACCTTTTCCGTGGCCAGTGGTCAGTGAAAACACTAAAAACAAGTGCAAGAACATACATTACATACTTTTCTCTTGCGCAACTGGTATGTCACTTTTTGTAGATGCTCCACCTCCTTTTTCAAATCCTGTTTAGTTTCTCTTATTGTGGCTCCGGCACTACCGGCACCCTCACCCTGACCTGGGCTCACCATCTGTTTATGGTACAAATTAAATATGTTTTGTTCATGATGGAGTAAATGATTATATATGAAAGAAGTCCAAACAATCAAAACTCTTACCAAGGGAATCAGGGCACACATTGTTACTGCTACACTGGAAGAGCGTTCTGTCTAAAAGCTCCTCTGTTCCTGATGACTGCTGCTCTTGCTGGGAAGCATGTATAATGTAAACAGAATTGGTCCTAGCACTGAACCCTGTGGAACTCCATAATTAAGCTCAGTGTGTGAAGAGGACTCTCCATTTACATGCACAAATTAATTAATTATCGGAAATAATTAATTACATAAATATTTACAACAAATGTAATTAATTAATTATTGACACATTTAATTATTTATTTATTTATTTATTTATTTCACATTTTAATTAATTATTGCCACATTTAAATAATTATTTAATTGTGTATTTAATTAATTCATTTTGGCACAGTTGACTCCTTCAGGTCTCACCATGAAATAATTTTATCTGTCAACCTCACCCATCAAACTCAGGAGGCGGGGTTAACACTGATCGAGTCAAAACCATTGCTTTGGCCTGGTGGCCATTGTTTTTAGCACACAACAACCAGCATGTGGAAACTCACAGAACTGAACTTTGAAAAACCCTGTTTGTGTGCCACCAAATACCGTTTTAATATTTTTTTTAGCGAGAATGTAGTGATTTAATCTTCATATGTCTGGTCGGTTTGTCAAGATACAGCCTCTTTGCAAAAGTGCTTCGATGATTTTGGAGATGTCTGCCCAGGATAGACCCGTTTGCCTCGCAAGCAATCAAGTTGTTATTACCACTGACAAAGCGCAGGCCCCGGTACACAGCTGTAATAACCCCCGCTGACACTGACTTCTTTTACTGAGGTTATATTTATCGGGGTTTTATTTCCTGATGTTCAGTCGCCAATTCTGAATTATAACTAACATTAAAAACATGTTTAAGGAGGAGAGAGAGCAAATAAATTTGATTAAGAGCTGATCTTTGGGTTTTTGTTCAGTAATCAGCGTGACCTGCGTATAAACGTATAAATGAGATAATGTTGGTGTTTCCGTCATGTAGTAACTGCTGGCTTTAACTGTACAAAGGTTGTTCGACACTATGAAACACATACAGACTTCATGATGTTCGGCTAATATTTTTATTGTGAATAGTAATCATGAGGGTAAACGGACCTGTACACCACAGAGCGAGGTCAGCATATCCACGATATCTTCAGCTCTATGAGTTAACAGTTTCCCAGCTGACTAGTCTAACTGACATCTACGAATATGTCATGGGTCATATCAATATGATTTTACAGAAGATCATCCTTATTACTGCCAACTATTCCAGAGACGTGAAAATCTACAGCATAAAGAACAAAAAAAATATAGCAGTCTAACGCAACACTGTAACAGAGATGAACCGTCAGTTTGTCGCAGATCAAAGTGGAATGAAAGTGATTGGTTGAACAGGTGTTCGTGATCTGTGTTTTCTGCATTTTCATCAGTGTAAGAGACTCAGCAGCAGATTAGAATAACAGTTACACATTTAATAAATCACCAAATGAATACACGCAAGAAACGAGCAAACCTGTTCCGACAATTTGAGTTTGTGTTCCCTCAGCTGCAGACTCGCTACTGTTTAAATGTTTGAGAGGAAGATTAGATATAAAGCAAACGTCAAACATAGACTCAGTCTGCGTTCACATTTGATATGAGGCCAGGACGGATAATGGCTGTGTCCTGTTTGAAGATCATATATGTAAAATTGTTGTCTGACCTCCGTCGATCCAGCCGCTCAGAGTCCGTGGTTACCATGGTTACTGCATAAGCACCTATAATGTAAACAGCTGACACAGCGGAAACCTACCGGGAGCATGGGTGTTTATGGTTTTCATTGCAAAAGAACCGTCTGTCTATGTTTCAGTGCCCTGGTCTGCCACAGTTTCCACCAGCCCCACTCCAGTCTCAGCAGTTTAGTGACCTGACTGTTCCATTTTTAACTTTTGGTGTTTCTGCCTATCACAAGATTGATAACTTCAGTCAGCACTGTAGTGCATCATTCTCACATCAGAGGGACATTTGAATACTGTTTTATACAGCATATGACTGGAAGATGAATATCAAGCAGGCATAAGTGTGATGTTGATTGAACTGAGATCTCCTACTGTCATTTCTGTTGCTGGAGATGTCCACTCTAATTTAATTTAATTTAATTTAATTAGTTTGCTGCTTTGAATTATATGCAAACATGTCCATGTGGATTATATAAGTTGCTTGAGGAAGAGAAAATATGTTCATCAAAAGAAGACAGTTGAGGTATCTAACCAGGATTCCTCCTGGACTCCTTGGTAGGTGAGATGTTTTTGGCCATGTCCTACTGGGAGGAGGTCTCAGCGGGCTTGGGGAATACTGTGTCCTCCAGGATGAGCTGGAAGGCATGGCTGGGTTGAAGGAAGTCTGTCAAATTGATAAGCAGAGGAAGTGGTGCAGCACCTGGTTCTGTTTGTAGAAGCTCAGATGTAGGGGCAGCCAATCAGATGAAAGCTGGCGTAAATAGAGGAGGGGTTGGGGTGGGGGCTCCAAAAGACTGTAGCATGCAAAACCACTACTTTGTACAATTTCTGTCGTCTACAGACAAAATCATCTTAACTTGTGATCTTGTAAGCTGCTGGTACTTGAGTTGTTTTATGCCTTTCAACAGAGCCTGGTGGGTATTTGGTCCTGCTTCTGGCATCAGTGCTAAGTTACACTAATCCAGCTGCTGGGTGTAATTTGTTATTAACTGGACTAGTTCATTTATCTATCTCTAGTATGCATTTGAAGAACTCATAATCTTCTGTGTTCTCCCTAGCTGCCCTGGGCTTATCCGTGGCCTTCATCTTAAAATTCAGAGACAACATGTTCCATGTGCTGACTGGCCAGTTCACTACTGTTCTGGTCACAGGCCTCTCCCTCTTCCTCTTTGACTTCCACCCTTCGCTGGACTTCTTCCTCCAGGCACCCACGGTCCTGCTGGCCATCTTTATCTACAATGCCAGCTGGCCCAAGGACCTGGAATATAGCCTGCAGCGGGAGAAACTACGGGTCATCAACGGGGAGGTGTTTGAGAGGTCAAGAGGGGTAGGAGACAAACCACAAATCCTCAGTAGTCACGCACACAAGCCCACACACTCCTTTTCCTCACACAACTTCGCTCACCTAACCCCGATGTATATCCACTTCCTCTACTCCCGCCCACATACCAAGTGCTCTGCAGGAAACTTGGCTCTTGTTTCTCTGTAATGTCATTTCTTGAGTGCAAGAGGAAACCTGATTCCCAGCTATGAAAATAGCATCCAGGCTCATGCTGGAGCCTTACGTCATAGAATTCCTTTAGTAGTCAAGTGTTTTTTGATGGAAGAAGCTATTTAACAATACAGTAGTCTGTGGGGATACTATCCTGGAATTCTTTTCATCCCCAGCGTCCTGTTCTGTATTGAAGAAACCCTGTAATTCAGGTGAAATGCCAGGTTTCAGGTGTTTGTTTCTTTGCGAGAGCACTAACAAAAATACCCTCTCCATTGGCAGCCGTGGCTTTAAAATGCACGGTACTTCCCCGGTGTTTTTCGGGGAGTAAATACTGCCCTCCACTTTCTGAAAACAGAAAAAAGATGTGCACAGTGCCTCAATGTCTGCAGATTTGTCCACTGGATTTGATCACTTGTTCATTCATTCTGATGCCTTGTCTCTTTTTTGTGTTGCAGGACAGTGAGGAGCTCGATCTCCTGACAAAGGTAAATGCAGACAGTGTTTCTGATGAAGAGTCCTTGTAGTAATGACAGAGCTCACTCCCAAGTATCCAGAGGATACTCTGCATCTTTCCTGCTGCTGATATCGAACTGGACAATTGACTGGATGGAACATGGTCACAGATTGTCTGTGAAAGCATTTATTTGAACAGTGATAAGCAGGTAAACGGTGAAAGATACTGTTGATAGATTATATGATAGACTCCTAGAATTAAAAACAAAGTGTTTAATAACAGAATTAGCGAAATGTGTATATTTTGGAAACGTGCCTGTCTGTGGATGACTGCTGTCATTCATATGGGGGAAAGTACCAGCAACGCTGTTTGTTGGAAAATAAGTGATACTTTTGGATTCATTATGGATTCCTTTTATGGACAGTGTATTTCTTTACATGATTCCTGTTGTACATGCTGCTATTTGACTGCTTGCTGGTGCTGGACGTCTAAGGACCAGAAACTGCAGTTTCAGGATTGTTTTGATAATAGATTTGTTTGAAATTGTGGTGATTTTGAATCTTTATCCACACTATGATGAATTCAGTTTGTATTGTACTGTGGAAGAGGCAGTTTATTTTTTTTATTTGTTTATTTTCTGAGCCAGAATAAGTGGTATTGACATAATTGCCACTAATGCCTGACTTTCTGTCAGCACCACAAACTCCCTGCCTCTCTTACTTGGGGCTTGAATATTTTCTTGTTAAACTGTAAAATAACATTGTCTAAAGATTGTTGTTTGTGCCATTAAAATCCTCACGTGTAAATGCATTTTCTTGTAAAATAAATGGCAAGTTGTTTTACTTCTGTGCAAGTAATGCAATTTAATACAATCGCTGATGTCTTGTCATAAATTTGTGCATTTATTTAAATACTGAGGTTTTCTGGAGGAAGACCTAAAGGGTACTAGCTGCTCTAACTCCATGTTTTTCTTCTATTACTTTGCACATGCTTGATAGCTGTTTTAGCTCCCTATCAGTTCCTTTAAGCCAACTCTTAGATATTTTACCCACCTGCTGAATAACAGTGTTCCACACCCACTAACATTATACAGATCCAAGAGAAAAGAGACTGTAACGCAGTCTGATGTCTAAGCTTTAACCCTTGTGTGGTGTTCATATTTTTGTTACTCAGCCAGTGTTCATGGGTCTGGTGGACCCACTAGAGTTTTGGCTTTCCAAATTAACACTATCAAACAATTTTATGTTAAATTACTCAACAGATGTTTACTTCATCCCAATTACAAGCCATATGAACAGCAAAGATGGTTAATTTTTTTCCCTTTCCCTTTGTTAGATCACATTTATGAATTAATGTGCTTCTCGTTTTTTTTTTGTTTTTTTTATAAAATGTTATAAAAAAAATAAATCAGTTATAATCAAGTGGAGTGAGTGGAAAGACACAACACATTTACACGTGCAGCAATATGTTTCACAACTAAATGGGATCAGCTGCTCATCAATGGTGACATTAGGCCCAGGGTTGTAAAACAGGGGGAGGTGGTGCACACACTTATCCCACACTGTCCTGATGGCAGCTAGCTTGTCTCTCTGCCGTCGAGCTGGTCTGTCGTCTCGGTTATCAAAACGGATAATCCTGGAAATTTTGTGGAAGTTTTCCAGAGACATTGATGCACGGAAAGGTTCTTGCCAGTTTCTGCATCCCACAGGGGTTCTGTGGATTCCCCTTCGGACCTGAAAACTCCTGCAAGGATAAGAACCCCAAAGTAGGCCTTTGGGGTTCTTAGATGAATTTGTTCCATCTCCTTCCACCTCTCTCCAAAAACACACCTTCCTTCTAGATTACTGCAATCCAGAATAATTTTCTGGATGGAATCTGGGATGAAAAGCTCAAATGAAGACTTGATGTCCTGCACATGAGTAACTGTCAGCCGTGTTGGCCCTGGCCAGTAGCAGCTCTGCAGGGTGGCTCATTTCTTGGGCAAGAAGACCATTCAATTTCACCAGTTATTGACATCCATATTTCTTCACTTGCTGTCTGGTGGGCTTGTTCTGGTCCTGGAGCTGGCAGCAGATGGGGTGCTCGTCTTCGTTTTGTTACTAAATGGTGCTCAACCTCATCCTCTTCTTCAAAGTCCCTGTCAGACTCTGAATTTTCAGAAATGTGAAATATTCTGAAACCTCTTTGTCAACATCATCATCCGAAGCCCCTCTCTTTTCCAAAATCAATTGGATGGCCCTCACAGCAGATAATCTTTTGCCATCTTGATCAGTTGTGATAAAGAACCACACTGGCAAAGTCTTATTTATAGTATTATGCCCCTAATTTGCAGGTAATTTGCAGACAATCTGCTACGCAGCAAAAAGCAAGACACAAGGCTCTGGTTTACTCATGCATGAGGGAGATCTGCCTGGAGCCAAGTGTCGTCCCACCACTTGACCTCTGTCAGACTCTCAGCCAGGCTCCCCATAGCACTCCTTTTATTGTGGTTACATGAATATGCATAGGGTCATTAACATATAGCATCTTACATAGGTATACATGTGAACAAAGAATACTGTGTGTGTGTGGTCAAAAGGGTCATATAACATAAAAGCACGAAGGCAAACATCCCATCCTTGGTCAGGAAGAGGGTAGACTAGACTAGACTAGGGCCAAAATACCAGCTACTGTGTGTGCAAACCTGGTAAAGACCTATAGTAAACGTTTGACCTCTGTTATTGCCAACAAAGGTTATGTTACAAAGTACTGAGTTGTATTTTTGTTATTGACCAAATACTTATTATCCACCCTGATTTACGAATAAATTCTTTACAAATCCTACCATGTGAATTCATGGATTTTTTTTTCACATTCTGTCTCTCACAGTTGAAGTGTACCTCTGGTGCAAATTACTGACCTCTGTCATCATTTTAGGTGGGGGAACTTGCACAATCGGTGGCTGACTAAATACTTTTTTGCCCCACTGTATATTTATATGGCTCTTTGAGAGGATATTGATTGACAGTAATGCATTCCCAAGTCCCTCCAACAGGACTTGAAATTGGTGTGAAATATAAGAGCTGCCCAAAAACATGTAACGTTTAAGAATTTCATCACAGCGTGAAACCACAGTTCTCAAAAAAGCTCACCACACCACCTTCTTCCTTGACAACGTCACATTCAGTGAGTATATGTTTATAACTCTTCTTTTCAAAACAAAAATGTGAGTGTGTGTGAATCTCCAATCATCTCCTGGATGATTGAGAATGCATCAAGACGTGAGTGTGTGTGGTTCATTTAGGGGACATCTTTACATTTTAGAGTGAAAAAACAGCTTGACTTACATGCTTTCCAAATTCACACCGCATTAATTTAAGTATTCAACAAGTTAATTGATCTACACAGCACGGCCATTCTGTTATGGGGCTGCCCATCACATACTAGCTACTTTTGGCTGCCCCTTTATTATCAATTTTACATGCCTTGATGTGACTGTGGTCTGGCCCTATTTACCTAAACCTGAATTAAATTATTCACAAGTCACTACAACAGGTATACTTGTGTTTAATTTGGCGTATTTGATGCTCTTCCCGACACAGCTGTCAAGGGATTTTTTTTTCCTCCTCCTGGTACTTAAATGGGGATCTTTCACTGTTAGGCAAATGTGCAAACCACTACACTATAGAGCCACAGCCTTCACATAATCCTCCTATACTGCTTAGAAAGAGTAAGTCTCTACCTTGACTCTCATGTCAGTGTCTGTGAGGACCATGTAGAACTCCTCGTAGGTCATGCCAAACTCTTTCCTCAGCTCTGTGATCAGATGCTGGTTCACCAAGTCTTCCTGACGAAAGCCCTTCATAGGCTTGTCATTCCCTGGAGAAATAAAGGCACATTAGAATGATTCAATATCTACTTTCCTACTTTAAAGGGGGTACTAATTTCCCCTTTAAAGAATATCAATTAACTGTTAAAATCAAAGGAACATAACATTTATTGTATTTGGAATCTTAGTGAAATGGTCCAAAAGTCAAATGTAAATCTAATATATTGCCCGGAATATCAGATTGGGAAAATTGGGGAAAGAAGGAAAACTGCACACTATTGGTTAATCTGTCTTCTGTCATGTCTCCCTCCCCTCACTGCCAGTCGGTTGCGGCAGATGGCTGCCTCTCACTGAACCTGAGGTTTCTTCCTGTTCAAAAGGAGTTTTTTTTTCCCTTCTTCTCACTGTCACCAAGTGATTGCTTGGTGACAGTGAGTCTTCTGAATGTTGGGGTTTTTTTTGGTTTTTTTTCCTGACAATTATTCAAATGGTTATGGCTTCAAAAGGCTAGAAAAGTACAGGGCAGATACAAAAACAGCTTAAGACATATTACAGTCGTATTTCTTAACGTAAAATGAAGAGCAATTGTTTCCCAGTTAATATGCTTACTCCTCTTTTAGTTTAGTTATCTATGCTGATTTCAAAAAACTGCTCCTTTAACAAATTTGTCTGAGAAGTTTAAGAATTAGACTCTTGAGTGAAGAGCAGAACTGAAGCATGCAGGACAAACTGGACAGACAGCAGCTGAGATCTAAAAGGGTTGGATGTCTCAGAAGTCTAATGGAGCTGGTGTTTATGCAGACCAAAGCCTTTAATCATAGCTCCTTCCGTGTGTGTGTGTATGACATACAGACCACAGAACAGTGTGTTCTTGGTAGAGATGGTACGATACCACTTTTTTATGTCCAATACCGATATCATAAATTTGGATATCTGCCGATACCGATATGAATCCGATATAGTGTTTTTTAATCAACAAAACTGTTTTTTAAAATATCTTGCTGCATTTTGCAAGTCTGCAAGTTCATACTCAAGTTTAAAACAACAACTACACTAAAGCTATTCTGTTATACCTGTATGCAAAAAAAAATAATTCATAGTTCAGCAATACTGATCAATCTAATAAACTTAAACCTACACCATCCTCCCTATTCTGGTATTTTAAAGAGTACTTAGCGTAAATATTAAGCAACCTAACTAATAGGGTTCCAACTCCCAGCAACAACATAAATAAATAAAAAATAGGGAACCTCCATCACGCTCCACCTCATGATGCTTAATCGACGTAATCAACCTTAATTTGATGCAGTGTGAAAAAAAATGCACAGAAATCAATTATTTTTCAAGAAATATTAAATAGATTCAACATCTTTCTTCAACAAAATTGCAGACTGCACAGATGGTACCTTCCCAAAGTAAAAAGTACTATAGCTTACTAGGGTATTGGTATATATATTAGACTTAATAGTCACTATATACAGTAATTGACTTCTATTCATTTTACATCAAATTAAAACTTTGGGTGTCAGATAATTATTTATTAAAAGCTCGACATTTTAAATGAGAATAAGAAAGAAAAGTATGTCTTTGTGCCCCCTTTTCCCAGTTAATGCCCTATCGGCCCCCCTGGCTAAACTTTTTATTTACTAAATTTTCTATTTTCTATGAGTCTGTTGTGGCCAGTGCGATCCTCTATGCTGTTGCATGCTGGGGGAGCAGGCTGAGGGTCGCAGATGCCAACAGACTTAATAAACTAATCCGTAAGGCCAGCAATGTTGTGGGGATGGAGCTGGACTCCCTCAAGGTGGTGTCGGAGAGGCGGATGCTGTCCAAGATAAAGACAATGTTGGATAACACCTCCCACCCACTCCATGACATGCTGGTCAGTCACAGGAGCACGTTCAGTGAGAGACTGAGATTACCGAAAAGCACCACTGAACGACACAGGAAATCATTCCTGCCTGTGGCCATCTCCCTGTACAACGCATCCACTTAACACACTGTTTGCTGCTACAGCTACACGTTTCTTTTCCAACTATTTATTTATGAGTGACTTATGTATGTATGTATGTATATATATGTATATATTGTACTATTCTTAGTTAGTGTATTGTCTGTCTTGTCTTAATGTTGGTTTAAAATGGAGCACTGTAACAAAAAATAATTTCCCCCAGGGATCAATAAAGTATTCTGATTCTGATTTGCTAGATCTGCCCCTGCACAGTTACCAGCGTCAGCTACGTAGAAAAAGATCCTGGTGTAGAAAGTAATATTAAATAAATTCTAACAACAGCTTATCAAGCTTAAACGTGCTGCTGTTGTTCAGCCGCTGGTTTCCTCTTTCTGGTGCAAAGTGGGCCAAAAACAAACGAGAGATGGACTCGCGACAGAAAAGCAGATCAGCTGATCATTGAGCAATTTCACGATTGAAGTAGCAGCCGGAGAGCGAGAGGCAGTCGCTTGTTAAGCTTAACGCAGGAATGCTTTACAAACATTCAGAGATGGACTTACACACTTGCTTTACTTCTCTCGGGGATAACTTTGTCGGAGATGAAATGCCAGGTTGCTAGTGAAGCTCCACATGCTATCCAGACCACCGACAGGTCCCGCATGCCACAGCCGCTCTATCACGTGATGCATACTGCTCCGACGTGCTAACGTTCTGAGGTGAGTTACGGCGTGTTGCAAGTTTTGTGAGGTGCTTTCGTGATATTTAATGGATCGGATTACATTTTTTATTTTTCTCCGATCCAGTAATTTAGGTCAGTATCGGACCGATACCGATATGTAATATCGGATCGGTCCATCTCTAGTTCTTGGTGGCTGGTTTGCCCACTCTCTGCTGTGTAATGTGTATGAGCAATCACGTCAGGAAACCCCCAGTACATGTAGGTGGCAGAAGACAGACTGCACACACAGATATGTACAGCAAACATTCTTTAATATGGTCTATATGCAAACATACACTTGGCCAACCAGGCTACAACCCAAAGATGAAGTCACTGTAACCAGAGGAGGGGCAATGCTGAAAGGACCAGCTGTTTGTACATGATCACCCACAGTGCGTTTCTCTCACTTCCAAGGACTCTTATGTTGACTTCCATTTACTTTCTTGAGATTCATTTACATACTGTTGCTTACCTTAACCTAAACTTAAATCAAGCCTTCAGTATGGACAGCACTCACACAACAACATTTCCCTGAAAAATGGTATTTTAAGGCAAATCACATCTACTGTATTCCTAAAAACATGCAAACTTACTTACATTTATGACAGAATACCTAAGTCTGTTTATTTCAGTACTAAGTAGAGAGCAAGCTTGAGTAGACAAAGTGTTAAAGTCAAACTCTCTTGTATTGCAGGGTCTTTAGTATATAAAACAACTTGGGATGGCTGTTGTTGTAAATCGGGGCAATAAAAAAAAACCTGGACTAACTGCTTTGTTGTTCTGTGTTTCTAGTTAACTTGTTTTTTTTGTGTGGTGCACAGAAGTTCCCACTGTTGTGTTACTGGTTTAATATTGTTTTCCTCATACTACATGTGAGTATTCTGTGTTTTCACAAAGTAGAACAGAAAAGCAGCAGCTCTTAAAATGACAGGAAAAGCATTTAGTTGGATCTACGATGACTCTGTCATCCTAAGGAAGATTTACTGACAGCGGAAACATGATTTTGATTTAGAATTACAGCCTTTTGCGGTCATCTTTGTACCGAGTTGTTTCTCCTCATAAGCTGTTTCACAGATGAGCCATTAAAGGTAGAAAAGCTGGTCATCCAGTTTCATATTGGGCTCTTTGTGGATGCTCTGACCAACAAGGAAAGCCAACTTGTGGGCGTACTGGCAGGGAGCAGGCACTCTGATGATCCCCTAAAGCACAAAGAAAAACAATCAGGCATGACCAACACAATGCCAAAGTCAGTGACATTTACACAGTCGGGGAAAATTATTTGATCCCTGCTGAATTTATACGTTTGCTCACTTACACAGAAATGAAGTCTAATTTTTAATGGCAGTTTTATTTTAACAAATACAGAAAAAAACCCATTATATCAGAGTTATGAATGGATTCACATGTCACTGAGTGAAACAAGTATTTGATACACAAGTAAAACACAAGTGGGTACTTTGTGAAGGAACTCTTGGCCAGTACAGCCGTATAGTCTGTCACCAGGTTTGCACACATCTCTGGAGTGATTTTGGCCCGGTCCTTTTTACAGAAACTAAGTCCTTTAGGTTTCTCAGTTGCCACTTGGGAACTCAAAGCTTAAGCTCCCTCCACAGGTTTTCTATACAATTGAGGTCTGGAAACTGACTAGACCACTCAATGACCTTAATGTACTACTTCTTTGGCCGGTATGTTTTAGGTCATCATCATGCTGGAAGACTGATTCGGACTAGGGCTGCCACGATTAGTCGACTATCAAAATCGTCGACGACTAATTTAATAGTTGATGTGTCGTTTGAAGCTTTGTAAGATCCCAAAAGACGCAGGAATAAGTAATAGTATTTAAGGGTGTAATAACGGACTGAAGCAGAAGATGGCAGCACTGCATGTACAAGGATGCCAGCTGCCGTTAAACCTTGAAGAAGAGGAAGCCTTGTCCCAGAATTCGTAGCGCAGCCCTGCTCAGTTTCCAACAATGGCGGCAGCTAGTTAGTTTTAATGTTACTCTTATTATTCTTTCTGGGTCACAAAATAAACGTTTAACATATTTTCAGGCGAGAATGTAGCTGTGTAAACTTCAAATATCTGCTCAGTTTATCAAGACACCACGTATTTTCAAAAGCGCTCCGACGTTTTCGGAGAAGTCTGTTACCCACCAGCTCGATAGCGAGCCGGGGTTCAAGGCTCACCAGAGCCGGTGAGAACACCGGACTCCCGGCAAATCGTTTTCAAACCCAATGCCGTCTTTCACTACTCAGGTTAAACATATATAAATCAGTTAGATAACTTAAAAATGTTATCGTTTAGCTTTTTGTTTTAGTATTTTATTTGTTCCTGAGTAAATCGGTTTGGCTGAGATTAAAGTTATAGTTTTTACACAGCTGAATAAACATCAAGCAGACAGCTGATTATCAGGAGTGTGAGATGCTCGAGAATATACTCCGGTGTCCTGTTATATTTTAGATAGCAAGGAGCAACGGCTGAGTTTATTATACTCCACCGAAACAATCTGCAGATTTCATTAAACTTTAATAAACTATCATCTAGTCTTTATTTTTAGTTAGCACATACCATAAACACTTAAAGCTGTAAACTAATGATAGTTATATAAGAGCAGATGCTGCTGGTGCAATAAGCGGTACGTTTTACGTCCAATGGATGCATGATCTGATTAGTCGACTAATCGCAAAAATAATCGGTGACTAGTCGACTATCAAAATAATTGTTTGTGGCAGCCCTAATTCGGACCCACCTTTAGTCTTCTGTGCTCTTATCGGAAAAACACCTCCAAAGTACAAAGTTTCCACCTTCATGTTTGACTGCAGAGATCATGTTCTTTGGCAATACTCTGCATTTCTTGTCCTACAAATACAGCGGGTTGAGCTGATGCCAAAGAGCTCAATTTTGGTTTCATCTGACCGCAGCACTTTCCAAGCCTTCTCTAAATCATTTAGTTGTTCACTGGCGAACTTAAGATGGGTGTGTCATGTGCCTTCCTGGTGTCCGTAGTCCCAGCTGCCTTCAGATCTCTAACACGCTCCTGGCATGTAGTTTTGTGCTGATGACCACCTTTCTTGTGCACCCCATGAGCAAAGATCGTATGTGGAGCTCCAAACCGAGGGCAACTGATGGTCATTTTATATTTCCAGATAATTGCACCAGTAATTGTCACCTTCTTACATCCCATTCCCCGTTTGTCCTTTGACAGCTCTTTTTCAATTACTGAAAAATATAATTAATTGAAGAAATTGATTCTGTAGACAGGTGTGCTTTATAATTAGACACTCTTCAACTCATTGATTGTAATTTGCCAATTTGAGTCAGAATTCTGGCTGGGTTGTAGGGGATCAAATAATTATATCACTCATTGATTTTTGACTGATATTCTCCCTCCATTAAAATTAAATTGTATTGCTTTGTAAATTTTTAAATTAGAGTCGATCATTCAAAAACGTCATCATTTAATGAAAACTCCTTAAAAACACTGAGGAGAAAGACGCCTGATTATGACCGGTTTAGATGAAGACAACATTTTCAGTGTAGAAAGATTTCTACTCAAAAAGGTCACTCTGATGCCAGCCTACCTGCCAGTTGTAGTACATGTGGCAGAGCTTGTAGGTGAGCCGCTGCATGTGATCTGGCTTGAGTCCACTGGTGTCATACACGACATTGTAGTGGGTTGGTGAGACACTCCCACTGCGAACAGCCTGGCTCACAATATAGAAGTCATACCTAGAAAACAAACGTGCAACAGTACTGTCACAATACAACTGCTCCTATGTAAATATCAAAAGACCGTTAACAGCTAAAAACAAAAAACCAACAAAAACCCCGTCCCCCTCAAAACAAGACGTACCACTCTGGCCGGGTGACCTCTGCGTCAATGATGGTGCCAGGAGGAGGATTGGACACCTTGCCATTTATGTGGGCGAAAAACCTGCTGCTTATGCGCTTCCTCACCACCACCACACTCAGCTTTGGGCTACAACAAAAAGACAGAGGCTCTGGGAAAACCTGACACTTCTACTAAATAATCTCAACTTTGTTCTTTAGATGCTCAGGAATAAATACTAACAGCACTACAAAAACGTCCATGTTCCAACCAGTCATTTTACTTTACTGTCCTTACAATTCTCAAATCAAAGGAAGGAATCATGTATGACCATTTGTATTATCAATAACCCCACAGTGCAAATTTAACTGCCTCTGAGGGCAACGGTTTTTAGAGATTTAAAAAACACCATAACTGTTGGAGATGTAAAAACTCACTTGTAGTCTTGCCCCATTGACTTGATGGAGTCCATGATCTGCTGAACCTCATAGTTCACCACACTGTGCAACTGCCCATCCCCCACTCCGTCTCGGTAAACGATGATGCGTGAAGGCAGACAGCCATTGAACCTCAAATACTCTTTCAGGGCAGCTGGAAAACAAAGTGTTAAGACAGTTTCTGAGATCCTCTGTGTATTTAAAAGTAAAAGTTTTTGAAATGACAAAAGAAACTTGCCACTCAAAGTCTTCTTCAGCTCATCCATGATCTCCTGACCTTTGTGTTGCAGCACACACTTTGAGAACCACCTTGAAAAACATTTGAATCATTAACTGTACTATTGCATTTAAAGGCTGGGAAACCACACACACACACACACACACACACACACACACACAAAACGCCAAGTGAGGCCTTGTTTGCACATGTTGAACATAACCGAGAGCATTGCACTGCTCCCAGTGTGAATTCCCACCTCAGTTACAGAAACCAACCTGCTCATGCTTTGGTTGAGACTGGCCACTAGAGCACCAATAGACCTTTTCCCAGCAGCGGTGTCATGGTAGCAGTCGATGCCCACGATCATCAGCTGTTTGAGCTGCACAAACATGACAATATCACAAGGGGTTGCCACAGCAGGTAGCTCCGGATGTATGACTTAGCAGATTTTCTTTCTTTTTCTTAATGTTGGACAGCTACAGAACCATAGATGATTTCTGCACCTCCAGAGATCAAACTGGGGATCTATTTTTAAGAAGTCATCCCAAGGACAGTCAGAGGCATTGTGAACCCAATCAAACCAGTTTTGGATGAAAGGAGAAAAAAAAATACATTCTCATCTAAAGCACCAGAAAGTTTAATCAATTCAAAAGTTACTACTCTTTGCTTTCCAAAACACCTTAAACTTTAATCTCTGACATCTGAAGTATTTAGTTTGTGCGGGACTTACAGGGATTTCCACACTCCAGAGTTCCCCTCCCATCTTGCAAGCCATCTGCAGAGCAATCTTTGTAGCTATAGTCATGAGTGCCTGAGGTCGGCTGAGGGTACGGGCCACCACACACTGGCTGGGAGTGGGGCGGTCCACACAAAGGAACTTCTTAACGCTGTCATACCTATCCTTCCTGTTGTTGGGGAGGACTACCACCACCTAACAAACAGAAACACCCTGAGGTCTGGTACCGCTTTGGGAAACGTCGAAATTAAGATCCCTGATGACAAAAATGCATTGTGACATAACTACAATACACTGACCTGCAGTTTCTGTCAGTTATAAAAAAAAATGGCTACAATTCGAGCATTTAAATGCAAATGTGGTTCATAAAAAACATTTTAGACCTGAAAACTGAAAAGTAAATGTACAAGTGTGTGCACTTCACACATCACCAACCATCTCTATCTGGGGTCCGACACTGTGCCGCAGGGCTGCGAGGAGAGACTCCTGATGATCTTCATACTGTATCCTACAGAAAAACAAGGATGCACGATAACGTTTGTGAATTAAAAGACAAGAAAAAAAAAACCTACAAGTGTTACAGTCAAAAATTTCACTTTACATACATGACAGTCCATTGTGATAAAAAAAAAATGTGTTGCAGAAATACTTAAAAATGCTAAACTCACATGACAGGTTTTCCCATGGTGATTCCCAGTGGGCCTGAGACTCTGCTGAGGTTCTGTAGAAGAGAACTGGCTTCATTGCTGTTACGACGGGTGTGAAAGAGGAGCCAGTTGTTCAAGGGAGGAGCGCTTATCACAGCTAATCCACGCATCTCTTTGGCCCAGTCAGCGGCCCAGGGGTTGTAGTCATACTATGTGATAATTGTATTAAACATATTAAACGAGCCCTTAAATGTATCTGTTTAATTAACTGAGAAGAAGAAATTATACCGATCTTGACCGTTGGTAAATCCTCTCCACAGGGAGGACTCTGCCAGCCAGATTTAGAAGTTGGTTATCAAAGCTGAGTCCCCACTTATCCAACTCGGCTTGCGCGTCAGCGTTCCTGTGGAATAATTTAAGCTGTAAATCAAAGCCAGGAATCTTACAGACAGAACATAATGACGAAGAAATTTGCAGTCAACTTTTGAGTATATTATCAGAACACCCAAAGTGTGTCTGAGATGAAGACAACTTCTAGGGGAAAAAAAAAAAAAAAATCAGAGCTTTAATTGTCATAATCAATTGAAAATATATGCCTCAAAAATCACCTCTCCTCTTAAGCACAGTATAGATGTGACAAGTCCAGTGTTAACACTAAATCATTGTTTTATATATTATTGCCTAGCTATTAAAGACCACCTAGGCAATAACTCAAAACAATCCGTTTATTTCTATTCTGATTGTGATTATACTAGTGACTGTCACCTACCTCTGTATATTAGTGATAAATCTGTTGAGGCGTCCCTCCCTCTGCTCTGGGGTCAGTCTGGTGTGGGTACTCAAGTCCTTCATGATGCTGAAATCAGCCCGCATCTTATCAGTCAAGCCTGTTAAACACAACCAATCAAAATGTAAAATATCAAATTCCTATAAAAAGTTAGTTATAATAAAACAACTTCCTTGTAAAACACATCTGAGGCCAATGTTTCAGGTATCAGAATAAACAAACTAAATACCTTCTTGTGGATTACTATTAGTGAATCTAACTGCTAACATTTCTGACTTGTACCTTGTTGAAAGTGGTACATACATGTTTGTAAGATTAGCATTGTAACTTTAATGCAGACGGACTGAGGTCCTTAGACGTGACGCTGGAAAGTGGCCGGGGCCCCGAACAGGCCAAACGGAAGTGTCACGAACTGGTACAAACCGTACGGAGTGGAGAAGGCCGTTTTCTCCCTGGCCTCGGCAGACAAGGGAATCTGCCAATAGCCCTTGGTTAAGTCCAGTGTCGTGAAAAAGCGGGCCGTGCCTAACCGGTCCAGGAGCTCGTCGACCCAAGGCATGGGGTAGGCATCAAAGCGACAAAGTGACACTTCGTTCACCCTGCGATAGTCGACACAGAACCGTATAGACCCATCCTTTGTCGCCACCAGAACGATGGGGCTACACCAGGCGCTGTGCGACTCTTCTATTACTCCCATCCTCAGCATTTCCGCCAATTCCCTCTGCACGATTTTTCGCTTATGCTCCGGGAGCCTGTAGGGCCGTGAACGCACCGTCACGCCGGGCTGCGTCACGAAATGGTGCTCGATGAGGGACGTCCGGCCGGGCAGGGGAGAGAACACGTCCGCAAAACGCTGTTGCAACGCGACAACATCCGCTCTCTGGGCCTGTGTGAGATGGTCATCACAAGGGAGGGAGGTGGGAATGATAGAATTTGGCACCTCAGGCCCCAACTCATCTCTCTCCTTCACCAAGCTCACCAGAGAAGCGGTTTCAACCTCTCGCCACAGTTTGAGGAGATTGAGGTGATAAATCTGCGTGGCTCCTCCCCTGTCCGACCGAGCGACCTCATAGTCCACGTCCCCGACTCGCCGTGTGACCACAAAGGGTCCTTGCCACTTGGCGAGCAACTTTGAGCTGGAAGTAGGGAGTAATACAAGCACTTTATCTCCCGGTGAAAATTGCCTGAACCTAGCCCCTCTGTCATACAGGCATTGCTGACGCTGCTGAGCCTGGAGCAAATTCTCCCGTGACAACCTCCCCAAAGTGTGGAGTTTTGCTCTCAGGTCCAACACGTACTGAATCTCATTTTTGGCGGGGCTCGGACCGTCCTCCCAGCTTTCTTTAATCAGGTCGAGCACCCCACGTGGCCTCCTGCCGAACAGCAGTTCAAAGGGAGAAAATCCCGTGGAGACCTGGGGCACCTCCCGCACTGCGAATAACAGAGGGTCTAGCCAGTGATCCCAATTGTGTTCATCCTCGTTAATGAACTTCCGAATCATGGACTTTAAAGTCTTATTCAGCCGCTCCACCAGCCCGTCAGTCTGAGGGTGGTAGACGCTGGTCCGAATAGATTTAATGCCCAGTAATTCGTACAGTTCCCGCAGTGTACGAGACATAAACGACGTGCCCTGGTCAGTCAGTATCTCTTTCGGGATTCCGACTCAGGAGATGACCTGAAACAGTGTCTGCGCCACACTCTTTGCAGAGATGGTGCGCAGCGGAACTGCTTCCGGGTACCGCGTTGCGTAATCCACCAGGACTAACACAAAGCGGTAGCTGCGTGCACTCCGGTGAAACGGCCCGATGAGGTCCATGCCGATGCGCTCAAACGGGACCTCAATGAGGGGGAGAGGGCGCAGCGGCGCCTTCGGTATGGCCGGCTGGTTAACAAGTTGGCAGTCCGGGCAGGACGCGCACCAGCGGCGCACATCCGCTCGGATGCCCGGCCAATAAAATCGGGCCGTTATTCGCTCCAGAGTTTTCTCATAGCCCATATGCCCTGCCATGGGGTTATAGTGGGCCGCCTGGAAAAGCGTTTCCCGGCGGCCCTGCGGCACCAACAACTGGGTGTGTGTTTCCTCTGTCTGAGTGTCACGACTCACTCGATATAATCGGTCATTTAATAAGACGAAACGTAGGTCTGCGCGGCCTCAGGGCGCACCACGTGACCATCAATAGCCATCACTTGGTCAAAGGCTGAGTGTAGGGTGCCGTCACGAGACTGCTCCAGTGGGAAATCACCCATGGGGGACACTTCCGGGGCCGGCGGGACGTCCCGTGAGGGACCCGCCGGCTCCTCCCCCCCGGAGTCGGTGTCGGACGACCCCGCGTCACCGCTGCATGCCGCGCACACGCTACACCCCGCTTCCGGTCGTGATCGCACCCCCGCGTACTGCCCCAGTAGCCGATGAAACCCCGGCCAATTGGTACCCAGAATCAGGGGGTGCGACAGGCGCGGGCTAACCGCCGCCGTTACTCTATGTGTTTTGCCCTTATACTTTAATAACAGCGGCACTCTGGGATACCTGTGAACATCACCATGCACATGTAACACACCCCAAGCAAGAGGGCGGCTGACAGATTATGTCTGGTTCTGAAAAAAACAGATAAATTATGAGATGGACGACAGGTAGTGTGTTTCCTCTCTCGCTTCTGCCAGATCTTTATTTAAACACATTCATGTGTTCACAACAGGTTGCAAAAACTTCTTAACATCTCTGTCTCACATTCCCAAAGCCCAAAATCAGAATAAACTAAAATAGTATAATAATAGTATAAACAAAAATCTAAACAGTCATCTCTGTTGTTTGTTACTAAGAGCTATAAATCACACTTTTTTTCACACATCGTTTGATAAAGCAAACATTCCAGTATTGTACCATATACTAATGGCGTATCTGTGTAGTGGAAATCTCCACATCAACATTGCAGAGCGATCAGAATTATTATAGGTTATTACACTAACTTTAGACAATAACAGTGACAACATATCAAACTGTCTCTGCGAACACATTAACTCAAATATACAGGAGCCGTGGTGTACTTTTGTTACAAGAGGGTGCCTTAAGTTTAGAAAACAACAAAGCTAACAGCTACTCTAGGATGTGGCGAGCTAAGCTAGCTCCTACTCTCGATCGTAACACATTTCAATGAGCAAAACAGACGAATACAGATCCCAGCAAAACAAACTGCTGGTCAGGTTTTACCCTTATTTGGCATGTAAATTATGTGGACCACATGTGTGGCCTTATTACTTACTAACCTGAAAAAAACAGATAAATTATGAGATGGACGACAGGTAGTGTGTTTCCTCTCTCGCTTCTGCCAGATCTGAAGACGAGCAGTAGCGTCACACTAAACCATCTCACTGGGGCGGAAGTGCCCCCTTGTGGCGTAACTAGGGATCACACCACATGTTGGATCTCCAACAAAAATCACAAGATTAAGGCCCTTCCTTAACAAAACTACACCTAAAAGCTTAAATCACATAATGTGACCACACATTACAGTGTGTCACACACACACCTCACCTCCACCCATTCTGCCTCCAGCAATGCCCCGGGGCGAACCAAGCTTTGGTGTACGAGGGTCTGCGTGCAGCCCGTGTCCACCAACGCCTGGTCCCCTCGAGTCCTTACCGGAATACTGTATGTCCCTCCTGGACCGGGGGAGGGTGCTGGGGCGCCAGCAACGCGAAACACCTGCCCCACTTCCATAAGCGGACAATCCCTCCTCAGGTGCCCCGGCTGCCCGCACTTCCAACACTCCGGCCCCGGCGTCTGTGCTGCTCTCCGTGGCTCGGGGGCGGCTCCACTTGGCTCGGCTGCCCTGGACGGCACCAACGCCGCGAAAGGGTTAGTGGGGCTCAGCGCCGGCAGCCGCTCTGCCTGCCCTGGTGCCGGCACACGGCGCCTCGGGGCCGGCACTGGGGCCTGTTTGTTCGGCCTCCGTCCGGCGTCCCCGGGTTCCCCTGCTCCAGCGGCAAGGTGGTCCTCCGCCAGCGTCACCGCTACCTCCAAGCTTGCGGGCCGGTGGCACCGGACCCATCTCGCCGTCTCCGCTGGCAATCCCTCCGTGAACTGCTCCAGCACCACCTTGTCCACCAGCTTCGTCTCCCCCTCCGATGTTCCCGGTTGCAGCCAGCGCACCGCCGCGTCGCGCAGCTGCCGGGCCCAGGCGAATGGTCGGTCCGTTGTAGCCAGCCGACAGGCCCGGAACCGCCGGCGATGGTCTTCGGCGGTGAGCCCCAGCCTGTCCATCACCGCCCGGCTCACGTCCGTGAAGCTGCTCCTCGACGCCGGAGGCAGACTCAGGGCCACTGTTTGTGCCTCCCCGGACAGCAGGGGGAGCAGCCGCGGAGCCCACTCCTCCCGCGGCCATTGGCAAGCCTCCGCCGTGGCACGGAAGGTCTCCAAAAAAACCTGTGGGTCGTCCCCGTCCCCCATCCGGGGCTCCGCCACCGACAGTGGCGAGGGCTTCGGCGTGGCAGCGGCCCCGAACTCCAGAACTTGCGTCTGTCGGTCCGTCTGCTCCCGCAGCGCGGCCAGGTGGGCACGCTGGTCGGCCGCCTGATCCCGGCTCATCGTCGCCATCTCCGCCAGCATCTGCGCCAAGAATTGCAGAGGCTGGGCGGGTGGCGCGGCCTGTGGGTCGGACATTTCCCCACCGGCACTTTCCTGGGTTTCGGCACCACTTGTGGAATACACCAGGCACAGACGCACACACAGGTAGGTACAGCCAACTTCCACATTTATTGAAGTGATGTTGTTTTGACAGCTGACTCAGTCACACAGTCTGACAGCTCACGAGCCCAGCTGATCTCTCTCTGGCCGCTCCTCCTCGTCTCACTATAAACACAGCGGAGGGAGACCATCATCAGTGCATAAACAACATCAGCTGTTCTTACCGGCCTCGCAGCGCCGCCCTGTTGAGCCTTCCGCTCCACTCCTCCCCTGCAGCTGCGCCCGGGGCCACTCCTCCGCCACAGTGACATGAATGCGGGGGCTGTTTGTCAGATTCCGGGAGCATGGCGTTGTTTCTTGGAGCAAACCGTCATAGTGTACATTCCTGCGGTCACACAATAATTCCAGCAGAAATTTAAGTAGATAGGGCGGGTTGCCACTTAATTTTGTGTTGTGCACATGCGCAGAAACAACAGGTAGGATGGTTTGTGAGGTCGCATGGATTCCCAGAACACATTTCTCTCATTTTTTTGTGAAGTAGATGTTCTCATGACCTATCGAGTGATGCCACTGACCAGCCAATCAGTGGCATGCTGTCCGATGACGTAATAGTTTAATACCTGCTCGGATCGCTTGGAACCCGTCCGAGCAGGTACTAAAGCAGTACCAGGAACTAGTGATGTGACGTTCTGTGTCGAGGCTTCAAAGCTTGTGTCGAGTAATTGAGGGGGCGTTTCCGCGATGCGCGTATCGAGGCTTGCTTCATTTACGGGAGGAGCTGAAAAGACAGTGTCACTATAATTATCGTGCGAGTTACAGGTTTTTCACAATTTGCCTCAAAGTGACACAAGGTCTAAAAACTCCCCATTCAAAGTCTCAGAGCTAAAATACTGAAACTGAAGGCATTTTCTGTAACTTTATTGCAGTTTATTGTTTGATAACAGCATTTTGGTTATTTTGTAAGTGATTTAAGTGTTACTCACATCCTGTCACTGCTGAGATTTCTTCTGCTATGATGGGTCATTGGAGTTTAACTGCCTAACAGTTACATTTATTTCTGTACCTCAATAAATCATGCTCAGTTTTTCCACATGATCTCTCCTTATTGAACTGCTTTTGTAGATAAGCTTCAAGCCAGAAAGCAACAACACCTAAACCAAAAATATTATCATCAGAAGTGAGAAAGTGTCTGGACTATCTCCAGCTGCGTTGCATGTATTAAAGATAACTTCAGACACTGTCTGGTTGTCATGTCTGAAACAGGCTGTACAGTCACACAGATAAAAGACAGCAGTCATGTTTCTAATATTACAAATCAACCAGAAAGATTATGAAGATAAAAGCTGTGAGACCCCACTAGAGAACGGATGGCTTGTTATCATTACATGAAGTGATTTAGAAATAAGCTGCCAAGTGGCTGCTGTGGCTGCTGCTGCTGCTGTTGCCTTTCTAAGATGCCCTCCACAATCTTCTCTATTGAGACTTGTGTCAGTGGTGTAGACAGGGCAGGAGGAGGCGGGTTAAAGACGGCAGGGCTCTATGGTGACTACAGGGACACTAGTTGTTTCACTGCCTTCAGTTAAAGACTGCCACAGCAGCTGCTGGGCAGCCACAGGTTTTGGAACAGAGGGTGGGGGCTGAAGGGCAGCTGGTTCATCTTTTCTCAGAGTTTTGTGTTTGTCCCAGTTCAGAGGGACTGGACGGCAGCCTGGCTCTCTGTATTCAAGCCCAAATTGCTCTCCAGTGTCTCTGTCAGAGAGGTGAAGTGCAGTGTACTTCTCCTGACCAGTCACTCTTCTGGAGGCTGCATTAAACTCCACCACTAGAGCTGGATCAAAAACACAAGGTAGCATGACACCTGGCTGCTTAAGCTCCACCAGTCGTTGGTAGTTCCATCGTGCCACCCCTGTGATGCCCTGGGCCTGGAATAGTTCAGTGGAAACGTGAGTCCCGGTGATCCACTGGGCCTGGTGGAAATGATAACCCTCCTGCTGTGAAGTGCCTCGGACAGGAATCCAGATGGGGACCTTGGCACCTTCACCAGGGACATGGTTAAGCTGAAGAGTCCCACCGTACCTAAACATTACACCCTCTGAGAGTTCAGGGTCACTTAGGCAGCCACGCAGAATGTGCACTGCGTCACGTCTTCAGCATGGATGGCTTGAAGAGTGGGACGTTGTTGGGGTCTGTGGCCAGGTGAAAATGGTTCAGGACCTTTTCCACTCTGTTCAGCAGCTCAGTGGGTTGTGGTATTTGGATCCTGCAGTGCTCCCTTATGTGTTGCTTTGTGGGATTAGCAGGATGGATGCCACAGAACTTATAAGCATCCTGGAGCCTCTTCAGGTCTGCCTGATCAACCACTGAGAATGCCGCAGAGAGAAGCTGGCAGAAAGTGCTGAACAGAGGAAGATGCTCAGAGGTACACTCCCACAAAAATCGCCTCAGGCAGTGGAACAGGTCCAGTTTTACAATAATGTTCTTGTTGTAGTGGGTTCGAGAGGCACAGCTGTTTGCCACTGGTCCAGATGTGGCCGCAGCAACAACAGCAGGAGTGGTTTTTCAGGCATCCCACGATAGATTTTCGACAGGGATGCAGTCTGGGATCTTAAATGGAGCACAGCAATCCCTAAATGTAAGAAATACAAATACATGTAAGTATATGGAATATTATGTGTGTGCATCAAATTGATCTGAAAAAGAAAAACTCAGTTTTTCCAGACAGATTAGCAGTTTGAATGACAACGATGATTACGGTTTTTACCTGTCCACCCAGTGGTAGCCGGCCTTTTCCACTCCTGCATCACTGTACCTCTTGGCCATTCCCTGGTACATGGGCTCCAAGGACCTTTCTGTGTCAGACTGAACCATGACCCACGAAACAATCAGCCAGTTTTCATTCATTATGGAATAACTGGACATGACCCCAGATGCCAGCATGACTTTTCGTGCCACCTTCCTGATGTGGTCAGACCTGGAAATGTGGCCAAAAGTGCCCTGGAGGAGTTTGGATATGGCTGGATGTTGACGTCGGAATTCGTCGAGCAGGCAGTCAGTCAGGTAATGGCTGGACACAGAGACGCCACACCAGGCATGTGGGTCTTCATAAGACCTGAACTCCTGTGGCTTATTTTCCTTCCTCAGGAACTGCCCAATGGTCCTCTGTGCATGAGCTCCTGCCTCAGAATCCCAGACCGATCCTGTGGCATGGAGGTACGTCAGGTGAGCTCGCTCGTACTTGAGGTGCATGAGTTCATTTATTTGGTTTGCCATGTCTGTTGGAGATTTGCCAGTCCTCCTGAGCTCATCCATAACAGACTTGCAGATGGCCTTTTTGTTTGTAAGAAAAGCAGGGAGAAGGTTGGTAAACCTTTGGGCAGTTTCTCCAGCCATCGTGGATTGTCAGCAAACCAGTTCCTGCGACAAGCCCTGCAGCAGAGTCGTGAAGACAGGATGTAATACTGACCACTGGTGCCAACAATTACACGTGGCCTGCCCACACCAGCAGAGACCACTTGTGAACGAAAGCAACCATGGAGACATGGCAAGATATAATTGTTTCTTAACCTGACCATGATAGCACTCTCAGGTTTCATTTTACATTTTATGCACAGGGCGATTACATCTGATTGGGTCACTTCCAAACTCGTCCTGCCTTTGTCATCATCATCATCATCATCATCATCATCATCATCTTCTTCATCCGCTTTATCCGAGGCCAGGTTGCGGGGGCAGCAGCCTAAGCAGAGAGGCCCAGACCCTTATCCGGGGGAACACCAAGGCGTTTCCAGGCCAGCCGAGAGATATAATCTTTCCAGCGTGTCCTGGGTCTGCCCTGGGGCCTTTGTACACAGCTTAAATATTTCTGATTGGATCTCACATTTTTTATTTTTTTTTAGACCAAAGTATCAATATATTCCATTGCACTTTTTTGTCTCGTGCACTAGTTTTTAGTTAGTTATTGTCTCCCTTTCATCATGAAAACAAAGGTAACTGACAAAAATTATGACAAAAATAATTGGTCAGTGAAATTAACACTGGATAAGAGCACCCATGCTGATGTAGCATTAACTTGTAGCTTAAAAATAGCACGCACAAACCATTCCATAGGTGCAAGATTTGCATGACAAATTGAGGTATTCAGTACAGTTTCTATTACAACATTTTATTGAGATTGATGCCATATATAGGTTGTTCCCCCAAGGATCAATATAGTCTGTGTAGTTGGAATTACTGGGTGGTCCCATCATGCTGTGTCCACATCAGTCAAATATCTGTTGCAGTCAGCTGGACCACAATTAAATAATTCTGAGCAGCACTTGGCAGACTGCAGCAGCCTGCATGTGTGTGTTCCATGAAAATCAAAAGTAACAAAAACCCTGCCATTCCTCAAGCCTGAATCATTTCAGTCACATTTTCGCCTGGAGATGTCTAAAGACAGGCTGTCTTTTGTTGCCATAGAGACCTGAATCCCCCCCCCCCCCCCCCCCCGAACACAGTGTAGAGATCTGGGCCTGCAAAGTATGTTTTTGAATTTTGTTAATTTTGGACTTTTTGAGGGTTAAAATAAAGAAAATAAAAAGTATTTCTGGCTTACATCTATCTTCCACAAACCTGTCAAACATGTCAGGTTGTTGAGATTCGCAAAGTTGAGACAAATGCCTCTTTTTGAGATGTGCGATAATAACTTTCAAGTTACTGTGGAAAAGTTGACTAACTGGCCGGCTGAAAAGTCTCCTGCCAGGGGAGGAAAAGAACAACAGTTCAGATTTTGGCCAGTTCCGTCATCTGGGATCCTTCTCCACATCCGCTGGTGAACATGCATTAACTCACACATAGTGCTCATGTGCATAAACACAGGCTGATAATGTCTGGAAAGTTGCAGTAAACAAAAAAACATTACTTGTTCATTTGATTTCATTGCTTCTTCATTTGATTAACATATTCATGAATATTCTGACTAACATTTTGGCAAGCAGGGACATGACACAGGCCCGTGTGAAGTGAAGGAATAAACATGTCATCAAAGGGAAGTTTCATAAAGAGTTCTGCTCTTTTAGCTATCTCTTCCCAGGAAATAAATCTTTGTACTTTCGGACTTGCAGAAACAGAAGATTGTTATGGGCGGCTGTGCATCTTCCACTAATCGGAAGGTCAGTTGTTCAATCTCTTACAACATTTCTTATAGGGTACAGAGTACAGTGAACAGGCACATCATGACCGTTTACGATAGTGATGGCCAAATGAAGCTTTCCGAAGCACTGAAGCTTGTATTGAAAAACGGTTCATTACTCGAAGCTTTTCAACACAGTCCTCTCCGGTGACATCTGGTGGTGAAAATTTTGAAGAGCAGCTTGAATCTGCAAAATAAAACGGACTGCTCAATCATCACTGCTCACTCAAGAGTGGCGTTCTCTCCGATATTGGGCCACCGTTCCATTGCTTTGAACATGTAATTGGTTTTGTTTTCTCGACTGGGGGGCTGAAAAAAATGTAATGCGTATTTGCGTAATACATTTTGATCAATAAACTTTCCCTATTTAAACATGCACTATGGTGTGGCCTTTCTTTGCTCATAACTCCTTGATGTTGGTAAATACAATAAGTGAGCAATATATATAATATACATATGATAACGCACAGCACATTATGGAGTATGCCCCTGCTGTGGAGTCCTGCCTCCATCTACTTGTCATTTAATCACAGCTGGACAGGTTCATACAAAATATTAGATGAGGCCAATTGTCCTATACATATGTGGAGCAGGGAAATTATTTTACTGCTATTGTTAAATAATAAATATAATCTGCAGCATGGATATTGCATTCAGAGGTTTAAACAGTGTGTCTTTCAGAAAGGCTAAAAGTCACAGGCTGACAGGAAACAGGCTTGCAGAGAGTTTGCAGAAGTGAAAGCAGAAAGTTATTTTGAGCAGCAGGCTAAGACGATCATGGCTGTAACAATGTAACAGATGGCTTTAAGAAGGCCTTAAGATGTTAACTTTGTATTTTTTATACACAATGCATATCTGTGCTTATTAAAGAGTTGGAGCTCGGTCAATTAATTGGAGGTTGTAAGCTTTGTTCGGCGCGATGTCCGGACAATCTATTGTGTAAGTGACTTGGAGCTATAGAAGGTTAAAACTGCGTACATGCTTACAAAACACTTATATCAGGTCATTTTATATTAAGGTTTTAGTAGAGGTTCTTGGTTAAAACATTTATTTAGTAGATGACATATACATAGTCTCAGTTAGGTTGTAACACATAAGGATGAGCCTCTGTTCTGGTAAAAGGTCAGAAGTGCAACAGGTGAATTGAGAAAGAGCATTTGAGGACGAGACACAGACAGTTAGTAGGTGAAGAGGTGACACAAAGAGCATGTGAGGTCAACACACACACACACATGAGTTAGATTTATTTAGAGGAGAGGTTAGTCATGTCTGGCTGGAACTGCGAAAGTGTCTCGGTAAAAGAGGAACAAGACAAGAACTGAAAGGTAGACAGGAAGTGCCAGCCATGAAAATAGAAGATGATGTTCTTTCGAATGGTGGTAAAAGTCATTGTAGTTTTGATATTGACGTATGTCTATATCCTGTCTGTGACGCATGAAGGGGCGTCAGTAAATCAAACCCTGATGCTATAAAAATCTGTGTATGCTTTGATTAAGTCGAAGACCAGTTCCTGTCTGCGAACAGAGCTGTTCTTCCCACACATGTGTATTCATTAAAAATCATTGTTTGACCAAGATCTTCTGGACCAATGGTGGTTTGTACTCTCCTTCCTCAATATTTGAACCTTAACATTTTGGGGGCTTCGTCCGGTGGTTGAGGAGGGAGAATTGGAGGTGTAGATGGAGAAATTTGGTTTTAGGTGGTCTGACGGGCAGACATGAATTCCAGTGGTCGAAGTGAATGGGCATAAGCCGGCTTATCCAAAGGTAAGGCACTACCTGTTGAATTATTTCCAAAGTGTGCCAAATTGGACATGATAAAATTTAAGTCTACTCACTGAAATTACTGGTGGATGTCTGTTTTGATTTTGATGAGAATCTCATGACAGTACTGAGGATTTAAAAGCAGTTGGACTGCTGAAAATGATTGAATACGGTTGGACCGTAAAAAGCAGTTGGACTGCTGGTAATGATTGAATGCGGTTGGACCGCTAAAAGGATTTAATACGGTTGGACTGTGGAAAGCAGTTGGACTGCTCAATGATTTTAGTATGTTAGGGAATTTGGTTATTTTTTGGTTATAAGGTTGGACCTGCTTCAGTCATACACTTGTTTTGGGTGTTGATTGTTGTTTCAAAGTATTATAAATTATCTTAGAACGGAACCGTGGGGGTTCTAGGAAGCGCAGTGCTCAGAGGTAACGCTTGCCAATGCCAGGGACGCTTAGGCATTGTCCTCTAAGAGGGATAGTCAGTTGGTCACTGTGGAGCTTGGGGCACTCCAGAATAACTAGTGGTTGGACCACTTTACCGTTTGGAACGGTAATCTGCGCTTTTTTGGGCAGCAAAGGTTGGACCTTGGGTGTTGGACACTTTTAAATTGAGTTAGGGACTTTAGAGATGAGGCCAGAAACTGTTGGACAGATACTGGTTAATTGATTACAAAAAAGTTGGACTTTTATCGGTTGGACCGTTAACTTAAATTTGTCGAAATTGGTTAGGCGCTAAAGCTGACAGATCTGACAGTAATTGTAAATATAAGACGTCTTTGTAATATAAGGGATCTCTGTGTGAAAGGAGTCTGAGGCAATGCTGGAGCTATTTTTAGACGGAGTGTGTGTGAGTGTGAAAATGCAAATTAGTAAGCAGTGAACTGTTTAAACCACAGTTGGTTTTACAAATACTGCTGCAAACATTGTTGAGTGTGAGTTTCAAATGCCATTTATGTTCATTAGAGGACTATAAATAAAGTATTGAGTTGCCGTAGTGGATGTATAGTAATTGACTAAGTTTGGATGTAGATATATAAATATATTGAGTGCACTATATATACTTAAAACTAACATACTACTTCTCTCCAGCAGTAGTTGCTGGTGTGTTTTATTTTTTAATTTCTTGTGTGTGCGGTGAGAATTAATAGAGGTATTCAATCGTTTTTTCTTTGTTTTTGTTTACTTGCTCTTTCTGATTATGACAAGCATGTCTAAAATACTCTTAGGAAAGTGTGTTTTGAGTTATATTCCTCAACTCTGGTCACAGTTTAAGTGTGTGAAGGCGGTGACTAGAAGGTTTTGAATGATGAATAAAGGTGTGAGAGGTATTTCTTTGGTGATGTAAAGTAGGATGTTTTAAAGTTTGAAAGTGTTTTTAATTTAAGAGATGCATGAGTGATGTTATAAGAGTTTGAGTTTCTTTTCTTTCAGTTTAAAAACACATACGTACATACACTTGGTACACCCGTTTACTCTTTGACTTTATTAAAACAGACGGTGTATTTCAGTTTGAATTGCAGTAATTGTATGTTGATATGGTAATTTAGTTTATGTTAGGTGAAGGAGATGTCCATCTCCGCGTCTGGTACTGAGTGAAAGTGAGCACGTTGAAGGCTGTGATGTGAATGCTGACAAATGCAAAGAGTTTAGTTTATTTAAAAAGGTGTGTGTGTGAGAGGATTATGAAATCATTGTGTGAATGATGCTACATTTTAGATCAAAAGTTAGTAGAATTACAGAGGGTTTGTAGATTGTAAATACAAAATAAGTTTGATTAGCCTGGAGAAACAGAAAAGCAGCTTGAGCTGCTCTGAGAAGCTGCGTCCTGTGTGTGTGTGACAGGAAGTTACATGCCCATAAAAGGAAGTCTGAGAGAGAAGTGTGTGCGTAGGCAAACTGCAGAGTGTGTGCGTGAAATAAGGGTGTTGTTTTTACATCAGGATTTAGTAGAACTAAAGTAGAACGTTATAAACAAACAGATAAAAAAGTAAAATGAAGAGAGAAAATAACTGATAATTACATTAATGAATAGAAAACACACATACACAAAGTGCCATATGTGAAATTATTCTAGGAAAGAATCAGAAGTGAGATAGTTTAATATAAGATGCAATGAAGGAAGCAGCTTACACTCCAGAGCCAGTGTGTTCCCTCCCCTCATACCCCTGCCCACTTGGCCCCCGTATCAGGCGAGTATGGAAGGCTGGATAGCCCATGACGGGTAAGATCCCACCTCGAAACCCTGGGACAACCTAAGGCAGGCACAGTCACGATTACTCGGCGTCACTCAGTCCCGGTGAGCTCAGACTAACGGGTGAGATGAAGTGAAGAAGATGGGACCCCAAGGGTAAAGCCGCTGGGCTAAGGCAGAGGTGGAAAGTGGCAAGTGGAGCCCTAACTTCTGGCTGAGGACAAGGAATGCTGCTATTTAAGGTGGGAAATCAGAATTTGGGTTAGCAATCACAGGGTGCAGAGTGGGGGTCACCCAGAGTCATAATCCAGTGAGATATCTGTGTCACCTCTTATAGTTTTCCTGTAATCTGAGCTCAAAGATGAGAATATATAGAGTACAGTAGAGTAAATTGTGCAAAGTTTACTATCAATTTTCTCAAAAACCGTACAGTAATTTTGGCTGTGGATCACAGGGTGAAGAGTGGCGACAGCCTAGAGTCAGAATCCAGTGAAATATCTGCGTCACCTCTTACAGTTTTCCTGTAATCGGAACTCAAAGATGTCAATATGTAGAGTACAGTAAAGCAAAATGGGAAGATTTTACTATCAATTTTCTCAAAAACTGTACAGTAATTTTGGCTGTGGATCACAGGGTGCAGAGTGGAGACAGCCTAGAGTCAGAATCCAGTGAAATATCTGCGTCACCTCTTACAGTTTTCCTGTAATCGGAACTCAAAGATGTCAATATGTAGAGTACAGTGAAGCAAAATGGGAAGATTTTACTATCAATTTTCTCAAAATCCATACAGTAATTTTTGCTGTGGATCACAGGGTGCAGAGTGGAGACAGCCTAGATTCATAATCCAGTGAAATATCTGCGTCACCTCTTATGGTTTTCCTGTAATCTAATCTCAAAGATGAGAATATATAGAGTATAGTACAGTAAATTGTGCAAAGTTTACTATCAATTTTCTCAAAATCCGTACAGTAATTTTTGCTGTGGATCACAGGGTGCAGAGTGGGGGTCACCCAGAGTCATAATCCAGTGAAATATCTGCGTCACCTCTTACAGTTTTCCTGTAATCTGAGGTTAAAGACGAGGATATTAAAAGTACAGTAGAGTAAATTGTGCAAAGTTTACTATCAATTTTCTCAAAAACCGTACAGTAATTTTGGCTGTGGATCACAGGGTGAAGAGTGGGGGTCACCCAGAGTCATAATCCAGTGAGATATCTGCGTCACCTCTTACAGTTTTCCTGTAATCTAAGCTCAAAGATGAGAATATATAGAGTACAGTAGAGTAAATTGTGCAAAGTTTACTATCAATTTTCTCAAAATCCGTACAGTAATTTTGGCTGTGGATCACAGGGTGAAGAGTGGAGATGGCCTAGATTCATAATCCAGTGAAATATCTGCGTCACCTCTTATAGTTTTCCTGTAATCGGAGCTCAAAGATGTCAATATGTAGAGTACAGTAAAGCAAAATGGGAAGATTTTACCATGAATTTTCTCAAAAACTGTACAGTAATTTTGGCTGTGGATGACAGGGTGAAGAGTGGCGACAGCCTAGATTCAGAATCCAGTGAAATATCTGCGTCACCTCTTATAGTTTTCCTGTAATCTGAGCTCAAAGATGTCAATATGTAGAGTACAGTAAAGCAAAATGGGAAGATTTTACTATCAATTTTCTCAAAAACTGTACAGTAATTTTTGCTGTGGATCACAGGGTGCAGAGTGGGGGTCACCCAGAGTCATAATCCAGTGAGATATCTGCGTCACCTCTTACAGTTTTCCTGTAATCTAAGCTCAAAGATGAGAATATATAGAGTACAGTAGAGTAAATTGTGCAAAGTTTACTATCAATTTTCTCAAAAACCGTACAGTAATTTTGGCTGTGGATCACAGGGTGCAGAGTGGAGACAGCCTAGATTCATAATCCAGTGAAATATCTGCGTCACCTCTTACAGTTTTCCTGTAATCGGAGATCAAAGATGTCAATATGTAGAGTACAGTAAAGCAAAATGGGAAGATTTTACTATCAATTTTCTCAAAAACTGTACAGTAATTTTGGCTGTGGATCACAGCATGCAGAGTGGGGGTCACCCAGAGTCAGAATCCAGTGAGATATCTGCGTCACCTCTTTCAGTTTTCCTGTAATCTAAGCTCAAAGATGAGAATATATAGAGTACAGTAGAGTAAATTGTGCAAAGTTTACTATCAATTTTCTAAAAATCCGTACAGTAATTTTGGCTGTGGATCACAGGGTGAAGAGTGGAGATGGCCTAGATTCATAATCCAGTGAAATATCTGCGTCACCTCTTATAGTTTTCCTGTAATCGGAGCTCAAAGATGTCAATATGTAGAGTACAGTAAAGCAAAATGGGAAGATTTTACCATGAATTTTCTCAAAAACTGTACAGTAATTTTGGCTGTGGATGACAGGGTGAAGAGTGGCGACAGCCTAGATTCAGAATCCAGTGAAATATCTGCGTCACCTCTTATAGTTTTCCTGTAATCTGAGCTCAAAGATGTCAATATGTAGAGTACAGTAAAGCAAAATGGGAAGATTTTACTATCAATTTTCTCAAAAACTGTACAGTAATTTTTGCTGTGGATCACAGGGTGCAGAGTGGGGGTCACCCAGAGTCATAATCCAGTGAGATATCTGCGTCACCTCTTACAGTTTTCCTGTAATCTAAGCTCAAAGATGAGAATATATAGAGTACAGTAGAGTAAATTGTGCAAAGTTTACTATCAATTTTCTCAAAAACCGTACAGTAATTTTGGCTGTGGATCACAGGGTGCAGAGTGGAGACAGCCTAGATTCATAATCCAGTGAAATATCTGCGTCACCTCTTACAGTTTTCCTGTAATCGGAGATCAAAGATGTCAATATGTAGAGTACAGTAAAGCAAAATGGGAAGATTTTACTATCAATTTTCTCAAAAACTGTACAGTAATTTTGGCTGTGGATCACAGCATGCAGAGTGGGGGTCACCCAGAGTCAGAATCCAGTGAGATATCTGCGTCACCTCTTTCAGTTTTCCTGTAATCTGAGCTCAAAGATGAGGACATTAAAAGTATAGTTGAGTAAATTGGGTAAATTTTATTGTTAATTTTCTCTGAATCATACAGTAATTTGGGCTGTGGATCACAGGGGTGAAAGTGGAGATTAACCAAAACTGGGAGTGGATTGTGAAGTAAAATAGTGTCAGGACAGAAAACACTGCGTTTCTAAGCCAGTCGGCACCTATACCGTAATATGCGTAAGAGTAGTGCAACAACATTTTAGGTGCGGCTGGCGGGGCGGCTAGCTTGACTGCGACTTCGTAAGTGAGGGCTCACTTGACCGCAGTTTGCAGTTTCTGTTCAGTGTCTAGTCTGTATCTGTCTCGTGTCTCCATCTTTGTTTAGTGGTTTCTTGTTTCCTGTCTTATTTTGAAAGTCTTTGCCTTATGCGGATTGTTTTAGTGATAGAAGCACCATGGAGGACGAGTTTGAAGGTACCAGCTCTCAGGTATGAAGCTAACTTTCAAAAGTTACATGAGTACAAACAGGTATCTTGTCGGGTTTTTTTCGTTTGCTTGTTTTTGGTTGGTTTTTTTTTTAACCCTGTCCTGTCTGGCTGTTTTTGTGGCACAAATATAACGGTGTAGAGAAAGAGTTGAGCGCGCACGGGCAGAAATATTGAGAGCGCCAGCAACACGTTGTTAGCGAGCGCAAATGCAAAAACCGAGCGAGAGGGGCTGCTGTTGTGTGTGTTTGTATGGAAAATAGCAAACACTGAAATACATGTTTTGCACGCATGAATGAATTTTGTTCACTAAAATTCAGCTTTTCTTCGCTCAAAATAAATTTCTCCTCAAAATGCAACACTTGTACCTGCAAACTTTTTTTATGTGCTCTCAATTTTTTACGTGCGCTCAGAATAGTGGCACAAAAATAACGCCATACCAGGCTGTGTCCCAATTCAGGGTCTGCACGGTTGAGTGCGCGTACTACGTACTATAAGTACGAGAAGTGCGGAAGTGAGAGGCTTGTGAAATGGGACGGTCTAGCCTTCGTCGTGCTGTTCAGGTTGCCTAACAACCATGATACTAACCGCGAGAAACGTTTCATCCAGCTTTGTTTGACAGAAATGAAGGAGAAAAAATGTTTTGTTGGTCATTTATTTTTGTCATGACATCACTTTGATTAGTTGAGTATCTGAGGCTGAGACCAGAGGACTGTAAAACATGATTGTTGGGCTTCATTTCTGTACTGAACAGTCATTTTAAGATTAGTTAGTAAATAACAATTAGCTAATGTTGTTCATGAGACTAAAATCATCTCACTGTGGTAATGTAAATATAATATGGCCAATAATATATGTATTGTCAGATTATTATGATATATATATTTATATACATATTACAGCAGTGAGCTTGAACTCTGGGTCAAAGATTCAAGTTGCAGTTATTTATATTTCCTATCACCTTAAATCTTCACTCAAAGACAAGTATCTTTGACAGTATTATACATAAGAGACAAATATTGTTCGTTTAATATGTTGGCATTATTACATTTGGCTCAATGCTTACTTTTATGTGTAAAAAGAAAATGTACGAGCTGTGATAACTGTTTCTGATAGAATGAAGAGTAGACTGATATATGAAATATTCCTTTATTGGGTGAGAAACTCAGACCATGTCATAACTGCTTTAAGTCATACAAAATAGATATCAGAGCCTTAAACAGGCTGACTTCTGCTAAATGGGTCAAACTGGGCAGAAAGTATACAAACACAGAACATCCTTATAGAATATGATGTAACACTATAGATCAACTTACCTCAGAATATATAAAGCATATAAACAATTACAGCAAAATGATGCAACAAACACTACTAATCCAAAATACTCAAAGCTTCATAGAACTGAAACAAACATTTATTTTTAGGTCCATTCTGCTGCTGATACATACTTTAGGTTTCTGAATGTTAAACTTGTTGCTGCCTTTTATAGTGTGTAACTTGAAGGCCCTGAGTACTTTCTCCCACAAATTATTATAAAATTATTTTAACATTACCTAATAAGACTGATTCAGGACAGACGGTTAGTTATTGTAAACTTTTCTAGCAGTCAACCACAAACAGGGAACAGGCTGTCTATTCTCTCCATCTGTCAGCTGCTGCTGGCTCTTCCTCCTCCTCCTCTACAAGTGTAACTTATAAATACATGTTCAGACTTTTATTACACAATCAGAGAGAGAGAGTGCAGGACAGACAGACAGGTGACAGTCTCAGGCGTACATACTGCTACAAAACAGCACCAGAAAAGGAGGATTTAGTCTTTGTGTTATTACGAGTGCTAAACAAGAAGAGTTCCCAGATGGTACAGTGGACACATGTGTGATTCCTGTGATTAAAGCATCTTTCTTTCAGCTTAACGAGTGAACCGTCAGCTCGTTCAAACACACGTTAAAGTCCGTTTGGCTCGACACCACCGAACAGAGGCAGCAATATAACATAGCTAACATTAACAGTGCAGTGAATCCTGCTTGTGCCGTGATATTCAGGACTGCAAACCGAGCAGCATCACTGACTTTCAGCTTGTTGTGTTTGTGGATATACGACTGATTTTAATTATCTATCAAATCATCACATTCTCTGTAAGATTAAGGTCAACTATATATATATTTAGAAGTAGAGGCTTTAAAACCAAGTTAACGCTGAAAGTACAAACATCACTAATGTCACACAACTTTGCCGACATGCGGCCAACAGTAATGTTTTCATGTTCTTCATTATTAAACATTCGCACATAAAAAAAGTGGCATAGTATTCAGTACTTACTTTTGACAGTTTACTCTTCGGCCGCTGCCTTCTGCCGTATTTTGCAGCAAAATTATCCACACCCACCGCCGCGCTATGAATTGTGGGATATATGGGACCACGAAGCGTGCACCGGACCACGCTTGATATTTGGGGAAATCGACGGCGCATTTGAAGTACACTTCGAGTTGGGACAGTCGTCACGTGGCGGTGACGTAATCGCACTCAAAATGCGTACTTCAAGCGTGCGGTCTCTGAATTGGGACACATCCCCAGTCTCCATTTCAACTTGTGTTGAAAGTGCGGACTTCAAATGATATTCTCTTAATTGTGTTAATAGGCCACGTAAAACCAGAGTTATGATTCGAAACAGTACAAACGGTGTTTTCTGAGGACAGCGCTACCAAACACTCTCCGTTGGCGACCAAAATTTTAAAAACAAAATAAAAAAAAAAAAAAAAAGGATGCATGTCTGCCATTAAGTAACATAATATTTTGTGGGAAACGTAGTTTTTCCCCTCGGGCCTTGATAAACCTATACTGGTGGTTTTAAGTTATGTCTGACATATGTCTGTGCAGTTTCTGGGATGCTTAGATCTCAAAATGCACTGTTGGAAATTATTTTATTTTCTATGTTTTGTTTTGTTACTTTTCTAAAAACAGATGGTGATCTTTTCTAAAAGCGATAGGACAGGTGTGGAGGAGAGTGAAGCAAGAGAATGGGTTCCTAAGGTGGGCAAGAAAAATCCAGCTAAGTTTCTTCTCCTGTAGTTAACGATGTAAATATGTTGTTTTCACACATCCATGGAAAATGAGCAAAATATATATTTTTCTGCTCTAATAACAGTCTGTTAGCTCATCTGACGATGATGGGACAGATGACTGGAAACCCACACAGGATGAATCTGAAGGCTATTCAGAAGAGGAGGAAGAACAAGAACGTAAAAGGATTCCTAAGGTAGCCATGAAAAACAAAACTGGGTGTCCTATGCCACAAAGAGATGTGAAATTCATCCTCAGTTTCACTGCTTCCACAATCTATCTATCAAAAATGAGCCAAACATATTGTTGTCTTCTCTTAAAACAGATGGCGGCAGCATCTGAAAAGGATGGGACACATGATAGCAGACCCACACAGGATGAATCTAAAGATGATTCAAAGGATGAAGCAGAACATTTGGGACAAATGATTCACAAAGTGGCCATGGAAAAGGTAAAATTTGTTCTCAGTTTCAATGCATTCAACAAAATATGTCTTTGTATTCTTCTACGTCACATGGTCAGCTCATATGTATGGAACACCAGGACTGCCATAATGAATTAATTAAATACACCATTAAATAATTAATTAAATGTGGCAATAATTAATTAAAATCGGAAATAATTACCGTATTTTCTGGACTACAAAGCGCACCTGAATATTAGCCGCGCAAGCTAAAATCAGGGCAAAATCTTGTTTTGTACATACATTAGCCGCACCTGACTAAAAGCCGCAGGTGTTTCAATGTTGACTTATCATATGTAAGAGAATATGCACAAAGGGAATTGTCAGGAAAGAGATGGCTGTTTGGAGACACACCCCTTTTATTAATATTTTGAAAACAAGTTAGGAGTACATATTTGCATAACTTTTTAGGCATATGTACAAGTAGCGGTAATTACAAGTACGAAACATGTACTGTGCTTCATAAATGAGTAACAAATGTAGTACATAACAATAACCTACCTACAGCACACCAAAAAAAATAGATTCAGACTACCTTTTAGGCTCAGGTGCAGTGACACGGCTTTAACAAGAAGAAAAGTCAGTCATTCACCACCATCTTTCTCTTCTTCCTGCGCACTAACACCACCAAAGTCCTCTTCTCCAGTGTCGGAAACGAACAGGCTCAGGGTGGCTTCGTCATCCACTCTCCGCTTCTTTCCTTCGTTGTCACTTTCAAAACCAAAGAAATCCTCGTTGTCAGAGTCGAACACCCTCAGAAGGGCCGTGGCGGTGTCCTCCTTTCCATCATGCAGCAGGTCAGCCCTTCGAAATCCGTTGGTGATCGTGGATGTTTTCACACTTTTCCACGCTGTCAGAATCCACTGGTGGAGTTGAGCATAACTTGCTTTTCGCAAGTTTATCACCGCTCGTGATGCACGCCTCCCGCTGAACGTGTAGCGCTACTTTGAAGTTTGTTTTTCGCGCTACTTTGTACGGCACTACGTTGCCTGGCGGACGGACATGTGACCAACATACCACTCTTGAACCCCGATACTGTGTGTCTGATCACATGCCCTTCCGCCAGGCAACGTAGTGCCGTACAACAGCGGAACAAACAAAACAAATCCTCTTACAATATCACAAAAATCATGGACAATCCTTAGAGAACCCACACCTGACTAAAAGCCGCAGGGTTCAAAGCTTGTGCAAAAAGTAGCGGCTTATAGCCCGACAATTACGGTAATTACGGTACATAAATATTTACGACACATGTAATTAAATAATTATTGACACATTTAATTAATTATTTATTTATTTCACATTTTAATTAATTATTGACACATTTAAGTAATTATTTAATTTATTCATTTTGGCACAGTTGACTCCTTCAGGTCTCACCATGAAATAATTTTATCTGTCAACCTCACCCATCAAGCTCAGTGGGCAGGGTTAACACTGATCGAGTCAAAACCATTGCTTTGGCCTGGTGGCCATTGTTTCTAGCACTTTGCTCTTTGCAAAAGTGCTTCGATGATTTCGGAGATGTCTGCCCAGTCTCACGGCAAAGCGTGGGATAGACCCGCTCGTCTCGCAAGCAATCGAGCTGTTATTATCACTGACAAAGCGCAGGCCCCGGTACACAGCTGTAATAACCCCCGCTGACACTGACTTCTTTTACTGAGGTTATATTTATCGGGTTTTTTTTCCTGATGTTCTTATGTGTCCTACGTGTTTCAGTCGCCAATTCGGAATTATGACTAACATTAAAAACATGTTTAAGGAGGAGAGAGAGCAAATAAATTCGATTAACAGCTGATCTTTGGGTTTTTGTTCAGTAATCAGCTTGACCTGCGTATAAACGTATAAATGAGATAATGTTGGTGTTTCCGTCATGTAGTAACTGCTGGCTTTAACTGTACAAAGGTTGTTCGACACTATGAAACACATACAGACTTCATGATGTTCGGCTAATATTTTTATTGTGAATAGTAATCATGAGGGTAAACGGACCTGTACACCACGGAGCGAGGTCAGCATATCCACGATATCTTCAGCTCTATGAGTTAACACAGTTTCCCAGCTGACTAGTCTAACTGACATGTACGAATATGTCACGGGTCATATCAATATGATTTTACAGAAGATCATCCTTATTACTGCCAACTATTCCAGAGACGTGAAAATCTACAGCATAAAGAACAAAAAAATATAGCAGTCTAACGCAACACTGTAACAGAGATGAACCGTCAGTTTGTCGCAGATCAAAGTGGAATGAAAGTGATTGGTTGAACAGGTGTTCGTGATCTGTGTTTTCTGCATTTTCATCAGCGTAAGAGACTCAGCAGCAGATTAGAATAACAGTTACACATTTAATAAATCACCAAATGAATACACGCAAGAAACGAGCAAACCTGTTCCGACAATTTGAGTTTGTGTTCCCTCAGCTGCAGACTCGCTGCTGTTTAAATGTTTGAGAGGAAGATTAGATATAAAGCAAATGTCAAACATAGACTCAGTCTGCGTTCACATTTGATATGAGGCCAGGACGGATAATGGCTGTGTCCTGTTTGAAGATCATATATGTAAAATTGTTGTCTGACCTCTGTCGATCCAGCCGCTCAGAGTCCGTGGTTACCATGGTTACTGCATAAGCACCTATAATGTAAACAGCTGACACAGCGGAAACCTACCAGGAGCATGGGTGTTTATGGTTTTCATTGCAAAAGAACTGTCTGAATGGTTAACTGAAGTTAACTTGGATAAATTATAGTTAAGGAGTATCACAGATAACGCCCACGTGAGCTGTGTGACTGTTCACCACTACACTGAAATAAGTAGGCTATTACTGAAATACACGTGCTATATCATAAACTATGATATAAATAGGGAGGTCCTATTAACATGTTTAGTTTTAAAGGACACCTTCCTGCCTTTAGTCTCATTCATGAGCAGTATTAGTTTTCTTCTAACATCCAGAAGTCTGCACCATGTGTTTCATAGTTTGTAACAAGCCTTTGACAGTTAAACATCATGTGACCGAAAAAGAAAAAAAAGAAAAGAAAAAAAATCACACAAATTGTATGTTAACCTCGTTTATTTTTAGTTAAGTAAACTCTAAAAATTCTAACAGATTGCTGGTGCTTAGAATACAGTTGAATAACTATTAAAAAACAGATGATATAATATTTCTGTCCAGGTTGCAGTCTTGATGATGAACATGCTGTTGCAAACTCTGCTCCTCTCAGTGGAAATGCGCCTTCTCTTTTTAAAAGTCAGTTCAATCTTAAAATTCACTGTTAAATCCAAAACACACCAGATAAAGAAAAGCGAATGGTTCAGTCTAACACATGTGCCAGTGAACCATCAAACATCTCTAAAACTGTGCAGTTATGAAACGTAACTTTAACCTCAGCCAAACCAATTTGCTCAGTTGTGAATAAAACAGCGAAGTAAACGTGACCCGACAAACAAAACCTGAGTGAATTAAGTCCAGCGTTTAACCACTGAGAGCTCAAATTCAGGTGAGGTTTCAAAGCTGTGCCGGTGATTGGACATCAGCTGCTGATAAAGTAGGTTTGCCTATAAAGTGCTCTGTTGGGAAACAAGCTCCAGCAGCTCTGCATTCGGGAAAAAAACTATATTTACTTATCTTGTGCAGAAAAATGCGCTGACATTGCTTTATATCGAGCACCGGCTGCCCAGTTAAATTGTGACTATCACCAGGTAGAGTTGGATGTCTCGAGACCGGTCTTGTCTCGAGACCACTTTTACGTGGTCTTGGTCTCGTCTTGGTCTCGACGGACTTTTGTCTTGGTCTCGGTCTTGGTCTCGCTGTTTCGGTCTTGCGTTCTCAAATCGACATAGTGTTCGGAAGATTTGGAGTTAACCATCAGCGGAGCGGGGGGGTGGCTTACTGGGCTTAAGCCCGGGTCATTTTTTCAGAAGCATGGGGTCTTTTGGAGTGTAATTTTTTAGTTAGATGCCTGACTGACAACTGTATAAAACAAAAACAACACACGAAGCACAGAGTGCACCGTCGTAAATTCCCCCTAATTTTGGTATGATCCGAGCTCAGGCACTGGGCGACTGAGCACAGCACCCATGTGAGCGAGGGGGGAGAAGCTGCTGCCTGCGAGTTTGCTGCAGACAGAGGAGAGCTTAAGTTTGACCAGGCACCAAAGCAAATCATTCGTACTGAACTAATAATGTAAATATGACGGTGTATCACAAAAGATTGATATCAAACTGATCACTTGGTTGCGTTACTTGCTCTTCGAGTGAATCAACAAATGGATAAATAAAAAGCCGAACAGCAATGCTGATTTTTTTAGAGAGTCTTAGCTTACATTTCATATTTTCAGTTGTTACCCTCCACGCAGAGGCGGAGCCAGACATTTGAAACACCCGGGGCTTAGCCCAAAAGGGTAGTATGCATGTGGGATTTTTTTTTTTCCCTTGGGGGGGGGGGGGTAGAAATGACTGAAAGATTAATAGGCTCTGTTTTGAGTTTTGTTCAAAAAAGAATGACTTCATATAGGGAAAAATATATATCACATATACAGGACACCTTAAACTAGTTTTTTAATTAAGCAGCAAGGCAGAACAAAATCAGGGCTGTATCAAGACACAGGGACTAAACCCCAATTCAACCAGACCCAGAACTGATCCAGAATTAAAACAGGACTACAACAGTTCAAAATCAGGACTACTTGGGACTTAACCAAGACAGAATCAGAACTAGATGATAGTAGCACTAAAAATCATCATAGACTTGCACTACATTTATTTTTTAATTTTACCAAAGTACAATATTTAGATTGAGAAAAGTTTATATAATTATTTAGCCTTGTTGTGCAAACAAGCCTGCATAACTTAATAAATATAGAATTTGAAAAATAACAAACCTAAAAAGAAACACTAGGTACGAGATACATGAGGACCTATGATACAGTGATACTTTTGGTAAACAACCATTTGACTAACATGTGTGTCTCACCTGGGGCCCGTTCTTCGTACCTCGCTAGGTAAGTTAGCTGGATTAGATTGTTGACGATTTCGCGTGATCTTGGATCGTTCGGTTCCCCGAAGCTCATCCGGGACTTGCTGTCATAGCAACAGAGCCGTAAGCGTAAACCTGCTCGGGAGCAGGTTTACTTTATGTAAACAGGATTAGATCGCGGCCACGCAGGTATGTCCGCTTCATTTATACGAAAGCAACAGCGATATTCCACCACTGTTTCAACATAAATAAATAACATCAATGTAACTAAAGATAATGCAGCACTTGATCCTTTTATTGATTTCACACAGATACATACAGGTCATATCCTAAAAACGGGAAATGTACTATTAACATTCTATTACATGTATGTGATTATTACAGATGTAATTCATATTTCAGAGTAGTAATTGTAAATTACTTCGTGTAATCAAGATGAGAGACCACGGCTATAAAAGCGAAGGTGGATTTGGGAAGTCTGTCGCAGCCATGTCCTGTCCGTTTACGCGAGCCACCCATTGAGGAAGGTGCAAGATTGATAAGGAGAGTCCTCAGAATCCAGCGTATATTGCGGGACAGACAGGATCCTTTAGCTCAGCGCGACAGTGTGCTCATAGAGAGATATCGATATTCCCGTGAGGGTATTATTCACTTAACCAACTTGTTGACGAGGGGGTGCAGGACCACCACCTGTCTTTTTTTGCTCCGCCCTTTTCTTGGTTGCTGTTATGAACAAACAAACAGATTATTTCAGGGTCTCTTTCCAAGAGACGAAAAGCAATATAAGCGATAAATATTACCATTCTGTAGGATATTCTTATATTCCACTTTTACTTGTTCCCATGTTCTAGTGGGTCCTGTTGTGGCTCTAATGTGAAAGGGGATATAATATAACAATATAATATAATGTAATATAATATTGGATAATATAGTGTAATATAATAAATCTATGACTAAATAATAAAGTGACTGAATAGTGGTATTGTCATGCGCTTTGGGTGCCTTGAAAAGCGCTATATCAATCCACTCCATTATTATTGTTATGATTAAATTACTTACGAGTTTAATTTGTCAGCAACTTTCTGCCAGCCCTCACTCCTTGCTTTTGCAGCCTTTGCAGTGTTCCCTTGCGTTTTAATTAAACTCTGAAACTCCTGAAATCCCTCAATCAAGAGTTCTTGCTCTGCTGCCGGAAAATACCGAGCGCGCCCCTTCGACATTTTCGCCGACCAATCAGCGGGTTGCCGATCAATGTTTCTACTATCGATGCGTAGCCCCTTTTACGACACCCAGTGATGTCACATTACTGCGTCCAGCAGTACTAATCGTCGACAACAGGTGTGTTCGGGGAACCGGATTAGCGAGCTCACGGTTAGCGCGATGGTTTGATCTTGGATGTAGTGAGCGACGTACGAAGAACGGGCCCCAGCTCTTGTTCCATCTCTGTTCTGTCCTCATTCTCCTCTCTCTCCCTCTCTGTTCCTCTCTCTCTCTTTGTGCTGACAATCATCAAATATACAGATATTTACAAACTCTTCAGATAAAAACACAAACACTTTTTTAATTGTAACATCAAATCAGACTAAATGTTTATTTTTTTTAAAAAAAACATATTTGTTAACTTTAAGAGTAAAGAGAGAAACTATCTGTATTTCTTAATTGCAAATGGCACCAAATTGTATTCAAAACTGAGCCACACTTATGGAGCTCCACAGATCTTTTCCTGGTGTTTTGATTGACATCTCTTGATGTTCCCATGTCACAGAAACAGGCTCTGTGTTTTGCCTTATATGCATCCACAGGTGTGCCACCAATTTACTCACATGGACTCTACGAACCTATCAGAAGCTTCTTCAGCTCAGAATTGAATCGTCTGGAGTTTCTTATTAATTAACAATAAACTTAGTGTATATGTACTCCTAAATTTGATGAAAGTGATTAAAATAGACAGTTCCCTCTTTTTATTCTGACATTTAACTAATTCAAAAGATATTTCAACATTTATTTATCTAAAACAAAAGTTTACTCTAAATTGATGTTTAACAGTAAAAAAAAGTTTTTATGTTTTCTCCATAAAGTGTATGTAAATATCTGGTTTCAAGTGTGAATATACTGCTGTGTATTGAAAATCCTCTTGTTTTGCATAGATATACTAAACAACATCCAAAGCATAATATATAAAATAACATCTACCTGAGTTTTTTCTTTGAAAGAAGCTCCTTATGTCCATTGTTGTGTTCATCAGTACACAATTGAAACCGATTTAGAGAGTTTGTTTAGCCGTGGAGGCAGGGGCGGAGCGTGGGGGTGGCTTACTGGGCTTAAGCCCGGGTTGTTTTGTCAGAAGAATATCTGGTTTCAAATGTGAATATCCTGCTGTGTACTGAAATCCCTCTTGTTTTGCATATAAATATACTGAACAACATACAAAGCATAATATATAAAATAACATTTACCTGAGTTTTTTCTTTGAAAGAACCCTCGAATGTCCATTCTTATGTTTCAGTACATAACTGAAACCGATTTTGTCGGGGAGGGTAAGAACTGAAAATATGAAATAAACACACGTAAGCTAAGACTCTCTAAAAAAAATAGCATTTGTTCGGCTTTTCATTTCGCCATTTGTTGATTCACTTGAAGAGCAAGTAACGTAATATTGGTCAAGTGATCAGTTTGATATCAATCTTTCGTGATGCACCGTCATATATACATTATTTGTACAGTACGAATGATTTTCTTTGGTACCTGGTCAAACTTAAGCTCTCCTTAGTATGGCTGGCTCCGTCTCTCCAACACCGCACTCACGGGCAGCAGCTGCCCCGCCCCCTCGCTCAGTCGCTTAGTGCCTGAGCTTGGATCATACCAATATCAGGGGGGGATTCACGCACAGTCGTAAATTCCCACAGTGTGCACTATGTGCTTCGAATATTGTGTGTACTTTTTGTTTTATACAGTTGTCAGCCAGGTATCTAACTATGAAAAAATTACACTCCAAAATACCCCGGGCTTCTGACAAAACAACCCGGGCTTAAGCCCAGTAAGCCACCCCCACGCTCCGCCCCTGCCTCCACGGCTAAACAAACTCTCTAAATCGGTTTCAATTGTGTACTGATGAACACAACAATGGACATAAGGAGCTTCTTTCAAAGAAAAAACTCAGGTAGATGTTATTTTATATATTATGCTTTGGATGTTGTTTAGTATATCTATGCAAAACAAGAGGATTTTCAATACACAGCAGTATATTCACACTTGAAACCAGATATTTACATACACTTTATGGAGAAAACATAAAAACTTTTTTTTACTGTTAAACATCAATTTAGAGTAAACTTTTGTTTTAGATAAATAAATGTTGAAATATCTTTTGAATTAGTTAAATGTCAGAATAAAAAGAGGGAACTGTCTATTTTAATCACTTTCATCAAATTTAGGAGTACATATACACTAAGTTTATTGTTAATTAATAAGAAAACTCCAGACGATTCCATTCTGAGCTGAAGAAGCTTCTGATAGGTTAGTAGAGTCCATGTGAGTAAATTGGTGGCACACCTGTGGATGCATATAAGGCAAAACACAGAGCCTGTTTCTGTGACATGGGAAAAATAAAGAGATGTCAACCAAAACATCAGGAAAAGAATTGTCGAGCTCCATAAGTGTGGCTCAATTTTGAATACAATTTGGTGCCATTTGCAATTAAGAAATACAGATAGTTTCTCTCTTTACTCTTAAAGTTAACAAATGTGTTTTTTTTTTAAAAAAAATAAACATTTAGTCTGATTTGATGTTACAATTAAAAAAGTGTTTGTGTTTTTATCTGAAGAGTACATAAATATCTGGTTTCAACTGTATATTTGATGATGTTGGTGTTTGGCTTGATTGTCAGCACAAAGAGGGAGAGAGAGAAACAGAGAGGGAGAGAGAGAGAATGAGGACAGAACAGAGATGAAAAAGAGCAGGTGAGACACACATGTTAGTCAAATGGTTGTTTGCCAAAACTCATCAGAACATGTATCTCGTACCTAGTGTTTCTTTTTAGATACCATTTGTTACTTTTCAAATTCTATATTTATTAAGTTATGCAGGCTTGTTTGCACAACAAGGCTAAATAATTATATAAACTTTTCTCAATCTAAATATTGTACTTTGGTAGAATTAAAAAATAAGTGTAGTGCAGGTCTATGATGATTTTTTAGTGCTACTATCATCTAGTTCTGATTCTGGTTCTGTCTTGGTTAAGTCCTCAGTAGTCCTGATTTTGAACTGTTGTAGTCCTGTTTTAATTCCGGATCAGTTCTGGGTCTGGTTGAATTGGGGTTTAGTCCCTGTGTCTTGATACAGGCCCGACTTTGTTCTACCTTGCTGCTTAAATAAAAAACTAGTTTAAGGTGTCCTGCATAGAATAGCATCTGGCTGCAGTTTAAAGACTTTTTTTGTCTCGGTCTCGGTCTTGGTCTTGGTCTCGTCTTGACTCGGTCTTGGTCTTGTCTCAACTTGGTCTTGGTCTTGTCTTGGTCTCGATACCCTCTGGTCTTGGTCTTGTCTTGGTCTCGATACCCTCTGGTCTTGGTCTTGTCTTGGTCTCGGATTAGGTGGTCTTGACTACAAGTCTATCACCAGGTAACGTGGGCGTGTTTCTTGAATTAGCAGCAGGTGTTAAACAACCGCTGACAGGTGAGTAGGAGGATGCATGCAGGTAATCTGAGGGCCTGCTGAGCTGATTGCTGGTGTCGTGAGAAAAATGTCAGCTCGTTCTTTATGTTACAGAAGCACAGAGACAGAAGACCAGGCGGAAAGAGACGATTGTTCAGTGAAAATGAGAATCTGCGAATGCAACATGTGGAACACGGACAGTGTTGGGGAGTAACGGAATACATGTACCGCCGTTACGTATTTAAAATACAAAATATGAGTAACTGTATTCCGTTACAGTTACCGTTTAAAAAGGTGGTATTCAGAATACAGTTACTTTGTTGAAATAAATGGATTACACTGCGGTACTTTCCTGTTTCATATTGTTGTGTTTTCCTCCGAAAACAATAAGTTCCGTTGGAGCAGCCTTTCAACGCCCTTTTATTCGCACGTGTGAAGAGGTCATGTGATCAGTGACCCCATGAAGCTGTAATCAGTCTGTTTTTATTTTATTTTGAAAGGATGAGCAGGAAGGAGGCGTGGCTGACTCTCCCACGAGATCAGACGTGAACTTCAGCTACAGCCAGCAGGTACGTCCCGCAGCGTAGCTTGAAGGTGACATCATCGCGTGTGTGACAGCGGTGCCAGGGTAGCTCAGTGGTTGGCGCTGCTGCCTCGCAGTCTGAGCGTCTCGTTTCAGACCCGGGGAAGATCAACTTCCTGCTTCAGACTTCAGGAGAATATTATTGCGACCGCGCCACAGACTGCAGCTGCCATCTCTGCTCCGCCTTGTCTCGGTGGGCGGCGACAAGCTGGACAGAGAACAGCTCTAAACATTGTTCGTCCAATCAAAAACCTGTACAGCAGGCCTAAAGCGCCTGTCCAACGTCATCCTCCAGAGATCGCAACCTCTGAAGGTGGTGGTGCTTGGACTTTGAGCACTTCCTGTTCCTGTGACGCGCCGAGCTCTCTTCTTCTCTTGGTTTTGGTCTAACGGCAGTCGGGACAAAGGTCGTGTCCAAATTCATGGGCTGCACCCTCCTGAGGCCGCATTTGTAGACCGATTACGTCACAGCGACGCGCCGAAGGCTGTCCAAATTCGTAGACTCCTCCGAATGCAGCCAACAAATGCGTCCTCCTTTTCCCCGAATTTGAAGGATGGGTCGGGTGTATCCTTCGTGGCTTACCATATCCCAGAATTCATAGCGCGGCCCAGCCAAACTCCAGTTTCCAACAATGGCGGCCGCTACTAAGTTTTAAAATTACTCATACTAATCTTTCTGGGTCACAAAATAAACTTTTAACGTATTTTCAGGCGAGAAAGTAGCTCTGTAAACATCAAATATCTGCTCGGTTTATCAAGATATCGCATATTTGCATAAGTGCTTCGCCGTTTTCGGAGACGTCTGCTACCCACCAGCTCGAAAGCTAGCCGGGAGCTCGAGGGTTACTGATGCGGCCGAGAACGGCACAACGCCCGGCACATCATTTTCAGATCACCGCGGACTTTCGCTGCTCGGGTTAAACGTAATATATAAGTCACTTAGACAACCTAAAAATGTTATTGTTGGGCTTTTTTCAGTGTTTTGTTTGTTCGTGAGTAAATCGGTTTGGCTGAGATTAAAGTTATTAGATTAGATAAAATAAAACTTTATTAATCCCCTGGGTGGGTTCCTCCTTGATTTTTACACAGCTGACTAAACGTCAAACAGAAAACTGATTAAACAGAAGTATGAGACAGTTGAGAATTTACGCCAGTGTCCTGTTATACTTTAGATAGCAAGGATCAGACGGCTGAGTTTATTAAACTCCACCGAGACAGCGGTGACACTAATCAGAAGGCTAGACCGTCCAATTTCACGGCCGTTTATGTTGGGTCTGTGTTTCCACAAACCCCGCTAATTCTAGAGACTTATTCATCATGAAGAAAACAAGACAGTCGATCGATCCATTATTTGCACAAGGGAGGCCTCATCTGTGTCCAGCACGACAAAGAACCCCAAATGGTGGCCTCCTCTCGCTGCCTTTTATTGACAAACTTCAAACAATAGTTTACAAAGCACCTCCCCTTGCAACCCCCCTTTGGTTACAAGACAAGGACTGTATGTAAGTGTGTGTGTGTGTGTTATGTGAGAATGTGTGTGTGTGTGTGTGTTATGTGAGAATGTGTGTGTGTATGTGTGTGTGTGTGTGTGTGTTATGTGAGAATGTGTGTGTGTGTGTGTGTGTGTGTGTGTGTGTGTGTGTGTGTGTTAGACCTCCTGCTGACCAAAAGGGTCATAAACCCAGGAAGCCTACATCAAAAGAAACAGATCTTTCAGTTAGGATGTATCTACAATAAAACCTCCCCCAGCACAGAGTGGCTGGAGAGGTGGTCAGGATCAAAGGAATGGCTTGATCCTACTGCTTAAACTAAGACTATACAAATTTAAGAAACACAATGGCAACATTCAACAATTAGACTTAACATTTCCCTCCTTTTTGTCATTGTATACTTAAATTTCAACTTATGCACCCTTTGTTTAGACAGTGTCAGTGTAGCTTTCATTCATACACAGGCTTCTGTCATGTCAGTAATTTCAGTCATTTCATATTGCTGTAAGAGTACATAATTAACAAATGTATCAGAAATCATTTTAGTTAGCAATGATCTTATACACGGTAAAATGCATCCTATACATAAGCAAATCAATATCAACAGTTCAAAAACAGGAATTAATATTTTCAAAAGAAGATGCCACCAAGGACCAGACAGTAACCAAGCTATCCAGTCTTGTGGCGGATCTACTCCTGTCGTGCAATTCATCATGTATTTCTTCAAGTACACAACTGAATGTCAAAGGTCAAACAAGAAGAATCATCATTCTCAAAAATCATATGTCACTACAATCCAACTGTATACAGACATAGGTATTTAAACGCATCAGTTGACTTTAATGTTTGTCCATATGGCTCTCAGCTAACTTCAAAGCTGCAGCCTAGCCAACACCCTTCTTTATGACTCCTATCAACCTCCCAAATCTTCTCACTGTAGGCATCCTGTGGGGGTTAGAGTCAACTTGTGAATTATCTGCATTTACAACTCTTCTCCTGTCCTGTTGTCACCACAGAAAAAGCTTTGTAAAGGAAATTGGATCAAGCTGTTTTGATCTTCTTGGCTCAAAACCTCAAGTGTTCATGATGTAAATGTAGACAAAAGGCTTCTCTGTTTACATCCTTCTTGCAAAAGACAAAAGAATAAGTGATGTTGCCATGTTCCATGGTTAATCTCCAACTTGGGCTAATCCATTGTCCTTCGTACACATAGGCAATTGGCCTGTTTCCAGTTCGTTTAACTGTATAATGTCCTGCAACAAGTCATATTCTTTGAGTCAGACGAGCAGGTCTGTCTCACCAGAGCAGTTCACCTTCCCAGCTACTGGTGAATCAACCTTCCATTCAGGTTCAGAGGAATTGAAAAGTTGGCAGTGTTCCTGGATGTGTTGCCAAAGCAACCAAACAAACTGTCTCGCTCTCAGTGATGCTATAGGGCCACAGTCCAGAAGAATGTGTAGCCAGTGGCATCACAAGCATAACCATTGGTCTCGTTCTTTATGTGAGCGGTTGTGTTCTTAAACTGCCACCAGTAGTTGTTGAAAACCCATGCGGGTACTGGGTGTGGTTTGCTCTGTTCCAGTGCGCTCCCTGTCATCCCACTCAGGGTCCACAGGCACAAGAAGACGCACAGCACATTCCCAGCCATTCTGATGAGTACCTGTGGCTCAGTTGGTTTCTTCACCGGATTGAGACGAGGGGCCCTGGAGGCTTTCCCCCCCCCTTTGTTCCCGGTCTTCCTGCCACTTACTCCGAGCTGGCCTGGACGTGTGTCACCTTCTTGCAGTGCGCTTGATATATCCAAGTGTTCCTTCCAGCAATCTTCACTGCTGTAGTCGTCGTCAGCAGCATCCGATATGGACCTTCCCATCGTGGACTGGACCAGCACTTCCTCTCCATGGCCTTATCATCATCCAATCTCCAGACTTCAGGCTCTGCTCCTGCGAAGAAACAGAATCATCTGGCAGATCATTTGTTCTCATGACTACTTTACTTTTAAACATTTTCAAGCATCTAATCTGCTAATATGCTCTCTCTTCTGCTTTTCTATCATCACTACAGAAGACTGGAACTCTAAATGCTCTAACATGTGTAATCTCAAAGAGTCAGACCGTTCTCTGTTGGAGTAATCCTCATGTACTTATTCTATACAGTCTAACCATGTCCTGCCTGTCTTCCTAAATCTTAACTTTACTGTTCCATTAGTTCTCTCTGCAAAAAAGTTTTTTTTTAAAGTATTTAATAATCCTAGAGTGAGTATAACGACTGCTCATCTCCCTCCTGTTTGAGACATGGCATAGCCAATGGCTCAATATAGCAGCAGTCTTATACAAATTATAGACAGTACTGGTGTATCACACAGATAAAAAATCATCCTGCAAGCTTGCTCCCTCTGTAAGTCACAACTGTTTTCCTGCTGTAGGTGAGTGGGCCTGCATGTCTGCTGATGCTGTACTGATAAAAGGTTAACACCATGTTTAACTACAGCTGCCTCTTTTGTGATCTTATCTGCAAAAACTTTCCCTAATGCAACTGGATCTTTCCCTCACATGTGTGCTGCACATTTACAAACGGCAATTCCACTGGTTAACAACGCTGCCTCCAGCAGAATTTGCAAAAGTTTGGTGTGTTCTGCAGGTTTCCCTGTAGAGGTTGTCACACCGCGTCTCACTCACTGCACTACAGAAAAATGTACAGTAGCAAATGTCTACTGCCTATCAGTGTATATTGTCTCTCTACAGCTTTACACGCTTCCGTTAAGGCTAGCATCTCTGCTGCTCAAGCAAATATGACACATGCTAGTTGTCCTACATAGATAACTCTCTCTCACTGTCTGCTACAGTAAAACGTGTTCTAGTCTGTCCCTCTGCTATTGTAAAACTCAAATCATCAGCAAACCAAACCTTTCCCTCAACGAGTGGCACATCTATTAAGTCATTCCTCAGCTTACACGTCTTCTCCTCGCGCTCTCTACACTCATGAGAAGTGCCCTTCCTCCGTTGGCAAAAAGGGTTGGACAGATTCAGAATTCTGCACCACTTTATGGTAATATGTGTGGTTGTGAGAGTAACAGTAACATTAAAGACAAGTGTCTTGTAGGTGACAGAAATGTAAGTTTAGTCTGCGATAGTAAACATCTACCTCGTGTGGAACTAACAATGTCAAAAGGTGAAATAAACCATTGAAACATTGTACAGCTTAAGCTGCTGCACATACTGATCTCACGCATGGAGGTAAAGCACGAGCAACTAGAGCTAATCTTTTAGGATAGTAAGTTACTGGCTTCACTTGTGGAAAAAGTGCTGTTAGTTATTTTACAGTCACCTTGTATTTGTGCTGTTCACAGAACCACAAGTCCATCGCTGGACCTCCTCTGCGCTGTCACTTTTTGGAGCTTGGCACGCTCCCTCAAGTTCCATTTTGTGGGCGATCCTCTCAGTCACTCCTTCTCGTCATGGCACCTCACGACATCTACAAATTGAAAAAATGACACTCCTCTCGCCACACGGCTTTCGCCACGTGTCAACTCCCCAATGAGACATGTAAAAGAGTGTCGCACAGTCTCCCTAAAACAATCTCCAGGGTTTGTCCCTTGGAGCAGCTTCACTCCAAGCTGTAACCCTGTGTAAAACATTAGTCAGCACTTAAATGTTCAACTTGTTTAACTCCCAGCTCCTGTATCACAGAAGACAAAGTCTTAAAATTTAAAACAACTTCACATTTGCAACCAACTATAGATCATGAAAGTAATAAAGTATTCAGCATCACAGAGACAAGTATCATTGCAGGTTTATTCTAAACCCATTAAACTCCTACTTTTTCCCATAATTTATTCCAAATTATTTAACATCTCAATGTTATTCCACATTGTAATCAGTGAACTTCACTTATAGGCCATCAAAGCCTCATCTGAACAAGGATGCACCACTTGCATAGGTTTAATACTTGTAAATAAACAGCTAATCACACAAATCACTGCAACAATAATAGAAAACATTGCCTGCATATACAAAATCTGGAAATAAAATCAACCTTCACACGTATAAACAATTATATCAAAAAAGTAATAAGCATTCGGCACGGGCGAGACAAGTGTCATGTGCAGGTTTTCTCAAATCATTAAATCACTATTGTTACCATAACTCGCCTCAGACATGGATCATCCCATGTGCTCAGTTAACATTAATGTAATCGGTGACTTCTCTTAAGCAAAGTCACTCCACTCATATATTATTATTATTATGGGTTCAAAAGTGGCCAGCAAATGAGCCCATAATAAACTATTCCATAAATATCGTAATCTCTTATTTGTTTTACTCATGTCACTTGTCCACTTCTGCTGAATGCTACATGCACTCTTAAAGAAAACAAAACCTGTAATAAAGAAACAAACATCCACCAGTTGTTCTGCTAAAAACCACATCATCAAATCACATGAAAAACTGCAATGCTGTAAGAAAAAATGCAAATATTAGCGCTGCGCAGGTGTGTGCATACTTTCTCACAGTAACTTCTGTGAGTACCACAAGTTAGTCAATGACACACACATGGTAAATTCACAGACATAGAATTTAAACTAAAAAGGTTACATTTTCAGAGTTCACATAGTCATGTGACCCACAGGAGGAATCCTGTGGTCTCCTTCTGCTCCTGCAACAGAGAACCACACAGAGATACATCCACACCTTTGTCAGGTGGGGGTTGACTTCACACAATGGTGTTAAGTCAGTCAGTCAGTTCCCCATTTATTTTAAAATTCTTACTCATTCACTCAGTGATTCCTTCTTTTGCTAATTGTGGAAATTATCGTCGCATTCGTTTCCACGCTCAGCAAAACAACGTCATTTCAAAAAGAAAAATAATTTAGACTGGATTTCCTCGTTGAATTTTTTTGGACAGGAACTTGTTTCCTGATTGTCCCAAATAAGAGCCCATTTTAATTTTGGAGAAGCTCACTTTGCAACAGTTTTCTCGACGATGCTTCGATTCTAATCGTGCAGATCTGCTCAAACAGAGATCATCAAACAAAACTTTCAGTGCACCATGAAAGTAACAAAATAAAAGAAAGAAAATAAAAGAAATCAAAGAAAATAAAGGAAAGCAAGGCCTTGTTTAAGTCATGACACGTGTTCTTCATGCCAGGGGGATAAATCGTCACAACCCAATTGGCAGGTTCAACTTTAGTAATAAAAGACAAATTAACAGCCAGTTTAATCTCAAACATTCATCCAATCAGCCATACACACAACATACAGCATAACCCTGTTGTCTTAGCACATAATAATTTTAGTTCTCATGTAACTAAATGTGTGCCATGGTAAAACTTCTTCACACACCAGATGTGTATATGCATGTGGGGTTAGTATGGTTAATGCATTTTCAGTATGTTTTTGTGTTCATCTCTCATCACACTTCCATTATTCTCATCACTGCTTAAAACAACACACATCTCTCTCTGTTTTTCTTCTTTAACTGTACTTTTCTCCAAAACAGAAAATAGCATTACAGCTGTTTCAGACCCAGAAACACCAAGCACTCTTCATGCTATCATTCATCCACACAACTATTTTATTTCTTTTTGGCCACTGGGCAGGTGACTTGCAGAATCACGTCTGCCCAGCTGGATACCTTTCACACACACCATGACGTCAGACACGCTCACACTCGCGGAATTGATCAGGAGAAAAACTTTCTTCATCTTCACACTCTGTTACAGAAACACCATATGTTGTTTTTTTGTGTTGTGTCAGGGATGGATATGTAGTTGTAACGTTTGTGTTCACTAACTTTACTTTCTGTTTCCTCACTTGCCTAGTCTGTCTTGGACTCAATGCTGCTCCTAATATGCCTTTAATCTCTCCTCCACTTCTGCCTCTGCTCTCTCACCCTCTTCTCTGACTCTACTTTTCTGCTAACATTCTTGCTCTTTCTAATGCTTTTCTACGGTGTTGTTCTAGAGTAGTTGCAGTGGATTAAGCTGTAGTTTCATCCTCAGGTTTCACAACTACGTCTTGCAATATTGCTCTTTTAACATTCTTGCTTCTCTCCTCTTCTGAGCCTGCTCCAGCCACAACTTAGCAACTGCTAACTGCAATTCCTTCCTCTGCTTCGCTTTACCTGTTTTACCTGCTACACTTACAGCTATTCTTTCTACCAGCATTTTACACTGAACTTCCACTAATGTCCCTTCAAATCCACATTTCTTACACCAACAACCTACATACTGCGTGCTGCCTGGTAAAACTTTCTGCATAAATTTTACATCTCCTTCTAAGGCAGACTTACACATTTTATTCTCCATTACAAGACAACAATCAGCCACACTCACGCAGACCACGTCTGGCCCGCACACAAACAACATAGGCCTATCGCTTGCGTCTGCACGCACAGCCTGCGCTCTCTGTTGAAAACTCTCAAACGCCCCATATGGCGGAGACTTCAACCTTCGGACACTCTCCAACGCCCCAAATGGCGGAGATTCCGGACTCTGAACCTAGGTTCTCTCCACGCCCCAAATGGCGGAGAACTCTCTACGCCCCAAATGGCGGAGAAGCCTGCGTCTCTCTCACGCGGCTAGCGCGCTCCCGGACTCACGTTTAACTAGAGCTGGGCGATATGAGATTTTTTCATATCACGATATGTTTTTTTCATTTCAGACGATTACGATATCTATCACGATATAAGCCAAATAACTATATTTGTAAGATTTAAATGTGCCGTTGCTCACAAGTAAAATGTGAAATAATCAGCAGCTTGTTTTTATTTAAATATTTATTTCCCATAATAAGTTCAACAGGGTAGATGTACTTCAGGAACATGAGACTTTTTCAGATAAATAAAGGCAAATATTGCAAACTACACAAAAGGCAGCCGCTAAAGCGTTTAAGTTTCAAAATAGAACAAACGAAACAGACTAAATTGTCAATTCCACTTAGAAACAAAATATTAATTCTAAAAAATAAATCTTAGTTTGTTTTACAGAAGAACAGACAAAACTGACTAACTTTTGTCAATATCAAATAAACTGAGAACTAAAAGGAAATTCTCAATCTCTCCTTGTTGTATAGCTTAGCTTTTCAAACAGTTTTAACAGTTACTTTAGTCTAACAAAAGCCGAATGACGAATTAGCGCTTCCAGTCAGAGACTGAGGCTACGTCCACACGTACACGGGTGTTTTTGAAAACGGAGATTTTCCGTTTTCGTTTTAAAAAATAATCCCGTCCACACATAAAGGCAGAAATGAAGGAAAACGCTGCTATGAACATGCCAAAGCAGCAGGTGGAGCTAGATTCCTAACCGTGCAGAAATGTTGGCCAATCAGAAGTCTAGAAGCCTCGGTGGGAAAAAGTAAACAAAGCTGCGGCATAGAAGCAGAACCGAGTCGTATGTGTGGACGGACAGTAACTGTGTGTATGTAAGCATTTAAACACTGCAGAGAGTAACAGTATTGTAGAAATTCATTTCACCGAAACAATAACGTGGCGCACAGTGTGACGCATGCACCAGTTTATTGTATTTCCAGACTTGCTTTCGGCACAATTTACAGTGCACGCTACTCTGTTTTTGTCAGACTTGAAATAGCCGAAATACCTTCACACTACGGAACTTCTATGGCTCTTCCGTTCGACAATCTCTCCGGCATTGGAACCATCATCTGGTTTTTCTTCGGTCACGCTCGGTTGAATTTTCTATTCGGCACACTCATTTCCTCCATTACGCGCTGGCTCCATTACCCGCTGGCTGCTTCCCAAACAAACACACGTGCGGCTTGGCACTTGTGCTGTACATAACAAGTCACGTGACGTGACGCTGCGGCTGTGATTGGTTCGGCTCTGCGCTACTTAATTTGGATTGGCTGACCTTTTTTTTTTTTTTTTTTTTTAAAGAAGACAAGAGCGGCGAGGTCTATCGCGATAGCTTAATTTCTCTATCGAGTAAAAGTTATATCGCGATACATATCGTTATCGTTCTATCGCCCAGCTCTACGTTTAACGCACAGCCCGTAGCCGCTCTCTAAGGCCTTCTGTACTCACTGTTTGTTTACATTCATGGGAAGAGTCTCTGGATCCCGTCAATCGTCATCCATCCCGAGGGGAGGTCAGGCGCAAACTTCCCGGCCTGGTGGCAAGCCAAAAACACCAGGGCTTTACGTCAATCATCCCAGACGTTGCGGTGGCGTCCTCTCCCTCTCCTCGGTTGATGCAATGTGTTAGGCTCCGGCTCCGAAGGACCAAATAAATGTTGGGTCTGTGTTTCCACAAACCCCGCTAATTCTAGAGACTTATTCATCATGAAGAAAACAAGACAGTCGATCGATCCATTATTTGCACAAGGGAGGCCTCATCTGTGTCCAGCACGACAAAGAACCCCAAATGGTGGCCTCCTCTCGCTGCCTTTTATTGACAAACTTCAAACAATAGTTTACAAAGCACCTCCCCTTGCAACCCCCCTTTGGTTACAAGACAAGGACTGTATGTAAGTGTGTGTGTGTGTGTTATATAGCATCTACTTACATCATGGTAATGTTCAATTATTCAGTACAAAGGGAGTACACAACCCATTTTTCCCAGAGCTTCTTGAATTTCTCAAGCTCGAGTCTAAGGACAAAGGTAAGTCTTTCCATTCCAAAAATTTCTTCCACTATCCCACGCCATTGGGCCCGAGTTGGAGGGTCTGCCTTTAGCCATCTTCGGGTTATGGCCTTCCTGCAGCCAGCCAAAAGTATTTTCAATAAATAATTATCATTATGTGGGAGTGCCGTAGGCAATTTGCCAAGATACAACGTATCAAATGAATAGTCTATTCTAATCCCAATTATTTTGTTTATCTCAAGGGCCACCTCCCCCCAATATGGCTGGATCCCTGGGCAGGCCCAGAAGACATAAAAATGGTTTGCCATGGGGGTTCCACAACCTCTCCAACATAGGCCCTGGCTCTGTGAGCCTGTTTGCCGAGCTGTGAGTTTAGGAGTGTTAAAGAATCTCACTACATTCTTCCAACCAAACTCTCTTAAGGACCTTGAATTTGCAGTGGTAGCCTGAGACTCACATATTCCCCACCAGCTGTCCTCTGAAATTTGTGAGCCTGATTCCCTCTCCCATTTTTGCTTAATGTACAACGTAGAGTGATTTTTAGAGGCTTGTATACTACCGTATATTTTAGAGACCATCTTTTTAGAGTCCTTTCTCTTGTATGCCTCTTGAAAGATATGAATTAGGTTGTATTCGTTTTCATCTCTGAATAGTAACGTCTTGTTGTAATAGTCTCTAACCTGCAAGTATCTAAAGAAGTCATGCTTTGCCAGTCCGTATGTATCTGAGATGGTTTTATAGCTTTGGATTCCCCCATTTGTTGCTAGTGAACAAAAAGAAGTAATTCCTCTCAGAGTCCACTGTTTAAAGGTCCCATCCAGCCTGGCAGGCACAAACTCCGGGTCATAAGCTATCCAATTCAAGGTCCTAGCCTGTTTTTCTATTTGTAGTTTCCCCACTACCCTGAACCATAGTTTCAGGGTGAACCGGGTGAAATGGTTCAAATCTTTGTAAAATTTTTCAGCTTGGTTCTTATTTCCTAAAAGAGACTGTAATGGGAAGTCTAATTGTGTAATTTCCATATTTTTCCATTTAGCTTCATAGTTTGGGGAGCACCAGTTTACCAGGGGCTTCAGTTGTGCGGTGTAGTAGTAATCTTGTAAGCACGGCAAAGCTCGTACTGGACCCTTGGTCTTCTGCCGTTTCAGATGAACCGTGAGATCCATCTGTCCCACTCGTCAAATTGTTTTTGGGTTATCTCCAGGGGTAGTGACTGGAAGAGATAGAGAATTCGAGGCAGAACGTTCATTTTAATTATTTCTGTTCTATTACTCATATCCAAAGGGAGGAGAGACCACCGAGTTAGGTCAGATTTGATCTCTTTGTTGAGGGGGCAATAATTAATTTCATAGAGTCTAGACATGTCTTTCGTTAGGTTTACTCCCAAGTATTTTATTGTGGGAGAGTCCCATTTGAAGTTAAATTTCTTTACAGTTTCCGGTCGAGGTGTATAATTGAACGTAAGGGATTGAGTCTTTTGAATATTTAGTTTATAGCCAGAGTAGTGATTGTAGGCTTTTAGTAAGGTCATCAATTGGGACAAACTAGATTCAGGATTTGTAATAAAAAGAAGAACATCATCCGCAAACATACAAGTCTTGTGTTCTTCACCCCTGATCATTATTCCTTGTATTTCAGAGTTTTCTCTAATAGCCTGAGCCAGAGGCTCAATGTACAAGGCGAACAGGGACGGGCTCAAGGGACAGCCCTGGCGTGTCCCTCGCTTCAGAGTAATATTTTGAGACAGGTGTCCATTAATCCTGATCCTGGCTGTTGGGGAGTAATACAGTGCTTTGATACATTTAATGAAGCCATCTTTGAATCCGAATCTTGCTAGTACCCTAAATAGATATTCCCAACCCACCGAGTCGAATGCCTTTTCGGCATCTAGGCTGACCAACATTGCACTAATATTTCCTGATGTTATATGATCCATCACTTGTAGCGTTCTCCTCAGGTTGTCCTGAGTCTGTCTATTTGAAACAAAGCCTGTCTGATCTAAGTCTATCAGCTCCGGGATAATTGATTCCAGTCTCTTAGCTAGTATTGAAGCAAATAATTTATAGTCCACGTTAAGGATAGAAATTGGCCTATACGAGCTGCATTCTTTTTTATCTTTGCCGTCTTTTGGGATAATTGAGATAACTGCTTCTCTCCAAGATTGTGGGGCTACTCCTGTTCTTAGTGTATGATTAAAGCAATTAAGCAGCACTGGTGTTACTTGTGTCCTAAATGCTTTATACCATTCGGACGGATAACCGTCTGTACCTGGTGCCTTATTCGCCTTCAGTCTGGAAATGGCTTTATGCAGCTCTTCAGCAGTTATCTCTGCCATGAGTTTTTTATTTTGCAATTCTCCTATAGATGGTAGGTCTAATGAGTTTAGAAAGGCTTCCATCATTGTATTCTCTACTAGGGGAGGTTGGGTATATAGGTCTTTGTAATACTGTTCAAATGCCCGTTGGATATCCTCCAGTTTACTGCAAATAATTTGTGACTCAGGGTTCCTGATTTTATGAATTCTGTTCTTTTCCTGTTGTTTTCGCAGTCTCCACGACAGAAGCTTCAGCGCCCTAGGTCCCGTCTCATAATACTTTTGTTTTGTAAATTTGAGCTTTTTTTCGATTTCCTCGTCGTAAATGCTGTTTAAATCTTGTTTAATTTTGTTCATCCTCCACTCTGTTCTATCTGAAGCATTCACACAAGGCAAACTGCCAACCTCCTGGTACGACGCTTCCATAACTTTAATTGCAAAAAAGGGGAACGACAACTGAGTGTGCATCATACCGGCCGATTTCACTTCTGAACCTTGACTTTAAGATCCTAGCTAAAGCGCTGGCCCACAGGTTGGAAAGGGTCAATATCAGGGGTAATATTAATAATTGTTAATAACCTGCACACGCCGTCCAAGGACACTCCAGAATGTGTTCTTTCCCTCGATGCAGAAAAAGCATTTGACCGTGTAGAGTAGAACTATTTATTTGCTGTGCTGGAAAGATTTGGGTTCGGTCCCAACTTCATCTCATGGATCAAGTGCCCATACTTGTCCCCTGTTGCGTCTGTTTGCACTAATAGCCAGAAATCAAAACCATTCCCACTCAAACGTGGCACACGTCAGGACCGGCCCCTTAGCCCGTTGTTATTTGATCTAGCTACTGAACCTTTAGCAATGCTTTTTCGAAGCAGTAAACTTGTCCAGGGCATACAAAGAGGTCAAACTGAACAGTCTCTCTCTATGCTGACGATTTATTGCTTTTTATCTCAAATGCACATGCTTCCCTAACGTCTATATTGTCTCTACTCACGCGTTTCAGTCAAGTCTGTGGTTATAAATTAAATCTGTCCAAGAGCGAACTTTGTCTATCAAATGAAGAAGCATTTCCAATAGATTTGTCGGGTTTCCCCTTTAAAGTGGTCAAGGAGCAGTTCACCTACCTGGTATTACAATTACAAGAAAGTATAAACAACTTCTCAAAGCCGACTTTTTTACACTATTGAAGAATGTCAAACAAAGCCTTCAACAGTGGTCACCCCTGAACACAACTGTGGTCGGACGAATTAATTCAATTAAAATGAATATCCTTCCTAAATTCTTACACATCAAATCAAAATGTATTTATATAGCACATATTAAAACAACAGTGTTGACCATAGTGCTTCACAGTCAGTGAAAACACGAGACAATTAAAACAAACAATAAAACAGGACAACAAACAATAGGTAACAACACAATAAGCTAAAACAGCCAACGAGTTAGAATCAAAGGCCAAAGTAAAAAAAAATACGTTTTAAGACGTGATTTAAACGACTGGATCGACTCGGCAGTACGAATATGAACAGGGAGGTTATTCCAGAGTCTGGGTGCCACGGTTGCAAAGGCCCGGTCACCTCTCGACTTCATTTGAGTCCTAGGTTGTGCAAGGAGCCTGTGATTGGACGATCTAAGTGCTCTGTTGGGATTGTGTAAGTGGAGGAGTTCAGAGAGATAGCTGGGCGCTAAATTATTCTGAATTTTAAAAGTGAACTAAAGAATTTTAAAATCTATGCGATATTTGACAGGGAGCCAATGTAATTTGGCTAAAATTGGGAGTTATGCGTTCATAGATTCTCGTACCTGTTAAAAGACGCGCAGCTGCATTTTGAATTAACTGAAGCCGGTAAAGAGAAGAGTGTTGGAGGCCCGAGTAGAGGGAGTTACAGTAGTCCAGTCTGGATGTGATAAATGCGTGGATAAGCTTTTCAAGGTCCTTTAAAGGAAGGAACGGCTTTGCTTTGGATATCTGACGCAACTGGCAAAAGCTGTTTTTACCACAGTGGAGACGTGTTTCTGAAGTTTAAAAGAGAGCCATCCAGGAACACTCAGAGGTTTCTTACAGTGAGCGAGAGATGGCTGGCGAGAGGGCCAAGGGCATCAGCTAACCGGTCTAGCAGAGTGTGACTACCAAAGACTATGATTTCGGTCTTATTTTCGCTCAATGTAAGAAAATTATGTGATAACCAGAACATTCAGAGGAGCCACCAGGGTCTTTAGAAACACGCTCTACTTCCTGCTTCACGCCTGAGGCTCTGCAGTGACGACCTCTGTTCTGCAGCTTTTAATGTCTAGTTTCAGCCTGAGTTTGTTCAGAGTCGTAGGACGCCATCAGCAGGAGCTGGAACACGTGAACTCGTCATTGGTGAAGTAAGAAAGGTAAAAATGCAAAGAGCCAAATGATGCCAGAAGAATCCGTGACGTGCAAGTCAGTGGCATCCAATCATAACTGTTGAATTTCACTCATTAAACTGGAGCTCCGCCTTCTTGGATGATCTGTTGGTACGGTAACCTCACAGCAGCCATATTATTGGTCAGGTGAAGCTAGCAGACAGCAAACATGGAAGTTTATGGGACTGACTCACTGCTGCCTCTGCTGGACATCAGAGGAACTGCAGCTGATGTAATGTTTTTGTTGTTCAGCCTCCTGCAGAAGCTCTGCCCCCCTCCAGACTGTCTCTGCCCTACAAAGTGATGAAGTCTTTGGACGGGGACATTTACAGAAACCTGGAGTTCGATGTGTGGCAGGACACCTGCAAAGGTAACGCAGGTTTAACTAATCCAGACCAGCGTCAGGATAAAGTAATGCTGGTGAACTGAAGCTGGACACTGTACAACTGACGGCTGTGTAATCTGATTACTTCCTGTGACGGTCTAATCTGATCACTGTGATAGAGATGCAGAAGACGGACTACATGGTGTTTGCAGGGAGGCGGTACTTCCTGGGAGACAAGTGTCAGGTAAGAAGACTGTATTGGGGCGATCGTGGCTCAAGAGTTGGGAGTTCGCCTTGTAATCGGAAGGTTGCTGGTTCGAGCCCTGGCTTGGACAGTCTCGGTCGTTGTGTCCTTGGGCGAGACACTTCACCCGTTGCCTACTGGTGATGGTCAGAGGGCCCGGTGGCGCCAGTGTCCGGCAGCCTCGCCTCTGTCAGTGCGCCCCAGGGTGGCTGTGGCTACATGTAGCTTGCCATCACCAGTGTGTGAATGTATGCGTGAATGGGTGGATGACTGGATATGTAAAGCGCTTTGGGGTCCTTAGGGACTAGGCCATTTACCATTTATTACTGAAAACTTTATAATGCGGATGTGAACAAGGTTCAGACACAGAGGTCAGAGTTCATTCACACCAAACCGCCTCAGGCTCTGACCTCACAGCCGGCAGGTTATCTAGATGCTACAGGATACAAAGGGAGAGTGCCCAGTGATGCTTAATAAGGCTGGCGCTGTTTATGACATGGTGAATTATTTTTTTTATTCTGATTTATGTTGATGTGCAGAGACGGACGTCCTCGTCAAAGCTCTGTCAACATTTTACATGACGAGAAAAAAAGGAACCGCTCTCTGACCTTTGACCTCACCTGCAATAAAATAATCCACCAGTGCATCTAGGCTCACTCTCCTTTACAAACTCTTGACACTTCCTGTATTCCTTTCAAATTAAAAGCTCTCAGCATTTCACTACACTGAACTTCACTTCTTAAAGAGGCTTTTATGCTGAAACATTTGGAGGAAGTAGTTTTGGAGAATGTAATTATCAAGCACGTAAACATCAAGGGGACTCTGGGTAGCGTGACCTCTGAGGCGTCTCGGTATGCGTGTTGTGAGTTTTTGGTGAGGTCACTACAGCGAGGGGTCAGAGGTCAAACTTTAATCAGCTGTTCAGACACTGAAAGCACTGAAAAACAGTTACTGTCTGTGGTTACTGTCTGTAACTCTTATGAATGAAGCTCCAAAAACATTTGTGGTACTATAAGATAGGTGGCATTTTGTTTTTGGCTCCACCCCCTAGCCACCATGTTTGTGACATCAGGAATGAAACTTGTTTCAGGTGCGTCTGGAGCCGAAGGGCAAGTACTACAACGCCTTCATCCAGGAAGTGGGAACGCACTCATCCGCCATCACGGTGTTCATCGAGAAACTGGGCAAGAAGTAACACACACACACGCACACACACGGCAGGATCACGTCCATCAGTGCCGCTGTGACATCACTCATGTGTCTTTCCTCACAGACACCTGGTCCCTCTGACGGACCTCAAACCCGTGAATCCGGTTCCCGTCTGGAATGTGGCTGCCCCCTCCAGGAAAGGAGACCTCGGTGCTTTTTTTTTTCCCATCCACTCCCTGTTTTGTATTATCCTTTTCCTGTGTTACTCACCTGACTTCCTGTACGGTCTCTTCCTGTCTCTCCCTCAGACCCGGACTCTCGTGGTCAGCGGTGTCAGCGGCATCACCGCCATCGCTACTTCAGGAAATCTCGTGGGATGAAGGGAACAGAGCTGCTAATCCCACCTCCTCCTTCCTATGGAGGCCCCGCCCCCTCGAGTCTGCCACCTCGCTTCCAACCGGCGGGCCACCCCCGCCCACCCCCTCCTCCATCACCTGGAGCTATGACCTATAACCCCTATGCCCCCCCTCGCCATCACCATCCCCCCCCAGCCCGAACACCACGCTACGGAGCCTTAAGGTGAGACTTTACCTGAGATGCACCTGTGCAGTTTGACTCCATCACAGACACAAATGTTTTAAATGCACTTTTCTGAAGGTGGGACCCGCCCCCTTAGTTACCTGATCGATGTCAGTGGCTCTGACCATCAGTGAAAAATATCATGTTAATGAGGAGTGTGTGTGTGTGTGTATGTGTGTGTGTGTGTGTGTGTGCACGCGCGCAAATGTTTCTGGTCAGAAGCTCCACCCATTTCCTGAACCGTCACCTGATTGGTACTCAGCTGACCTATTACCATCCTGGTCGCAGGTATTATCAGGACTACGAGAGCTTCACCTTCAGGTCCCGGTAAACGCACGACACGCCAACACGCATGACACGGCAACACGCACGACACGCCAACATGCACGACACTGATGTAACCACCAGGAATGACCGGTCAGCTGATCTCTGAAGCAGCTCCTGTTTTTAAAATGAATCGAGTCATGTGACATGAGGTGCCGTAATCGCAGACAAAGTCACTCTGGCCTGAAAGAGGATGTGATGTCAGTCGGTGGGTTTTTATTTTCTCCTCCGTGGTTTTTTTCAGGCGCAGTCGGCGTCAGCTGGCGGCGGCTCTGAACAAAGAGTGTCAGTTTGGTTTTCCCGAGGCGGTGGAGGAGCCGGCCGATCTGGACGCAGCCATCTCGTACTACCAGCTCGATGGCGCCAGCGACGGTGTCTTCCCTCCGCTGCCAGTGAGTATGTACTTGGAAAAATCCTCCGATGATGCGGCGCGTGTGTGCACGGAGCGCTGAGGCAGGTGGGAGGGGCCGTGTGCTTCACGTGGTTTATGGTAAACACGTTTAAATGATGGTTACTCAAAAACCAGATTCTACATTACTGAGGACAGGTGAGGTAAGCAGCGACATCACATCTTTAAGAGTGTCCCAGATATTTGTCCTCTGAGACGTCAGACTCCATTTTATTGTGTGTGAGCTGAGATGAGTAACTGAGGTTTTTTCCACTTCCACGTGACCATAGCTATCGCCCCCTCTAGGCCATTAACAAGAATGCAGTTTTAAACTCCTACAAACATGTCTATCTTTTATATACAGTCTTTTCTTGGTTGTTGCTGGCAGCCAATAGAAAGGGCCCTTGAGTGAGGCGGCTGATGATTGGTCACAGACTTGTTGTCGAAGAAGAAGAGTCAGGTGTAACATTTTCAGGTCACATTTTACCGTTTCCTATGCAGGGCCCCACTGTGGCTCCTCCCCCCTCCATTGGTGCCCCAGCCCCTCCCTCTGGCTCCTCCTATAGAGTTCAGAGAGGCTCTGGGCCCCTCTCCCCTGCCCCCCCACCCAGAAACACTCCCGTGTGCTCGTCAGAGGAGGAGCAGGAGGACATAAGCACAGTGGAGGACCAGGGTGAGGACGCCACTGCTCACTTCAGATTTTCACTTCCTTCCCCTTAGTAACCTTTCACAGTAAAGGTCTGAGAGGTTTTTACTGTGAAAACTCATCAGAAACTGACTTTAATTGTGTGTGTGTGTGTGTGTGTGTGTGTGTGTGCGTGCGTGCGTGCGTGCGTGCGTGTGTGTGTGTGCGCGCGCGTGGCTCCCGCATGCAGCCGAGTACACGGAGGACTTCATCTACAGTTCACAGGGTGAGTAACGTGATCCCGCTGTGACACGCCTCCCTGCAGCAGCCGTATTGGTGACTCTGTCTCACATTATTTCAGATCAGAGTTTCCAGACCTCCGGAGTTTACAGCGCCACTGAGACCTCCACCAATCAGGTAAGAGCTGACCTCTGCCTCTGTCTCCTGTTAGTGTGATGCAGGTCAGCATAATGTTGCACATGAAAACTGGTTTGAAATTCGCACGTGTGAAGAGGTCATGTGATCAGTGACCCCATGAAGCTGTAATCAGTCTGTTTTTATTTTATTTTGAAAGGATGAGCAGGAAGGAGGCGTGGCTGACTCTCCCACGAGATCAGACGTGAACTTCAGCTACAGCCAGCAGGTACGTCCCGCAGCGTAGCTTGAAGGTGACATCATCGCGTGTGTGACAGCGGTGCCAGGGTAGCTCAGTGGTTGGCGCTGCTTCCTCGCAGTCTGAGCGTCTTGTTTCAGACCCGGGGAAGTTCAACTTCCTGCTTCAGACTTCAGGAGAATATTATTGCGACCGCGCCACAGACTGCAGCTGCCATCTCTGCTCCGCCTCGTCTCAGTGGGCGGCGACAAGCTGGACAGAGAACAGCTCTAAACATTGTTCGTCCAATCAAAAACCTGTACAGCAGGCCTAAAGCGCCTGTCCAACGTCATCCTCCAGAGGTCGCAACCTCTGAAGGTAATGGTGCTTGGACTTTGAGCACTTCCTGTTCCTGTGACGCGCCGAGCTCTCTTCTTCTCTTGGTTTTGGTCTAACGGCAGTCGGGACAAAGTCTGAGTGTGTATTTCCTGTTTCTGTTCAAAAACATAAACGCATTCATTCCTTTCTTCATACGGGAACAGGGATATCTGCATCTGACTGAAAGGAGTATTCCTTTTTCTCTTATGTCCATCACACTTTTTCTAGGATAGACTACTTGACTAGTAAATGGTAAATGGCCTGCATTTGTATTGTCTAGTCCATAGGACCCCAAAGCGCTTTACACTACATTCAGTCATTCACCCATTCACACACTGGCAATGGCAAGCTACATTGTGGCCACAGCTGCCCTGGGGTGCACTGACAGAGGCGAGGCTGCCGGACACAGGCGCCACCGGGCCCTCTGACCACCACCAGTAGACAAACATGGGGTTAGTATCTTGCCCAAGGATATTTGGCATGCAGCCAGGAGGCAGCCTGGGATCGAACCACCGACCTTCTGATTAGTGGCTGACCTGCTCTGCCACCTGAGCTACAGCCACCCCACATTGCATGTGCCTGTGAATACCGTGCCATAGTTATATCAGACCACGCCCCTTTAATTCTGACTGGCTATGCCTGACTTACCTAGAACAGACAGGAGTTGGCATTTTAACCCCACACTACTATCTGATAATACCTTTCTGGAATTTATAAATAACCAAATTAAGCTCTTTTTAGACTCCAATCTTTCCCCAAATATTTCTAGCCTTTTAGTTTGGGACTCAATGAAGGTCCTATCCCGAGGGCAGATCATTTCATATACAGCTAATATAAAGAGGGTAAACTTCAAAGAAAGGCAAGAATTAGCCGATAAAATAAAACACTTGGACCATCACTATGCATACAATAAGGACTCTGAGGTTTACAAGAAACATATTGAACTCCAAACCAAATTTGAACTTCTTTCAACTCATGCCGTGGAGAGGCAACTCTTAAAGAGGAGTACACTCTTTGTGCATGGAGAGAAATCGGGCAAACTCCTAGCTGACTAAATAAGGGGTGTAAAGCCACGTCAGTGTATAAACACCATTAAGTCAGATGGTGGGCTTGTTATTGATCATGCCAAAATCAATGACGCATTCAGGGAATATTATCTGAAGCTTTACTCCTCTGAATCTCCCACCGACCGCTCACTGATCACAAATTTTCTTAAAAGCTTGGACTTTCCTGAGCTGGAAGACACCCACAGAGAGATCTTGGATGCGCCATTTTCCAAAGAAGACATTGGCGCTGCAATTTTCTCTCTACAGTCAGGGAAGTCCCCTGGCCCGCACGGCTTTTCGGTAGAATTTTTCAAATCATTTGCCCCCAGCTCGTACCTCTACTCCACTCTGTTCTATCTGAAGCATCCACACAAGGCAAACTGCCAACCTCCTGGTACGACGCTTCCATAACTTTAATTGCAAAAAAGGGGAACGACAACTGAGTGTGCATCATACCGGCCGATTTCACTTCTGAACCTTGACTTTAAGATCCTAGCTAAAGCGCTGGCCCACAGGTTGGAAAGGGTCAATATCAACACAACAACACAATAAGCTAAAACAGCCAACGAGTTAGAATCAAAGGCCAAAGTAAAAAAATACGTTTTAAGACGTGATTTAAATGACTGGATCGACTCGGCAGTACGAATATGAACAGGGAGGTTATTCCAGAGTCTGGGTGCCACGGTTGCAAAGGCCCGGTCACCTCTCGACTTCATTTGAGTCCTAGGTTGTGCAAGGAGCCTGTGATTGGACGATCTAAGTGCTCTGTTGGGATTGTGTAAGTGGAGGAGTTCAGAGAGATAGCTGGGCGCTAAATTATTCTGAATTTTAAAAGTGAACTAAAGAATTTTAAAATCTATGCGATATTTGACAGGGAGCCAATGTAATTTGGCTAAAATTGGGAGTTATGCGTTCATAGATTCTCGTACCTGTTAAAAGACGCGCAGCTGCATTTTGAATTAACTGAAGCCGGTAAAGAGAAGAGTGTTGGAGGCCCGAGTAGAGGGAGTTACAGTAGTCCAGTCTGGATGTGATAAATGCGTGGATAAGCTTTTCAAGGTCCTTTAAAGGAAGGAACGGCTTTGCTTTGGATATCTGACGCAACTGGCAAAAGCTGTTTTTACCACAGTGGAGACGTGTTTCTGAAGTTTAAAAGAGAGCCATCCAGGAACACTCAGAGGTTTCTTACAGTGAGCGAGAGATGGCTGGCGAGAGGGCCAAGGGCATCAGCTAACCGGTCTAGCAGAGTGTGACTACCAAAGACTATGATTTCGGTCTTATTTTCGCTCAATGTAAGAAAATTATGTGATAACCAGAACATTCAGAGGAGCCACCAGGGTCTTTAGAAACACGCTCTACTTCCTGCTTCACGCCTGAGGCTCTGCAGTGACGACCTCTGTTCTGCAGCTTTTAATGTCTAGTTTCAGCCTGAGTTTGTTCAGAGTCGTAGGACGCCATCAGCAGGAGCTGGAACACGTGAACTCGTCATTGGTGAAGTAAGAAAGGTAAAAATGCAAAGAGCCAAATGATGCCAGAAGAATCCGTGACGTGCAAGTCAGTGGCATCCAATCATAACTGTTGAATTTCACTCATTAAACTGGAGCTCCGCCTTCTTGGATGATCTGTTGGTACGGTAACCTCACAGCAGCCATATTATTGGTCAGGTGAAGCTAGCAGACAGCAAACATGGAAGTTTATGGGACTGACTCACTGCTGCCTCTGCTGGACATCAGAGGAACTGCAGCTGATGTAATGTTTTTGTTGTTCAGCCTCCTGCAGAAGCTCTGCCCCCCTCCAGACTGTCTCTGCCCTACAAAGTGATGAAGTCTCTGGACGGGGACGTTTACAGAAACCTGGAGTTCGATGTGTGGCAGAGTGTGACTACCAAAGACTATGATTTCGGTCTTATTTTCGCTCAATGTAAGAAAATTATGTGATAACCAAATTTTAACTTCATGCAAACAGTTGAACAGAGGTTGCAAAGAAGCAGACACATCGGATTTCAGAGGTGAATAAATCTGGATATCATTGGCATAACGGTGAAAGGAGATGTTGTATTTTCTAAAAATTAATCCCAACATGTACAAAGAGAAAAGAGCAGGACCGAGCACGGACCCTCGAGGCACACCACAGTAAATAGGAGCAGAAGCCAAGGAGTGTTGCCCCATAGCAACAGAGAACGGCCTCTCTGAGAGGTAGGATTTAAACCAAGTTAAACCGTACCTTTGAGACCTACTTATTTCAATCTTTACCAGTCTTCATCCCCAAGTCTTTCTTTACAACTCTAGACTCTCCTGGAATCTCCTCTTATATTTGGAAGGGTAAACGACCTGGAGTAGTTAAGGTGCATTTACAGAAACCTAAGATTGAAGGGGGTCTGGCACTCCCCAACTTCCGTTTTTACTATTGGGCTGCCAACATTCGGTCCCTGACCTACTGGTTCCAGTCTGGGGAGGGTGTGGGCCCCACCAGCTGGCTGGCAATGGAATCAGGCTCAACTCAGGGAATTTCTCTTGCCTCCTTTCTGGGTTCTTCTCTTCCTTCATTCATTGACAACTTTACATCTAATCCAATAATTCGGCACTCCCTCAGGGTTTGGGCGCAGTTAAGGAGACATTTCAATCTTAATTATTTTTCACTTCAAAGCCCCATCCTTTCAAACCACCTATTCCTCCCCCAGCTTTGGACAACTTGTTCCAGGTCTGGTTTAGAGCAGGTATTATTTACTTTAAAGGTCTCTTTATATACAATAAACTATCATCATTCGATCAGCTGGCAGGAAAATACATCTTCCCAAAACTCACTTTTTTAGATATTTACAAAGCAGACATTTTTTGCAATCCCACCTCTCAAATTTTCCAGAAGCTCCAGCTGCCAACTTACTGGTCGAGCTCCTTAATTTGCAACTATCACGCAAAGCTGTAATGTCTCGCATCTATAATAAACTGTGCAGTGTAACCCCAGCTCCCATTCTCAAGTCCACATGGGAGAAGGAGTTGGGTGTATCTATGTCAGATGCCGTCTGGGACTCACTCCGTCTGGGACTCACTCCGTCTGGGACTCACTCCGTCTGGGACTCACTCTGCGCCCATCATTCCCTGTTACAATTCAAAGTAGTCCACAGAGCCCACTTATCTAAATCCAAACTAGCTAAGCTTTATCCCAGTTTAGACCCTCACTGTAACAGGTGCGGGTCTGATGATGCCAATCTAACCCACATGTTTTGGACCTGCCCTGGCAAATTTTTGGGAGGAGGTTTTCTGCACTTCGAACAAGGCTACCGGCCTGAAACTAGCTCTCAACCCCCTACATGCTCTCTGTGGTACAGCGGGAGAGGATGATTAGTATATTCCCAGAGCAAAGCGCAGGCTGCTGTCCTTTGGCTCCCTCTTGGCTAGGCGTGCCATTTTGATGAGGTGGAAGGCCGCTGCCCCGCCCTCCCATGTTCGGTGGCTTGCTGATCTCATGTCATGTCTCAGTCTGGAAAAGATCCACTGCTCCATCCAGAACCAAAAGGGCACATTCGATAAAATTTGGGGTCTCTTTCTGGAAAACGTCTCTAAACTTCAACTTACGGATGTTCCAGCTGACTAACGGATTTGCTTCTCCATAGTGGTCTGATGTCTGTCTGTGTTAACGGGAATGTGAAGCTCAGTGATGTTGCAGCTAACTTCTGTGTGGTTCTTGTGGACAGGGTTAGTTAATATCATAATCCCTCTGGCTTTGGTTATCTTGTTGTTTTTTTCTTTTCGTTGCTTGTTTGGTAAATAATAAGAGGAAAACAATGTTCTAACATGAGAAGTTCTGTTTTGTATTCATTATAAACAGTTTGTTGTCCGTCTTTTCTTTCTTTGTAAACTTTATCCATAAATACTCTATAAAAATATTTTGTATTAAAAAAGGGGGGAAAAAGAAAACGCTTGGCGGGTTCTGTCTGTACGAGCAGAATCGCTGTGACTGAAAACAAATTGAGATCTTTTGATCACAGAATCCTGATGTGCTGCCCCCTGTGGCTGCCTGCAGAGCTGCAGGTGTTCGCTCACTGCTGTGTGTGTGTGTGTGTGTGTGTGTGTGTGTGTGTGTGTGTGTGTGTGTGTGTGTGTCAGGTAGTGAAGCCGCTGTCAGTCATCTGCTCGTCTCCATCTTCCTCCTCACCCTCCTCTTCCTCATCACGGCTACCAGCAGCTGCTCACCTGCTGTCAGCCACACACGCGCAGACACGCTCAGGTAAGCAAACACTGCCCACCTCAGTTACTTCTCTCAGAGCTCTGCCCTGTTTAAGGCCTGAACCCGCTTTAATTGGCTCTGATTGGCTGCACCTCTAAAACAGGAAGTCTGAATATCAGGGGGAGGGACTTCTGTCACCTCTGAGAGCTTTAGCTGACACGAAGTCTGACAGTCTCATTGGTTCTCAGTAGGTTGCCATACACTAACACGTTTTCTGGTTGCCATGGCGATGCCAGCTGCTTCTTCCTGGTCGGTTAATGAGTTGGGTGAGCCGCTCTGCACTGTGGTAGCCCCGCCCCCTTATTCATATGACCCTAATGGAAGGGATTTACCAAGAGGTCAGAGGTCAAAAGCTTGTGTCTACAGTTTGTATCCATATGGATCAGTTTGATTTATGTGTGTGTGTGTGTGTGTGTGTGTGTGTGTGTGTGTGTGTGTGTGTGTGTGTGTAGACTGCAGAGTCCTCCAGTATTACTTCAATTTGGGCATCCAGGTAAGAGACACCTGAACAATAAACAGCAGTATTTGAAGCGGCGCTGACAGGTGAAGGTGAGACGCCTGAATGAACTCACGGAGCATCACAGAATGTTGATTCTGTTCTGGACGTTTTCAGTGGGAGAAACCTTTCGTTATCATCCAGGTGATCCTTCAGTCTCAGCTGACTGCAGGTTTCCGACCTATAAACAGGACATAATGACTGAAACTAGCTCAGCTCCTCCACTGGCAGATCTGTTTTAGCAGCAGAAGTCTGAGTGCACCTGAGTCACTTGCAGGTGTGGTAAACATCTTCCAAGGGCACTCTGATCACCTGGGTCCTGTGGAGGTCATGTGACTGGTGTTCCTCTCCTTTAACCTGTGGCTGCCGTTTCAAAGAGACACACGTTTCCTTCAGGTTCTTTGAATGTTTATAGATGATTCTGCAGGTGTTTCAGGTTCAGGTGATGACATGATGCTGTGAATTTGTCATGTGACCGTCATGTGACCATCTGTCTCCTCAGTGGTACCATCAGAGCTGCTGGAAGCAACAGCAGCAGCTGTATCCCGCCTCCTCACCTGAGACTGCCTACCCCTACCAGCCCTACACGCCCTACCTGGGCCAGGAGCCCCCTCTGCACGGTAAGAGTGATCGGTTCCAGCAGGTGGTGCTGCACTTCCTCCACCTGTATACAAAAGATGCAAGTTTCATCTTTTAGCTGAGCCTTCACTTCCGTAGCGAAGCCTTTCACAATAAAACAGTGCGATCAGGTAGGAGGCAACTGTGGGGAACACATGACTAACAGGAAGATGTGTGCAGTGATGTCATTACAGCATGGATGGTCCCTCAGGTGTTTTAATTTAAGCTCCACCCCCTTTACTGTGACTTGATCTGTCCCATCTTCCGTCCCCAGCTGCCTCCCAGCCATTCTCTGAGACTGGGCGGATCTCCCATCAGCCCGCCATCTCCTACCCAGAATCCTCCAGGTCTGCAGATGGACAGACAGAGGGACGCAACGGCGGTCAGTACTTTACCTTTACCTTTGGAGTGCACACGCTGCCAAAACAGGAAGTGTTTGTCAATAAGACAGTGTAGAAGTGCCGGAGGTCAGCAGGTCTGTTGGTGAAGCTTTACAGCTGCATAATGGTGAGAGTGGCGCAATGAGGAGGGAAGGGTGGGGTAAACCCTACACCATCCAGCTGTCACATTCCTGTACCCAATGACTACTGTATTGTTATTAAGGTGAAATTTGACCAGATGAACATAGCAAACAGGCGTGGCAACAGACAGGAAGTGCGGTGCAGTAATTCTGGAGTCAGATGAAGGCGGAAGCACAATGGGCCAATTGCAGGCGCTGTTAGTCATTGGTCAGGTCACATGATTAGTGTGCCTCCACATTAAAACCCAAATTTTCTGCATTATAAACGAATTTACTTTGAAAATAAAGGCATGTGGTTTGTCTCCTCAGGTGTCTCCATGGAAAGCTCCTCCTCCATCAGTCCTACTCCTCCAGGCTCCGCCCCCTCCTCTGCTCTCCTCTACCCAGATCAGTCGCCCCTCCCTCCTCTCCCACTGCTCCACCTGCCATATGAAGCTCCATCCCCAAGCACCTACCTGACTACAGCCCCTGCACCTCCTCTTCCACATCCCGCCCACCACCCTCACCACTCTTCCTACCACCCGTCCTCTGTCTACTGGGGGCCAATATCGACTGGAGGCCACGCCCCACGACTCTACTGCCTTGCCCCCAACCCTTCTCATGTTGTTGGATACATTGCTGCCCCGCCCCCTCACCACACAGACACACTCTACATCCCACCCACTATGTAACGTGCATATTAGCTCAAGGCTAAAACCCCTTTTGTTTTGAATTAGTGGTAACATTATTATGAACACTTTTCCTGCAGCAAGACTTTCAAAATTAAAGTTAGGATTTAAAGGTAAATATTGGCTGGATGTTAATGGATGTTGCTGTTGGTTAAAATTCATGTTGTGACAGCCAATATGAGGTGGTGGGTGTGACCAGTCCCTATTTGTGGAGGGATCTTTGTGTTGATGTTTTGTTTTTTGGGTTTTGGGTGAATAAAGTTTGTTTCACCAGCAGATGGCGTTTTTGCGTCATCACATGACTATTGTCCAGCTAACAGTCCCAAACATTAACTTCCTGTTTTTTATGCTTTGAGCAAACAGGAAGTAAAATAATAAAGCCAGAAAGGTGCGATTCTCCACAGGGCGTGAGAGACGGGGATCAGAGGGGAGTTACAGGTGATAGGTCGTCATCTCTGGTGAGGGGGCAGCGCCTCAGTGTGTCAGTTTGAGCTCTCAGGTAGAAAACTCTCACCTGTGCAGGTTAGGGGTGAGTGTGATTCATAGCAGCAGAAAATTTGAGAGCTTTGGAGGCTGACTCTGATTTTCTTAGTTTCCATGGAAACTAAAATCAATAAAGGCATTTTTTTCCATTACAGCTGCTGTGACACTGAAGTTCAGTAAGTAATCTGATTACACTGAGACAAAGGTTGATGGATGTTTGAACGACTACTTTGTCCAGACCTGTGATGAGCAGCGAAGCCTGAGACGACTCCCCCCACCCCCCCCACTGAGTCGCCTGTCGTCATTTTTAAACCTTTATTGACACAGGAAGTGGCGTCACAGCCAAGAATAGAAACGCGGTGATGGAGGGACGTCCCTCAGCCCAGGAACTCTTTATCTGGATTTGCTTATGGTGACATCATCATTCGGGATGAGCTCACGTGGATGTAGCTGCTCCATCCACCGCCGCTTGTTTCATAGAGAAAAGCGCCACAGGTTGTATGAAAATCTGCAGATGGCGTGTTGACTCAGCCTGATACATGTTTAAATTATACTGTATGTGTATTGATCACTGTGGTTTTTATAGATCTGATTGGTTAACGGGTGCTGGTTTCATACCTGCTGATAAGTTACCATGGTAACTTTTGATAGGAAGCACCTTCAGAAAAGCCTGAGTTACGTGCAGTTACCTGGATTAGAGGTCGGTTTGTGTGCTTAACCATTTGTTTTGTTGATGGAACCATGAATTCTGCAGTTTACCATCCTCTGGTTTAGTCAAAGTCCTGACGGCTTCATGCTCTAAAACCCTCCAGTGTGACTGAATTACAACAATTCTGCACAGACTGTTTTCTAAAACAGCGAGAGAACAATGGCCAGAACAGCAAGCATAGCAAAATATTACCTTTTAATTTCAGTGTAACATACAGCCGCCTGATAACAGCACCACAGGTAGGTTATTTACACAAACACTGGACGTTTGGAAGGTGCCCTTATTAACCCACCGGCAACAGTTGCCGTTTTAACCCCCACACATCAACAAAATTAAACATACAGTCAGTAGGACAAGTGCCACCGCTCTGATCACAGATCAATGATCAGCTGTAAAAACCAAAGTACTATGACAGAGAAGTCGCTCCAGCATCGGCCTCAGTGCCCGGGTAGGTTACGTATGTGTTGTCATGGTAACAGTTTTGCTGGGATCTCTATGGTCTAGAGGTCGCGACCTCCCGGAGCTCTCAGTGGGGCCTTCAGCCAGCGAGGGTTGGACAGGTTAGTCAGGTGCTTCTCCTGCAGACCAATCAGCACGGCCGACTGCTCCAGGCACTGTAGGTCCTTCCCCTGGAGGGAGGCGGGGCAAAGCCAGGTCCGGCCCACATCCACCAATCCTAAAAGAGACCACAGGGTTCGTTCAGGGATGTGTAAATGTGGCAGAGTAAATAGTGATTCTAACCTGCCACCACGCCGTGGCCGAACTGCTCCCTGGACTCCAGAAGTGCCTCAATCTGAGCGCTGTCCATCCCCAGCAGGCCGCTTAGCACCGCCCTCCACTCCGACCCCTCCCAGTCACGCTGAGCCACTTTATCATCATTTTCTTTAATTAATATGTGTTTTATTATTTTCAAATCAAGCATCTAGGAAGACTGCTTTGGACCAGGCAGTCCTGAATTTTATTATAAAGGACTGCCAACCCCGTAGTATTGTGGAGAGAGAGTGTAATGTACTGAGGGAATAGGAAGACATCTTATCAGAACCTTATCCACCTGGCTTTACAGCTTTTGTGTAACCCAGCTTCATCTGTTCCTGTGATTTTTCCAAAGCTGGAAAAATGATGTAAAAAAAAAATAAAATAAAAAGACAAAAAACGCAATAGACTGAATGCAAAAACATTGGATAAACCTATTTTTCTGAATAGAAATTTATAATGAACTGTGAGTCAAATGGGTAATATTACATTCACAATACTTTCATTTTAATTTTCACTTAATGTCATTCATAATATATTTTAAAGATGTCTACAATATTTGTAATATAGAAGATATAAAATGATTCCATGGAAAGTACAATGCCTTACAGTGTGTACAAGTATGACTAGGTCATTGAATCAGTGTCTGTTGTGAATCTCAAGTAAGTTGCCTGCAATGGTATTTAAGGTCCAGCAGGTGTCAGTATGGAGCAAAACTGTGTCGACACAGTTTGGGGAATGTGCTGAAACGCTTCACGAGGAGAAACCAAACAAAAAACAAGGAGCACAAGGGTCCAAAAATGAAGGAAAACACATCAAAAACGAAACTAGAGTTCAACAAGAGTCCATGAAAAGTTCAGGGGATTGACCCAGAGGTCGACAGCACAAGAGCCAAAACAGTTCAGGGGGCCGGCCGTGCGGACAGCAACGGCGGCGACGGGCAAACAGTTCTGGAGGCCGACCGTGCACACAGCAACGGCGGCGGCGCAGGCTGAAGACAATTAGGCTGGACCAGGCATGGATGAAGACACAGAGGCGGGACCAGGCGTAGATGAAGACGTGGCGGCGGGACGGCAGCGGAACCTGGCGGCGATGATGCTGCAGGCGATGATGCTGCAGGCGATGATGTAGAAGTCGCGGGGGATGATTCAGCAGGTGACGGCTGAACAGATTTCCCCGGACCATCAGCAGATGTTAGGATGTGCTGGCTGGGTCCTCCAGGACCCTCAGCTAACGAGGCGTGGTGCTGGGTGGGCTCCTCGGACCCTCCAGCAGACGACACTTGAGGCTGGACGGGCGACTCGGGCCCTCCAGCTGACGACACATGAGGCTGGAAGGGCTCCTCGGGCCCTCCAGCTGACGAAACTTGAGGCTGGACCGGCGACTCGAGCCCTCCAGCTGGAGCAGATGCAGGACCAGAGGCAATTGGAACCCATGGCTGAGGGTGAAAATGAGTGGCTGACTGAACAGATGACAACACTAATGATTCCTCCACTAACTGAGCTACTGACTGGGTCATGGACTGTAACAAAGCTTGCAGAAAATCCGATTGTGGTAGCGACTGAGCTATAGATAGCGGGGGTGAAGACTGAGATATGGGTGACTGAACTTGAGATGAAAGTGGTGGGGGTGGAGTTGGTGACTGGGCTACAGGCGGCTGCTGAGCAGGAAACACTGGACACTGAGCTACAGGCGGCTGCTGAGCAGAAAACACAGGACACTGAGCAACAGGTGGCTGATGAGCAGCTAGCTGAACTGAAGGTGGTTGCTGGTCAGCTAAATGAGCTGAAGGTGGCTGCTGATCAGCTGACTGAGCTGAAGGTGGCTGCTGATCAGCTGACAGATGTGTTGAGTTGAGGATGAACAGCGGTCTCTACATGCTTGACAGGTTTCGAAGCATGACAATCATCCAGAACATTCCTTGCCGGCTGTTCAGACAAAATCCCAGACTCCTGCTGGGACTGTGAATGCTGGCGGCACATCCGCCGCTTCCCAGTTGAAATGGGATCAGGGCTGGCAAAAGGTGACATAGAGAAACGCTGCTGCGGAGTGGAAATGAAAACTGCACCAGTCCGTACTACAGGAGAAAAGTGAAGTGTGGTTGGGTGGTGACGGCTAGGGTTGCATTTCTTCTTCAAGGATGGATCAAACGATTTGGCGATAAACCTTGGCAAAAACTGCCGCTGACGTCGAGAACATCACGTGGTGAGGGCCTCCAGGAGGGTAGCTGAATCATCCTTTCCTGGACCGCCCATGCCAAACAGTTCGAAGGCTAGCCTCGCTCTTAGAGCTGTTATTATTTGCTTAAGTCCATTTATGTTTAGAAAACTGACGGTGGAGGCAGTGGACGACAAAAAATGATCAAAAAACACTACCTCCAGCTGCCTCTTGTAGGGGCTCGCAGCGTGGATTATCCTCCAACAGTAGGTGCATAGGTGCGCGAGATTCTCTCCCTCAGAGGTGAAAAGTGAGTCTGCTGGATCCATACTGGTCGCGTCATTCTGTCAGGGCTCTGTGTGCGGGCAGGTGGAGATGTGGATCCAAGTGCAGGACTCTGAGACGGAAATATACTGAAAACTAGTGATGTGACGTTCTGTATCGAGGCTTCGAAGCTTGTGTCGAGTAATGGAGGGGGCGTTTCCGCGATGCGCGTATCGAGGCTTGCTTCATTTATGGGAGGAGCTGAAAATGATGACGTCCGAAGTCTCGCTGCCCGGCTGTACCACGTGACTGTTTCATGAAGTGGTTTGAACTTTGCCGCGAGCTATGACAGCGATATAAACCCCTCAGACTTCATTCAAAATGTACGTGTTTGATGGAGAGTTGCGGTTAGTGAGAGTTTGGAGACAGTTTGGAGGTTTATGAGAGTGAGGAGAGAAAGTCAGGAGAGAATGGAGCCAGCTAAGAAGAGGCGGATGTCCTCCCCTGTGTGGGAACATTGTGATTTTATTCCTCCCAACAAGGTATGTAAATTTCTACAGAAGATGTATTTTCATAATACTGATGGTGCAATACAATTTATGTTAAGCGGCTTTGCTTTTGTACAAGGTGAAGTGTTTGCTATGTGCCAGGGAGCTGGGATATAACAACAACACCTCATCCATGCTTAGGCACTACAGAGCTTTGCATGAGAATAAGAGGAACACCGATTGTGGAGCAAGACCAGGTGAGCCATCAAATGCAATGATAATATAGCATGCAGTAATGTTACTAAATGATATAACAATATTATACAACTGTAATAAGTTACGTGTGTGATATTTATATTTGTGCTTTGTCTTTATTGTCTTTCCTCAGGAGAAGAATCTCAAATAGATGAAGACCTGGTTAGCATGGTGATTGAGGACTCCCAGCCATTTAGCATTGTGGAGGACAAAGATTTGTTAAATCATTAAATCCTAGCTATGTTCTCCCCACTAAAGGTTATAAAAGCAGTGAAAATTTAGTTTTTACTGAATAAAATGTGAACAGGCAGGACTGAGGCCTCAGTGTGTAGCTGTCCATACCTCAGCGTTACAAAAGCACAACCACTGTCCACACCCCAACCACAGCTCACCTCACAGTAAATGATCATTTCCATTTTAAGCATTTCCAAATGATCATTTTCCATACTGCCAGTATAAATATACAAAGTATACTGCCATCACTAAAATATATATGTTTTACACACTCCTTTTGTTGTTGACATTTACAGGCTGTGTGCAAAAGGCCACACTCTTCAAATTCATGCCAACTAATATTTTTACGTCCAGTAGGTGTCCTGCTAGAGCAAATGAAGCTTCAAGACGCTTTGCGCTGGGATGAACCAATTGGATGAAAAGCTTCAGTGCTTCATGAAGCTTCATCTGCCCATCACTACTGAAAACCACAGCTTTATTGCTGGCACCAACAAAACAGAAACCAAACATGAAGACACTAACTGGAACACAGGCAGGATCTGAGGGTACGACGCAACACCAAGCACGGGAAAACACAGGGCTTGTATACACAGGGTAGTAATGAGGGAAATGGCAACAGCAGGGAGACACAGCTTGGGGAGATCAGGGCTAACGAGACAGGGGGAACAAACCTGCACACACTAACCTTATGCTGGGCTTACACTGTACGATTTTTGGCCCATTTTGAGCCGATTTTTGAGTCGTGCGACCGTTTTGGCGATCGGCCCGATTTTGGCCTTCATCGTGCGTCATGCATCGTATACAGGGAGTGCAGAATTATTAGGCAAGTTGTATTTTTGAGGAATAATTTTATTATTGAACAACAACCATGTTCTCAATGAACCCAAAAAACTCATTAATATCAAAGCTGAATGTTGTTGGAAGTAATTTTTAGTTTTAGCTATTTTAGGGGGATATCTGTGTGTGCAGGTGACTATTACTGTGCATAATTATTAGGCAACTTAACAAAAAACAAATATATACCCATTTCAATTATTTATTTTTACCAGTGACACCAATATAACATCTCCACATTCACAAATATACATTTCTGACATTCAAAAACAAAACAAAAACAAATCAGCGACCAATATAGCCACCTTTCTTTGCAAGGACACTCAAAAGCCTGCCATCCATGGATTCTGTCAGTGTTTTGATCTGTTCACCATCAACATTGCGTGCAGCAGCAACCACAGCCTCCCAGACACTGTTCAGAGAGGTGTACTGTTTTCCCTCCTTGTAAATCTCACATTTGATGATGGACCACAGGTTCTCAATGGGGTTCAGATCAGGTGAACAAGGTGGCCATGTCATTAGTTTTTCTTCTTTTATACCCTTTCTTGCCAGCCACGCTGTGGAGTACTTGGACGCGTGTGATGGAGCATTGTCCTGCATGAAAATCATGTTTTTCTTGAAGGATGCAGACTTCTTCCTGTACCACTGCTTGAAGAAGGTGTCTTCCAGAAACTGGCAGTAGGACTGGGAGTTGAGCTTGACTCCATCCTCAACCCGAAAAGGCCCCACAAGCTCATCTTTGATGATACCAGCCCAAACCAGTACTCCACCTCCACCTTGCTGGCGTCTGAGTCGGACTGGAGCTCTCTGCCCTTTACCAATCCAGCCACGGGCCCATCCATCTGGCCCATCAAGACTCACTCTCATTTCATCAGTCCATAAAACCTTAGAAAAATCAGTCTTGAGATATTTCTTGGCCCAGTCTTGACATTTCAGCTTGTGTGTCTTGTTCAGTGGTGGTCGTCTTTCAGCCTTTCTTACCTTGGCCATGTCTCTGAGTATTGCACACCTTGTGCTTTTGGGCACTCCAGTGATGTTGCAGCTCTAAAATATGGCCAAACTGGTGGCAAGTGGCATCTTGGCAGCTGCACGCTTGACTTTTCTCAGTTCATGGGCAGTTATTTTGCGCCTTGGTTTTTCCACACGCTTCTTGCAACCCTGTTGACTATTTTGAATGAAACGCTTGATTGTTCGATGATCACGCTTCAGAAGCTTTGCAATTTGAGACTGCTGCATCCCTCTGCAAGATATCTCACTATTTTTGACTTTTCTGAGCCTGCCAAGTCCTTCTTTTGACCCATTTTGCCAAAGGAAAGGACGTTGCCTAATAATTATGCACACCTGATATAGGGTGTTGATGTCATTAGACCACACCCCTTCTCATTACAGAGATGTACATCACCTAATATGCTTAATTGGTAGTAGGCTTTCGAGCCTATACAGCTTGGAGTAAGACAACATGCATGAAGAGGATGATGTGGACAAAATACTCATTTGCCTAATAATTCTGCACTCCCTGTAGTATACGTGGGGTAACGAGACGCGATTAACACCTCACGACCAGCTCCCGATCATCAATCGCTTGGTCGTGAGGGTGTCACCGCAGTTTGTCACACTGCGCACGCACAAACACAAATGTCAGCGAAAAAGACGGCGCAGCACGGCAGTGCAGTGTGTGATCTGGACACAAGCGATGGAGGCACAACTTGTAGAACTTTGGAAAGCTCATCCGAGCCTTTTCGATGTGGCCTCACAAAATTATCACGACCACAACAACCGTGAAAGTAGTTGGATTTACACTGCTGCTCAATCACAGCTGCCTGATTAATGTTTTTCATTAGTAATTTAGCAAAGTTGATGGTGGTGGTGTGCGTGTCTGTGTGAGTGAAAGACAGAGAGGGAGAGCGAGCGACAGAATTCTGTTATAACCTTCATTTTATGTACGCACAGTGTGAGCACTCAGGTCGCATCAGAGCATCGGGCCGTATAGTGTGAGACCCTGCATCGTGACCTATGAACTTCTAACCCCTGCGAGTCAACCGTACAGTTTGAGCAGGAGCTGAATCGCGCAACTGAAAAAAATCACACAGTGTCTGCCCAGCATAAGACAAAGACTTTCACAATAAAACAGGAAACACTACTCAAAGACACAGACTCAACACAGAGGGGCGGACAGAAAATAATACATGAAACTCAAACAATACATGAAACCACAATTCCTAAAACATGGATAAACAGAAACATGAAACTCTAATAATAAACATCATCATCATCACAATGAGAATGAGAAAACAATCCAAAACACCAAGATAATTGAAACACAAAGTACCAGAGAAACATAAAGAATAATCCATGATGCAAAAGTAACCAAAACATAATAAACTCAAATTACTGGGTCCAACGGACCCAGAACCGTGACAGATCTAAATCTAGAATAATAATCAAAACAGCACAACTAAAGAACCAGAACATAAATCATAATACAGAAATATACCAAAATATAAGAAACTGAAAAAGCTGGGTCAAAATGACCCAGAACCATGACAGCTGACATGTGGCCAACAGTAATGTTTTGTCCTTCGTTATTAAACATTTGCACATAAATAAGTGACAGTACTTACTTTTACAAGTTTACTCTTTGGCCTCCACGCTTCCGCCGTTTTTCTTTCTGCAAAATTATCCACACCCACCACCACGCTATGGATTCCGGGATATGTTGGGCCACGAAGTCTACACCACCACATCCTTAAAATTCAGGTAAATGAGGGCCGCATTTGAAGGCCGCATTTCGAGCAGCCTTTGAATTGGGACAGCCTTTGTCGCGTCACTGTGATGTAATCGGCCTTAAAATGCGGCCTTTAAGGCTGCAGACCCTTAATTGGGATACAGCCTATGTCTTTGTGTTTCCCTATTTCCCTCTATCTTTCTTGAAATGATTCCCAAATACCAAGTACTGAAAATAAATCCACTAATCTGGTACACTGTAAAAAAAACAAACAAACAAAAAACTATGAAAAATGGGGTTTTTTTATTGAACAAAAACTACATTTATCTGAAACCTCAGGCTTAATGACAGACACAAAAGTATTAAGTGCAATAATACTTTGTAAAATTAATCACTATAAATCACCAGTGTTCTTAGTCAGTGGAGATTAAAACTAACTTTAAAACAATCTCTACTAGGTGTACTATTTTTTTACCTCTTAACCTTTTGTTTAGAGCCTTAAAGCAACTCTTATACAATACCTTCCCATTCACCAAATGCATAGCTGTTCATATATATGTATCATGCTCCAAAAAGTTCCAGACAATTTAAAGACTAATTCAGTGTGTTGTTATTGTTTTATCTTGAAGGGTCTAAATCGTGGATATTTGATGTTTTATTATTTACATAGTGAGAAAGTAGTTTTAAGCAATTGCTTACTTTTTGGAGGTCCAAGAATGAAAATATGCTGACACCTGCTTTAACGTAGCTATATATAGCTATGTAATATAATTTAGCTTGAGTTTTGAGTATATAGGACTTTGATATTGAAAGAAATCACCATCCCGTCAATCAACGCTCCAACTTCACCCATCCCCCACCCTCCTCTCACGTATCATGTGACAAAGTCATGGACCAGCCTGTCTTCTGATTGGCTGTAGTTGATAGCTTATTAAGGTCTTGATGTTTCTGGCCATCCACTTCAAATTACCGTCTTCACCACCTGGCATTTCATCTCCTGGTAAGAGTTAAAAACAGTTTATTTTTGTTTTATTTGTGTTTATTTATTTGTTTTTGCTTAAGTACTGTTTGATAGCTTTATTTTAGCTCACCCATTTGTTCAGTGAACCCAAAATCCACATTTTCCTTTAAAGGAGCCTGAAAGTCAAATCGTGTTTTATCAAACAAAATGTATTATTGTAATGGCATCTCCGTATAATGGTGTTTTATCTTGATTATAACATTAAAAAGAAATAATAAATGCAATTTGTCATGCCTCATGAAAGTAAATGCATCTAAGTATTTCTTTCTTATGGAAATATCTCATTTGAAATTGAGGGGAAAAAAGATCTTGTTTCAACTGTGATATATTTATTAATACGTATATGTGTATATATGTGTGTGTTTATATGTGTGTGTGTATGTATGTGTGTATATATGTGTATATGTATGTGTGTATATATGTGTGTGTTTGTATATGTGTATAAAATACTAATATCAATTTAAACGAGCTGGCCCCAGTGTTTTCTGGCATTTTCAACTCCTCACTGCAGGCATGTCATGTGCCTGCCTGCTTCAAGTCCTCTACCATAATCCCTGTCCCCAAGAAACCTAGGATCACTGGACTAAATGACTACAGACCCGTGGCTCTGACATCTGTGGTCATGAAGTCATTTGAGCGCCTGGTTCTCTCCTATCTCAAGACCCTCACGGCCCCCCTCCTGGATCCCCTGCAGTTTGCATATAGAGCCAACAGGTCTGTAGACGACGCCATCAACATGGCCCTACACTTCATCCTGCAGCATCTGGACTCCCCAGGAACCTACGCCAGAATCCTGTTTGTGGACTTCAGCTCTGCCTTCAACACCATCCTTCCAGACCATCTCCGAGGCAAGCTTTCCCAGATGAATGTGCCTGATCCCACCTGCCGGTGGATCACTGACTTCCTGACGGACAGGAAGCAGCATGTGAGGCTGGGAAAGAATGTCTCGGACTCCCGGACCATCAGCACCGGCTCCCCTCAGGGCTGTGTTCTTTCTCCTCTGCTCTTCTCCCTGTACACCAACTGCTGAACCTCCACCCACCAGTCTGTCAAGCTAATCAAGTTTGCAGATGACACCACCGTTATTGGGCTCATCTCTGACGGGGACGAGTCTGCCTACAGGAGGGAGGTTGAACGTCTGGTGTCCTGGTGCAGCCACAACAACCTGGTGCTGAATGCCCAGAAGACAGTGGAGATTATTGTGGACTTCAGGAAGCACACAGCCCCACTCCCCCCCATCATCCTGACTGACACCCCCATCACCTCTGTGGACTCATTCCGCTTCCTGGGTACCACCATCACCCAGGACCTGAAGTGGGAGCCCTCCATCACCTCCGTCATCAAGAAAGCCCAGCAGAGGATGTACTTCCTGAGGCAGCTGAAGAAATTCAACCTGCCAACACGGACGATGATGCAGTTCTACACTGCAATCATCGAGTCCATCCTCACCTCCTCCATCACCGTGTGGTACGCTGGAGCCACTATCAGGGACAAACAGAGACTGCAGCGTGTTGTGCGCTCTGCTGAGAAGGTGATTGGCTGCAGACTCCCATCTCTGCAGGACCTGTACACCTCCAGGACATTGCGGCGTGCAGCTCGGATCTCAGCTGACCCTTCTCACCCTGCACACAGTCTGTTTGACCTGCTCCCCTCAGGCAGGAGGCTCCGGTCCATTCGCACCAGAACCTCTCGCCATAAGAACAGTTTCTTCCCCTCTGCTGTTGGACACATGAACAATAACCATATGACTGTTCCCGCCACTAACACATGACCCTACGCTGTGTCACTGCATCATTCCATGTTTGGCACTGATCACCACCTGCACTCATGCATATATCTTTCTACGTAGCACTTTTAATTCTTATTCTTACTTTTATTTTTTCATGTCTATTTAAGCGCAATTTATGACACTTTGTTTGCACTGAAGCACCGCAGCAATTTCCTAATGTTGTAAACCTGCTCAACATTTGGCAATAAACCCCTTTCTGATTCTGATTCTGATTATACTCTGAAATCACTTAGTTTGATGTGAACACATTGTGATACAAATTCCAATTTTACATGCCTAACCATTTCAGTTCATACTACACCCCAGAGAGTGGTTGAAGTGCTGTCATGAGTCGTGGTACGATTACCCATGGTGGACAGAGGTGGGTCTGTGGGGAAAGTAAGTCAGAAGATAGTGGATTGGGTGAGAAGGGTGTAAAGACCCAGGGTGAAGAAGAGGTGAGTGTTACAGTGTTGTATAGATTAATTGCAGTTACACATTAACTCAAATTATCAATTTCTCTTTGTAGCTTCTTAGTACGCAGAATTGACTGATAAAAAAAGCTCATGTTGTCACGGTCTGGAGGGCAGACCGTGGGGGATGTAGGAGAAAGGACCCAAACGCTGGACTTAGTGGAATGAACAGTGGGTTTATTTACAGTGAGGTAAATGTACACCACACATTAAATCTCCAAAAGTGCTCCCTCGACTCCCGTGACGTGTCTTCTCCCAAGTGCTGGTATCCCGTGCTCTCTGCCCCTGTGCCTTCACACACCCCGTGTGTCTTGCAGTCCTGTGTCCCGCTGTCCTCCTGAGGAAAAACACAGACACAGCCGTTATGGCACCAACTCCAGCAGGCATACACTGACCAGCACTATAAACACTGACATGGAGTCTAACTCAACGATCCTGCGCCGGAGGAAGCTCCATCGCTCTGTTAAGTAGTTCCCCCGACGATCCTGATCAGAAGCAGGTGTGTGGGAAGCTAGGCGTGACCAGCAGCTGGCAGGGCCACACCCATCAGGCCTGCAGGTGGCTGTCCTTCATCCTCCAGCCACACACACACACACACACACACACACACACACACACGGAACACAAGAGCACAGTGCAGCAAACATACATCCAATACACTAATAACAATAAAGGTCCACACTGTTCACGAACCCCGAGTCCCCGGAACCGGGTCCGTGACACATGTAATCAATCAGTTGGCAAAGTATTGAGAATTCTAACCTCTTACATTCTGTTTCTGTGGAGAAAGACACTCCAGTGATTTACTTTATATTTCATCATTTAGTGGCCCAAATATTTTGAACATAGTGATAGAGAAAACCCGTGCTATTTTGCCATTTTTAGTAAGAAGAAAAAGCCACTCCATTTATCCATCTATCCATCCATCCGTACATCTTCTTCCACTTATCCGGGGCCTGGTCGCGAGGGCAGGACCCCAAGCAGAGAAGCCCCAACCTCCCTCTCCCCAGCCACCTCTCCCTCTCCCCAGCCACCTTCTCCAGCATGTCCAGGGGAACACTGAGGCATTCCCAGGCCAGCTGAGAGATATAAGCTTGGCCTCCTCCTGGTGGGACATGCCCGGAACACCTCACCCAGGAGGCGCCCAGGAGGCATCCTTGTCAGATGCCCGAACCACCTCAACTGACTCCTTTTGATGTGGAGGAGCAGCGGCTCTACTCTGAGCCCGTCTCAGATGGCCAAACTTCGTACCCTATCTCATTTCCACCACTTGTATCCGCGATCTCGTTCTCTCAGTCACTACCCACAGCTCGTGACCATAGGTGAGGGTAGGGACGTAGATCGACCAGTAAATTAAGAGCTTTTACACTCAGCTCTCTCTTCACTACATCAGACCGGGACAACGTCCACATCAGACACCCCATACTCCTGGAGCCCCCCCACAGGACACCCCAAGGTACATGGTTGAATGCCTACTCCAGGTGCACAAAACACATGTAGAGTGGTTCATCAAACTCCCATGCACCCTCAAGTGTCCTCGAGAGTATGAAGAGCTGATTCAGTTTTCCATGACCAGGTGCGTTGAAGATCTCGTGGACCGGGGCCTCTGCTAGGCATTCCCAGCACACCCTCACTATAGGGCTTTGGAGTTGACGTCACGCCGCAATGCATTGTGGGAGCGCAGCGCCATTTTCGGGGTCTACGAATCAAAAAAACACACTGTGTTGGAACGACGACTACAAGAAAGATGCTTAAAAGCAGCTCAAAAGAGAATGAACTGTATAGAGACCGATTGCGTCCAGAGGCAAAGCAGCGGTACTTGCAGAAAATAGCGTGCATTGGAAATGTGGACCCATATGAAATACGGCCGTGGAGTAGAAACCCCGAACACCTAGCGCTACTGACGTAGCCTGACATATTTTCGTACCTTGTCTGTGGAGTCAGCGTGTACAAGTCGTCATTCAAACAAAGGTAAGTCAGCTCGAGTACTGCGTGTGAAATGCGTTTGATTTCCCTGCAAACATTCACATTAGTGCAGCATAAATTCATTCATGAGGGGAAATTACAGTGAGAACATGTGGAGGCTGTTAGAGGGATAACATAGTGAGTTCAGTGCATTGATGTGACATTGTCCTGAAGGATTTAGTTATTCTTTATGGTTAAAGAAATTGCACTAATTTATTCATATTTATTATAAATAATCCTAATTATACATCTTGCTTCCATGTTTGTATCCTGTGTCACTAAAAATACATTTTATTTTAGTTTTATACGTTGATTAATGACCTGCATAATCTCCTTATCATATTAAGTGATTCATAATTGTCACTTTATGCTTTCTCCATCTCTAAAGTGATGACATCCTTGCATTACATACTTTAGGTTCATTCTCTGCAGGCAGGTTTCTGACAGAGAACAGGCAGATTTACTCTATAACATGCAGCGTTCTATAGATGGACACATAAAGAAATGAAAAATTACATGTATGTGCTAACTTTCTAAACACTTTGTTACATTTATGATAAAGTAGATAAAACACATTTGTGTCGGCCTTGGCTCATAGTTCTTGTCTTTAAATGAACTTTGTCTGTGTGTGTTTCAGGTCCTGCACTCTCAAAGACTGAATGAACCAGCATTGCAGCCATGGGTCACTGTGAGCATCACAGGGAAGGTTGAAGCCGCCCACTGCAGCTGTATGGCCGGAGTCGCAGAGACCTGCAGCCATGTCGCTGCTCTTCTGTTTAATTTCGAAGCAACAGTGTTGATCCGTGGCACAAGGACTGTTACAGATGAACCTGCATACTGGGTTTTGCTGGGTAATATGACCAAGATACAGCCAGAGGTTGGCCATAAGATGGACTTCTCCTCTTCAGCTGCCCAAAAAAAGGCTCTGTTCAAAACATAAACAGACCATCTGTATTGAAAGGTAAAAGGAGCCGTCCTCAAAAAAGAAAAATCCCACCTGCTACTTTGGAGGAGTTGTCACCGCTATTGGATACTGTGCTGGTACACAGTAAAGCTGTAGGTTGTGGGAATGACCCATAATGTTTCATCTAGGGGTCTATATTTATGCCTGTAGTGCACTGCCGTGTAAATAATTTGCATTTACTGAATATCTACTGACTGAGTCCCACTGTTCAAAAGCTGAATAAAGAAACAAACTAATTTTTGCCTCTTTTTTTATTGAAACCACTTTATAGAACATCACATCAGTTACAATGTAGAATCCATGTCATTTATAGTTTACAAATGACAAAATGTTTACACAATATCATGAGTGTTTACATGATATCACCCACTACTAACATTACTTTATTTACTGTATCTTTTGAAAAAATACAGCAATTTTAACAGCACAAGACTTAAGAACATTTAACAGGAGCAGGTTTCATTTTCCCTGGTTTTATTATCACACTGTTCACCAAACGCAGCAAACCTTCACCATCTTATCCAGAAGGGTCACCTCTTCACCCTCACTTGGAAGAAGTAATCTGATTGGCATGGTGGTATGTTTGAAGCAGGTCCCTCGTGTAGCGCTGGAACCCAGTCATGATGTGTTTCACCCATTTCATCGGCTGGTTTGCTGCAATAATGTCAAATAATTAGCAACTCTATAAATAGAAGGTAGTTCTGCAAAATCACTCAGTAGGATGTTTGTTCTAATTTGCTACGACCTCAGAGCGCATAGAAAATAAAACTAATAGGTTATAAAGAGTGATATGAACATATTTAGAACTTACCGGAATAAAAATGTCTAGAGCACCAACAGATATCTGGAGATGGAAGAGAACTGCACGTCAGCTTGTCTCACAGCTGCTATCCAGGCTAGACGCCTTCGTTTGGTAACATCGATACACGAGCTGCTCATGTTGCTTCCAGGTTGGGAAAGAATGAAAAGATAAACCATTTTCAAGCTTATTATCTTGCCGGTCGTGTGATCGAACATTGCAGCCGACCACACAGCAAATACGAACCATGGATGTTGTGTGTGCCTTCGCTCCCTTTTCACTTGCGCTAGACCCCCAAAATGGCGGATCGGGCCAAAATCCTTTCCACGCCCACCCCCGTGACATCACGCTCCAAAGCCCTATACTTTTAGGCACACCAGGTCTGTCCAGTATCCTCCCCCGCCACCTGATCCAACTTACCACCACGTGGTGATCAGTTGACAGCTCAGCCCCTCTCTTTATCCGAGTGTCCAGAACATATGGCCTCAGGTCTGGTGATACGATTATAAAATCGATCATTGACCTGCAGCCCAGAGTATGGTGCCACGTGCACTGATGGACACTCTTATGTTCGAACTTGGTGCTCGTTATGGCCAAACTATGGTTTACATAGAATTCCAACAACAAAATAGCGCTCAGGTGCATGATCCGGGAAGATGTTCCTCCCAATCATGCACCTTCAGGTCCTGCTGTCAATGCCCACATGAGCACTGACGTCTCCAAGGAGGACAACAGAATCACCAGGCAGAGCACCCTCCAGTACCCCACCCAGGGACTTCAAGAAGGCTGGATGCTCTAAACCGCCACTCGGTGCATAAGTGCAGACGACGATCAGGTGCCATTCCCCGACCTGGAGGCACAGAGGAAAAAACCCTCTCCTCCACTGGCAGAAACCCTAACATACAGCCAGCAAGCCAAGGGGATACCATGTTCCCTCAATGGTCTTGTCATAGGGGTCTTATATGCCACTTGAATTTTAAAATTGTATTTTGCTCTTTAGGATGTGACTTACTTGCAAAAAGGGAAGTCAGAGGATTGTGGATTGGGTGAGAAGAGTGTGGAGACCCACCATAAAGAAGAGGTTAGTGGGACTAAACTACTTTAAATGTGGTAAAGATTAATTGGAGTTGCACGTGAGCTAACACATAATTACACAATGAAAGGTAAAATCATCAAGAAAACTTTATATTTCATAATTTAGTGGTCCAAAAAGCAAAGTCAGAGGATAGTGGATCAGTTGAGAGGGGATCGTTGCACACAGAGGTAAGTTGGAGTAAACTGGTTTTAATTGTGCATATATGAGTTAGACAAGTCGATGGCTTGTATAACTTTAACTTGCAAGATGTACTAGTGATGTACTAAGTGTACTGGGGTTAATGTTTAATTTAATTCCATGATGTATCTTTTTAAGCAGGAACCCACAGTGACTTCTCTCTGAGGCCCAAAAAAGATGGTGAGAGTGCTGTCAGTCTGGTCATTGTGTTGTAGTTGTTCTGAATCCAAGTTTTCTGGGTGCATCATGGGCTATTGCAGATGTTTTCTTTAGCCTTGTAGGACCTGGCTTCCACATATGTGGACGTCACATTTTAGGTTGTCTAGACAAAAATACAAAATTTTGCTCTACGAGGGTCTCAATTCCACTTACGAGAACATTATACTGCCTCTGTTCTATCAAAATGTAAAACAAATGTCCTCATAAGTGGGTCTCATTTTTCTCAGAAACAAAAATCTGGTAAATTCTTTGTTTTTACACTCATCAGGTCCCAATCAGCCCAAATAGCAAAGAGAAATTAAAAATGTATGCCATGAAAGAGATCGCGTCTTAGCACATTAAGCTAGGATTTAGCTTACCAGGATAAAGAAATCCGATGCAAGTAATCAACTGTCAGATTATTAAGTAGTGGAGACTATGAATTGCTGTTGGTGTGCATCAAGACATTGATGAATACACAGACTCAGTCTGTGGATTTATCAGGAAATGCGTGGAAGATGTCGTCCCATCCAGAACAGTTAAATCCTTCCCAAATCAAAAACCCTGGATTAACAGAGATGTTCGCGCGGCACTGGCGGCACGGAACACCGCCTTTGCCTCCGCGAACACATCGGACTACAAACACGCACATTACCAACTCCGGAAGACGATCAAAGCAGCCAAACGTGAGTACAGGGACAGGGTGGAGCAACAGTTTGACAACCCTCGGCGTATGTGGCAGGGACTAAACACGATCACAGACTTTAGAGGGAAAACCAGCACACCGCAGACCACGGCCTCTCTGTGTGAGGATCTAAACGTATTCTACGCTAGATTCGACACAGCGAACACCATGAGACCGGACAGTGTGCGCACCGCGGATGACGTCAGCGCGCACACTGTGTCTGAGGAGGATGTGCGGAGGTGCTTCAGGAAGGTGAATGCGCGCAAAGCTACTGGTCCGGACGGGATTCCCGGCCGCGTCCTCAAGTCATGCGCGGCTCAGCTGGCTGGAGTGTTCACACACATCTTCAACCTTTCCCTCTCTCTGTCTGTAGTCCCAGCCTGCTTCAAAATGGCCACCATCGTCCCTGTACCCAAATCCTCCACCATCTCCTCATTGAACGACTGGCGACCTGTAGCCCTGACCCCCATCGTGAGCAAATGCTTCGAGAAGCTGGTCAGGGACTTCATCCGCTCTGCACTACCCGACTCACTAGACCCTCTACAGTTTGCATACCGCCACAACAGGTCCACTGATGATGCCATAGCCCTGACACTACATACTGCCCTGTCACACCTGGAGAAGAGAGACACGTATGTGAGAATGCTGTTTGTAGATTACAGCTCAGCATTCAATACCATCGTTCCCTCGAAGCTGGACAGGAAACTGCAGGATCTAGGACTGAGCAGCTCCCTCTGCAGCTGGATCCTTAGCTTCCTGTCTGACAGACGCCAAGTGGTCAGACTGGGCAGCATCACCTCATCCCCCATCACACTGAACACTGGTGCTCCACAGGGGTCTGTACTGAGCCCTCTCCTGTACTCACTCTACACCTACGACTGCACAGCCACTAACAACTCCAACATCATTGTGAAGTTTGCGGACGACACTACAGTGGTGGGTCTTATCACCAACGGTGATGAGACGGCTTACAGGGAGGAGGTCAGCGCCCTGACCCACTGGTGTCAAGACAACCATCTCACCCTCAACGTCGCAAAGACAAAGGAGTTGATAGTGGACTTCCGGAGGTGCAGAGAAGTACACACCCCCATCACCATCAACGGCGCTGCTGTGGAGAGAGTGAGCAGCTTCCGTTTCCTTGGAGTACATCTGGCTGAGGATCTTACATGGTCAGTACACACAAACAAAACAGTGAAGAAGGCGCAGCAGCGCCTCTTCTTTCTCAGGAGACTGAAAAGATTCGGCATGAGCCCCCGCATCCTCAGGACCTTCTATCACTGTGCCATTGAGAGCATCCTCACTGGATGCATCACCACCTGGTATGGCAACAGCACCGCCTACAACTGCAAAGCTCTCCAGCGAGTAGTGCGGTGCTCTGAACGGATAATTGGAGGTGAGCTTCCCTCCCTCCAAGACATCTACAGGAAGCGCTGCCTGAGGAAAGCGGGGAGGATCATCAAGGACTCCAGTCACCCCAGCCATAAACTGTTCAGACTGCTTCCATCAGGAAGGAGGTTCTGCAGCATCCGGTCCCGTACCAGCAGACTGAGAGACAGCTTCTTCCACCAGGCCATCAGACTGCTGAACACGTCATAGACACCTCAGCTTCACTACGGGAACTTCAACACTATGCACTCCACACTGTACAGTAATGCCGCTGTTTTGCACATATTCAACTCTGTATATTTTTACATTTTATTTATTATTATTATTATTATTATTTTTTACTATTTAATTTGTAAAATGTGTATACACACACACACACACACACACACACGTAGGATAATATTTAGTATACACATCCAGAAATGCACACACTATTATATATTGTACATATATTTATTAGTTTCAGATTAGCCATTCTTGTATTTGCTGGTTTGTGTTGTTGTGTTTGCACATCTCTGTTGCTTGTGGGGCTCGCACACAAGAATTTCACTCGCATGTGCTGTGCCAGTGTGCCTGCACATGCGATGTGACAATAAAAGTGATTTGATTTGATTTGATTTGATTTGTTGCTTAACTCACACCAAATTAAAACATAAAACTTAAAATCTTAAATTAATGAAACCACTATTGGAAATTGTCGTGGTTCGTTCGTTTTGGATCAGAGAAGAAACGCAGGCTGCATCCAGTTTAAGGTGTCAAAAATAGTGATCTTTATTACATACTTCCAAAAGAAGCACGGGAAGACAAAACATACAGCAAACACAGCAAACAACCATCTTCCTCGGGCGGAAGCCCCATCCTGCTTTTATATTATCTGATGACGTCACACAGTCAGACCTTACTGGAAATGATAACAGTTTGGGCCTGTTCAGAGAGTTTACCTAATATGGACATCAGCTGCTAGTTTTTAGAGAAAAACAAGTGTGTATTACATTTGTGCCTTTTGTGAAAGTATATCTATCAGAAAACTGTCCTCAGACGACCCTCCTATTCTTACTAAGTGTGTGTGTAAACGTGCGTCTTACATAAAGTGTTGTGCAAGTTCTCTAATGGCCTGCGTACGTGCAGAACTGAACATAGACCTAGGCAGGGTCCAGCAGGACCCACAGGCTTCTAAGTGGTTACAGAACTGTGAAACAGCTTTAAACAAATGTTGAGTATAATACAGAACAACAATGGACTGATTAAAGTACTGATAATCTGTGTAGATTAATAATCTAGTCAGAGTAACCTATATGTGGTTCAAACATTATTCTGTCAACTGGTTCAACAATGGTAAATGATTAATCAATGATGGTTATGATTATAAACTGTCATCATAAGAATACAAAATAAAATATCTCTTTTCCACAAAATGTATCAGGAATCATTAAGCAAAGGAAGTCTTCCTAAAACAGGATCACTAATCATTTTGTTACCTAAACCAGGAAAACCGAGTAATAAATGTGAAAATTTGAGGCCGATAAGCTTACTTAATTCTGATTTTAAGGTGTTGGGTAAAATATTAGCAACACGTCTGCAAGATACTCTCCCCTCAGTAATTCATAGAGATCAAAACGGTTTTATATTGGGGCGCCAAGGTCTACATAATGTGAGAAGAGTCTTTAACATTATAGACGGACTAAACAATTCTTCAGAGAGGGCCTTTCTCTCACTGGATGCTGAAAAAGCATTCGATAGGGTCGAGTGGCCTTATCTTTTTGATGTTCTGACTAGATTTGGTTATGGAGATGTGTTTCGAAGATGGATACAATTATTACACTCAAATCCAACTGCTGAAATCTTGACAAACAAAAATATCTCTAAACCAATAAGGGTGAAACGGGGATGTCCACAAGGCTCGCCGATAAGCCCACTGTTGTTTATATTAGCTATGGAACCCTTTGCTATAGCCGTACGTTCGAGTTTATCATTGACAGGAATTATGGTAAATGAAGTAGAACATAGGATTTCGTTGTACGCAGACGATGTAATAGTATATCTCTCTAAAATAACAGAATCTATACCTGCTCTGCTTAGATTGATAGGGGAGTTTGGTCAAATATCAGGGTATGTCATTAACAAATCTAAATCATCAATTTTATTACTAAATGAAGAAGAAAGGAAAAACCCACCCATAGTAACATCTCATTTTAAGACAGTAAAGGACTTTATGTACTTAGGAATAATGATTTCGCCCAAATTAAGTGAGATCGTGGAAAATAACTATGAAAGACTTTGTAAAGAAATAACAGAGATAGTGGACAGATGCATGTCTCTACCAATTTCTTTAATTGGTCGGATTAATATACAAAATGAGTATACTGCCAAAGGTGCTTTATGCGTATCAGAACATCCCCCTGCCGCCTCCTGTTGATTGGTTTAGCAGGATCAAAAAGCTTGTTCTCGGTTTTCTATGGAAAAATGGGAGACCAAGGATAAGATTATCATTGTTGCATCTACCATACAACGAGGGTGGTGTCATGTGTCCAAATATTGAGTGGTATTACTGGGCATGTCAAATCAGGTCTATAAGATACTATTTTGACTTAAATAACGCCCCGCAATGGTCAGAGATGGAAAGTATTAATTTGAATCCACCTTTGCCTTTATATTTTTTCTCAGACACAGCAATAAACTTGATTAAAAAGGCAAAAAATCCGATGGTAAAGAACATGGTCAAAGTGTTGTATGATGTAAAAAGATATATGAGGGAACCTGTTGTACTGTCACAGTTTACACCAATGTGGGGAAACCAGGACTTCAGACCTGGAAGAGAGGATGAAGTTTTTAGACAACGGTCAATTAAAGGACTCCAAAAAATCCAAGATTTGTATGCAACAGATTCTCAAGATATGATGTCCTTTGATATGCTTAGACATAAATATAATATAGATAGAAAACAATTTTTCAAATATCTCCAAATTAGAAGTTACATTCGAGCGAATCAAAAGAATACCTGCACCAAACCACCAAAATCAGAATTGGAAGACATAATTAGCAAAAGCAGATCAAAAAAAGGGGCAATATCAGAAATATATAAATTGATTAGGTCCAAAACATCTGACAATTCTTTGGGAAGGTTGAACGCCTGGAAAAATGATTTAAAGAAAGACATATCCGTGGAACAATGGGCATTGGTTTGTGCAAAAGCTCATAAACAAACTATCAATTCTAGACTAAGGTTGTTGCAATACAAATGGTTAATGCGAACATATGTTACTCCCGAAAAATTAAATAAGTACAACTCTAATATTCCAGACACTTGTAATAAATGTAATGAAGATAAAGGTAACTTTTTGGCATTGTATTTGGGATTGCAGGAAGATAGGCTCTTTTTGGGTTGCAGTAACACAAACTATGAAACAAATATTATCCAAAGAGATTGTTTTGGATCCTGGCTTCCTTATTCTGGGATTGTACCCAGAAAACATGAGGTACACAAAAAGTGACAGAATGTTTATAGATATGGGTTTGTTACAAGCAAAAAGATTAATCGCACTAAAATGGAAAAGAACAAGGGAACCAAGTATCACTCAGTGGATAAAACAAATGATGGTGGCTTTGCCATTGGAGCGGATAACATAAGAAAGAAAGTGTACTTTATTGGTCCCCGTGGGGGAAATCCCTCTCTGCATTTAACCCATTCACTCAGTGAAGCAGTGGGCAGCCACTGGGCGCCCGGGGAGCAGTGTGTAGGGACGGTACCTTGCTCAGGGGTACCTCAGGGTAGCTGTTCAGGGGAATCAAACCCCCGACCTTCCGATCATGGGGCCACCACTCTACCTACTGAGCTATCCCTGCCCTACATGTATACTGAAAAGGAAATTGGATGTTTTTGAGAAGGTGTGGAGACCATTTGTGAATTTTGTAGAAGGATTTGTATTATCTGAGGAGGACGAGGACTGAGGGCAATAACATTTGATTTGGGATAATGCAACACGTTCTCACTCCCAACTCGTCAAACGTGTGACGCATGGTCAGGCTCCCTCTGCTGCACTTATGGACGCGCAGGGTACCCCCCTCGCGTCAGCAACTGACGTGAAGGGTCCTCCGATTGAAGAGATTGCCGCGGAAGAGCCTTTTGTCCGTATATTTATATATTTCCGAAATCACATTGTAGTGACGTATACTGAACACAATAAATTATATAATGTAAACAACTACCTGAGAAACAGGTAGAACGATACTTTTGTATGGTTTATTGCATTTATGGAGGGAGTGATGTATGCTGGGTAATGGCACAGCTAGCTACTGGGTGACTTTATTCACCCGCTTTGGCTGTTATCAGTCCAAACAATGGACGTTATTAGCACAAATCTGTCCCATAGATATCGGCCATGTCCTGCTAGATTGTTCAGAAGGTTGTTCTCATCCATCCAGATGGAGGATCACTAACAGGAGCGTGGGAGACTCCAGAATCCACTCTGGCTGGAATCCGGTGGATATGCAGTGTGTACAGGTAAGACCATTTAAACGGACAGCATTTATAGAATGACTATTAAAAGTCAGCGAGTGTCAGTAATGTTAATGTGGTTATGTTAGTAATACACCGAGTGCTAATATAACAGCTTTAAGATGCATTTGTAGATATTATTACGTGTTTTACCGTCTTTATGGTGCTAGCTTAAAGTTACGGTGTAAACGTTAGCTTATATTGGAGGAAAGCTGTTACTGTTAAACGATGTTAGCACAGAAATATTAGCTTCTGTCATGACTGATGAAGTTACTGGTTAATAAAGTTTCCAGTAAAGTGTTTAATCGCAGCCACAGATTGACAGCAAATATCTCGATTAGCTTCAGTGCATCTGTAATAAATATGTGCAAGTTTCAGTGCTTCGTTTAAACTGTATGATACTTATACTGACCCAGGGTCAGTGTAAAATACAATCCTAGCTGTGTGAACAAAGCCTGGCTCCTTTAATCCTGCATGACAAACCTCAGGATGCAGGTTATTATTACTCTTTCCTGCTGGCACACCTGTCACACCTGAGAGTCAGCTAGAAACTTACAGTGACGTGGACACCATGCAAAGACTGCCAGACTCTGTAATACTGCAAATGATCAGTGACTCAGGTTATCACTAAACTTTAAACGGCACCTCTGTGTCTCTGTGTGCTGAACATTTAGGATTGAGTCAGGCTGCATTGACTGTGGGACTTTAATGTGTTAAAAGCAGGTTGAAGACTGCTCAGAAACATTTGAAGATTAAAATTTAGCATTATGGCTGCTGGTGGTTTGTAAAGCCTCTACTCAGCTGTATTTTTGTTACTAATTTATGTTTGTTGTTGTTTAACACAGATTTCAGAAGAGCAAATATGCTTAATAGTTTAACTAGATTTCATTTGTCAGTGTGGGACTGCTGAGTCACCTGAAGAACTCATTTCATTCATTCTCCACATGATGTTCATTTACAGAAATGTTTCACAGGAACTGATTCCTCCCAAAGGTTGAACTAGTGTGTTTCCATAGATTACCTCTGTATGAATGTACTTCTTAAATGAAGGCAAGTGTTTGTCCTTTTTTGTTCCTCAGGTACAGTACGTGATATCAAGGGCAGGCAGTCAACACTGGGGGTAGACAAGAAGCAGACGTACTTCCAAGAGGGAGCTGCAGTGAGGTCAGAGGTCAGAATTTAACAGCTCAGGTTTATATTTTAGAGGTTATAAAAAATCAAAATGTATTCATGAAGAAACCTTTAAATAATAGTCATAATTATGATTATTATAAGAAATATCAAACATTTAAGTGGATTTTCTGTTACACATATTGTGTTAGCCCTGCGATAAACTGGCAGCCTGTCTCTGTCCTGTATCAGCTGGGATAGGCTTCATCCTCCCGCAGCCCTGAATTGGATACATTGTATTCCAATTATGTAATCTGATCATTTACAAACTCAAGGTATCTAATCAAAATGTAAGTAATAATTATAAAATGGGAAAGCAGAAATAAGTGTGACATAAATGTAAATGTGTTAGCTGACATAGAGGACAGCTACATGCAGTCTGAAAAACCTTTGTTGTCAAGTTTGCAGGTATATCAGCACGAGACATTCTTACATAGAAGAGACATTAAAGTCTCTGACTCAGTGAAGCATTATTGGTCCCGTCTGTTTGGATAAATATAGTAAGTTGATGTTTGTCCATTTACTGACACATTTCTTAAGTGCTTATCCAGTTCAGGATCACAGTGGAGCTGCAGCTGGATATGTTCACTAAATAAACCTTACAAAAGTTAACAATAAACCTGCATCCATGTACATTGTTGTCCACAGGATGAGAAAATCAAACTGGAAGACTGTGGAACATGTTAATAAATGTTTGTGTGTTTATGCCTGTGTCTTTCACAGGAGGCGCTGGAAGGTTTCCCTAATAGTTCCTGGTGAATCAAAGCAGAACCATAAAGGTTGCTGGACTGCATGATGGCCTTACCCCTGAGCAGCCATCCTGTTAAAGGAGGAACCAGTTAGAAGCTGTTTTCAAAGTAGCTGAGCAGATTTCTTCTCAAGTAAGCAATTAACTGTTTGTTCGTCTGTTCTGCCACTTAAAGAGCATTTAAGGACGTCTTTCGAGTGTCCAGTTGAATTAATTCTACTGGCTCTCATGGTCATTTGTTATTATAGACATATTTTTCATGTTCATCCAGCTATTTAGTAAATTCTGTCTATTTAGTAATATCCGTCAGCTATAAAATGTAATATAAATATAAAAATATCTAAATATCTCCTGCCCTTTATGTTTTAATGATGTAAGTCTGTTATCGTGTTACATTAGCATTCCTCACATATCAATGAGATGCTGTACAGTACAATCCTACTGACGCAGCAGAGGGATAACGACGGCTATTCAACATCGTTACACGACACATTCGAGCTGCATGATGCAGACAAAGCGACTAAATCATCTTTTTTGTGGTTTATTGTCTTCAAACCAGCAGACAAAGCCGATTGCAGAAGATGTCGGAGAAGAACTTCAGGCCGTGGACTGAAAAGGTATTTTTTTCTTGTTATCAAAAGACATTTTGGAGTGGCAGCTTCTACAACTGGTTGCGCTGAAGTAAAGCTTACAGTCTAAGAAACCACAGTGTTGATATTCAGCACAAAGAGAAAAGCTCACTTGTTTGAATTTATTTACAATCATAGTTTTATAAATTCTGACTGTAAACAGCTTTTACAGCTTTGATATTGTTTGACACTAGATATCAGGTTTAATTTAAAGGTTTCTGTGTCCCAATGAGCCATTTACACTGACCAGTGTTTCACTTTAACTGTAACACATTCATTATTTAGATTCAACAAAGAAATAACTGAATGTAAAAATGACAGCCCTCAGGCAGGTTTATAGAGATATATGCATGCATTATGAAATTTATGTATCCCAGATAATTGTTATTCTTCTAGTCATGGCAGACCTACCCCTCCTCCCCAGTTAACTGCAACCCAAAAGAACTAGTGGGGCTATTTACACACTCACAACCAGTGTGGGGTAAAAAGAGCCACCAAAAAGCTGTCAGCCACAGATGTGCTAGAAGAGTTAGAAACTCTACTTATGGAGAAACTTTCTAAGTCTAACAGAGGACAGGAACTCCTGCCCAAATAACATGATATAACCCCACATACAGCCCAGCCATAAAGTGAACCAAGTCATTTAGTTAAAGACAGCATGGGACCAAATGCATGTAACCAGCCTGCACCAACCTGACATTTCTTCCTCCTGAATTAAATGAATGGATGGATGAAAGTTAAATGACTACAAACCTAAAGCCACTAGTTCCCACACTGGAGCTCCCTGACACTGTGTGTTAACCGTATTTAGCTTGTATCAACAGTTGTAACAGGCTAAGCCACCCGAGACACTGCATTGAACGATTGTTTCTATCTTAATGATTTCAGCTGACTGGTTTCAGCTCAGATGTTCTGCTTTTTCCTTTCAGTAGATCAAAGCAGCTCGTGCTCCTTCTGCTTCCAATTTAGAAGAAGAAGAAGAAGGCGAAGGCTTCAGCGAAGTGGCGTTCATGGTCTCAGTGAACAGTCACGGTCACACACTGCATGTGGTTTTAAAAGCAACATGTCTGTTCACCACAACAATGGAGATGTGTAATATTAGTGCAGCTGTGGTTTGTCCTTGAACATCAGTTCTGTTTTCTACTTTGATCACTTAGACCAAAAAAGTGTTGTTTTCAGATTCTTTCTTTTACATCTATAAAGCACCTGCTCATTTTTATTACAATTAGTTTCACATAAATGTTAGTGTTTCCTTTATGATCTTTTAATGCTTACACTACACTGTACACGTCTACATTAGAGACATTTCTGCTTCCTGTTTCTGTTGACTCAGAGTTGTGAAATGTTCTTTTATTTGATGCACAATATGAAGTTCATAATTTTCTTACAAATAAAACTCTAATGACAAACATGAACAGCTGTGCTTATTTCTGAGACATGAGTTTTTGAATGTGTTGATATTTAGACAGTTTGCATCTGTATGCTGAAACTGTAATGGTGAACCTGAGGTGATGGTCAACAGAAGGCAAATATATATCAATATAAAACAATATTGAAGTAATGTCTTTACCCCCTGCAGCGTGTGGACGCTGTGCACGCAATCACCTTATTCACTGTAGTAAACATGCACCGCTAGCTCACGTGACTGACTGTCTCCATGGTTACATCGTATATTATTAGCTGTAAACAGCTTCCAAAGATACCGCCATAGCTCTCTGCAGCTGTAACACTTTCACACTTTGCAAATCATTTCATGTTTTTGATAGTTATGAAGACAGAATATGTTTTTAAGGTCATGCTAGGCGGTTGCTATGGTGGTTGCTGTGGACTTGCTGTGGACCTGCTTGCTTACCTAACCTTTTTTACCCACACCCCTCCGCATGCGGGCCAAATACACACCCCTTTACGACATCTACCAACACTTTACAACAACAACAGACTAATAGGATAAAATCTTAGCAGGATTAATTTATGTAGCACAGCATATTACATCATAACATAAAATGATCAAGATTATAATAAAAACTTAAAGATCATGACAAATACTTAAATATGGCATGATGTAACTGAGTGAAATATTGGCCTGGACTTGGCTCCAACAGCACCTAAGCTACGACCTTGGCTCCCTGTTTATCTGCTCCTGCTGAGATGGGGCAGAAAACCTCTCCAGTATGTTCTGTTCTCTTCTAATCAGATAAATAAGGCGATGACTTTCTGCGAACAGTATTTGTTATAACTCAGCAGTATAATGCATCATAAGACAATATCATTCATTCACAATAAATCAGCAGTCTAATGTAATGCAAATCAGTTTAACAAATGCAATAGTTATCAGCTTCTAATTCAGGAGAATAATGCAAACTAAAACTACATAATAATTCACAATCTTTAATTAGGGGTCTAACATGGCATAAAATAATATTATAATCCCACACAATGAAGCTTTTAAATCTTACTTACTCCTTATACTCCTTATATACAGAGAAGGTGGTCTTGTAGAATATCCTTATTATTGGGAAGTTCCAGACAGTTGTACTTGCTTGCTCTCTCCAAAATGGTGGGGCCCAAATACATTTCCTCTTGATGTTGAAATTATATGTTTCCAATTTGAGTGCCTTGTTTTTAGTTTCTTCTTTGTTGTGTTTGTTTGTTTTAAATTAAGGAGTCCAAAGGGTAGTTGTTGGGTCTCCCCTTTGCTTTATACAGAGAAAGTGGTGTTATTCAACACCCTCGTCTTTGTGGTCAAGTTTAGTTCATTTCCTCTTTTGTTAGATGAAAATGGTCTGTGTCTGTGTGGGACAGTCATCCAGAAGGAACTTGAAGTGGACTTTGAAGGGAACTGGTTCAGCAAATGTGGTAGATGTTTGAATGGAGCAGGTATTATTGTCTGCAATGAAGGGTCCCAAAAGTAGATATTGGGTGCTTATTCTTTATATACTCACGAAGGTGGTCTCATAAAATGTGCTTCTTATGCGGGTCGAACATCACATCGTCCCTGTCCAGGATGTGTACATCCCCATCATTGAAAAAGTGCCCATTGGACTGTAGTTGTAAATAGACTGGCCTGACGAGGTAGCTCTACTTCAGGGATGGCCAACCCGCGGCTCTCGAGCCGCACGCGGCTCTTTGCCTGGTTTCATGCGGCTCTTACGTTCATATCAAAGTTTGCGTTTGTGGGTTTTTTTTTTTTTAATGTTGTTGTTTTAAAATGTGCGCGTTCGCTTCGCTTGAGTTCAATACGGTGTTTTCATCAAATGCACATGTGTGTGAGATGAAAATACCGCAAAGTTTCCCAGTAGGAGCAAGTTCGCCCTTAAAATGGCAGGAAAAAAATGCACAGCAAAAAGAAAATATGAAGATGAACACAGGACGTTTTTAACAGAGTGGGAGAGTTTATATTTTTTTGTTGAACGCAATGGTAAGCCATTCTGCCTTATATGTCAGACGTCATTAGCGCATTTCAAAGCTTCAAATCTTCAGCGCCACTTCAGCTCACTCCATGCTAACATCGACCAGGAATTTACAAAAGGGACTGAACTTTGCAAGCACGAGTTGGCCACTTTGAAAAGTCAGGCAGAAAGGCAGATACAGTTTTTCCAAAAATTTACGAAGCGGTCAGAGACCATAACGCTCGCATCCTATCAGCTGGCTTGGAACATTGCACGGGCTAAAAAGCCATACAATGAAGGGGAGTTCATTAAAAAATGCCTCAGTGATGTTGTTGAAATCTTGTCTCCTGAAAATGACAAATTAAAACGCATGGTATCAGACGTCCAACTGTCCCACCACACTGTTGAACACAGAATATCGGACATTAACACGGCTATTGAATCACAGTTGCACTCTGACCTTCAAGCATGTGAGTATTTTAGTGTCGCATTGGATGAGAGTTGTGATATACAAGACAAGCCTCAGTTGGCAATATTTGCACGGTCTGTGTCCAACGATTGTGTGATCAAAGAAGAACTCCTGGATATTGTGCCATTAAAAGACAGAACCCATGGCATAGATGTGAAAGAAACCATGATGGCTGCATTTGAAAAAGCAAATCTGCCCATAACGAAATTAACTGCAATAGCCACGGATGGAGCACCAGCCATGATGGGATCTGTGAACGGGCTTGTGGGGCTGTGCAAAGCTGACCAAACTATTCCTGACTTTTGGAATTTCCACTGCATCATCCACATGGAGCAACTCGTGTCTAAATCATTGAATTTAGATCACGTCATGAAGCCTGTGATGGAAATCGTCAACTATATCCGCACACATGCGCTTAACCACAGGCAATTCAAGAATCTCATCACTGAGCTGGACCAAGGGCTTCCAGGTGACCTGCCGCTGCACTGCACTGTGAGGTGGCTCTCAAAAGGCCAGGTACTCTCTCGCTTCTTTGAGCTTTTGGATGCCATGAAACTGTTTATGGAAAAGAAGGACAAGGACTATCCCGAGCTCTCGGACCTCAAGTGGATTATGGATCTGGCCTTTTGGTCGACATGCTGTGTCACTTGGACAGACTGAACCTGACCCTGCAGGGTAAGTTAAAAATGCTGCCTGACATGGTGCAAAGTGTGTTTGCGTTTGTCAACAAACTGAAGCTGTTCAAGACACATATTCAAAAGGGAGATTTAACGCATTTTCCCACTCTGCTAAAAGCCAGCGGGCAAGTCGCCAGCGCTGCCCTGAGTAAGCAAAGAGCCAGATATGCAACGGTGATTGAAAACTTGCACGAAAGCTTCGTGACCCGGTTCCATGATCTACAATTGAAAAGGCCACAGATTACGTTCCTCGTCGACCCATTTAATGCAGAGACCGGCTGTTTGTAAGTCCCGCTAGTCACAGATGAAGCTGCGGCTGAGTTGGAGATGATCGATCTTTGTGAGGAGGACCAATTGAAACCTGCTTTAAGGGAAGGGACCATTTAGTTCTGGAAAAGTGTGCCAATGGAAAAATACCCCAATGTCAAACGGGCTGCGCTTAAGATACTGTCAATGTTTGGGTCAACATACGTCTGCGAGTCTGTGTTTTCTACCCTAAAACATGTCAAATCAAAGCATCGATCTGTTCTGACTGACACACATGTGAAAGAATTGCTTCGAGTGACAACAACGGAATACAAGCCAGATTTAAAGAGGATTGTTCAAGGCAAGGAATGCCAGAAGTCCCACTAAACAACATGCATTGTAAAAGTAAATGCTATTGTAGATTATTATATTTTTGTTTGTGGACTTGGTTGAACTGAGAGTTTGTGTGTGTGAGACAGTGGACACAATGTTCATTGTTGAAAATGACTGGCCTGTGGTTTTAGTACTGTAGGAGTCCATTTCTGTCATTATCATGTTGGTGTGTGACATTTACAATGAATCTGGCTGAGCAGAGATGTGTGTATTTTGTGTGTGTGTGTGTGTGAGTGTGAGAGAGAGAGAGAGAGAGAGAGAGAGAGAGAGAGAGAGGGGGGGGAAAGGATGGGTGATGTTCATGTGTGCCCATGCGTATGATGTGGCTCTTTGCGGTAACACAGTAAAAAAAAAGTGGCTCTTGGTCTCTGACTGGTTGGCCACCCCTGCTCTACTTTGTTGTGCCATCTGCTTTGCCAGATGTCATTTGGTTTCCCTGATTTATAAATCCTGGCAATCCTCCATGCACTTAACAGTGTACACTATATTACGCTGTTTGTGTTGGGGGACCTGGCCTCTGTGTCTGTGAGGATAGTATCCGCACTATGTTGAAGCATCCTGATGACACCCAGTTTATGATCCAGTGGATAATGAGAGTCAAACCTTAAATACTGATGCGTATGCGTAGGTTTACGGTACACATCAGTTTTTAATTGTCCCCCATTACTGATGGAAATTTCACAGTATGAGAAGGTTAACCTGCCACTCTTATATCCTCCCTGGTGAATTTGATGTGTTGGTCCATCGAGTTAATGTAATCCGTGAATTGTGGTACGTCCTGAGATTTAATTTTCACCCAGGTGTCATCCACCAATGACTTGGTGGTGTTCCAGGGTAGGATAGGAAAGCCCACTTCCTCCATGTACAAATTGGCTATGATGGATTAAACTGGGTAACCCATGGCACACTCATGTTTCTGCCTGTATGTGAATGTGAAACAGGTAGAATTAAGACAAAGTTCTGAAAGCAAGCACACTTGGACGATGCTGAGAGTGGTCCTGTTGCTGAGGTTGGGGTCCTTCTGTAATCTCTTATGAACTACCTCCAATGCTTCCGTGACGGAGATGCAACTGAAGAGAGATGTAACATTGTACGAGATCATGGTTTCAAGGAACTGAGCTCCCATCCCATTGTTCCTTCATTGGTCCTAGTTTCAGTCAATATGCAAATGTACTGTTTATAAGGTTGGGGAAACCTGCAGTCAGTTGAGACTGAAGAAGTCACCTGGATGAGTGATGAAATGTTTCTCACACTGAATACACTACATCCAGATGGACAGAATCAAGTTTCGGGGATTTACTTACCTGAATTTTTGAGCATGCATCAAGACATACACCACTTAAGGTAAAATCATGCTAAAAACTTTCTCTGTATAAGTACTTAGTGTTCAGGACTTAAAAACACTGAGACTGAACTCAAGACATGTAACCTTAACAATTGCGACTGGATGAATGAAACAGAGACAAAGAATTTAAAAAATAAAGAAGATCTATGGACTTGTGTTTATGAAGAGTACATAGCAAAATATAAAAAACAGATTTAACAAAACTTTAATTTCTGTATTTTTGTTCATAATCATTGGTATCTGGAGCAGGTAACTAGTACTTCAAGAAATATGGCCTTCTATGTAAGCATTGGGTCAAAAATAAATCTTCGTATTAAGATGCTTGGTCATTCCAAGCACAATAATGGAATGTTGGGTGTTCTCATTTGACCCAACATTTTTTATTTCTTCAAATCTTTCTGAGCTATTGGTTGTACTAAGTTGTTTGCTTCAACAAACATTCAACTACATTACCCCTTATATTCATAAGTCAGTTCTGTACAGAGATGTTTGGCTTCATATTAGGATAACAGATGCCATGAACCACCAGTACCCTCGAAGATCTGGAAGAGACCTTTGGGGAAATGTTGGGTGTAGGAGGCAGAGAACACAAGTTATGAGAGAAAAAAGGGTGCTACTTGAGGACCCATAATGCACTGCAAAGATAGACTTAGTGGATTTAACCCTTAGATGCACAACCTAACAATACCTACACTCTTCCACGAGTGGCGTCAAAAATAGACCACAAATAGAAACAATGCATTTTGCTATAAACTTGGATGTTATTCTTCAAAATCTTTAAAATGAAGAGTTGCAATATTTTCATATTTGAGGTATTCCTCATAAAACATGTTTGTGACATGAGGCCCTTTGCATTTTTATTTATTTTTTCATTAATTTTAAGAAATTGCAGTTTTTGTATCACTTGTATCACTTTTGTATGCTTGCTCTCCATATACTGCAGAAGCTGGGTCTTCCCTCTGAAAGGCACAAGTTGTTCATCCACTGTAACACAATCACTGAGGATGAATTTCTGCCTGCAGTTGACCAGGAACAGGCCCCATATGTAGCGGAAAGCTGCCATGTGGTTTGTTTTCAGACTGTAGGCTCTGGTCCTGTCATCAAAGTGAAAGAAATATTGAATATCTTTAAATCTTTGAATTGACATAGTGGCCTTGTACAATGGGTTATGCAGAGGACGCCCAAAAAAACACACCAACTGGTACATCCCAGTTCTTCTCACTTCCTGCAAGAATGGTCAATCAAATGAAGGCCACAAGCTTATGTTTGGTTAAATTATTCCACTCTTTCCCCCAGTCTGTGGCTACTCTATATAGTCTGGGTCCTCTGTATCTTACATGTCAGATTCTGAGTCAATGCCTCCAATGGGCTCTTCATCCCATCCGTCCTGGATCATTTGTAGGGCAAGGTCCACAGGGATCCTAGCTGGCCTCATAGCAGCCATGCTACTTTAAATATTAAAAAAAAAAAAAAAAACAATCAGAAAGGACAATGTTTGAAATGCACAGGAAACTATAAACAGGGCTGCACATAAATGGTCCGCAGGTGCACATTTGCTGTCAAAATAAAAGACTCGTACCAGATAAGAAGTTGGAACACTTGTTTGCATACATTAGATATTGTGGAGGAGGACAGACATTTGTTCAGAACTCTTAAAGATGTCGAAGAAGCAAGCTCCGTAAGCAATTACTTTGGTGTTCCTCCACCGTAAAAAAGCGCGTATTCTCTGAATTTCCGGGAATACTTTTATTTTGTTAAAATCAAAAGGTCGTCCCTTTGTTTACCTTTAGTCTCTTAATATTTTCAGCACCCCGCGTCCATCGTTGGCAGCTTCTCTCATCAAAAGCGATAAACTCTTATCACCCAGGAACTGTATTAACTCTGCGTAGGCCTGGGCCTTCTTATCTTTATCATCTTCATCTTCGTCATCACTCTCCAATATTGTGGCTTTTAGACCTTGTAGTCTAAGATGTACCCAAAATTTTGTCTCCCACAGTTCATAATTCTTCTCACTTGTCAAAAATTAACCTCGCCCATCAGCCACTGGGTTTATTTGCACGCTTGACAAATGAGGGAATACGTAATAACTAACTCAACATTAACCCTTTCAATTTATGGACCTGATCATGTTTCCTTACCAATGACTTTTGTCCTTTTAGAAACTGGTTTAGCTCAGCGTGATGAGCAGGTGACCATATGCTGCATGGCTTATTATATAAAAATGAATAAAAGGTTTTGTCCATACACACAAGGGAGTTAAATGGAGATATCAGGTTCAATACTGACATTTAGGTGTGAACCAGCATCTCCATATAGTCAAGCCCTGTGACCCACCATCACAATACAGATCTTATAGACCATGAGAATAAGAGATTTGTAAAGAAATGTTGGGTCTCAAATTGAGATTTTGCGTTTAACCCAACATCTCATCATTGAACCCAATTTCTCAATACAAGACCCTGTTGTTGGGTCATATCCAACATGATTTTGGTGTGTTGTGATCATTCAATTCAATTCAATTCAATTTTATTTATATAGCGCCAAATCACAACAAAAGTCGCCTCAAGGCGCTTCATAGATACAGAGAAAAACCCAACAATCATATGACCCCCTATGAGCAAGCACTTTGGCGACAGTGGGAAGGAAAAACTCCCTTTTAACAGGAAGAAACCTCCGGCAGAACCAGGCTCAGGGAGGGGCGGCCATCTGCTGCGACCGGTTGGGGTGAGAGAAGGAAGACAGGATAAAGACATGCTGTGGAAGAGAGACAGAGGTTAATAACAGATATGATTCAATGCAGAGAGGTCTATTAATACATAGTGAGTGAGAAAGGTGACTGGAAAGGAAAAACTCAATGCATCATGGGAATCCCCCGGCAGCCTACATCTATTGCAGCATAACAAAGGGAGGATTCAGGGTCACCTGGTCCAGCCCTAACTATATGCTTTAGAAAAAAGGAAAGTTTTAAGCCTAATCTTAAAAGTAGAGATAGTGTCTGTCTCCCGAATCCAAACTGGAAGCTGGTTCCACAGAAGAGGGGCCTGAAAACTGAAGGCTCTCCCTCCCATTCTACTTTTAAATACTCTAGGAACAACAAGTAGGCCTGCAGAGCGAGAGCGGAGCGCTCTAATAGGGTGATATGGTACTACAAGGTCATTAAGATAAGATGGGGCCTGATTATTTAAGACCTTGTATGTGAGGAGCAGGATTTTGAATTCAATTCTGGATTTAACAGGAAGCCAATGAAGGGAAGCCAAAACAGGAGAAATATGCTCTCTCTTTCTAGTCCCTGTCAGGACTCTTGCTGCAGCATTTTGGATTAGCTGAAGGCTTTTCAGTGAGTTTTTTGGACATCCTGATAATAATGAATTACAGTAGTCCAGCCTGGAAGTAATAAATGCATGAACTAGTTTTTCAGCGTCACTCTGAGACAGGATATTTCTAATTTTAGAGATGTTGCGCAAATGGAAGAAAGCAGTCTTACATATTTGTTTAATATGTGCGTTGAAGGACATGTCCTGGTCAAAAATGACTCCAAGGTTCCTCACAGCGTTACTGGAGGCCAAGGTAATGCCATCCAGAGTAAGAATCTGATTAGATACCATATTTCTAAGATTTTCAGGGCCGAGTACAATAACCTCAGTTTTATCTGAATTAAGAAGCAGAAAGTTAGCGGCCATCCAGGTCTTTATGTCTTTAAGACATTCCTGCAGTTTAACTAATTGGTGTGTGTTATCTGGCTTCATGGACAGATAGAGCTGGGTGTCATCTGCATAGCAGTGAAAATGTATGCTATGTCTTCTAATGATGCTGCCTAAGGGAAGCATGTATAATGTAAACAGAATTGGTCCTAGCACTGAACCCTGTGGAACTCCATAATTAACCTCAGTGTGTGAAGAGGACTCTCCATTTACATGCACGAATTGGAGTCTATTAGATAGATATGATACAAACCACTGCAGTGCAGTACCTGTAATACCTACAGCATGTTCTAATCGCTCTAATAGGATATTATGATCAACAGTATCGAACGCTGCACTGAGGTCTAGCAGGACAAGCACAGAGATGAGTCCACTGTCAGAGGCCATAAGAAGATCATTTGTAACCTTCACTAAAGCTGTTTCTGTGCTGTGCTGAGCTCTGAAACCTGACTGAAACTCTTCAAATAAACCATTCCTCTGCAGATGATCTGTTAGCTGTTTGACAACTACTCTTTCAAGGATTTTTGATATGAAAGGAAGGTTGGAGATTGGCCTATAATTAGCTAAGACTGCTGGGTCTAGAGATGGCTTTTTGAGTAAAGGTTTAACTACAGCCAGCTTGAAGGCCTGTGGTACATAGCCGATTATTAGAGATAGGTTGATCATATTTAAGATCGAAGAATTAATTAATGGCAGGACTTCTTTGAGCAGTTTTGTAGGAATGGGGTCTAAAAGACACGTTGATGGTTTGGAGGAAGTAATTATTGAAGTTAACTCAGAAAGATCAATTGGAGAAAAAGAGTCTAACTTAATATCAATGGTACTAAGAGTAGCTGTAGATAATATTACATCTGTGGGATGATTATTGGTAATTTTTTCTCTAATGATAAAAATTTTATTTGTGAAGAAGTTCATGAAGTCATTACTAGTTAACGTTAAAGGGATGGTTGGCTCAAAAGAGCTCTGACTTTTTGTCAGCCTGGCTACAGTGCTGAAGAGAAACCTAGGGTTGTTCTTATTTTCTTCAATCAGTGATGAATAGTAAGATGTTCTGGCTTTGCGGAGGGCTTTCTTATAAAGCAGCAAACTATTTCTCCAGGCTAAATGATGATCCTCTAGATTTGTGACACGCCATTTCCTCTCCAGATTACGAGTCATCTGCTTTAGGGTACGTGTTTCAGAATTATACCACGGAGTCAGGTACTTCTGATTTGAGGCCTTAGTTTTCACAGGAGCTACAGTATCCAGAGTCGTACGTAGTGAGGAGGTGAAATTATTAACAAGATAATCGACCTCTGTTGGGGTAGCGTTCAGATAGCTACTCTGCTCTGTGTTGGTACAGGGCATTGAAGATGATAACAGTGGGTGGATTATATTCTTAAACTTAGTTACAGTGCTTTCAGAAAGACATCTACTTTGATAAAGTCTACTCTTCACCGCTGTGTAATCAATTATTGTAAAAGTAAATGTTATCAGGAAATGATCAGACAGCAGAGGGTTTTCAGGAAACACTGTTAAATGTTCCGTTTCTATGCCATATGTTAAAACAAGATCTAGAGTGTGATTAAAGTGGTGGGTGGGTTCTTTTACATTTTGAGAGAAACCAATTGAGTCTAATAACAGATTAAATGCCATGTTGAGGCTGTCATTTTTAGCATCTACATGGATGTTAAAATCACCCACAATAATTATTTTATCTGAGCTCAGAACTAAATTAGATATAAAGTCTGAGAAATCAGACAGAAACTCTGTGTAAGGCCCAGGTGGACGATAGATGATAACAAGTAAGACTGGTTTCTGAGTTTCACAGCTGGGGTGGACAATGTTAAGCATCAGGCTTTCAAATGAATTAAAAGTCTGTCTTGGTCTTTCATTAATTAAAAGTGCAGTAAAGACCCAACATGTCTTTACTGCACTTGGAATGTTGGGTCATTCTATCCATATCCTAAATTCAAATGTTTTTCACCCAATACTTATGTACACTCAACAAAAATATAAACGCAACACCTTTGTTACTGCTCCCATTCCCCATGGGATGGACGTAGAGACCTAAAATTCATTCCAGATACACAATATAATCATCCCTCCCAAACAGTGGTCACAAATCAGTCCAAATGTGTGGTAGTGGGCACATCTGCCATATTGAGATAATCCATCCCACCTCACAGGTGTGCCACATCAGGATGCTGATCTGACATCATGAGTAGTGCACAGGTGTACCTCAGACTGCCCACAACAAAAGGCCACCCTGGAATGTGCAGTTTTGTCTCACAGCAAAATGCCACAGATGCCACAAGCAATGAGGGAGCGTGCAATTGGCATGCTGACAGCAGGAATGTCAACCAGATCTGTCGCCCGTGCATTGAATGTTCATTTCTCAACCATAAGCCGTCTCCACAGGCGTTTCAGAGAATATGGCAGCACATCCAACCGGCCTCACAACCGCAGACCTCGTGTAACCACACCAGCCCAGGACCTCCACATCCAGCAGGTTCACCTCCAAGATCGTCTGAGACCAGCCACCCAGACAGCTGCTGGAACAATTGGTTTGCACAACCAAACAATTTCTGCACAAACTGTCAGAAACCGTCTCAGGGACGCTCAACTGCATGCCCGTCGTCCTCATCGGGGTCTTGACCTGACTCCAGCTCGTCGCCGTAACAGACTTGTGTGGGCAAATGCTCACATTCGATGGCGTCTGGCACGTTGGAGAGGTGTGCGCTTCACGGATGAATCATGGTTCACATTGTTTAGGGCAGATGGCAGCTGAGAATGTCCCAGTTCTTGCATGGCCAGCATACTCACCGGACATGTCACCCATTGAGCATGTTCGGGATGTGCTTGAACGGCGTATACGACAGCGTGTACCAGTTCCCACGAATATCCAACAACCTCGCACAGCCATTGAAGTGGAGTGGACCAACATTCCACAGGCCACAATTGACAATCTGATAGACTCCATGCGACGATGTGTTGCACTGCATGAGGCAAATGGTGGTCACACCAGATACTGACCGGTTCTGGGTCCCCAGACCCCCAATAGCGCAAAAAACTGCACATTCCAGGGTGGCCTTTTTTTGTGGGCAGTCTGAGGTACACCTGTGCACTACTCATGGTGTCAGATCAGCATCCTGATGTGGCACACCTGTGAGGTGGGATGGATTATCTCAATATGGCAGATGTGCCCACTACCACACATTTGGACTGATTTGTGACCACTGTTTGGGAGGGATGGTTATATTGTGTATCTGGAATGCATTTTAGGTCTCTACGTCCATCCGATGGGGAATGGGAGCAGTAACAAAGGTGTTGCGTTTATATTTTTGTTGAGTGTATTTCCTAAAGAACTAGTTACGGTATGTATTTCTTACATTCACTGGAATTATTTCCAATATTTCCTGTGCTGGAGAGAAGCGGAAAAAAAAACCTGCTATCGCTTCGTCAACAAGCCGGCGAAGCTGTTGTTGTCACTACCTGGAGGACGTGTGGACATGAAGACGGCATAACATCTGGTCTGACGCTGCCTTCAGGTGCTTTTCAAACAGTGTGAAATCAAAAGTTGAAACGCCTTCCCATTTTAATTTAGCTCTGACGTCAAAAAAAGAAAAGACTGTTTGCTCCTGACGCTGCCCTCCACATAACCTTAAATACTTTCCTTAAATAAGTTCCCCCAGGGATCAATAAAGTATTCTGATTCTGATTCTGATAACCTGTTGTCTGAAATGTGAGCCCTGGCTTTCATTTTCAAATACACCTTTTAATATATATGAAATCTATTATGAGTTAATGGTAAGGTTCTTACAGTCACTGGTACAGTATCCTGATCCTAACACAAAAGCACCCCGGTTATCAATTTTGGCCTTTGAAAAGGAAAATGAGATAAATAACTTATAAAATTCAAGAAAACAAACAATAACAATTCATGAAAAGCAACTTAGCTGTTTAGTTGATGCTTTATCTGACACGTATTGCAACTGATTATCAGCATATCAGCGGGTCAAACACAATGACTACAGAAAACTACAATCACTGATCAAACACATTTCCAGAGAAAATCCCCAAGATTCATTTTTGACTATGTTAAATTCTACTTGCCATGTTAGTTTAAAGGAGCCATAAACTAAATATTCCACCACAAAATATATTATATTTCTCAGTGATGAGCTTTTCTTTCAATAAAACTTCCAATATATGACAGATTTAAAATATAGACACAGAAAATTTTTGGTAAGTTTTATCTACAGGGATCCCACTGAAAGAGACATAGAACTATTATATTATTCCCTCTTTGTGCCCAGCAGAGGACAATGCAAGCTTAAGCTGACTACCAGTGCAAATTACCCACATGCTCAAATATTCAGCATTAAATTAATAATATAGTTTTCATTCTAGACTGACAATCAAATCATTGAAAACAAGACAAAGATTATGAGACAAATAGAAACTCTTTATTCAAAACATGAACTTTTTGTTCCAAAAAATATATTTTAACAAAACCAAACACAGTAACAAATGGCCTCAGACTGAAAATATGGAAATCAAAGTAAAAGATTGATAAAAGAAAGAAACAAATGAAGCATATATAAAGCTTGATACACTCGTTCTTTTTAATGTACACTACTGGATGAATGGTTGAAAAAGTAAAGTATGTTAAAAAAAGGTAATACCTGTACTATAATATATGACTTTTTTTAAGCTTGCTTCTCGAAACAATAATGAAAATTTCTCTTTTCTTTCTCAAAAAAAAGTGGAAATGCTTTTAAATTACCAAAAGGAAAATATGGTGAAATTAACAGCTGAAACATACTGTCTCTTATTTTTTGTCAGCTGTTTTCAAACACAACTTCTAAAAAAATCATCAGAATTAGACCAGGACATTGTTGTTTTAACTTACATAAAACAGACAGCAGGACATTCCAGTCAGCTGCATTTAGACTACCGGACAAACTCCCTGTGGTCGTGAGGAGGGCACTGCCTGACTATAGTGTGCAGGAGGCAGGAAACAGGATGATCACTCATTAACTGAACTCAGCAGAATATTCACTTCTCTATTCTTGATTTTTCACAATTAAACATCATGCATTTTTTACGAGAGAACTGGCATGTTAAAGACAATATCTAATGATTCATACGGTTTAGGGCTGCAGTACATAGGTGAAAAGAGCCTTTTTGTTGCTTGTGGGAAAACGATCTACACTAAAAAGAAACTGAAGAACAATTTTGAATATTCATGAGCAAAATTATTCAAATCTTTAACTGTGGATGGCAATGAAAAAAAACTTAAATTCTGTAACATAAAGGGTTGCTCAGTTTGAATGAAGCTGCTTTTAGATGGTTTAAGTAAGGCACTTTCAATTGCAGCATTAAAGTCTCTTAAACAAGGTAAACAGAAACAGGGTACCAAAATCTTAGCGCAAAAGGTATTCAAGATATTATTTCTGATACTTTCCCGCGCTCTATTTTCTTGCTATACAAAGCTTATTTACTGAACTGAGCTAAATAGCTAAGCTGTTTTAGATATTCGTGTTTCAAATCCACTCTGAACCCTTTTTGACTCCATATTTGCTGCTACTGCTGGTGCCGCTGCTACCTCTGTCTGTATATGCCCTGCTGGAGGCATGTCTGTTGGTCTGCTGGTGTTTACGTTCACGGTGGGGCGTGCTGCGGTTGTTAGTGTGGCTCTGCAGCTGGATGTAGGTCTGATTATCACCCTCCAGGATTTTCTGAGGTCTACCACTGTCCTTATGAACAGCCCTGGGTGCATTTCCCTTCCCAGCTCTGCACTGGTTTTCATCATTAATGCCGTTCTGTTGACGCTCCTCTTGGGGAATGTTCACGTGATTCTGCTGACATGCCAGCTTGGCATTAGTTAGATCAGTGATGGGTAGTGGTTGGTTGTGGTTCCCTTTACCTACCAGAGGAGGTTTGATGGCGATGTTGTACCCAGGTGGAGGCGCTGGTGCATTCCAAGAAAATGGGTCACTCAATCTCACCTTGTTAAGACGGCCTTGTCCTCTTGCCAGCCCGTAGAGCTCCTCATTGGGGAGCTTCGTCGAGTGTATTATCTTACACATGGTACCTATGCCCAGGTGAAGCATCTCCCATATATTGAGTGTTAGACAGAGCAGGGAGACTGTGTACATGATGAGGAGAAAGATTGTCTTCTCAGTTGGTCGCGACACAAAGCAGTCCACCTTATAAGGACAGGGCTGCTCTTCGCATACGTAGATGGCAGGAACGGACCAGCCATAGAGGGTGTACTGACCATAGAGGAAAGCAACCTCCAGCAAGGAGCGCAACAGGAGTTGGAAGATGTAAAGGCGCATCAATCCATCCTCTTTGATACGATGACGCCCATCATGGCGTACTTTGGCTTTTACTTTTCTATCACAGCTGCCTCCCTTTTCTGCTTCACAATCGTCGTTCTCCACCTCTGCCACTTCATAGATCATCGGGTCTTCCTCGTCGTCATCCTCAGCCTCTTCAATGCCCCTGTGCTGCTTTCTGCCTGCAAGATAGTGCTTCTTGGGTTTCTTCTGGGAAAATCCATTCACTCCCCCACTTTCTGCCTTCTCCTCTGCCTGAGCAATTTTGTTGACAGCGTAGCCCAGGTACATAACTGAAGGGGTGGCCACCAGGATAATTTGAAAGACCCAGAAGCGGACGTGTGAGAGTGGAGCGAAGGCGTCGTAGCATACGTTCTCACAGCCTGGCTGGGCTGTGTTGCAGACAAAATTGCTTCGTTCATCGTGGTAGATTGACTCTCCTCCTACGGCTGTTAGCACAATGCGGAAAACAATGAGAGCAGTGAGCCAGATCTTGCCCACAAATGTAAAATGGTTGTGGATTTCTTCCAGCAGGTGAGTCAGAAAACTCCAGCTCATGGTAGTGGTGGAGAAACTACAGCAAGAGGCAACATACCCATCCTCTTACTCCCTGTGGAGAGAACAGAAAGCTTTGGGTCATGCATGCAAACTTAAAAGGCAAATATCTACATTGATTTATTGAACACTGAGGTGGTTATGTCATCTCTTTTCGAGCTGCCAAGGGTAACAAATGAAGTCAGAGACAAAATAAGAAACTAAAGGTTTACTCCCTCCAGGATTCGCTGCTTCTACCATAACCGAGTATGGCTGCCCCCATTCCCCTGCTGGCCTGTGCTCCAGTTTGTCTCTTTTGCTCCCTTTTTAATCCTTCTCCCTGTCTTTTCTATGTCCTAAACTAAAAAGGAACATCATTACTTCTACTTCTATCAAACATGGTTTAGGGAGTGATGGCACACTGTCTTCTCACATGTCAGATTTATCGGTTGGTTAACATGGCATTTTTCATTAGTGCTACAGGTCACATGAAAAGCCATTACAGGGATCTTCTAAAGGGAGGTGGAATTGCTCAGAAAATTAAACATTGTGCATGCTATATATATATATATTACACTTTGGCCTGAATAAGACCGCAAAGGTTCATTACACATTCCTTATAACCTTTACTGCAATTTAGCTTATTGTTCTATTTGAAAACATAGAGTCAACCATGGTGCTGCTGACATAATACAACCAAAATATGTGCATTAAAGATATAATGAGCTTCCTGAAACAAAAATAGCGAACAAAAAAGTTCCAAAACTTTGTATAATGCAAGCAAATTTGTTTAACTCATTGATGTACATCCACCCGAAGGACAAATGGATACTCTGAGAAACGGGACTTGACACATATGTTCTTGACATGCCCTCTAGGATTACAAATGTACATATTATTTTCAACTTGAAGATTCTTCTTGCCAGAATCTGATAATACAGAGTAGGGCTGGGCTATATCATACCGTTCACGGTAATACCGGTGTAATGTTGGGCAACGATAAGAAAATGAAATATCGCGATAGAATATGTGTAAAACGCGCATGCGCAGTGCCTTTGTTTACATACGCTCATGGTGGCAACGCAGAATGAGAAGAGCGAAAGTGGATCATTGAATAAAACAGATGAACCAGAACTGGTTTGTAAAAATGCTGGAATTTCAGTGGTGTGGAACTGGTTTAGCTTTCGTCCGTCAGATACACAACAAAGCACTATTTTTGGTAGAGCATGCTAGCAGGCTGTCGTTATTACTGTGTTGTTTGGGAAATACGGCACACTTAAAATCAATCCTTTGATTTTTCTGAAATTCGACAGAGCCCCTTATAATCCCGTGTGCCTTATGTATGAATTCTGGTTACTGACCTCGAAACGATTTTATGTACACGGCGCTCGAAAATCTGTCAAATGTTTCAGTACGACTTTGCTAAGCTACGAAGCCGCACCGCTTGATGGATTTTCGGAGCATTACGGCTATCGTAGGCAGGAGCCTGGCGGAGTGATACGTACTGTGCTTCAACATAATGTTACCGTATTGTGTGTGTATAACCTGTTTTTAAGTTTTGTGGATATTATACATGGTTATGCTGAGGATATGTCGGCCAGTTTCCACTGGAAATGCCTTTTGGTTAAACTGTCAGCAAAGAATTTGCACTGTTAAACTTTTATGTAACTTTAATGCACATTAAAAACAGCTGCTTGTTTAAGTGAAAATACATTGATGGTGTTTTTTTGCACTAATAAAGTTGAAGAGTTGTAAAGTATTTTGTCTAGTGTCAGTTATATTGTCAGTTATATCATTATCGCAAATTTTCAAATGTATATCGTGATAAATAGTTTTGGTCATATCGCCCTGCTCTAATGCCGAGTAGGAAAAAACATGATTTCTTACTCTTTCCATTTTTGTATATCTCTCAATTTTTCTCTTTTTCCTGACACACAGAATGAATAGCTCATCTTTTATTTTACATATAAAGACGCCACACACTCTTCTACTGTACTCACTCTGTGTTTTGTTTAGCGCCATTTGTTTGCACAGATGGGTATGAGCACTTAGCTCTTCTGCAGAATGCACACCTACCTCCTGATTCGAAATAAATCACAGGCAAGTACTTTGTCTTTCCTATACATGGTAATCAAATAGTGTATTTCTTCACAATAACAACACTTTCATCCTTCAATGATAGCTGTGCCTTGTAGCTCATGTCCAAACACATCCTCAGTATTAGTACACAAAGGGAAGAGTAATGAAGGAGATGGAACGCCAAAGTGTAATTGCCATCGTAATTTAAATTACACCTTAAAAATTAAAAGCCATTCAACGTTGATTTGTTAATTTACAACAATATACAATATATTTATTTGCCTATTATGGTAATGGATGCACTCTGCATTAAAGTCTGATTGATATATTGGCCATCTGATATTACTAGCTGCATGAAATATATAACACAATGCAGAAAAAGATGCATATAAAAATGCTGTTCTCACACAGAAAACTGTCATTCACCTGTTTGCTATTTAAGGTAGGACCTGACCTTCAGAATTCACCTGAGTGTTATCTAACTGTGGTATTCTTCATCTTGTCTCTTTGTAAGGCTCTGTGAACTGGCCGAAGACCTCTAATGTGCTTCTTTATGTGCTTAGGATGTCCCAGCGGAGTTCCGAGAGTGTTTGTTACCTTACCTTAGGAGATTCTGTTCGGGGATTTTGATTCACATATTGTACATATTGGACTCTTAAACCGAGCACTTCAAAAAGACTTTGTATATAGCACTATCTACACCAGCACTGTAAATAAACTCACCGCACTTTCATTCCTGAGTCCTGCATTTGACTCCGGCCAGACAAATCATGACAGCAGTGTGTGGATTACAGAGCAGTAAGTGCTGCTTAGTCAAGCAGGCATTCAAAGTAAGCAAAGTAGTTTTTTAAGTATGTGTTAGAAATGGGTAAAAACAGTCACTTATCATTTTCTTAAATCTAATTGCTACAAATTAATGTTGGCGTAAGTGCCGAGAATCAAGTATATGTGCATTAACCTTTTATCCCTAATCCAATGATAATTTACATTTAAGTTTAGCTGAAGTAAAGCCATTCATTGATGTTCAATAATGGCACCATTTTATCATATTAATGTAAGCTGTTGAAACCCAAATGTACTAAGCAGTACATATCAGCATGATATTGCAATTAAAAAAAATGTTTTGATGGGTGCAGAAAAAGAACACAGTCAGTTCATTTCAATGGTGATCAACAATTGGCCGAGAGTAGAACAAATTAATGAGCCAAAAACAGGCAGACCTGTTGCATGGGATTTTTGTAAGTCTGTGCTCACGGTAACTTGGTCACTTGTAACCCGGCTGCCTATGAAGATGAGAGTTATATCCCCGTACGCATCTTTTATAGAAATTTTTCTTGTCCCTCCATCCAATACTCCACGTCAAGTTCAGTTCAGTTCAGTTCTGCTACATTAATATACCAGTATTACTGAAGACCAGTGTGGCGGAGGAGTGGTGCAGTGAGCTCAACGGGGCGGTGCTGGTAAGAACAGCTGATGGCGATTTTGGACTGATGGTGGTTTTCCTTCCCTTTATATAGTGAGGCGGAGAGGAGCGGAGGAGAGGGAGCTGGGGAAACCGACCGCTGTCAAACGGTATTCAGCTGTCATTCTGTGGACACTCACAATAAACGTGCATCCAATGTTAACGACGTGTGTGTGGGTGTATCTGTGCCTAGCGTGTGTCACAAGTGGTGCCGAAACCCAGGAGCCTGCCGGTGTGGGGATGTCCGACCCGCAGGCTGCGCCGCCCGCCCAGCCTTTGCAGTTTCTGGCGCAGATGCTGGCGGAGATGGCGAAAATGAACCACGACCATGCGGCGGCCCAGCGGGCTCACCTGGCTGCGCTGCAGGAGCAGACGGACCGGCAGACTCAGGTTCTGGAGCGGCTGGTTGGCGCCGCTGCCCCGCCGAAGCCCCCACCGCTGTCGGTGGCGGTGCCCCGGATGGGGGACAGGGACGACCCCCAGGTTTTTCTGGAGACTTTTCGTGCCACGGCGGAGGCCTGCCAGTGGCCGCAGGTGGAGTGGGCTTCGCGTTTGCTTCCTCTGCTGTCGGGGGAGGCTCGGACGGCGGCCCTGAGTCTGCCGCCGGCTTCGAGGGGCAGCTTCCAGGACGTGAGCCGGGCGGTGGTGGACCGGTTGGGACTCACCGCTGAATATCATCGCCGGCAGTTCCGGGCCTGTCGGCTGGCCGTGGCGGATTGGCCGTTTGCTTGGGCCCGGAAGCTGCATGACGAGGCCGTATGCTGGCTGCAGCCGGGATCGTCAGAGGGCATAGTGCCCATAGTGCCGCTGTTATTAAAGTATAAGGGCAAAACGCATAGAGTAACGGCTGCGGTTAGCCCGCGCCTGTCGCATCCCCTAATTCTGGGTACGAATTGGCCGGGGTTTCATCATCTGTTGGGACAGTACGCGGGGGTGCGATCACGACCGCTAGTAGCATGTAATGTCTGATCGGCGCTCAGTGGTGACGCGGGGTCGTCCGACACTGACTCTGGGGAGGGGGAGACGGCGGGTCCTTCACAGGAAGCCCCGCTGGCTCCGGAAGTTCCCCCCACGGGTGATTTCCCACTGGAGCAGTCTCGTGACGACACCCTACGCTCAGCCTTTGACCAAGTGATTGAGATTGATGGTCACGTGGTGCGCCCTGAAGCCGTGCGGACCTACCCACACTTCATTGTAATGAAAGATAGGTTATATTGAGTGAGTCGTGACACTCGCACGGAGGTGACACACACCCAGCTGTTGGTGCCGCAGGGCCGCCGGGAAACGATTTTCCAGGCGGCTCATTATAACCCCATGGCAGGGCATATGAGATACGAAAAGACTCTGGAGCGAATAACGGCCCGATTTTATTGGCCGGGCATCCGAGCGGATGTGCGCCGCTGGTGCCCGTCCTGCCCGGACTGCCAACTTGTTAATCAGCCGGCCATACCAAAAGCTCCTTTGCGTCCGCTTCCACTCATAGAGGTCCCGTTCGAGCGCATTGGCATGGACCTCATCGGGCCGTTTCACCGGAGTGCACGTGGCTACCGCTTTGTGTTAGTCCTGGTGGATTATGCAACGCGGTACCTGGAAGCAGTCCCGCTGCGCACCATCTCTGCAAAGAGTGTAGCGCAGGCACTGTTTCAGGTCATCTCCCGAGTCGGAATCCCGAAAGAGATACTGACTGACCAGGGCACGTCGTTTATGTCTCGTACACTGCGGGAACTGTACGAATTACTGGGCATTAAATCTATTCGGACCAGCGTCTACCACCCTCAGACTGACGGGCTGGTGGAGCGGCTGAATAAGACTTTAAAGTCCATGATTCGGAAGTTCATTAACGAGGATGAACGCAATTGAGATCACTGGCTAGACCCTCTGTTATTCGCAGTGCGGGAGGTGCCCCAGGCCTCCACGGGATTTTCTCCCTTTGAACTGCTGTTCGGCAGGAGGCCACGTGGGGTGCTCGACCTGATTAAAGAAAGCTGGGAGGACGGTCCGAGCCCCGCCAAAAATGAGATTCAGTACGTGTTGGACCTGAGAGCAAAACTCCACACTTTGGGGAGGTTGTCACGGGAGAATTTGCTCCAGGCTCAGCAGCGTCAGCAACGCCTGTATGACAGAGGGGCTAGACTCAGGCAATTTTCACCGGGAGACAAAGTGCTTGTATTACTCCCTTCTTCCAGCTCAAAGTTGCTCGCCAAGTGGCAAGGACCCTTTGTGATCCCACGGCGAGCCGGGGACGTTGACTATGAGGTCACTCGGTCGGACAGGGGAGGGGCCACGCAGATCTATCACCTCAATCTCCTTAAAGCGTGGAGAGAGGTTGAAACCACTTCTCTGGTGAGCCTGGTTAAGGAGAGAGATGAGTTGGGGCCGGAGGTGCCAAATTCCATCATTCCCGCCTCCCTCCCTTGTGATGACCATCTCACACAGGCCCAGAGAGCGGACGTTGTCGCGTTACAACAGCGTTTTGCTGACGTGTTCTCCGGCCGGACGTCTCTCATTGAGCATCATTTTGTAACGCAGCCTGGCGTGACGGTGCGTTCACGGCCCTACAGGCTTCCTGAGCATAAACGCCAAATCGTGCAGAGGGAATTGGCTGACATGCTGAGGATGGGAGTGATAGAAGAGTCGCACAGCGCCTGGTGTAGCCCCATCGTTCTGGTGGTGAAGAAGGATGGGTCTATACGGTTCTGTGTCGACTATCGCAAGGTGAATGAAGTGTCACGTTTTGATGCTTATCCCATGCCCCGGGTCGACGAGCTCCTGGATCGGCTGGGCACGGCCCATTTTTTCATGACACTGGATTTAACCAAGGGCTACTGGCAGATTCCCTTGTCTGCTGAGTCCAGGGAGAAAACGGCCTTCTCCACTCCGTACGGTTTGTAACAATTCGTTACGCTTCCGTTCGGCTTGTTCGGGACCCCTGCCACCTTCCAATGTCTCATGGACCGGGTGCTGCGCCCGCACGCTGCGTGTGCTGCTGCCTACTTGGATGACGTGATCATCCACAGCGACACCTGGGCGGAGCATGTGCAGCGGGTGGCCGCGGTCCTGGGGTCCCTGAGGGAGGCGGGGCTCACGGCCAACCCGAAGAAGTGTGCAGTTGGACGGAGGGAGGTGCAGTATCTGGGGTACCACTTGGGGGGCGGGCAGGTGCGTCCACAGGTGGAGAAGACGGCGGCTATCGCATCCTGCCCGCGCCCTAAGACCAAAAAGGAGGTGAGACTGTTTTTGGGGCTGGCGGGTTACTATCGCCGGTTCGTGCCAGGGTTTGCACAGCTGACCAGCCCCTTAACCGATCTTACCCGGAAGGGTGCTCCAGATCTGGTTCAGTGGACGGGGCCGTGCCAGGCGGCGTTTGTGCAGGTGAAAAAGGCTCTCTGTGGGGAGCCGCTGCTTCACACTCCTGACTTTTCCCTCCCTTTTGTTCTGCAGACCGACGCCTCGAACAGAGGGCTGGGGGCCGTTTTGTCCCAGCAGGTGAGGGGGGCCGACCGTCCCGTTCTTTACATCAGCCGGAAGCTGGCGGAGCGCGAAAGACGTTACAGCACCGTGGAGAAGGAGTGCTTGGCTATCCGGTGGGCGGTCGACTCCCTTCGCTATTACCTCCTGGGGCGCTCATTCACCCTCTGCTTGGACCACGCCCCGCTACAGTGGCTTCATCGCATGAAGGATGCCAACGCCCGGATCACTCGGTGGTATCTGGCTTTGCAGCCTTTTAAGTTCAAGGTGGTCCATAGGCCGGGGGCGCAGATGGCGGTGGCCGATTTCCTCTCTCGCTCGCGAGGGGGGGGAGTAGGTTCGGCCGGTGGGCTTCCCGGCCTCAGTCGGGCGGTGGGGGTGTGTGGGGCGGAGGTGTGGTCCAGGGCGCGGCTGCAGGGGAGGAGTGGTGCAGTGAGCGCAACGGGGCGGTGCTGGTGGTTTTCCTTCCCTTTATATAGTGAGGCGGAGAGGAGCGGAGGAGAGGGAGCTGGGGAAACCGACCGCTGTCAAACGGTGTTCAGCTGTCATTCTGTGGACACTCACAATAAACGTGCATCCAATGTTAACGACGTGTGTGTGGGTGTATCTGTGCCTAGCGTGTGTCACAACCAGAAATATGTGGGATTCGGCTCCAAACTCAGCGAAGAGCTACAGGAGAGAGCCAAAATTTTGGCGCCGTGCTCACAGCTTTGAGTCATCTACAACCTTAGTAAATCCTGTTTGTGTGAGTCATTTAAACATTTTCCTCCTAAAATTTAATAAATATAAAATTTTATTTTCAATTAAATTAATTTGTTTTGTGTATATAGTGACAGCAATACAAACTTTGTCTTAAAGTGGTTTCTATCGTAAAGTAAAGAGCCTACAATATTAGAGAGAAAACACAATAGATCAGACAATCCTCTGTAAGGAAGAGATGTCTGGTTAAACCAGGCTCAGGGACGCCATCTAACTCCAGGACATGTGGGTAAAGAGAAGAAAAGGAGAAGAACACTTTTTTTCACTTGTGCAATACTCTACCTAACCCCAAAAAACCTCTAAGCCGAAGACACCCATCTGCTCAAATCTAGGGCTGCAGACGTCTAAAGTAAGTAAAGTTTTAAAGATCTAGACTTTTGTGGGGCAATCTTTGCATGTGATGTGCCTGACTTTAGAGGCTTCCTAAGAAGAGTTTGTATTCAAACAATCTAGCTCCCGCACTACTACTTGTAACTGTACATGACAAGAGGGACAGAGACATGACACGGGAACATGACTGAGGTTGTGCTGGAACTGCTGATATATGGAATAATTTATTTTGCCACGGTGAATAGAGCATTCATCAAAAAAGCAATTCTTTAAAGCAGGGGTCACCAACACGGTGCCCGCGGGCACCAGGTCGCCCGCAAGGACCGCATGAGTCGCCCGCGTGCCTGTTCTAAAAATAGCTCACCATAACAACTTACCAGTAAGCTGCATCTATTTTCATTTTTTCTTGCTATTTTTTTTAATCACAATTGCATTGGTGTTAATTTGTTAGAGATAATATATATATATAAAAAATGTTTATTATTAAATATTAGATCATGATCTAATATTTAGTGCTAGCTGGTCTCCACGGAAACAGTTGCCGTGAAGACCAGCAAAGGCAAAGGTGAGGAGATGAGGAAAACATGGCTGAAAAAAGGAAGAAAACATATAATTTTCACAGTGAATGGGAGGAAGAGTTCTTTTTTACCACTGTGAAAGTTTCATGCGTGTGTCTCATTTGAGGGGCAACTGTGGCAACGGCAAAGCGGCACAACGTGGAGAGACATTTCCGAACGTGTCACACAAGCTACCATGCTAACTACCCAAAGGGCAGCACACTGCAAGCGGAAAAGGCCCGCGAATTAAAGGCAGGTTTGAGCAAACAGCAGTCTTTTTTCACGAGACCGGTGAAAAACTCTCAAAAAGCAACCGAAGCCTCATTTAGAGCTTCACATTTCATGATTAAGAAAAAGAAGGCATTTTTAGACGGGGAGGTTTTCAAAGAAGCAATGATGATAATTGCAAAAACTGTGCTTAAAGACGAGAAATATGGAAACGATGTAATCTCCACTCTCTCTGATGTCCAGCTGGGGGCAACTACAATTGTTAGAAGAGTGTCGGCTATGTCTGGGAACTTGGCCGATCAGTTGGATCAGGATCTGGCAAAGTGCAGTTGGTTTAGCATCCAGTGTGACGAGTCCGTCGACAGCAGCAGTACAGCACAGCTGATGGTCTTTATCCGGATGGTATTTGATGGTTTCTCCACAAAAGAAGAACTTCTGACACTACTGCCGCTAAAGACAACTACGAAGGGAGTTGACATCTATAACGCGGTGAAGGAGTTTTTCGCGAAGAAAAAGGTACCGTTGGAAAAGCTGGTATCAGTGACTACCGACGGGGCTCCTGCTATGATGGGCCGACATACGGGATTCATCGCTCACTGTAAAGGTGACACAGAGTTCCCAAACTTCATGCATTACCACTGCATCATTCACCAGCAGGCGTTATGTGCAAAGGTGATCGGCTTCGAGCACGTCATGACTCCCGTCGTGAAAATCATAAACAGCATCCGCTCCAGAGCTAAACAGCACAGAACATTCAAGGTGCTATTGGAGGAGCTGTCAGCTGAATATGGTGACCTGCTACTACATACGGAAATCCGATGGCTCAGCAGGGGACGGATTTTGCTTCGTTTTTTGTCACTTTTGGGTGAAATCAAGGAGTTCATGCACATCTCTGCTGGAGGACACTGAGTGGACACTTGACCTTGCGTTTTTAACAGACATTACTAGGAAACTGAACCATTTGAACTGTGAGCTGCAAGGCAAAGGTAAGACTGTTGCTGACATGATAAGTGCTTTAAATGGATTTAAAGCCCAGATGAACATTTTCTCTGTGCATTTACAGAGAAAAAAGGTGCTGCACTTTCCCTCTGTGCAGATGGTGCTGAAAGACAATGCTTCTGCATCTGAGACTTTTGACAAAGTTGCAGAAAAGTACACTCAAGTCATAAACCGACTTGGTCAAGAGTTTGAGAACAGGTTTAGTGACCTTGATCAGCTTGAGCCATGTGTCTCATTTGTTTCCAATCCTTTCATGAATGTGGACACAACATGCATTGCTGAGCAACTAAGTTCAATGTTCAGCTTGGATGCTGGACAGGTGGAAATCGAAATTGTAACATTGCAAAATGACGTCCACCTCATAGCCTATCTGGGCGCACCAAACTTTTGGTGCCTTGTTGACACAGAAAAGTACAGTGGTGTGTGCACAGCAGCTATGAAGGTTGCCAGCCTGTTTGGTTCAACCTATCTTTGTGAATCAGCCTTTTCTGACATGAACTTCATCAAGAACAAACACAGAACACGCCTCTCTGATGCACATCTGCAAGACTCACTCAGAGTTGCAGTGTCAAGTTATACCCCAGATTACAACACACTGGTGAACAGCCTGCAATGCCAGGTTTCCCACTAACAGACAAAGAAAGCCATATTAGATGTTCTCAGTGGCAACATTACAGTGTCATGTCAAAGTTGAATTTAATTATTGAAAAACAAATGTGTTTGTTAAGTGTAACATGTGACAATTTGCTTTAAAATGCTGCCAATTTGGTGAAAAGTTCTGTAAAATTTGAAAGTTGATTTTTTGTATGTTACATACATACAAAAATAATGTATGTAACAGTGCATGATTTGTTAAAATTTGTTAGTGGTAAGTGAAGATGTTGTAGAAGTGATCACTTCAAAATGTAAATACTTGCAGAGATATATAGAAATAAAGCGTTGCATATTGATATTTATGTTTCCTACCTTGTTTCCTACTTGCATTCTTTATAATTATGGTGAAAAATAATTAACATAATTAGTGTCCGTACATAAATGAATATCATTAATTATTAATGATAACACATAATTAAGTTAAACTGAGGAAATTTGTTATTTGAGAAGTGTGTGTCAAACTGGTAGCCCTTCACATTAATCGGTACCCAAGAAGTAGCTCTCACTTTCAAAAAGGTTGGTGACCCCTGCTTTAAAGCTTTCTTTACTTGGTTCATTTATGTCACAAGAAAATAAATTACAAAAAAATAAATAAATCAAAAGACAAATCAAATGGGTTAAGGCACTATATCTTTCATCTGTAATCTTCCGGACACCACGGTGCAAGTGACCCAGTAGCACAGTATCAACACTACCCAAACACGAACCTTACTGACGGCCTGAAACTGGGACAATCCTTCACGTTGCTCATTTTTTAACTCATGATCAGCCAGGACACGCATGCAGTGTACAGCAAATTTAAACATAAAAACAACAATCTAATGTAATTAATGTGGGCACACGGTAGTTTTAACTGATCTTCTTGACTCAAAGCAAAGAATGAAGCAAAAATAACTCAAAATATTCTGAATATTTTAAGCTTGAGAGTTCCGTTTTGATGAGAAGTTCCCAATATTATTTGCATTTTGCATCAAATCCATGTGTTTTTCTGCACTAAATCAAACACTCAAGGACAATAGACATTTCAGTATATTACATGATCAAAATCACAAGGAAAACTGTAGATTCTTGTCAAACAGAGTAATATGGACTCAGTGCCGCTTCAACACAGACTCATTATGCTTACTTGTATCACAGCCCTAATCTGAACAGAGAACCTGGGTCTTTATATTTAAGCTTTATTCCCACGGGTCTTGATAAAAAGTTCATCAGCAAAAGATTTTTAAGGAGCAGGGAGATAGTGAAGCACGTTATCCACTGCTGGATAAGCATCCACGGTCCACCACGCAGACTATTCAGTGACAATGGCGGTGAATTTAATAATGAAGAAATAAGAAGCATGGCGGAGAAATTTAACATTGAGGTTAAAACCACTACAGGGTATAGTCCATGGAGCAATGGCTTGCTTGAAAGGCACAATCAAATCCTTACTGAAATGTTACTGAAGGTAAAGAGAGACAATGAGTGTGACTGGAAAACTGCTCCGGACTGGGCTTTGATGGCAAAGAACTGTATACACAATGTACATGGCTACAGTCCCTATCAACTTGTCTTTGGACAAAATCCAAATCTTCAGTCCTTACTGACAGACCCCCAGCTTTGGAAACTGAAGTGCAGGGCTGTGCAGAGAGGTTTAAAGGGGCGGGTGCTCAAAGTTAAAAAGGGGCACATTGAGCCAGGCTGAATAACAACAACACACATTCATCAAGAATCTAATATGGGCAACAAGGCAAAGCAAATGTAGCTGATGCTTTACCTGATGGGTACAATGTTGCTGTTGAGGGGTTGCTGTGGATAGTGCTGGAGGGCAGGGCTGTGTTGATCTGAGACTGTAGACAGTAAAAAGTCCACAGGAGAGATGGTAGCTGATTAAACAAGTGTCATGAGATAATAACAAAATGCAAAGATTGGTGACAGCGCTTGGAACCATAAGGCAGTAAAAAACTGTGAGAAATAATTTAGGCTCTGCCTGTGAATCAGTCTTTGCTTCTCTTCTTCCTTCCATCCCATCATTTCATATATCACTCTCCACTTGCTGTCCATCTGAGAACAAGGCACAACTTGCTATTGCAATAAACTATAATTTAATTATCCACACCTAACTACTCTTGCACTTAATCTAAATGATGACAGAAAAATGTTATAGCCCTGCCTTTAGTAGCCTCACACAGCTCCTACTGTTTCCTCCTCATGTCCTTACCAGGCATGTCTGGACAATGTTATATCATGAGTAATATTTTTTTTTAAAAATCCATCTAAATAAAACACACACATGCACACACAGTGACATTTTAGACCTTCTTCAGAATACTGTATATACTATGGGCATCATGGTGCTGATCCAGAATCCTTACATTATTATTTATTACTAGAGCTACAATAATAAAGCAAAGAGGAGGGGGAAGTAATAAATATGAAATAATGTATTTATGATGATTCCATTTGTTTCACTATCCACTCTGTGCAGGGGCAAAGCTTATTACATTTTTAAACTGTAGAGATACAATCATTTTACTGCTGTAAAATCCAAATTTTGTCTTATTTAAAATATAAATCTAATATAACCTGCTTCTTAATGTATGTTCTTTAAAATACAGCGTGTGTTTTTTAAAATATTATTATAATGCATAATTATGTGGACATGCATATTAGATAGTTTTTAGTGAAATATAATCCCTCCAGAAAGGCAGGAAAAGCCCTGTAACTTACTTTAAAACTAAATATGTTCCCTAAAACGGTGGACAGAGCTACAGACCCATGACAGCCTTACACAGGTAGCCAGCAGCTGTGACCAGCACTACTTGTGCAGTTAATAAAAGGACAGGTAATGTTTGTCACGCTGTTGCACACACAGCACGCTCGTTTGTTTCAGTTCGTCAGTTGCAACAAGACAGCTTACCAACGTGTACGTAATAAGCTAATACTCCTGGGTGCTACACACTACAGTGTGCGCTGTACACCTACTTACTGGTTTTGTCGCATCAGTCTGTGTCTCTGAGTTAACTTGTGTTTGCGATCATTGGTTAATAGTGATCATGTGACTGATGCAAGCCAGATCCTTTTATTTAGCAAAACTGTGATTAATAGTTAAATATTATTGTTGAGGGGCACAGACGGGACTCCGCACGCACACACACATTAAAAAAAATATATATATATTTTTTTAAAAAGTTGCCTCAACAAAATGGCACCTTGGGCACCCATCAGGAAAGGGGCGGGTGCTCAAGCCCCTCTAGCCCCCCCCTCTGCACGTGCCTGCTGAAGTGAGTACATGGATAGCCCAGCACATTACAACGTTGCATGCCATGAGATGGTAAATTTATTATTTAGTATTTATATAGCGCTTTACTAGTCCCTAAGGACCCCAAAGCGCTTTACATATCCAGTCATCCACCCATTCACGCACACATTCACACACATTCACACACTGGTGATGGCAGCTACATTGTAGCCACACCAACAGAGGCGAGGCTGCCAAACACTGACGCCACCGGGCCCTCTGACCACCACCAGTAGGCAACGGATGAAGTGTCTTGCCCAAGGACCCAACGAGATGAGCTTTTACAGAAGCTGAATGCTCTGAGAGGATACGAAGGGCCCTTCGCAAACAGCTGCGATCCATTAATGACAAATATGAAATGGGGGACAAAGTCTATTACAAAAGGACGGACTGTCATGAGTGGAAAGGTCCAGGGGTGGTCATTGGCCAAGATGGTGTAATAATATTTGTCAGGCATGGAGGAACCTATGTCAGAGTACACCAGTCTAGGCTCAGAAAAGTGGATGAACCACAATTGAACATGGAAGAAACTGAAGAGGAAAATCAGAGTAAAACAGATGAAAATCTTTTAAAGACCCCAGCAGCAGTACTTGGTGAGGAACACGATTTTGAAAATGAAAATGGGGAGATGGCACCAACTAACGATGAACCACTTGGCAGTACAGAAAATGAACTGCTCGGTACTGCAGAAAACAGCGAGTCCTCTGATCCAATACAACCTGGAGAAAAAGATCCCACACTGTCTCACTCAATCACAGATATAGAAGGATCAAAACTTAAAGTTGGACAAATAATTAAATACACAGACAAAGAAACAGGTCAAACATATGCTGGAAAAATAATCAGTCGAGCAGGAAAAGCCACTGGGAAAAACAGAAAGTGGTACAACATGGAGTACAGTGAGCCAGAGGAAATTGCTGGATCCATGGGTTCCATTAATGTGGAGCAAGTAAACAACCTTCATGTGACACTATCTAAGGATGCCAAGTCATGCACAGATAAAAACAGAGATGAAATATTAGTGGTGAAGGAAGACATCTATGGGCAGAAATCTGTGCCATCAGAAACTGAATTTGAATAAGTTAAATTTGAATTTGAATTGCTCGGATTGAATCGGAATTGTAACTTGAATAAATGCTTTTGAAAACTGAATTTGAATTAGTCTAATTTGAAATTGAATTTATGGTTTGAAAATGATCATCACTAAATTGAAATTGAATTTTAATTTGAAATTGAATTTATGGTTTGAAAATGATCATCACTAAATTGAAATTGAATTTTATATTTTGAAAATGAATTGATTTGCTTTGAAACTGCATTTTATCCTTTAAAAATTCAGCTCTCGAATAATTTCAGATTCACTTCTCACCATTCAGTTTCAGTTCTACAATTCAATTTCAGTTCCAAAATTCAGTTTTTTGGAACTTACATCCGGTTCCGGTTCAGACCTGACATCATGTGTGACATTTCCATCCTGGCATCAAGCACAAAACATGCTACCATTCAGACAATGCACTGCACAAACAAACTGATCAGAAAACTTAAATCAGAGGAGGTTACCCTGCGGTTTCAGTTCTTGGGTGAAAGCAAATCCCTCAAATTAGTGGTGTTTAGTGATTCCTCCATGGGCAACCTCTCAGACGGAGGCACACAAGGTGGACATTTTATCATGTTGATGGGAGAAGTAGGAAAGTTTTCGCCCATATGTTGGCAGTCAAAACGGATCAGCAGGGTGGCACGGAGTACACTAGCAGGAGAGACTTTGGCCCTTGTAGATGGGATCAACAGTGCTGTTTTTCTGGCTGCACTCTATTCTGAGCTCACCACTGGTGATGGTACACACAACATCTTGCCAATTGTCTGTGTAACAGACAACCATTCCCTTCTTGATGCTATCAAGTCCACAAAATCTGTAACTGAGAAGAGGCTTCGGCTCGACATCAGTAGCATCAAAGAACTTATGCACACAGGGACTATTCAGCACATCATATGGACATCTACTAAAGAGCAGCTTGCTAACTGCCTGACAAAAGTGGGAACATCAGCACTTGGACTGCTAAGAGCCCTGAGAGAAGGGGAATGGCAGCTAGAAAGCTGAAAGGACAAATGACAAAAAATAAAAATTAACACTCATAAAAATGTTTCTTTTAAACACTAGTTTGGAGTGTTATATTATGTTTAGCTGTTATATTGTTCAAAAAGAAAAAAAGGAAATTGTTCTAATCTGTTTTCCTTTAAAGAATGGTAAATGGCCTGCATTTGTATAGCACTTTACTCAGTCCCTAAGGACCCCAAAGCGCTTTACACTACATTCAGTCATTCACACACACATTCACACACTGGTGATGGCAAGCTACTTTGTAGCCACAGCTGCCCAACTGACAGAGGCGAGGCTGCCGGACACTGGCGCCACCGGGCCCTCTGACCACCACCAGTAGGCAAACATGGGGTTTGCCTACTGTACCTGTTAGCATCTTGCCCAAGGATATTTGGCATGCAGCCAGGAGGCAGCCTGGGATCGAACCACCAACCTTCTGATTAGTGGCTGACCTGCTCTGCCACCTGAGCTACAGCCACCCCGTGGGAAAAGGGGATATTGTTAAGATGTATCTGTCCCACTGTGCAAGTGTACAGTGAAGGGGGGCATGGCTACGTGTAGGCGGGAAGGGGACATAGAGGTTTCTGGGATGGGCAGTTCTTTTCCTCTTGTGTGTATGAATGAAAGAAGGTGACGATTAAAGTTGGAATTATCATACCAGTTGTGTGATTATTGGACTAACAACACAGACCCTCAGTCTTAAATACATGCTGAACATTTGTGGTTATATCCACATTCGCCTATTCACATAATTAACTGTGAGGGGACAACGTAGGGTTGTATATTTTCAAAAAAGATAAAGAATAAAATTATATTGCTTCTATTGATATTGTGTAACATTGCATACATAATCAATTTCATTCATAAACTCATGCTTGTGTACCTGCAGTGCTCAAAATCCTGGCCACATTCACTCAGATGTTACATTAAGGTTACAACTGCATATGTGGCATTAGTTTATGTGAACAGATGATTAAGAAATTCCTGAAGCAACAGCAGCTGCCCTTTTGCACATTTTGTTATGAGTCTGAGTAAAAAACAGCTTGAACAGTAAAACTGTTTTAATTTTAAAAGACGAAAAAACCTCTAAAATGTTTTGTTAGTTTCTTAAAAACTAAAATTCCTCTAAGCTGAGAAACGATTTGGATCAGTCGGTTTAGAAAAATAAAATAAAATAAAAAAGCTTGTAGTGTCTCAAATGTTTGCTTCGACTTATGAATGATCTTTATGTCATATCACTCAGCCATCATATCATCCAAACTATGATCTAGGATTTTAGTATTTTACTTGGTTGAGTAATTTAAACAGCCTTAGAGCACAGGATCAAATTAATTTAAAAAGCCATTCTCGGTATTGTGATGAATCTTATTACCCCCTTGCTTTGTGCTTTGATTCCTTTCGATCCTTCCTGTTATCCCAACCAGAACTCAGAGAGACTTCAAATCCCATGTGCCTGTAAAATAAATAGAAATATATATTTTTAGAACTATGTAGTTAAAGGTTTTTAGTCTTTTTAAAAAATATTTTCACATATCTGTGTTTATGTTTTTAGCTCCTATAACTGTGCCTTGCCTAGCCAGAGAACCAAACTGTCTTTCATTAAACAAACGAATTTAAATTAAAATAGTAATATTTAGACCCACACAGCATGCTCATCCAACTACTAATTTGGTTCTTAGTTGCTGAAGAAGATCCACATGTTAGAAAAAAAGAGTTATTCAGGAAAACGAAAATATTTCTGCTGCATACAGACTAAAATAAAATTTTCCTAACAGGAGTGTAAGGGATTTATGCTAACTTTATGCTAATGCTAAAATAAGATATTAAAGTTTAAGATAGGGTTTTCTTTTTTTGGGGGGTGGGGGGGGGGGGGGGTCACCAAATATATTGTACACACTTTTTAAATATTTGAATTATTAAAAACAACATTTGTGAAATTACAGCAGTGTAATATCCTGCAAAATAATCGGCTAACTAAATCTGCAACCAGGTAACCGAACTTGCTAGCAAACCTGAGTAACTTGCTAAACATTATAGCTTATTAATCAAAACACAACAAAATTGTAAGAAAAAAACAGGAGAAAGTCAATTCTTGTAGTCTTTCTAGTGTCCTAATGATTCATTCCAATCTTTTAGTAATATTTCCCTCAAAACAATTTTCAGAGTTACTCATCACTTATTGTAGCCACCTCACCTTTTCTGGCCGACTTTTGCTGGATCAGCGTTTGAATCATTAACTAGCAAGATGTGGTACTCCCTGTATGCAGAGAAATACAGTCTTCACCACAAAATTACACCACAGTGGTTAATAATAATCTCCATTCACATAAAAGCTGAGGGTGAGTTTAGCTCTTACTGTTTTAAATGTAAAAGTAGCTCCAGTCAGCTGAACCAAAGATGGAGGCAGTGTTGCCAACTCCTCAGTAAGGAAAATCGCTATTGGTTGTCCTAAAAGTCGCTAGAAGTCAAATGACGTCATTGTCTAATTTGCATAATTGGTCATGCTAATCTAATTGTAACCTATGTTGTTGGAGAGAGAAATAACATCATGGAAGAGACATAATGTGAGTAAAAAATGTCCTATGCATTTAGAGTTTATTTAGAACTACAACTTAAATTTCTTTTAGCAATTATTGTTTTTTTTAATGTCACAATTCCAACCCTGCTCCTTTACCCGGGCTTGGACCGGCAAAAGTGACCCGAAATAGGCACTGTGGTGATCACACCCACAAACTACACCCTTTTTGGCTCCTACCTCAAAGCACACTGTGTTCTGTTGATCTTATGTGCTGCACTAAATATTTAGTAGGCCTATTTACTGTTATATTCCCATATATCATTGTGATGTTGTTTATTCTATTACTCTTGTTCTCTTCTGCTTGTTTTCCTTTTTCTTTCTCAACAGGTGATCCAGGTGATCGATATATGCATTTTCTTTTTCTTTTCTTTTTTTTTCTGCCCATTCTGTTGGTTTTTGTTTTTTTCCCTTCTCCCCCGTTCCTCTTCTCAGCTGTTTCTCTTTCCCTCTTTCTTTCTCCCCTTCTTTCCCCCAGTCAAGTCTGTCCCGTATTCAGCAAGTGAAAATAAAATAAACAATAAAAGGTGAATCAAATAGACCATTATGGCAAGGCTGGGATGGTCAATTTGGTAAAGTAAATCCGTTGGGCATCTTTCTTTGCCTTTAGACAATAATTCTGATGGCAAAAGAGCCAAATGGGACAGGCAAAAAAAAAAAAAAACTGACTAGGTTACTTTTAAACATATAACACTGTCAAAAGTGTTAATTTAACACTCAGAGGTGTGGACCCATATAGACACTCTCTAGTGTTAATTTAACACTGGAGATTTTGCTGTAAACCTTGTGATCCACAAAACAGCATAAGAGTAAAAGAGTAAAAGAAGAACTTACAGCACCCGCTGCTTGTTAAGAGTAAAAGCAATACGCGCTTTCACGTCTTTTTTTAGCGACTTTTTTTTTTAAAAAGGGGTCTGAAAACTCGCTAAATATAGTGACAAAGTCGCTAAGTTCGCAACACTGGAAGGAGGGAACTTGGTTGGAGCAGAGGAAGGCAAACTGGCTAAAGCAGGAAGGAGGGGTTTCTGGTAGTGATGTGCGGATTGATCCTGAAATATCGATTCCTCCGATACCAGTCATTTATGTTCTAGAATCGATTCTCACATTAAAATATTGATATTTTTAGTAATTAAGGGTTAATTTGTAGTTTATCATTTACAGCAACACAGTGGAAAGAAACTATAACATTCGGATTGTCTACATTCAAAGAAACTACTTCCTCTTCCGCCTTTCATAATCATGTGCGAAATACGGCTGTATAAATGTCTCGCAGCCCCTTGGTGCGCGCACTCACAACAATGGCTGAGCGTAATTGTGCGGACGTATTTTACCTTCACAAACAGCTGAGACATGGTTTGCGATACATGTGGCAAAAAAGTGCTCCAAGAGTGAGGTGTTGTGGCTATACTTTCCCAACCTTGAGACCTCAGAATTAGGGAGACATTCAAAAGGGCTGTTGGGGGGGGGGGGTGATAAATACATTTTACAGGGTTTATTTATCGGATAAAATACGTTAAATGTCACCGTTATTATTGGCCGGCCCGGAAACAGCGGGGGTGTGCAAATTCAGAGGCTGCTTCCACTTGAGGACCCGCACTTCGCGGTCTAAAGAAAGCCGGGTAGTATGTCATGAGCTCCCTCGGTGGAGTGAAAATATAACCGGGCACTGACGTAAACTCTCGACCGTCTCACACTTTCTTTAATTAGTTTTCTGTTTGATGTTTATTCAGCTGTGTGAAAACCCCAGAGGAACCCTCCGGAGGGATTAATAAAGTTAAATTTAATTTAATCTAGTCGAATAACTTTAGTCTCAGCCAAACCGATTTACTCACGAACAAATAAAACACTGATAAAGCCAAACAATAACATTTTTAAGTTATCAAAGTGACTTATATATCATCTTTAACCCGAATAGGGAAAGACCGGGGGGGGGGGGGGGGGGGGTGAAAACGATGTGTCGATGGGATCAGATATTTGAAGTTTATACAGCTACATTCTCACCTCAAAATATTGTAACGATGTTTAAGTGTTATTGGACAGTGACATGTTGGTTATCCCTGCACACTGTTGTTGTTCCTTTAAGATTCATGTTTGGTTGTGCTGCAGGAAGTAGTGAGGGGGGTGTACAGGAAGAGGTGGGGGGACCTGGTTGTTCTGTGTGTGTGCCAGACTGAAGAGAGGTGTAGTACGAGGGCGCTCTCCCCTGAGTTAGCAACCCGCTTGCTTATGTGCCGAATAAACGGACAAACTGAGACCCAACCGTCTGGTTCTTGTGAATGTTACATTGGTGTCAGAAGTGAAGAAAGAAAAAAGAACCCCAGAACGCCCGACGCCCTGTTGCTGGCGACACTTGCCGTTACGAGACGAGGATGTTGCCGGGCAGGATTAAGAAGGAGACGGAGGAGAGGGAGGTTCGTCCGCGCTCGCCCGCCCATGGAGTGAGGGAAACGGCGCTGCGGCTGTCTGCCGAGGCTGGATTTTCTCCAGGTTCGACTAGGCTCGGAAACTGTTCGCACAGCGGCCGCGATTCCGGCGGGAAGGAGTCGACCTCGCTTGGCGCGCCGTCACGTGATGTAAACAAACATGACGGCGCCCAGCAAGCTGCAGCGAATATAAAAACGCCTAAGTTCAGCGGCAAGACGCCATGGGAAGTGTTTATCGCACAGTTCGAGCTGTTAGCTGTTGCAGCTGGCTGGTCTGAGGAACATAAAGCTCTCCAATTGGCTTTGTGCCTGTGTGAGGATGCAGCTGCATGCCTGCTGCTGCTGACCGAGGAGCAGAGGGGAGATTATAATGCTCTGGTCGGAGCACTTCAGAGGCGCTTCGGGAAGTATAACCAACCTGTGCTGCTGAGGTCAGAGTTCCACAACAGACGCAGATTGCCAGGTGAGCCCCTCCGCATTTTGGCCCATGAAGTCGAGTGCCTTTGCTCCGTATGCAAACTCAGCTTGCTCGGCCGGCCACACTCTGAAGAGCTAGCGTTGGAGAGGGAGATGCTTGCAGGATCCTCTGGGGGCGCTGATGACGCACACGTGGTGAGGGCTGTGTCAGCACCTGTGGAACAGATGAAGACGCCAGTGGGCCTGTGCAGTTTGGTACAGGCAGCTTCGCTGCAGTCGCCTCCCCCTCGGGCTGGCCTACACCGCCGACCTCAGAGCTGCTGGGGATATGGACAAGTCGGACACATCATCAGGCAGTGCCCCAAGCTTGCAGCGGTTCAGGGAAACGCCCACGGGCCCGTGTAGGCGGGAGTACACGGGCCTGGGAGAACGACATCCCCGCACCACCGCCACCTCCACCCGGTGCGGCCATCACTGTGGGCTGGACCCAGGTTGGCGGCTTTTGCCATGTTCCAGTGACGATTGCGGGGGTGTCCTGTACGGCCCTGCTGGACACGGGGTCCAATGCAACGCTAGTCCGACCCGATGTTGTCCCAACCGGAGCTGCTGTGCAACCGACTAATGTGCAACTTAAGACTGTGACCGGTGACCTGGCCCCAATGAGAGGGAGGGGGGTGTTCCAGTTCAAGGTGGGGGACCTCGGTGTGTCTTATGCTGCCTGGGTGGCTAACGTGCAGGACGCCTGCATCCTTGGGCTGGATTTTTTACGAGCCATTGGTGGTGTACTGGACTTAAGCAAAGGCTTCCTCGTACTCCCTGATGGGAAGAAGGTGCCGCTTATTCCTCCCCCGGCCTGCACAGCATCTGCCGCGGCGTCCACCTCCACCCCTGCAGACCTGCCAGCAGAACAGCGAGCGGAGGAGGAGGAGGAGGAGAGGCTCTCAGCATTGAGGAGTATCTGGTCAAAGAACTGTGAGGGGCTGACTCCACAGCAGCAAGAGAGTCTATGGCAGGTACTAAAAGAGTTTAGTGACATTTTTGCCCTGAAAGAAAGTGATGTTGGCTTGACACACTTGGTAGAGCACGTCATTGAGACCGGGGATGCCCAGCCTATTAAAGTGCGCCCCCGCCGCCTGCCCCTGGCTCATCAGGAGGCTGCAGACAGAGAGCTGTGTGAAATGATGAAGGCGGGCATCATAGAGCCATCTGATAGCCCGTGGGCCTCCGCGGTGGTGATGGTGCCTAAGAAAAAAAGTCCTAGGATGCGTTTCTGTGTGGACTACAGACCACTCAACAAAGTGACGAAGAAAGACTCTTACCCCCTTCCCAGGATTGATGAGTCTCTCGACTTAGTAGCCGGGTCCTCCTGGTTTTCCACCCTGGACCTGCGGAGTGGCTACTGGCAGGTGCCACTGTCCCCGGAATCCAGACCGAAGACAGCCTTCTGCACTAACAGGGGACTATGGCAGTTCAAAGTCCTGAGCTTTGGCCTTTGCAGCGCTCCTGCGACCTTCGAGAGGCTTATGGACAGTGTACTGGCCGGCGTCCCACGGCAACGGTGTCTGGTTTACCTGGATGATCTTCTAGTGCACGGGAGCTCCTTTGATGCTGCCCTGGATGCCCTGAGACAAGTGTTGGAGAGGGTGGCGGCTGCAGGCTTGAAGCTGCATCCCGACAAGTGCCACTTCATGAGGAGGGAGGTGGAGTTTCTGGGCCACAAGCTGGGTCGTGAGGGCATCAGCACTTATGAGGAAAAAATTCACACCATTACCGAGTGGCCCACACCAGCAGACCAGAAACAGCTCAAAAGCTTCCTAGGATTGGCGTCTTATTACAGGAGGTTTGTGAAGGGCTTTTCCTCCATAGCCACACCACTCTTCCACCTGCTGCAGAAGGACCGTGACTTCATCTGGACCCAGGACTGTCAGCAGGCGTTCGACACCCTCCGGAGATCGCTGACAGAGTCCCCAGTCCTTGCCCCCCCTGACCCCGCCCTGCCTTTTTTCCTGGACACTGACGCAAGTAATGTGGGGCTGGGAGCGGTGTTGTCGCAGGTTGGGCCAGAAGGGGAGAAGGTGGTGGCGTACTTCAGCTGGGTCCTGAACAGGAGTGAGCGGCGCTACTGTGTCACACGACGAGAGCTGTTGGCTGTGGTGGCGGGGGTGAGACACTTTAAGTACTACCTGTGCGGCACAGCATTTGTTATCAGAACTGATCATGCTGCCCTTCAGTGGCTGATGTCTTTCAGGGAGCCAGAGGGACAGGTGGCTCGCTGGCTGGAGGAGCTTCAAGCCTTCAATTTTACTGTGGAGCACAGAGCAGGGATGCACCATTCTAACGCAGATGCCCTCTCTCGCCGCCCATGTGCTGCAGCTGGCTGCCGTTACTGTGAGAAGCGAGAGGAAATAGAGCGGGAACTCACGACAATAGACGGAGCAGCACAGCTCGCCTGCAGGGCTCTTCTGGTGGTGGATGCAGCGGAGTGGAGGGCACGGCAGGAACAAGACACGGACCTGCTGCCGGTCCTGCAGTGGCTGGAGAAGGGGGAGCAACCCCTTTGGGATGAGGTCACTGGGTTTTGCATCTGTACCAGGGGCTGTGGGCCAAGTTTGCAGCTCTCAGGCTGAAGGAGGGGGTGTTGGAGCGTGCCTGGAAGGATCCTGCCACGGGGGAGGAGAGGTGGCAGGTTGTGGTGCCAAGGTCGCTGAGGTCAGCTGTGCTGGAAGCCTGCCATGGGAGCACTGGCTCCGGCCACTTTGGGGTCTCCAAGACTCTCCGCCGCCTACGCCAGGGCTATTACTGGGGTCAAAAGCGGAGGGATGTGGAGGACTTTTGCCGCAGCTGTGATGCATGTTCCTCACACAAAGGGCCACAGGACCAGTCCTGGGCTCAGCTTCAGCAGCAACCAGCAGGAGCCCCAACACTGGGATTGCCAGGCTTCTACCGTTCTACCTTTAAAAGCCGGAGAGCAGTCAAATGCTGGAAGTGGAAGCTAAATTGGCTAGTCATTCATATGTATATTAGGTTGTTAACTAGGAATTCTGGAGGGAGGGGAGTGGGGGTGTGTGATTGAAGGGGTGGGGGAGTGGAGTGTTTCAGTTTGCCATCTTAGGGAGAAATCAACACACATGGGTGTAGGTCCTTTGTTGCTGACATTTATTGATAAAAACAGTACAAAAAACCAACCATTTGTACACATATGTACAAATAATAATAAAAAGTGAGTGAGTACATTTCAACATTTTCAGCAATCACTCACAATCCTGGCACTGCCTCTTCCTCTGTATCCTCTGCATTTTCTTTCCTTGGAGAGGGGGTCCGTACACCACAGAATTCTTCAGGGCAATGAAGGATTAGGCTAAGTGCAGTGAGCTTGTATCATATATATACCCTTGATCACAATTGATCAGACATTATTCTGATACAGAGGAGGAGATACTGGAATTATAATTAGTATCTATGCATGCATTTGTGATTTTGCATGCATAGATACCTTCCCATTGCTCACAATTTGAATTTGTTGGAAATAACAATTTATCTTATTTCTTAGGTGTTTCAACCTCTGCTGCATTTACCACATGTGTATCTGTAGCAGTGAACACATTGCACAGTGGCCTGATTTTTCTTGCATATGTGTTTGACCTGACACGTGGCTCTTTTTCCAGGGCAACCCGTCACACCCCGCTTAGCGACACTGCAAGCGATGCCACAATGGACCACTGATCAAAGACCACTGATCAATTGTGATCAAGGGTATATATATGATACAATCTCACTGCACTTAGCCTAATCCTTCATTGCCCTGAATAATTGTGTGTAAAAGGGCTATGGAAATAACAATTTATCTTATTTCTTAGGTGTTTTCAACCTCTGCTGCCACGCTGACGGCGTATGCGGCCAAACGGAAGAAGACAGTCTATATTCTTAGCAGCATGCACAGCGTGGTTCAGACTGATAACACTACCAAAAGGAAGCCAAACACTGTCACCCTTTACAACAAAACAAAGTGTGGCGTGGATGTGATGGACCAGATGGTTCGGGAGTACACTGTCCGCAAAGGAACACGGCGCTGGCCAGTTGCCGTGTTTTATAACATGATTGACATGGCAGCACTGAATGCACATGTACTGTATCAAGCATGCACCGGGACGAAGGAAAGACGGGTGGACTTCCTGGTGGCGCTTGCAACAGAGTTGGCTCGCTCTCATGTACCTGCGAAGAAGGCAAGAAAAGAACAGTTGCTTTGGACACAACCCTCCACACCCTGGAAAAAGAGCCACGTGTCAGGTCAAACACAAATGCAAGAACAATCAGGCCACTGTGCGATGTGTTCACTGCTACAGATACACATGTGGTAAATGCAGACTACAGATACCATGGCAGTGCCAGGATTGTGAGTGATTGCTGAAAATGTTGAAATGTACTCACTCACTTTTTATTATTATTTGTACATATGTGTACAAATGGTTGGTTTTTTGTACTGTTTTTATCAATAAATGTCAGCAATAGGGGTGCAACGATACACAAAATTCACGGTTCGGTTCGGTTCGATACTTTGGTGTCACGGTTCGATATTTTTTCGATACAAAAAAAATGTTCATGCCTTTTTAATTTGTCATTTATTAAAATTATAAATATATATTTTAACTCAAAAGTACAGTTTTTAAATTTAACCCTAACCCTTGTACGTGTTTTTTATTTTGACAGCGAATGTGCACCACTTATGTGCACCCCTGGTTATTTAGCACAGCTTAACTTTCTGTCTCGCTAGCTTGCCCTGCGCTCTTCCTTCTGATGATGCTGTCTGTGTTGAGCGCTCAGTGGATCTGCGCTGGACAGTGCAGCCTAGGCGGAGTAGTTGAACGCAGATTCACTGAGCGCTCAACACAGACAGCATCGTCAGAAGGAAAGTTGATAAAAAAAATTACAAATTTTGTATTGTTCTTTTTTTTTTTCTCCCCTTTGGTTTTCTTTCTTTCTCTCCCCTCTTTCTTTCATTCTTTCCCTCTGTCCTATCCCACAGTCATGTCTGTCCCGTTTGCAACTGAAAATAAAATAAATTCATAATTATAATAAAGGTCAATCAAATGGACCAATATGATGATCCACTTGGTAAAATAAATCCGCTTGGCATCTTTCTTGGCCTCAAGACAACAATTCTGATGGCTATAGATCCAAACGGGACAAAAAAAAAAAAAAAAAAAATTTTTAAAAATTGTATTGTTCGAGGGGGTTCCGGTGAATATGGTAGGCTAGAAGACGTGCTTTCACTGTGCTCCCGCTCCCACCTGTACTTATCACAGTGTAATGCGCACTACTGTCTATATTTTTACCTAAACTAGTGACTGAGAGCTTTGGGAATACTCAGCAGTCCTAAATACGCTTTTTGGAAGTTAAATAATGTCGAAGCAGACGAAGATACAATCTCGAAAGACCACGGCCGTCGTGATGAACAATGCTAGCCAAACTGACATGCTAGTAGCAATGGGCGACCAGCCCTCGCCCCCGGTGGACACCGCAACTCTCGTCCGCGAGGTGACCGATAGCATCAGTGAGGTAATTGACCAAAAACTGTCTGCACTGTCGGGGACACTGGAGAAAATTTCGTCCTCGCTGGAAAACGTCTCCAAACGCGTCACGGAGGCAGAGCAGAGAATCTCAGATATGGAAGATGGGGTGACTGACCTCGCGGGGAGGCTGGCTGAAGCGGAGGGGAGGATTAAGGTTATGGCAAAAGGTTTGGACGACTTAGAGAACCGCAGCAGGCGCGACAATATTCGCATCATTAACCTGAAAGAAGGTGCGGAGGGTGAGAGCCCTACTCAGTTTTTTGAGGCTTGGCTGCCTGCCACACTCGGGCTGGGACACAGCTCCGCGGGTAAAGCCCGCATTAAAATTGACCGCGCACACCGGGGCCTCGGCCCGCGGGGTGCTCACCCCAGGCCGGTGATCATCAAGCTCCACAACTCCGGAGATAAACAGCGGATTATGGCTGCAGTGAAAGCGGCCCCCGAACTCCACCACGACGGGCAGCGGATCTTCATACATCAGGATTTCTCCTACGCGATCCGTGAGAAACGACGGGGATTTAATGCTTCTTGCCGTGCCTTAATCGACAAGGGCATCCGCTTTAGGATGCGCTATCCAGCGACGCTTGTGCTGACTTACAATGGCAATGAGCACAAGTTTGAATCGCCTAAAGATGCACAAAGTTTCATCAATGCGCTGGATTAATAGATGCTTGCCCCGTACAAACTGTGGCACTGCCGGACTTAACTGGGACCGTGTCATTGGACGCCTGAGTCCGCAGCGTTTAACGCAGTTTGAGGAGGCAGAGACGGTTTAACGGGGAAAATAGCCTAATTGTTTACTCAGTCTCTAATTTTGATTCACAACTGACAGTAACCCGATTCCATTCAGGTTTGGGGAGCGGGGGCGGGGTTTTGCTTTGTTTTTTTTTTCTCTTTTTCTTGTCTTCTCTCTCCTTCTCTCCCGTGGAGTGAAACTTCTTTTGGCTGCACTGGGCTTGTGACACCACCCGGTGGGTGGCATTTTCATTTTTATTGTTTCTTGTTTGTCTGTTTTTAGTCCGTGATACCTTGACGTTTATCTTAACTCTGTTATTGTATGCAATTTGTTGTGTGGGTGAAGGTTCCTTTGCCATCTTTTTGTGATGGTTTTGTTCATGTCAGCACGGCCGGTTCAGGCCATGGGTTAAGTCTTTCACATGTCTTTTATTATGATGGCTCTTTCTGTTTGCCTTGGGTTGACGATTCTTGTCCAGTGACCGATTACTTTTGCAATGAGTAACACTAAAATTATTACTCTTAATGTCAAGGGAATTAACCACGTCATTAAGAGGCGCAAGATAATTTCCTTACTCAAAAAAGATAGAGTGCAGATTGCATTACTGCAAGAGACTCACCTCACAGATTCCGAACACCTAAAACTCAAACGTGATTGGGTGGGACAAATTTATTATTCCTCCTTTAACTCTAAAAGTAGAGGCGTCGCAATATTGGTCCATAAAAATCTACCATTCACGCTACATACTATTGTAAGGGATACGGACGGACGATTTATTTTGATTACTGGGCTTCTATATGGGGAATTAATTCTATTGGGAAGTGTTTATGCACCAAATACTTTTGATAGATCGTTCTATTCAAATTTTCTGGCAAAAGCCTCCCCTGTGTGTCCGAACCACGTAATAATTGGTGGGGATTTTAACTGTGGCTTGAATCCTGAAACTGATTATAATCCACCAAAATCTCAACCATCTTCAAAAATGGCAAAGGCTACAACGGACCTCTGTTCAGATCTTGGTCTCTTTGATGCTTGGAGAGTTTGTAATCCACATGTGAAGGACTTCACATTTTTCTCACGCCCCCATTTTTCCTTTTCCAGAATTGACTACATGTTTGTTTCTGGATCTGTCCTTGACAGAACCCGGGGCTGTTTGATCCACACATGTGCGCTTTCGGACCACTCATCAGTTTCAATGGAGCTATCACCACCTTATTATGACCCTTCGTCTAGACATTGGCGGCTAAACCCAGCTCTCCTTAGTGACCCTAAATTTGTAAAGTATTTAGAAGATCAGTGGGAACTCTATCTTTCTACAAATGACTTACCGGGGGTTAGTGCTTCTACTCTATGGGAGGCGGGTAAGGCATTTCTCAGGGGCTCCGTTATCTCTTTTACCTCGGCAAAAAAGAAGAGCAACTTAGCCAAACAATTAGTGCTTGAACGCGATATCACTGACTTGGAGAGGGAGTTTAAGAAATCCTCGTCCATTTCTGTGCTTCGGAAGTTGGATGCAGCTAGATCGGCCCTGGACCAACTGTTAACTCAGAAAGCGGAAACTGCAATATTCTATGCGAAGCATAGATTATTTGAATCAGGCAACAAACCTGGACGCTTGCTCGCCCGACTTGCCCAAGGGAAACGGGGCTCTTATGCAATACCCTCTCTAAAAGATAAGGCAGGTGTCTTACAGTTTGAGGCTAAACTTATCAGAAAAATAATGAAAGAGTTCTATCAAGACTTATATTCCCCTGAGTGTCAAAATACTGTAGACGCCAGGAAACTGTTTCTTGACACTGTTAACCTCCCTATACTGTCAGAGGAAAGTCGATTGGATCTATGCAGCCCTATCAGGGTGCAGGAGGTCTTGGATGCAATTAAATCCTTACAGAGTGGGAAGGCTCCGGGCCCTGATGGGTTTGGGCCAGAGTTTTATAAAAAAATGGCCAAACATGTGGCGGGTCCTTTGTTGGGAATGTATACAGAATCTCTTGAGAGGGGCGTGCTTCCACCCACCCTAAACCTTGCCCATATATCCCTGATCTTAAAGAAGGATAAACCCGCGGATCTGTGTACATCCTACAGACCTATAAGTCTACTTAGTGTGGATTGTAAGATTCTGTCCAAAATTTTATCCAGACGTTTGGAGGAGGTTCTGCCGGTTCTGATAAAGCCTGACCAGACGGGATTCGTCAAGAATAGATACTCCCGCTCCAATGTCCACCGACTCATAAATGTTGCGCAGTTCTCTCAGAACACCAATTATAGGGCTCTTGCGATCTCTTTGGATGCTGAGAAAGCATTTGATCGGGTGGAGTGGGAGTATCTATTTGATGTTTTGGACAGGTTTGGTTTGGGATCTGAATTTGTCAAGTGGGTCAAACTGCTGTATGGGGCCCCAGCTGCAAGGGTCTTGGTTAATGGCTCGGTCTCGGATGTCTTCCCACTGGGTAGGGGAACGCGGCAAGGATGCCCCCTCTCTCCCCTGTTGTTTGCACTTGCTTTGGAGCCACTGGCAGAGGCTATAAGAACTGATCCTGAGATCTGTGGGGTGACCTTGTCGAATACTGAATACAGGATTTCCCTTTATGCAGATGACGTGTTGCTCTTTCTCACTAAGCCAGAAACTTCTATTCCTGCACTGACACATATCATCAACCAATTTGGCCTCTTCTCAGGGTATAAGATAAATTATGATAAATCTGAAGCTTTGCCACTGGGTGACGGGGGGAGGTGGGACGCTCCTCCTAATTTCCCTTTCAGGTGGTCGACCACAGGTTTCACATATTTAGGTATCAGGGTGTCCGCAGACACAGCGGAGTTGTACAAGTTGAACTTCAAGCCGATTGTGGCCTCAATCAAGAATGACCTCAATAGGTGGTTTGACCTCCCCCTGTCTTGGACGGGTAGAATAAGTTTAATCAAGATGAATGTGCTACCCAGAATATTATACCCCATTCAAATGTTGCCTCTCAGGATCAACAGAAAAACATTCATAGAGATTGAGGGATGTCTTTCTAAATTCATATGGCGTGGGAAGAAATCTAGACTAAAGATACAGATTTTACAACTGCCCACGGATGAGGGGGGTCAGGCACTGCCTAACTTTTTATATTACTACTGGGCTTGCCATGCACAAATAATCTCAGGGTGGTTACATTCCTTCCTTCACCGGGGCGAACCATCGGTAGATGCCTGGTGCTGTGACCCTCTCTCACCTCTTAGTCTCTTATCCACTGACCTGGCGGACCTCCCTCTTGGTGTCAGAACTAATTCCGTCTTGATGCCCACTTTAAAGGTTTGGCGTAATATTACTGCCCACGTCGGAAGAAGAGGTTTCTCTAGTGCACTGCAGCCTCTAACTAGGAATAAAGCTTTCCCCCCGGGTATTGGCATTAATATATTTGATGATTGGTATTCTAAAGGTATAAGATTTATTTGTGATCTGTTCGAAAGGGGTAGTTTTATGGCCTTTAATCAAGTTCAAGTTAAGTATAATTTACCACAGAAACACTTCTTTGGATTCCTGCAAGTAAGGCATTATGTGAACTCCCTTAAATTTCCAGCCAATCAACCAGTTTTGAACCCTGTTGAAAGCTTTCTTCTCAAAGTTAACGAGGAAATGACTACAAAAAAGAAATTTATTTCTCTTTGTTATGGGAAATTGTTGTCTTTGAACTTTATAACCACTGATAAGGCCAGGGTTCGGTGGGAAACCGACCTCGAAGCTCAGGTTGGTGCGGAAGCATGGTCCAAAACTTTCAGATCTGCCATGAAATTGTTTCCCTGTAACAGACTAAAGGAAAGCCAGTACAGAATCTTACATAGACTACAGCGTACGCCGGAGTTCCTAAATAAAATTCACCCTCAGATTTCTGCTCTTTGTGTGAAGTGCAATACGGCTGTAGGGACCTATTACCACTGCATATGGCAATGTCCTTTAATTACTAGATTTTGGAAGAATATTGCTATAGAGCTTTGCTCTATTTTCCACCGAACGATCCCACTGAACCCTATGCTGTTCGTTCTGGGTCTATCTATAGAAGGGCTCTCTCTGTCTTCTGTACAGATGCTTTTGTTAAGTAAACTTTTACATTTGGCGAGGCGATGTGTACTGTTTCAATGGATTCAGAGACGGCCCCCTACTGTTACACAGTGGTACAGAGAACTGCTCAGGGTGCTGCCGATGGAGCGCCTCAGTGCCATCATAAAGGGCAATTGTAATGCATTCTGTAGCATATGGCAGCCTCTGCTTGATCACCTACCTCATGACCTTACTGTGCTATTACATAAAGGGGACTCGCAGTTTGTTTTTAAACACACTGATTAATGTCTGTGTTTTCCCCCCCTTTTTTTTTTTTTTTTTTTTTTTTTATTGTTTCCCTTGACTTCGAATGTGAAACGCTTTACATATTTTGTCCCAGGCGTGTGTACTGGTAACTCATATACCTGCATTTGCTTTGTTTTTTTTTTTTTTTGTGCTTGGCTGTGCTGACTTGTTGCTGTTCGTGTTGTTCTGACAAAATCAATAAATCATCGTTTCAAAAAAAAAAAAAAAAATTGTATTGTTCGATACATATGCGTACCGAACCGAAAGCACTGTATCGAACGGTTCAATATCGATACGAATATCGTTGCACCCCTAGTCAGCAACAAAGGACCTACACCCATGTGTGTTGATTTCTCCCTAAGATGGCAAACTGAAACACTCCACTCCCCCACCCCCTCAATCACACACCCCCACTCCCCTCCCTCCAGAATTCCTAGTTAACAACCTAATATACATATGAATGACTAGCCAATTTAGCTTCCACTTCCAGCATTTGACTGCTCTCCGGCTTTTAAAGGTAGAAACGCAAAATGATGACTCCGCGGGGGTCTAAGTGCCAATGGAGCAAGTAGCTGTGGAAGTCACGGGCCCATTTCCTCGCACAGACAGAGGAAACCGCTATGTTCTTGTGGCCATGGACTATTTTACCAAGTGGCCGGAAGCATACGCCATCCCAGATCAGGAGGCTGAGACTGTCGCTGATGAGTGGAGGGGATGTTCAGCCGCTTTGGAACAGCAGAGACCCTCCACAGTGACCAGGGGCATAACTTTGAGTCCAAGGTATTTGCTGCCATGTGTGAACGCCTTGGGATTAAGAAAACCCGCACCACCCCACTTCACCCCCAAAGCGATGGGCTGGTGGAAAGGTTTAACAGGACGCTGGCCCAGCAGCTAGCCATCCTTACCTCAGAACACCAACGGGACTGGGATTACCATCTTCCCCTTACCCTCATGGCCTACAGGTCGGCAGTGCAGGACTCCACCCAATGTACGCCTGCCCTGCTCATGTTAGGGAGAGAGCTGAGAACTCCTGCAGAGTTGGCTTTTGGGAAACCCCCGGACGCGCCAGAGGCACCACCGGGCCGGGACTATGCAAGGAAGCTGCAGGACCGGCTGGATTCTGCACATTCCTAAGCCCGAGAGCAGCTGGCGAAGGCAGGCCTGCGCCAAAAGAGGAATTACGACATCACCACTAAGGGGAGGCACTTCCGTGCTGGGGAGCTGGTGTGGGTCTACAGCCCAAAGAGGAAGAAGGGACGGTGTCCTAAACTGGATAGCAGCTGGGTGGGGCCTTGCAGCGTCCTAGAGCGAGTGGGGGAGGTTGTTTACAGGGTGCAGTTGCCTCCTAGGGGGAGGATAGTAGCGCTGCACAGAGACCGGATGGCCCCCTACAGAGGACAGTCCCTCCCCTCCTTTCCATGACCCTGCTCAGAGGGGCCCCCGACCGGGGCTGCGTTCCCCTCCCTCGGACTCTTCACTCCAAAGCCCCGAAGCTCCGCGTCCACCTCAGGGGCTCAGGAGGTCAAGGAGGGAACGTAGGCTACCACCCCGCCTCAGAGACTGCGTCGTTCCCTCGGGGACGAGGAACTTATTGCTGGGGGGGCAGTGTAACGATGGTTAAGTGTTATTTGACAGTGACATGTTGGTTATCCCTGCACACTGTTGTTGTTCCTTTAAGATTCATGTTTGGTTGTGCTGCAGGAAGCAGTGAGGGGGGTGTACAGGAAGGGGTGGGGGGACTGTCACTACCCGATCCGTACCGGAAACCCGATCGGTACCCTACATGCGCAAATCTTACGTCACTTTCTCTTTTTGCCAACATTGCGACATTCAATATATTTGAATGATACGGTTAGCGCCCAGTTAGCTCCTAGCATTTCTCAGCAGCTCTGCCTCCTTTTTGACTACCAGGACATTTAAACAATGAATAATCTATATCCGCAACAAATTTTTGCTTTTCTCCTCAACAGAAAGCGTTCCCCGATTGAACAACAGCGCCGTAAAATAAGAAGAATGGTGCCTAATGACAGAGTTAATAATACAGACTTTATAATATGTCATGTTCAGCAGCCAGATGAAGTGTTTACTGGCAATTGACAGTGATAGCGGACATTATCATCACTTTTCCAACAATCCTCTCCACACAGACAAGCATAAACACACTCGATTATCACTAAATCAAATTTAACACACGTTTGTAATGACGCTAATTCAGTTTACAATAGGGTTCATTCGCTAAGTCAGCAGGTGGCGGTATCCTCGTACACTGGGGAGTACACTGCCATTAAACGAACAGAAGAAGAAGAAAACCCCTGCACATGCGCGGTACGGATCGGGTAGACCCGATTTGTACGGTCTGACTTTGCACATGCGCAGTAAGGATCGGGAGTCCCGATCCGTCACTATCTTTTAATTTTTTTTATTTTTGTCTACATTATATTAAATGTTTCATTAGCGGAAACATGTTAAGAGATACTTGTTATTCTTAACATCTTAACAGATACTCTGACCTGTAACTATCGTAAAATGCTTCGACCGGAAGTAGACACCTTTCGCGCATGCGGGGTACCGATCGGGTTTCCGGTACGGATCGGTAGTGACAGGGACCTGGTTGTTCTGTGTGTGTGCCAGACTGAAGAGAGGTGTAGTACGAGGGCGCTCTCCCCTGAGTTAGCAACCCGCTTGCTTATGTGCCGAATAAACGGACAAACTGAGACCCAACCGTCTGGTTCTTGTGAATGTTACAATATGTTAAAAGTTTTTTTTGCGACCCAGAAAGAGAAATAAGAGTAATATTAAAACTAAGTAGCTGCTGCCATTGTTGGAAACTGGAATTGGCTGGGCCGCGCTATGAATTCTGCAATATGGTTTTTCAATTTTGTTGTCCAGGTGGAAATTTGGGAGAATGGCGGCTCCGGGATTCTCCCGGAAAAATTGGGAGGGTTGGCATGTATGGTTGTGGCAACATCACTAACCTTGTCAAACACCTCAGAGTAAATCATATCACAGAATATGAGGAGCGTATGTTGAGGCAAACTGAAGAGGAGGAGAGGGACAGGTGCTGCTGGGGCGAGACAGACGTCTCTCATGGAGTCCTTTAGTGCTGCAGGCAGGCAAGGTGTTCAAATAGCGCACAACTTCAGTTTTTTTTACTTACTATATGATGAACTCTGCATTATTAAGTGATAAGAACAAGTTATCTGATGTCCTGTAATCATTATGACGCTATAATTTGAGAAACAATAAATAAAATACGTTTTTGTATAAAGTATCGGTATCGGATAGGTATCGTCGATACCACCCTGAATAATACTTGGTATTGGATCGGAAAGGAAATCAGTGGTATCGCACATCACTAGTTTCTGGGCATGTGTGTGTGTATGTGTGTGTGTGTGTGTGTAGGAGAGAGAGAGTATGTGATGCATCATGAGCAGTGTTGGGTTTAAATTACTTTTCCACTGAAAAGGTAGAGTAACTAATTACTGTTCATTTTTAGGTATTTTAAATACAGTTACTTACAATGTACTTGGGTTACATTGTAAAATAACTAAACTCGCTGAAAATCATTATTTAATTTCAATAATTTATCTTCTAAAGGTAAAAATAAACTCTGCCGCTTTAACATCGCTGTAGTGCAGATGCACGTCATTTCGTGCCACTTTGCTGCATAGTCGTATTCTACAGCGGAAGATGTCGGACTCGAGGGCGTTCCAAGATGGCCGAGTAAGTACACGCTTACTACCAAGCTTAGCAAATGTAACCCTATAATACGGTAGCAACACTGTGTCAACTCAGACCTTAGAAGCTTTTTCGGTATTTAAGCCAGAAAAGGACTGATTTTGATCAATTAAGAGACAAAATGTCACAGCGTGACAATAAAAGACCCTCGTCTAGCTCCAAGATGAAGCTACTGCTAAAGGCTAATGCTAGCCAAAAAACCGGTGGGGGCCAGAAGCTGACTGTGTGATTATGTTACAGTCTGTTTTGACTGGAAAGGCTCAGGAAGCTTATTCAGCACTCAGTGCAGTTGATTGTCGGAGTTTTGCTACTGTTAAAGATGCAGTTCTGAAGGCGTATGAGATGGTACCACAAGCTTACCGTCAACGTTTCAGATCATGGAGGAAGTCTGATAAGCAGTCGCATATAGAGTTTGCGAGGGATTTAACTAAACACTTCAACAGATGGTGTTCTGCACTGGGAGTGTCAACTTTTCAGGATTTATGTGAGTTAATGGTATTGGAGCAGTGTAAAAATTGTGTTCCTCCTGAGGTTGCCACTTACATTGCTGAAAAGGGAAGTGACAACAGTTTCTGACGCTGCTAAATTGGCAGATGAATATATCTTGGCACATAAGGGGCAGGTTGGTAGAACCTGTTTTTCAGTTGGTGCTCCCGCTAGAGCTTTTGGTCAAACTAAGTTTATGTCATCGGATCCTGCGAAGGCAATTGGTGGTGTGAAGCCCAGTAAGTTTGGTCAAGCATGCAACTACTGCCATGGCGATGGACACTGGAAAGCAGATTGTCCCTTGTTGAAAAGCAAGTTAGCGCGTACAGGCAAACAGGTTAAGCCTGCGGTTCTTACCATTCCTATACTGGAATTGCCTCAAGTGGCAAAGCAGGACGTTTTGCCACTTGAGGGCGTACATGTGATTTTGGGGAATGATTTGGCTGGAAATTGAGTCTGGGCTGACAATTCTTTACCTGTTAAATCTAGAGTTCTGAATGAGTCCCATGAGTGTGAATAGGGTTTTTCTGACTTTGCAGCTTGTGCTGTTACAAGGGCTGCAGCTAAAAGGGATGCAGAGCCTGTAACTCAAGCAGAAGAGTGTAGAGTTGGATGTCTCGAGACTTTTACGTGGTCTTGGTCTCGTCTTGGTCTCGACGGACTTTTGTCTTGGTCTCGGTCTTGGTCTCGACGGACTTTTGTCTTGGTCTTGTCTTGGTCTCGACGGACTTTTGTCTTGGTCTCGGTCTTGGTCTCGCTGTTTCGGTCCTGCGTTCTCAAATCGACATAGTGTTCGGGAGATTTGGAGTCAACCATCAGCGGAGTGGGGGGGTGGCTTACTGGGCTTAAGCCCGGGTCATTTTTTCAGAAGCATGGGGTCTTTTGGAGTGTAATTTGTTAGTTAGATGCCTGACTGACAACTGTATAAAACAAAAACAACACACGAAGCACAGAGCGCACCGTCGTAAATTCCCCCTAATTTTGGTATGATCCGAGCTCAGGCACTAGGCGACTGAGCACAGCACCCATGTGAGCGAGGGGGGGAGAAGCTGCTGCAGACAGAGGAGAGCTTAAGGTTGACCAGTTACTAAAGAAAATCATTCGTACTGAACTAATAATGTAAATATGACGGTGTATCACAAAAGATTGATATCAAACTGATCACTTGTTTGCGTTACTTGCTCTTCGGGTGAATCCACAAATGGATAAATAAAAAGCCGAACGCAATGCTGATTTTTTTAGAGAGTCTTAGCTTACATTTCATATTTTTAGTTGTTACCCTCCACGGCTAAACAAACTCTCTAAATCGGTTTCAGTTGTGTACCGATGAACACAACAATGGACATAAGGAGCTTCTTTCAAAGAAAAAACTCAGGTAGATGTTATTTTATATATTATGCTTTGGATGTTGTTCAGTATATCTATGCAAAACAAGAGGAATTTCAATACACAGCAGTATATTCACACTTGAAACCAGATATTTACATACACTTTATGGAGAAAACATAAAAACTTTTTTTTTTACTTTTTTGTTAAACATCAATTTAGAGTAAACTTTTGTTTTAGGTAAATAAATGTTGAAATATCTTTTGAATTAGTTAAATGTCAGAATAAAAAGAGGGAGCTGTCTATTTTAATCACTTTCATCAAATTTAGGAGTACATGTACACTAAGTTTATCGTTAATTAATAAGAAAACTCCAGATGATTCCATTCTGAGCTGAAGAAGCTTCTGATAGGTTAGTAGAGTCCATGTGAGTAAATCGGTGGCACACCTGTGGATGCATATAAGGCAAAACACAGAGCCTGTTTCTTTGATATGGGAAAAATCAAGAGATGTCAACCAAAACACCAGGAAAAGAATTGTCGAGCTCCATAAGTGTGGCTCAATTTTGAATACAATTTGGTGCCATTTGCAATTAAGAAATACAGATAGTTTCTCTCTTTACTCTTAAAGTTAACAAATATGTTTTTTTATATTTATCAATCTAAAAAAATAAACATTTAGTCTGATTTGATGTTACAATTAAAAAAGTGTTTGTGTTTTTATCTGAAGAGTACATAAATATCTGGTTTCAACTGTATATTTGATGATGTTGGTGTTTGGCTTGATTGTCAGCACAGAGAGGGAGGGAGAGAGAGAGGAGAATGAGGACAGAACAGAGATGGAACAAGAGCAGGTGAGACACACATGTTAGTCAAATGGTTGTTTGCCAAAACTCATCAGAACATGTATCTCGTACCTAGTGTTTCTTTTTAGATACCATTTGTTACTTTTCAAATTCTATATTTATTAAGTTATGCAGGCTTGTTTGCACAACAAGGCTAAATAATTATATAAACTTTTCTCAATCTAAATATTGTACTTTGGTAGAATTAAAAAATAAGTGTAGTGCAGGTCTATGATGATTTTTAGTGCTACTATCATCTAGTTCTGATTCTGGTTCTGTCTTGGTTACTGTTGTAGTCCTGTTTTAATTCCGGATCAGTTCTGGGTCTTGTTGAATTGGGGATTAGTCCCTGTGTCTTGATACAGGCCCGACTTTGTTCTGCCTTGCTGCTTAAAACCCCTGGGTGGTCTTGGGGTCATTTTGTGGTTTTTTCAAATTTTGATTACATGCCATTTGCACAGTGTTGAATGGACTTCCAGAAGACGTCCTTCTGACCCGGCTGCCGGCCGTTGCGTCCTTCAAATACTTTTTATGTTTTTTTGGTGCAGATACACGGTAATTGGGCGGGTTAATAGGCAGGCAGATTTTCATCGCTGCGCTGAAAAGAATTAGTGCAATTCAGAGCACGCGCCCATTCGGCCCGACGCGACTTGGCGGTAATCATTTGAGGTGAAGGAAGGGGTCACCGCATGCTTTGCTGGCCACTGAAGAGTAACTCGCATGACTTTTGCAGCTCTTCAGCAATTTGCGGCTTTCAAACAGGAAGTGAGCATCCTCTCAATGAAAAAACCCCGAGTTTCATTATTGTCCACAATGAAGGGTCTGCACCGACGATGTTGGGTCTTTGCTCTTTGCATACGGCGAAGATGGCCTTCCAAAAGACGTCCTTCTGGCCCGGGTGCCGAGCGCTGCGTCCTTCAAATACTTTTTAATTCTTTGGGCGCAGATACACGGCAATGGGGCGGTTAATATGCAGGCAGATTTTCATCCCTATGTTGAAAAGAATTAGTGCAATTCAGAGCACGTACATTTGGCCAGACGGGACTCGGTGATAATCATTTGAGGTGAAGGAAGGGGTCATCGCATGTTTTGCTGGCCACTAAAGAGTAACTCGCATGACTTTTGCAGCTCTTTAGCAATTTGCAGCTTTTAAATAGGAAGTAAGCATCCTCTCAAAGAATTGCGTATCAATATGCAGCCAGATTTCATCTCAACATTGAAAAAAAATTAGTGCAATTCAGGGTGGTGTTGTACCTGGCTGCTCCGATCTTCTCCAGCAAATCCTCGATTCGAGGCATGGGGTAGGCATCAAAATCTGAAATGGAATTAAGCTTCCGGAAATCAATGCAGATGCGTAGGGAGCCATCTTTCTTGAAGATGATGACCACCGGGCTACACCACTCTGAGCAGGACGGCTCTATCACCCCAAGCTCCAGCATCTTCTCCACCTCCTGTCGCAGTTTATCCACTAAGTGTTGTTGAATCCGGTATGGACGTTGGCGGATGGGATGTCCATCCTTTAGGCGTATCACATGTTTGACAAGGGTGGTCCTTGGATCGGATCCCTGCTCGGGTTCTGTCTTCCCTTCTCTTGGCCATTCTCTTGCCACCAGAGCTTTCGCAGGGGCCTGGTGGGCACGCTCTTCCCATTCTTTCAGGAGATTCACATGGTAAGTCTGCTTCGGTTTCCTCTTTTCAGGATGATGAATCTCATAGGTCACTGGCCCCATTCTGCGAAGAACTGTGTATGGCCCTTGCCATTTTGCCAGAAGTTTACTGTTGGCTGAGGGGAGAAGTAACAACACCTTTTGACCAGGTTGAAATTCACGTTGCCAGGCCTGTTGGTCATACCAGGTCTTCTGGCTTCGTTGAGCATCTCGTAGGTTGACCTCGGCCTCTTCATGGTATCTCCCCAACCGATCTCTCATTTCCAGCACAAATTGCACCACTCCTTTATCATTTGGAGCAGAAGCAGGAGACTCCCAACCCTTCCGGAGGAGATCCAACGGCCCCTGCACATCCCAACAATAGAGTAGCTCGAATGGTGAGAAACCAGTGGAAGCCTGGGGAACTTCTCTGTACACAAACAACAGGAAGGGTAGCCACTGGTCCCAGTCTTTCCCAGTGGCTGACACAAACTTCTGCAGCATCCTCTTCAGAGTTTGGTTGAACCTCTCCACCAACCCATCTGTCTGTGGATAGTAGGGTGACGTCCTGATGGCAGAGATGCCTAGCTGGTTGTGGAAGAGCTGCATCAACCTAGAGGTAAAGTTAGTCCCTTCTTCTTCTTCTTCTTCCTCCTAGCGTTTTTCCCGCTTGGTTGCAGGGTCCGCTTTTCTGCAAAGTCGTCTCCACTTGGGTCGGTCAAGGGCGTCGGTCAGATCGACTTCGATCTTCTTCACGTTGTCCTTGATTCGGTCCATCCATCTCCGCTTTGGTCTGCCTCTAGGTCGACGTCCTTGGGGGCTGAGCCGCAGTGCTGTTCTCACCACTGAGTTCTCATCGCTCCGAACCACATGTCCGTACCACCGCAACCTCGCTTCTTGCATCTTATCTGTGATTGGCGCGACTCCCATCCTCTTTCTAACGTCGGTGTTCATGACGTGGTCCCATCGTGTCAAGCCTAGGCACCATCGCAGCATCCGCATTTCCATCGTGTGGAGGGCTTGTTCGTGCTTTGTGGTGGCTGGCCAGCACTCGGATCCATAGAGGGCGACAGGGCGCACTACACTCTTGTAGATCTTTGACTTGAGGCGATTGGGCATTCTTCGGTCACACAGGACGCCAGTGACTTGGCGCCATTTCATCCACGCTGCGTTGATCCTGGCTCGTACATCTAGTAGGATATCGCCGTCATTGCTGATCATCGATCCGAGGTATTTGAAATGAGGTACTTTCGCCAGATCTTCTCCATCGACGTTGACCGTGCCGTCGGTCTGGGGGCCAGCCTCTAAGTATTCGGTCTTGTTGGTGTTAAGCCTCAGGCCGAAGTCAGCTAGGCGAGTCTTCCACTGCTGCGTTTGATATTGCAGTTCTATTCGCGATTCATCAGCCAGGAAGACATCGTCGGCGTAGAGAAGTGTCCAGGGATGGGGTGACTGGAGATCCGCCATCACAGTGTCCATGCAAAGGATGAAGAGCAGCAGGGAGAGTGCCGAACCTTGGTGGACGCCCACATTGATGTTAAAGGGCGACGATGTTCCCACTGGGCTTCTGACCACGCTGGTGACTTGTCGGTAGAGGAGCTTTGTCCAGTTGACGTAGGCTTCAGGAACTCCATGTGATCGCAGGGAGTGCCAGATGAGGTCGTGTGGGACACGGTCAAACGCCTTTTCCAAGTCGAGGAAGGCCATGTGGATGGTCTTGGACTTCTCTCGGTGCTTCTCCAAAAGCAGGCGGGCAGCATGGATGGCGTCTGTCGTGCCACGCCCCCTGATGAAGCCACATTGGTTGGGCGTTAAGTTGACGATTTCTCGCATCCTGGCGTCGATGATCCGTTCGTAAACCTTCATGGTATGGCTTAGGAGTCGGATCGGGCGGTAGTTGGAGCATTCAGCCACATCGCCTTTCCCTTTCCAGATGGGCACCGTTATGCTGGTTGACCAGGCTGCTGGGACGGTCCCGTCTCTGATGATGCTATTGAACAGGATGGCGAGGACTAAGGCGCCTTGGCGCCCGAGCAGTTTCCAGACATCGGCTGGTATGTCGTCTGGTCCGGTCGCTTTGCCATTCTTCATATTTTTAACGGCTGTTTCCACTTCCTTGACGGTGATTGGCGGGACAGGTCCTGGGACGGGCGGGGCACTGTGGATTGGCTGGTGAGGGAACTCCACGTTGCAGATATCGGAGAAATACTCGCTCCAGCGATTGAGGATGGCGGGTGGGTCGCGGAGGGTTTGATGGTTAGCATCCTTGATGTGTTTGACCTGGCCAATATCCTGTGTTGCTCGATGGCGGCTACTGGCAAGGCGGTAGATTTTGTTCGCTCCTCCGGGTGTGTCCAACTCTTCATACAGTTGGTCATAGTGCGATGCCTTTGCCGCTGCTACCGCCTTCTTTGCGGCCGATCGTAGGGCCCTGTATTGCTGGTAGTCGCCATCGCTGCGGGATTGAAGCCACACTTTGAGTGCCGACTTCTAGGCAAAGTTAGTCCCTTGGTCAGTCAAAATCTCATCTAGTATCCCCACCCGGGAGAACAGCTGTACCAGTGCACGCAGAACATTGGGTGCCGTGAGCGCACGCAGAGGGAAAGCTTCTGGGAAACGAGTCGCATAATCACACACCACCAAGATGTACTGATGACCCCGATTACTTTTTACCAGAGGACCCACAATGTCCATAGTTATCCTACGGAAGGGGGTGGAGATGACCGGAAGTGGCTGTAGCAGGGCCCTGTCAGACTTGCGAGCTGGACAAGTTTTCTGGCAGGTAGGGCATGTACGGCAATATTTTTGTATGTCTGTGTACATTGACGGCCAAAAGAAACGTGAGCTAACTCGCATATAGGTTTTTTGGCGACCCAGATGACCTGCCCAGGGGAGGGTATGTGCTAGGTGCATAATGAGGGGTCTACAACTAGAAGGTATCACAAGCTGTTGGTGGTCACCGTCAACTGCATACAACACATTTTTGTCAACAATGAACTTCTCTTTCCCTCCCCATTTTCCAGTTCTCCCTTCAGTCACATTAGCAAACGAAACTTTCAACGTTTCATCCTCCCTTGGCAACAAAGTGATATTTTCTGGTACATCCCTTTTCATGCTCTTAGTGTCCGGCCCATTTGACCATAGCTGCTTCTCAAAGCGGCGTTGGCGGCGGGATTTTCTTGGCCCATTAGTGCCACCCTCACACAGACTACTGTCAAAGTCTGGCAAGGGTTGGCATTCAGCCTTCGCCTTGGCTCTAGTGACCACTGGGCCAGACACATTTAATTTAGCATTCCCCTTATCCCCCACATCAGTCTCTGTCCACTGTTCTTCTTTTTATTGCAGCAAGTCCATGAGTACAGGCAAGTCCATCCCCAGAATAACCTCTACAGGCAAGTTCTGCACCACCCCAACTGACAACAGGTAGGGCTGTTCATTAATAGTCACTGTTACCGCCACTTTTGGGTATGGATGTTTATCACCATGCACACACAAAACTTCTTCCTATCTGCTATAGTCCACACTGTTCACTGGTACGAAACTATGCTTAATTAAAGATGTAAATGTCCAGTTTTGTTTATTGATCTAAGCCTGAACAGCTACGCGTAGTGTCCAGTAGAGGGCTCTGTTGTTTAGTTAGCGGCAAGCTGCACTTCCAGGTCAGACCGGTTTTTGTGGAGCACATGTCCCAGTAGGCAGCTCTCAATGAAGCGTGAAGCAGCGTGATACCGGACTCTAGCGAAATTAACAATTTGCAGCCCTTGGAATGCGGAGCGAGGTACATGTTTTAAGTTGTATTTCTTTGCTTAACTGATATTTTGTTGTATTTTCTGCTTTATTTGAGTTCATATTTGTAATAAGCGTCTAAGAAAATGTATTTTGTGTTTCTGTTTAGTTTTCACGGTGCATTGGTGCACCTCAGCACTGTTAGATTCTGAATGAATCTCAAAGTAAAAATTACTGCACCCGTCGAGGCTCTCTCTATTTCTTCCTTGGTCCAAGGGACTGCTACAAAAGACATAAAACTACCAGTGTCCAGCAAAGCAGTAGCTTGCTGACCATTGACCTTTACTTTTTTATAGCGTTGCACATCCACTGGCTGGACCCTTGTGGGCTCCATCTCCAGCCGGGGTGCATAGCAGGCACCAGTGACTGTAGCCTTCCGGATAGGGCATACCGAGGCTTTATGACCTGTAACAATAATAACAAAGAAAGTCCTTACCCGCTGCTCGTAAGTTTGATGCCTTGGGGTTTTCTGGTGGCTCTGGGATGCTCTCCCTCTTCAGAAGACCCGATGATGGGAGTGGTGGTCGCTGTGGCGTCCCACATGAGCGTGCAGGTGGTGCTCCTTTACGCACATTGAAGTACTGTGACACCAGCTTAGCAGCGGTCAGTCCATCTGCTGGCTCATGCTCCCTCACCTCCCCTGGAAGTACCCGGATTAACTGCTCCAAGATGATAGCTTCTCCCATCTCTTCTTTAGTATGCTACTCTGGTCGGATCCAGCACCGATAGAGGCCCTTCAGGCGATAATAGGTCTCAGTGGGGCTCTCACCAGGTGGAACTGTATTGGACCGGAACTTCTGCTGATACGTCTCAGGGGACATGTCAAATTTGGTTAGCAACTGTTACGGATTCAAATATTGGGGATGGATACAAGAGGAAAAACCACATGCTGACCCATGACTGCACTCCATCATATAGCTCCAACCTCTTCATCAAGTTTGCGGACGACACAACGGTGGAGGGTCTCATTAGCAACAGGGATGAGACCGACTACAGAAATGAGGTGAGACGCCTGGCCACGTGGTGTGTTGACAACAATCTCTCTCTGAATGTGGAGAAGATGAAGGAGATTGTTGTGGACTTCAGGAGAATGCACACCCAACATGCTCCTCTGACCATTGACGGAGCGTCTGTGAAGAGAGTGAGCAGCACCAAGTTCTTGGGTGTGCACATCACAGAGGATCTCTCCTGGACGTACAACACCACAGCACTGGCCAAGAAATCACAGCAGCGTCTCTTCTTTCTCCGCAAACTACACTCAACAAAAATATAAACTGCTCCCATTCCCCATGGGATGGACGTAGAGACCTAAAATTCATTCCAGATACACAATATAACCATCCCTCCCAAACAGTGGTCACAAATCAGTCCAAATGTGTGGTAGTGGGCACATCTGCCATATTGAGATAATCCATCCCACCTCACAGGTGTGCCACATCAGGATGCTGATCTGACATCATGAGTAGTGCACAGGTGTACCTCAGACTGCCCACAACAAAAGGCCACCCTGGAATGTGCAGTTTTTTGCGCTATTGGGGGTCTGGGGACCCAGAACCGGTCAGTATCTGGTGTGACCACCATTTGCCTCATGCAGTGCAACACATCGTCGCATGGAGTCTATCAGATTGTCAATTGTGGCCTGTGGAATGTTGGTCCACTCCACTTCAATGGCTGTGCGAGGTTGTTGGATATTCGTGGGAACTGGTACACGCTGTCGTATACGCCGGTCAAGCACATCCCGAACATGCTCAATGGGTGACATGTCCGGTGAGTATGCTGGCCATGCAAGAACTGGGACATTCTCAGCTGCCATCTGCCCTGAACAATGTGAACCATGATTCATCCGTGAAGCGCACACCTCTCCAACGTGCCAGACGCCATCGGATGTGAGCATTTGCCCACACAAGTCTGTTACGGCGACGAGCTGGAGTCAGGTCAAGACCCCGATGAGGACGACGGGCATGCAGTTGAGCGTCCCTGAGACGGTTTCTGACAGTTTGTGCAGAAATTGTTTGGTTGTGCAAACCAATTGCTCCAGCAGCTGTCTGGGTGGCTGGTCTCAGACGATCTTGGAGGTGAACCTGCTGGATGTGGAGGTCCTGGGCTGGTGTGGTTACACGAGGTCTGCGGTTGTGAGGCCGGTTGGATGTGCTGCCATATTCTCTGAAACGCCTGTGGAGACGGCTTATGGTTGAGAAATGAACATTCAATGCACGGGCGACAGATCTGGTTGACATTCCTGCTGTCAGCATGCCAATTGCACGCTCCCTCATTGCTTGTGGCATCTGTGGCATTTTGCTGTGAGACAAAACTGCACATTCCAGGGTGGCCTTTTGTTGTGGGCAGTCTGAGGTACACCTGTGCACTACTCATGATGTCAGATCAGCATCCTGATGTGGCACACCTGTGAGGTGGGATGGATTATCTCAATATGGCAGATGTGCCCACTACCACACATTTGGACTGATTTGTGACCACTGTTTGGGAGGGATGGTTATATTGTGTATCTGGAATGAATTTTAGGTCTCTACGTCCATCCCATGGGGAATGGGAGCAGTAACAAAGGTGTTGCGTTTATATTTTTGTTGAGTGTAAGAAGAGCAGGAGCACCAGCCCCCATCATGTACACTTTTTACAGAGGCACCATCGAGAGCATCCTGTCGAGCTGCATCACTGTGTGTTTTGGAGCCTGCAATGCGTCCTGTCATAGAACCCTCCAACGCATAGTGAGAGCTGCAGAGAGGATCATTGGTGTCTCTCTCCCCTCCCTCCAGGACATTTACAGCACCCGTCTCACTAAAAAAAGCCCTTTGCATAGCGGCTGATCCCATGCACCCAATTCAAAGCTTCTTCAAGCTGCTGCCGTCAGGGAGGAGACTGCGGAGTCTCCAGGCCAGGACCAGCAGACTGAAGGACAGCTTCATCCATCAGGCTGTCAGGAAGCTAAACTCCCTCCCGATTCTGCCCCCTCTCCCCTCTTCTCCTCCATGGTCTCACTGAACTCTGTCACACACACACACACACACACACACACACACACACACACACACACACACACACACACTCTCTCTCTCTGACTCACTCACTGGCCTGCACCAGTTACAAGTCACTTTGTGGAGCATTGGACTGCCATTACCTCATAAGACTTTGTTGTTACACTATCTTTTACCGTACATTACTAAATCTCCATTTGCACTATTTGCCTATTTGCACTACTCTGCCTGGTTTACACTCAATTTCATTTACCCTTACTTGAACATTGTATATTGTATATTGTATAGCTTTCTTGTTATATGTAAAATTGTATTGTATTTATTTAAATTTTTTACTTTTTAATTATTTTACTTGCATTTTTTAATCATTCTGTTATATTTAAATGTTCATTTGCTATTTCATTTAGGGTTTGAGAGTAACGAAATTTCTATTCTCTGTATGTCCTGTACATGTGGCAGAATTGACAAATAAAGTTGACTTGACTTGACAATAACAACACTGGTCCGGCCGGGTTGAGTCAAACGATGATTTTAATGATCACACGCATAGGAGATGGACACCGTACGCAGACAGCATCAGATCTCAAAATGGTGGAGCATTGATCAAACTCTTATAGCCTCTAGTGGCCCCCACCTAATCATAAAAGCCTAAACATTCACATTCTTTCTCTCACACAGCGCCTAAGCTACGACCTTGGCTCCCTGTTTACCTGCTCCTGCTGAGATGGGGCAGAAAACTCCAGCATGTTCGGTTCTCTTCTAATTAGATAAATAAGGCGATGACTTTCTGCGAACAGTATTTCTTATAACTCAGCAGTATAATGCATCATAAAACAATATCATTCATTCACAATAAATCAGCAGTCTAATGTAATGCAAATCAGTTTAACAAATGCAATAGTTATCACCTTCTAATTCAGGAGAATAATGCAAACTAAAACTACATAATAATTCACAATTTTTAATTAGGGGTCTAACATGGCATAAAGTAATATTATAATCCCACACTCCCCCTGATGAGCTCTTTAGAATAAAGAGATCACCTACACCCTGCAATCCAGAGTTGCCGGGTTCATTTCTTCTCACTCCTGAGGCCCTTTGTCCCCCTGTTGGGTGAACCATATGTGAGATGACCTCTGTGTTTGCGCAGTTCAGATGCAAGAAAAACTATTATTACAACAACAATAGCAGGTACAGATGACACTCCCGTCACTCCCCAGTTCTCCCACAGCTTTATTTTGGTGCTACCTTATACCCTTCAGACGTACTCAGACTAGAACCTCTGTCCGAGGAGCTTTTAGCCTTTATTTTATTGCTGCAGCCACCAGTGTCTTCCAATCGGGTGATCCTCTGCTCTTCTTTTTCAACCTCAGGGGTTAGACAACCCTTCAGTCGTTGCACAGATCAGGGGATTATTCTGCCCCGATTTTAAACAACGATCTGTGTATTCTGGGGTCACAGCTGTGTCCCCCAGAGAAAAGAACAGGAACGTGTCCCCCTTTTGACCAAGAGCCTCTCGAACCTCGTCGGTCTGGTGTTCCTGGATTTCCACCAACCCCTTCATGGTTATTGCTGTGTTAATGGGATCCATCCTTTTGAGGTGACTAGCTGGAGCCCAAAATGCCATGACACTTGAACCCAGTTGGTGTCTCGGCAGTCTCCACGTCTATCTCTGCTGCCAAGGATCCTCGTATATCTGTGACCTCATCTGGTGTCTGTTCCTTTCTCTGTAAGAGACAGAAAACCAAAACACCTCTCTTCCTAGCTCCAATAATCTAATGTTGTTATCCATTGTTCCTCTAGTGATTCAAAATCGGTTTAGCACATCATGTTCAGGACCCCCTGACCAGTAACTTATTCTAATCACAATTTAAGTGTGTGTAAGCGTGTTTGCATTTAGCCCTCTGCACTCAAAGTCAATAACTGCAATATATCAGTCCGGACCATCACGCCGAACGAAGCTTATGACCTTCAAAAGACCGAGTGCCAACTCATTATAAGCACATTTGCAGGGTGTGTATGAAAATTATTAAAACCACTCATTTTAACAAAAGACATAAAAAACAAATTAGCCATTTTTAATTCTAACATTTGCCCCCCCCCCTTTCACAAAAATCATGTGTTTCCTTCCGCCTACCGTTCCACGGTTTCCTCGGTGTGGTACTCAGCTTCTCATGAACACAGGCATTTTATCTTCTAAACGCTATTCAGTTCATTTTAATGATTAATGCTTAAACATGGAAATAATGATTTATGCTTCTCCCTGGTTCTCTAAAAAGTCTGGAAACCTTTTGGGTCATTATTGGCTTAAGTTTTACCATACCTAAGTTATTAAAAACACAAATGAAGTCATAAAAATGTTCATATAACCCTTGTTTGATGTTAAAACTCAACTCCCCCCCTTCTGACACATTCCCATGTGTCAATTCAACGGAGCTAGAAAATTAAAGGAAAAGGTTAGTGACCTCATACCTCAGAAAGTATCAGACATTCTCCTATCCAGTGTCGTTGCTCCAGTCCTGTCATCCTGTGCCAGGGAATGAAATCAATTTAATTGTCATGTTAGATCTGTTCAACTCCTGGCTCCGCCCAGAGCCTGCGTCCGCAGAATTGCCAAGAAACAAAACCTGTATTAATATGAAATTCACTTCAATATGAACCTGTTGACTACTTTTGACACGGCAAAGGAAGATTCTCTCCTCCTCGAAGACAGGCACTGACTCCCACTTATCTCCCGGAGCCAACTGTCCCTTATGGAGACACAACATTGCAGCTACAAGGTTCTGCAGATTGTTAAGTTGATCTGTGTGTAATGCTCTGAATCAGGTATGTAATATTAAATGAACAGTGTTGGGTAAGTTACTTTAAAATAGTAACTTAGTTACATTACTAGTTACTTCTCTCAAAAGTAACTCAGTTACTTCAAGTTACTCGTTACTTTCAAAGTAACTAGTTACTAGGGAAAGTAACTTTGGTTTTACTCAGAATTCTCTTGTTAATGTGTTGCTTCCATAACTTTGCCAGTCTTCTAGCTTGCTTACTTGCCACAAGTGCACTGTGCCACCTACCAATAGAAAGGAAAAGATAATGTTCATATTTCCACGAGAGAAATCCCACGCCTGGACCGTCAAATTCTATTTCAAATTCAAATTTTTATTTGTCACATACACAGTCATACACAGTACGATATGCAGTGAAATGCTTACACAACTGCTCGTGACCTAAAGAAAAATGAAAAGGCTATGAATAAGATAGGAAATAAATATGAAAAGGGTAAATTTAACTAGGAAGGAATAAAATAAAAATATATAAATTAAAGTTGAAAATAAAATAACTGTACAACAAAATACACAATACACAGTATAGAAATATATAAGAATGTATGAGAAATATAAATATATATACACAATAACAGCAGCTGTACAAGTATTAAATGGAAATGAAGAATATAATGTCCATGTTGTGCAATCCACATTTGTAAGTGTCTTGTGCAGTGCAAATATGCTTAAAGTGATGAAGTGAAAACAATGTCCAGAATGTCCAGTGTGTGTGTAAGAACCATATGTGTGGGTCAGTACTGTGTGGTGGTGTGATTGAGAGACCGTATCGCCTGCGGGAAGAAGCTCCTCCTCAGTCTCTCTGTGTTGGTCTTCAGGGACCGGAATCGCTTTCCTGACCTCAACAGAGAGAACAGTCTGTTGTTGGGATGGCTGAGGTCCTTCACGATCTTCCTGGCCTTGGTCCAGCACCGCCTGCTGTAGATTGCATTCCAAAGGTTTCTCCATGTAATGATCTGCTAGGGAGTGTGGGGAGCCACAGCCCTGTCCTCTATGGTATCAAGCAGGTATGGAGGAGATCAAAACTCCAGACATCCAGAGGCCCCCAGAACACAAGAGACCAAGGAAGACCCACAGAGGGGCAGCCGCATCACTGTCCCAGTAGGAGCTGAGAGTCCCAGATGAGGGCTCATTCAGCAGCCGCGGAGCAGAAGCCAGGGGGAGTTGCATGTGACGCGCCCGTGAGCTCCGCCGGCAGCCAGCTGTGCCTGAGTGACCGAGCCCCAGGCCGAGAGGCCGGGGGCACCCCACCTCCGAAGTGGCCCGAGCGAGCCCCAATAAGTGGCCGCCAAGGAGTGAGCCGGTGTGTACCCGGACACCCACCCCCAGATACAAAGAACCACCAACGCACCGACACCTGAGGGAGTCCGCCACCAGCAGGGGAAGTGGTGGTGGGTGGAGATGGGCCTCCAAACCTTGGAGGGCCCGAGATGTCCCCAGAGAGGTGGCGTCTGATACCCAACCTGACATATAGACACAGACACACAGGCACACACAGACACAAACATCCATTCCCACCCTCGTGCTCTCATGTGCACTTCACACTCAATCGACGTGGAGACAGACATAAAGAGACGCTGTACACACGATCACACTCCCCAAGCGTACTCTACGAACCGGGTCTAGGTACCCTTGCCCCTGGAGGGGGAAAGTGCACCCAGACCCAGGTGGTGTTACCCTTTTCCCTGCGGTGGGGAGAGGCAGACCGCCCCGACTCCGCAGCAGCAGGGAGGCCCCACACCCCAGACCGCAGTCGGACGGCCGACACCTCCCAGCCCCCCGCTCCAGCAGGCCGCAGAGAACGGGGGTGAGAGAAGACTCCAAACCTCCCTCCACCCGCTCATTGTAGTGTTGATGCATGTGTGTTCTAAGGTGCAATTAAAACCCAGGAGGGCATGGAGCTACCTGCCAGAGAGCAGCAGGTAAGCGCATAGTCCCTCCTGCTAGCCCTCAATGTCTACGTGTATTTAAAATTGAGAGGTGGGCAACGATGCCAGGGGTGAGGTGTACACCCTGATGGTAACTTGGACTCCGTGTATCATGCCCACCCCCAAGATCCTATATGTATGTGTAATGAGGGTGTGAGTAATGTGAATGTCTAAGTTGTGGGATAAAATTGAGGCAGAGGCAGCCAGAAGGGGACAGAGGGGGAGGGTAGCCTCCTCTGCACCCTGGTGACATACCCCTACTCCAAGGCCCTGCATGTGTGGGTGGTTGTGGTGGAGCGGGAAGAGGGAGGCAGCTGGAGATGGGGAGGGAAGGAAGGGAGGGGCAGGTGACCCCTCCCTGGGGCCAGCTCCCCCACTGACCCCAGTAGGCACTCCCATACTCCGCGACCCGCCAGGGAAAGGGGGCTCAGGCCCATCCAGACCGGGGCCCAGCGCAGCAGCGCCCCCCGGCCCCACAGAGCCCGGGACAGTCCACCAGCCCCACCACAGAGAAAACTGCACCCACCCCACCATCCACTCATCTTCCAGACTACATGAGACAATAGACGCCCAGGCTGAGATCTTCCTCCACCTCTCCTGTATCTCCCCCTCCTGCAGAGAGTTCCTGAGGAGAGGAAAGCTCCTGCAAGGTGTGACAATCCCCCCCACCGGTTGAAGAGCCCCACAGACGGCTCGACACATCGGCGGCACCCTGCACCAGGGATGGGCCCCCATGCACCCACCCGCCCAAAACCCCGGCAACACACAAACCAGGACCCAAGGCCCCGAGGCCCGGCCAGGGCCCCGGCCCAGAGACGGAGCGCCCCCAGACCCCCACGCCCATCCCGGACCCACCCAGGGGCAGACAGGCTACCAGCTCAGTAACCCACGTCCATCAGCACAGACCCTCCCCTAGCCCCGCTGCACGCAGCCACGAGGAAATAGTCAGAAATGAGCCCCCAACCGGACATGACCACTACCCCGGGTTGAGCCCCCCAAGGAAGATGCCTCCGGGGAACCCCCCGACGCCCTAAGCCTGTCCCTATCCCCACACCAATCACAACATTGAAGGCGGGACCAAACTATGACCCCCCCACCCCCACTAGGTGATGGAGCTGATCAAAGGAGCCCAGAGCAGTTGATCTGATGTGGTGGCCGAGGCTGTATCAAAACTAATGTAATCTAATAGATAATTTCTATATTGGTTAGAATTAAGATTGTTTTTATTTTTCCAGTTCATGAGGACAGTTTTCTTGGCTATGCATAGGGCAGTGAAAACCATATGGGCTATATTCTTTTCTGAAGTGACATTATCTAAGCTGCCCAACAAACACACTAAGGGGGAAGTTGGAATGTTACATTTCAGACACTTTGATAAGTCTTCACATATCTTGCGCCAAAACTTCTGCACTGGTGGACAGAACCAAAGAGCGTGAATGTAATTGGTGTATTGCTTTGACAGTGTGAGCAGTTGTTGGAAGATGTAAAGCCCATCTTGAACATCCGATGACCTGTAAGTTCAACATCATTAACTTCATAGCACCCACCCAGCTGTATAGAAACTCCGTCATGCTAGCTAGCACGCAGTACGGAAAAAGTCAGAATAACGAAAATAAACTCCACCTAAACTTGGTTCATATCTGACCCAGAGAGACTGCAGGTCATAACTTCTTACCTGAAGTTCAGTTCACACTTGGACCGGCGGCCGCCTCGGGTCTCTTTTCCTTCTGCGTCCCCTTTCTCCAGCCCGAGAACATGTTGCTTTCTCTCATCCACCTGCTGGCCTCCACCACTTGCTAATGTTACTGAATCTGTGGAAGCTCCACAATAGCCACCACACGAAATAACGAGTAACGACCCTATCTAAATCCCAGTAACGACTAACGCGTTCCTGATTTTGGCATAATAACTAGTTACCGTGCTCGTTACCACAATAATAACGTAGTTACTTTAACGCGTTACTTAATAACGCGTTAGTCCCAACACTGTAAATGAATGTTGTTTAATTAACTGCCACTACTTAAAACTTAAAAGATATAACTGAATAAAAAATCACAAAGAAAAGCATGATATCAGTGTTATGTAAGCGCGTGCGGCCTTCTATGCTCAAAGTCACTCCAGTCCATAGATCAGCCAAACATCGCGCTGACTGTAGCTTTTAACCCTTATTAACTTGAGCACAACTCTATAATGAGCAACAAACTGCAATATGTATAAAAATGATCATGGTTACACCTGCAAGGAAAGATCATACTGTGGTGGACCACTAGAGGGCTCCACTCACACCCAGTGTATAGGAAGTGTGTTCCTGTGTTTTGTGGCGCGATATGCGCAGTTCATGGTGGAGACGAATAAAGAAGGAGTGAGAACTGAGAGCTCTGTGTCGTTGATGCTTACCTCCACATTGGTGACCCCTGACTCGAGCATGCAACGGGCCGCAGATAACACAGACTCCGCTATGGATGCATCAGCGGCCGCCGGACCTCCGCCTCCTGTTACAGCTACGTTCGCTGTGGCGCTGAAACTGCCGGACTTTTGGCTCCATGACCCCCCGTCATGGTTTGTACACGTGGAGGCTCAGTTCGCCCTTCGCGGCATCTCGGCTGACGACACGAAGTATCACCATGTGGTGGCCTCGCTCGACCCGCTGGCCACCCGTCGCGCGATGGCGCTCCTCCGGGACCCACCCGCCCAAGGGAAATACGCTGCCATCAAAGAGCTGCTTCTTCGGCGCTACGCCTTCTCCGACGCTGAACGAGCCGAAAAGCTCCTCAATCACGTCGGGGTCACCAATGTGGAGGTAAGCATCAACGACACAGAGCTCTCAGTTCTCACTCCTTCTTTATTCGTCTCCAACATGAACTGCGCATATCGCGCCACAAAACACAGGAACACACTTCCTATACACTGGGTGTGAGTGGAGCGTGTTGGACCACTAGAGGGCTCCACTCACACCCAGTGTATAGGAAGTGTGTTCCTGTGTTTTGTGGCGCGATATGCGCAGTTCATGTTGGAGACGAATAAAGAAGGAGTGAGAACTGAGAGCTCTGTATCGTTGATGCTTACCTCCACAATATGATTATTCTGACACCTTTAAATACACTCAACAAAAATATAAACGCAACACCTTTGTTACTGCTCCCATTCCCCATGGGATGGATGTAGAGACCTAAAATTCATTCCAGATACACAATATAACCATCCCTCCCAAACAGTGGTCACAAATCAGTCCAAATGTGTGGTAGTGGGCACATCTGCCATATTGAGATAATCCATCCCACCTCACAGGTGTGCCACATCAGGATGCTGATCTGACATCATGAGTAGTGCACAGGTGTACCTCAGACTGCCCACAACAAAAGGCCACCCTGGAATGTGCAGTTTTTTGCGCTATTGGGGGTCTGGGGACCCAGAACCGGTCAGTATCTGGTGTGACCACCATTTGCCTCATGCAGTGCAACACATCGTCGCATGGAGTCTATCAGATTGTCAATTGTGGCCTGTGGAATGTTGGTCCACTCCACTTCAATGGCTGTGCGAGGTTGTTGGATATTCGTGGGAACTGGTACACGCTGTCGTATACGCCGGTCAAGCACATCCCGAACATGCTCAATGGGTGACATGTCCGGTGAGTATGCTGGCCATGCAAGAACTGGGACATTCTCAGCTGCCATCTGCCCTGAACAATGTGAACCATGATTCATCCATGAAGCGCACACCTCTCCAACGTGCCAGACGCCGTCGAATGTGAGCATTTGCCCACACAAGTCTGTTACGGCGACGAGCTGGAGTCAGGTCAAGACCCCGATGAGGACGACGGGCATGCAGTTGAGCGTCCCTGAGACGGTTTCTGACAGTTTGTGCAGAAATTGTTTGGTTGTGCAAACCAATTGTTCCAGCAGCTGTCTGGGTGGCTGGTCTCAGACGATCTTGGAGGTGAACCTGCTGGATGTGGAGGTCCTGGGCTGGTGTGGTTACACGAGGTCTGCGGTTGTGAGGCCGGTTGGATGTGCTGCCATATTCTCTGAAACGCCTGTGGAGACGGCTTATGGTTGAGAAATGAACATTCAATGCACGGGCGACAGATCTGGTTGACATTCCTGCTGTCAGCATGCCAGTTGCACGCTCCCTCATTGCTTGTGGCATCTGTGGCATTTTGCTGTGAGACAAAACTGCACATTCCAGGGTGGCCTTTTGTTGTGGGCAGTCTGAGGTACACCTGTGCACTACTCATGATGTCAAATCAGCATCCTGATGTGGCACACCTGTGAGGTGGGATGGATTATCTCAATATGGCAGATGTGCCCACTACCACACATTTGGACTGATTTGTGACCACTGTTTGGGAGGGATGGTTATATTGTGTATCTGGAATGAGTTTTAGGTCTCTACGTCCATCCCATGGGGAATGGGAGCAGTAACAAAGGTGTTGCGTTTATATTTTTGTTGAGTGTATATATATATATATATATACTTACATTTCTTTGTGTCTGATGGTGTTGACAAAAACCTTGCACTTCCCCAGCAAAAACATAAATTAAAAAACACCTGGGAGATTGTACCAAAACATACTCAGACAGCCAAAACTTTGTGTAACAATTATATGTAAATATGTTTTGAAAAATCAAAAAATGACTTTTTTACCTGTTTTGTCCCTAATCTCAGGAATCGCTGAAATGCGAACTGCCAAGAAAAAGAATTGCATTTTTTTTTTAAATTTAAATTTAACCCTATTACAACTGTTGTGAAAATAATGCAGCATTTCATATAACACCATATCAACAGTCAAACATGGTGGTGGTAATGTGATGGTCTATGGCTGTTTTGCTGCTTGAAGACATGGACGACTGTAATTTGGAACCATGAAATCTGAAATGTTTAAGTGTGACAAATATGCAAAAAAGCTCCTGAGAAATCCAGATGAGGTTAAATCCTTTTCACATTCAATGAAAGATTGAGAAACATTTCCTTTTTTACATTTATTTTTTAAAAATCAACAACATCTGACTTTTTTTCCTCTACTATAAGAACCCAGAGGTTTATTCCCATGATGCACTTCTCTCGTGGAAACATGTAGTCCTCTGAAAGAGACACAAGCCGTCTTTTAGGCCAGGCTTCTTTGCCGGGGCTTAATCCTCAGATATAGCTGGGAATGAAAGATAGAGTTTCTCATTAAAACACCATTAAGATAACATTAAATACTGAAACGTCAAACTTAAGACTGTTAAGTAACAGGATTCTCAAAGCAGTTTTTAAATCTGATTAAAACATGTGATTTAAGGCCAACCTGAAGTAGCAACAGATTGGCAGACTAGACAGTTTAATTCCCGCACATTAGGAAATCTTACCGTCTTATTCTTTATTACATTTTTCTGATATTCTCCTGGGATGCTTTTTTACTTTAACAAGAAAGTTTTAAATGCTGATGTAATGGGACCCTAAACCCAGAAATCTGAACATTTCCTTATGAGTAGCTTCAGTCTAAAATGTTTATACAAGCTCTGCTAAATTTGGCATGGGCGGCTCACCCCCAGAAGGTTTCGGGGAATGTATCCCTCATGGTCACCGCATTGTGCCCACCACCACTCCGTTTCCACCTCATCCTCCCTTCTCAGCACTGTCATGCAGTCACCCTCACTGAAGCAAAGCTCGTCGTCACTCTGAGGCTTATAGTCCCACAGGGCATACACTACACCGTGATTCATCACACCCATCTTCTCCTGAACACCTAAAAAGACAAAAATAGATTAAAAGTTAATGAGTCTGATATTCTTTAAGCTTTTATGTGAAAATGTAATAACCTGAGACAAATTTAAACTACTTTAAGTCCAAGTCCATTTGCTGAAACACAAGCCTCACAAGTCTAGAAAACTTTTACAAAATTGATTTACTTCCTTGATATAACTGGTCTGAACCAAACCCCCTTAAAATGCATGAACCTATTCAACAGTCCTCAAAATCCAGGCAGATCACAACAAGATCCTTATGGCACCCAAGATCTTTTAAATCTCCTAAAGAACAATTAAGCAAATTCCAAACTCACCTGTAACCTGTACAGACACCCATCATAAATCAGTAAATCTCTTGTTGCTACAGAACACGCTCAACCCCTTGAAAGATTTGCGAAATTGTCCTTGAAATCAACAAATGTGTTATGAACTATGAGGCTTATCTCCCTGAACCCCTTTTGTTAATATGTTAACAGGTTTTGTCTCACCATAGAGGAACTGGGAGCACTGGACATAGCCATCTTCCATCTCTTCGCACTTGTCAGCAGCTGTCTGCATGTCACTATATGTTGTGGCGAATACAGCTGCTCCAGACTCGACAAGGAACTTACAGACCTGAACGTTGTTACAGGAGGCAGCACAGTGAAGGGGCGTCCTGGAGACACGAACAGAAGGAGAATGAGTAGTTAGTTAATAAGGACTGGTGCTGTGCCAAATTAATTTGTTTTCTTCCTACCATAGACAATGTAAAAGACAGACATAACATCCGGAAGTTATGTCCGGAGGTGTCACCATGGCTAAGTCCATCTTTTATACTGCCCATGTTTTCTACTGTTTCCTACATAGGCTCACCAGCCGTCACTGTCGGCAGCATTAACATTGACACCAAACTGAACCAAAAACTTGACAATCTCGGTGTGGCCGGCACAAACTGCGTTGTGCAGAGCTGTGATGCCCTCGTCGTTCGGCATACTAGGGTCATCCACCTGAAAGACACACAGTAACATACTGACCATATACCCTGGGGTGAAGAACAATTAAGGAATTTGCAAGTATAAATCTTTTTAGTGGATCTATAAAATAAGTATAGCAGTGTGTAGCTCCCACAATTTTTTGGTACATGTACAATGATAATAATGGGCTATTTTATTCTATTTGTTTTGTGTGACTCACATCATAGATAACCCTCTGGACAAGATCATATTCGCCCTCCAGAGATGAATCCAGTAGCAGGGCCAAAGGGTTGAACTTGACCCGCAAATTGTGGTTGGCTCGCTCTTTGCCAGCTTTATGGAGGTTTGATTTCTTACCCTAAGAAGAAAACAGAACTGCAATAAATTAGAAAAAAAATTGTGTTTGTATTTTAGGCAAACTGGATTTTTAATAACCTCTCAAAATCTGAGTCACCTCACTCACCGGCAGAACTGTGACCTGTCCTGCAACCTCTGGTGGCTGCAGGGGAACAGTATCATCTCCCTCTTCCAACTCCCCGCAGCTGGGGTAAGGTGGGGGTGGGTAAGGAGGGAACTCCTCTAGAAACGGTTCCTGGTGAGCTAAGGTTGATGGACATTTCTCTTTCTCCTTGTCCTTGTCTTCCAGCAGTGATAGCATGCAGTGGCAGGAAGTAGGATCAGAGATGGGTGAGCAAGGGGGTAGTGGGGGTGGGGTCAAACTTTTCTCAGGGAGTGGCTCTTTCAAGTCAGTTTCACTTTCATCCTGAACCCTGGCTACTCCATCTATGCCACCCATCCTGTCCTCATGAACTGTAGGCTGTATATGGATCCCTGCAGAATTAGCCGTCTCCATGGGGATGGTTTCCATAGCAACCAGAGTGGTTTTCTGGTAGAGCAGTTTCTGAATGTTGGGTCCTGCTGGGCCTTCGGGCTCTGTGATTGAGTTGCGTTTCTTCAGGGGTCGGGGTGCATGTTGCAGCCAGCGACGCAGATTATCCAGGTCAGCATCACTGGGGTTCCTGTGAGAGTTTGATATGAAGGGGAGGAGCTTGGTGGGTCTGAGCGGGCAAGGGATACTGTGTTCCGCTGTTTCTCCTCCGATACCTTCAGTGTTACCTGGGCAACTGTTGTCAGCTTCACTTCCGTCAGGTGCACAAAATTCAGAATTGAAGGAATGGTTTTCTGAGCTGATTGATTGCTGCCTGCTGCTGGCTGGAAGGACTGGTTTTCCATACACTAAGAAAAGAAAGAGAATACATGGATTCACAAGACATTTCTCACAGCAAGCTCTATTTGACCTCCATTAAACAAAAGCACAGATTACAAATTACATGTTTGATTATTGTTTGGGGTGAGAGGAAAAAAAACTCCCCCAAAAAACTTCATTATTGATAGATAAGTACCTGTTTTTCCTAAATACTGATACTGAAAAAGCTTGCTTTGCCAATAAACTACAAAGCAAAGGCAAATCAAGTGGTATCTAAATCAGTCCCTGACAACATGCCAGTAAATACCAGTCACAGCTGTTCCCTTCACCTCACATGGTGAAGTTTCCAAAATATAGTCTGAACAAGTACAACATCACAGAGGAAATGCTATCAAGTACTGGGCTATAAGTTTTATTTACATCCATCATGCAGGTATAATTAATGGAGTGAAATACTCCGTATTTTACTTCTAGGAGACAGGCTTATGGCCTGTATTTGTATAGTGCTTTACTAGTCCTTAAGGACCCCAAAGCGCTTTACACTACATTCAGTCATCCACCCATTCACGCACACATTCACACATATTGGTGATAGCAAGCTACATTGTAGCCACAGCCACCCTGCGCACTCCCGGCGCACTGACACAGGCGAGGCTGCCGGACACCGCGCCACCGGGCCTTCTGACCACCACCAGTTTTCTCTGTCAATCGTTCCTAGTTTAGTTATCTGTACAGGGAGTGCAGAATTATTAGGCAAATGAGTATTTTGTCCACATCATCCTCTTCATGCATGTTGTCTTACTCCAAGCTGCATAGGCTCGAAAGCCTACTACCAATTAAGCATATTAGGTGATGTGCATCTCTGTAATGAGAAGGGGTGTGGTCTAATGACATCAACACCCTATATCATGTGTGCATAATTATTAGGCAACGTCCTTTCCTTTGGCAAAATGGGTCAAAAGAAGGACTTGACAGGCTCAGAAAAGTCAAAAATAGTGAGATATCTTGCAGAGGGATGCAGCAGTCTCAAATTGCAAAGCTTCTGAAGCGTGATCATCGAACAATCAAGCGTTTCATTCAAAATAGTCAACAGGGTCGCAAGAAGGGTGTGGAAAAACCAAGGCGCAAAATAACTGCCCATGAACTGAGAAAAGTCAAGCGTGCAGCTGCCAAGATGCCACTTGCCACCAGTTTGGCCATATTTCAGAGCTGTAACATCACTGGAGTGCCCAAAAGCACAAGGTGTGCAATACTCAGAGACATGGCCAAGGTAAGAAAGGCTGAAAGACGACCACCACTGAACAAGACACACAAGCTGAAACGTCAAGACTGGGCCAAGAAATATCTCAAGACTGGTTTTTCTAAGGTTTTATGGACTGATGAAATGAGAGTGAGTCTTGATGGGCCAGATGGATGGGCCCGTGGCTGGATTGGTAAAGGGCAGAGAGCTCCAGTCCAACTCAGACGGCAGCAAGGTGGAGGTGGAGTACTGGTTTGGGCTGGTATCATCAAAGATGAGCTTGTGGGGCCTTTTCGGGTTGAGGATGGAGTCAAGCTCAACTCCCAGTCCTACTGCCAGTTTCTGGAAGACACCATCTTCAAGCAGTGGTACAGGAAGAAGTCTGCATCCTTCAAGAAAAACATGATTTTCATGCAGGACAATGCTCCATCACACGCGTCCAAGTACTCCACAGAGTGGCTGGCAAGAAAGGGTATAAAAGAAGAAAAACTAATGACATGGCCACCTTGTTCACCTGATCTGAACCCCATTGAGAACCTGTGGTCCATCATCAAATGTGAGATTTACAAGGAGGGAAAACAGTACACCTCTCTGAACAGTGTCTGGGAGGCTGTGGTTGCTGCTGCACGCAATGTTGATGGTGAACAGATCAAAACACTGACAGAATCCATGGATGGCAGGCTTTTGAGTGTCCTTGCAAAGAAAGGTGGCTATATTGGTCGCTGATTTGTTTTTGTTTTGTTTTTGAATGTCAGAAATGTATATTTGTGAATGTGGAGATGTTATATTTGTTTCACTGGTAAAAATAAATAATTGAAATGGGTATATATTTGTTTTTTGTTAAGTTGCCTAATAATTATGCACAGTAATAGTCACCTGCACACACAGATATCCCCCTAAAATACCTAAAACTAAAAACAAACTAAAAACGACTTCCAAAAACATTCAGCTTTGATATTAATGAGTTTTTTGGGTTCATTGAGAACATGGTTGTTGTTCAATAATAAAATTATTCCTCAAAAATACAACTTGCCTAATAATTCTGCACTCCCTGTATTTCTAGCCTAGGTTGTCTGGTATCTGGTCCTGTTCATGCCTGGTCTCACCTCAGTGTCCTCAGTGTAATGACAGGATTTCTGCGAGCAGTTTTGTAGAAATGGTGTCTAAAGGACCACTGATGGTTTTTTATAAAGTAATTATTGAAGTTAACTCAGGAAGATCAATTGGAGAAAAAGAGACAAAATAAATATCAGTGGTTCTGAAAGTACATGATGTTACATCTGTGAGATTGTTATGAGTAATTTTTTACTGCTGATCTGCACTGTGTTGGCACATGACATTGAAGAAGACAACGGGATGAATAATATCCTTAAATTAAGGATATAATTCCTCCCCTTGTACACTTTCAGAAAGACATCTGCTGTGATGAAATCTATTCCTCACTGCTGTGTAATCCATTATTGTAGATTGAAATGTTATTAGTAAACGATCAGACAAAACAGGGTTTTCAGGAAATACTGTTAACTGTTCAGTTTCGATCCCATATGTCATAACAAGATCTAGTGTATGATTAAAGTGGTGGGTGGGTTATTTTTTCATTTTGAATACAACGGATTAAATGCATGGATGATAAAATCACCTACAATAATTATCCTATCCGAGCTGAGCACTAAATCAGATAAAAATTCTGAGAAAACAGCCAGAAACCACGAGGCCCAAGTGAACAATAACAAATAAAGCTGTTTGTGTGGCTGTAATTTCAAATAAATTACAACTCTGCCTGTGTCTTTGGTTGATTAATAAGCTGGAGTGGAAGATTGCTGTCACACCCCGACTTATATTATTTAATAATAGACACTATTTTACTCTTTGGTGCATTTGTGGATACTATGTTTTTCTTTTGTTGTTATTTTTTATGTTTAAGTCATTATTTTGCTGATTTTTGGTTTGTTTTTTCTTGGTTTGGGAACAGACACAGTCTCTAAGGGGTTTTGGGGGATAACAGGGGGAGAGAAGCTGTGGAGAGGCGTGTAAGACTGCGACTCTGCTTCCTGATCCCAACTCTCGATAGTCACGCTTTTTTTGTGGGGGGGAAATTATTAGAGACATGGACAGTTTGGTGGTGTGGTGGTGTGAAGAGTGGAGAGGCCAAGGTACTAGTCAGTCGGCTACGAGCTAAGCTAAGGTAGTGAGTCCCTAAAGATGAATGAATACTTTGAATATAATTAGCAGGTTATTCAACAGAAAGTGTGCTTTGGATAAAGCATTTAAGGATTACACTATGTAATAATATAAGTTTTTAGATCAAATTTGAATCGAAATAAGCTACAGAAAACACCACTGTGTGCTGTAACAGGAACAGGAAGTGATGCTCTACCCCAAGACCAAGTGTTGGCAAGTTTGTCGCACACACCTTATTTTTCTGCAACGATGTAAATGCAAAAGCCTCTCCCCTGTTGACTGAATTTTGGTGTTTTGGTGAAATTTTTTAAATTCATATTTTTCTACTAAGACATATACTACATTTTGGTGAATAAGGAGGACCAGTGCTTCCAAGGACCAATCTTACACTGATCAAAATAATCAGAAAAATCCTTTTGGCCATAATTGTGCAGCCCTATCTTAACAGGAAGAGTATTCTAATACACGGGCAATCGTATCAGTGGATTACCTCGGGGCTGGCTCCGAGGCAGTGTTCCTTGGCCACTGTGTTGGTATCCCTTCCCCAGTGTAGCCTGCTGGGTGTACATCGAGTAGATTGAGGAAGCCGCCAGGGTCTGAGGTTTCTGAAGCACAGGTGGGGGACAATCAGAGAGTTCTGGGGTGTAGGGTCGCACAGCAGCAGCTGGAGGACTCTCCTGCTTGTTGGGCAAAGGGAGGGTGTTGCTATGACTGGATAGAATTCCTGGAGCCCTGAGGGGGGCCCCAACTGGCTTCACCTTACCTGGGAAGGTGCCAGTGTTATAGGGGGCTTTGGAGAAGGCTGACAGGCCAGAAGATCGGAATGGTTTGGGCTTGCTGGGAACTGGAGGAGGTGCTGTCAACTTGGAAAGACTTTTGGATGAGACCTGAAAGTAAAATATAGCAAACGTGGAAACACAGGGTTATACTCAGAGATTGATGATATAACTGCAAAATACAGAAAATGAAGCAATAAATCAAATATCAAAATGAGCTGAAATGTAAAATGGCTTTACATTAAAATTGTAAGTGCTCAGCAGCTATTAACCGGTTTGAGTTTGACTTTTCATATTTAGCCTTACAATTATTGTACCGTAATTGTCGGGCTATAAGCCGCTACTTTTTGCACAAGCTTTGAACCCTGTGGCTTTTAGTCAGGTGCAGCTTTTCTATGGATTGTCCATGATTTTTGTGATATCGTAAGAGGATTTGTTTTGTTTGTTCCGCTGTTGTACGGCACTACGTTGCCTGGCGAAAGGGCATGTGATCAGACACACAGTATCGGGGTTCAAGAGTTGTATGTTGGTCACATGTCCGTCCGCCAGGCAACGTAGTGCCGTACGAAGTAGCGCGAAAAACAAACTTCAAAGTAGCACTACGCGTTCAGCGGGAGGCGTGGATGATGAGCGGCGATAAACTTGCGAAAAGCAGGTTATGCTCAACTCCACCGGTGGATTCTGACAGCGTGGAAAAGTGTGAAAACATCCACGATCACCAACGGATTTCGAAGGGCTGGACTGCTGCATGATGGAGAGGAGGACACCGCCACGGCCCTTCTGAGGGTGTTCGACTCTGACACTGACAACGAGGATTTGTTTGGTTTTGAAAGTGACAACAAAGGAGAGAAGCTGAGAGTGGATGACGAAGCCACCCTGAGCCTGTTCGTTTCCGACACTGGAGAAGAGGACTTTGGTGGTTTTAGTGCGCAGGAAGAAGAGAAAGATGGTGGTGAATGACTGACTTTTCTTCTTGTTAAAGCCGTGTCACTGCACCTGAGCCTAAAAGGTAGTCCGAAGCTATTTTTCTGGTGTGCTGTAGGTTATTGTTATGTACTACATTTCTTACTCATTTATGAAGCACAGTATATGTTTCGTACTTGTAATTACCGCTACTTGTACATATACCTAAAAAGTTATGCAAATATGTACCCATAACTTGTTTTTCAAAATATTAATAAAAGGGGTGTGTCTCCAAACAGCCATCTCTTTCCTGACAATTCGCTTTGTGCATATTCTCTTACATATGATAAGTCAACATTGAAACACCTGCGGCTTTTAGTCAGGTGCGGCTAATGTATGTACAAAACAGGATTTTCTCCTGATTTTAGCTGTATGAGATGTAGAGACTAAATGGAAGCCCACTGATACCTGATTGTCCCTGAGCAGGTTCTCTGTGGAACGATTAGATCGTGAGGGGATGGGAGGAGGAATGTCGGACCCAGAGTAGCTCTTGTCTATGGCGGTCTCACCACCTAGAAAAGAGAAAGTAACTCTAACATCCATGGGACTTTGTTTAAACAATTTTCTATCTCCCAGATCTCATTCCTTCTATTCTCAGGTTGATTAGCCTGTCATTTGTACATGGTATTCTATGAATGCATGGATAGACCATCCTTAAATTAGGTTTTCAGTGAATGTCTCAATGTCTCAAAGAATCAGCGTGCCTGAACGTTTATGTGTCAGATTAGAAATGTAGTAACAAATGATTGTAAAGGCATAGAAAGTTTAAATCCTCTTTCTGCAAAAGGTAAAACAGAAACAGGACCTAACTGACCTGAGTTGCGGCAGCTTAGACTCGACATGCGAGGCAGAGTGGAGGCATGCTCGTAACCCCTACTGGATTCGGAAAATGAGCTTTCCCAGTCAAAGATCTTGCTTGTTTTTAAGGTGTTGAAACCTGTGAGGCAGAGATAACTACATCAAGTAGAGTTTTGGTACTAGAAATAGAAGTGACTAACTCAGACTCAAATAGTGTTTCAGCATGCTAGGACAGACTCAAAACATAGAAAAATATATTTCTTACATCACGGAAACATGTACCTGAGGCTGGTTTGACAGGCCTAGGAGGTGGCTTCAGTGATGAATCAGCCATGGGCAGGGTGACAGTGCCATCTGGGTATGCTGGCTTCACCAGAATCTCCTGGCGGACCGGCACAGGTGGCCCCTGAGAGCTTGATGTGGAGGATGACTGGATGTACGGCCCCACCGCTGCCACTCTGGAGCCCATGCTATATTGTGGGGCTGTACAGTCTGAAGCCACCTAGAGTGAGCAGAAATGTTTGACTGCTGCAGCCTTTTCGATCAGTACTTGTATATTAAGCAAACAACAACAAAGCAAAAATAAATGTTTTGTACAAAAAACAAACAAAAAAACCTTGAAATTGTAGAAATCTACTTTTGCTGATATTTTTTTCCTATATAAACTCACTGGCTGGTTCTCATTCTGCTGCAAAGCAGCCTTTTTCTTCCAGAGCCGTTCCCGGAGTTCAACCAACCGACGGTCCATCGCAGCTACTTCCAAGTTCCTTTTGTTCAAGCTGTCTCTCTGCTGCTGCAGCCTGCCACTATGATCCTGATTCAGCTTGTTTCTTAGCTGTTTGGAAAGGAGGGGGTGAGAAGTCAAAGTATGATTGAAAACCAACAGAAAAAATATTGTCTAGAATAATTTATTAGACACTAGGTTTAACCTCCTAGCAACTGTAGCTGGAAGTACTAACAGTGTGAGATAGAGGTATGTACAGCCTGATATCAAATCACTCCCTATATCAGTGGTTCCCAAGCTTTTTTTGCTTTTACGTTTAGTAAACAATTAAACAAATACAAGTTCACTCAGCAGCCGCGGAGCAGAAGCCAGGGGGAGTTGCAGTGACGCGCCCGTGAGCTCCGCCGGCAGCCAGCTGTGCCTGAGTGACCGAGCCCCGGGCCGAGAGGCCGGGGGCACCCCACCTCCGAAGTGGTCCGAGCGAGCCCCAGGTTCCAGGCCCCGATAAGCGGCCGCCAAGGAGTGAGCCGGTGTGTACCTGGATGCCCACCCCCAGACACAAAGAACCACCAACGCACCGACACCTGAGGGAGTCCGCCACTGGCAGGGGAAGTGGTGGTGGGTGGAGATAGGCCTCCAAACCTTGGAGGGCCTGAGGTGTCCCCAGAGAGGTGGTGTCTGATACCCAACCTGACATATAGACACAGACATACAGGCACACACAGACACAAACATCCATTCCCCCCCTCATGCTCTCATATACACTCACTCCACACTCAACCAACGTGGAGACAGACATAAAGAGACGCTGTACACACGATCACACTCCCCAAGCGTACTCTACAAACCGGGTCTAGGTACCCTTGCCCCTGGTGGGGGGAACTGCACCCAGACCCAGGTGGTGTTACCCTTTTCCCTGAGGTGGGGAGAGGCAGACCACCCCGACTCCGTAGCAGCAGGGAGGCCCCACTCCTCCCCAGTCGGACGGCCAACTCCTCCTAGCCCTCCCGCTCCAGCAGGCCGCAGAGAATGGGGGTGGGAGAAGACTCCAAACCTCCCTCCACCCGCTCATTGTAGTGTTGATGCATGTGTGTTCTAAGGTGCAATTAAAACCCAGGAGGGCATGGAGCTACCTGCCAAGGAGCAGCAGGTAAGCGCATAGTCCCTCCTGATAGCCCTCAATGTCTAAGTGTATTTAAAATTGAGAGGTGGGCAACGACGCCAGGGGTGAGGTGTACACCCTGATGGTAATATGGACTCCGTGATTGTGCCCACCCCCAAGATCCTATATGTATGAGTAATGAGAGTGTGAATAATGTGAATGTCTAAGTTGTGGGATAAAATTGAGGCAGAGGCAGCCGGAAGGGGACAGAGGGGGGGGGGGGGGGGTAGCCTCCTCTGCACCCTGGTGACATACCCCTACTCCAAGGCCCTACATGTGTGGGTGGTTGTGGTGGAGCGGGAAGAGGGAGGCAGCTGGAGATGGGGAGGGAAGGAAGGGAGGGGCAGGTAACCCCTCCCTGGGGCCAGCTCCCCCGCTGACCCCAGTAGGCACTCCCACACTCCGCGACCCGCCAGGGAAAGGGGGCCCAGGCCCATCCAGACCGGGGCCCAGTGCAGCAGCGCCTCCCGGCCCCACAGAGCCCGGGACAGTCCACCCAACCCCACCACAGAGAAAACTGCACCCACCCCACCATCCACTCATCTTCCAGTCTACATAAGACAGTAAACGCCCAGGCTGAGATCTTCCTCCACCTCTCCTGTATCTTCCCCTCCTGCAGAGAAAGTCCCTTGTCCATCAGGGAAGTGACAGACAAGGTAAGCGACCCATGTTGTAGGTGACGTCAGACGCCAGAGATTTTGGCGGAGAAAAAAAAAGCAAATGGTAGCATAGAGTTTAACAAAGGTTTTTCAAGCTTCAGTATTACCAAATATACTAATCAATTGTCATATAACTAACATCATCTGTCCTATCACCTTTATCACCCTGGATGACAACGGGGAGAGTTTAGACGCTCTCCAAGATTACATCGACCGCTGTTTTCAAGATTTAGTAATGAAGAAGGCCCTGAGTGCATCTTCCCCGGCTAAAACTGAGACGCCGTCATCGAAGAGATGTCGCCCAGCAGACTCCCCCGGTACATCATCGCCTGCCGGCAAAGACATCACAGACATCCTGGAGTCAATCGACAAGCGATTGTCCAGTTTCGATGCGAGGCTGGCCCTGGTGGAGATCTTACACCGGGAATCTAAATCTCTGAGAGAATCCCTGGAATTCAGCCAGCAGCAGGTGGAAACGCTTGCCGCTGAAAATGCCACGCTACGGGAGTCGGTTAAATCTCTCACCGATAACGTGACCCAGCTAAACATTGAAAATAAAAAAATAAAAGAATCCGTTATCAATCTACAAGCCCGTAGCATGAGAGATAATCTTGTGTTTTCTGGTATTCCAGAATCTGCCGGAGAGGACGCAGAGGCAACGGTGAAAAGCTTCATTAAAATCCACCTGAAGCTGCCGGAGGACACCGTAAAGAACATCGATTTCGATAGAGTGCATCGCTTGGGGGGCGTGCGGTCGCGGACCGGGAGACCACGGCCTATTGTGGCCAAATTCGGTCAATTCAAACAAAAGGAACAGGTGAAGAGTCGCGGCAGAGAGCTGAAAGGAACTGACTTCAGCGTGAACGACCAGTTCCCCAAAGAGATCCTGGAACGACGCAAGGTCCTGTTCCCAGTTCGACGTAGCTTTATCCAGAAAGGCTCCCGTGCTGTCATCGCCGTGGACCGGCTCTACGTGGACGGACAGCTCTACAGCGACCCCGGCACCACACCGTGGTTATATTGACTGCACTCCAGATAAGAACCCGCTACACTCTTTTCTTATTCATTCACACTCTCTCCTTTAACATGAGTTTAACCTAGTAATATCAATATGATGTCATAGCAGATATAACACCGTCACCCTCCGTCATTGCTTTAATTGGAATGTTTCCGTTTCGTTTCTTTTTTTTTGGTGTTGCTCACAGTTCATGTGGTTTCTTTCTTTCTCTTGTCTTTCACTGCTGTGATCACCCACTTCCCCACTCACCTACAAACAACACCCTCTATTTCTCCATATTTTCACACCACGATCACGCAAACACATCAGCTCAATGGCAGCACATTCACAACAGCCTCACAGCACGCACAGATTTGCAGGACACATAACACAAGCCACGCTTGTTCATATTAGTGAATATTCACACACATAGTCAGACTTATGGAGCCTCTCACCACACTTCTTTTTCTCTTTCTATTTTACAAACAAGTGATGTTTCCACATCCTCTCCACCTGTCTAAACGAAACACCCAGCGTACATCATTAGACATACACACACAATTATGGGCATGCTGAGGTTTGTCACATGGAATGTAAATGGAGCTGGCTCCAGAGGAAAGAGGTTAAAGATATTTAACCAGCTTAAAAAACTACAGGCTACTACAAAACTACAGATGTTGTTTTATTACAAGAAACTCACAAACCTGTCACAGGTTTAAACGAACTTAAAACACCTGAGTTTCCTAACGTGTTTGCAGCCTGTTATAATTCTAGACAACGGGGAGTAGCAATTTTAATACATAAAAATGTTAATTTTACAGTACTCGATACAGTTATAGATCCAGAGGGTAGATTTCTAATTATTAAACTATCAATATTGAACAAAAAACTATGTATTGTAAGTATATATGGTCCAAATGTTGATGAACCCTCATTCTTCCACGGATTTTTTAGTGCACTCTCTGAACACCTTGATTGCACACTCATTCTTGGCGGTGACCTCAACCTTGGACTAAATAAAGACATGGATAGGCTCAACACAACAGGAACTCAGCGCAATTGGCAGTCCACAAATATAATCAATCAGTATATGAGCGACTTTGGTCTTTGCGATGCATGGCGCTCTCTTCACCCCACCAGTAAGGAATATACTTTTTTCTCGCATGTTCATCACTCTTACTCTCGTCTGGATTATTTTTTGGTCAGCAGCTCACTGCTGTGTGACATTTCAGACACTGAGATTCATCCTATAGCTGTCAGCGATCATGCTCCTGTATCTTTAACACTAATGCACAAGAATAACACTACGCCAAGAAAAAACTGGAGATTTAATATATCACTACTAAAAGATGAAGACTTTATTAAATATTTTAAAAAGGAATGGACTTCATATTTAGACTTTAATGACACTCCCGGAATATCTGCTTCTGTTCTATGGGAAGCAGGGAAAGCTGTGATGAGAGGTAAAATAATTTCTTTCTCATCACACAAAAAGAAAGAAGAAAACAAAAATATTCAGGAATTAGAAAAAACCATCAAATCACTAGAAGAAGCCTACGCGTGCAACCAAGATCAGGAAACATTGAACAAAATATGCAAAACAAAACTAGAATTAAATGAAATTATTAATAAAAAAACACAATTCCTTATACAAAGACTACGCTTGCAGAATTTTGAACACAGTAACAAATCAGGTCGATTTCTAGCTAACCAGCTAAAAATAAAGAAAGAAAAAACAACTATATGTGCTGCTAAAGATTTATCGGGGAACACAATATATGATCCTGGAAGAATAAACAACATTTTTAGGGATTTCTATGAAACTTTATACTCACCACAAATAAACCCATCTAAAAATGAAATTGATCTGTTTCTTGACAACGTAACTCTTCCAAAATTACTAGACAGTGAAGCAATGGAACTGGATTCGCCACTGACGCCAAGTGAACTCCAGGAAGCCCTGATAGGTATGCCCAGTAATAAGGCTCCAGGTCCAGACGGCTTCCCTGCAGAATTCTACAAAGAATTCTGGACAATTTTGGCACCAGTATTCCACGGCATGTTGCAGGAAATCGAGGAAAATGACAGACTACCACCAAATATAAATTCTGCCAACATTAGTCTCCTGCTAAAACCAGGCAAAGACCCTTTATTTCCCTCAAGCTATCGTCCAATTTCTCTTTTAAATGTAGACCTTGAAATAATCTGCAAAGCTCTCTCAAAGAGATTAGAGAAAATGACCCCCCTCTTAATTCATCCTGACCAAACTGGTTTCATAAAAGGTCGGCACTCCTCAACAAACACTCGTAGATTACTTAATTTAATAGACTACTCATACGATAAAAACATCGAAACCATAATATTATCTCTAGATGCAGAAAAAGCATTTGACAGAGTTAACTGGAAATTTTTATTCGCAACTTTACACAAATTTGGTTTTGGAAACTCTTTCATAAACTGGATAAGAATATTATACAATTCCCCAACAGCTCGTATCAGAACAAATGACCAGACATCCTCCAGCTTCTGTCTCCTGAGGGGCACCAGACAGGGATGCCCACTCTCCCCTTCACTTTTTGCAATTTTTATCGAACCTCTAGCAGCAACATTTAGACAGGCTACAACAATTAAGGGCATAAAACAAAATGTAAGAACATAGAACATAAAGTCAGTCTCTATGGGGATGATGTGTTGCTTTTTCTGCAAAACACACAAACCAACCTCTCTGAGGTAATTACTTTAATAAACTGGTTTTCAAGAGTTTCAGATTATTCAATTAACTGGCCAAAATCTACAGTTCTCCCCATTAACTGCTCCTTCCATAATTCTTCCTCTGCCCCACTGCAATCCGGAAATATTAAATATTTAGGTATTAATGTCTCTCCTAAGCTTTCAGACTTAACTAAATTAAACCACATCCCACTTCTAAAGAAAGTAGAAGGCGATCTGACTAGATGGAAATCTTTACCCATATCACTCATGGGAAGGGTCGCCACTATAAAAATGATGATCTTGCCAAAAATAAATTACTTATTTTTGATGATCCCTAACAAACCATCACAAGATTGGTTCAGATCTCTGGATTCATATATTTCCCTAACAAACCATCACAAGATTGGTTCAGATCTCTGGATTCATATATTTCCAAATTCCTTTGGAAAGATAAACCCCCGCGTATCAGCTTAAAAACGCTACAAAGAACCAAGGATAGAGGAGGATTAGATCTGCCTAATTTTTACCAATACTTCTTAGCCAACAGGCTTCAGTTCATCTCAGAATGGTTAAAATATACCTTCTTAGATGAGCCCTGGCTAGATGTTGAACAGGCACTATGCAAGGATCTAGAGATTTCAGACCTACCATTTATTAGCTCAAACATCAAAAGACATGAATGCTTTAAAAGTATCAACATCAGCTTTTCTCTGACAGCATGGTGGGAGTTTCTAAAAATAATGGAATCTTCATTAATCCCATGCAAACGTACACCTATCTGGAATAACCCAGACATATTACAAAACAATAATATGATTAATTTCCCAGAATGGAGTTGTAAAGGAATTAAATACTTAGAACATATATTAGAGGGAACAGAATTTATTCCATTTGACAGACTAGTTGCACAATATGGGATCGACAAGATTTTTAGAATATCAACAAATTAAATCCATAGTAAAAAAGAAATTTAACCTCAGTCAAGTTGAATTACAAACACCACTAAGTGCGGCACATTTTCTTACTCTTAAATCCCCCAAATTATTATCTAAAATATACAGAACACTTTCTAAATTAGATGAATCAATATCCCTTCCTATTGCAAAGTGGGAAGCAGATTTATCAGTCAGCTTAGACCAAAACTTCTGGTCTCAGATTTGCTTAAAAACCTTTAAATTAATTAAAAATCCCAGTCTGCAATTAATACAATACAAAATACTACATAGAGTGCACTATACAGGTCATCGGATGTTCAAGATGGGCTTTACATCTTCCAACAACTGCTCACACTGTCAAGGCAATACACCAGACAATTACATCCACGCTCTTTGGTTCTGTCCACCAGTGCAAAAGTTTTGGCGCGAGATATGTGAAGACTTATCAAAGTGTCTGAAATGTAACATTCCAACTTCCCCCTTAGTGTGTTTGTTGGGCAGCTTAGATAATGTCACTTCAGAAAAGAATATAGCCCATATGGTTTTCACTGCCCTATGCATAGCCAAGAAAACTGTCCTCATGAACTGGAAAAATAAAAATAATCTTAATTCTAACCAATATAGAAATTATCTATTAGATCATATTAGTCTTGATACAGCCTCTGCCACCACATCAGATCAATTGCTCTGGGGTCCTTTTATCAGCTCCATCACCTAGTGGGGGTGGGGGGTCATAGTTTGGTCCCGCCTTCACTGTTGTGATTGGTGTGGGGGTAGGGACAGGCTTAGGGCGTCGGGGGGTTCCCCGGAGGCATCTTCCTTGGGGGGCTCAACCCGGGGTAGCGGTCATGTCCGGTTAGGGGCTCTGTTGGCTCTCAGGTGACTATTTCCTCGCGGCTGCGTGCAGCGGGGCTAGGGGAGGGTCTGTGCTGACGGACGTGGGTTACTGACCTGGTAGCCTGGCTGCCCCTGGGTGGGTCCGGGACGGGCGTGAGGTTCTGGGGGCGCTCCGTCTCTGGGCTGGGGCCCGGGCCGGGCCTCGGGGGCTTGGGTCCTGGTTGGTGTGTTGCCGGGGTTGTGGGCGGGTGGGTGCATGGGGGCCCAGCCCTGGAGCAGGGTGCCGCCGGTGCGTCGAGCCACCTGGAGGGCTCTACAACTGGTGGGGGAGATGGTCACTACCCGGCTTTCTTTAGACCGCGAAGGCCGGGTTCTCAGGTGGAAGCAGCCTCTGAATTTGGACACCCCCGCTGTTTCCGGGCTGGCCAATAATAACGGTGACATTTAACGTATTTTATCTGATAAATAAACACTGTAAAATGCATTTATCACCCTAAATTACTAAAATATCGATATTTTAATGTGAAAATCGATTCTAGAACAGAAATGATTGGTATTGGAGGAACCGATATTTCAGGATCGATCCACACATCACTACCCCTAACTTTCAGTAGCTGTTGAAAGGATAAAGTTGTGGTATATCAGTGGTTATAAATACCATTATTACTTTGGGATTAGTTTAACACAAAGTTAGTGCTGATCTGGGAGCATTGCTGTGAGTCACAGTGCGCAGCCTAAAGGTCCTTTCACATCGGCGGCAGCATGTGCTGCTAATGCTAACTAAAGGCCAAGGATCCAGAATTTGTTGCGCTGGCTGTTGAGCTCTGTGGGTTTTTGCAGCAGCTCTACCTGTACTAGATGCACCTGCTCCTTGTCGTTTCTATCTCTGACTTTATGTCCTCTACAAGAGTTTGGGTTTTTTTTGCTGGTCCTTCAAATGTTCAGTAAAAACATGTATGCTAATTCATAACGAAGAATGCTTTGTAACTATCCCCACTAGTGAAGACTGTCATTTCCACAACACTGCCCCCCTCCCCACCCCGAGGTCCGCAGCGCTGTTGAAAAGGCTCTAGAGGTCCCTGTATTAAGCACGTAAACCTGTCACACAAAAATCACCAAACTCGGACGACCACAGACTGTTTTCCCTTGTGGTGATGAAGGAAAACGCTGGGCTGGCATGTAAAAGGGCATTTATTCCCTTCAAGGACCTGAAGCTCCATAAAGCACCCCTCCAATAGCCAAACCTATCTGTTCTCTGATTGGATAGTTAAATTTGTGATTGACATGACATTGGCCAATCAGATGAAAGGAAGAAAAATAGGGTCAAAATTCGTACTTGTAACTTGAAACTTGAGTGCAGAGTTTCACGTGTATTTTTGGCTCAGTTCACACACAAACCTTTTTTACACACATACGAATTCGTTTTACACATACAAATCCTGATTTACAAATACAAAATATTTATGACCACAATTTGAGCCCATATAGTTGGTCATTATAAGAAGTGTTTGTGACCTAAACATCAAGAATGTGGGATACTGTTTGTCTGTGATTTGGAGAACCCAGTTCGTGCTCCCGACGCAGGGAAAACCAATTCTGCAGGGGAGGCCTATCTTGGCCTTGTGCAGGTAAAGCCAAAGGGAAGATATGCTTCACAATATTTTCTAGTCTTTGGCTTGGAAGGCAGTTGGTTTGGAAACATATTTGGCGATGCTTCATACCCTGCTTTGCATATGTGTGGAAGCCCCGCCAAAAACCTGTCCATTATGCTACCATGCCCCCCCCCTGCAATGGCTCTGCACCCCCCCCCCCCTCCCCAGGGGGCGGGCCCCACACTTTGGGAACCTCTTCTTGAGACTTAAGTCATGACACACTTCTCTCCCCAACATAAGTTGCCAATATACACTCAACAAAAATATAAACGCAACACCTTTGTTACTGCTCCCATTCCCTATGGGATGGACGTAGAGACCTAAAATTCATTCCAGATACACAATATAACCATCCCTCCCAAACAGTGGTCACAAATCAGTCCAAATGTGTGGTAGTGGGCACATCTGCTATATTGAGATAATCCATCCCACCTCACAGGTGTGCCACATCAGGATGCTGATCTGACATCATGAGTAGTGCACAGGTGTACCTCAGACTGCCCACAACAAAAGGCCACCCTGGAATGTGCAGTTTTGTCTCACAGCAAAATGCCACAGATGCCACAAGCAATGAGGGAGCGTGCAATTGGCATGCTGACAGCAGGAATGTCAACCAGATCTGTCGCCCGTGCATTGAATGTTCATTTCTCAACCATAAGCCGTCTCCACAGGCGTTTCAGAGAATATGGCAGCACATCACACCGGCCTCACAACCGCAGACCTCGTGTAACCACACCAGCCCAGGACCTCCACATCCAGCAGGTTCACCTCCAAGATCGTCTGAGACCAGCCACCCAGACAGCTGCTGGAACAATTGGTTTGCACAACCAAACAATTTCTGCACAAACTGTCAGGAACCGTCTCAGGGACGCTCAACTGCATGCCCGTCGTCCTCATCGGGGTCTTGACCTGACTCCAGCTCGTCGCCGTAACAGACTTGTGTGGGCAAATGCTCACATTCGATGGCGTCTGGCACGTTGGAGAGGTGTGCGCTTCACGGATGAATCATGGTTCACATTGTTCAGGGCAGATGGCAGCTGAGAATGTCCCAGTTCTTGCATGGCCAGCATACTCACCGGACATGTCACCCATTGAGCATGTTCGGGATGTGCTTGACCGGCGTATACGACAGCGTGTACCAGTTCCCACGAATATCCAACAACCTCGCACAGCCATTGAAATGGAGTGGACCAACATTCCACAGGCCACAATTGACAATCTGATAGACTCCATGTGACGATGTGTTGCACTGCATGAGGCAAATGGTGGTCACACCAGATACTGACCGGTTCTGGGTCCCCAGACCCCCGATAGCGCAAAAAACTGCACATTCCAGGGTGGCCTTTTGTTGTGGGCAGTCTGAGGTACACCTGTGCACTACTCATGATGTCAGATCAGCATCCTGATGTGGCACACCTGTGAGGTGGGATGGATTATCTCAATATAGCAGATGTGCCCACTACCACACATTTGGACTGATTTGTGACCACTGTTTGGGAGGGATGGTTATATTGTGTATCTGGAATGAATTTTAGGTCTCTACGTCCATCCCATAGGGAATAGGAGCAGTAACAAAGGTGTTGCGTTTATATTTTTGTTGAGTGTAGTTAAAGGTTTTTAGTCTTTTTAAAAAATATTTTCACATATCTGTGTTTATGTTTTTAGCTCCTATAACTGTGCCTTGCCTAGCCAGAGAACCAAACTGTCTTTCATTAAACAAACGAATTTAAATTAAAATAGTAATATTTAGACCCACACAGCATGCTCATCCAACTACTAATTTGGTTCTTAGTTGCTGAAGAAGATCCACATGTTAGAAAAAAAAAGAGTTATTCAGGAAAACGAAAATATTTCCGCTGCATACAGACTAAAATAAAATTTTCCTAACAGGAGTGTAAGGGATTTATGCTAACTTTATGCTAATGCTAAAATAAGATATTAAAGTTTCAGATAGGGTTTTCTTTTTTTTTTTGGGGGGGGGGGGGGGGAGTCACCAAATATATTGTACACACTTTTTAAATATTTGAATTATTACAAACAACATTTGTGAAATTACAGCAGTGTAATATCCTGCAAAATAATCGGCTAACTAAATCTGCAACCAGGTAACCGAACTTGCTAGCAAACCTGAGTAACTTGCTAAACATTATAGCTTATTAATCAAAACACAACAAAATTGTAAGAAAAAACAGGAGAAAGTCAATTCTTGTAGTCTTTCTAGTGTCCTGATGATTCATTCCAATCTTTTAGTAATATTTCCCTCAAAACAATTTTCAGAGTTACTCATCACTTATTGTAGCCACCTCACCTTTTCTGGCCGACTTTTGCTGGATCAGCGTTTGAATCATCAACCAGCAAGATGTGGTACTCCCTGTATGCAGAGAAATACAGTCTTCACCACAAAATTACACCACAGTGGTTAATAATAATCTCCATTCACATAAAAGCTGAGGGTGAGTTTAGCTCTTACTGTTTTAAATGTAAAAGTAGCTCCAGTCAGCTGAACCAAAGACAGAGGCAGTGTTGCCAACTCCTCAGTAAGGAAAATTGCTATTGGTTGTCCTAAAAGTCGCTAGAAGTCAAATGACGTCATTGTCTAATTTGCATAATTGGTCATGCTAATCTAATTGTAACCTATGTTGTTGGAGAGAGAAATAACATCATGGAAGAGACATAATGTGAGTAAAAAACGTCCTAAATGCATTTAGAGTTTATTTAGAACTACATATTAAATTTCTTTTAGCAATTATTGTTTTTTTTAATGTCACAATTCCAACCCTGCTCCTTTACCCGGGCTTGGACTGGCAAAAGTGACCCGAAATAGGCACTGTGGTGGAGTTACTTTGTGTGTGTTTCACAGCAAAATCTCCAGTGTTAAATTAACACTAGAGAGTGTCTATATGGGTCCACACCTCTGAGTGTTAAATACAACACTGTTGAGTGTTAAATTAACACTTTTGACAGTGTTATATGTTTAAAAGTAACCTAGTCAGTTTTGAAGATTAACAATGGCTAACACTGAGCAGTGCTGATTTTCTAACACTGGAATATTTCTAACATTTTGAGTTATTTTCCTCAACAAAGCCCCCAGGGGGGCTAGGAGGAGGAGTTGGCCGTCCGACTGCGGTCTGGAGTGTGGGGCCTCCCTGCTGCTGCGGAGTCGGGGCGGTCTGCCTCTCCCCACCGCAGGGTTCGTAGACCCGGTTCGTAGAGTACGCTTGGGGAGTGTGATCGTGTGTACAGCGTCTCTTTATGTCTGTCTCCACGTTGGTTGAGTGTGGAGTGAGTGTATATGAGAGCATGAGGGGGGGAATGGATGTTTGTGTCTGTGTGTGCCTGTATGTCTGTGTCTATATGTCAGGTTGGGTATCAGACACCAAGGTTTGGAGGCCTATCTCCCCCCACCACCACTTCCCCTGCCAGTGGCGGACTCCCTCAGACATCGGTGCGTTGGTGGTTCTTTGTATCTGGGGATGGGCGTCCAGGTACACACCGGCTCACTCCTTGGTGGCCGCTTGTCGGGGCCTGGAGCCTGGGGCTCACTCGGGCCACTTCGGAGGTGGGGTGCCCCCGGCCTCTCGGCCTGGGGCTCGGTCACTGAGGCACAGCTGGCTGCCGGCGGAGCTCACGGGCGCGTCACTGCAACTCCCCCTGGCTTCTGCTCCGCGGCTGCTGAGTGAGCCCTCATCTGGGACTCTCCTCAGCTCTTTCTGGGACAGTGGCGCGGCTGCCCCTCTGTTGGTCTTCCTTGGTCTCTTGTGTTCTGAGGGCCTCTGGATGTCTGGAGTTTTGATATCCTCCATACCTGCTTCATGCCCTGGGGGACGGGGCTGTGGCCCCCCCACACCCTCTAGCAGATCATTACATGAAGGAACCTTTTAAAAAAACAAGCGCGTCCATGCTCACAGGTGTACACACGGGTGCTCACACACACAAACTACACCCTTTTTGGCTCCTACCTCAAAGCACACTGTGTTCTGTTGATCTTATGTGCTGCACAATAATGTTTAATATTTAGTATTTACTGTCATATTCCCATATATCATTGTGATGTTGTTTATTCTATTACTCTTGTTTTCTTCTGCTTGTTTTCTTTTTTCTTTCTCAACAGGTGATCCAGGTGATCAATATATGCATTTTTTTTCTTTTTTTTTTCTTCTGCCCATTCTGTTGGTTTTTGTTTTTTGCCCTTCTCCCCCGTCCCTCTTCTCAGCTGTTTCTCTTTCCCTCTTTCTTTCTCCCCTTCTTTCCTCCAGTCAAGTCTGTCCCGTATTCAGCAAGTGAAAATAAAATAAACAATAAAAGGTGAATCAAATGGACCATTATGGCAAGGCTGGGATGGTCAATTTGGTAAAGTAAATCCGTTGGGCATCTTTCTTTGCCTTTAGACAATAATTCTGATGGCAAAAAGAGCCAAACGGGACAGGAAAAAAAAAAAAAAAAAAGAGAACTTTTCCCCAACTCAGCCAATGGACCTCTGTATGATAAGGAATGTCGGCAAACTCTGAATCTATTTCCTGCACAAAAGACTGAAATTTACGGTAATTTAAACCTTTAGCTAGAATACAATTGACCTTTTGCGTTACAGTACTCATTACATGCTCCATTTTTAGGACATTACTACACAGCGTTTGCTGGTGTATGATGCAGTGATATGCTGTTAACTCACCCGTATGTTTCACATCCTGCATCTTTTACTCGAATCCTGCCGAATACTTCTCTTTTTTCACCACACATTGCGGGTGCTCTATCTGTTGTAAGTCCAACAGGTTTGTCCCAGGGCAGACCTGGATGACCTCTAATTTTCTGCTTTTTAAATTCAGATAAAACTGAGGTTATTCAGCCCTGAACATTTTAGAAATATGGTATCTAACCAGATTCTTACTCTGTATGGCATTACCTTGGCCTCCAGTAACACTGTGAGGAACCGTGAAGTAATTTTTGACCAGGATATGTCCTTCAATGCACATATTAAACAAATATGTAGGACTACTTTCTTTCATTTGCGCAACATCTCTAGAAATCCTGTCTCAGCACGACGCTGGAAAACTAGTTCATGCATTCATTACTTCTAGGCTGGTCTACTGTAATTCTTTATTATCAGGATGTCCAAAAAAACTGCCTGAAAAGTCTTCATTTAATCCAAAATGCTGCACAAGAGTACTGACGGGGACTAGAAAGAGAGAGCATATTTCTCCAGTACTGGCTTCTCTTCATCGACTCCCTGTTAAATCCAGAATTGAATTGAAAATCCTGCTCCTCACATACAAGGTCTTAAATAATCAGGCCCTCATCTTATCTTAATGACCTTGTAGTACCATATCACCCTTTTAGAGCACTTTGCTCTCACTCTGCAGGCCTACTTGTTGTTCCTAGAGTATTTAAAAGTAGAATGGGAGGAAGAGCCTTCACTTTTCAGGCCCCTCTTCTATGGAACCAGTTTGGATTTTGGAGACAGACACTATCTCAACTTTATTTAGTTTAGGCTTAAAACTTTCCTTTTTGCTAAAGCATATAGTTAAGGCTGGATCAGGTGACCCTGAATCCTCCCTTAGTCATGCTGCTGTAGGTGTAGGCTGCTGAGGGATTCCAATGAGGCATTGAGCATTTCTTCTTCAGTCACCTTTCTCACTCACTATGTATTAATAGACCTCTCTGCATTGAATCATATCTGTTATTAATCTCTTTCTCTCTTCTGTCTTTATCCTGTCTTCCTTCTCTCAGCCCAACCGGTCGCAGAAGATGGCCCCGCCCCTCCCTGAGCCTGGTTCAGCCAGAGGTTTCTTCCTGTCAAAAGAGAGTTTTTCCTTCCCACTTTGGCCACAGTGCTTGCTCATAGGGGTCATATGATTGTTGGGTTTACATCTGTATGTATTATTGTAGGGTCTACCTTACAATATAAAGTGCCTTAAGGCGAATGTTGTGGTGATTTGCCGCTATATAAATAAAATTGATTTGAACCGAATTTTCTCCACAATAGATGTGTGTCGTTTGTCTTCAATGATGAGGTATCTGGAGACTGCTGTCTTCAAAAGTGTTTTGTCATGCTCAATGATGTTGTTTGACCACTGTCACTTTTCTGCAGCCATTGGTATAGCTAATTTGATTCCACCCCATGTTTTATAGGCAATCTGAGTTTGGTTAAGTCACCCTAGCACTAGTGGTTTTAACTTAATCCAGATTAATTTAGTACAAGACTCAATAGTCCAGGTGGTAGTAATCACTGTGTTTCAGAAAGGGGATTATCAAGAACTGATTAACAATTATAGATTATATAGACGCATCTTTGTTCCCTACAAGAATTATGAGGAAACACTACACAATGTGTTACTCTTCTATCACTCCCAGTTTCAACATTTTGCCCATTTTCTTCTGAACAATTTGCCTGTTGTGCTCGAGTCAGGCTATGAATGCATTATCACCCCAGGCTGCATTTCAAAATAGCACTCTATAAGCAAAGTAATGTCAGGCAGGGGGGAGAACAAATGTGCAAACCGCTGCAAAATTGAGGTCACTTTTTCTTTTGTTAGATTAACAAGTTCAATGCGGCTCCCTATGTGGATGAGAGCAAGTGGTTCAGAAGATGTGGTAGATTGTGGTGCTTGGTCTTTCCCCCAGTGGTAGGACATCTATGTACATTCTGATTAAGTTATGAAGTTTATGTGAACTTATTAGCCTTATGATTTTACAACTGAAACTTGTGTAGATATAGGACCAAATGGCATCAAATGGTTTGACTGTATAGTACAACATACCCCAAAACTTCAACATTTACATACTGACATTATATCTTAAGCTTTGATTTTTACTTCTTCAAGAAGCATGTCTCCTTTCTTAATTTGACTGATCTCACATATGGTGGAATTATATAATGTCAAGTCTGAGAGCACCAGTGATTCCAGAAAATAAAGGTGACAGTAACTCATTAGATGATCACTTTTAATTAAAAACTCTTTCATGCACCTTATTTTCTGAGACTTTCTCTCGCCATTTCTTTGAGGACTCTGTGGATTTTTCCTTCTTTTATTTCATAATCTTAATTCGCTTCCCCAGAGGCTCTGCCTGTATCTTTTCTTCCTTCCTTTTCCTTTTGCCGCTCATCTTCTCCTGAGGATCTGCCTGTATCTTTTCTTCCTTCCTTTGCCTTTTGCTCCTCATCTTCTCCAGAGGCTCCTGCTGTACTTTTTCTTTTCTCTTTTCTACTTTGGCTTCACTCTTCATCTTCTCCAGAGGCTCCTGCTGTACTTTTTCTTTTCTCTTTTCTACTTTGGCTTCACTCTTCATCTTCTCCAGAGGCTCTGCCTGTATCTTTTCTTCCTTCCTTTGCCTTTTGCTCCTCATCTTCTCCAGAGGCTCCTGCTGTACTTTTTCTTTTCTCTTTTCTACTTTGGCTTCACTCTTCATCTTCTCCAGAGGCTCCTGCTGTACTTTTTCTTTTCTCTTTTCTACTTTGGCTTCACTCTTCATCTTCTCCAGAGGCTCTGCCTGTATCTTTTCTTCCTTCCTTTGCCTTTTGCTCCTCATCTTCTCCAGAGGCTCCTGCTGTACTTTTTCTTTTCTCTTTTCTACTTTGGCTTCACTCTTCATCTTCTCCAGAGGCTCCTGCTGTACTTTTTCTTTTCTCTTTTCTACTTTGGCTTCACTCTTCATCTTCTCCAGAGGCTCTGCCTGTATCTTTTCTTCCTTCCTTTGCCTTTTGCTCCTCATCTTCTCCAGAGGCTCCTGCTGTACTTTTTCTTTTCTCTTTCCTACTTTGGCTTCACTCTTCATCTTCTCCTGAGGCTCTGCCTGTATCTTTTCTTCCTTCCTTTGCCTTTTGCTCCTCATCTTCTCCAGAGGCTCCTGCTGTACTTTTTCTTTTCTCTTTCCTACTTTGGCTTCACTCTTCATCTTCTCCAGAGGCTCCTGCTGTACTTTTTCTTTTCTCTTTTCTACTTTGGCTTCACTCTTCATCTTCTCCAGAGGCTCTGCCTGTATCTTTTCTTCCTTCCTTTGCCTTTTGCTCCTCATCTTCTCCAGAGGCTCTGCCTGTATCTTTTCTTCCTTCCTTTGCCTTTTGCCGCTCATCTTCTCCAGAGGCTCCTGCTGTACTTTTTCTTTTCTCTTCCCTTCTTTGCCTTCACTCTTCATCTTCTCCAGAGACTCTTCTTGTATCTCTTTCTCCTCCAGTTGTTCTTTATTTTAAGAAAATAATCATTTACTTACTGATTAACTTAACATTGTTCATATTGTGCAATATAATGTTAATATTTACCTGAGGTTATTATTGCTGCAGATGACATTCCACTTTGGTCTTTCTTGTTGTTATCTAAGACCATATGAGAAATAAATAAATACCACTTCACCTTAAAGTTCTTTGAACTTGTGTATTTTTACTACAGCTGCTGGTTTCCGGTTACCAGATCTTGGTATTGTGTCTTCAAAGAGAGTTGACTGATGAAAAGTGAGCCTCTTCAAGCATCTGGTTTGGTGAATCACCCTTTTTTCTGAACTCTTATTCACAGTCATTGCTTTGTCTTGGCTTACATAGGCCTGCTGCATCTGAAAAATGATGATCGACAAAGAAAAACAAGGTTACTTTAGCTCATCTAGATGTAATGTTCAGATTTGTTATGTAACAACTGGAATTTGGTGTTGTAATCGTAATGAGCTCATCGCCGTTTCCCTGTCCTGTACATATAAAACACAGAAATGCAAGAAGAAGAAAAAAATTATAAATCAGTTTCATGTTGGTATTTATGGTTTTAGAAACAAATCAAACTGCAAGGAATGAACTTTAGCCCACTATTTGTGAGTAAAAGCATTTTGTAATAGTGCACCACTATAAGTGCCTGTGCTGATTTGTTAGCAAATAGTTTTTGGACCGTCCAAGTCCTCAGAACTCACTGCTGGTATTATACATACACCAGCACGATCATTAGATTTACTGCAGCTTTCTACTCCTCCTCATGACCTCACTAAAAATGGACTGCAGCTAACTCACCTCTTCCTCAAACACATCTTTTCTGAATTGTCTTTGAATTTATCTGGTGAAGGTTTCCCATCATGTTCCATCCTCTTCGAATAAGCTGAGTTCTTCTTCTTCTTCTGGCTCCTCCCTTTAGGGGTCACTATAGTGGATCATCTGCCTCCATCTTATTCTATCCATAGCCGCCTCCTCGTTCATACCAACCCTATCTATATCCTCCATCACTATATTCACGAACTTCTTCTAAGGGCTTGCTCTTTCCCTCCTGCCTGGCAGCTCCATATGGAACAATATATTCACTATGCCTCTTCTACATATGTCCAAATCATGTCAGCTTTGCCTCTCTAACTTTGTCTCCAAACCGCTCAACATGAGCTGTCTCTCTAATGCACTCATTTCTAATCTTCTCCATTCTGGTCACTCCCAAACAAATCCTAGCTTGAGCCCTGCCATCCCCTGCCTGGCCTTTTGCACTGCTTGTTGCTTCGGATGCTTGACTCCAGGTATTTAAAATCATGTACCTTCAATACCTTTACTCCTTGCATATTTCATATGAGCTGACCATCTGACGTCAAAGAATACAAAGACATATTTTGTTGAATGCATTGAAACTGAGAACAAATTTTACCTTTTCCGTGGCCACTTTGTGAATCATTTGTCCCAAATGTTCTGCTTCATCCTTTGAATCATCTTTAGATTCATCCTGTGTGGGTCTGCTATCATGTGTCCCATCCTCTTCAGATGCTGCCGCCATCTGTTTTCAGAGAAGACAACAATATGTTTGGTCATTTTTGATAGATAGATTGTGGAAGCACTTAAACTGAGGATGAATTTCACCTCTCTTTGTGGCATAGGACACCCAGTTTTGTTTTTCTTGGCTAACTTAGGAATCCTTTTACGTTCTTGTTCTTCCTCCTCTTCTGAATAGCCTTCAGATTCATCCTGTGTGGGTTTCCAGTCATCTGTCCCATCATCGTCAGATGAGCTCACAGACTGTTATTAGAACAGAAAAAAATATATTTTACTCATTTTTCATGGATGTGTGGAAACAAAACACTTACATCTTTAACTGCAGGAGAAGAAACTCTGCTGGATTTTTCCTGCCCACCTTAGGAACCCATTCCCTCGCTTCATCCTCCTCCTCCTCTTCTGGATTGTCTTCTTGTGTGAGTTTCCCCACATCTGTCCTATCATTTTTGTAAAAGACCACCATCTGATTTTAGAAAAGTAAAAGTAAAAAGGTAAAAGATTAGTAATCAGTGAAAACACTAAAAACAAGCACAAGAACATACATTACATACTTTTCTCTTGCGCAACTGGTATGTCACTTTTTGTAGATGCTCCACCCCCTTTTTCAAATCCTGTTTAGTTTCTCTTATTGTGGCTCCGGCACTACCGGCACCCTCACCCTGACCTGGGCTCACCATCTGTTTATGGTACAAATTAAATATGTTTTGTTCATGATGGAGTAAATGATTATATATGAAAGAAGTGCAACCAATCAAAACTCTTACCAAGGGAATCAGGGCACACATACCTTGTTACTGCTACACTGGAACAGCGTTCTGTCTAAAAGCTCCTCTGTTCCTGATGACTGCTGCTCTTCCTTGTCAGATCCTTCACTGTCCTCGTCCTGCACAGATCCTCTGTCCTCTCTCCTTTTCCTTTTATTTGCTGCATATGTTGCAATTGCATTGGTGGTCAGTGCTCGGCTCTGGAGTGTGTCCTCTGCAGGGTCCTCAGCTGTACAAAGCAATATCACTAAATATTAGTAAATGTAAGTGTATAGATAAGTATATGACTTCACTTTAGCTTATTTAAATAACCTTGATAAAATCTTTTGGCTGTGATGGCAGCATGGCACATAAATGTTGCCACTCTGTCATAAGATTTACGTCCCAACTGTCGCTTGGCCTGAAAGAATAATGTTTTAAAAAGAAACCACATGAATAAAACCCATGACACTTCAACCTACTTCATTGTGTGTCAAAAAATAAAAATGAAAGGTTTTCTCACGTAAGTGCTACAGGAGGAACGTAGCATGTTGAAGGTGGGGGCAATCCCCAGATTCATCATCTCCCAGGCTGCCTTGAAAAATACCGGTAGTCTATGAAGAACATCTCCACTAGAACTGTGGAAAAAAGTCGGTGCCTCCGAACCGCCTTCAACATACTCTCTGATATGATTGTAACGCTGCAACCAGGTATACTCATTCTTGTACAGGGGGACAGCTGCTTGCCCATGGTATCTTTGAGTTTGGTGCTGTTTAACCTAATACATGAAAAGACATGTGTTAGGTTTTGTATTGTTTATTGTCATTTATGCTTAGAAATATTTACTTATGTATGCTTAGAGTTTTATAATTAGTTTTAGATTGGTAGAGGTTTGATCCTTAATAGTCTGCAAACTTTGTGTGCATTAGAGAGCACTCTGGGAGCATGGGAGAGGTCGTACCTTCTCTTATTGTTTTATGGTAGGATAAACGTGGCTATATATGTTTTAGGCTAAGTGCCTTTTGTTTAGATGAACTGTTGGACTTCCAGACCAGCAGGTTTAGGGAAGTCACACACACACACACACACAGTATTCTTTGTTCACATGTATACCTATGTAAGATGTTATATGTTAATGACCCTATGCATATTCATGTAACCACAATAAAAGGAGTGCTATGGGGAACCTGGCTGAGAGTCTGACGGGGGTCAAGTGGTGGAACGACACTTGACTCCAGGCAGGTCTCCCTCATGCATGAGTAACACGAAGAACTTTGCCTACTTGGTGTTCAATGCTTTTGCTGTGTAATTATATTGTCTTCAACGTTCCAGAGAATAGGTTCAAGCTACAAACCTATCAACATGTTTATTCAGCTGAATAAAAAAATGTCTATGTATACTTAGATTTATATAGTTTTAGTACATACACGGATGATGCGGGCACCCTGCTTAGCTTTTTCTGCCATGTCAACCTCCTCAGTAGTCATGTTGATGATCACTCCCTTTCGGTGGCCAGTTATGGCAATAATATATCCGCCCAACAGTCCAAAAAACAATTTTACTATTGATCTGTTCTGGGGTTGCTTCTCGAGGTAATCTGTAAAAGCACAAAGAGAATACTGTATGTATCAATATGCTATGGTAACACATACACTGCATTTACATTTACATGTTCAGTCCCTTTGTGCCGATTATAGAGGGACTTTACAAGCACCATGTCTCAAGGACCAAAGGTCAAAGGTCTTAAAATATAAAACATATGTAATAAAAAATGATCAGAGTGGTAAAAAGAGCTTTTCTCACTTTTCCTAATTATAAAGTAGTTTTATTCTTAATCTAAGAGAAATCACAATGTAAATCTGATCAATATATAGATAACAAATGCAAAAGTGTTTGAGTAGTACAAATGGCTGCTATAATGACTGAGTCCTCTGTGTGTGTGTGTGTGTGTGTGTGTGTGTGTGTGTGTGTGTGTGTGTGTGTGTGTGTGTGTGTACACATGATCCAACTTCAAGCTAGGCAGTTTTGTGTGTGTGTCTGAAGGACAACAGGAAAGTAAGAACTGTGCCACCACCTCGTCACACACATAATCCAGAATACATAAAACAAATGAAATGTGTAAGTTAACCAGTGTAATGAATCAGAGAATAGAATAACAGTGATTCTAATAACAGGCCTCAGAGTGTCTGACCTTGGTGTGTGTGATGTATGATGTGACACAGTGGAGCAACTAATCTCAAAGAATATCTGATAAACAAAATGTATGTTTTCATAAAAAAAAAGGTTGCATAAAAAGTAAAGAAATAAATGGCAATTAACTGAATTCTAAAAAGCATTTGAATTGAAAATTGGATTATGTTACAATGAATGTTCATGTGAAAATGTCCTAAAGACAAATCTAACTGAAGTATAATCACATAAACTGAATGAAACAAAGGGCATTACATCCAGATGTGATAGAATGTAAATTCCTTATGTTAAGAATAACAATGAAAATGTAATGAAGTGTTTTACAAGTTTAAACATTTTTTACTTTTTGTTAAATCTTGTCAGATAGATAGACATTGATAGATGAGGTGTGGGAAGATGTGACGTCCGGCAGGAGAGGGGGGAGGAAGGGTGAGAAGGTGAAAAAGTGAGGTAAAGAAAAGATTTTTGTCTTCTGCAAGATGAGCAGCCCAAAAGATTGGATCGAAGGGGTTCACAGTTGAAAACCTGTCCAACCTGTGAATTCATTCCTTTTCTTCTGCTCATTGTTGCTGTGTTAGGCAGTTAATTTAGAAGGATTTTGATTTACATCATACTTCCAGTGGATGCCCAGCTGCTTGCTCATCCTTCCTCCAACCTCTCCTCACCAAAGAAAAGAACAAACTCAACATTACCTCAGAGCAGCTTAGTTGTATAAGTAGAGTTTAAGTAATCTGATTATTTTGGGGGGATTTTTTTTTCTCTTATGCCTTTAATAAAATTTCCTGCCATTAATGTCTAAATTGTGGACACGTTTTATGAAACAATAAAGGTAAAAGTCTTAGTATTATTCTTTATAAGTGCAAATAGCTCTTACACTTTGCTCTAGCCATAATAATGAAAATAATCTTTCCAATCATTCCAGAAATAACAAGATCAAAATGTGCAGGGCTCCATCTTAATGCAGAGCTGCACATATTTCACTGCGATGGTGATGTGTTTTAGCTCTGGCTTCATGTGCATTACATTGACCAAGCTGCACATTATTCTTCAATTTAAACTGGGCATCAGAGAAACGTAGTCATCAGACAGAAAAGACATGAAATCCATTTCAATGTGTGGTTCACATTGACTGTGTCAGCTCCCAAACAGACAAAAAACAAACTAAAAACCAGCAATAAACAACTAAAACATAAAAAAAAAAATCACAAAGAAAGAGCAATACAGTATCCATACCTGAACCAAAGAGTAAAACAGTGAAATGTGGATTATTAAATATTAGGTCTCTCTCCTCCAAGTCTCAGTTAGTACATGACTTAATAATTGATCAACAAATTGATTTACTCTGCCTTATATAAAAACCTTGTTGCAGCAAGATGATTAGGTTAGTTTAAATGAATTAACACTCCGGAGTTATTCTAGCTACCAGAAATCTCGAAGCGCAGGCCAAGGGGGTGGTGTGGCAGCAATTTTTCACATCAGCCTATTAATTAACCAAAGACCAAGACAGACTTTTAATTCATTTGAAAGCCTGATGCTTAGCCTTGTCGACCCCAGCTGTAAAATTCAGAAACCAGTCTTACTTGTTATCATATATCGCCCACCTGAGCCTTACACACAGTTTCTCTCTGATTTCTCAGACTTTTTATCTGATTTAGTGCTGAGCTCCGATAAAATAATTAGTGTGGGTGATTTTAACATCGATGTAGATGCTAAAAATGACAGCCTCAACATGGCATTTAATCTGTTATTAGACTCAATTGGCTTCTCTCAAAATGTAAAAGAACCCACCCACCACTTTAATCACACTGGCATAGAAACTGAACATTTAACAGTGTTTCCTCTCCTGTCTGATCATTTCCTGATAACATTTACATTTACAATAATTGATTACACAGCAGAGGAGAGTAGACTTTATCACAGTAGATGTCTTTCTCAAAGCACTGTAACTATGTTTAAGAATATAATCAACTCTTAGTACCATTGAATGTTAGACTCTATTTCTCCAATTGATCTTTCTGAGTTAACTTCAATAATTACTTACTTGCTTCAAACCATCAACGTGTCTTTTAGACCCCATTCCTACAAAACTGCTCAAAGAAGTCCTGCCATTAATTAATTCTTCAATCTTAAATATGATAGGACAATCTCCAAGCTTCCTTTCATATCAAAAATCCTTGAAAGAGTAGTTGTCAAAACGCTAGGAGATCATCTGCAGAGCAATGGTTTATTTGAAGAGTTTCAGTCAGGTTTCAGAGTTCATCACAGCACAGAAAAAGCTTTAGTGAAGGCTACAAATGATCTTTTTATGGCCTCTGACAGTGGACTCATCTCTGTGCTTGTCCTGCTAGACCTTAGTGCAGCGCTTGATACTGTTGACCATAATATCCTATTAGAGCGATTAGAACATGCTGTAGGTATTACAGGTACTGCACGGCAGTGGTTTGTATCATATCTGTCTAATAGACTCCAATTTGTACATGTAAATGGAGAGTCCTCTTCACACACTGAGGTCAATTATGGAGTTCCACAGGGTTCGGTGCTAGGACCAATTCTGTTTGAATTATATCTGCTTCCCTAGGCAGTATCATTAGAAGACATAGCTATGTCTATGCTATGCTATGCAGATGACACCCAGCTCTATCTATCCATGGAGCCAGATAACACACACCAATTAGTTAAACTGCAGGAATGTCTTAAAGACATAAAGACCTGGATGGCCGCTAACTTTCTGCTTCTTAATTCAGATAAAACTGAGGTTATTGTACTTGACCCTGAAAATCTTAGAAATATGGCATCTAACCAGATTCTTACTCTGGATGGCATTACCTTGGCCACCAATAACACTGTGAGGAACCTTGAAGTAATTTTTGACCAGGATATGTCCTTCAACACACATATTAAACAAATATGTAAGACTGCTTTCTTCCATTTGCGCAACATCTCTAAAATTAGAAATATCCTGTCGGCAGAGTGACGCTGAAAATCTAGTTCACTTCTAGGCTGGTCTACTGTAATTCATTATTATCAGGATGTCCAAAAAAACTGCCTGAAAAGCCTTCAATTAATCCAAAATGCTGCAGCAAGAGTCCTGACAGGGACTAGAGAGAGAGAGCATATTTCTCCTGTTTTGGCTTCCCTTCATCGACTCCCTGTTAAATCCAGAATTGAATTCAAAATCCTGCTCCTCACATACAAGGTCTTAAATAATCAGGCCCCATCTTATCTTAATGACCTTGTAGTACCATATCACCCTTTTAGAGCACTTCACTCTCACACTGCAGGCCTACTTGTTGCTCCTAGAGTATTTAAATATAGAATGGAAGGCAGAGCCTTTAGTTTTCAGGCCCCTCTTCTATGGAACCAGCTTCCAGTTTGGATTCGGGAGACAGACACTATCTCTACTTTCAAGATTAGGCTTAAAACTTTCCTTTTTGCTAAAGCATATAGTTAGGGCTGGACCAGGTGACCCTGAAAACTCCCTTCTCTGCATTGAATCATATCTGTTATTAATCTCTGTCTCTCTTCCACATCATGTCTTTATCCTGTTTTCCTTCTCTCTCTCACCGGTCGAAGCAGATGGCCCCGCCCCTCCCTCAGCCTGGTTCTGCCAGAGGTTTCTTCCTGTTAAAAGGGAGTGTTTCCTTCCCACTGTTGCCAAAGTGCTTGCTCATAGGGGTTCATATGATTGTTGGGTTTTTCAATCATATGACCACCTAATCAAGGCAACTTTTGTTGTTATTTGGTGCTATATAAATAAAATTGAATTGAATCACGGTGATGTAAAGAACTGTAGGGGCTATGTCTTAACCCAGACCACAAACAATTTTACTTAAGAGGGATTATACAATCTATTTACAGATTTAAGCGTTGCAGTGATCCATACCCAGTGCGGCAGCAATCTTCTGGGGAGCCTCTTCAATGAACAAAGCATGTTTTTCTGCTTGGACAAGTCTGTCTGAAAACAAATGTAAGCACAATCCCTTAGACAGTTTACCTACTTTAAAGACATAATGTTAATAAAAGAGGTAGAGATATGTATTATAGACATACTAGACTTAGATCTCTGCACATTCAGCTGGTGCACGACTACTTCACGGCCAACATCTCTGTTACGTGCCCTCAGTTCGACCAAAAGGGCGTTGAACCTTTTTTTTCCAAGTCTGACTTGTGGTGGTGACATGTTTAATATATATTTCGTGAAAGCAACAGCATCCATGAGATAAGCTTTCTGAGTTGTTGGTTTAAACCCTTTTGCTTGCAGGTGTGCTAGAAAACTCCAAAGTCAAAAATACAAATTAGTTCATGTGTTAAACTGTATATGCACACATGTATATAGAAACTAATAATCATTCAAATTAAGCACTTACTCACGGACTTTTCCATGGTTCCTCAGAAACAGAAGGTCAACATTTGGAATTTCTGGGTCTGCCATGAATTCCAGAAAATGGATGACATGAGTGGCTCGCTGCCTTGCATTTTGACATAGTTTTCTGCTAGGGTCCACACCTTCTGCATGGGCCCTAAATTCCTCCACAAGTCTTACTGATGAGGCAAGAACAGACATCATATCAAAGTAAAGTTATATTGCACTCATTTTTAGGCCTCAGGTCTTTTACATCAGGGGGATTTTATTGACAAAAGACAAATCTTTTTTCAAGCTTCTCAATGCATAAAGAAAACCTCAATGAAGAGCAATTCTTAGAAGAACTCACTCTTCACAAATGAACTGAGTAAGGATTGCTATCCGAGGATGGTCAGTCATACTATGTAAGATTATCTCCAGTTAATACATTTTACAGTAGTAAGTTTGATAAGATATATTATTTACCATAGTGAGGGGCTTTGCTGGGTGAAAACCGTTTACATCTGCTATATTTAACCTGAAATAAAAAGGATCATTAAGCAGATTTGTTTATCAAAAGTAAATGAAAGAATGTTTTACAATGAGGTGTACAATCATACGAGGTAAACAATACTCACATTTGCACGCTTGGTTGAAGAGTGTATCTGCTTGAGCTCATGATTCCTTTCAATTTCACACTCTAGCAACTGCTTCACCACCTGTAGCTCAGTGAACAGTATCTGACAGTGTTTGCAACCAGGAGCAGGTGTCCTCAGGAGAGGCCTTCCCCTCCATTGCTGTACTGCATAGTAAGGTGCACTGCTTGGGATTAACACATCAGGAGATACCACTGTTGAATGACAAGTAACCTTGCTGCTGGAGATAGAAGGAGGCTGCATAATTGGGATGGTGTGGTCACTGAGAGTGTCACTGGCAGAGAGAGGAGGCTGTAGGTTTGGTCTGGTAGAGTCACTGGGAGCCTCGCTGTCAGAGGGAGGAGCAGGCCGATGGTTCAGTGTATCATGGTCACTGGGAGCCTCGCTGTCAGAGTCAACGGAATCGTCTCGAGCAGGCTGGTGGATCAGTGTATCATGGTCACTGTGAGCCTCGCTGTCAGAGGGAGGAGCAGGCCGGTGGATCAGTGCAGCATGGTCACTGTGAGCCTCGCTGTCAGAGGGAGGAGCAGGCCGGTGGATCAGTGCAGCATGGTCACTGTGAGCCTCGCTGTCAGAGGGAGGAGCAGGCTGGTGGATCAGTGCAGCATGGTCACTGTGAGCCTCGCTGTCAGAGGGAGGAGCAGGCTGGTGGATCAGTGTATCATGGTCACTGGGAGCCTCGCTGGAAGAGGCTATAGCAGAAGCAACCTTTGACCCTTCCTCCAGTGCCCTAAAGATGCCCTCCTCAATTACAGCATCATCCACTTCATCCATGTGTGAGACCATTTGCGGTGTGGGATTTGATGCCCTCAGAAGTGCCAGTTCTTTAGCAACGTGTCTGTCCTTGGCCTTTTGCATGTAAAGTTTAATCATAGGTTTCTGAAAAAGTTGGTATTAGATGTGATTAGGATTAAATTTAAACAGTTTTCTGTGTAACCATATATCAAAACTGTCAGTATTTTACTTATTTGGGCATCCTTCATGTTTTTATCTATGCACACAACATGCTTTCTAGAGCTCGAGGAACATTATATAAATACAGCATACGGACAAAGAAAGAACCACCGTATTCTTCTATGGAAACTGGAAGACTTTCATTTCACCAGAGTAACAAATATGTAAAATGCAAGGTGCTAAATGTAAGTCCCTTTAACATAAACATCTGATTCCAGAGATCAAGGCTGCCTCACCAACACACAAAAACCACATAGAGACACCACAAGTCAACTAGAAAGTGCATTTTCTGAAGAAACTGCAGTGTGAATGCTTGAATCTGAATGTATGCACTGAAATGAATTAGTTACTGAATTTAAGTTAAAAATCTTGAATGAGATAAAAAAAAAACCCGAATTTAACCTAAAAACAAAAGTGCTGAACTGCTAAAAGCTGAAGGTTACACAGAAGAAGAAGTTGGAAAAAAGCTGAAAATGTTTTAATTGTAAATTAGAAAAACCTAAGAAATGAGAAAAGAACATTTAGAGTCAGAAAACATCTGAAAGAATATTAAAAGGTCATATTCTTTGAATCACTGAATGACTAAAATGTGATCCCTCCACTTGGACCCACACAGTTTAAAAAGTTTACATCTCTGAGCTTTGAAAGACAAGATGTTGGAAAAAGAACAACGATGGCGACGTTTTGAGGGTAAAATGATGGCTTTAACACTGTGGACACAGCAGCAGTTGAAAGAGAAGTGTTTAAGATGAATTTTGGCAGAGTGGCAGAGAGAGCTCGTTAAGCAGGCAGGTGTGAGCCTGGTTGCTATAGTGACCGCACCCAATGGCTCCATACACACGTACACAGACATGCACCTCACTTTTGCTGCTTAAAATGAACAGAAAAGTCAGGCCGAAACAAATCGCTCCCAAATGAAAAGTAAAAGTCGTATTGACAAAATTCTTTCACTGTGAGCGACAGCAATGTCTAGTCTACCTAATTCTCAGTTTTCATGCCTGTGGAGCTTATTATATGGACGTGGTGACAGTGGAAAGACACCATGCTCTTCTGATTTTCAAACGAACCTTCTGAGCCATTTTAACATTAGAGTCTATGGAAGAGTTGGAGGGAGGAGGCTGTGCATTGGTGACATTTATGAAAGAACCATAACACCTAGTACAATAGTAAACACATTGGATGAAAGAGGACAGCCATGGCTACGTTTTGAGGGTAAAATCATACCTGTAGAGCAAACGCTGCGGACACAGCAGCAGTTTTAAAAAATATTTTAAGATTAATTTTTTTGCTCCTCTCACTCTAGCAGTTGAGCTGTCTCACTCTAGCCCCAACATTCCGTCCCATACACACCCATTATAAACTCTGAAACGGGTGAAAAAACATCATGAAACTTAAACTGGAACTGAAGAAAAAGTTTAATAGATATTGAAAAGATAAATACAAGTTGAATAGTTGAATGTCTTGTCTTCGTTTTAAAGTTTGAATGGTGGCTCTATGTCAATGTATGTGGAAGTAGTAAGAGTTTAAAAATGAGTAAGTTGAATGAGAATTTGAAGGGTCTCCCCATTGAAATACATGGGAAATTTTTGTTGAATAAAGTTGAATAAAATTAAAAATATAAATGTTAAAAATGAGAAAAGTAGAAGCAGTCATGTCCAAAAGAATAGGAATCTAACGATGTTTGAATGGTTTTTCTAAGTTGAACGGTTTTGAAGGAGTTAGATGCCAAAAAACGTACGGAATATATAATAATAAAGATTTGAAGAACAATACTGTGAATGCTTTTCAAGCATTCACACTAATAAAGATTAGAAGAACAATACTGTGAATGCTTTTCAAGCATTCACACTAATAAAATGGAATAATAAAGATTAGAAGAACAATACTGTGAATGCTTTTCAAGCATTCACACTAATAATAAAGATTAGAAGAACAATACTGTGAATGCTTTTCAAGCATTCACACTAATAACATACCTGTAATTTGTGGACCTTTTCCAGGTGCTTATCAAGCCGATTAAGATGTTTTGACTGACATAAGCGGACTGGACAGTCCAGATTTGCAGAAAAGCTGTAAAAATAGTCAAAATAAAATGCTGAGTAGGATGAAATAGAAATTGGGTTAATATAAAAGTTAGCAATTAAATAAATGCAGTGATTCGAAAACATGTGTACGGACAAATACATGTAAATTTAGTCTCTTTTAGAATTTATTAAGACACTTACTGCCGATGAGAAAATTGGCTCAATAGAGTCAGCTCAGTTTTATTTACCACCTTCTCTGTGACTCTTAGGTGCTGAACAATATCAGCATATACATGTCCACATATGGGACACTTGTGTCCATTTCTGATATAGTGTTGCCTTTGAGTCTTGGAGATGCCAGCAACCTGTTGCTGTTCCTCTGTACTCTTTGGCTCTTCGCTGCTCACAAACACCACCTGTACACAAAAACAAGATTCATACAACTACTAAAAAAAGTTGTATTTTTTGTCTTACTCTTACTTAATATTTACAAATGCCCTTAAAAATGAATTATCTGCACTACTGTTAGTAATTCTGCCTACTTTTGGTTTTACCTCTATATATTTAACCTTTAAAAACTGTTCATTCTGCCTTGTTTGGTATCATTCTTTTCAGCACAACCTGACATATCTGAATTTGGAGTTATTTTTTTCATTTTGACATACTGCATTAGCACAAGTGATCTAAATACAGACAAAAAACATAACTTTTTTTCTACTCAGATTTTATTTCTTACTGTAAAACCCACAAACGTGTTCAACAAATCATTTTTACAACTTGAAATACATACATTTCTGAAAAATAATGCATAAGTTTTGCAAACAACAAAGTTATATCATACTATTTACCTAAAAATGCAGCCAAGGCCTCAGGCGTTTTTTATATAACTATTTACAGAACAATCAGGTGTTCTGTCTCAAGTAAGAAGGCACACAAATTATTTGTGCCACTCCAAAAAAATTGTTTGTTCAATATAAGACAGAGGAAAACACGACAGGCCTAACCCTTGCAGATATGACAACATGAGTTGTATCCCTCCTGTTTCCAAACCTAATTTAGACTCAGAATACGCTAAACGTCACAAATCTCTCACATGTGAAAGCTCATTCTCTATCTTCCGCTCGCTCACTCTGCCTCGCCAGCGTCACTCCTAAAGCTTCCCCCTCATCCTAAACAACCATATACCGCATGTTGCAATATAATATTTTATTGGTCGACATGGTATACTTTAATCCCTTTAAGACCTACCATAGAACCAAGACTGCCAGAGCTTATCTTTAAAGTTATTTTCGTGCTGTAGTGCCATTTTTGGGGGCATTTGAAGTTACTATACATCAATACAACGGTGATATCCTAAGTTTTAATAATATGTATGTATTAAGACCATAGTAACCACATAAATCGGGAAGAAAAGTGCAATAAACTACAAAAAAATGAAACTTTTTTTGAAACAAATATTTCTAGTTAGAGAAATTTCAGAGGTTTATCCCTCAAAACTGTAATTACAAAGTTGTGTGTCCTTATAGTTTTATTCTTGAGATTGAGATACACCATTTTTTTTATATACTGCAGCATAAATGAAAAGAAATATTACAATGCTAATTTGCACAAAACCAAAAAAACCCAAACAGCATGTGCATTAAAATAAAAGACACCCACCCCCCTACAAAACTATTTCCAACAGTGTAATATGAGTTTAAAGCATTCCAGAAGCTATACAGAAAAGCACAACGTCAAACACGACTTAAAAATACCAGTATAGGTTTATAAAGGCACTGAGAGGGAAAACTACTTTTCCCACGAGATATGACGTCACTTCCTGTTTCGGCAGGTGACGGCAGATGTGGGCTATATCCCAATTCAGGGTCTGCAGCCTTGAAGGCTGTATTTTAAGGCCGATTACGTCACAGCGGCGCGCCGAAGGCTGTCCCAATTCAAAGGCTGCTCGAAATGCGGCCCTCAAATGCGTCCTTCATTTCCCTGAATTTTAAGGCTGTGGCGGTGTAGACTTCGTGGCCCAACATATCCCACAATTCATAGCGCGGCAGTTGGTGTGGATCATTTCGCCGCAGACGCGGAGCGGCCGAAGAGTAAACTGTTAAAAGTAAGTACTGAATGTTATGTCACTTATTTATGTGCAAATGTTTAATAATGAAGAACATTAAAACATTACTGTTGGCCACATGTCGGCAAAGTTATCTGACATTAGCGATGTTTGTACTTTCAGCGTTAACTTGGTTTTAAAGCCTTTAACATATAATAATACAATAGTCGACCTTAATCTTACAGGGAATGTGATGATTTTGTGGATAATTAAAGTCAGTCATATATCCACAAACACAACAAGCTGAAACTCAGTGAATGCTGCTCGGTTTGCAGTCCTGAATATCACGGCACAAGCAGGATTCACTGCACTGTTAATGTTAGCTATGTTATATTGCTGCCTCTGTTCGGTGGTGTCGAGCCAAACGGACTTTAACGTGTGTTTGAACGAGCTGACGGTTCACTCGTTAAGCTGAAAGAAAGATGCTTTAATCACAGGAGTCACACATGTGTCCACTGTACCATCTGGGAACTCTTCTTGTTTAGCACTCGTAATAACACAAACACTAAATCCTCCTTCTCTGGTGCTGTTTTGTAGCAGTGTATACACCTGAGACTGTCACCTGTCTGTCTGTCCTGCACTCTCTCTCTTTTTCTTTCTCTCTGATTGTGGAATAAAATTATGAACATGTGTTTATAAGTTACACTTGTGTTTGAATCCTGCAGCTTATCACACATTTGATTTCCATGTGTGACAACTGCAAGTGTCCAGAGTGAGGACAGACTGAGGGACCCACTGCTGCACATCATCTGTGAGGCTTTGCAGCCCTGATGATCCACCAGGACAAACTCAGCAGGGTGTGAGGAAGAGGAGGAGGAAGAGCCAGCAGCAGCTGACAGATGGAGAGAATAGACAGACTGTTCCCTGTTTGTGAAGGACTGCTAGAAAAGTTTAAAATAACTAATTGTCTGTCCAGAATCAGTCTTATTAGGTACTGTTCAAATAATGTTATCATTCCAGTGTTTTCAGTGTGGGAGAAAGTACTCAGGGCCTTCAAGTTACACACTATGAAAGGCAGCAACAAGTTTACTGTTCAGAAACCTAAAGTATGTATCAGCGGCAGAATGGACCTAAAAATAAATGTTTGTTTCAGTTCTATGAAGCTTGGGGTATTTTGGATTAGTAGTACTGCTGTGTTTGTTGCATCATATTGCTGTAATTGTTTATATGCTTTATATATTCTGAGGTAAGTTGATCTATAGTGTTACATCATATTCTATGAGGATGTTCTATGTTTGTATACTTTCTGCCCAGTTTGACCCATTTAGCACAAGTCAGCCTGTCTAAGGCTCTGATATCTATTCTGTATGACTTAAAGCAGTTATGACATGGTTTGATTTTCTCACCCAATAAAGGAATATTTCATATATCAGTCTACTCTTCATTCTATCAGACAGTTATTACAGCTTGTACATTTTCTTTTTACACATATATGTAAGCATTGAGCCAAATTTAGTAATGCCAACATACTGAAAGAGCAATATTTGTCTCACTGCTGTAATACATCTATATACACTGTCAAAGATACTTGTATTTGAGTGAAGATTTAAGGTGATAGGAAATATAAATGACTGCAACTTGAATCTTTACTGAAGCTCAGTGTTTGACACAGAGTTCAAACTCACTGCTGTAATAACTAATAATGATTAATATAATAACTATAATATTGGCCATATTATAGTTACATTACCAAGGTGAGATGACTTTAGTCTCATGAACAACATTAGCTAATTATTATTTACTAGCTAATCTTAAATGACTCTTCAGTACAGAAATGAAGCCCAATAATCATGTTTTACAATCCTGTGGCCTCAGCCTCAGATACTTATTAAATCACACAGAGCTCATGTAGAAACAAATGAACAAACAAATAAATGAACAAAATTTCTCCTTCATTTCTGTCAAACAAAGCTGTATGAAACGTTTCCAGCGGTTGGTATCATGGTTGCTAGGCAACCTGGGCAGTGCAACGGAAGCTAGACCGTCCCATTTCACAAGCCTACAAGCCTCGCACTTCCGGCCGTTAAGGCTGCGTACTTTAGGGCTGCAGACCGTGAACGCTTGAGCTAGCATAGGAAGTATTATGAACAGCTGATCGGATTAGCAAAGCGTGTTTCTGCAATTTTATGTTTTTGTTGCTGCAAGTGCTTTTTCTGCAATTTTTGCTAAACCATATGTGGAAGATAACCGTGACCTAGGACAAGCTGATGGCATAAGATGTAAGTACAACTCCTCTGGTTTCCTGTGTAAAAAAAAAAAAAAAAGCGCTAGCTTATGTGGTTGCACTTCTGCTGGGATTTAAAGATAGTTATGCAAACTGGAGCATAACACAAACAGGAAAGGCAAGAGCAGAGTGTTTGCTCGTGCTGTCCTCAGAAAACGCCGTTTCTTCCCGCTGTAAATACCACCGTTTTATTAAGAGAAAAAAAAACATGGGGTGTATTTTTTTTTTTTTTTATCATAATTCTGGTTTTACGTGGCCTATCAACACACACATGTATACGTGTCTGTATCCGGTTGTTCAGTCTGACGTCACTAGCCGTGTCTGTACCTAAACTCCGCTGCAGGTCCATATAGGGCTTTGGAGTTGACGTCACGCCGCAATGCATTGTGGGAGCGCAGCGCCATTTTCGTGGTCTACGAATCAAAACAAACACACTGTGTTGGAACAACGACTACAAGAAAGATTCTTAAGAGCCTCTCAAAAGAGAATGAACTGTATAGAGACCGATTGCGTCCAGAGGCGAAGCAGCGGTACTTGCAGAAAATAGTGTGCATTGGAAATGTGGACCCGTATGAAATACGGCCGTGGAGTAGAAACCCAGAAGACCAACCGCTATTGACGTAGCCTGACATATTTTCATGCCTTGTCTGTGGAGTCAGCCATTCAAACAAAGGTAAGTCAGCTCGAGTACTGCGTGTGAAATGCGTTTGATTTCCCTGCAAACATTCAGATTAGTGCAGCATAACTTCATTCATGAGGGGAAATTACAGTGAGAACATGTGGAGACTGTTAGGTGGATAACATAGTGAGTTCAGTGCATTGATGAGACACTGTCCTAAAGGATTTAGTTATTCTTTATGGTTAAAGAAATTGCACTAATTTATTCATATTTATTATAAATAATCCTAATTATACATCTTGCTTCCATGTTTGTGTCCTGTGTCACTAAAAATACATTTTATTTTACTTTTATACGTTAATGACCTGCAGAATCTCCTTAAGTGATTCATAATTGTCACTTTATGCTTTCTCCATCTTGAAAGTGATTACATCCTTGCATTCTGATTCTGATTCTGATTACATACTTTAGGTTCATTTTCTGCAGGCAGGTTTCTGACAGAACGGGCAGATTTAGAATATAACCTGCAGCGTTCTATAGATGGACACATAAAGAAATGAAAAATCACATGTATGTGCTAACTTTCTAAACACTTTGTTACATTTATGATAAAGTAGATAAAACACATTTGTGTCGGCCTTGGCTCATAGTTCTTGTCTTTAAATGAACTTGTAGTCGTTGTTCCAACACAGTGTGTTTGTTTTGATTCGTAGACCCCGAAAATGGCGCTGCGCTCCCACAATGCATTGCGGCGTGACGTCAACTCCAAAGCCCTATATCAAATGATCACTATGGCATTACTGAGAGTTGAAAAACTGTCTATAGTCTTTCATCTTTAATAAAATGATCAGCGTTCTGCTCTACCAGGTGTAACAATTGAGTTTAACATCCAGGCATCCATGAAAACGGAATTTATGACATTTAACGGAGTTAGAAGTTAGCAGGAAGTTAGCTCGCTAGCTTCTATCTAAATACAATATAGCATGTCCTGACTGCGGGGTTTTGGAAACAAATGAAAACGTACAGCTCCGCTATCACTTCCAACATGAATGAAGACAGAAAGCTAAACAGCAGTGACGTTTGTAGGGTTACTGAAGTTTGGCTAGCTGGTATATAATGATGTGCTACGTGACCGCTAGCGACACAGCTATGTTAGCATAATATAAACAAGCTAACTTTTTTCCACTCGATAAAAGTTAACGTGAGTGTTCTCGGTGGTCAGGAACAAATGTAATCGCATGGCAGGATGCTGTAAAAGGACCAAACTTCAGCCAGGAGAACAACTGAGATAATCCATCCACAATACGAGGTTAGTCATTCATATACTGCTGCATGGGCTGGGCTGTAGTTACATCGTAAGGTTTTAAAAACTGAGCTTAAATAAATGATTAGCAGTAATAAAAGCCGAGGGAGGTCAACAGTGATCACTGACTGTTTTAGGAGCTTTTTGAGATGAAATAGAAGAAAATACATAACATTAAACATGTTAACAACACAAAAGCCATATCACGTCATCACTTAACAATCGGATAGACCTTAATTCATGGAATTTTTGAACTTTAGGCTTCATACCTGAGAGCTGGTACTTTCAAGTTCCTCGTCCATGATGCTTCTAAACTCTCACAAGAACCATCCCCCACTTTACTTGTGTCAAGCCAGCCTCCAATTCGAGACTTGCAGTCAAGCCAGCCTCCAGTTGATTTTACGTTCCCTGTGTATTCAAAGTATTACGGGAATGGATGTGGAAACCGGATTTCAAAATAAAAGCCAACTTCGAGTGAATTAACAGATATGTTAAGAACATAATAACATATAATTTAGGCCTTTTTTTTTTTTTTAGAAACTCTAATGTTACATCTACATGACACAGCCTTGTACCCTAATTGTGCCCTGTCACTATCAAGGCCATCTTATTTTGGATTTCAAAGTAAAAGCCCTGTGAATCTTCATTTTTGAACTACTCTTTCAATGAATTCATAATGCTCTTAAAAGCAAAAGTCGTATTTCCAAATACTATTTGAACTTTGTATCAACACTTTCCAACCGCAGTCTTTTTCACAGTAATACCATATCAATATCAAGTCAGTCTGATTTTGCTTTTCATAGTAATGGCCCTTTGAAATTGCCGATATTTGACTTAATCTCCTAACGATTCAAAATGCTCTAAAATGAAAAATTCTTGTTTCCACAGGGTAATTCCACTTTAGATCAACAGTATACAACCCCGCAGTGATACCATATCAATATCAAGTCATTCTGATTTTGCTTTCAAAAATAAAAGCCTTTTCAAATTGTCCATAGTTGACCTACCTTTCAGTGATTTCAAAATGCTCTAAAATGGAAAATTCCTGTTTCCACAGGGTAATTCCACTTTAGATCAACAGTATACAACCTCACGATGTTACCATATCAATATCAAGTCATTCTGATTTTGCTTTCAAAAATAAAAGCCTTTTCAAATTGTCCATAGTTGACCTACCTTTCAGTGATTTCAAAATGCTCTAAAATGGAAAATTCCTGTTTCCACAGGGTAATTCCACTTTAGATCAACAGTATACAACCTCATGATGTTACCATATCAATATCAAGTCATTCTGATTATGCCTTCCAAAATAAAAGACTTTTCAAATTGTCCATAATTGACCTAACTTTCATTGATTTCAAAATGCTCTAAAATGAAAAATTCTTGTTTCCACAGGGTAATTCCACTTTAGATCAATAGTATACAACCCCACAGTGACACCATATCAATATCAAGTCATTCTGATTATGCCTTCCAAAATAAAAGACTTTTCAAATTGTCCATAGTTGACCTACCTTTCAGTGATTTCAAAATGCTCTAAAATGGAAAATTCCTGTTTCCACAGGGTAATTCCACTTTAGATCAACAGTATACAACCCCACGGTGATACCATATCAATATCAAGTCATTCTGATTATGCCTTCCAAAATAAAAGACTTTTCAAATTGTCCATAGTTGACCTACCTTTCAGTGATTTCAAAATGCTCTAAAATGGAAAATTCCTGTTTACACAGGGTAATTCCACTTTAGATCAACAGTATACAACCCCACGGTGATACCATATCAATATCAAGTCATTCTGATTTTGCTTTCAAAAATAAAAGCCTTTTCAAATTGTCCATAATTGACCTAACTTTCAGTGATTTCAAAATGCTCTTAAATAGAATTTTGCTGTTTCCACAGGGTAATTCCACTTTAGATCAACAGTATACAACCCCACGGTGATACCATATCAATATCAAGTCATTCTGATTTTGCTTTCAAAAATAAAAGCCCTTTCAAATTGTCCATAATTGACCTAACTTTCTGTGATTTCAAAATGCTCTAAAATGAAAAATTCTTGTTTCCACAGGGCAATTCCACTTTAGATCAACAGTATACAACCTCACAGTGATACCATATCAATATCAAGTCATTCTGATTTTGCTTTTCATAGTAATGGCCCTTTGAAATTGCCGATATTTGACTTAATCTTCTAACGATTCAAAATGCTCTAAAATGAAAAATTCTTGTTTCCACAGGGTAATTCCACTTTAGATCAACAGTATACAACCTCACAGTGATACCATATCAATATCAAGTCATTCTGATTTTGCTTTCAAAAATAAAAGCCCTTTCAAATTGTCCACAATTGACCTAACTTTCTGTGATTTCAAAATGCTCTAAAATGAAAAATTCTTGTTTCCACAGGGTAATTCCACTCTGTATTTACAGTATACAGCCCCACAGTGATACCATATCAATATCAAGTCATTCTGATTTTGCTTTCAAAAATAAAAGCCTTTTCAAATTGTCCATAATTGACCTACCTTTCAGTGATTTCAAAATGCTCTAAAATGGAAAATTCTTGTTTCCACAGGGTAATTCCACCTTAGATCAACAGTATACAACCTCACAGTGATACCATATCAATATCAAGTCATTCTGATTTTGCTTTCAAAAATAAAAGCCCTTTCAAATTGTCCACAATTGACCTAACTTTCTGTGATTTCAAAATGCTCTAAAATGAAAAATTCTTGTTTCCACAGGGTAATTCCACTTTAGATCAATAGTATACAACCTCACAGTGATACCATATCAATATCAAGTCATTCTGATTTTGCTTTCAAAAATAAAAGCCTTTTCAAATTGTCCATAATTGACCTACCTTTCAGTGATTTCAAAATGCTCTAAAATGAAAAATTCTTGTTTCCACAGGGTAATTCCACCTTAGATCAACAGTATACAACCTCACAGTGATACCATATCAATATCAAGTCATTCTGATTTTGTTTTCAAAAATAAAAGCCCTTTCAAATTGTCCATAATTGACCTAACTTTCAGTGATTTCAAAATGCTCTAAAATGGAAAATTCCTGTTTCCACAGGATAATTCCACTCTGTATTTACAGTATAAAGCCCCATAGTGATACCATATCAATATCAAGTCATTCTGATTTTGCTTTCAAAAATAAAAGCCCTTTCAAATTGTCCACAATTGACCTAACTTTCAGTGATTTCAAAATGCTCTAAAATGGAAAATTCCTGTTTCCACAGGGTAATTCCACCTTAGATCAACAGTATACAACCTCACAGTGATACCATATCAATATCAAGTCATTCTGATTTTGCTTTCAAAAATAAAAGCCCTTTCAAATTGTCCACAATTGACCTAACTTTCTGTGATTTCAAAATGCTCTAAAATGAAAAATTCTTGTTTCCACAGGGTAATTCCACTTTAGATCAATAGTATACAACCTCACAGTGATACCATATCAATATCAAGTCATTCTGATTTTGCTTTCAAAAATAAAAGCCTTTTCAAATTGTCCATAATTGACCTACCTTTCAGTGATTTCAAAATGCTCTAAAATGAAAAATTCTTGTTTCCACAGGGTAATTCCACCTTAGATCAACAGTATACAACCTCACAGTGATACCATATCAATATCAAGTCATTCTGATTTTGTTTTCAAAAATAAAAGCCCTTTCAAATTGTCCATAATTGACCTAACTTTCAGTGATTTCAAAATGCTCTAAAATGGAAAATTCCTGTTTCCACAGGATAATTCCACTCTGTATTTACAGTATAAAGCCCCATAGTGATACCATATCAATATCAAGTCATTCTGATTTTGCTTTCAAAAATAAAAGCCCTTTCAAATTGTCCACAATTGACCTAACTTTCAGTGATTTCAAAATGCTCTAAAATGGAAAATTCCTGTTTCCACAGGGTAATTCCACCTTAGATCAACAGTATACAACCTCACAGTGATACCATATCAATATCAAGTCATTCTGATTTTGCTTTCAAAAATAAAAGCCTTTTCAAATTGTCCATAATTGACCTACCTTTCAGTGATTTCAAAATGCTCTAAAATGAAAAATTCTTGTTTCCACAGGGTAATTCCACTTTAGATCAATAGTATACAACCTCACAGTGATACCATATCAATATCAAGTCATTCTGATTTTGCTTTCAAAAATAAAAGCCTTTTCAAATTGTCCATAATTGACCTACCTTTCAGTGATTTCAAAATGCTCTAAAATGAAAAATTCTTGTTTCCACAGGGTAATTCCACCTTAGATCAACAGTATACAACCTCACAGTGATACCATATCAATATCAAGTCATTCTGATTTTGTTTTCAAAAATAAAAGCCCTTTCAAATTGTCCATAATTGACCTAACTTTCAGTGATTTCAAAATGCTCTAAAATGGAAAATTCCTGTTTCCACAGGATAATTCCACTCTGTATTTACAGTATAAAGCCCCATAGTGATACCATATCAATATCAAGTCATTCTGATTTTGCTTTCAAAAATAAAAGCCCTTTCAAATTGTCCACAATTGACCTAACTTTCTGTGATTTCAAAATGCTCTAAAATGAAAAATTCTTGTTTCCACAGGGTAATTCCACTTTAGATCAATAGTATACAACCTCACAGTGATACCATATCAATATCAAGTCATTCTGATTTTGCTTTCAAAAATAAAAGCCTTTTCAAATTGTCCATAATTGACCTACCTTTCAGTGATTTCAAAATGCTCTAAAATGAAAAATTCTTGTTTCCACAGGGTAATTCCACCTTAGATCAACAGTATACAACCTCACAGTGATACCATATCAATATCAAGTCATTCTGATTTTGTTTTCAAAAATAAAAGCCCTTTCAAATTGTCCATAATTGACCTAACTTTCAGTGATTTCAAAATGCTCTAAAATGGAAAATTCCTGTTTCCACAGGATAATTCCACTCTGTATTTACAGTATAAAGCCCCATAGTGATACCATATCAATATCAAGTCATTCTGATTTTGCTTTCAAAAATAAAAGCCCTTTCAAATTGTCCACAATTGACCTAACTTTCAGTGATTTCAAAATGCTCTAAAATGGAAAATTCCTGTTTCCACAGGATAATTCCACCTTAGATCAACAGTATACAACCCCACGGTGACACCATATCAATATCAAGGCATTCTGATTATGCCTTCCAAATTAAAAGCCTTTTCAAATTGTCCATAATTGACCTAACTTTCAGTGATTTCAAAATGCTCTTAAATAGAATTTTGCTGTTTCCACAGGGTAATTCCACTTTAGATCAACAGTATACAACCCCACGGTGATACCATATCAATATCAAGTCATTCTGATTTTGCTTTCAAAAATAAAAGCCCTTTCAAATTGTCCACAATTGACCTAACTTTCAGTGATTTCAAAATGCTCTTAAATAGAATTTTGCTGTTTCCACAGGGTAATTCCACTTTAGATCAACAGTATACAACCCCACAGTGACACCAGATAAATATCAAGTCATTCTGATTTTGCTTTCAAAAATAAAAGCCCTTTCAAATTGTCCACAATTGACCTAACTTTCAGTGATTTCAAAATGCTCTTAAATAGAATTTTGCTGTTTCCACAGGGTAATTCCACTTTAGATCAACAGTATACAACCCCACAGTGACACCATATAAATATCAAGTCATTCTGATTTTGCTTTCAAAAATAAAAGCCCTTTCAAATTGTCCATAATTGACCTAACTTTCAGTGATTTCAAAATGCTCTAAAATGAAAAATTCTTGTTTCCACAGGGTAATTCCACTCCAGATCAACAGTATACAACCCCACGGTGATACCATATCAATATCAAGTCATTCTGATTATGCCTTCCAAAATAAAAGACTTTTCAAATTGTCCATAATTGACCTAACTTTCAGTGATTTCAAAATGCTCTTAAATAGAATTTTGCTGTTTCCACAGGGTAATTCCACTTTAGATCAACAGTATACAACCCCACGGTGATACCATATCAATATCAAGTCATTCTGATTTTGCTTTCAAAAATAAAAGCCTTTTCAAATTGTCCACAATTGACCTAACTTTCAGTGATTTCAAAATGCTCTTAAATAGAATTTTGCTGTTTCCACAGGGTAATTCCACTTTAGATCAACAGTATACAACCCCACAGTGACACCATATAAATATCAAGTCATTCTGATTTTGCTTTCAAAAATAAAAGCCCTTTCAAATTGTCCACAATTGACCTAACTTTCAGTGATTTCAAAATGCTCTAAAATGGAAAATTCCTGTTTCCACAGGATAATTCCACCTTAGATCAACAGTATACAACCTCACAGTGATACCATATCAATATCAAGTCATTCTGATTATGCCTTCCAAATTAAAAGCCTTTTCAAATTGTCCATAATTGACCTAACTTTCAGTGATTTCAAAATGCTCTTAAATAGAATTTTGCTGTTTCCACAGGGTAATTCCACTTTAGATCAACAGTATACAACCCCACGGTGATACCATATCAATATCAAGTCATTCTGATTTTGCTTTCAAAAATAAAAGCCCTTTCAAATTGTCCACAATTGACCTAACTTTCAGTGATTTCAAAATGCTCTTAAATAGAATTTTGCTGTTTCCACAGGGTAATTCCACTTTAGATCAACAGTATACAACCCCACAGTGATACCATATCAATATCAAGTCATTCTGATTTTGCTTTCAAAAATAAAAGCCCTTTCAAATTGTCCATAATTGACCTAACTTTCTGTGATTTCAAAATGCTATAAAATGAAAAATTCTTGTTTCCACAGGGTAATTCCACCTTAGATCAACAGTATACAACCCCACAGTGACACCATATCAATATCAAGTCATTCTGATTATGCCTTCCAAAATAAAAGACTTTTCAAATTGTCCATAGTTGACCTAACTTTCAGTGATTTCAAAATGCTCTTAAATAGAATTTTGCTGTTTCCACAGGGTAATTCCACTTTAGATCAACAGTATACAACCCCACGGTGATACCATATCAATATCAAGTCATTCTGATTTTGCTTTCAAAAATAAAAGCCCTTTCAAATTGTCCACAATTGACCTAACTTTCAGTGATTTCAAAATGCTCTAAAATGGAAAATTCCTGTTTCCACAGGGTAATTCCACCTTAGATCAACAGTATACAACCTCACAGTGATACCATATCAATATCAAGTCATTCTGATTTTGCTTTCAAAAATAAAAGCCCTTTCAAATTGTCCATAATTGACCTAACTTTCTGTGATTTCAAAATGCTATAAAATGAAAAATTCTTGTTTCCACAGGGTAATTCCACCTTAGATCAACAGTATACAACCCCACAGTGACACCATATCAATATCAAGTCATTCTGATTATGCCTTCCAAAATAAAAGACTTTTCAAATTGTCCATAGTTGACCTAACTTTCAGTGATTTCAAAATGCTCTTAAATAGAATTTTGCTGTTTCCAAAGGGTAATTCCACTTTATAATTATTCTGAAATGTTTTTTTTTTTATTCTTTCTGTTACTCACATGTATGTTTTGATGTGCAATGGTGTTAGTTTGAATGACATCTCCAAGGCCCTTTAATTTATAATTCTCTTTTTGGTTTTTTCTTTTTACTTTGTTTGTCAAGTATTAACCACATTTAAAACACACAAAAAAAAGCCAATACTTAACTTTAAAATTAGTACAGAGGTGGACAATAAACTCAGCCGTGGTGTCTTTTGTCTTATGCAGTCAGAGAGATTATTGAATGTTTGGGTGGATGTAGTTTCCTCTGTGGTGGGTTACGATGTGCGCCCACCACCCAAGGCTCCGTGGGGCTTGGTGGTGGTGCTAATGTAGGCCCCCGTCCGGATGGGCCTCTGTGGCTTCCAGGGGTGACTACTTGGGTAAGCGGGGGACCTGGCCCCACGAGAGAGTACTTTGCCTTCACTTTCCTCCCCTCCTCATCCCCACTCCATCACACCGTCACACATGCAGGGCTTTGGCGTACAGTTGTTTCACTGAGGTGGGTGTGAGACATTCCTGCTGTGTCCCCTTCTGACCACCTGTACCTCAATTTTATTCCACAATCTATACATCAACATCACTTGTGCTGGGCATGCTGAATGGCGTCCAAGGGATGGTCTGTGTATTCAACCTCTCCTAAGTTGCCGGTGCCCACGTCTCAGTTTTAAATACATGTAGATGGTAATGTTTGTTGGCAGGGGCTGTGCTGACACCAATATTTATTATCTACTGTTACTTATACTTATCTAGGTTGTGGATGTGATACTTGCTGTTGTGTACTGTGTTATATTTTTGCTTGTTTTCTTTTCTGCATTTTTCTTCCAGTAGGTAATCCAATGGAATTTACTGTCTTGTGTCACCGTCCCACATCCCCTCTGTTTTTTCCCGTCTTTTGAACGTCTCTTGTCTAACTCTTAATATTTCCTATCAACCAATTATGTTTATTCCTTTGATTTTTACTGCAAATTTAAATTTTACAATAAAATGTTTGATTAAATAGAGATATTTTAAATTTTTAATCAAGTGGAGCAATATTGCAAAGCCATAATGGTCCACTTGAAAAAAAACAAAATCTGTTGGAGAGCCTATACCGCACACTACTGGACATGCGTGCTTTGAGTGTCTGACTCTGTCGACATTCCAAAAACTAGAGGTGAAAACATGTCATTTTGAACATAACAGTCTTGTGCAGAAAAAATGCCGAAGAAGGAGAAGGGGTGAGTTCGTTTTTTACGTATAAACTTTAAATATTAACTTTTAAAATTTGCTAACTAAGTAGTTCATCTCCAATTACATGTAATTGAGTGATCAAGTCTTGTAGCCTAGCCTAAGATATTAGCTAGTTTATTTCTGATTGTAAAAATGTCTTTTTTCTTATGTGTAACACTTAATCTTACATTTATTTCACCATATTATTACTGGGGTTTTTTTCGATAACAGGCTTCGCTATGAGCAAAAACAAAAAAAGATTTGCGCACAGGACTCAGGGAAAGTTGTAGCATACCGCAGAAATTAATTAACACGTGTTCTATAACAGGCACATCTGTTGCTAACAGGCTATGGCTTATAAAAAACCCTGCCTTCTTGGGACCTTTTTGTGCCACTTTTATGTTTTAAATGGCTGCCATTTCCACTGTGTTCAGTGGAATATAACCGAACTTGCCAAAAGATAGTTTTTTACTGTCAATTTTAATATTTCAGGGTGAATATCTTAAATCAATCTAAAATGGCTGAGCAGCAAAAATCCCCACACCCTCCTTCCTAGGGACCGTTTTGTGCCAATTTACTTCCATTATAAACGCTATTTTTCACGGCAAAATAATTACCGTTCAAGTGATCGTCATGATTTCATTTTAGGTTTCGTTTGGGACTAGGGGCCTTGAGTTGTAAATTTTTTATTTGTCCACCAAGTGGCGCCCTTGTTTCACATTTGACGTTTCACATTATATATGAATATATAAATTTTTTATAGCATTTTTTGGGGTGTGGCACTAAACGGTCCCCAGGGTGAAGGGTGTGAATTGAATTAAAAGAAGGCAGGAGGGAATTTTTTAACATCAAGTGCTGCACATTTTCTTCAGGGGCATTGCATTTCACAAAAACATGTTCAAATAGTACTTGAATAGAAACAAAGTTGATAGTTTTGTAATTAGTGGCACTGATTTAAAATTGTTCTCAATTCATTGAGAATATCATACATATTATTTATAAAATGTTATGATTTCATATTCATCAATGATATAAATGACTTTGTAATGTTTTCTTTTTTACATTTAGAGTCTACCGCTTCAGCTTATTTGGGGTATGTGTTTTTTTCTTCTTTACTTTCATATACATTTTCCATGAAAAATAAAACTGAAAATGCTATATCTTCTGTTTTAGAACAAAAATAAACTGATCACAATCAATGAAATTATTGAAACTGTGGAACAGCTGAAAAAACATGGCATGCAACTGGAGGACCATGCACTTCATAAAGAAGGCCCCTGGGGTCAAGTTTGCCTGACACTTGGTATTCAGAATAATAAAAATAACCGCTACAGAATTTGTGATGCATTTCGTCAGGTTAGTTCTTTTCACTTATTTTTAAAAAATATATATTGTATATATTATATATTCTATATTATTATATATATATATTATTTAGTTAAAATCAAATTTATTAAAAATGTATGCCTGTTCTCTACAGAACTTGTCTATACCAGTCGAAGGGGATTCAGATAATGGACAAAAGCCACCAGAGCAGGTTCCATACATAAAATTCTATGTGTTTGATATCAAATATGTTGGTATACCAAATTTTAGTCAATGTGTTACTGTTGAAATTATCCCTAAAATTTATATTGTTACGGGTAATGTCATTTTCAACAGGAAGAACTATCAGCTGCTGCTTCTCTGTCACCGGTCTTCTCCTTGCAGGAGGATGGACAGCTGTCTCCTGAGCAGGTCAGTCTGTCTGTACTATCATAAATTCTCTTCAACGCTTCCATGTCATTACACTAAAGTTACACCTCTCCACTCATGTAATAGCAACCAGAAGAAGAACTATCAGCTGCTGCTTCTCTGTCACCGGTCTTCTCCTTGCAGGAGGATGGACAGCTGTCTCCTGAGCAGGTCAGTCTGTCTGTACTATCATAAATTCTCTTCAACGCTTCCATGTAATTACACTAAAGTTACACCTCTCCACTCATGTAATAGCAACCAGAAGAAGAACTATCAGCTGCTGCTTCTCTGTCACCGGTCTTCTCCTTGCAGGAGGATGGACAGCTGTCTCCTGAGCAGGTCAGTCTGTCTGTACTATCATAAATTCTCTTCAACGCTTCCATGTCATTACACTAAAGTTACACCTCTCCACTCATGTAATAGCAACCAGAAGAAGAACTATCAGCTGCCGCTTCTCTGTCACCGGTCTTCTCCTTGCAGGAGGATGGACAGCTGTCTCCTGAGCAGGTCAGTCTGTCTGTACTATCATAAATTCTCTTCAACGCTTCCATGTCATTACACTAAAGTTACACCTCTCCACTCATGTAATAGCAACCAGAAGAAGAACTATCAGCTGCTGCTTCTCTGTCACCGGTCTTCTCCTTGCAGGAGGATGGACAGCTGTCTCCTGAGCAGGTCAGTCTGTCTGTACTATCATAAATTCTCTTCAACGCTTCCATGTAATTACACTAAAGTTACACCTCTCCACTCATGTAATAGCAACCAGAAGAAGAACTATCAGCTGCTGCTTCTCTGTCACCGGTCTTCTCCTTGCAGGAGGATGGACAGCTGTCTCCTGAGCAGGTCAGTCTGTCTGTACTATCATAAATTCTCTTCAACGCTTCCATGTCATTACACTAAAGTTACACCTCTCCACTCATGTAATAGCAACCAGAAGAAGAACTATCAGCTGCCGCTTCTCTGTCACCGGTCTTCTCCTTGCAGGAGGATGGACAGCTGTCTCCTGAGCAGGTCAGTCTGTCTGTACTATCATAAATTCTCTTCAACGCTTCCATGTCATTACACTAAAGTTACACCTCTCCACTCATGTAATAGCAACCAGAAGAAGAACTATCAGCTGCCGCTTCTCTGTCACCGGTCTTCTCCTTGCAGGAGGATGGACAGCTGTCTCCTGAGCAGGTCAGTCTGTCTGTACTATCATAAATTCTCTTCAATGCTTCCATGTAATTACACTAAAGTTACACCTCTCCACTCATGTAATAGCAACCAGAAGAAGAACTATCAGCTGCTGCTTCTCTGTCACCGGTCTTCTCCTTGCAGGAGGATGGACAGCTGTCTCCTGAGCAGGTCAGTCTGTCTGTACTATCATAAATTCTCTTCAACGCTTCCTTGTAATTACACTAAAGTTACACCTCTCCACTCATGTAATAGCAACCAGAAGAACTATCAGCTGCCGCTTCTCTGTCACCGGTCTTCTCCTTGCAGGAGGATGGACAGCTGTCTCCTGAGCAGGTCAATCATTAAAAATGCTTTCACATAAGTTATGATTGGTACTAGGATCATTGTTTAAATGACCACTTTATATTACATAAAAAATATATTTTTTAAAAAAAATAAACAATTAAATAAAGAATTTTATCAAATGTTGTAACATTGAATGAAATTTATATTTCATGACACTTCTCAACATTAATGTTTGCTATATATTATGACATTACAAACACTGGTTGTTAATATACTTAAAATACACAAGTATTTCAAGTATATTTACTGATATTACAGTAGTTATGTAACATGGACAAAATGTTTTCTCACAAAATAATTTTTTCCTCTTTTTTAGCCTAACAGCAACTCATCCGATGATGGATTCATAAGAGTCAGGGTCCCACTTGCAACAAAATTTTTTTTCCTGAAAAGGAAAGAATGGACTAATATAAAAAATAAGAGATCCCAAAGAGGATACAAGGGACTACAGTGGACAAATCTGATTTCAGACGGAATACGGACTGTGTTTCCATATTGTTCCTTTGCCTTCAAAAGGCACAGAGTCAAGGCTTTGGACTCAGTAAGAAAGGGCCCTTTCTTCTGGTGTCTGGGTTATTGCAGTTTTGAGGATTGTCCAGTCACTGTCACTGTCACTGTAGATAATGAAGAAGATCTAAAGGCAAAAGTCAATTTTCAAGGTTTCGAGTGTGTGCACAACCACTATGAACTAAGAAGAAGACCTGTAAGAGCTCATAAGAGAGATAAAATTGGCCATGAATTGGAAAAACAATTACCTAGAGCCATGTATCTGGAAAAAATGAGCAAAATGGATGATGATGTTGTGCAATCGGGGTGTAGAGATGAAGTTCCAACTCCTCAAGTGTTGAGAAACATAGCCTTGGAAATCAGAAAGAAAAGTCGTCTTCATCATAATGAGATTATGAGTCTCCAGTTAATGGTGGCAAACAAGAAGAACAACCCAGAGGATGTATTGCAGAAAGTAATGTTACATCCAAAAGGTGTTTTTTTATGGTCTTCCAGGAGTATTGAGATCTTCCAGAGCCGCTGTCGGGAGGACATCGTGTATTTGGATGCTACAGGAAGTATCATGAAAAAAAGAAAGGGTTCGCCTCCTTTCTATGTTTACGAACTTGTAGTAAGAAATCCACGGAAAACATCCTCCCCCCTACCAGTGGCTACATATTTAACCTGTGACCATACCACTGCCTCAGTCAAATATTTTTTGGAAGCATTTCTGACTGATGTTGCAAGGGCCTTTGGGCGCAAAGCCATCCGTTCACCTTTAATGCTTATGTGTGATGGATCTATGGTCCTAATGCAAGCTATCTGTTTAGCTTTTGCAAAAAAAAATCTCTCTGACACAATGAATCATTATTATAACATCGCTTCGGGGAAAGGAAACAAGGAAGACTTCGAGGTTCCAATTCTTCACAGATGCCTTAGTCATGTTATGAAGAATGCTAAGGAGATCTGTAAAAAGTAGTAAGTGTAGTCCTTTTAATACGGTATTCACTTGTTTGTTTTTTTATTATGACATGTGACATGGCATTTCATTTTTCAATTTGGGAAAACATTATTACTGTTTTGGAAACACTTAAAGACAATTTTTTCTTTAACTGCAGTGCACCAAAGAACTACCATCTTGCAATGCACACTTTTGGAGTGTTCACTACTGCGACTTCATTGAAAGACCTCACTGACATGGTGCAAAGTGCTGCAGTTGTTTTTGGGAGTCCATGTAGTGGTGAGAATGTCGAAAAACATTTTCACAACCTTCAGTTGTTCATGCAGAAAGCCAATGTTGATGTTGATGGCAATGACAGAAACTCAAAAGCTGATGAGGACCTGAAGGTAAACCAAAGTCAATTTTTATTAAAACTAAAGGCTAAACTTTTGCCTCTTATATATCTTTTTAAATACTTTGGAATAGCATAATAATCACAAGTCACAAGTAATTTTAAATGTTTTATACAACATAATGTTGGGTTTTTAGATTATAGATATGAAAGATGAGTGTACACAATGTTCAAATCACATAATTATTCTGTTTTGTCTGTTGGCTAGGGAGTCAAGGGAAACAACCTCTTTGGGAGACATTTTAAGAAGCTCATTTCCAACACATCATTGGAGATGGATGGTGAGGCAAACCCTTACTACAGCAAGGGGCTCATGGAGCACATCAGCAAATATCTTCTTCCTTTTTCTGGATTATGGTCTGCAATAATGTTAGGTAAGCCATTTTAAAGTAAAAAAGTAATTAGTTTATAAAATGAAATTACACACATCAATATTATTCAAATCTTCAAAATCCAAAGGTGACCTTGGAAGACATGGCACTGGGAAAATGTATGAGCAGTACCACAACAAATACAATGCCTTAAGAAAGATCAAGAGACAAGTAAGACACCTGATTTTTAGTATATATACATATTTGTGTGGTGTGATTGAGAAACAGTGGGTCCAGAGGAGTCATCTGTATTGCAGATCATACAACATTGCACACAACAATGTGTATCTTTAAAAGAAATCACAATTAATGATTTCTTAATTTGATTTTTCAGAATATCACTGAGAATAATAAAACGCAGGGGATAATGGAGAAGAGCCAGTGGGATCTGAAACATATCCGTCTACGTTCGGGAAGGCTCACCAGGCTGGATGACTTTGTTGTCCAGTATCAAATCAGTCACACAGCGCTGCTGAAGGAGTACGAAGACTCAAAAAGAATGCTTCAAAGAAAGGTTTGCAAAATGACTGGCTGATGTCCATCAATGCTTTGCCGTTTCAAAATGGAACATTACAAAAAAGTGTTCTTGATGTGGTGGGATATTGAGGTGCCCCACATTGTGATGTTATAGCTTGTTTGCACCTGTGTGTCTTACTGGACATTTTTGTGTGTTTTGGTGTATTGTAAATTAAGGAAAATGTTGTCACAGCATTTCACTTGTAATTCCTAAACAATGTTCAATGACTCATATTTTTGGTTCAGAAATTTCGAGTGGACGAAGAAAAATGGAAGGAACGTCGCCAAAAAAAGAAGGGGAGATATGTAACAGTACTCCGCAAGCCATTTCCTTTCAAGAGATCTTCAAAGATGGTATAAAATGTTGCGCAAATTTATCTTTCATATATAAAGACCAATATTTTGCATAACATTTTTTGTATTTCTTGTACACAATATTTATATAGGTTGCTTCCTCTATGGCCCCGAGTTCCCCTGTGCAGACTGCTAAAGTTGAGGATGTCACCTTAGAAAATCCAGAATTACAGGTAGGATTGACAACTGCTAACATAAAGGATTCATCAAAGTAATAGTTATGCCTTCTTTTTCCATAGAAGATCCTTTCCATGACACAGTAATCAGTCATGGACACGTGTATGAAGGTCAAATCTTATGTAGTTACATGTTGATATTCATGTTCAACTCATTCGATGTGAATATCCAGGATTTTGGTTGACTAGTTGTAACCTTAACTTAAGTGGGAGGCACCAAAATTCAAAATGAATGCAGTGATCACATGGTAAATTTTGGGAATAACTAAATAAATAAATATTTTTTCCTCAGTAGAAACTGAATGGGAAAAAGCATTCGGGAACATAGTTAGAGTATGGGAAAATTAACTTTGCAAGTGTTGCCATTACAGCTTTGAGTTTATATAGTTACCAATGCTCAAGGGTGGCTGTAGCTCAGGTGGTAGAGCAGGTCATCTACTGATTTGAAGTTTGTTGGTTTGATTACTGGCTTCTCCTAGTCTGCATACCAAAAATCCAAGATACTAACCATAAATTGCTCTCCAGTGCATCCATCGATTGTGTGTGAATGTTACTTAGAACACACTTAGAAAAATCTGCTTGGGTGAATGCACAAGTTGTGTAAATCGCTTTGAATGCTCAGAAGAGTAGAAAAGTGCTTTATAAGAACCAGTTCATTTACCATTCAAGACTTGGAGTGATACATTTTGAATGAATTTTACAAAGACATATTGTTAATAACAGTCCATAAACTTTTGTTAGAAATAACAAAATCATGTTCAATAGCTGGTAAGATCGTATGTTAAGTGTGTTTTTCTTGAATGAGGAGGTCCTGTCTTTGTGGAAGAAAAGAGACACAGAGGTTGTGGTTTCTGTGCTTCCCTCAACAAACCATGGTACGTCCATAATTATCCGCCACAGTGATCTGCGAACCCTTCGACCACACCTGTGGCTAACAGGCGAGGTATATCAATGATTAATTTAAGCACTCATAACCACAATAATTCGAATGTGTAATGTAATTAAATTAAAAGGACATTATCATGTAATTATTTATCATTAACACAATTTAAAGTATATAAATTACATAGCTTTGTGTTTATGAAAATTCTTTACGTAGGTAATTGAAGGGCTTTTTCATTGTCTGGCAAAAAAGGAGCAAAAAGGGGATCTACATTATGAACCATTACACAGCGGGATTGATTCTGTTTGGTGATCGGACACAGCTTTCTCGCCAAAGCTTGCGGAACGTAAGATGACTGTCCAATGTCCATATAATTATGTCCAAATACATTTAGAAAGAATTACTGATTGAATGCTAATAGAATTCCACAAACTGTAAGAAATACATAAATTTTTTCTGACAGGTAAACTTCGATCAGTACCAGGCCATTGTCACGTTTGTTAACATTAAAAATGTACACTGGAAGTTTCTGGTAAGCAACAATATTATAACTTTAAAGTCTGTGTATTTTTTTAATGACGATATATTAATATTGTTTTAATTATTTATCTTTGCTACAGTTCATCAATGCAGTGAATCACACTGTTTATCTCCTTGATCCTTCCCCAAGTTCATCAGAGGAGGAAGACTCTAAACTCGCTGCACGTAAATTCAGGTACTTAGGCTTCAACACATTTTGTTATATGCAAATAGGCTTTACAAGTTAGTTTACTACAACTGCATTTTTGTAGAAGCTTTTTGTACCTGGCCCCACAATGCGTGTTTCTCTGTTGGCATCCTCTTGGCCAGGTCTCATTTGCAAAATAAATCAGTACGGTTAAATAAAAATTATCAGGTGAACAAATTATTAAGACAATAATTCTGATGGCAAAAGAGCCAAAAGAGACAGGCCAAAAAATAAATCAATAAAAAATAAATAAAATTCTCTTTAATTCTGTAAAATATGTTTTTTTTAAAATTAGGAAATATGACATATACCAAATTGTATAATGCTTTGTAAAATTTTGTGCAGTGATTACTTAAAAATGAGGAGAACCTGCCACGCAAAAACAGAATGGGTGGACATTAAATGGAAGGGAGGTGTCTTGACCCATCCAGTGCAGAAGGATGGCTTCAGCTGTGGAGTATTGGTGGTGATGGTAAGTGATGATAATATACATTTGTATATAATTTCTTACTTGTTTGCCATACCATCATGCCATGTTCAGAAGAATATCCACATCCATAACAGTAGCTGTAATATATATGAATACATCTAATTCTAAATTTCACATGATACTGCACAAATTAAGTATATGGTTAATACTTTGGTGCCCTAAGTCATGCAGATTTTGGGACATACTCTTTTTAGGATTTGCAAATATTAAGGCTGCACAGCGATTGCAGATAGTACTTATACTTTAAAGAGAGCAAGTCACCGTCTGGAATTATTTCCTGTGTCATAATGGTGCATTATCAGTAATCTCATTCTCTCACTGAGCACGCTCTGGTGAATGGCTAGCACATCATGATGCAGGTGGTATGTATTGTCCAGCATTGTGGTTAACTTGGAAAACATCCACATCTCTGACAGCACCTTACGAGACTTATGGGACACCCTGTGGACTCACTTTATTGAGTCTCTGTGGCACTAGCATAACACAGGTTGCGACTCTCCACACCATTTTTATAGAATATACTGAGTATTGCCCAACAGATGTTAAAAGAAGTCAGCTGCCCACACATTGGAAGCAGACTATATCTAATAACTAGTAACTAGAGATGTTCCCTATTTCAGTTATTCATCAGCATCTAAGAATATACTGGCCCTCTGGCCCTTACTGTAGAGTGGAGTGTTATTTTTAACCCTGTCCATTTTGTTCTCTATGTTTACAAGGTATATCACATAGTTATTCATCCACGATGTCCATTTCAACAACTGAGTGTTAGAAGTTACCTGGTGTTCATAAAGACTTAAATCTATTTATTGCTCTTTGTTTTTCATACTGTTTATGCAAGATTATAAACATCAGAAATTTTATATTGAGCAGAATTGTGGGGTTTTTTTTCACAATTAAAATTTTGAGTATTTCTCGGTAGATGGCACGGGCAGTGATGAAAGTATTTCCAGATTTGCCCGTCATGAAATTTAAAACATCAAAAGAGAAAATGGCAGAGGAAAGAAAATTGATGGCTGTGGAGATACTACAAGCATCAGGTTGGTTTGGGGGTGAATAAGAGAGAAAATGTGTGTGTGTATATATATATGTATTTGAATGTATATGTGTGTGTGTGTAGATTGAAATGTATTATTCTGTTAGTAGTATTATTATAGTGCACAATGGCACTTTATGCTGTGGTCTAATCGATAGAAATTTTTAAGTACACTGTTTAACATATGCATAAATTGGCCTTCAAACGAATGTCTATATAATGTGTTTTGATCCTGTATTTTAGTTTTTGACACTAACAGCAACTGTGCCATGTGTTCGCTGACCAAGCCACCTGGATCAGGACCTTCAATGATGAACTGGGTGAGTTGGAGGGAATTTGAATTTCTCAAAAATGTGTAAAAGACTTTGACTATAAATGGGTTTTTTTGCTTTGTCTGTTTAACTTTAAATAGATACAATGTGACGCCTGTCAAAGATGGTACCATGAACAGTGCCTTGACATGACCAACAATGACTTTCAAAAAGCAAAGGAAGAACCGTGGAATTGTCTCCTGTGCTGTTAAACCACAGACTTATTGGATGCTTGTGTCAAAATATTTGAAGACGTACTCTGTTGTCTCCACCAAAGTGATAATTTGAGCAACATAATACGGTGAAACGTTTTCATACATATTTCATTCACATTTCCGTGATGTTCTCATTTACATTTAAAGCACATTTAATGTTATCATGACTGCACCTTTTGTAATTTACAATTTATTCTCCTTGTATCGAGCTGTTCCCTTTTTCTGGGTTTTGTTTTCCAAGATAAACAGATTTACCTATGTTACTTTTATGAAAATAGTTATATTTCATAACATTACAAATACAAAGAAAAGATTGTGTCATTAATATGTAAAGAAAAGAAATCCACTTCAGTAAATTTTAATAAATAAAATCAGAATGACTTGATATTGATATGGTGTCACTGTGGGGTTGTATACTGTTGATCTAAGGTGGAATTACCCTGTGGAAACAAGAATTTTTCATTTTAGAGCATTTTGAATCGTTAGAAGATTAAGTCAAATATCGGCAATTTCAAAGGGCCATTACTATGAAAAGCAAAATCAGAATGACTTGATATTGATATGGTATCACTGTGGGGTTGTATACTGTTGATCTAAGGTGGAATTATCCTGTGGAAACAGGAATTTTCCATTTTAGAGCATTTTGAAATCACAGAAAGTTAGGTCAATTATGGACAATTTGAAAAGTCTTTTATTTTTGAAAACAAAATCAGAATGACTTGATATTGATATGGTATCACTGCGGGGTTGTATACTGTTGATCTAAAGTGGAATTACCCTGTGGAAACAGCAAAATTCTATTTAAGAGCATTTTGAAATCACTGAAAGTTAGGTCAATTGTGGACAATTTGAAAGGGCTTTTATTTTTGAAAGCAAAATCAGAATGACTTGATATTGATATGGTATTACTGTGAAAAAGACTGCGGTTGGAAAGTGTTGATACAAAGTTCAAATAGTATTTGGAAATACGACTTTTGCTTTTAAGAGCATTATGAATTCATTGAAAGAGTAGTTCAAAAATGAAGATTCACAGGGCTTTTACTTTGAAATCCAAAATAAGATGGCCTTGACAGGGCACAATTAGGGTACAAGGCTGTGTCATGTAGATCTAACATTAGAGTTTCTAAAAAAAAAAAAAAAAGGCCTAAATTATATGTTATTATGTTCTTAACATATCTGTTAATTCACTCGAAGTTGGCTTTTATTTTGAAATCTGGTTTCCACATCCATTCCCGTAATACTTTGAATACACAGGGAACGTAAAATCAACTGGAGGCTGGCTTGACTGCAAGTCTCGAATTGGAGGCTGGCTTGACACCAGTCCCCACTTTACTTGTGTTAACCCATAATAAAGTCATTAAAGAACCAAACTTCATGAATGTTTTTTGTGACAAAGAAGTATCTGTTCCAATCACTCTATCAGAGAAAAATCAGAGTTTTAGAAATAACGGGACACTCGGTAGAGCCATTATATTATATTGTTTACAAGTGTATGTAAACTTTTGACCACAACTGTATATATATTCACCCTCAGGTTAAAGTATTATTTTGTGTTGAAGAGTGTATTTATCTATCTATCTATACATCTATAAATAGCTATGTTCAAACCAAAGCAGATAGTTAAATACTATAATTTTTTATAAGCTTAGTTACTCAGGGTTTTTACTGTTCTATTACCTTAATTGTGCAGCACCCGGTCCCCTTATCCTATAGCTGTGGAACTTTAGAACTTTTTCTCTTTATCTTTTTCTAATAAGTTTGTAATAAGTTTCTTTTACTAATATTAAGCTCTAGAGGTGGGAATCACCATACATCCCACGATACGATATTATCACAGTACTTAACGCACGATACGATATTATTGCAATTTTTTTAAATATTTTGCGATATTCAGATTCTGTACATAAAGGTAAACTTTATCAATATTCATATCTAATATCAAAGTCTCACACTCAGTCTTTCTCTCATTTCAGTCAGTTTTATTGTTGACAAACTGAACAGTTTGTATTACAGTCTAGTCCAACTTAACTGAATGCAACCATCTGGTACAATTATAGCTATTCTGAACTATGCAATTTCTGAAAACTATGAAGCCCATTCAGCAACTGAAGAATTTGAAAGTAAATTAAAACAAAATATAATTTTACATTAAATAAAAAAGTCCATCCATCCATTTTCATCCGCTTTATCCGAGGCCGGGTCGCGGGGGCAGCAGCCTAAGCACAGAGGCCCAGACCTCCCTCTCCCCAGCCACCTCCTCCAGCTTATCCGGGGGAATACCAAGGCGTTCCCAGGCCAGCCGAGAGATATAATCTCTCCAGCGTGTCCTGGGTCTGCCCCGGGGCCTCCTCCCGGTGGGACATGCCTCGAACACCTCGCCCAGGAGGCGCCCAGGGGGCATCCTTGTCAGATGCCCGAACCACCTCAGCTGACTCCTTTCGATGTGGAGCAGCAGCGGCTCTACTCTGAGCCCCTCCCGGATGGCCGAACTTCTCACCCTATCTCTAAGGGAGAGGCCAGCCACTGTCGTGATTCGTTCGTTGGATCAGAGGAGAAAACGCAGACTGCTCCAGTTTCAGGTGTCAATAATAGTGATCTTTATTTATTACATACTTCCAAAAAGAAGCACGGGAAGACAAAACATACAACACAAAGCAAACAAGAACAAATCTTCCTCGGGCGGGGAGCCCCACTTCCTTATATTATCATGATGACGTCACACAGTTAGATCTTACTGGAAATGATGTCCACTCTCCTCACTAGCCAAGACTACCTTATATAGACATCAGGATAAGATTCTAAGAGAAAAACAAGTGTGTATTTTGTGTATTTTTGTGAAGCTGTGAGTCCTAACAACAGGATGTCCTAACACGACCTTTCTGTTCTTATTAAGTGTGTATGTGTATGTGAACGTGCATGTATTATATAAAGTGTTGTGCAAGTTACTTTTGGGTCTGACTACGTGCAAAACTGAACATAGACGTTTCAAGGCCCAACAGGCTTCTCCTGTTCAGATGGTGATACAATGCTGTGCGGACCATTTTAGACTGATTATAAGATGATGATGAGCATACACCAATATACACTTAGATTAACATAGATATAACATCAGAGATTATGCTGTCATCAGATTCAACAATGATAAATGATTACTCAATGATGGTTATGATTATGTTATGATTATGAACTTTCATCATAAGAATACAAAATAAAATATCTGTTTTCCACACTCCTCCTCTTTGGCCATTGGCCAACCTTTACCCAATATTGTGTCACTCCTCCGTCCAGGCGGCTTCCCTCAAAGGCATCATATACCCCGGACCAGCTGAAACAGCTGAACCAGAGTCTAGAGCTCTGCTCACCAGTTTTACCAATACCCGCCTCAACAGAGGAATGAGACAACATCCGATCATCAATATACCTAGAAAAACTACAAGAGAAAACATTGCAGACATAAACACTCCACGCCATTGCCCAAAAGTCGAAGTGATCCAGTCTCCCAGTCCCGTATCCACGCCAGATTGCTCGTGCATAGTTTTAGATAACGTTTTTAGACTCTCCAGCGCTCTGGTGACCGTCCCATCGGGGGCAGTATTGTTAGGAATGAAAGTGCAACAAACCTCGCCGAACATCGCACATACCCCTCCCTTTTCCGCTAAAAGCATGTCTAGCGCCATTCGATTTTGGATTCCCATTAGCGACGTCGGACCTAATTGCTCCGCAAGGCCTTCCACTGCGTCCCTAGTGAGATTAGAGAGTCTCAACACATTATAATGGACATAGTTAATGCGATCAACATTTTTATTTGGAGTTACCCACAGAAACACACTTTCAAAGCCGGCCGCTATTTGATTAACTAACTTATACTCATCTGGAACTCCCCTGGGAACTCCTATTGAGTCAATCCAGGTGGGCGAGTCCCATCTTGGATCATACCTGTGCATACCTCCTGTGCTTCTTCTTTGTCTGGCTGTCATCGACGCATTGGTGCCCTTCTGTGAAGCTGTCCCTTGTCTACTCCCCATAAGCATCAACGGTGCACCTAAGCGCACCAAAGCACATGTTCCCACACTCCCCAAGGGAACCTGTACCAAAAGAGTGTATTGCCCACAATAATAATATAGCCCACCCCTGGCCCAGGTGCCTATAATTGTGTTTGGGTCACTTACATTATTGGTAGTCCTGCCTGGAATCGTCCTCTGACACCAATTTGGATCAATCCTCCCTACCGTGTACTTCACTCTATCTGTGGAGAACTCAAAACATGTATAATTATCTCTTTTAGGTGTGAATGAGCCTGGTAGTGTACGTTTATCAATTGGCGGGTATAAACCTGACAAAGTAGTGCAGTCACCTGTGTTCGCTGCCTCTCTCGTTAATCTCAACATGCACTCATAACCCCACTTATCCTCTGGATACAGAGGAGCGGGTTCAGTAAACAAACGAGGTCTAGCGGTAGCACAAGCAACACAATCAACCACTTCTTGCTCCTTAGCATTCTGAGCCACCCAATCTAACCAAAGATTCCTATCACCAAAACCTGTGGCGCGCTCGATTAACTCTTGAGGTTTTAATCTAGTGTAATCAGTGGCAACAAACCGTTTCTCCTCCGAGACCTTGTAAGTAATTGACTCTAAGGGATCTACTTGCTCTGTGTGGTTCACTACCGAATCCTCCCCAATCGATGGCGATCTGGGATTGAATAAGTTCACCCTAATTAACCCATAGGGATCTGTCCCTGTTTTATCTACCCCTATGACCAGATAAAATGCACCTCCGTCAAACCCTGATTCCGGGAGCTCACTCCATGGTCCTAGGGAAAGAGTGATAGGGTTATTAGCAACAGAAAAATCTCTCTGAATGGCTATCCCTTCAAGAGCCTTTGGCACCGTTGGTTGCCAGCCTACTCCTGTCCACGCCACTACATCCTCCCAAGAACACCACTGATCTGTCACATAAGTGTAAACACCTCCTTCTGCATCTTGTGGGCCCCACACCGACTTACGGAAGCACACCATTGGGTGATAACAAACCCACACAGCATAGTTTCTCCACTTGCTACCGTCTCCTGAACATTTAATGATCTCGCACAGGTCAAATGTGAAAGACGTTGTAGAGCTATTAACATACCCAAACTCGACCCCGCCATTAGCTTTGAGACATTCATCGTTCCCACCTGAACCAACCGCCCGCTCGAAGCGCGTGGATCGACCTCGGCGTCTGGGCAATTCACCTGTCTGCCAAAAAATAAACAAACATATTATAACACTTATCACTGACAACCCCCCCGTTAATTTCCAATTTTCCCACAACTTCATGGTCAAAGTTCCCAGGCTCTTTTTACTTTTACTTTAAACTTTGTGATAAAAATATATGGTTACAAGAATGAGAGTATAAACTTCTGAGTATAAAAATACGTGGTTAACATACAAAACTATTGCGATTCCTTTAAACTATCAAATTTTTAGACTAGAGCCCTAGCCTATTAGGAGCCTGGAATCAATTACTGCTTGGCGTGTGTTGCTCCTCTTCTTTTCTTCACCTCACCCTAGGTTAGACTACTAGGGAGGATCGTGGCACAGGGGGAGAGGATTATTCTGCCTCTATGTTCCCCCCTGTGTTTGTTGGGGTGGAGCTTAGCTCCAGTAAGCTCTCGTCCGCGACTGCACACTGAGACCAATGGAACCAGGTCTCTCCTTTTCCCTTCAAACGGACGGCACTGGTGGTACGGGCAATTACTTCGAATGGTCCAGTCCACCTCGGGTCTCGCCACTTCCGCTTGATGACCTTCAGCCACACCGCCTTGGCGTCAGGGACGGATTGGTCCTCTGCTTTCACCCCCTCTCCAACCTGTTGTGTGAAACTAGACACAAGAGCTTTTAATTCTTTCCAACATTCAATATGTTTTCTGTTACTTTTTATACTTTCTTCCGCCGGGACTGTTGTCCAAGGACCTGGAAACTGTCGTCCTGTCAACAGCTCATATGGTGTGAAACCTGTGGATTGGTTAACACAACATCTTATTATCATCAATGCAATAGGGAGTGCTGCCACCCAATTCAGCCCCGTCTGAGCAGAAATTTTAGCGATCTTATTCTTCAGGTTTAGGTTCATTCTTTCTACCTTTCCCTGCGACTGAGGATGATACACAGTGCCAAATCTATGTTGTAACCCCAGCTTCTGCTCTACTTCTGCCAAATCTTTATTTTTGAAATGCGTACCATTGTCTGACCTAATTCTCTTAGGAAAACCATGCCGGGGGATGTAATGATTGATTAAACACTTAATCACACTTTTTGCATCCTCCCTCTTTGTTGGCCAGGCTTCAGGCCATCCTGTCAAAGCATCCACACTTACCAGTAGATATCGAACTCCTCCTGGTCCCACATCGATCATGTCTGTGAAATCAATGACAATCTCTTCCCCTGGTCTTTCTGGAATGGGGAACTTACCTGCCTCCGGTTTAATTACTGGCTTTGGATTGTGCCTCCCACAGATCAGACACGTCCTGACTTTCTCCTTAATCATATCCCTCAAAAAGGGATGCCACCAATGGCACAGATGTCTTCCCATCTGGGCCACCCCGATATGACCAAGCCCATGCGCTTCGGCAATCTTCTGTTTTGCCAGTCTGGCCGTCAACACTGGTCGTCCGTCAGGTCCTCGCCAGAGACCTCCCTCTTCCCAGGCTCCTCGACTCTTCCAGATCCCCTTCTCTTCTGGGGCCGCCTCCTCTTGAGCCTTCCTGGCTTCCTCCAACATGTTAACTCCTTGTTCTTCTTCCACGGTTATTTGCACCATCTGTCGTAGTGCTCTGTTGTAGCCTGCTGCCTCTTTCGCCGCTCGATCGGCTTCCTGATTTCCTCTGGCCACCATGCCTGTCCCTGAGGAGTGACCTTTACATTTTATGATACTCACCTCCTCTGGATCTCCCAAGGCCTGCTCAAGTTCCTCCATTTCCTTTTTATGACAGATTGGTGCATTCTCAGCTGTCCTGAATCCTGCTCTTCTCCATTGGGCCAGTTCCACATGGACTGCTCCAAAAGCATAAGCTGAGTCCGTGTAAATGTTGACTCTTTTTCCTTTTGCAAGCCTTAGTGCCCCACTTAGAGCAATTACTTCTGCTCTTTGGGCTGACTGTTGCCCTTCAAGTCTTCCCGCCTCCTTTACTTCAAATTCGGCGTCTCTTCTGCAAACTACCGCGTAGCCTGCTTTCAGTCCTTCCTCATCTCTGTAGCAGCTCGCGAACAAGACCCCGAGATACTTGAACTCCTCCACTTGGGGCAGGAACTCATCCCCGACCCGGAGTGGGCACTCCACCCTTTTCCGGCTGAGAACCATGGCCTCAGATTTGGAGGTGCTGATCCTCATTCCCGCTGCTTCACACTCGGCTGCGAACCGCTCCAGTGCGAGCTGGAGGCCCTCACCCGATGAAGCCAACAGAACCACATCATCCGCAAAAATCAGAGATGAGATTCTGAGGCCACCAAAGCGAAAGCCCTCCGCCACTTGGCTGCGCCTAGAAATCCTGTCCATAAAAATTATGAACAGAACCGGAGACAAAGGGCAGCCCTGGCGGAGCCCATCACCCACCGGGAACGAGTCCGACTTATTGCCGGCAATGCGAACCAAGCTCTTGCAACGGTTGTATAGGGATCGAATGGCCTGTAGCAATGGGCCAGACACCCCATACTCCCGCAGCACCTCCCACAGGACACCCCGAGGGACACGGTCGAATGCCTTCTCCAAGTCCACAAAACACATGTAGACTGGTTGGGCAAACTCCCATGCACCCTCAAGTATCCTCGAGAGGATAAAGAGCTGGTCCAGTGTTCCGCGACCAGGACGAAAACCGCATTGTTCCTCCTGTATCCGAGGTTCGACTAGCGGACGAACTCTCCTCTCCAGCACCCTGGCATAGACTTTCCCAGGGAGGCTGAGGAGTGTGATCCCCCTGTAGTTGGAACACAGGGTGTGTAATGATAATGTTCTCTTTATAATTTGGGGGAAAAATGCAGTAAGATTAGACTGAAGAAGTCACTTCGATGATTGACGAAACTTTTCTCCCACTGAAAAAGCTACGTCCAGATGAATGGAATCAAGTTTTTCAGTTTGACATAAAAAGGATGATTGACAATTCATCAAGACATATAAATGACTATGTGTTATACCATTATAGAGACCTAATACATTTTTTATGAAAAGTTAAGTATTTATGGATAAGTTGTTTGATGTGCACAAGATTGTTACTTTCAAATTTAATTTGTGAATACTAATAACTCAATTTGACATCAGTCTAATCGACCACAATCAATAATTAATTAGCTTGGAAAAGCTGTAAAAAGGATGAATAGTTTAAAGGGAACAGAAAAAGTTTTCAGCATAACAGAATACATAAGCCTTAGTTTTGCACAAAAAGTTCAAACATAAAAATTCACATTGTAAGCACCAGACGTCTGCTTTATATTTTTTATTTACAATTGAGTTCATGTTTCTTTTATAATTCATAGATTCATTACATAAGTCATCTTTTCAGGATTAATAAATGTGAAAATATATGTGTTTACATAAAGTAATTTTAAGTCACTGTTTTGGGATTTGAACCTAAAAGGGGGTACCTCTCACTTTAAGTATGTAAGTGCAATAGTAGCATGAAACCCTGTGTGAGAGGGAAGGGGAGGAGCATGGACATAGAGGTTAGGAGTCTCACGGTTTTCTGACCGTGTGCACAGCTAGTTCTGGATAACTGCTATTTTTTGGAACTTTCATGCTTTTTTAGGAAGGAGTTCATTGTTACATCTTCAGTTTGTAATAAATAAACAGTCTTCAAATCATAATGCAACTGGAAGCATTTCTTTTGGAAACCAGGAACACGCGTCAGCCATAGACTCTCCTTTTTTGAACTTGGTTTATTGGAAATTACCCTACACACATGTTATTCTCATGTAACCCTCTGCATGTTTCCGAACTGTGTCTGAATGACATAGCAGCAACTCTAGTGATCATGATGTTATGACTTTTTTTTGGGATTGATGCCCCAGAGACAATCCAGCACATTTGTGCTACATCTTTGTATGAAAAGTGCTTTATAAATAAAGATTGATTGATTGATACACACACACACACACATAGATGATAAATGGACTGATTTATATATATTGCTTTTCTACTCAACCAGAGTACTCAAAGCTCTCTGAGTCAGTGTCGTGTCGTCCCTCAAGCTGTGTGTTTCCTTGTGTGCCTCTCTGCAAAGTGTGAGTTTATATTTTCCAAGTTTAGTTTAGTATGCTCATTTTCTGTGACCAACAAATAAAGCTGTGATTTTGAGTTCATCCCCTGAGTCTGTGAGTCCTGCATTTTGGGTCCAACTCCTGCCTGCCGCACAGCGATTCATGACACCCAGTAGCAAATATGAATAATTTATATTTGATTGATACGATATTGAAGCACAAGGTAGGCAGTGCTAAAGGTATTGGTGGTGGATTTAACTGACATTTTAGATTAAATGTTAAAATCTGCGTGAAAATGTGAAGGAAAAAAGTGTAACATCCGAAAAGCAAAACATAGAAATTCCTTTTGTGAAACAGCATAATTGAAATAAAAACAAATAACAATCTAAATGTACCCTGCTCAAAGACTTGAATTGGTGTACTGTAGGTGGCTAGAGCCATATGCGTTTGCCCTTCAAAAAACAACGGTTTCTGTTTTTTGTGCCTCCATCCATTAATGCAATATGTCTCATGTTAGGTGTTATTATTAACCACTACACTATGGACTTACCACTACACTACAATTTATAGAAAACAATACATTCATGTGTAAATGATTGTTTAACCATGTAATCTAAACATTAATACAATTAAAAAAAATGTAACTTTTGAATTCATAACAATATATGTAACATCAAAGAAATCATGTAATTTTGTTTTGAAATACGTACCAAAGCAGATGAGTTCTCTCCGGAGGTCCCACTATCACCTTCAACATCGATATTTTTTGGTTTGTGTATGACTTCCATGGTTCTCTGTTTAATACACATGTAGTAATTACATTTTCATCTATCTGTAATGTAAAACAGTATCCTTCTACCTTGTTATACTTAGGTGTGCCTGTGCAAGGCCAAATTTTTATTATTCATCCACTGTTCTTCATGTCTAAACAAACTTCTGTTGCTCACTCAACTTTTGCTCTGTAATTAATTCAGAGCTTAAAAAATGTTTGCCACTCTCCTTGATAAATACTAAGTCCAGAGTAGTATTCAGACTCTAAACATAGATATCATAGAGTGCTTACCTTTTGGTAGTGCAGAGCAACATGATTAAGTTTT